>NC_092713.1:46211295-47411295 GCF_047496885.1 Scyliorhinus torazame | reverse complement strand
CGAGGAATTAAGGGCTATGGAGAGAGCGCGGGTAAATGGAGTTGAAATCAGCCATGATTGAATGGCGGAGTGGACTCGATGGGCCGAATGGCCTTACTTCCGCTCCTATGTCTTATGGTCTTAGTCTGGTATTGTCTCTTGGGAGTCCCTGATGGCTTTGCGGAGGTCGTACATAGATTTCTTGTATATGTCACGGTCACCGGTCTTTGACACCTCAGACCTGGCCTTCAGTAGGGAGTGAATCTCCCGGTTAAACCATGGTATCCGGTTGGGGAACACACATACTACCTTCTTCAGGTCCTCTTGAAGAATAACAGTAGCATTCTCACACTACCTTCTTCAGGTCCTCTTGAACAATAACAGCAGCATTCTCACAGTATCATACTTCCAAATTTTGTTTTATCTGCAAATTTGTGAGATTATGCCCTGTACGCCAAGTCTGAGTTATTATGATATATTTGAAGGCAAGCCACGGTCCAAGTACAGATTGTTGGGAAACGGCAAATATGCTATTTTTCTGTCCACTGTCATGTTATTCACCCTGGGGTAACACGGACTGCAAAGTAGACTCCAAACTGTGATGTATGTTCAATACGCTTTATTGAACTTGTTAAGCAGTGCATACAGTTCGCTGTGGGTTTGACACTCTACTAATCTAAGCGTGCTAGCTATAACTAACTAGACCAGACTAGCTCTGAGCCACGTGTAGAAGGTGCTAACTGATATATACACCCTGACTGTCAGTACAGTTGTCACCAGTGGAAAGAGCCTTGTGTGTTTTATAGTGGGAGACCACCTTCTAGTTTTCTGCCTGGCGATTGGTTGTGTTCTGTCCTGTGTGTTGATTGGCTGTACTGGGTGTCTGTCACTGCCTGTCTGTATCTCATTATGTGCATGAGTGCATATCATGACATCCACTACTCTGTTTCCGATCACTCAGCCAACCTGGTCTCCATGTTGCTGCTTTTCTTTTTATTCCATGGGCTTCAACTTTATTTCCAAGTCTATTATGTGGCACATTATCACACACCCTTTGGAATTCCATGTAAACCACAACCCATCAACCATATTACCCTCGTCAAAGGGCGGCACAGTACAATAATAATAATTGTTCTGCATTACAAGTCAGCTTTTAGCCCATTGTGCTAAACCAGCCCCTAACTGGTACAGTAGTAGCGAGGACCCGGGTCACTGCCCGTGTGGCGTTTGCCCATTCCTTCCTGGTCTCCCCCCGCAACCCAAAGATGTGCAGCATAGGTGGATTGGCCATGCTAAACTGCTCTGCCCCTTAATTGGAAAAAAAGAATTGGGTACTCTAATTTTTTTTTTTTAATTTTAATTTACCCTCATCAAAAAACTCAATTGATCATGAGGCATACTACAAACCTTTGGAATAGGGATCATATATGTTTCCACAATGCAAATGAATATCATTGCCAGAAAAAAATCCACACATCTAGGAGAGAAAGATCAGTGATCTGAAACATTTTATTATAAAAACAGAGTATTTCATAAGATCATAAGAAATAGAAGCAAGATCATACAGCTCCTTGAGCTTGAATTTTATATGATCTTTTGCCTTGACTGTACTTTTCTGCTTGTTGACCATATTCCTTGATTTCCCAAGAGACTAATCTGTCCATCTCAGCCTTAAATATACTCCATGATGGAGCGTTCACAACCCTCTGGGGTAGAGCATTCCAAAGATTCACCAGCCTTTGAGTCAAGACATTTCTCCTCATCTCAGTCTTAAATGATCAGCCCCTTGACCAGAAGCATGCCATTGCTGGTGTTTATGCTCCACACAACCTTCATCAACCTCACGTCATCTAACGTGATAGTCCTATCCTTCAAGGACTTTCACTGCTTATCCAGCTTCCCTTTAAATGCAGCTGTGCTATTCATGTCAACTATTCCACGTGATAGCAAGTTCCACATTCTAACCACTTTCTGGGTAAAGAAGCTTCTCCCGAATTCCTAATTGAATTTATTAATGATCATGAGGAATGAATGAAATGAAATGAAAATCGCTTATTGTCACAAGTAGGCTTCAATGAAGTTACTGTGAAAAGCCCCTAGTCGCCACATTCCGGCGCCTGTTCGGGGAGGCTGGTACGGGAATTGAACCGTGCTGCTGGCCTGCCTTGGTCTGCTGTAAAAGCCAACGATTTAGCCCAGTGAGCTAAACCAGCCCCTAGTGAGCTAAACCAGCACAACTAATCCAGGAATTGCTCTCAATTAACATAAACCACTTTAATTAAACTTTTTTTTAAAAATAATCTTTATTGTCACAAGTAGGTTTCCATTCAAATGAAGTTACTGTGAAAGGCCCCTAGTTGCCACATTCCAGCACCTTTTCAGGTACACAGAGTATTCAGACTGTCCAAATTACCTAACAGCACGTCTTTCGGGATCAGTGGGAGGAAATCGGAGCACCCGGAGGAAACCCACGCAGACACGGGGAGAACGTGCAGACTCCACACAGACAATGATCCAAGCCGGGAATCGATCTGGGGCCCTGGTGCTGTGAAGCCACTGTGCTAACCACTGTGCTGCCCACTATATCACATCCTGTGCATTCTCCTGTTTCATTTCAGATGAAAACCCCCAGAAACTCATTTATAGGTACATTAATATTATATTAATATTCCTAATATATATTTAGTAGTGACATTAAACATGAGCAAGAACAAAATTAGATGGAATAAAGTGGAGTATTGTAAAAATTTTTTAATTCTTTCATGGGATGTGGGCATCGTTGACGAGGCCATCACCCCTGATTGCCCTGTAGGTCTGGAATTACAGGTAAGCCAGAGTGGATAGGACTGGCAGATTTCCTTCTGTCAAGAGCATTAGTGAAACTGAAAGGTTTTTACAACAATCGACAATGGTTCCATGTTCACCACCATTTTAAAACAATAAAGGTCCAAAGTCCTACTTCATATTCTTGACCAGTTAAATGTAATGACACAATTTATAAACTATCTTATGAACCTGTGGTTGAAATAACAGTATAAGAACACTAAATACTGGTTATGATTTGCCAAACTTTCATTTGGGTCTGTAAAGATCACAGCGATTGGAACCCAGCAAAATGTAACACCATTATTCAAGAATGCAGTGAACTATTGACCAATTTGGCTAACATCAGTCATCGAGAAAATGCTGGAATCTATTATTAAGGGAGTCTGAAAAATTGACTTATTGAAGCATTGTTTGAGCAGACAGTGTCCATTAGACATAGAAGTAGAATTAGGCCATTCAGCCCATCGAGTCTGCTCTGCCATACAATCATGGCTGATATGTTTCTCATCTCCATTCTCCTGCTTTCTCCCCATAACCCCTGATCCCCTTATTAATCAAGAACCTATCTATATCTGTCTTAAGACACTCAACATGGTTGTATGAGAGGATATCATGTTTGATAAATTTATAAAGGACTGTGCACAATTTTGGTATTCATATCCAAGGAAGGATATATTTGCCTTGCAGGCCGCACAGCGAAGGTTCAATAGATTCACTCGACTTGGCAATATCATCTGAAAGCACAGCATGAGGTTTCACATGTACGCTGTACCTCACCGCTACCTTTCTCAATTCCTCCACTGTTGCTAAATTATCAGATGACTTATCTGAAATCCAATACTAAATAAGCACATATTTCCTCCAATTAATTATTGGGAAGACTGAAGCCATTGTTTTTGGTCCCCTATCATTCACTATTGCCTCTGTTCTTGCTGACCTAGATTGATTCCTGGTCAAGCAACATCTTGGGTGGAATTCTCTCATTTTTGCACAGAATGCTGACTGAGGCGAGAAAACCAACATGCAGCCCGCTGGTGCACAGCTGGCTTTGCTCACAAGATAATCCAGCACTAGATGCAAAACAAATATGGAGGCGTGGCCCACACCATCATGCTGGCAGGACGGAGCTGAAAAAAGCCGACAAGACTGGGAATCCCAAGTTCGAGGCAGCGTCTTGAGAGGGCACCCCAATCACTTATGTAAAGAAATAACTACCCTACCCAGCTACACGTTGACACCCCCCCCCCCCTCCCCTCCCCTCCCCTCCCCTCCCCCCCCCCCCCCCAGGCACAGGGAAACTCATCACAATGGAGCTCCCCAGAGGGGCCCTCCTGGCACTGCCCTGGTGGGGGGGGGGGGGGACGCAGGTCAGTGCTAGGAAGCAGATCTGTGGGAAGTGCGCTAATTATACTCAAATGTATTGAAGATATTCCAAACCTTCCTAGGCAGAAACTTCATTACGTCACTGGTGGAGGTAGGGAAAATTGGAAAATGAGATCCCACTGGTGAGATTCTCGTTTTCCAGCTCTCATGGATTCTTGTGTGCAAAATGCCCCACCCCGGTTGTAAAATTCTCATCCTCATTTTCAAATCCCTCCCTAGCCCTCTGTAATCTCCACCAACCCCACCATGTTCAGAGATATTTACACTCCTCTAATTCTGGCCTCTTGTGTGTCCTTAATTTTAATTTTCCACCATTGCTGACAATGCCTTCAGCTGCTTAGATCCCAAGCTCTGGAAAATCCTCTGGGAACCTCCCTGCCTTTCTACCTTGCTTTTGTCCTTTAAGACACTGTTTAACCCCTACCTCTTTGAGAAAGGTTTTGGTTATCTTACCTAATATCTCTTTCTGGCTTAGTATCATGCTTGACTTCACATCATTACTTTTGATTAGACACTTACTTGCTTCCTCAGAATGCACTTCCTCAGAATGCATGCCAATGTTTTGTTAAATACAAACGTCATGTTCTCCAGTTTGCCATTCCCAGAACTATTTTATTGCCATTTTTAAAATATATAATGCGACAATCTGTTCATCCTTCTCCAATGTTTGGCTAACAATCCAGTTTCCATGGATTTAAGTTGGAGCTTGACTAATTTGATGAGCTGGCACCTGAAGTACCTTCAGAATAAAGTACCTTTATAATTTCATTGTTAACGGCACTAATTAAATATATGTTGAGGATGAGAGTGTTGTTCTATGATGAGAGGCTGAGTAAATTGGGCCTGTACTCTTCACAGTTTTGAAGAAAGAGGTGATTTCATTGAAAGTTACAGGATTTTGGAGGGATTTGACAGGGTAGACACTGAGCAGTTGTTTTTCCTGGTTTGGGAATCTAAAACACCAAAACACAGACTCACAAATAGAAACAGCCTGCTTGATTGGTACCCCATCATCACTTTCACCATTCACTGATGCAGCAGTGTGTACAATCTGCAAAATGCCCTGCAGCAACTCACCAAAGCTTCTTTAACAACATCTTCCAAACATGTGACTTCGACCATCTAGACAGATGCATGGGAACACCATCAGTTGCAGGTTCCCCTTCAAGCAACCCCCCATCCTTGGGACTATATTGCTGTTCCTTCATTATTACTGGGTCCATATCCTGGAATCCCTAACAGTACTATCTATGGGTGTTCCGATAACACTTGGACTGCAGCAGTTCAGGAAGGTGCCTCATCACCACCTTCTCAAGAGCAATTGGGAATCGGCAATAAATGTTGATCTAATGAGCTCCATCCCATGAATGATTTTTTTTTAAAGGATTCATGTGTTCTCCAGTTTGTAGTTCCCAGAATCATTTAAATTCAACTAATTTGACAATATGTTCATCATTCTCCAATGCTTGGCTACCAATCATGTTTCCATGGATTTACATTGGATATTGTAGCCTGACTAAATGCGCCATCCTCTGAAGGATCTTCATGTGCAGTCCATCTGGGCTGAATACTTTGTTCTCTTTCAACCTGCCCTTCAATTCTTCATTTGTAATTTATGGGCGCAATTCCCCGGAAACA
Source organism: Scyliorhinus torazame (assembly GCF_047496885.1). Classification (NCBI taxonomy): domain Eukaryota; kingdom Metazoa; phylum Chordata; class Chondrichthyes; order Carcharhiniformes; family Scyliorhinidae; genus Scyliorhinus; species Scyliorhinus torazame. The sequence continues at coordinate 47,405,469 of NC_092713.1, read as the reverse complement.
TTTCTACGTGTGATAGCGAGCGAGAATTGCCGCGAGCTTCCCAGTGCTCGGCCCAGTGAGGCCGGCAACGCAACTCAACATTAATTTGTCCAGTTAACAAGGCCTCATAGGCTTCTCACTGCAAATGAGGGCTCGGCAGCTGATTGGAAGGAGCCAGATGGGCATGGCCGAGGCGCTGCAGAGCTGGTCCCAGTCGCAGGTGGACATGGCTGAGGCGCTGCAGAGCATAGCCCAGTCACCTGAGGAGCATCACCGAGGCATTGTGCGGACCATGGGGAACCGCCAGGGCTGGCAGAGCCAGATGATGCAGGGGCAGCTGGGGACCCAACCAGCTGCCCCTCCGTCCCATGGTAAACCCCAAGGCCCTATAGGCACCAACCGGGCGGAGGGTGCACTGAGTGTCAAGCCGGACCCGTCCCATCAGCTCCCCCGAGTTCCACCCCTCTGAGGCTGCGTCTCGAGGTCAGCATATGGGACAGGGCAGCAAAGCTGTGCATGTGCTGCCGATAAGTGAGCTGGGGTCCTCTGGCCCGAGAGCCCCCAGAGGATGCCAGTCAGCTGCATCAAAGGCCACGGGACAAGGTAGGCAGCTGGCTGCCTACTCCTCAGATGTGCATCCTGGGGAAGTGCTGTGGTAGAGCTAGGAGGGCCAAGCACGTTGAGGAGCACTGAGGGTAGGCAGTGGGGAAGGAGGGTGGGGGGTGGGGGTGGGGGCGGCACCATCGGGAGTGAGGTTTGTACAACACATTCAATAACTTTTCCCACAACCATTATGATGCCTCTGTCACTTCATTCTGCAATGCTGGCTGACCTCTGGACCCTTTGATAATCTCTCCAGGCAACACCCCCCCCCCCCCCCCGGCCCACCGTGGCGCTCAACCCCCCCTCCGACCTGGGTGTCCCATCCCTGGGTGTTTGGATGTTGCATGTGCAGTGTCCATGCATTGGGATGCTAGGTGATGACTCCCACATGTTACATGGCCTGCCCACAGGAATCCACTTGGCATCTGTGAAGTGCTCACTTAACCACGATTGCCAATTCCCTGTCAACAATAGCCTTCAGACGCGCAACCAGAGCCTTGGGGTTTACGTTTGGACGGAGGGGCAGCTTGTTGGATCCCTAGCAATCGGTATGGGTTACGGGTGGTTGTTGGAGCTTACGGACAGGGACAAGGGTTGCCCCCGGAGTGGGTACACATGATCCAGACGTTGACATGGTGGTGTCGCAAGTGGTTGCCTCCCGATTGCCCACCTAGCGCCTCCCCCCACCCTCGCATGGCGGTCCTCTCCTGCAGAGGGTCCCCCACTGAGCACTGGGGCGGCAAGCCCAATACCCCCGGGCTCTTTGCCTGTGAGCAAAAGTGGCTACTCACTCCCTCAGCTCCCCAATAGAAGCCATTCCGCCAGTTTACATTTTTCAAAAGGAGCACGACCACTTGCTGGGGAGGCCCATGGGGTGGCTCTTTTTAATTGTATGGAATTGGGGCTTAAGTGCTGATAATTCGTTTCTCGGTACGCTACGGTGAGATCCCGATTTCGCCGACGGGAACGGGCCAGTTGCTTCGCAAACTGTTGGGCACCTGGTACGGAACTCACTTTTGGGCTCTCCTGCTATTCATCAGCCTCGTTATGCTTCAGCGAAAGTGTAACGAGGCCAGAGAATTGCGCCCTATATTTTTAATTAATAATTCCTTGTTTTACAGGGAAAATAGAAGCAGAAGGAGGTCATTCGGCCCTTCAAGCGTGCTCTGCCATTCATTATGATCATGGCTGATCATCAAGTTCAATATTCTGACCCTGCCTTCACTCCAAATCCCTTTAGCCCCAAGAGCTAATCTAATTCCTTCTTGAAATTACACAACGTTTTGGTCTCAACCACTTTCTGTCTCCTCACCTCAGTCCTAAAAAGGTTTCCCCCTTATCTTCAAACTATGACCCATAGTTCTGGACTCCCCACCATCGGAAACATTCTTTCTGAATCTATCCTGTCTAAACCTGTTAGAATTTTGTAAGTTTCTTTGAGATCCCCTCTCCTTCTAAACTCCACTGAATATAAGACCATAAGACATAGGAGCAGAAATAGGCCATTCGGCCCATCGTGTCTGCTCCGCCATTCAATCATGGCTGATATTTTTCTCATCCCCAATCTCCTGCCTTCTCCCCATAACCCCTGATCCCCTTATTAATCAAGAAACTATCTATCTCTGTCTTAAAGACACTCAATGATTTGGCCTCCACAGCCTTCTGCGCCAACGAGTTCCACAGATTCACCACCCTCTGGCTGTAGAAATTCCTCCTCATCTCTGTTTTAAAGGATCATCCCTTTAGTCTGAGATTGTGTCCCTGATTCTAGTTTTTCCTACAAGTGGAAACATCCTCTCCACGTCCAATCTATCCAGGCCTCGCAGTATCCTGTAAGTTTCAATAACATCCCCACTCGTCCTTCTAAACTCCAACGAGTACAGACCCAGAGTCCTCAACTGTTCCTCATATGACAAGTTCTTCCTTCCAGTGATCATTCTTGTGAACCTCCTCTGGACCCTTTCCATTGCTAGCACATCTTTCCTTAGATACGGGGCCTAAAACTGCTCACAATACTCCAAATGGGGTCTGACCTGAGCCTTATATAGTCTCAGAACTATATCCCTAGTCTTGTATTCTAGCTCTCTCGACATGAATGCTAACATTGAATTTGCCTTCCTAACTGCCAACTGAACCTACACGTTAACCTTAAGAGAATTGTGAACAAGGACTCCCAAGTACCTTTGTGCTTCTGATTTCCTAAGTACCTCCCCATTTAGAAAATAGTCTATGCCTCCATTTCTCTTTCCAAAGTGCATAACCTCACACTTTTCCACATTGTATTCCATCTGCCACTTCTTTGCCAACTCTCCTAGCCTGTTGAAGTCCTTCTGCAGCCTGCCTGCTTCCTCAATACAATATAATCCTCCGACTTAGGGCGGAATTCTCCCCCCCCACGCCGGGTGGGAGAATCGCCCGGGTGCCACGTGAGTCCCACCACGCCGTCCCGACTACCGCACGCGATTCTCCCACCACCCTCAAAACGGCGCGGCGAGAATCATGGCTGGCTGCTGGGAGAATCGCTGTTTGCCATTTGTAACGGGCGAGCGGTGATTGTCCGGCCCAGGTGGGCCGAGCGGCCTGCCCAACACGACAGGTTTCCGCCGGCGGCGTCCACACCTGGTCGCTGCCGGCAGAAACAGCGCGGGAACGCTGGGGGGGTGGCCTGTGGGGGGTGTTCCTGCACCGGGGGGGGCCTCAAAAGGGGTCTGGCCCACGATCGGTGCCCACCGATCGGCGGGCCAGCCTCTCTGAAGGAGGACCTCCTTTCCTCCGCCGCCCCACAAGATCCATCCGACAACTTCTTGCGGGGCAGCCGCGGGGAGGACGGCAACCGCGGATGCGCAGGTGACGTCATTTACACGGCGCCAAGGCCCTGCACGCGTAAATGACGCGGCGCTGCTCCTAGCCCCCCGGGGGCGGGAGAATAGGGGGCTGGGAGTGGCCTCTGACGCCGGAGTGAAACACTCCGGTTTTCACTCCGGCGTCGGGACTTAGTCTCCCGATGGGGGAATTGCGCCCTTAGTCTCTCCTCATATGAGTCCCGACATCCCAGGAGTCAGCCTGGTAAACCTTCATTGCACTCCCTCCTTAGGAAGAACATCCTTCCTCAGATAAGAACACCAGGACTTCACACACTACTCCAGGTGTGGCCTCACCAATGCCCTATACAATTGCAGTAAAACATCTATATTCCTATACTCAAATCCTCTCACTATAAAAGCCAACATATTTGCCTTCTTTACTGCTGGCTGTACCTAGTCACAATCATAAAATTTACAGTGCAAAAGGAGGCCTTTCGGCCCATCGAGTCTACACCGGCCCCTGAAAGAGGACCCTACCTAAGCCCACACCTCCACCCTATCTCCGTAACCCAGCAACCCCACCTAACGTTTGGACACTAAGGGCAATTTAGTTTGACCAATCCACCAAACCCGCACATCTTTGGACTGTGGGAGGAAACTGGAGCACCCGGAGGAAACCCACACAGACACGGGGAGAACGTGCAGACTCCATACAGACAGTGGCCCAAGCCGAGAGTCAAACCCAGCTCTCTGGCGCTGTGAAGCAACAGTGCTAAGCACTGTGCTACTGTGCCGCTACCTGCATGCTTACCTTCAGCGACTGACGCACAAGGACACCAAGATCTCCCTGAGTATCCACCTCTCTCAATTTACACCCATTCAAATCATAATCTGCCTTCGTATTTTTGCTATCGAAGTGAATAACCTCATATTTATTCACATTATTCTGCATCTGCCCACTCACTCAGCCTGTCCAAATCGCACTGAAGCATCTCTGCATCCTCCTCACAGCTCACCCTCCCACCCAACTTTGTATCATCTGCAAATTTGGAGATAATGCAATTAGTTGGCTGGTTTAACTCAAAAAGGGCTGGTTAGCTCAGTGGGCTAGACAGCTGGTTTGTAATACAGAACAAAGCCAGGAGCGCGGGTTATTCCCGTGCCAGCTTACCCGAACAGGCGCCGGAATGTGGCGACTAGGGGCTTTTCACAGTAACTTCATACTTGTGACAATAAAAGATTATTATTATTATTATTTATTTCCTTCGTCCAAATCGTTCATATATAATGTGAACACTTGAGTCCTAACACAGATCCTGCTAGTCACTGCCTGCCAATCAGAAGAAGACCCATTTATTCCAACTTCTTGCATCCTGTCTACTAACCAGCTTTCTATCCTCTCAAGACACTACCTGTGATCCCATGCACTTTAACTTTAGATATTAATCTGCTCTGTAAGACCTTGTCAAAAGTCTAAATAAACCATACATTGGTTCTCCCTGGTCAACTCTACTAGTTACATCTTCAAAGATTTCCGGTAGATTTGTCAAGCACAATTTTCCTTTCGTAAAGGAAAGTTTCCTGCAGTTTGCTTATCACCGCAACCGGTCCACAGCAGATGCTATCTCCCTGGCTCTGCAATCAACACTCGAACACCTCAACAACAAGGACACCTATGTAAGACTGCTGTTCATTGACTACAGCTCCGCCTTCAACATCATTATCCCGACAAGACTAATAACCAAACTCTGCAATCTTGGATTTGACCCCTCTCTGTGCAGCTGGATCCTCGACTTCCTCACCAACAGACCGCAATCTGTCAGGATAAGCAACAGCACCTCCTCCACAATAGTCCTCAACACCGGAGCCCCTCAAAGATGTGTGCTCAGTCCTCTACTGTACTCCCTATACACACATGACTGTGTGGCAAGATTTAACTCCTACTCAACCTATGAGTTTGCAGGTGATACGACTGTGGTGGGCCGTATCTCAAACAACGACGAATCAGACTACAGGAGGGAGATAAATCACTTGGATGCATGGTGTACCGAAAACAACCTCTCTCTAAATGTTGGAAAGACCAAGGAACTGATCATCAACTTCAGGAAGCGTAGCACAACACACACTCCCATCTGCATCAATGGCTCCGAAGTGGAGATGGTCGATAGCTTTAAGTTCCTGGGGTCACCATCACCAACTGGTCCTGGTCCATTCACGTTGATGCAACAGTCAAGAAAGCCCAACAACGTCTCTACTTCCTACGGAAGCTAAAGAGATTCGGCATGTCTGCACCGACTCTCACAAACTTCTACAGATGTGCGGTAGAGAGCATCCTATCTGGCTGCATCACAGCCTGGTATGGCAACTGCTCGGTCCAAAATGGCAAGAAACTGCAGAGTGTGGTGAAGTCAGTCCAATGCATCACACAAGCTTGCCGCCCCCACATTGATTCTTTTTTTTAAAAATCTGTTTATTCAAAGTTTTTCCAACAAAAATTTTCAACCAATTAAGCCCCCCCCCCCCCCCGTAACAGAAAAGAAAAAGAGAAAAGAACAGAACAGAACATAAACATATCAATCAAACATAATACAGAACTTATACAATGGGTTTCTCCCGCACATATTAACCCTCCTATATACTTTTTTTTACAAGTACCCCTAGGAAAACCCCCTCCCCTGCCAGCCCAAATACCCCCCCCCCCGAAAGAGACACCCTCCTCCCCCCCCCCCCCCCTCCCTCCCTGGGTTGCTGCTGCTGCGTACTGACCTCATTCTAATGCTCCGCGAGATAGTCTAGGAACGGTTGCCACCGCCGGAAGAACCCCTGCGCAGACCCTCTCAAGGCAAACTTTATCCTCTCCAGCTTCATGAACCCTGCCATGTCATTTATCCAGGCTTCCACACTGGGGGGCTTCACGTCCTTCCACATGAGCAAGATCCTCCGCCGGGCTACCAGGGATGCAAAGGCCAGAATACCGGCCTCTTTCGCCTCCTGCACTCCCGGCTCGTCCGCCACCCCAAATAATGCCAGCCCCCAACTTGGCTTGACCTGGACTTTCACCACCTTGGACATAGTCTTCGCGCAACCCCTCCAGAACCCATTCCCACATTGATTCTGTATACACCTCCTGCTGCCTCAGGAAGGCAGACAGCATTATCAGAGACCCCTCCCACCCAGGTATTGCCTTCTTCCAGACCCTTCCATCAGGCAGAAGGTACAGAAGTCTGAAGACCTGCATATCCAGTCATAGGAACAGCTTCTTCCCCACAGCTACTAGATTCCTCAACAACTCCCCCTCAGACTGATCTGTTCCCTATAAGAACACTATTCACGACGCCCTTTGCTGCTCTTGCTCATGTATTTGCTTTGTTTGGCCCCTTGTTCCGCACTGTAACCAATCACTGTTTTTCGATGTACCATTTGTCAATGTTCTCTGTTGATTATTCTTTTATCTGCTATGTACGTACTGTGCACGTTCCCTCGACCGCAGAAAAATATTTTTCACTGTACTTCGGTACATGTGACAATAAATCAAATCAAATCTAAAAAAAAATCCTTGCTGACTTTGTCTGACTACACCACTGCTTTCCAAATGCTGTGCTATGAAATCCTTGATAATGGACTCCAGCAACTTCCCTGCTATCAACGTTAGGCTCACTGTTCTACAGTTCCTTGTTGAAAAATGAAAATGAAATGAAAATTGCTTATTGTCACAGGTAGGCTTCAAATGAAGTTACTGTGAAAAGTCCCTAGTCGCCACATTCCGGCGCCTGTTCGGGGAGGCTGGTACTTGTTTTCTCTCTACCTCCCAGTTTGAATAGCGAGGTTATATTCGCTACCCTCCAATCTGTAGGAACCATTCCAGAGTCCAAAGAATTTTGGAAAATGATCACCGATTGATCTACTATTTCTAGGGCCACTTCCTTAAGTACTCTGGAATGAAGATTATCCGGCCTGGAGGTTAATCCGCCTTCAATCCCACTAATTTCCCCAAACCATTTCTTTACTAATACTAATTTCCTTCAGCTCCTCACGAAAACTTGTGTTTCTCAGAACATCCGGTACATTATTCATGTCTTCATTCGTGAAGACAGAAGCAAAGTACAAATTTAGTTCCTCAGCCATTTCTTTGTTCCATGTTATGAATTCCCCCCGTTTCTGACTGTAGGGGCCTTACGTTTGTTTTTATCAATCTTTTTCTCTTTACAGACCTATAGAAATTTTACAGTCAGCTTTTATGTTCCCCACTAGGGCAGCCCGGTAGCACAGTAGACAGCGCCAGGGACCCGGGTTCGATTCCCGGCTTGGGTCACTGTCTGTGTGGAGTCTGCACATTCTGCCCGTGTCTGCGTGGGTTTCCTCCGGGTGCTCCGGTTTCCTCCCACAGTCCAAAGGTGTGCAGGTTAGGTGGATTGGCTGTGCTAAATTGCCCTTTGTGTCCAAAAAAGGTTAGGTGGGATTTCCGGGATAGGGTGGATGTGTGGGGATAGGGTGGAGGTATGGGCTTAGGTAGGGTGCTCTTTCCAAGGGCAGGTGCAGACTCGATGGGCCGAATGTCCTCCTTCAGCACTGTAAATTCTTTGAAATCCTTGACCATAGCACCAGGGAGGCAACATACCATCCTTTAGTCTCCTTTGCGGCCATAGAAACACCAATCTACTCCCCTTCTAATGAAATCCCCTGTAACTATTGCATCCCAACACTTTTTACTCCTCGCCTCTGCAGCAGAGCCATCCATGGTACAAGAAATTTGGCTTTTGCTGCTTTCCCTTGAGCGGTCATTCCCCTCAACAGTATCCAAATGGATATATTTGTTTTGCAGGGAAATGGCCACAGGAGATTGCTACACCGCCCTAGCTCGCTTGCTCTGCCTGGTGGTCTTGAATTTGATTTTCATGTTTTGTTTCATATTTTCTGTAACCTATCTTTTGTATTTAACTTTGTTGCATACAAAATAACATTATTGTTTCTAAGACACTTGGGAGCATCCGAACTTAGGGAAAGGTATCATTTAAATTCAAGTTGTTGCTTCTTTCTTATTTTTCTGTTCACCTCGACTTTGATTCCATTTGTATTGTTATACTTACGAAATGTTTATTTATACCCTCATCATTCGTATTACATACCTGCCTGCGCTGATTTTCTCTTTGCTCTTTTACATTTTCTTAGTGGGTAACTTGTATTTCTTGTGGGGTATTCTGAAAACTTTCGCATCTTTCCTCACATTGACATTAAAGAGTGCCCTCTTTAACTGCTCAAAATCCCCTGCATACATTTTAATGTTTCTGCTGCACTCCGCCCTTTTTATACCAGAATCCTGAACAGGAAGAGGTGCCAAGTCTGTCCATCTACTGACTTATATTGGTATATGAAAAGGGCAAATAATGTTATTGTGCAGCTCTTGGAAATACACAAGGCAAAATTTGTATTTCAATATCAAGAAACCCTTTTTATTTAAAGCTGGGCTAAGTTTAAACTCCGTTATACTGTTCTCGCTACCTGCAGCCTCATTTACCAACTTTGGTTGTTCCATATGATCGGGATCTAATATCAAGTCCTTCTATAGAAGTACCGAATTGGATATCAACACAATATTTATCCTGAAATATTCTCCCATTATAAATCTTATTTATTCCTAGTAAACTGAAGTCTCCCATAACAAAATACATTTGAGACTTGACATGCTTCACTTATTCGAGTATAAAGTTCCAAACCTAATCTCACTTACTGACCAGATTTTTTGTGCTGTGCAGAGACAGCTTCCCCGGTTGATATTACAATGACCCCCAAGAACATAGCTGTACAAAAATTGTGCGTCGAGACACAAGGACACAAAAATGTACTTCATTCATGTTCAAAAATGTTTACGTTGAATTTATGGAAAAAAACTACAGGCCAAGAACATTATATCTGCTTTGAAAAATCTTACTACTGTACATATAATTTCAGTGCATACTAAGCAATGAATAATGACAAAAACTAAGACAGTATAAAGTAATGGATTTGATAAAATAACTTGAAATTTTATACCAGAATCCTAGAACAGTAGGAGGTCCAAAGTGTGTCATCCACTATCTACTGGACTTATGTTGGTATATGAAAAAGGGCAAATACTGTTATTGTGCAGCTCTTGGGAGCACCTGGGGCAAGATTTGTATTTCAATATCAAGAAAACCCAGCACTTTTTCTCTTCCCAACAGTAGGAAATACAATATAGTTTTGAGTCAGGGTGGTGTGTAGCTTGGTGGGGAACTTGCAGGTCTGCAAATTGTCCTTCTAAGTGGCGGAGGTCGCAGATTGGAAGGTGCTGCCAGAGCATTTTGCATTTTGCAAACTCGCCATGCTTAGTCTTCAACATTTTGAGGGTTTTATACTTTAATTTGCCAACATTTCCCTGCATGTAACACACATGGGCTTTGCATCCTGATTTGCATTGACACAATTAATGAAGCCATTCCTCAAGAAATCATCTTTATGCTGTTTTGTTCCTGATTCCTGCTTCTATATAATGGGTTATTCACCAGAGCCCTGGAGCTCACACCAGTCCTGATTTCTCCTGCCCTGGACTTTCCTGGGCACCTCACACCATCACTGCTTTGTCTTGCCCTGGACTCTCCTGTGCAGCTCTCTCCAGTAGATTTAGTTGTGAGATCCTGGCCTGTCTGTGTCTCTGGCTCTCGTCCTTATTACTAAATGATCCATCTTCAGCTCTTCACAGTCCTGTTGTCTTACTTGTAGGCAGCTACAAAATGGAGGAATCTCTCCTTCATTATTTCGCACCCAAAGCATGGACATCGAGGACGTGTGACATCAGTGTATGTGGCAGGCACGTGACCTGCTCTCTGCCACTGCTTCAGGCAGGAAGACTCCATCACTTTAAAAAAAATAAAAATTTGGCTCTGCGACAGCCCGCTGACATCAGAAAGAAGTGGTCTGTCCTGCTGAGCTCCGGGCCTGCGCACTGCCAGATCCGTCTGAGGGGGCACGCATGCATGGGACAGCCGGTGTTGTTGAAAGCTGGTCATGGCTGCCATTTTAAAGAGTCAATCGCAGCCATTGGGTGCTTCTCCCGCGATCTGGAACATCGCGATCAATCGCTCCGCGACCATCCTGACACCTGCCCGCGACCCCCCTCAGTTTAAAAATCCTGCTCTGAGCCCTCAGGATAATAATAATAATATCACTTATTGTCACAAGTAGGCTTCAATGAAATTACTGTGAAAAGTACCTAGTCGCCAAATTCCGGCACCTGTTCGGGGAGGCCGGTACAGGAATTGAACCCGCGGTGCTGGCATTGTTCTGCATTACAAGTCAGCTATTTAGCCCACTGTGCTAAACCAGTCCCTGTACCTGGTGGCTTTTGTGTTGAAGGTGATGGTTCTTAATGACAGCATTCCAAAACCAAAAGTAGACAAACTCTTTCTGCATTACTGTAAAATATTTTCTCATATTTTCTATTTGGCATACCAACCATGTTTTGGGGTAATCAGTGTTAAGTTGTGCTGCATTATGGGTAGTTCAGTACTATGCACCAACATCTGCTAGAAACTCAGAACTGAATTGGATCACTCTCTAATGTAATGCAGGTACAATTAAAGAAATTAAACATGGTAAATTTCATCAATCTGATTTCAAGCTTATGCATGACTTAATTTAAACTCAGACCACGTAGTAAAATACTTCTGCCACTTAAACACCTTAATTATCATGCATAATAAAACTAACTTGTTCTAACCTAAGCAGTTTTATTCTATTCTACTTAATTGGGTCATTCTCTTTACAACCAATTCCTAACCTTGACTTTCTCAAAAGCTGCAGCTGATCACCAGCTAGTAAGTTGCAACACATGAAAAGAATTAAACAACTCCAACCTAGGTGGAAATTGAAGAAAATGAAAACATTTTAAACAATGATTTGCAGGGTCAGCATAATTATACTTTCTACTTACACTTTAAGTAGAAGCATGGTAGCACAGTGGTTAGTGCAATTGCTTCACAGCTCCAGGGTCCCAGGTTCAATTCCCAGCTGGGTCACTGTCTGTGCGGAGTCTGCACGTTCTTCCCATGTGTGTGGGTTTGCTCCGGTTTCCTCCCACAGTCCAAAGATGTGCAGGTGAGGTGGATTGGGCATGCTAAATTGCCCTTAGTGTCCAAAAATTGCCCTGAGTACTGGGATAGGGTGGTGTGGGCTTGGGTAGGGTGCTCTTTCCAAGAGCCGGTGCAGACTTGATGGGCTGAATGGCCTCCTTCTGCACTGTAAATTCTATGAACATCTATGAATTTGTTCACGGGAAGTGGATGCTGCTGGCTATCACAGAATCCCTACAGTACAGAAGGGGGTCATCAAGTCTGCACCAAACTTCCGAAAGAACACACTACCTAGGCCCATTACCCGCCTTATTCCCATTAACTTGGCCAATCCATCTAACTTGCACATCTTTAGACTGTGGGAGGAAACTGGAGCACGCAGACACAGGGGAGAAATTGCAAACACCACACAGACCCAAGGATTGGTGCTGTGAGGCAGCAGTGCTAACCACTGTGCAGCTGGCTAGGCTAGCATTTATTGCCCATCCTTAATTGCCCTTGAGAAGATAGTGGTTGCTGCCTTTTTTCAACCACTACAGTCCATGCAATGTAGGTACACTCACAGTACTGTTAGGGAGGGAGTTCCAGGATTTTGAACCAGCGACCATGAAGGAGCGGCAATATATTTTCAAGTCAGAATGGTGTGTGGCTAGGAAGGGAACTTGCAGGTGGTGGTGTTCCCATTTATCTGCTACCCTTGTCCTTTTAGATGGTAGTGGTTGTGGGTTTGTATGGTTCTGTCTGAGGAGTCTTCATGATTTGCTGCAGTGCATTTTGTAGGTGGTACACACTGCTGCCACTGTGTATCTGTGGCATGATGAGTGAATGTTTGTGAGTGTGGTAGCAATTAAGCGGGCTGCTTTCTCCTGCATGGTGGCAAGCATCCGAGCGTATTGAACCTGCACTCATCCTAGCAAATAAAGAGTAATCAACCTTACTTGTGCCTTGGACAGGCTTCGGGGACAAGAGGTGAGTTACTGCCGCAGGATTCCTAGCCTCTGACCTGCTCTTGTGCTTTGTTATTTATACGGCAATCGAGTTCAATTTTTGGTTAATGGTAACCTCCAGGATATTGATGGATTCAGCAATTGTAATGACATTGAAAGTCAAGGGGCAAAGGTTAGATTCTCTCTTGTTGGAGATGGTCATTGGCTGGCACTTGTGTGACGCGGATGTTACTTGCCACCTGCCTGGATATTGTTCAGGTCTTATTGCATTTGGACATGGACTGCATCAGTATCCGAGGAGTCACAAATGGTGCTACACATGTTTCCACTTCTGACCTTATGATTGAAGGTAATTGATGAAGTAACTGAAGGTGGTTGGGCCTCGGACACTACCATGAGGAACTCCTGCAGCGATGTCCTCGAATATGAGATGATTGACCTCTAACAACCATAACCATCTTCCAAATATGGGGCGAGATTCTCCGACCCCCCCAGCGGGTCGGAGAATGGCCGTTGGCCGCCGTGAATTCCGCCCCCGCCGAAGTCTCCGAAGGGAGAAAAGTCGGCGGGGCGTCAATGGCGCCGCACACCTCGGAGAATGGCACGGGTGGGCGCAAGGCAATGGATTTTGGGGCTGTCGATATCCTCCCGTCCGGATGGGCCGAAGTCCCGCCGACGTGACGACGGGTCACGTCGGCGAAATCAAACCACCTTTCAATCGGCGTCAACCAGTGCTCAAGGTTTACGCCGACCAGCGTGGAGATGGGTGACGGCCTGGGGGGTTGGCCGCTGGAGAGGCGATGGCGTGGCCGCAGTCTGAATGTGTGGGGGAGAGGTGTGTGTAGGGTTTTGTGTGTGTGTATGCGGCGTGGGGGGGGGGGGGGGAGGGTGGTTAGAGTGGGCTGGGCTCCGGGGGAGTGCAGGGAGGGGGGGGTGAGTGCCGGGGAGGAGGATGGGGTCCGTGCCGGGGAGGAGGATGGGGTCCGTGCCGGGGAGGGGGATGGGGTCCGTGCCGGGGGGGGGGGATGGGGTCCGTGCCGGGGAGGGGGGTGGGGTCCGTGCCGGGGAGGGGGATGGGGTCAGTGCCGGGAAGGGGGATGGGGTCCGTGCCGGGGAGGAGGATGGGGTCCGTGCCGGGGAGGGGAATGGGGTCCGTGCCGGGGAGGGGAATGGGGTTTGTGCCGGGGAGGAGGATGGGGTCCGTGCCTGGGAGGGGAGGAGGATGGGGTCCGTGCCGGGGAGGAGGATGGGGTCCGTGCCGGGGAGGAGGATGGGGTCCGTGCCGGGGAGGGGGATGGGGTCCGTGCCGGGGAGGAGGATGGGGTCCGTGCCGGGGAGGAGGATGGGGTCCGTGCCGGGGAGGAGGATGGGGTCCGTGCCGGGGAGGAGGATGGGGTCCGTGCCGGGGAGGAGGATGGGGTCCGTGCCGGGGAAGAGGATGGGGTCCGTGCCGGGGAGGAGCATGGAGTCCATGCCGGGGAAGAGGATGGGGTCCGTGCCGAGGAGGAGGATGGGGTCCGTGCCGGGGAGGAGGATGGGGTCCGTGCCGGGGAGGAGGATGGGGTCCGTGCCGGGGAGGAGGATGGGGTCCGTGCCGAGGAGGAGGATGGGGTCCGTGCCGGGGAGGGGGATAGGGTCTGTGCCAGGGAGGGGGATGGGGTCCGTGCCGGGGAGGAGGATGGGGTCCGTGCCGGGGAGGGGGATGGGGTCCGTGCCGGGGAGGAGGATGGGGTCCGTGCCGGGGAGGGGGTTAGGGTCCGTGCCAGGGAGGGGGATGGGGTCCGTGCCGGGGAGGAGGATGGGGTCCGTGCCGGGGAGGAGGATGGGGTCCATGCCGGGGAGGAGGATAGGGTCCGTGCCGGGGAGGGGGATGGTGTCCGTGCCGTGGAGGGGGATGCGGGGGGGAGGGTCCGTGCCGGGGAGAGGGATGGGGTCCGTGCCGGGGTGGGACGTGGGGGGGGGGGGGGGGGGGGGGGGCAACTGAGTTGGTCCACCTGGCCAGGTGCCAGCCTCCAACAGTCGGACCCATGCGGTCCATGCCACCTGGCTGGGGGGAGGAGGGGATATGGGCAATGATGACATGCCATCGTTCCCCCCTCCCCCCCCAGGCCGTCATGCTTTCCAATCAGCCAGCGATGTTGGCCGCCGTGGCGGCAGCCGCTAATGTCCATGTTGCCCTGGATGAGGAGGAGGAGGAGGAACGTGCCAGAGAGGCGGCGCAGGCTGCCGCAGAGGGACAGGCGGCAGCCGACCAGGTTGGAGGGACACCTGACCGACAGGACGAGGTGGGGGAGGAGGACGTCGCGGCCCCACGGCAACGGAGGCACCCGAGGGCGCCCCGTGTGTACCGGCCCCGGCAGTCATACCAGGATCTCACGGACCGAGAATGCAGGAGGAGACTCCGGATGAGCCGGGAAACCGTGGCACACATCTGCCACCTGCTGGCGCACCTGTCACCGCGTGGCACTGGGGGGACACCCTCTCCCCGTGCCCGTCAAGGTTACGGTGGCCCTGAACTTTTATGCAACGGGGTCATTCCAGGCACCGAGTGGGGACCTGTCCGGCATATCGCAGACATCGGTGCACCGGTGCATCCGGGCAGTGACAGACGCCCTATATGCCATGGCGCAGCGCTACATCCGCTTCCCTGTGGACCGGGCCAGCCAAGATGCCCGGGCCGTGGGCTTCTCTGCCGTGGCCGGGTTCCCCATGGTCCAGGGCGCGATTGATGGGATGCATGTCGCCGTGCGGCCACCTGCAGACAACAGGGCCGTGTTCACCAATAGGAAGGGGACCTATTCGATGAACATACAGGTGGTCTGCGACCACCGCATGATGATCCTGCACGTCTGCGCCCGTTACCCGGGCAGTGTACACGACTCATACGTGTTGTCGCGGTCATACATCACCGGCATGTACGAGGGACGCCATCCCCGGCTGAGGGGCTGGTTGCTGGGCGACAGGGGCTCCCCATTGCGATCGTGGCTGATGATGCCTATACGGAGGCCACGCAATGAGGCGGAGAACCGCTACAATGATGCCCATGTAGCGACAAGGGGAGTGATAGAGAAGTGCTTTGGAGTGCTGAAGATGTGTTTCAGGTGGAGTATTGCGTACAGTTATGGTCACCACATTATAGGAAGGACGTGGAGGCTTTGGAGCGGGTGCAGAGGAGATTTACCAGGATGTTGCCTGGTATGGAGGGAAAATCTTATGAGGAAAGGCTGATGGACTTGAGGTTGTTTTCGTTGGAGAGAAGAAGGTTAAGAGGAGACTTAATAGAGGCATACAAAATGATCAGGGGGTTAGATAGGGTGGACAGTGAGAGCCTTCTCCCGCGGATGG
This sequence comes from Scyliorhinus torazame, assembly GCF_047496885.1. NCBI lineage: Eukaryota > Metazoa > Chordata > Chondrichthyes > Carcharhiniformes > Scyliorhinidae > Scyliorhinus > Scyliorhinus torazame. The sequence continues at coordinate 47,389,704 of NC_092713.1, read as the reverse complement.
AAATGGCTGGCACGAGGGGACATAGCTTTAAACTGAGGGGTAATAGATATAGGACAGAGGTCAGAGGTAGGTTCTTTACGCAAAGAGTGGTGAGGCCGTGGAATGCCCTACCTGCAACAGTAGTGAACTCGCCAACATTGAGGGCATTTAAAAGTTTATTGGATAAGCATATGGATGATAATGGCATAGTGTAGGTTAGATGGCTTTTGTTTCGGTGCAACATCGTGGGCCGAAGGGCCTGTACTGCGCTGTATCGTTCTATGTAGGTGCCTGGACCTCTCTGGGGGCGCCCTCCAGTATCGGTCAGATAGGGTCGGCCGCATCATTGTGGTGTGCTGCGTCCTGCACAATATAGCCCAGCAGAGGGGCGATGTGCCGCAGGCAGAGTAGGGCGGAGTGGAGGAGCAGCAGGAAGCGGCGCAGTCCTCCCAGATGAGGGGGATGGGGGCAATGGTCAGGGCAGACGGGCTAGACATGGGCGGGTGGCTGTCCACTGTTACCGGCTGGGCCAGCGGGCACGGGACAGGCTGATAGCCGCCCGCTTCACTGACTAGATGGGCGTGGGAATCGGGTAGTATGGCCACAGACCACACACCATGGCAACAGCCGACCACCCACACCCCCCACCCATCCACCCATCCAGCACCCTCACCCCCCTCCCCCATTGCCGATCCACCTGCGGCACAACGGCCGGGCTCACACAGTTGCCGGTGGACGTGTGTCTATTGCAGGCCATGGAGGATGATGACAACCCGCCCTGCGATGAGCTCCTGGCTCCACATCGTTGGACTATGTCTGACCCATGGCCACAGTACCACCATCCACCCGGTCCATCCCTGCATGCGGCTGTGACACTGCAGCGCACGGTCCCGTCCTCTGCCCGGGGGGATGTTGATGGCGGCCCAGGGGGAAGGGGGTAGACTCACCTGGGGCTGAGGTAAGATCACCCCTCACACACACACTTGCGCTCAACGTACATGACACCCCCGCACGCTTTGGACAGAGCACAAAGGCAGCTTCTGTAGGTGTAACATTGACTTTAATAACGAAAGGAGTTCATGCACGTGCCCTAGCCCCTAAAACTCATCTGTGCCCTGCACCCGTGCCAACTTACTCAGTGTCTAATTGTTTGGCCTTACGGACCCTATGACTACGTCTACGTGGTTCCCCAGACGGTACAGCAGAACTGGAGGTGGACTCCTGTGATTCCTGCCCTCTGACACGGGATCCCTTTGCCGGCCGTTTCCTGGGGCGTCCTGGCCTAGATGAGCCAGGCTGCGGCCCGGGCGACTGGGATGGCGAGCTGCCAGCCTGTCCTGCCCGTTGCCCACCCAATGCACCTGGGACGGAAGTGGGGGAGTCCGAGGTGTCGCGGTGTTCCGGGACCTCCCCTACAGGGAGACCCAGGACGGACCACAGCACCTCCTCCTCCCTCGGGGTGCCCGATGGCCCCCAGGCCTCTACATGGGTGGGGGATGCGAACGGACTGGCCATCCGACGCCCCCCCCCCCCCCGACATCTGGCGCTGCCAGTCCTGGAGGCCCGTGCTGGTATCGACAGGGGTCTGCAGGTTTGCAGCCATGGAGCTCAGGGGATTGGCAAACCCTGTCTGTGACTGTGCGACGCCGGCTCGCACATGGGCAATGGCGCCGATGCCCTCAGCGATGGCCTGCTGAGACTGGGCCATGGCCTGCAGAGACTGGGCTATGGACTGCAGAGACTGGGCTATGGACTGTTGAGACTGGGCCATGGCGTTGAACGCCTCTGCCATCTGCCGCTGGCGCTGGCTCATGGCCTCCTGTGAGAGGGCAGCCATGTCCTGGGCCACAGACGCCGCCTGCACGGAAAGCCCCAGGCCTCGCAAACCGTTCCCCATGTCTGACACCGTCGCACCCATTGCCTCCACCGCGGCCGCCACCCGTGCGGTGTCGGCCTGGGTGGCACGCATGACTGGCACCACTCCCAGCTCCTGGACGCGGGTGGACTCCTCCACCTGTGACTGCAGCCGCCGCAAGCCGGCCGTCACCCTCTTCGCTCGTCTCCAGTTCGGTGGTTGCATCAGATCTATGGGTGGGTGTGGTAACTCCAGGAACCCGGGATCCATATGGGCGGCAGATGTTCTCTTGGGCTGGGCTGCCCTCCGACTGCCCGGCCCCTCTGCTGCTCCTACCTCCACCTGCTGTACCGGGACGGCTGTGTTGTGCGCACCAGTGAGTGTACCAGACGCCTCATCACTAAAGTGCCCAACCGAGGTGAGCGTCTCTGCGATGGTGGAGTGTGTTGGTGACAGCAGTGGCGTTGTGTCGTGCGCATCATCCCACTCTGAGTCCATGGCACTTTGGGGTGGGGGTTCATCTCCACCCATCCACTCTGTGTCACTGTCCAGTATTTCAGTTTCCTGGGTAGTGGTGTCCTTTGTAGGGGTGTCCTGGGTAGTGGTGTCCTGGGTAGTGGTGTCCTGGGTAGTGGTTTTGTGGCTCGGCTGTGACGGGGGCCTGTGGCTGCCCCTCTCGTCGCTGGGTGGCACACGCCTGCGTCGTCGCACCCGCATGAGACGGGGGCGTCGTCTCCCTGTTGCTCCAGGTCTCTCCATCTCCAGTGGTCTCCGAGGTACATCGTGCGGGCGTCGCATGCCAGAGGGTCCGGGTCTCTCCATCTCCAGTGGTCTCCAAGGGGCATCCTGCGGGCGTCGCATGCCAGAGGGTCCGGGTCTCTCCATCTCCAGTGGTCTCCAAGGGGCATCCTGCGGGCGTCGCATGCCAGAGGGTCTGGGTCTCTCCATCTCCAGTGGTCTCCAAGGGGCATCCTGCGGGCGTCGCATGCCAGAGGGTCCGGGTCTCTCCGTCCCCCGTGGTCTCCGAGGGGCATCATGCAGGCAGTCTGCATCTGCGGGGATGGGTGCCTTGACGTTTGCTCCTGCGATACACAATGAAGCATGCATGGTTAGACACGCAGGCAGTGATCAGGTGATATGGGGGAGGGGGGGATATGGGGATGGGGGGGGATATGGGGACGGGCTGTCGGTGGCTCACTTGCTGGTGGGCCCCCGACCTCTGCATCAGCAACCTCCCGGTCCTCAGGTCCGCCAGCCAGTTCCAGGGCCCTTCCCTCATGTTCGGTCAGTGGCCTCTCATCAGCTGGGCCTCCTCCAGTCCTCACATGCTCCCTGGTGTTGTGTGCGCGCTTCTCTTGTGGGGGGTGGTGGCAGGGGTAAAAGGCAACAGTGTTAGACAGGTATATGAATGCACGCCATCGGTTGCGCGTGTATTGCAGAGGTTAAGGTTAGGGCTGGATTCACTTGGGGAAATGGGGGAAGGCGGATATGGGGGAGGGGGGGATATGGGGGAGGGGGGGATATGGGGGAGGGGGGATATGGGGAGGGGGGATATGGGGGAGGGGGGATATGGGGGAGGGGGGATATGGGGAGGGGGGATATGGGGGAGGGGGGATATGGGGGAGGGGGGATATGGGGGAGGGGGGATATGGATATCGGGCAGGGGGGGAGGTTCACCCTGTCTGCTCTGACGAGGTTGTTCACCTTCTTGTGACACTGGGTGCCTGTCCGTGGTGTCAGGGCCACAGTGGTGACGGCCTCTGCCACCTCCCTCCACAGACGCCGGCTGTGGCGTGGGGCAACTCTGCGGTCATGCCCGAGATACAGGGCCTCCCTCCTCTGCTCCACTGCGCCTAGGAGCGCCTCAATGTCACGAGACTGGAACCTCGGGGCTGAGCGGCGGGCGGCCATCCGGTCGGGTGTTCTGGTCAGGTGGGGGAGCAGCGCGTCCTTAATGAGCCGTCACACCGTGCGGCGTGTATGACGCCGCACGGCGTGAACCACGTGAGCCAGCGCGGATAGCGTCACGTCGCTGCTAGCCCATTCCGGGCCGGAGACTTTGCGACGTTTTTGGCGGCGTGATGCAGGTGGGATTTGCGCCGTCTTTGCCGCCGGTCGGCGGACTTTGCGCCGATAACGGAGAATTTCGCCCATGATTCCAAATAGCAGAGAGGTTTCCCCTGATTCCCACTGAAACCAGCTTTACCAAGGGTTCCTTATGGACATACTTAGTCAAATACTGGTTTGATGTCCAGTTCTCTCACCTCACCTCTGGAGTTTAGCTCTTTTGTCCATGTTTGAACCAAGGCTGTACTGAGGTCAAGAGCTAAGTGACCCTGCCAGAATTCAGACTGAGGGCCAGTGAACAGGTTATTGCTCAGATTATTTTTGCTTGACAGCGCTGTTGATGACTTTATCACTTTACTGATGATTGAGAGTAGACTGATGGAGCAGTAATTGGTAGGGTTGCATTTGTCCTGTTCTTTGTGTACAGGACATACCTGGGCAATTTACCACATTGCCGGGTAGATGCTAGTGTTGTAGCTATCCTTGCTCTAGAACAGCAAATTTTGGGGCGCATCTTCAGGACTATTGGTGGAACATTGTCAGGGCCCATAGCCTTTTCAGTATCCAGTGCCTTCAGCTGTATCTTAATATTATGTGGAACGAATTGCATGGGCTGATTACTGTCATCTGTGATGCTGGGGACCTTTGAAGGAGGCCGAGATGGATCATTGAGGAGATATTTCTGGAGCCTCCTTCTCCACCTCCAGGTGAGTTGTTTAATTGTATACGATTATTCAAGAATGGGTGTGGCAGGACTGCAGAGTTTATATCTGATCCGCTGGTTGTGGAATCGCTTAGTTCTGTCTATCGCACGCTGCTTGTGTTGTTTGGCACGGAAGTAGTCGTGTGTTGTAGCTTCATCAAATTGACACCTCATTTTCAAGTATCCCGGGTGCTGCTCCTTGCATGCCCTCCTGCACTCTTCATTGAACCAGGGATGATCCGCTGGCTTGGTGATAATGATAGAGTGGGGGATATACCAGGCCATGAACTTCCAGATTGTGGCTGTAAAGAATTCTGCTGCTGCTGATGGCGCACAGCGTCTCATTGATGCCCAGTCTTGAGCTGCTAGATCTGTTCAAAATCTAGCCCATTTAGCAACTGTGGTAGACACAACACGATGGAGGTTATCTTTAATGTGAATACAGGGGCGAGATTCTCCGACCCACCGCCGGGTCGGAGAATCGCCGGGGGCTGGCGTGAATCCCGCCCCCGCCGGTTGCCGAAGTCTCCGGCACCGGATATTCGGCGGGGGCGGGTATCGCGCCGCGCCGGTTGGCGGGCCCCCCCGCTCGATTCTCCGGCCCGGACGGGCCGAAGTCCCGCCGCTAAAATGCCTGTCCCGCCGGCGTAAATTAAACCACCTACCTTACCGGTGGGACAAGGCGGCGCGGGCGGGCTCCGGGGTCCTGGGGGGGGCGCAGGGCGATCTAGCCCCAGGGGGTGCCCCTACGGTGGCCTGGTCCACGATCGGGCCCACCGATCCGCGGGCGGGCCAGTGCCGTGGGGGCACTCTTTCCCTTCCGCCTCCGCCATGGTCTCCACCATGGCGGAGGCGGAAGAGACTCCCTCCACTGCGCATGCGCGGGAATGCCGTCAGCGGTCGCTGACGCTCCTGCGCATGCGCCGCCCGGAGATGTCATTTCCGCGCCAGCTGGCGGGGCACCAAAGGCCTTTTCCGCCAGCTGGCAGGGCGGAAATTCATCCGGCGCCGACCTAGCCCCTCAATGTTGGGGCTCGGCCCCCAAAGATGCGGAGCATTCCGCACCTTTGGGGCGGCGCGATGCCCGTCTGATTTGCGCCGTTTTGGGCGCCAGTCGGCGGACATCGTGCCGTTTCCGGAGAATTTCGCCCCAGGTCTTTGTCTCCACAGAGACTTTGAAGTGGTCACTCCTATCAATACTGACATGGACAGATGCACTGCGACGAGCAGATTGGTGAAGATGAGGTTGAGTATGCTTTTCACTCTTGTTAGTTCCCTCACCACCGGCCACAGACTCAGTCTAGGAGCTATGTCCTTTAGGACTCGACCAGCTCAGTTTTAATGCTATCCTGATGACCTTCAGCACCTGAACTGTTTGAAGAAACTTTGAGAAACAGCACCAGCACCTCGTCTGTCAAAGGGGCACTTTACAATCTTCCAAACCATAACATTTTAAGGTTTTGTTTGTTTCAGGTTTAGAACATAGAACATACAGTGCAGAAAGAGGCCATTTGGCCCATCGAGTCTGCACCGACCCACTTAAGCCCTCACTTCCACCCTATCCCCGTAACCCAATAACCCCTCCTAACCTTTCTGGATGCTAAGGGCAATTTATCATGGCCAATCCTCCTAACCAGCACATTTTTGGACTGTGGGAGGAAACCAGAGCACCCGGAGGAAACCCATGCAGACACGGGGAGAACATGCAGACTCCGCACAGACAGTGACCCAAGCCGGGATACGAACCTGGGACCCTGGAGCTGTGAAGCAACTGTGTTAACCACTGTGCTACCGTGCCACCCAAAGCATCTCCAATTTATTACTTAAACTAGCAACCAAACTCCACATTCTGACCTGCAATTGAACCCACAACCCATTTCAAGAATGCAGGAAAATTATACCTGCTTAAATTAAACATATACCTATATTATGTTTTATTTACAAGTCTTATAAAACATATTCACTAATTTATTTTGGGCATCATCACAGGGGAGTATAATATTAAAGACTTTGAGTCAATTTGCACTTCCTGCAGTTACCACACATTATCAGTATTTTCAGTCACTAACACAAAATTAATTCTAGCATAGCTAAACTTCTAATTACCATAAGTTATTTGTCGCTTCCCCAAAATCAATTAGTCCTCTTTTTTTTCCACTCTTACCTGAATCACCAGTAGCTCCAGCATATCTGCCAAGGTAATGCTTCAGTGTATGAAGTGCATCTCTCCTCTTGCGAAACTAAATTAATTCTGAATCTTAGTAATGAAGTTAATTTTTCTGAACTGATCATAATCCATCTCCAAATGCAGCTATTTTGCCTGCAGCTAAAATGCAAACTGCCTGAAAGCAAATTTCATTCTAATTTCAACCTTTGATGCCAGGGCTCCTTAGATTAAACTCCCAGACAGGACTGCTCAAAATTCCAAGGCTGCACACCATTCTAATCATTCCACCCACTGAATACAACACCCAAACCTCCATCTAACCTTACAAGACGAAACGCAAAATGCTGAAGCTAGATCTAATTCTTCACTCCCACCCCATAAATTATTTCAATGCGCATACGCGATAACCCCCTTTCACTGACATAGATGCCACATTGCAGGAGTCTCCATCCAGCTTCTCCTTGCCCTTTGACAGATGAATTCTACAAGAAAGTATTTTTTTTTTTTAATTTAAAGTACCCAATTCTTTTTTTTTCCAATTAAGGAGCAATTTAGTGTGACTAATTCACCTAAGCTGCACATCTTTGGGTTGTGGGGGTGAGACCCACGCAGACACTGGGAGAATGTGCAAACTCCACACGCACAGTGACCCGGGGGCGGTATCGAACCCGGTTCTTCAGCGCTGTGAGGCAGCAGTGTTAACCACTGCGCAACCATGCCGCCCCGACTACAAGAAAATATGAACAAACTAAAAAATACTCTGCAAAAATGGTAAGCCTCTAAATGTCTAGAAAAAGCATGAGCTGCATTTTTGACTCTTCCTTGTGAAATATGCCCAACTATGGTGACCAACACCAAGATGCCATTTAACTGGCATAATAACAGTAATGGCAAAGGATTTTGGCTCAGAAGATCAGGGGATTTTTTATAGAATCACTACAGTGCAAAATGAAGCCATTTGGGCCAGAGATCTCCTTAAAACAGGGGTCCCTGGGTGGGGTGAGGAGGGGTCTGCCTGGGGAGGGCCCTATTACAGGGGTCCCTGGAGAGGTCTCCCTATTAAAGTAGTCTGGCTGGGGGTCTCCCCATTTCAGGAATCTGTGTGGGGGGGTCTTGTAGAAGAGGGGTGCGCAGTCAGTGCATTGTGGGTGGGAGGAGCATTACCCTTGGTTGGGCTCAGATGGTCCCTACCAGCATGACCCTGGCGTGGTGGACCTCAAAGTGGGCCAAAGGTGTAACTCCTTAGGTGGGTTACCCCCTTGGCCCACCGTGAGGTCCATCACGCCAGGGTCACGCTGGTAGAGACCACAAGTGATCCCCACCCACGTGATTCCCGGCTGTGGGGCCTGGAGAATCATGGACAGCCGGAGCATTGGATGCTGTGCCCGCTAAATTAATTAATTTTCATCCTCCAGCTCCTCCCCCCCCCCCCCCCCCCCCCCCCACCCAACTCCTTGCTGGCACGCGGTCGTGGACCTCGTTCCTGCCGTCATCGGGATGAAAGCGTGCCAGCAAGACTGAGGGGTCTAGGACCTTTCTCCCAGAGCCCTGTAACAATAAATTGCTTCTTTTGCTCACGTTAAGGTCTACTTGTGACTATTTTCATGCAACACCGATTTTGCCCCGATGCCCAATTCGCCGGCACTTTGGGGAACAGATTCCGGGTGTCCCAGGACAGAGAATCCCGCCCTGTACCTGTACTTGGTCCCAAACAAGAATCTTAAATAAAGCCAATTACATAGGTACGAGGTGAGAGCTAGCTAAAGTCGATTGGGTAAATAGACTAAACTGTAAGATGTAAATAAACAATGGAAACAGTCAAAGAAACAATTCAAAATATTCAACAAACTAAGTTCCATTATAAAACAAAAACTCGGGTGGTGCAGTGCCTCATGGCACTCAGGACGCGGAACGAAAGAGAAAATGCTGGAAAATCTCAGCAGGTCTGGCAGCATCTGTAGGGAGAGAAAAGAGCTAACGTTTCGAATCCAATGACTCTTTGTCAAAGCTGACAGAGAAAGTGGGAAATATTTATACTGTGGAGTGAGAATGAAAGATGAGTCTCATAGCCACAGACACCCAGGGAAACCAGTGCTAATGGCCACAGAAACCAAGGGGAAAGAGTGCTAATGGCAGTCCCCAGAGAGAACAAAAGATGTGAAAGGTCAAACAGCAGAAAAACTAACATCAGAGGGTGAACTGTGATAGATGTGATAGATAGTTTTTACATAATAACAAACAACCAGAACGTAAGCGTACTAAAATTACAAGCAAATAAAAAAAAGTAATTGACTAAAACACTATGCTTGAATCCCCGAACAACTGACGGTGTCTCGATCCTTGAAAAAGGAAATAAATGGTTCCCATCTCAAGTAGAACCTCTCCACTGAACCCCTGATGGTGAACTTAATTTTTCTCTAGGTGTAGGAATGACATGAAATCACCCGACCAGGCAGAGGCACTGGGCAGAACGTGGGACCTCCAACCAAGCAATATTTGCATCTGGGCTATCAGTAAAACGAAAGAGCAACAACATTCACCTTTACCCCAGAGTGAAACGCCGGTGAATCCAAAACCTCAAATATGGCTACCAGCATACATGGGTTTAAATCCACACGGAGTATCTCAATATGGTGTTAAAAAGGAAGCCCAGATGCTGGCAAGTTTGGGGCAGGACCAAAACAAATGCGTATGGCTAGCTGGGGCAAGCGAACAATGATCACATCTGTCCTCAACATTTGGAAAAAATCTACTCATCCTTCCTTTGGTCAAGTGTGCCCTATGTAGCACCTTAAACTGAATTTGGCTCAACCGGGTACATGAGGATGTGGAGCTTACCCTGTAGAAGGCTTCTCTCAAAGGCTCACTAATACATATCGGGCGCTCACTCTCCCATTCTGCCCTCACCCTATTTGGTAGGAAGGGATGAGGCGAGAGAATATGGCCATATGGGTCTGAAATATACCCCTTGACAGGCTGAGCCAAGGATAAAATCCTCTTCAGCAAGGAAGATGAGGGAGCCAAAGAAATGGAAGTGAGCTTTAAAATAACGAAAAAGGCTAGAATTGGGTAGCTGAAATTCATCAGCCAGCTCTCTAAAACTGGCAAGCCTCTCCTCCACGAACAGTTCACCAAAATGCTCAAGTCTCTTCACTTTCCAAGATTTAAATGTTGGGTCCAATCCAGAAGGTAAGAAATGGTGATTGTTATAAATAGGGGCCAGTGAAGACAGGGAAAGGAGCTTAAAATGCTGTTTCCAAATCCTAAGAGAGGAGACCATCACTGGGTTTGAGGAAAATCTGACAGGAGAAAAGGTGCAGTAACTATGGCAAGGAGAGCAGATGTAATGCAAGAACAAGCCTCCATTTGGCCCCAAATAGAATCAAGGTCACTGATCTATAACAAAATGTTTTGCATGTTAGCAGCCCAGTAATAAAACAATAAATTTGGGAGCCCCCTGTCTGTCTATCCCTTTGGAGTAGAATGCTGCGTATTCTGGGATTCTTACCCACCCAAATAAAAGCGGATATCAATTTGATAACCTTAATAAAAAAGGATTGGTTGGACAGCTGGTTTGTGATGCAGAGCAAGGCCAACAGCGTGGGTTCAATTCCTGTACCGGCTGATGTTAATCATGAAGTTAATCATGCCCGTCTTCTCAACCTTACCCCTCGCCTGAGGTGTGGCGAACTTCAGGTTAAATCACCACCAGTCAGCTCACCCTTCAAAGGAGAAAGCAGCCTATGGTCATCTGGGACCATGGCAACTTTGCCTTTTTATATAGCAAGCGGAGCTACAAGGCAAATTTATGGTGAATCCAAATCTCCCGAGAACCTCAAATATATACTCACATTCCACCCTGTCAATGGCTTTTTTAGTGTCAAGAAATGTTATCACCTCCAGTGCGGCTGCAGGTTGGGGGAATGAATAACGTTTAAAAGGCGACGTTTTTTGGCTGATAATTGTCGGCCCTTTATAAAGCGTGTTTGATCTTCCAAAATTATGCATGGAGGCAAGGCTCCAACCGGAGCGCCAAAACCTTAGCAAGCAGCTTAACATCCATGTTTAAAAGTGAGATGGGTCAGTATGAACCACACTCGGCCGGGTCCTTGTCTCTTAAGGAGCGAAGAAATAGTGGCTTGAGTAAGTGTCAGAGGGATAGGGAGTCATTTAAACATATCTAATAACAAAGGAATGAGCTGTTCCGAGAACTTCTTGTAAAATTTGATCGGAAAGCCATCCAGGCCAGATGCCTTACCAACCTGCATCAGCCCAATATATTTTAAAATCTCGTCGGGGCGTAACGTGGAGTCCAACTCACAGCTCTTGTCCTCTTCGATAGTTGGGATGAGCAGACTGTCCAAAAAGTCAGACATAATCGATTTGTCTGCAGGGGGCTCTGACTTATACAGGTCACAGTAATAGGATTTAAAAGCTGCATTGACCTGGAAAGGGACTGAAACGAGGTTGCCATCCAAATTGAGTATCTGGGGATCTCACTGGAGGTTGCTTGGCGTTTGAGTTGGTGAGCCAGGAGATGACTGGCCTTCTCCACATACTCATCAAAAGTACCCCTGGAGTGCTGTTACTGACACCCGGCCTTGTTAGTGGACAGTAGCTCGAACTAGGACTATAATTTTTTCCTGTTTGCAAATAGCTCCAGAGTAAGAGTGAGTACTGGTGATCCACCTCTAGAATGGAATCCACCAGCCTCTGCTGCTCCAACTTCCTCTTCCTTAACATGTATACTCTATAATAAATAATTCCCCCCCCCCCCCCAAAGGCTGTACTTAGAGCCTCCCAGAGCTTGGAGGGGGAGGCTGAGTCGGGCCTATTTAATTTAGTGCAGTCATCAATGGAGGTGGACTATAGTAATGACAAGAGGAGTCTGGCGAGTTCACAGTGAGACGTTTATTCAGCTTTACAGTGACACATATAAAGGGCCCAGTTACACATTCCTGGGCCTTAACTCCTTTCTGTCAGCTATTACAGAGGCTGACCTGTTATACAAATGTTGGTTAATTCCCGGTCCAATCATAGAATCAGCCACCACTACTGAAGAGAGGAAAGCTCTATCTAAAATGAAAAAATCAATGCGGGAATATGCACGGTGGACATGTGAGGCAAAAGATAAAATCCCTGTAATTTGGGTGCAAGAAGTGCCATGGATCTACCTCTCCTCCCCCCCCGTAAATCATCTGAGCCATAAAAGAGATGGGAGAAGAGATTTAGGTTTGGAACGATCCAATTTATGGTCCAATACACAGTTCAGGTCGCCTCCTAAAATAAGCTGGTCTGAGTCGAGATTGGGAAGGGAAGCTAAGAGAGAGTTAATGAAATTCATATCATCCCAGTTATGGGTATAAACATTGACCAGAACTACTGGGATGTTCATCAGGGGGCCACAAACAATAATATCAAATGTTACAACAACCTGGGCTAGGGTGTGGTCAATTCCAGCCCTCCTTGACCCAGAGTCACAACACAATTGAATTAACTAATAATTTTTGGCAAAATAATTGAATTGGCTCTTGGCTACTGGATAATCACAGTCAACAGGTTTGTAAATTTAAACACCTAACTTTTTATCTATAACAAGAACTATAATGAAATATGCACCAATTATAACTGGTTAACTATTGTGTAATCCCATACTATAACTTGCCCCACTCTCTCTCTCTCTCTCTCTCTCTCTCTATAACATGCAGACGACAAACAAACACAGAGGGGAAGAGGGAGTGAAAATAATAAGTAAAAGATCAGAGACTTTGTTTCAGATGGTTGATTCTAGTGTACGTTCTTTCAAACCGGGCTTTCAGGTTGAGATTTCTGCTTTCCAGTCTCTAATGGCTTTCACTGTAGATTCATTCAGGTCTCTGCAGTTTCAGAAATACAGCAGCTTTTCTGGAGAAAACACGAGGGGGAGAGAGCAGATCCTTTCCCCTGAGTGACCAGGGACCCGACTCTGCTTTCCTTGGACCTCTGGAAATCATCGCACTCAGGTAGGACCGAATCACCACCTGTTACCGGGCAGAATACGGTCTTTTGGTCAATTAATTGGCCATCAGTCAACCAACCAATCAAACTGAGTCCCGCCCCATCTCTTGGGTGCCACAAATTCTGAGTCTGTTGCTTGAAGACTAGCACCATATTCTATGTTGCAATTTTTTTCTTTCTACTGCTTGACTTAAATGGGCAGCAGCGTAGCACAATTGTAGCACTGTTGCTTCACAGTGCCAGGGTCCCAGGTTCGATTCCCAGCTTGGATCACTGTCTGTGCGGAGTCTGCACGTTCTCCTTGTGTCTGCGTGTGTTTCCTCCGGGTGCTCCGGTTTCCTCCCACAAGTCCCAAAAGACGTGCTGGTAGGTGAATTGGACATTCTGAATTCTCCCTCGTGTAGCCGAACAGGCACCGGAATGTGGCGACTAGGGGCTTTTCACAGTAACTTCATTGCAGTTTTAATGTAAGCCTACTTGTGCTAATAAAGATTATTATTATTATAAAGATACATGTCCATTAAACATCCATGGACAAAAATGATCATGGCAAAAAATAAAGAATAGGAAAATAAGGAAATCCTCAGGAAGGACCCTTACACAAACAATGTTTGGTTAGAAATCTGCATTTAACAAAACTAGCACAAGGGGACATACCTTTAAATTGAGGGGAGATAGATATAAGACAGATGTCAGAGGTAGGTTCTTTACTCAGAGAGTAGTAAGGGCGTGGAATGCCCTGCCTGCAACAGTAGTGGACTCGCCAACACTAAGGACATTCAAATGGTCATTGGATAGACATATGGACAATAAGGGAATAGTGTAGATGGGCTTTAGAGTGGTTTCACAGGTCGGCGCAACATCGAGGGCCGAAGGGCCTGTACTGCGCTGTACTGTTCTATGTTCTAAACACAAGCTCTAACCTCATTTTTATAAACTATTGTAGGGAGCTGCTGAAAACGCTCTAATACCACGCCCGTTAACTAACACCCTTGTTAATAGGGAGACTCCAAACCGAAAAAATGTATTTAATTGACTCCTCATTAGCGATTGAAAGTCGACGCCAAACAACGATAAGGAAAAGAGAAAGGGAACAATATATTAATGTAAAAATTAAATAGCAGAGATCTTTCAAATCTAACCAAAGGCATCAAGTGCACACATGAAAAGTCACAAAATACACAAGAGCTATAGAACAGATTAAATAGCACAGAACTTGTGCTTTTGAACAAAGGAGTTAGCATCGGTAAGTCAAAGAAGTGTTTTTTTCCGGAACGTTACTCAAAGGCAAGCTGGACAGACCATCCCAAACTTATTCTTTTTAAATTTAGAGTATCCAATTCATTTTTTCCAATTAAGGGGTAATTTAGCATGGTCAATCCACCTACCCTACGCATCTTTGGGTTTTGGGGGCGAAACCCACGCAACACGGGAAGAATGTGCAAACTCCACACGGACAGTGACCCAGAGCCGGGATCGAATCTGAGACCTCGGCGCCGTGAGGCAGCAGTGCTAACCACTGCACCACCGTGCTGCCCCAGAGCATCCCAAACTTGACTCCACTCTTGGACAGGATGGATTTTACTCCATTAAATGCAGCTCTTTTTTAAAAGTTAGATCCGTGGTGATCCAACCACTGTGATCTGATAATGCTGTCTCCATGCTCTTGTTGTGGCTCTATGAGCTTCGATGGTCTTAATGTTTCAAGAACCAAACAAATGGGGCCAAGGCCTCTTCTTTTACGATCCACCCACAGGTTTTGGCAGGGTTTATCAAGCTTGATCACCAGAATGTTAGTGAGAGCCTCGGCCGTTAGTGGAGTGGTCGGGGTAGAAAAAGTTACCTCTGCCATCTTAACATCCAGTTGATCCTGGGGAGGCTTAAGAATCAGTTGACAGATTTCAAATCAATTATTTTTTGGCTCAGGCTCCCTTGTGGTATCTCAGAGAAGGGAGAGCTCTAACCTGGTAAATTTCAAGAGTTTCCGAGAAGTAAAAGACCCTTGGCACCAGGAAAAAGGGGAAAAGGTAAATTTCCCAGCATGAGCCATCTCGTGCATGTTTTTCCCTCATATCGTGCCATCTTAAGTCACTGATAGGACCGATTTTCATGAAGAAATGATAGAGATGTTGATTTTGTGTGCTTCTTCCCGGCAGATTAAACAAATTATATACCAGAAATAGAGGGTAGCCAAGGGGCTCATAAGAGTGAGGAACGTAAGATAAATAAAATCATCACAGAAAAATTATTGGAGGAACGTAAGGGAAAGGAAACTGACAAACCCATAGGCCTTGGTGGGGTGGTAGCTGCAGAAATATAAGGATTATAATTTTCCAAAATTCCCTAGGTTCTAGAATGATCTCGGGGAATGAGGCAAATGTAACACCGCTATTCGCAAAAAAGGATAAGAAAAACAGTAAACCACATATCAGTTAGTTGGACATTAGTCATCAGGAAAATGCTGGGATGTATTATTAAGGACGTCTTTACAATGCACATAGAAATTCATAGTATGATGAAAAAGAGTCAACATGATTGTATAAAAGAGAAATCATGTTTGACATGTTTATCAGATTTTTGAAGACATAACTAGTATAGTAGGCAAAGGAAGTTAATAGATTCAATAATCTTGAATTTCCAAAAGGATTTTGACAAAGTACCACAATTTAATGTGCCATATAAGGGCTCATTGAGTTGGGGATAATATATTAGCATGGACAGAAAACAAGAGAGTAGAGATAAATGGGGCATTTTCAAATTGGAAGGCTGTAGGGATGTAGTGCAGCAAGGATCAGTGCGGGTTCTATATTAATGCCTTAGATACTGTTTAGCACAGGGCTAAATCGCTGGCTTTGAAAGCAGACAAAGGCAGGCCAGCAGCACGGTTCGATTCCCGTAACAGCCTCCCCGAACAGGCGCCGGAATGTGGCGACTAGGGGCTTTTCACAGAAACTTCATTTGAAGCCTACTTGTGACAATAAGCGATTTTCATTTCATTACACTCAGTCTCTTCATCTAAGTTTGCTTATGATATAACGTGTGGGAATGGAAGCTATGAAGAGGACAGAAAGGGCAGAATTTAATGTCCTCCCCCATGGCAGGGAACATTTAATTTGATGCAAGGGGAATGGGTGGGTGGGCACCCCACTACCTTCCCGTTTCTGCCCCAATTAAATCCATTCTGGGAAGGCTTATGGATGGCCTTCCTGCCCCATCAACCTGCAATTGGACTCAGCAGCAGGGAAGCCAAAAATCAAACCTTGTCAGTATTCCTTGTCAGCTTCCAGGGGATGTACCTCATTCGAAGGCACCCTGCATCAGGTAGGGCCTGCTGAGAGCCATCCCCCTGCCTTGTTGCCAAACCTCCCCGCCAATTATTTGCCGATACTTAGGTCCCTCAGCGATTTTAGGCCTTGGGTGAGTGTAGTACCAAAAGCAGACAACCCCTCCCCAGTGGTGTTATTGAGCATTGAAGAGCTTCGGCTTGGCCACTGACTAATGGGAGGCGGAGTCCTTGAACCCAGAGAAATCCTGCTACTGCCCAGTCAAATGTGTGATTGGCACTTAATTTGGCGGTCTTTCCCGAAAAGAGGTGAAGTCTGGTTTTTGCCAGTTCCACGGCCAGTAGTCGAGTACCCTATCACTTCCATTAAATATCACCCACAAAGCCTTCAGAGAGAAGGAGAGAGGTCTTGAGTGAGCAGCAAAATGGCAGATGGGAGTATATCATGAGAACTGAGAGGTTATTCACCTTGGAAGAATGAATCGAAAAACAGAACATTTTTTAAAAAGGCATGAGACTTTTAAATGTTAATGTTTGATTAGATTTGGGTGTACTCACACAAGGGACACACAACGTTAGCAGGTACAGCAAGCAGTTAGGATTGCAAATGGCATGTTCTCCGTTATTGCAAGGTGATTAGAGTACAAGAAAAAGAGGCCTTGCCACAATAATAAAGGAATTTGGTGAGACTGCATCTGGGGCAGAATTCCATGTACAACATGCGCACTTGGCAGGCAGAATCGGAAGCAGCGTAAATTCTGGTCCCATCCGAGATAAATTGAGAGTCACTATATTACACTGGCTGGCCATTTGAGTGGTAGCCAGCATAAATCGCAGCTGTGCTGGGCCAGGGGGGTCTGCAGAGCGGGCATGCTGTGGGCCCCATGTCCATTGGTGGCCCGCCACAAAAATCTTTTTAAACTTTAGAGTATCAATTCATTTTTTCCAATTAAGGGCCAATATAGCGTGGCTAATCCACCTACCTGCCCTTCTTTGGGTTGTGGGGGCGAAACCCAAGCAAACACGGGGAGAATATGCAAACTCCACACGGGCAGTGATCCAGGGCCGGGATTGAACTGGGACCTCAGCACCATGAGGCAGCAGTGCTAACCACTGCACCACTGTGCTGCCCAACCCGCCACAAAGTTTAAAGGGGCCATGCAAAGGCCGCTTAGGACCTGCAGAATGATGAGTACTGGTAATCACAGCAGGTGTTGCGGCAGTCATCAAGCCTCTTGTTTCCTAAACAGAGTCCTAGGTGAGGCAGTCACAAACACACCTCACCAAAAAGGCATGGACATAGGTGGCTGCTGAGGTCAGCAGGTATGACCTGGTCCAGTACACCTGGATCTAGTGCTGAAAAATGTTCAATGACCAACTGCGTTCAGCACAGATTAGTGATGAGAGTGGAGATTGTCAGTGTGTGTGTGTGGGGGGGGGGAGGGCGGGACGGGGAGGGGGGGGGGGGGGGGGGGAGGGGGGGGCACAGTAAAGGGAGGCAGTTCATTGGTGCAATGAAGCGTGTGGGTTTCAGAGAGTCTCAGATCACATACCTGCCCATGCATCTCAAGGCTGAAGAGATGAGTCTAGAGCCTGGGGTCCAGCAAAGGGTCAGATGTCCAAAGGGATGGGAACATTCTCTAGCATCTCAGGTGAGATCTGAGTTCATAGAATCACAGAATACTACAGTACAGAAGAGGCCCTTCGGGCCATCGAGTCTGCACCAATGCATGAAAGGCTCTGACTTGCCCACCTAATCCCACTTGCCAGCACATGAAATGAAAATGAAATGAAAATCGCTTATTGTCACAAGTAGGCTTCAAATGAAGTTACTGTGAAAAGCCCCTAGTCGCCACATTCCGGCGCCTGTTCGGGGGGTGGCCCATAACCTTGAATGTTATGGCGTGCCAAGTACTCATCCAGGTATTTTTTAATATATGTGAGGCATCCCGCCTCTACCACCCTCCAAGGCAGTGCATTCCAAACAGTCACCGCTCTCGAGGTAAAAAGGCTTTTCCTCAAATCCACCCTAAACCTCCCACCCCTCACTTTGCACTTGTGTCCCCTCGTAACAACCCTTCAACTAAGGGGAACAGCTGCTCCCTATCCACACTGTCCATGCCCCTCATAATCTTCCACATCTCAATCAGATCACCCCTCAGTTTTCTCTGCTCCAGTGAAAACAACCCAAGCTATCCAACCTCTCTTTATAACTTAAATATTCCATCCCAGGCAACATTCTGGTGAATCTTCTCTGCACCCGCTCCAGTGCAATTACATCCTATAATGTGATGGCCAGAATTACACACAGTACTCCAGTTGTGGCCTCACAACAGTTCTATACAGCTCCATCATGACCTCCCTGCACATAAAATATTGGTTAGTTGAGAATTTAATCCCTTTAACAAGCTAGATAATTGTTGGGGGACGCATAGCTGATCCGTGCTTGCACCTGCCAACCTGAATATTGGTACACACCTGATGTCATTGTTAAGTAATGGGTTAAGAGACATTGCAATTATTTGTCTCAATTATGTTAAGTATCCATTAATTGACACTGATATGTAAAGGGGCTTCAGGTGACATCTGTCAGGTGATGTATTGTGAGAGCTTTGTGCAAAGGCTGTTGGAAGGAAATAAATGTGTGTTTGTGAAAAAGGAACAGAACTTTAGACTCTTTATATCACAGCAACTAAAACGTCTTAACAATTGGTAGCAGAGGATGGTTGCTGTGTAAATGTGAAGGGTTGAAAGATACAACTTTTCCAGATCAAACCAAGGAGTGAGTGAGAAAAGAAAAAGGGATATATGGCTGAACCGAGGATAAAGATGGCTGGATATGACTATTTTCTGAAAGGGAATCGTACGACCAATGGAGAAAGTGCAGTAGTTATGTGGACTAAGGTAACTGCTTTGGGAAAGAGAAAACAAGGTATGGCATTGGCTCTTTCTCTACCATATGGCAGTAAAATCTGAAACAAAGTGCTTTCTGAGCTGGAATTGGAAGAGTTAGACTCAGAAGAAGATCTGGAGACTTTATTACATTATATGGATAAGATTTATAAGAAAGATG
The DNA here is from genome assembly GCF_047496885.1 of Scyliorhinus torazame. Taxonomy (NCBI): domain Eukaryota; kingdom Metazoa; phylum Chordata; class Chondrichthyes; order Carcharhiniformes; family Scyliorhinidae; genus Scyliorhinus; species Scyliorhinus torazame. The sequence goes on along the minus strand of NC_092713.1, from coordinate 47,370,580 downwards.
ACTTGTTAAGTGCGTATGAAGCATGGTCGGATTTTGATAAGTTCCGGAAAATGGAGGATATCTCCATGGAAGACTATATAATGGAATTTGGCAGACTATATAAAAGGCTGCAGAAATGCAACCTGGAATTTCCACAGTCTGTGTTGGCCTTTAAATTACTTGACTGTGCTAGAGTGAGCAACATGGATAGGCTCCTGGTTTTGACAGGAGTTCAGTTTACTGATAAGGATACCTTATTCGAACAGATGGCAAAAGCTTTACAAAGGTTTCTGGGGAAACATTCGATTCCGATGGCTCTGATGACCCAAATAGGTCAGCCTGCAATAAGGCAGAATATGGAAGATACACTACTAACAGGATGGCAAAATCGTATGGCTACGAACAGGGCTCAAGACTATAGAAGAAAACCGAGACAAGGAAATTATGAAGACAGAAACCCAGTTAGAACCTACAATAGGAAGATGAACCCCAGAAATGCACAGGGCATGATAAATCGATGTGACTCTCAATACCATTATGCTTTCAACTGTCCAACTCGTTATGATAGAGTGTTTGAAACGACACATGACACGGAAGAGTCAGAAGAGGAAAAAGATAGTGACCAGAAAGAAGGCATTGTCCTATTGACAAGCAGTTTTATGCCGGTAATGAGGGTGTTGGTTGCAGAATCCTTCAACTGTGCTGTATTGGACATTGGCTGCACATCTACTGTATGTGGAATTGACTGGTTAAAATGTTACCTGGACTCTTTGAAAGCTGAAAATCGTAACCAGGTTAAGGAATTTGAAAGTTCCACAAGTTTCAGGCTTGGGGATGATAATACTCTGAAGTCACTGAAAAGAGTGGTGATCCCTTGCAATATTGTCGGAGTGAATCATTTCATTAGCACGGATGTTGTATCAAGTGAGATACCTTTGCTTCTGAGCAGACCGTCGATGAAGAAATCACACATGAAACTGGATATGGAACAGGATAAGGCAACAGTTTTTGGAAAGACGGTGGACTTACAATTTACACAATCGGGACACTATTGTATTCCATTACTGACAAATAATATTTCAAGTAGAGTGGTTAAGGATGTGTTAATGGCAGTTGAAAATGGTACTTTAGCTGATAAAAAGCTTGTGGTATTAAAACTGCATAGGCAATTTTCACATCCGTCTCCTCGGAGGCTGAAAAATTTATTAAAGGATGCAGGGGTAAGGGATGACGACTATACGAAACTGATAGAACAGGTTAGTGACCACTGTAAAGTTTGTAGGAAGTACAGAAGGACAGCAGCACGACCGATAGTAACCCTACCTTGGGCCAAGGATTTTAACGACATTTTGGCCATGGACCTTAAGATCTGGGATAAAGCAAATAATATATTTATTTTGCATTTTGTAGATTTAGCAACCAGATTTAGTCAATCAACGTTTTGTACGAAGTAAAGAAAAGAGAGTAATTCTGGATCAAATCGTGGAAAAATGGATAGGGACAGGAATGGGTCCACCGGCAAAATTCCTTACGGATAATGGGGGAGAATTTGCGAATGATGAGTTTAGGGATATGTGTGAAAACATGAATATCAGAGTTATGAATACGGCTGCAGAAAGCCCATTTAATAATGGTGTCTGTGAAAGAAATCATGCTGTCATCGATGACATGCTTTGGAAAATTTTGGCAGATCGACCAAATTGCAGGCTAAATTCAGCTTTAGCATGGGCAGTACATGCAAAGAATTCATTGCAGGTGGTTGGGGGGCTACTGTCCTTATCAATTAGTGTTTGGTAGAAATCCTAAAATTCCGTCCATTTTGGATTACCAGCCTCCAGCTTGGGAGGGGACTACAATTAGCTCTGGTTTTGCTGAACATTTAAATGCATTACATAGCAGTAGAAAAGCTTTTTTGGAAGCAGAAGTCTCTGAAAGAATTCGCAGAGCTTTAAGACATAACGTACGGCCATCAGATGCCGTTTTTCAGTAAGGAGGCATGGTATACTATAAGAGAGACAATTCTAATGAATGGAAAGGCCCAGGGAAGATCATAGGCATAGATGGCAAAACAATTATTTTGCAACATGGTAATCAAACTGTTAGGGTACATTCATCAAGGATAATGGGTACAGATTACAAATTTTCAAATTTAGACAGAGCAGACAGACATGATGAGGAACCAGATTCATCTGGTATGCATGTGTTACAGAACTATGAGGACCAATTAACTGATATAGACAGGGTCTCTGTGGAGGAACACAACACTTCTGATGAATTAGAACAAGCCATTTTTCCGAAAGGGCAACTGCCAAAAGTTGGGACAAAAGTGACATACTTGCCTGAAGGGTCTAGTCAATGGAAGGATGCAACTGTTATTAGTAGAGCAGGGAAGGCCACTGGAAAGTATAAACATTGGTTAAATGTACAGCATTCAGGGGAAGGAGTCAAGACAATGGATTGGGAAAACGAAGTTCATAAATGGAGGGCACAGAAACGCAGTGCCAGTTCAGTTAGTACATCGGATAGTGAACAGGTCCGCAGGAAAAGGTCGAGAACTATTGAAAGGACATCCCACAGCAGAAGGGAAAGATCAAGCAGTAGCAGTACAGAACGAGATACCAGGCGGGAGAGGGGACGTAGTTTATCGAGATCTCGGAACATGAGTAAGACTACGAATACTAATAAGAGTAGAAGCCTACATGCACGTGAGCATTTGGTGGCTTCAAATAAATTAGATGAAAAAGTTATCAAAAAAGCTAAACATCAAGAATTGCATAGTTGGAGTGAATTTGGGGTATACACGGAAGTAAGGGATAGGGGACAAAGTGCTCTATCCCACAGATGGATGTGCACGGAAAAGGTTCTTCCAGATGGAACTTATAAGGCAAAGGCCAGGCTTGTGGCAAGGGGATTTGAAGAAAACTTAGAAGATCAGGATTTAAGCATAGATTCACCTACAGCAGGAAAGGTTATTTTAAAGATCTTCTTGGCTCTATTAGCCACAAAGGCATGGGAATGCAAATCTATAGATATAAAAGCTGCCTTTTTGCAGGGGCATCAGCTCCAGAGAGACATTTTTCTCCGTCCTCCGAAAGAAGCAACTAACACAGAAGGGGTACTCTGGACGTTGAACAAATGTGTATATGGATTAAATGATACATCTAGTGTCTGGTATTTTTCGGTAAGGTCAGTTTTGTTAAAGTTAGGCTGTTGCCAGTTGAAAGTAGATCCTGCAATGTTTTACTGGCACTATAAAGGAAATCTTTCTGGCATTTTTATGATGCATGTCGATGGCTTTTTGTGGGGTGGGACTAGTGATTTTGAAGCTATTGTAATCTCTGGTTTGAGGAAAGAATTCAGGGTTGGAAGTCAGGCTTCCGGTGCATTTAAATATATTGGACTGGAAATTGGACAGACTAAGTTAGGGGCAACTTTACGTCAGCAATCTTATTTGGAAAGCATCAGCCCAATAGCAATTAGTCATGGCCAAGTTTCACAAAAAGACGCAATGGTTTCAAAGATAGAAAAAGAGCAACTGCGAAGTTTAATTGGGCAACTGAACTGGTTAGGTAGACAGACTAGACCGGACGTGAGTTTTGATGTCATAGAGTTGAGTACAAAAATAAATGATCCCAAAGTGGAAGACATAATAAGAGCAAATAAAGCGTTGGGCAAACTAAAAATGCAGGAGTGTGTTTTGAAGTTCCCAGTTTTAGGTGACCTTAGGCACTTGAAACTCATAGTTTATAGTGATGCACCCTACGCAAATTTATGTGATGGGGTTTCAAGCGCAGGAGGTTTTATAATTTTCCTTTGGGGAACAATGGTAAATATTGCCCACTTGCGTGGGAAACAAAGAAAATAAGGAGAGTGGTAAAAAGCACTTTGGCTGCTGAGACGTTAAGCCTTGTAGAGGCGGTGGACATGGCCTTTTATATAAATATGATATTGACAGTAATTTGGGGATTAGGGGATTTGGGTAATATACCTATTGATTGTCACATTGACAATAAATCCCTGTGGGAAAATGTGCATTCTACAAAAAGTGTCAATGAAAAGAGGTTACAGATAGACATCGCAAGTTTGAAGCAGATGTTGGACAGAGGGGAAATAACAAAAATTAAATGGGTCAACAGGAGCTATCAACTGTCAGACTGTTTTACGAAAAGAGGAGCGAGTTCACAGAAACTTTTGGATATTGTTAATGAAGGGCGTTTGTTTCTGTGACTGTTTTTTTTTCTTTCTCGTCCAAACAAAAAAAAAGGGGGAAATCATTTGTGTGTTTTTGAATTTCTTGAAATTTTGTTTTCACCTCATTATTTTTTTTTCTCCAAGGAAGGGGAGACTGTTAAGTAATGGGTTAAGAGACATTGCAATTAGTTGTCTCATTTATGTTAAGTATCCATTAATTGACACTGATATGTAAAGGGGCTTCAGGTGGCCTCTGTCAGGTGATGTATAGTGAGGGTTTTGTGCAAAGGCTGTTGGAAGGAAATAAATGTGTGTTTGTGAAAAAGGAACAGAACTTTAGACTCTTTATATCACAGCAACTAAAACGTCTAACAATCATCACATGCTATTTAGCGCGCTTCTGGGTCGGGTGCTCACCCAGCCGACAGATGTAAAATTCTGTAGCTGGAGTATCATGTGCAGTTTTGGGTCTCCATATTTAAATAAGGATATAATTGCCTTAAAGGCAGTACAGTGAACCCTCTGTGTATCCAAACAGGCGCCGGAATATGGCGACTAGGGGCTTTTCACAGTAATTTCATTGCAGTGTTAATGTAAGCCTACTTGTGACAATGAAGATTATTATTACATGAAGGTTCATTGGGTTGGCTCCTGGGATGAGTGGGTTGTCCTATGATGAGAGGCTGAGTAAATTGGGCCCAAACTCTCGTGAGTTTAGAAGAATGAGAGGTAGCCTGATTCAAACAGTCAGGACTCTAAAGGAGCATGACAAGAGTGGACACACAGGTCATTGCCACTAGCTGGAGAATTTAGAACATAAGGACTGAGATGAGGAGAAATGTCATCGCTCAAATGATTATGATTCTTTGGAATCATCTACCCAAGAGGGTTGTGGGGACTCCATGGTGAGGTTATTCAAAACTGAGATTGTTAGACTTTTGATCGCTCAGAGAAGCAAGGGATATAATGAGAGTGGGTGGCAAAGTGGCGCTTGGTAGAAGATCAGCTAGGGATGTATAGAAATGGCAGAGCAGGATTGAAGGGCCAAATAGTCTACCCCTACTCCCGTTTCATATGTTCTTGTGTTCTTATGACAAAGCCCATTGCAGGAACATCTGGCTCTGTCCACATGACACAAAAACAAATTGATATCCCAAAAGATCATGTGTCGCCTCACATGAATAGGTCAGTTTTGTGCTCACACATTGAAATGACTCATCATAGAAAATGAAGTCGACTTCCGGGTGCGGCGATGACCAGCTAAGTCGCACGTTTCGGCAGCTCCCGGTGGAACGGACTTTTGGGCTCTTGATAGGAGCCCCAACGGCAATTTTAACGGCAAAAAACACTGTGCAGTAATCCAGAAGGGAATCCCCCCTGGACAAGTGGCCGGATTGCGGTGAATCCTCTAGAGCAGCGGCCAGGAAGGCAGGCACAAAGCAAGATGGCGTCGGAAGGAGGCAGTTTAATATGGGGCCCTGACCAACAAGAGTTCCTGCGGCGTTGCGTGGAAGAACTCAAAAAGGAGATGAAGAAGGAGCTGTTGGCCCCGATATTACAAGCGATTGAGGGGCTAAAGGAGCAGCAAAAGACCCAGGAACAGGAGCTTCGGGTCGTGAAGGCAAAGGCTGCTGAGAACGAGGACGACATACAGGGCCTGATGGTGAAAACGGAGATGCACGAGGCACAACACAAAAGGTGTGTGGAAAGGCTGGAGGTGCTGGAGAATAATGCGAGGAGGAAGAATTTAAGGATTCTTGGTCTTCCCGAAGGTGTAGAAGGGGTGGACGTCGGGGCATATGTGAGCACGATGCTGCACTCGTTAATGGGATCGGAGGCCCAGACGGGTCCGCTGGAGGTGGAGGGAGCCTATCGAGTTATGGCGAAGACCGAGGGCTGGAGAAATTCCTCGAGCCATAGTGGTGAGATTTCTCCGATATAAGGACAGAGAGATGGTCCTCAGATGGGCAAAGAAAACTCGGAGCAGTAGGTGGGAGAACGCGGTGATCCGCGTATATCAAGATTGGAGTGCGGAGGTGGCGAGAAGGAGGGCAAGCTTTAATCGAGCCAAGGCGGTGCTGCACAAACGGAAGATTAAATTTGGAATGCTGCAACCGGCAAGACTGTGGGTCACACATCAAGGGAAACACCACTACTTCGAAACGGGAGGTGAGGCGTGGACATTTATTGTCGAGGAGAAACTGGAGTGAACGGGCCAGAAAAAGAACGTTTGGGACAAAGTGGGGGGGTGAATATGTGGGATGAAGGGGGGGAAAAGAGGGAAGAGATGACTTCCCAAGTTGTTAATCCTGCGACCCTGTAACTTTTCTCTCTTCCCCATGTCGGGGGGGAGGGAGGATGAGGAGCTGAGGGCGCCGGCCATTGGGGGCGGGGCCAAAAGGGAAGCGCGGGCTTTGTTCCCGCGCTATGGTAATCACGGCGGGAACAGGGAAGCAGGAAGGAGGGGGCCTCGCACAGTGTGAGCCGAGGTCACGGGGGGGAAGCCGAGGTTGGCCAGAGTTTGCTGACTTCTGGGAGCAACATGGGGGGTGCAATTACACTAGTTTGGGATCTAGCGGGGGGGGGGGGGGTTAACTGGGTTGCTGCTGCTGGGGAGAAGGGGGAGCTGGTATGGGGGGGGTGGTCGGGGCGGGGGGGCGCCGCTTGGGGGAGATACGGCTACGTGGGAACCGGGTGAGGAGCTGGATTGAAAAAGGAGATGGCTAGTCGTCAAGGGGGGGGTAAAGAGCCCCCCAACCCGGTTGATCACATGGAATGTGAGAGGGCTGAACGGGCCGATTAAGAGGGCACGGGTACTCGCACACCTAAAGAAACTTAAGGCAGATGTGGTTATGCTTCAGGAGACGCATCTGAAGCTGATAGACCAGGTCAGACTACGCAAAGGATGGGTGGGGCAGGTGTTTCATTCGGGGCTAGACGCAAAAAACAGGGGGGTGGCCATACTAGTGAGGAAGCGGGTAATGTTTGAGGCAAAGACTATAGTGGCGGATAGTGGGGGCAGATACGTGATGGTGAGTGGCAAATTGCAAGGGGAGGCGGTGGTATTAGTGAACGTGTATGCCCCGAACTGGGATGATGCCAACTTTATGAGGCGGATGTTAGGACGGATCCCGGACCTAGAAGTGGGGAAGTTGGTAATGGGTGGAGATTTTAATACGGTGCTGGACACAGGGCTGGACAGATCGAGGTCCAGGACCGGAAGGAGGCCGGCTGCAGCTAGGGTGCTTAAGGACTTTATGGAGCAGATGGGAGGAGTAGACCCCTGGAGATTTAGTAGACCTAGGAGTAAGGAGTTTTCATTTTTCTCCTGTGTCCACAAAGTTTATTCACGAATAGATTTTTTTGTTTTGGGAAGGGCGCTGATCCCAAAGGTGACGGGGACGGAGTACACGGCTATAGCCATTTCGGATCATGCTCCACATTGGGTGGACCTGGAGATAGGGGAAGAAAAACAACAGCGTCCACCCTGGAGAATGGACATGGGATTATTGGCAGATGAGGGGGTGTGTTTAAGGGTGAGGGGGTGTATTGAAAGGTACTTGGAACTCAATGATAATGGGGAGGTACAGGTGGGAGTGGTCTGGGAGGCGCTGAAGGCAGTGGTTAGAGGGGAGCTGATATCTATTAGGGCACATAAAGGAAAGCAGGAGGGTAGGGAAAGGGAGCGGTTGTTGAAAGAACTTCTGATGGTGGACAGACAATATGCGGAGGCACCGGAGGAGGGACTGTACAGGGAAAGGCAAAGGCTACATGTAGAATTTGACTTGTTGACTACGGGTAATGCAGAGGCACAATGGAGGAAGGCACAGGGTGTACAGTACGAATATGGGGAGAAGGCGAGCAGGTTGCTGGCCCACCAACTGAGGAAAAGGGGAGCAGCGAGGGAGATGGGGGGGTGAGAGATGAGGAGGGAGAGATGGAGCGGGGAGCGGAGAGAGTGAATGGAGTGTTCAAGGCATTTTACGAAAGATTATATGAAGCTCAGCCCCCGGATGGGAAGGAGAGAATGATGTGCTTTCTGGATCAGCTGGAATTTCCTAAAGTGGAGGAGCAGGAGAGGGTGGGACTGGGAGCACAGATTGAGACGGAGGAAGTAGTGAAAGGGATTGGGAGCATGCAGGCGGGGAAGGCCCCGGGACCAGACGGATTCCCAGTTGAATTCTATAGGAAATATATGGACTTGCTGGCCCCGCTACTGATGAGAACCTTTAATGAGGCGAGGGAAAGGGGGCAGCTGCCCCCGACTATGTCAGAGGCAACGATATCGCTCCTCCTAAAGAAGGAAAAAGACCTGCTGCAATGCGGGTCCTACAGGCCCATTTCCCTCCTGAATGTGGACGCTAAGATTCTGGCCAAGGTAATGGCAATGAGGATAGAGGATTGTGTCCCGGGGGTGGTTCATGAGGACCAAACTGGGTTTGTGAAGGGGTGACAGCTAAATACAAATATACGGAGGCTGCTAGGAGTAATGATGATGCCCCCACCAGAGGGGGAAGCGGAGATCGTGGTGGCGATGGATGCCGAGAATGCATTTGATAGAGTGGAGTGGGATTATTTGTGGGAGGTGCTGAGGAGATTTGGTTTTGTGGATGGGTATATCAGGTGGGTACAGTTGCTGTATAGGGCCCCGATGGCGAGCGTGGTCACGAATGGACGGGGGTCTGACTATTTTCGGCTCCATAGAGGGACGAGGCAGGGATGTCCTCTGTCCCCGTTATTGTTTGCACTGGCAATTGAACCCCTGGCCATAGCATTGAGGGGTTCCAGGAAGTGGAGGGGAGTACTCAGGGGGGGAGAAGAACACCGGGTATCTCTGTATGCGGATGATTTGTTGCTATATGTGGCGGACCCGGCGGAGGGGATGCCAGAGATAATGCGGATACTTGGGGAGTTTGGGGATTTTTCAGGGTATAAACTGAACATGGGGAAAAGTGAGTTGTTTGTGGTGCATCCAGGGGAGCAGAGCAGAGAGATAGAGGATTTACCGTTGAGGAAGGTAACAAGGGACTTCCGGTACTTGGGGATCTAGATAGCCAAGAATTGGGGTACATTACACAGGCTTAATTTAACGCGGTTGGTGGAACAGATGGAGGAGGACTTTAAGAGATGGGACATGGTGTCCCTGTCATTGGCAGGTAGGGTGCAGGCGGTTAAAATGGTGGTCCTCCCGAGATTCCTTTTTGTGTTTCAGTGCCTCCCGGTGGTGATCACGAAGGCTTTTTTCAAAAGAATCGAGAAGAGTATTATGGGTTTTGTGTGGGCTGGGAAGACCCCGAGAGTGAGGAGGGGATTCTTGCAGTGTAGTAGGGACAGGGGGGTGCTGGCACTACCGAGCCTAAGTGAGTACTACTGGGCCGCCAATGTTTCAATGGTGTGTAAGTGGATGGGAGAAGGGGAGGGAGCGGCGTGGAAGAGATTGGAGAGGGCGTCCTGCAGGGGGACTAGCCTACAAGCAATGGTGACGGCACCGTTGCCGTTCTCACCAAAGAAATACACCACAAGCCCGGTGGTGGTGGCTACATTGAAAATTTGGGGGCAGTGGAGACGGCATAGGGGAAGGACGGGAGCTTCGGTGCGGTCCCCAATAAGAAACAATCATAGGTTCCGGGGAGAATGGATGGGGGATTTGGAGCATGGCAAAGAGCTGGGGTAGTACAACTGAGAGATCTGTTTGTAGATGGGACGTTTGCGAATCTGGGAGCGCTGACGGAAAAATATGGGTTGCCCAAGGGAATGCATTTCGGTACATGCAATTGAGGGCTTTTGCGAGGCAACAGGTGAGGGAATTCCCGCAGCTCCCGACGCAGGAGGTGCAGGATAGAGTGATCTCAGAGACATGGGTGGGGGATGGTAAGGTGTCAGACATATACAGGGAAATGAGGGACGAGGGGGAGATCATGGTAGATGAGCTGAAAGGGAAATGGGAAGAAGACCTGGGGGAGGAGATTGAGGAGGGGCTGTGGGCTGATTCCCTGCATAGGGTAAACTCATCGTCCTCGTGTGCCAGGCTAAGCCTGATACAATTTAAGGTGTTACACAGGGCGCATATGACTGGAGCACGGCTTAGTAAATTTTTGGGGGTAGAGGATAGGTGTGCGAGATGCTCGAGAGGCCCAGCGAATCACACCCACATGTTCTGGTCATGCCCGGCACTACAGGGGTTCTGGGTGGGGGTGGCAAAGGTGCTTTCGAAGGTGGTGGGGGTCCGGGTCGAACCAAGCTGGCGGTTGGCTATATTTGGGGTTGCAGAAGAGCCGGGAGTGCAGTAGGCGAGAGAGGCTGACGTGTTGGCCTTTGCGTCCCTAGTAGCCCGGCGCAGGATATTGTTAATGTGGAAGGAAGCCAAACCCCCGGGTGTGGAGACCTGGATAAACGACATGGCAGGGTTTATAAAGTTAGAATGGATTAAGATCGTGTTAAGGGGTTCGGCTCAGGGGTTCACCAGGCGGTGGCAACCGTTCGTCGATTACCTCACAGAAAGATAGAGGGAATGGAAAAGAAGTAGACAACAGCAGCAACCCAGGGGGGAGGGGGGGGGGGGGGAAGGGGGGGGCGGGGAAGGAATCAGACGGACTCTCAGAGATGTTATTGTATATGTATAATATGTATAGGTATTTGTTATAGGTAATTGTATATTGGATTGTTGGATTGTATTTTTGGAGAGTATTTATTTTGGACAAGGCAGTTGCCATTCAGTTTTGTTTTTGTTTATATATTATTTATTTATTTGTTTAAAACTGGCCACTGTTATTTATATTGCTTTATTGTTGTGTAAAAGAAACACTACGTACTGTTATGTTTGGCCAAAAATCTTGAATGAAATATATTTTTTTTTAAAAGAAAATGAAGTCAAGCCATTTCAAATCTAAATAATCTTTGAAATATAAGTGTCAAGTACTGTCAGTCATCCTGTCTGAAAATTAACTATTATGGCCATGGTTTTACAGCCTTTCTGGGGCAAGTTGGCAGGCGGACGGGGTGGGGGGGGGGGGAAACAACCATAAAATTGGTGCCAAGCTGTGGGTGCTTTAATCATTACCTTCCCATCCGCACCCACTCCCAACAATTGTATCTACAGTGAGGATATAAGGATGCTTGTCCGCCCAATGTACAATTGAGATACGTAAGTAGTCAATTAATGGCCACTGAAGGACTTCTCCCCACCACCGCTGCGATTTTACCTGCAGCGGGAGGAGACTGGTGCCAAGCATGAAGATCAGCAGCTTTGTGATGATGGTAGGCAAGTGGGGAGGGAGTTACTTCCTTTTCAGGCTCCCTGTACCCACTGATGCTCTGCAACACACACACTACCCTGTCTACCCCGATTACAACTCTGATCCTGGCCTGGCCCCTGTGTGACCCACTACCATCTCCCTTGCTTAACTTTGCATACAGCTCCATTGACAATCGCCATTTAGCACTGGTTGCAATCCCAGAAGTGGCCGCAACTCCTAGTAGGGATGCTGGAACCAGGGAATTGCACCCAGTTGACTGGCTGGCAGCTCTCAAAAGTGAGACTTCTTCTGTAGATGGGGCAGGAAGTCCTGCTTCAAGCCAATTAAATGGCTGAAATTGGCCACTTGGGCCTACCCACATCATTTACACTGATCTGTGGACTCTCATTCCATAGAAATCCTACAGTTCTGAAGGAGGCCATTCGGCCCATTGAGTCCGTACCGACCCTCTGAAAGAGCACCCTATCTAGGCCCACATTCCCGTCACCGTACTGCCCCAGTTACAGTGTTACAGAGTTACAGTGGTAATAATAATAATCTTTATTGTCACAAGTAGGCTTAAATTAACACTGCAATGAAGTTACTGTGAAAAGCCTCTAATCGCCACATTCCGGTGCCTGTTCGGGTGCACAGAGGGAGAATTCAGAATGTCCAAATTACCTAACAAGCACATCTTTCAGGACTTGTGGGGGGAAACCGGAGTACCCGGAGGAAACCCACACAGACACAGGGAGAACGTGCAGACTTCACACAGACAGCGACCCATGCCGGGAATCAATTCTGGGACCCTGGCACTGTGAAGCAACAGTACTAACCACTGTGCTACCATTGTAGAAGTTGCCATCTAAAATATTAGCCTTATAACAGGATAAATAATTTAAATTCTTTTCTAAAATGTTGAGTTTAAAACTGATTTGTACAAGCAGTCATTTTCTGTTGATATTTTATGTCCTTGCAGTCATCTTATAATTAAGGAACATTGTGAAGACTTTTGGGGAGTATTCACATTGCTAATCGCATCATTTTGATGTGGACCAGTTAAGCTTTTCCCCAATACTTTAAAAGACAATATTTCAGGAAGGCAGTGGCTTTGTCAAATTATCCCTGGATTAGTAATCCAGAGACCCAGGTTATTAATGCTCTGGGGACCAGGGTTTGAATCCCACCATGGCAAATGATAAAATTTTAATTCAATAAAAATCTGGAATTAAAAGTCTAATGATGACCATGAAACTATTGTCGATTATCGTCAAACCCATCTGGTTCACTAATGCCCTTTAGGGAAGGAAATCTGTCGTTCTTACCTGGTCTGGCCTATATGTGACTCCAGATACACAGCAATGTGGTTGACTCTTAAATCCTCAGGGATGGTCAATATATGCTGGGCCAGCCAGCGACAGCCACGTCCCATGAATTAATTTTTAAAAATACACAATGAAACATTTGTCCTAATTTATGAATATCATGTCACTGTATGTACTTTGTCAGTATAATTCTGAACTGCATGTGAAGCTAGAAATATTTCCATGTTTTTATTAAGAGGTTATGTCTTGTAATTCCCAGAAGTTTGAAACAATCACACTTTTAGACTCAAGTGCTAGAACTTAATCTAGGCTGCATGGTAGCACAGTGGTTAGCACTGCTGCTTCACAGCACCAGGGACCTGGGTTCGATTCCCGGCTTGGGTCACTGTCTGTGTGGAGTCTGCACATCCTCCCTGTGGCTGCGTGGATTTCCTCCGGGTGCTCCGGTTTCCTCCTACAAGTCCCGAAAGACATGCTTGTTGGGTGAATTGCACATTCTGAATTCTCCCTCAGTGTATCCGAAGAGGCGCCTGAGTGTGGCGACTAGGAGATTTTCACAGTAATTTGATTGCAGTGTTAATGTAAGCCTACTTGTGACAGTAATAAAGATTATTGAATGCAAGTCTCAGATTCCACCATGTGCTGTGGAATGACACAGCTTCTTGGTATTCTGACACCAATGATTGATGTGACACTTTGAACAAATATATATGTACATATCGGCCCAAATCCTCTAATCGGGGTCGCAATCCCTACTTATAACTGATCAGACAAAACAAAATCCTTACTACAATTTTTCCGGTAAATCTTCCAATAGAGTATCCTGCAGAACTCAGTTCCCTCAGAGCAGGAAACCTTGGAGATCTCAGTGGAAGGAATCTGTGCAGAAGCCACACTCCCTACAGCCCTAGCTGCTGTATTCTGGTAAGTGTTCACTAACACATGGAAAAGCTTGCGGACATTTTAACAGCTTTTCAGTGATTTCGTGAGTAAGTGTTTTAAGGTGGGTGAGATAAGTGCATAAGGATATAGGGTGGGTGTGGTAAGTGGCTAAAGGAGTAGGGTGGCAGCAGGGTATGGTGGTGAGGTCCAGTCAGGTTGGGGAGGTCGGGAGAGACGGAGGATTGGGGTAGTTGGGTGTTGGGGGCTAGATGAGTCGGAGAGGATTCAGTGGTGGGGTTAGTCAAACATTTCCTGGGTAACTTTCCATGGTACGTTAGAACCGTCCAAAGTCTCTGACTCTAACTCCGAGTTGGAGACTTTTTTGAGGGGTCCTGGGTACAGGGGAATTGCCCATTCGAAGTTCAAACGTCCAATGCAGTTCCCACAGAGATGGCGCTTTGGAACTTTCTGATTGGTCCTATAATAATAATCTTTATTGTCACAAGTATGCTTACATTAACACTGCAAGGAAGTTGCTGTGAAAAGCCCCCAGTCACCACATTCCGGCGCCTGTTCGGGTACAGAGAGGGAGAATTCAGAATTCCAAATTACTCAACAGTATGTCTTTCGGGACTTGTGGGTGGAAACCGGAGCACCCGGAGCAAACCCACGCAGACACAGGGAGAGTGTGCAGACTCCACACAGACAGTGACCCAAGCCGGGAATCGAACCTGGGACCCTGGCGCTGTGAAGCGACAGCGCCATCCACTGTGCTACCATGTCGCCAGGTACATCCGGTTAAATCAGAAGATCTGGCTATAGTTCCTAAATCACACTGGAATAATATGACAAAGACACAATTAACATTGTATCGTAGTTAAAATTCGATCATTACTAATTTTGGTATGCTTCAAACAGAAATAATATTTTAAAATAGCTTAATTTTTCCACATAGAAACATGATTATGTATTAGTTTTTAATGAGCACATTTACAAATGTATTTGTTAAAATAGTTTTTAAATGTTTGCTTTGTAATTAACTGACACATAATTCCCTAGTTTTTCCCTTAATTCCCGAGTTATAACAAACCAGTAAAGAAAATGCCGTTGCTTCTGAACTTGGAATGAAATAAATGTTTCAGAAGTCTGATTTAATTTTGGAACTCATACAAAACATCCAGTACTATATTTGTAAATGCACTTTGAGCAACATTTTTAAAAAGTATATTTTTATTCGCTATATTTTCATCATACAAAAAAGAAACAGAAACAAAACAACCGCAACAATATAAATTAGAAAATAGACCCCCCCAACAGTCAACGGCAACTAACTGCCGAAAGTGCATAATAAACAGTGTAGATCTCCTCCTTCGCCGCCCCCCCCCCTAAATAGCAACCTCTGAAACCGTTCCAGCTTCGGGTAGGACCAAAACATATTAACGTGGTTTGCAGGGCCTCTCCCACATCGCTCACAGACATCCTCCACCCCCTCAAACAGCCGGCTCATCCTCTATTTTGTGAGGTGCATCCTATGCATGACTTTCAACTGTATAAGGCCAGCCTCACACACGAGGTTTAGGCATTTACCCTCCGCAGCACCTCACACCACAATCCCTCTTCCATTGCACCCCCAGCCCCTCCTCCCACTTCACCTCCATTGACACCCTATCCTCCAGAATCCTCCCATAGATCGCTGACATAACCCTCTCTCCAGCCCTCCCACTGACAAGCACCGCCTCCAACAACGAGGAGGCCGGTGCTATCGGGATGGTCAGGAACACCTTCCTTGCAAAATTCCGAGCCTGCAGGTACCAAAACCCTTTTCCCTGTGCAAATCCATACTTCTCTCCCATCTCCTCAGACTCGTGAATGGTCCTCCAAGAAACAAGTCCTTAATTTCCCTGATCCCCCTCTTGCCCCATCTCCGAAACCTCGCATTCATCCTCCTCGGCTCAAACTCTGATTCCCCCTAATTGGCATCCCCTCCTGACCCAGCCCCGAGCTTAAAATGTTGCCGAAACTGCTTCCAGATCTCTTAAAAAATATATATATTTATTAAGGTTTTTTAAGACAATTTTTCTCCCTTACAAACAATAACCCCCGCCACCGCCCGCCCCCCCCCCCCCCAGTAACAAAAAAAAAACGAGAAATCGCGCAGAGCAAGATATATACATGGCAAAATGATATATTTACACAGCTTTGTACACTGGCCCTCACCCGTACGTGCCAGTTTCCCCAACCCTTCATGTTATCTCTTGCTCATCCACCCTCCCAGGCAGTCCCCCCTTTCCCCCCCCCCCACCTCGCCCCCCTCCCAGGACGTCCCCTCCACACATCCCCCCCCCCCCCCCCCCCCCCAAGGTTGCTGCTGCTGCTGACCGACCTTCCTCTAACGCTTCGCGAGATAGTCTAGGAATGGTTGCCACCGCCTGTAGAACCCCTGCGCAGACCCTCTCAAGGCGAACTTAATCCTCTCCAACCTTATGAACCCAGCCATATCATTTATCCAGGCTGGGGGGCTTTGCCTCCTTCCACATTAGCAAGATCTTTCGCCGGGCTACTAGGGACGCAAAGGCCAGAATGCCGGCCTCTTTCGCCTCCTGCACTCCCGGTTCGTCCACTACTCCAAATATTGCTAGCCCCCAGCTTGGCTTGACCCGGACTTTCACCACCTGAGACATTGCTCCCGCCACTCCTCTCCAGAACTCCTCCAGTGCCGGGCACGACCAAAACATATGGACATGATTCGCCGGGCTCCCTGAGCACCTTCCACATCTGTTCTCTACCCCAAAGAACCTACTCAACCTCGCCCCCGTCAAGTGCGCTCTGTGGACCACCTTAAATTGTATCAGGCTGAGCCTGGCACACGAGGAGGAGGAATTAACCCTACCTAGGGCATCAGCCCACAGACCTTCCTCGATCTCCTCCCCCAGATTCTCCTCCCATTTACCCTTCAACTCTTCTACCAGCGCTTCCCCCTCTTCTTTCAACTCCTGGTGTATTTCCGACTCCTTGCCCTCCCCGACCCATACACCCGAGATCACCCTATCTTGAACTTCTTGTGCCGGGAGCAACGGGAATCCCCTCATCTGTCGCCTCACAAAAGCCCTCACCTGCATATATCTAAAGGCATTTCCCGGGGTAACTCGAACTTCTCCTCCAGTGCCCCTAGGCTCGCAAACGTCCCGTCGATGAACAGGTCCCCCATTCTTCCAATCCCCGCCCGATGCCAACTCTGGAACCCCTCGTCCATCTTCCCCGGGACAAACCGGTGGTTACCCCTGATCGGGGACCACACCGATGCTCCCATTGCACCCTGGTGCCGTCTCCACTGGCCCCAGATCCTTAGCGGTGCCGCCACCACCGGGCTCGTGGTATACTTTGTCGGCGAGAGCGGCAGCGGTGCCGTCACCAACGCCCCCAGGCTCGTTCCTTTACAGGACGCCATCTCAATCCTCTTCCATGCCGCCCCCTCTCCCTCCATAACCCACTTGCGGATCATTGCCACATTTGCTGCCCAGTAGTAGCTCCCCAGGTTTGGCAGCGCCAACCCTCCTCGGTCCCTACTGCGTTCCAGGAACCCTCTCCTTACTCTCGGGGTCTTATTCGCCCACACAAACCCCATAATACTCCTGCCTACTCTCGTAAAAAAGGCCTTAGTGATCACGATGGGAAGGCACTGAAACACAAACAGAAACCTCGGAAGGACCACCATTTTGACCGACTGCACTCTACCCGCCAGCGAGAGCGGTAACATGTCCCATCTTTTGAAATCCTCCTCCATTTGCTCCACCAACCTCGTCAGATTCAGTTTGTGTAGGGTCCCCCAACTCCTGGCTATCTGGATCCCCAGATACCGAAAGCTCCCCTCCGCCCTCCTCAGCGGTAGGTCCCCTATCCCTCTTTCTTGGTCCCCCGCCTGTAATACAAAGAGCTCACTCTTCCCTACATTGAGCTTATAGCCCAAAAACTCCCCAAACTCCCTTAGAGTCTGCATGACCTCCACCATCCCCTCCATTGCATCCGCCACATACAGCAACAGGTCATCCGCATATAGCGACGCCCGATGCTCTTCTCCCCCTCGGACCACCCCCCTCCATTTATTAGACTCCCTCAATGACATGGCCAATGGTTCGATCGCCAATGCGAACAACGGGGGACAGGGGGCACCCCTGCCTCGTCCCTCGGTACAGTCGAAAGGTCTCCGACCTCCGCCAGTTCGTCACTACACTCGCCATCGGGGCTCTGTAAAGGAGCTTAACCCAATTGATAAACCCTACCCCGAACCCAAACCTACGCAGCACCTCCCAGAGGTACTCCCACTCTACTCGGTCAAAGGCCTTCTCCGCGTCAATAGCTGCACTATCTCCACCTCTCCCTCCTCCGATGGCATCATTATCACGTTTAAGAGCCGCCGCACATTGGTGTTTAGTTGCCTGCCCTTTACAAATCCCGTCTGGTCCTCGTGGATTACCCCCGGGACACAATCCTCATGGCCAGCACCTTTGCATCCACATTGAGGAGCGAGATCGGCCTGTACGATCCACATTGCAGTGGGTCCTTGTCCCGCTTTAGGATCAAAGAAATTGTCGCTTCCGACATTGTCGGGGGCAGGGTCCCCTCCTCTCTTGCCTCATTAAAGGTCCTCACCAGTAGCGGGGCCAACAGGTCTGCGTACTTCCTGTAGAAGTCCACCGGGAATCCGTCCGGTCCCGGGGCCTTCCCCGCCTGCATGCTCCCCAAACCCTTGCTCAGCTCCTCCAACCCAATTGGTGCCCCCAAACCAGCCACCTCTTGCTCCTCCACCCTCGGGAATCTCAGCTGATCGAGGAATCGTCTCATCCCCTCTTCCCCCGCTGGGGGCTGGGATCTGTACAGCTCTTCATAAAAGGCCTTAAATACCTCGTCTATTTTCGTCGCTCACCGAACCGTGGCTCCCCTTCCATCTTTGACTCCCCCTATTTCCCTCGCTGCCATCCTCTTACGGAGCTGGTGTGCCAGCATCCGACTAGCCTTTTCCCCATACTCGTAGGTCGCCCCTTGCGCTTTCCTCCACTGTGCCTCCGCCTTCCCTGTGGTCAACAGGTCAAACTCAGTCTGGAGCCGGCGTCTTTCCCCAAGTAATCTTTCCTCCGGGGCCTCTGCGTATCTCCTGTCCACTCTCAAAATCTCCCCCACTAACCTCTCCCTTTCCATACCCTCTGTCTTCTCCCTATGAGCCCTTATGGAAATTAGCTTTCCCCTGATCACCGCCTTCAACGCCTCCCATACCACCCCCACCCGCACCTCCCCGTTGTCGTTGGCCTCCAAGTACCTTCCGATACACGCCCTCACCTTCCCACACACCAACTCGTCCGCCAACAGTCCCACATCCAGCCGCCACAACGGGCGTTGGTCCCTCTCCTCTCCCAGCTCCAGTTCCACCCAGTGCGGGGCATGGTCCGAAACGGCTATAGCCGAATACTCCGTCCCCTCCACCCTCGGGATGAGCGCCCTACCCAGAACAAAGAAATCTATCCGGGAGTAGGCTTTGTGTACATGGGAGAAGAAAGAAAATTCCCTGGCCTGCGGCCTTGCAAACCGCCATGGGGTCCACTCCCCCCATCTGATCCATAAACCCCCTAAATACCTTGGCCGCCGCCGGCCTCTTTCCAGTCCTTGATTTGGAGCTGTCCAGTGCTGGATACAACACTGTATTGAAGTCCCCTCCCATTATCAGGCCTCCTATCTCCAGGTCCGGAATGCGCCCCAACATGCGCTTCATGAATCCTGCATCATCCCAGTTCGGGGCATATACGTTTACCAACACCACCCACGTCCCTTGCAGCCTACCGCTCACCATTACATATCGCCCTCCCTTGTCCGCTACAATAGTCTTGGCCTCAAATGACACCCGCTTTCCCACCAATATTGCCACCCCTCTATTCTTCGCGTCCAGTCCCGAGTGGAATACCTGTCCTACCCATCCCTTTCTTAACCTGACCTGGTCCGCCACCTTCAGATGTGTCTCTTGGAGCATGGCCACGTCTGCCTTCAGTCCCTTTAAGTGCGCAAACACTCGAGCCCTCTTCACCGGCCCATTCAGGCCCCTCACATTCCACGTTATCAGCCGGATTGGAGGGGCTCTCTCCCCCCCCCCCCCCCCCCACCCCCCCACCCCCCGCCGACTAGCCATCTCCTTTTCTGGGCCAGTCCCGTGTCCACGCCTCCCTCACCCTCCAGTCCCCCAGAGGGGGGACCCCCGTCCCGACCACCTCTTCTGTGTCCCATTCCCTTTCGGCCAGTGCAGCAGCAACCCTTTTCCCCTCCTTCCCCCCCTCCCCTCACCCCCGCTAGACCCCTGTCTAGCTTTTTTACTCCCCCCATGTCACTCCCGTAAGTCAGCTGACGCCTGCTGACCCCGGCTTCCCCCGCCGTCCCATTGACCTCCCCACGTGGGAGTCTCCCAATCCATATGCATTCCTTCGTTCCTCTTCCCGCGCGCGGGAAAAAAACCCGCGCTTTCCAAAGCCCGCCCCGCCCCCTCTGGCGCAGCTCCAGTCGCGGCCTTGTCTCTCTCCCCCAGCCCATGTAACATTTCCTGCGCGTGATTGACCCCCTATATACAACAACCATCACAGATCAAACCCCAAAACATCCCCCCCACCCTCACAAACCCTCAGTTAGAGTCCAACTTTTCGGCTTGTACAAAGGTCCACGCCTCTTCAGGCGTTTCAAAGTAATAGTGTTGGCCCTTGTATGTGACCCACAGTCGCGCTGGCTGCAGCATTCCGAATTTCACTTCTTTCCGGTACAACGCCGCTTTGGCCCGGTTGAAACCCGCTCTCCGCTTTGCAACCTCCGTGCTCCAGTCCGGGTATATTCGGATCTCTGCATTGTCCCACTTACTGCTCCGCTCCTTCTTGGCCCATCTCAGGACCCACTCTCTGTCCGTGAACCGGTGGAACCTCACCACCATCGCCCTTGGCGGCTCATTTGCCTGGGGCTTCTTCGCCAGCACCCGATGTGCCCCGTCCAACTCCAGCGGCCTCGAAGGGGCCTTCGTGCCCATCATCGCCTCGAGCATCGGGCTCGCGTATGCCCCAGCATCAGCCCCCTCCACTCCCTCAGGGAGACCCAGGATTCACAGATTCTTTCTCCTCGACCTGTTCTCCAGGTCTTCGAGTCTTCCCGCCCACCTCTTGTGTAGCGCCTCGTTCTGCTCCACTCTCACCGCCAGGCCCACGAGCTCGTCCTCGTTCTGACTGACTCTTTTCTGTACCTCCTGGATCTTAGCTTCGTGGGCCTTCTGGGTGATCCCGAGTCCTTCAATTGCCGAAAGCATAGGCGCCAACATCTCTTTGCGCATCTCCTCGCGCTGCTCCACGAAGCAGCGCTTGATGAACTCCTGCAGCTCCCCTTTGTCCCTGGCCGCCGCCATTTTGTTTTCTTTCCCTCGCTTCTCCCGTTGCTCCAGTCCCGCTCCTTTGGCCGTTCCACTTCTGGTCCGTTTCATAGAAGTTGGCAGTGTTTGCTTCACCAGTCTGCCCCAAAAAGTCTATGGAAACTCCTGAAAAAGGTCTGAGAGTCGGCTCCAGACGGGAGCTGCCGAATGCGCGACCTACTCCTCCATGGCCGCCACCAGAAGCCTCGTCCCTGCTTCTTTTTTTTTTATTAAATATTTTATTGAAAATTTTTGGTCAACCAACACAGTACATTGTGCATTCTTTACACAATATTATAACAACACAAATAACAATGACCTATTTTATAAACAAAAAATGAATAAATAATAAATAACAAAAATGGAAACTAGCCCTAATTGGCAACTGCCTTGTCACAAGTAACACTCTCCAAAAATGTAATTTAACAGTCCAATATATAATTATCTGTAGCAACGACCTATACATACTATACAGTATATATTAACAACCCTGAGAGTCCTTCTGGTTCCTCCTCCCCCCCCCCCCCCCCCCCGCCACCGATCCTGGGCTGCTGCTGCTGCCTTCTTTTTCCCATTCCGTCTATCTTTCTGCGAGGTATTCGACGAACGGTTGCCACCGCCTGGTGAACCCTTGAGCCGACCCCCTTAGGACGAACTTAATCCGCTCTAGCTTTATAAACCCCGCCATGTCATTTATCCAGGTCTCCACCCCCGGGGGCTTGGCTTCTTTCCACATTAGCAATATCCTGCGCCGGGCTACTAGGGACGCAAAGGCCAAAACATCGGCCTCTCTCGCCTCCTGCACTCCCGGCTCTTGTGCAACCCCAAATATAGCCAACCCCCAGCTTGGTTCGACCCGGACCCCTACTACTTTTGAAAGCACCTTTGTCACCCCCATCCAAAACCTCTGTAGTGCCGGGCATGACCAAAACATATGGGTATGATTCGCTGGGCTTCTCGAGCACCTCGCACACCTATCCTCCACCCCAAAAAATTTACTGAGCCGTGCTCCAGTCATATGTGCCCTGTGTAATACCTTAAACTGAATCAGGCTTAGCCTGGCACACGAGGACGACGAGTTTACCCTGCTTAGGGCATCTGCCCACAGCCCCTCCTCGATCTCCTCCCCCAGCTCTTCTTCCCATTTCCCTTTTAGTTCATCTACCATAGTCTCCCCTTCGTCCCTCATTTCCCGATATATATCTGACACCTTACCATCCCCCACCCATGTCTTTGAGATCACTCTGTCCTGCACCTCTTGTGTCGGGAGCTGCGGGAATTCCCTCACCTGTTGCCTCGCAAAAGCCCTCAGTTGCATATACCTGAATGCATTCCCTTGGGGCAACCCATATTTCTCGGTCAGCGCTCCCAGACTCGCGAACTTCCCATCCACAAACAGATCTTTCAGTTGCGTTATTCCTGCTCTTTTCCACATTCCATATCCCCCATCCATTCCCCCCGGGGCAAACCTATGGTTGTTTCTTATCGGGGACCCCCCCAAGGCTCCAGTCTTTCCCCTATGCCATCTCCACTGTCCCCAAATCTTCAGTGTAGCCACCACCACCGGGCTTGTGGTGTAGTTCCTCGGTGAGAACGGCAATGGGGCTGTCACCATAGCCTGTAGGCTAGTCCCCCTACAGGACGCCCTCTCTAATCTCTTCCACGCCGCTCCCTCCTCCTCTCCCATCCACTTACTCACCATTGAAATATTAGCGGCCCAATAATACTCACTTAGGCTCGGTAGTGCCAGCCCCCCCCTATCCCTGCTACGCTGTAAGAATCCCTTCCTCACTCTCGGGGTCTTCCCGGCCCACACAAAACCCATGATGCTCTTTTCAATCCTTTTTAAAAAAGCCTTCGTGATCACCACCGGGAGGCACTGAAACACAAAGAGGAATCTCGGGAGGACCACCATCTTAACCGCCTGCACCCTCCCTGCCATTGACAGGGATACCATATCCCATCTCTTGAAATCCTCCTCCATCTGTTCCACCAACCGCGTTAAATTTAACCTATGCAATGTGCCCCAATTCTTAGCTATCTGGATCCCCAGGTAACGAAAGTCCCTTGTTACCTTCCTCAGCGGTAGGTCCTCTATTTCTCTACTCTGCTCCCCTGGATGCACCACAAACAACTCACTTTTCCCCATGTTCAATTTATACCCTGAAAAATCCCCAAACTCCCCAAGTATCCGCATTATTTCTGGCATCCCCTCCGCCGGGTCCGCCACGTATAGTAGCAAATCGTCCGCATACAAAGATACCCGGTGCTCTTCTCCTCCCCTAAGTACTCCCCTCCACTTCTTGGAACCCCTCAACGCTATCGCCAGGGGCTCAATCGCCAATGCAAACAATAATGGGGACAGAGGGCATCCCTGCCTTGTCCCTCTATGGAGCCGAAAATATGCAGATCCCCGTCCATTCGTGACCACGCTCGCCACTGGGGCCCTATACAACAGCTGCACCCATCTAACATACCCCTCTCCAAAACCAAATCTCCTCAACACCTCCCACAAATAATCCCACTCCACTCTATCAAATGCTTTCTCGGCATCCATCGCCACTACTATCTCCGTTTCTCCCTCTGGTGGGGCCATCATCATTACCCCTAACAACCTCCGTATATTCGTGTTCAGCTGTCTCCCCTTCACAAACCCAGTTTGGTCCTCGTGGACCACCCCCGAGACACATTCCTCTATTCTCATTGCCATTACCTTGGCCAGGAACTTGGCATCTACATTTAGGAGGGAAATAGGTCTATAGGACCCGCATTGTAGCGGGTCCTTTTCCTTCTTTAAGAGAAGCGATATCGTTGCTTCAGACATAGTCGGGGGCAGTTGTCCCCTTTCCTTTGCCTCATTAAAGGTCCTCGTCAGTACCGGGGCGAGCAAGTCCACATATTTTCTATAGAATTCGACTGGGAATCCATCCGGTCCCGGGGCCTTTCCCGCCTGCATGCTCCTAATTCCTTTCACCACTTCTTCTACCTCGATCTGTGCTCCCAGTCCCACCCTTTCCTGCTCTTCCACCTTGGGAAATTCCAGCCGATCCAAGAAGCCCATCATTCTCTCCCTCCCATCCGGGGGTTGAGCTTCATATAATTTTTTATAAAATGTCTTGAACACTCCATTCACTCTCTCCGCTCCCCGCTCCATCTCTCCTTCCTCATCCCTCACTCCCCCTATTTCCCTCGCTGCTCCCCTTTTCCTCAATTGGTGTGCCAGCAACCTGCTCGCCTTCTCCCCATATTCGTACTGTACACCCTGTGCCTTCCTCCATTGTGCCTCTGCAGTGCCTGTAGTCAGCAAGTCAAATTCTACATGTAGCCTTTGCCTTTCCCTGTACAGTCCCTCCTCCGGTGCTTCCGCATATTGTCTGTCCACCCTCAAAAGTTCTTGCAGCAACCGCTCCCGTTCCTTACTCTCCTGCTTCCCTTTATGTGCCCTTATTGATATCAGCTCCCCTCTAACCACCGCCTTCAACGCCTCCCAGACCATCCCACCTGGACCTCCCCATTATCATTGAGTTCCAAGTACTTTTCAATGCACCCCCTCACCCTTAGACACACCCCCTCATCTGCCATTAGTCCCATGTCCATTCTCCAGGGTGGGCGCCCTCCTGTTTCCTCCCCTATCTCCAAGTCCACCCAGTGTGGAGCGTGATCCGAAATGGCTATAGCCGTATACTCCATTCCCCTCACCTTCGGGATCAATGCCCTACCCAGCACAAAAAAGTCTATTCGCGAGTAGACTTTATGGACATAGGAGAAAAACGAGAACTCCTTACTCCTAGGTCTGCTAAATCTCCACGGGTCTACACCTCCCATCTGCTCCATAAAATCTTTAAGCACCTTGGCTGCTGCCGGCCTCCTTCCAGTCCTGGACTTCGACCTATCCAGCCCTGGTTCCAACACCGTATTAAAATCTCCCCCCATTATCAGCTTTCCCATCTCTAGGTCCGGAATGCGTCCTAGCATCCGCCTCATAAAATTGGCATCATCCCAGTTCGGGGCATATACGTTTACCAAAACCACCGTCTCCCCCTGTAGTTTGCCACTCACCATCACGTATCTGCCCCCGTTATCCGCCACTATAGTCTTTGCCTCAAACATTACCCGCTTCCCCACTAATATAGCCACCCCCCTGTTTTTCGCATCTAGCCCCGAATGGAACACCTGCCCCACCCATCCTTTGCGTAGCCTAACCTGGTCTATCAGTTTCAGGTGCGTTTCCTGTAACATAACCACATCTGCCTTAAGTTTCTTAAGGTGTGCGAGTACCCGTGCCCTCTTTATCGGCCCGTTCAGCCCTCTCACGTTCCACGTGATCAGCCGAGTTGGGGGGCTTCCTACCCCCCCCCCCCCCCTTGTCGATTAGCCATCACCTTTTTCCAGCTCCTCACCCAGTTCCCACGCAGCTGTATCTCCCCCAGGCGGTGCCCCCCCGCCCATCCTCTCCCATACCAGCTCCCCCCTCTCCCCAGCAGCAGCAACCCAGTAATTCCCCCCTCCCACCCCCCCCCGCTAGATCCCCCGCTGGCGTAATTACTCCCCCCATGTTGCTCCCAGAAGTCAGCAAACTCTGGCTGACCTCGGCTTCCCCCCGTGACCTCGGCTCGCACCGTGCGACGCCCCCTCCTTCCTGCTTCTCTATTCCCGCCATGATTATCATAGCGCGGGAACCAAGCCCGCGCTTCTCCCTTGGCCCCGCCCCCAATGGCCAACGCCCCATCTCCTCCACCTCCCCTCCTCCCCCCATCACCACCTGTGGGAGAGAGAAAAGTTACCACATCGCAGGATTAGTACATAAAACCCCTCTTTGCCCCCCACATTCGCCCCACCACTTTATTCGAACGTTCTTTTTAATAACCCGCTCATTCCAGTTTTTCTTCCACAATAAAAGTCCACGCTTCATCCGCCGTCTCAAAGTAGTGGTGCCTCCCTCGATATGTGACCCACAGTCTTGCCGGTTGCAGCATTCCAAATTTTATCTTCTTTTTATGAAGCACCGCCTTGGCCCGATTAAAGCTCGCCCTCCTTCTCGCCACCTCCGCACTCCAGTCTTGATAAACGCGGATCACCGCGTTCTCCCATTTACTGCTCCGAGTTTTCTTCGCCCATCTAAGGACCATTTCTCTATCCTTAAAACGGAGGAATCTCACCACTATGGCTCTGGGAATTTCTCCTGCTCTCGGTCCTCGCGCCATCACTCGGTATGCTCCCTCCACCTCCAACGGACCCGCGGGGCCTCCGCTCCCATTAACGAGTGCAGCATCGTGCTCACATATGCCCCGACGTCCGCTCCCTCCACACCTTCAGGAAGACCATGAATCCTCAGGTTGTTCCTCCTTGCGTTGTTTTCCAGTGCCTCCAACCTTTCCACACATCGTTTCTGATGTGCCTCCTGCGTCTCCGTCTTCACCACCAGGCCCTGTATATCGTCCTCATTCTCGGCTGCCTTTGCCTTCACGACCCGAAGCTCCCGCTCCTGGGTCTTTTGTTCCTCCTTTAGCCCTTCGATCGCCTGTAGTATCGGGGCCAACAGCTCTTTCTTCATTTCCTTTTTGATCTCTTCCACACAGCATTTCAAGAACTCTTGTTGTTCAGGGCCCCATGTTAAACTGCCACCTTCCGACGCCATCTTGGTTTTTGCTTGCCTTCCTTGCCGCTGTTCTAAAGGATCCACTGCAATCTGGCCACTCTCTCCTCCTTTTTCCATCCGTATCCAGGGGGGATTCCCTTCTGGTTTACCGCACAGTGTTTTTAGCCGTCAAAATTGCCGTTGGGGCTCCTATCAAGAGCCCAAAAGTCCGTTTCACAGGGAGCTGCCGAAACGTGCGACTCAGCTGGTCATCGCCGCACCCGGAACGTCCCTGCTTCTTCAATGGCCCTGGTAGATCTTTTCACAGTTGTTCCCTCTGCTGCTAGAATTCACCTTTGATAAGAGTCAAGCCAGATTGCAGCTTTAAGCTTGCCCTTTCCCCGCCTGCATGCTGGAAGAGGCCCTCGTCTACTGCTGCAGCTCAAGCCAAATCTTTCACTGTTTCTGCCGGGTCTGGTAGCCAAAAGACACAACACTCCTGGGGGACAGTCAGGGGAATGCTGCAGCCTTCTTCCCACACCGGGAAATGTCAAACAAATGCCATGGGGGCCCTGTAAAAGAGCCCAAAAGTCCATTCCAAGCGGGAGCTGCCGAATATGCGACCTAGCTCTGCATAGCCGCACTCGGAAGTGCTTCCAGATCTTCAAAGTGGCCACCACCACCGGACGAACCGAGTACTTTCTTGGAACCATCGGGAGTGGCGCTGTTGCCAGTACCCGCAGCACCGACCCCCTTCACGAGCCCTCCTCCATCTTAACCCATTGGGCCTCCTGTTCCTTGATCCAGTCCCGCACCTTATCCGCATTCGCCGCCCAATGGTAGCCCAAAGTTTGGAAGGCCGAGCAGTTCCTGCCTGTCGCCCTCTCTGCAAGACCACCCTCCTAATCCTGGCCAACTCCTGCCACTCCCCCCAACCAGATAAAGGAGATTAATTTGACCGCCCACAAGACCACCCACCTAATCCTGCCCACTTCCTATCCCCCCCCCCCACCCCAGATAAATGGGGAGATCAATTTGCCTTCCCTTCACGTACCCCATCTGGTCCACCCGAATCGTCTTTGGGAGACATCCCTCCAGCCTTGCCGCCAAAACCGTTGCCAATATCTTTCAGTAGGGATACGGGCCTATATGACCCATGCTCCACTGGGTCCTTATCCTTCTTTTGCAGCAACGAAATTGAAGCATGCCCATCGTCTATAGCAAGACGCCCTTGCTTCTAACATTCCCACCATCAGCAGCACCAGCTTATTCTTAAATTTCTTATAAAATTCAACTGGGAACCCAATAGGCCCTGCCGACTTCCCTGCCTGCATCCTCCCAATAGCCTCCTTCACCTTCTGATCCCCCACTGGCCCCTCCAAGCCTGCTCTACCCTCTTCACTCAACCTCGGACACTCCAACCCGTCCAGGAATTCACTCATCCCTCGCTCCTCCCCCGGTGGCTCCGACTTATATAGCTTCTTATAAATCTTTTATGATGCTTTATTATTCTGTTCTGGGGCCACCACTAGCTCCCCCATCTTATCCCGCACCTGAACTATCTCCCACGCCGCCGCCGCCTCCCTCCAGAGCTGGCCAGCCAACATATGCCCTGCCTTTTTCCTGTGCTCGCATACCACCCCCCCCTCACCCTCTCAACTGGCGCACCGCTTTCCCTGTGGACCAACTGGTCGAGCTTCACCTGAACCTCCTTCCTCTTGGCCAAGAGGTCCGTGTCCGGGTTCAACTCTTTGCAGAAAACTCAGGCAATGCTATGTATGAAAGATGAGAAAAGGAAACCACGAAATTATAGACCAGTTAGCCTAATAGCTGTGGTTGGGAAATTTCTCGAGTCTATAATTCGGGCTAGAGTGTCTGTGCACCACAAAAATGTTCAGCTGATTAGGTGGTCAACATGGATTTTTAAAAGACAAATCATGATTGACATCATAGAATTATTTTTTTTTAAGAAACTACTGAACTAATTGTCAGGGGAATGTTTATAGATGTTAATTAATGGACAGAAGGCATTTGATAAAGTTCCTCAGAGAGACGATTGGCTAAAATTGAGGCTCATGGAATTGACGGAGAATGATGAGCCTGGTTGGGGAATCAGCTGACTAGCAATTGACAGAGAGTAGGAATAATGGATAGGTAATCTAATTTTAGGAATATGAATAGTGGCATCTCACAAGTATTTGTGTTGGGACCTCAAATAGTCACTTTTTATTTATGTATTTATTAATGACTTAGCTGACAGAAGTGAGGCATGTTTCCAAGGTATCTGATGACATATTGCTAAACGGTGCTGTATTTGTAATTTAATGCTTCCATCTACGAAGAAATATGAATACATTGTAAATGGGCAAAACCCTGGTAATGGATTTTAATGTAGGCAAATGAGACTTCGGGTGGCGACCATGAGCTAAGCGGCTGCACAAAAGGTAGCTTGCATCTAGAAACTCGGTTTTGGATCTTTTTAACGCAATGAACATGCACCAAACTTGAAAAGATCGTACAAACCTGACCCTCATCGATAGCTCGGTCAGTTTAGAATGTCGGAGGGGCTACCAAATGAGACGCAAAGGGAATAAGAATAAACAGAACAAAACCCCCACATCGGAGTCAATGCTCCTGCATGGCAGCGCGAAGTCGAACATGGTGGACCTTAGTCGTCGACACCATCCCAGTCCTCGACATAGAAGCCGATGGACTTCTTCGTAGTAGAACTCCATTAACACAGAAAAGCAGTGAAGGAGGACCTGATGTCGGCAATGGAGACAGCTATCGAAGCAGCAGTGGCCCCCTCTGTGGGTCGATGGACAGGGTGGAGCGGCAGCTGGAGTCTCGGGGATCGACGATGAATGGAAAGGACGATCACGGAGCAAGATAAACAGATTGCCTCGTTAGAGACCAAAATAACGATGTTGCCAGTGACCCAAAAAATCCTGAAGTCCGGTGTTGGCGACCTGGAGAAATGCTCTCGGCACCACAACCACTGGATCGTCAGGCTGCCAGAGGGAACAGAACGTAAGAGTCCAACCGAGCATTGTCTTGAAGATGTTTGGGAAGCTGGTCGAGGATAGGGTCTTCACTAAACCCCCTAAGGTGGACCGGGCCCATAAGTCGCTTCGCCAGATGCCACAACCCAGGGAATCACCGCTGGCTGTAATCGTCAGACTCAATAAGTTCCAAGGAACCTATCCTAAGATGGGCAAAGACCACATGGACCTGCAACTGGGAAAGACACTCCGTTCGTATCTACCAAGACATTGGGCCGATCTGGCTAAACGCCGAGCGGAATTTAATAAAGCCAAGGCCCTATTTAAAAGCAAACTCCAATTTGACATATTGTACTTGGCGAAACTTTGGATTACTTACAAGGATAGGGACCATTTCTTTAACATGCCGGAGGACGCAAGCAACTATGTACAGAAGAATGGACAGGGAAAGAGCTAAGCAGGGGAAGGGGGTACACGAGGTCATAGGTGTTTTTTTATGCAGGTATTTCCACATGTGTTTGTTCTGTTATCTCTCTTGTAAATCTTGTTGTTTTTTGCTGAATGGAGTTACAGGGATGGACCCTATAGGTATCGGGGTTATTTTCTTTCTCGGCGGGTGTCTAATACTCCTCTTTAGGTTTCTAGGTCATGCCTCTTCCAACATGGGTACTAAATGGGGAAAGTGGAGGTGCAGAGCTGTTGGGGATTGTTCGGGTCAGGGTTATTGGGCTTTGTTTCCAGGTGGGGCATCATGCTAGTGAGCATGCTAGTAAACGTTGTACTGTGAAGGGGGCGCGACGGGTTGGTATCTGACAGTGCAGGATGGTCGCCTGGAACGTGAGGGGGCTTAATGGCCCAGACAAAAGATATTGAGTCTTCTCCCACTTGAAATGCCTGAGGGCCAATGTAATCTTTTTAGAAGAGACACATCTGAGGGCCAAGACCAGATGAGGGTAAGGAAGAGCTGGGTGGGACACATTTACCAATCAAATTGTGACACCAGGGCCAGAGGGGTGCCAATCCTGCTTGATAAGCGGGTAACTTTTATGGCGACCAATGCAGTGTAGAACCTGGGGGGGGGGGTTAACATTATGTAATGGCGACTGGGGCGTTGGAGGGTGCTCTGGTGGTACTGGTGAACGTGTATGTCCCCCAAATTGGGTTGATGCAGAGTTTATCAAGAAAACACTGGCGGCAATCCCTGACCTCGATTCCCACCAACTGATCATGAGGGGTGACTTTAAGTGTGTCTTGGACCCGAGGGTGGACAGGTCAAGTCCTAGGTCATGTGCAAGGTTGGGAATAGCGAAGGAGCTGATTGTTTTCATGGAACGGATGGGGCGGGGGTGGTGTAGGTAGACCCTTGGAGGTTCAGCCACCTGAGGGAGAGGGAGTTCCCCTTCTTCTTCACAGGGCTTAACCTTGAATAGATTTATTTGTAGTGGCGTAATCGGTGCATGCCAGGAATAGTAGGGGATGAATATTCAGCAATAGTTATCTCAGACCACGCACCACATTGTGTGATATGAGGTTGAAGGCAGGTCAGGCCCATTGCCCCCCAGTGGAGGGTGGACACAGCTCTCCTCGCTTTTTCTGAAAGATTGCACTGGTCATCCATAACTACGTGAGTTGCAACTAGAATGAGGGGTCTCACCGTCCACATTCTGGGAGGCACTGAAGGCGGTGATCAGGGAGGAGATAGTATCATTCAGGACACTCAGGGATAGGAGGGGGAAGAGAGCAGTTAGACAGCCGTTGATCGACTCTATACTGGAAGTGCATCGGCAGTACTCTCAACCCCAACGTTGGCAGATGGTCATGGCTCCAAAAAAGATCAATGATGCCTTTGGAGCCTTTTACCGGGGGGCATGCATATCTGAGCTCCTGGAGGAGGAGGAGGAGATTAAACAATTTCTGGACGGACTAGACTTCCCGATTGTGGAGGATGGTAGTGGGCAGGGACTGGAAGCACCATTGGGTCTAGAAGAGGCAGTGAAGTGCATCAACTCCATGCAATCCGGGAAGGCACCATGTAATCTGGGAAGGCACTGGGACCGGATGGATTCCCGGTACTTCTACAAAACGTTTGAGGCGATGCTTGCTCCACACTTGCTGGGGATGTTCAACGACTCGCTGTCGAGGAGGGCCTTACCACCCACATTGGCACAGGCTTCTATCTCATTGATTCTTGCAGTGTTAATTTAAGTGTACTTATGACAATAATAAGAGTTATTATTATTCCGAAGAAAGACAAAGACCTGGGGGAATGTGGGTCATACAGATCTACCTCACTTATGAACACCGACGCAAAACTTTTAGCGAAGGTTCTGGAAAGACGACTGGAGAATTGCTTGCCAGAAGTGATTGTGGAGGACCAAACCGGGTTTGTCAAAGGCCGATTGTTGTCGGCTAACCTCAGGCGACTGTTGAACATTGTCATGTCCCCACCCACCCAGGGAAGAGACACCAGAAATGATATCTCCATGGACGCAGAGAAGGCCTTTGACTGGGTCATGTGGACGTACTTCTTCAAGATACTGGAAAGGTTTGGGTTTGGGCCAATGTTTATCTCATGGGTGAAACTGTTGTACAGAGCTCCCATGGAAAGCATCCGAACAAATGCCATGATCTCAGAATACTTCCGTTTTACAAGGGCACAAGGCTGGGATGCCCATTGTCCCCGCTGCTGTTCATTCTGACAATTGAGCCACTGGAAATTGTGCTCAAGTCATCGGGTGGGTGAAGAGGCACAGCGTTAGGAGGCAGGGAGCTTAGAGTGCCCCTCTTTGCGGCCGATCTGCTGCTCTACATTTCGGACTACTTAGTCACATGGGAAAGATAATGGAACTTCTGAGGGAGTTTGGAGCCTTCTCAGGATACAAACTAAACCTGAGTAAGAGCAAATTCTTCCCGGTTAACCCCCAAAGAGGGGAAGCGAAGCTGTAAATGCTGCCGTTCAAGTTGGCCCAAACTAAGTTTAGATACCTGGGGATCCAGATAGCCCACTACTGGATTCAGCTCCACAAATTGAACATGGACAGTTTGGTGGAAGGGGTGAAAGGAGACCTGCGAAGATGAGACTCACTCCGCTTTTCCTGGCTGGGAGAATGCAGACAATACAAATGAACGCCCTGTCAAGGTTCCTGTTTGTGTTTTGGTCGGTCGCTCTCGATTTTCCTCCCTAAATCATTCTTGTGGTTGGGGTAGAACCCCAGAATTTGTAGGACCGTCTCGCAGAGGGGACAGCGCTCGGGAGGTCTGGGACTTCCAAACCTTCTGTATTACTATGACAGCAAACATGGAAAGGGTGCAGGGTTGACTTGGGGAGCCAGTGCGGAGTGGTTGCTGATGGAGAAAGCATTGTGTGTGGAGATGTCCCTGCGGGCACTGGCTGCTGCCCCTCTCCTGTTCCCCCCCAGCCAGGTTCTCAATGAGCCTGGTGGTGGTAGCATCGTTGAAGGCTTGGAACCAAACTGTGGGCACTATTTCAAGTTGAAGGGCATGTCCGTCTCGGCGTCAATTTGTGACAACCGTCGATTCATTCTGGCGGGAATGGATGCTACCTATAAAACTTGGAAGAGGGAGGAGGGGGCGATGAGGTTTAGGGTCATGTATGTGGACAGTAGGTTTGCAAATCTGGAGGAGATGATGGAGAAGTTTCAACTCCCGACAGGGAGCGTGTTCAGATTCCTCCAGATAAGGGACTTTCTCTCCTCAGTTACCTAAGCACACCTTGCTGGACAGAATGTTATCGCAAGATGAGTTGGGAGAGGAGAAGACCTCCGACATATACGGGCGACTGCTGGAGGAAGGGCCCCATTGGACAAGACGAGGGATTGGTGGGAGGAGGAATTGGGCCTCGAGTAGAAGGAGAGCTATGGAGTGAGATCCTACACAGAGTTAACTCCACCTCCTCTTGTGCTGGACTGGGCCTGATACAACTGAAGGTGGTGCATGGGGCACACCTGACCAAAGCGCATGAGTGGATCTTTCCCCCGAGGTGGGAATAGATGCGAACGATGCAAGAGAGGCCAGCCAGTGAACCACTCCCTCATGTTCTGGGCCTTGTTCTTCGAGACCATGATGGTTTGGATGGAGCCATGTCCGCTGGTGGCGATCTTTGGGGTGTCGGACCGACCGAAGATTTTCGAGGGAAAGGGGGCCAATGTCGCTGCCTTCACCTCCCTGGTAGCCTGTCGACCCGTGGGGAGAGCAATGGGCAGTGGGAGGGGGGGAACTCTCTATGCTGTTAAACCAAAAAGCAACAAACTGTGCTCCAGTTACCCATTCTATTGTATTGTCTTTGCTTAGTTTTGCTTTGTTTGGAATAAAAAAATATTTTAAAAATAATGTAGGCAGATGAGAGATCCTCCTCTTTGGATCTAAAAATGTATGGCTCGGAGTATTTTCTCAATGGTGAAATACTAGAAGCAATTGAAGTTTGAACGGGTTTATCAGCATATGTATATCGATCATTTAAGCATTGTGTTAACACTTAGATAGACAGACAATGAAAGATAGAACACTGAAGTCTTCATTCAGTTATTAGCTTTTATTTGCAGAGATATACATTTCAAACTGTATGCCTCCAACCACACAGTCCTTTCAGCTTATTTCAATCAACAATCAATTGATATATAAATATGGATAGATACAAAAATAATCAAAATGGTTAATTGAATAGGGGGGCACAGTGGTTAGCACTGCTGACTCACAGCTCCAGGGACCAGGGTCCAATTCCGGCCTCAGGTAACTGTCTGTGTGGAGTTTGTACTTTCTCCCGCGTCTGCATGAGTTTCCTCCGGCTGCTCCGGTTTCCTCCCACAGTCTAAAGAAGGGCAGGTTAGGTGGATTGGCCATGCTAAATTGCCCTTAGTGTCCAAAAGGTTAAGTGGGGTTACTGGGATAGGGTGGAGGCGTGGGCTTAAGTGGAGAGCTCTTGAGTGGTGACCCAAGCCGGGAATCGAACCTGGGACTCTGGAGCTGTGAAGCAACTGTGCTAACCACTGTGCTACCATGCTGCCCTAATGGCCTAATGCAAAAACTAGGGCATTATTCCCTGGAATTTAGAAGATTAAACAGTGATATTTGATTGAAGTCCCCAAGATATTAAGGGTATAAGCTATTTCTGATGTTTGGGAAATGTAGGACTGAAGGCATGGCTTAAAAAAATTAGATCTGGGACTTCCGGTAGCAGCCATGACCTGCTAGGTTGCGCAAACGACAGCTCCCGCCGGGATCGGTTTTTCGGGCCGCTAAAAGGAGCGGCGGCGGTAATTGACTGGAGGGACCGGCGCAGGAACGGACATGGGAGAGGCTCCCCCTGATGGTGCATGCAGAGATCCAGGAGCGGAGCCGGCAGTCGCGCGAACCCGGGGAAGAAGGTCGAGAAGGTCCAGGAGGACAAAATGGCGGCCGGAGAAGATGGGGAGGTGTGGGGCCCAGTGGGCCAGAGAACAGTCGGAGCTCCTTGAAAACTGCTTCATGGAGCTGGAAACGGAGATGCTGGCCTCCATGGAAAGAATTGTGGTGACCCAGAAGGCGCAGGAGAAGGATATCAAGGAGGTGAGGAGGAAGGTGGTGGAGAACGAGGACGAGATCCTGGGCCTGGCGGTGAAGGTGGAGGCGCACGAGGCGCTCCATAAGAGATGGCAGGAGAGGCTGGATGACCTTGAGTGCAGGTCTCGGAGCCATAATCTGCGGATCCTGGGCCTTTCCAAAGGAACGGAGGGGGCGGACACAAGCACGTACGTGGCCACAATGCTAGGGACGTTGATGGGTGCGGGGGCCTTCCCGCAGCTCTAGGAGCTGGATGGGGTGCACAGGGTTCTCACCAGAAAGCCGAGGGTAAATGAGCCACTGAGGGCGATGGTGATACGGTTTCAGCGCTTGGCAGACCGGGAGCGAGTCCTGCGGTGGGCGAAGAAAGAGCGGAGCAGTAGGTGGGAGAAAGGCGAGATACGAATTTACCAGGACCTGGGAGCTGAGCTGGCGAGGAGGCGTGCAGGTTTTAACCGGGCGAAGGCGGTCCTCCACAGTAAAGGGGTGAAGTTTGGGCTCCTGCACCCGGCGAGACTGTAGGTAACATACCAGGACAGGCACCACTATTTTGATACGCCGGACGAGGCGTGGTCGTTCATCAGGCAGGAGAAGCTGGACCTGCACTAAGGGACAGTTGTATGGGGGTGAAATGTGCGGGTGGGGAGGGACCGAGGGGAGGACGGCGGGTAAAGCATAAGTTAATGGGCCTGTCTGCCCTAGTTTGGTTGGTGGTTTTTTTGTTTGTTTTCCAGGTGTTTTGTTTTCCAGGTGTTCGGTGCTAGGGGGCGGGAAACGCCTGGGACGGGCTGTCCGGCGTACGGGGAGGTCCCAGATGGCGCTTGCCCCTCTACCCTGCGGGGGAAAGGGGGTAGGGTGGCCCGAAGGAGGCAACAAGTTAAGGGTTGGTATATAGAGGTGGGAGCGGCCGGGGTCAGCATGGGTGAGCTGACTCACAGAAGCACAATGGGGGGGGGAAAACCAGAGCTAAGCGGAAGCTCGGCGGGGGGGGGGGGGGGGGGGGGGGGGCAGGGGGGTGGAGTCGGGGGGAGAGCTGGAGCAGAGACAACGGGGCCGAAAAAGGGAGATGGCTAGTCGGTGGGATGGGGGGGTGGTCAACCCCCCGACCAGGCTGATCACGTGGAACATGAGGAGCCTGAATGGGCCGGTCAAGCAGTCCCGCGTGTTCTCGCATTTGATGGGGTTGAAGGCGGACGTGGCCATGTTGCAAGAGACGCACTTAAAGCTCGCTGACCAGACGAGACTGAGGAAAGGATGAGTGGGACAGGTGTTTCACTCGGGGTTAGACTCTAAGACCGGAGGGGTGGCCATTTTGGTCAGTAAACGAGTGGCGTTTGAGACGGGGAACATCGTGGCGGACAAGGGGGGCAGGTATATAATGGTGAGTGGCAAGCTGCAGGGGTCCCAGGTGGTGTTAGTGAATGTATATGCCCCGAACTGGGACGATGCGGACTTCATGAGGCGCGTGTTGGGTAGGATCCCGGACTTGGAGATAAGTCACCTGATAATGGGAGGGGACTTTAATACGGTCTTGCATCCGAGCTTGGATCGTTCCAAGTCCAGGTCGGGAAAGAGGCCGGTGGCAGCCAGGGCCTTGTGGGAGTTCATGGGCCAGATGGGGGGAGTGGACCTCTGGAGGTTTGCGCGGCCAAGGACGAAGGAGTTTTCCTTTTTCTCCCATGTCCATAAAGTCTATTCGCGAATAGACTTCTTTGTGCTGAGTAGGGCGTTAATCCTGAGGGTGGAGGGGGTCAAATACTCGGCCATTGCGGTCTCGGACCATGCCCCGCACTGGGTGGACCTGCGACTGGGGGTGGAACGGGGTCAGCGCTCTCTCTGGAGACTGGATGTGGGGCTGCTGGCGGACGAAGAGGTGTGCGGGCGGATAAGGAGGAGTATTGAGAATTATGTGGGAGCGAACAACACAGGAGAGGTGATGGTGGCAGTGGTTTGGGCGGCTCTGAAGGCAGTCGTTAGGGGAGAGTTCATCTTCATTAGGTCCCATAGAGAGAAGAAGGAGAGGGAGAGACTGGTGGGAGAGATACTCAGGGTAGATAGGAAGTACGTGGAGACCCCAGAGGGGGGGCTGTTGAACGAGCGCCGGAAATTACAGGCGGAGTTTGACTTGCTGCCACGGGGAAGGCGGATGTGCAGCTGAGGAAAGCGAAGGGTGCAGTTTATAAGTATGGGGAGAAGGCGAGGATGATGCTGGCGCACCAGCTGCGCAGGAGGGAGGCGGCCAGAGAGATTGGGGGAGTGCGGGATAGGGAAGGCAACATGGTGCTGAGCCCAGAGTGGGTTAATGAAGTCTTCAGGGAGTTCTACGGGAAGTTATACGAGTCGGAACCCCCTGGGGAGGGGGAAGGGATGAGGCAGTTCATGGACCGGTTGAGGTTCCCAAAGGTGGAAGCAGAGCGGGTGGAGGGACTGGGGGCCCCGATTGTGTTGGAGGAGGTAGTCAGTGGGCTGGCAGGCATGCAGATGGGCAAGGCCCCGTGCCCAGGCGGCTTCCCCGTAGAATTTTATAAGAAGTTCTCAGAGCTGCTGAGCCCGCTCCTGATGAGAATCTTCAATGAGGCAAAGGAGAAAGGGACCCTCCCTCCGACAATGTTGCAGGCATTGATCTCGCTCATCCTGAAGAAGGAGTAGGATCTGCTTCAGTGTGGGTCCTACAGGCCGATATCGCTCCCGAACGTAGATGCCAAGCTGTTGGCAAAAATTCTGGCCACCAGAATAGAGGACTGTGTCCCGGGAGTGATTGGGGAGGACCAGACGGGTTTTGTTAAGGGCAGGCAGCTGAACACGAACGTGAGGAGGCTCCTGAATATTATCATGGTGCCCTCAGAGCGGGGGGAGGTGGAGGTGGTGGCTGCGATGGACGTGGAGAAGGCCTTTGACAGGGTGGGGTGGGAGTATCTGTGGGAGGCGCTAGGCAGGTTTGGATTTGGGGAGGGATTTATAGGGTGGGTCAAGCTGCTGTAGCGAGTGTGTCCACAAACCGACTAAGGTCGGAATATTTCAGGCTGCACCGGGGGACGAGACAGGGGTGTCCCCTGTCCCCGTTACTGTTTGCCCTGGCAATTGAGCCGTTGGCCATTGCTGTTGTATATTTCTGACCCATTAGAGGGGATGGGGGAGGTCATGCGGATCCTGGGGCACTTCGGGAGGTTCTCGGGGTATAAGTTGAACGTGGGGAAGAGTGAGCTGTTTGTGGTCCACGGCAGGGGCCAGGAGGAGAGACTGAGGGAGCTCCCGCTCAGGATAGTGGAGAGGAGCTTTCAGTACTTGGGGATACAAGTGGCCAGGAACTGGGATGCCCTGCACAGGCTCAACTTAACCCGACTAGTGGAGCAGATGGAGGGAGCGTTTAAAAGGTGGGATATGCTCCCGCTTTCCCTGGCGGGACGGGTGCAGACTGTGAAGATGACGGTTCTCCCCAGGTTCCTCTTCGTATTTCAGTGCCTCCCCGTTTTCATCCCCAAGTCCTTCTTTAAGCGGGTGAATAGGACTGTTACAGGATTTGTGTGGGCGAATAAAACCCCACGAGTCAAAAGGGTATCCTTGGAGCGTAGGCGGGGGGGGGGGAGGACTGGCTCTGCCGAACTTCTGCAGTTAATACTGGGCGGCCAATGTGGCCATGATTAGAAAATGGATGATGGAGGAGGGGCAGCGTGGGGGCGACTGGAGGCGTCGTCGTGTAGAGGCACCAGTCTAGGGGCACTTGTTACGGCTCCGCTGCCATTCTCGCCGGCGCGATACACCACAAGTCCGGTGGTGACGGCGGCACTGAGGATCTGGGGGCAGTGGAGGAGACACAGGGGAGAGGACGGGGCCTCGGTGTGAACCCCGATACGGAATAACCACAGATTTGCTCCGGGTAGGATGGATGGGGGGTACCAAGGCTGGTATAGGGCAGGTATTAGGAGGATGGGGGACCTGTTTATAGACGGGGTTTTCCCCAGCATGCAGGCGCTGGAGGAGAGGTTCGGCTTACGCCCGGGGAATGCGTCAGGTACCTTCAGGTTCGGGACTTCCTTAGAAAACTGGTGGGGACATTCCCGCGGCTGCCCCCACGTAGGATCCAGGATAGGGTGGTGTTTGGCGTCTGGGAAGGGGAGGGGAAGGTGTCGGACATATATCAGGAGCTGCAGGAGGTAGAGGAAGCCTCAGTGGGGGAGTTGAAGGATAAGTGGGAGGAGGAGCTGGACGAGGAGCTGGATGGGGGCATGTGCCAGGCTCGGATTAATCCAGTTTAAGGTGGTGCATTGGGCGCATATAACGGCGGCAAGAATGAGTAGGTTTTTTGAGGTGGAGGACAGGTGCCCGAGGTGTGCAGGGAGTCCGGCGAATCATGCCCATATGTTTTGGGCATGCCTGGCGCTTAAAGGATTCTGGCAGGGGTTTGCAAGGGTGATGTCTAGGGTTTTGGACGCTCGGGTGAAGGCAAGTCCAACGGTAGCGATATTTGGGGTGGCGGAGGATCCGGGAATGCAGGAAGCGAAAGAGACCGAAGTACTGGCCTTTGCCTCCCTGGTAGCCCGGAGACGGATTTTGTTAATGTGGAGGGACTCGAAACCCCCGAGCGTGGAGACCCGGGTTAGCGATATGGCGGGGTTCCTCAGCCTGGAGCGAATAAAGTTCGCCTTTAGAGGGTCCTTGATGGGGTTCTCCCGGCGGTGGCAACCTTTACTTAACTTTCATGGGGAGAAGTAAGTGTCAGCAGCAGCAGCATCCGGGGGGGGAGGGAGAGGGAGGTTTCAGGTGGTGTGGGGGGGGGGGTACTGTTGATGTATTGTGAATTGGGCACAGAGACAAAACCCACCTTGTTCTGTTAAAAAAAAACATTTTCTGTTTTGTAAGTAGTTTTATTGAAAGCTTTGGGCTATGCTTATTGTTACTTTTTATTGCTATCTGTATTTCTATTTTTGTTATGTAAAAACGCTGATTGGAAAAACTTTAATAAAACATTTATTTTTTTAAAAATTAGATCTGCCCTTTCAGGAGTATAGTTAGAAAACACATCTACATGCAAAGAATGGTAGAATTTAGGAACTCTGTTCACAAGTAGAAATTAATGCAGGGTCAATTATTCATTTTAATTCTGAGATTAAGAGATTTTAGATCAGCCATGGTGGAACAGGCTAGAGAGGCTAACTGGCCTACGCCAGTTCGTGTGTTCCTAAAGCATTTCTTATCTTCCACATTTCAGAAAATACACAACTTGTTTATGGAATGTATTCTCATAATCTAACAGTGAGGCACGGTATCATTCTGATGTCTCTATGCAGCACTTTCCAAAGTGGCATCCTGTGCGGAGTCTGCACGTTCTCCCCGTGTCTGCATGGGGTTCCTCGCACAAATCCAGAAAGACGTGCTTGTTACATAGAACATGGAATGTTACAGCGCAGTACAGGCCCTTCGGCCCTCGATGTTGCGCCGACCTGTGAAACCACTCTAAAGCCCATCTACACTATTCCCTTATCATCCATATGCCTATCCAATGACCATTTGAATGCCCTTAGTGTTGGCGAGTCCACTACTGTTGCAGGCAGGGCATTCCACGCCCTTACTACTCTCTGAGTAAAGATCCTACCTCTGACATCTGTCCTATATCTATCTCCCCTCAATTTAAGAGATGTCCCCTCGTGTGAGACATCACCATCCGAGGAAAAAGGCTCTCACTGTCCACCCTATCCAATCCTCTGATCATCTTGTATGCCTCAATTAAGTCACCTCTTAACCTTCTTCTCTCTCACGAAAACAGCCTCAAGTCCCCCAGCCTTTCCTCATAAGATCTTCCCTCCATACCAGGCAACATTCTAGTAAATCTCCTCTGCACCCTTTCCAATGCTTCCACATTCTTCCTATAATGCGGCGACCAGAATTGCACGCAATACTCCAAATGCGGCTGCACCAGAGTTTTGTACAGCTGCAACATGACCTCATGGCTCCGAAACTCAATCCCTCTACCAATAAAAGCTAACACACCGTACACCTTCTTAACAACCCTCTCAACCTGGGTGGCAACTTTCAGGGATCTATGTACATGGACACCGAGATCTCTCTGCTCATCCACACTGCCAAGAATCTTACCATTAGCCCAGTACTCTGTCTTCCTGTTATTCCTTCCAAAATGAATCACCTCACACTTTTCTACATTAAACTCCATTTGCCACCTCTATGCCCCTCTGTAACTTGTAACATCCTTCCGCACTGTCCATAACTCCACCGACTTTAGTGTCATCTGCAAATGTACTCACCCATCCTTCTACACCCTCCTCCAGGTCATTTATAAAAATGACAAACAGCAGTGGCCCCAAAACAGATCCTTGTGGTACACCACTAGTAACTGGACTCCAGTCTGAACATTTCCCATCAACCACCATCCTTTGTCTTCTTCCAGCTAGCCAATTTCTGATCCAAACTGCTAAATCACCCTGAATCCCATGCCTCCGTATTTTCTGCAGTAGCCTACCGTGGGGAACCTTATCAAACGCTTTACTGAAATCCATATACACCACATCAACTGCTTTACCGTCATTCACCTGTTTGGTCACCTTCTCAAAGAACTCAATAAGGTTTGTGAGGCACGACCTACCCTTCACAAAACCGTGTTGACTATCTCTAATCAAATTATTCCTTTCCAGATGATTATACATCCTATCTCTTATAAACCTTTCCAAGATTTTGCCCACAACAGAAGTAAGGCTCACTGGTCTATAGATACCGGGGTTGTCTCTACTCCCCTTCTTGAACAAGGGGACAACATTTGCTATCCTCCAGTCTTCTGGCACTATTCCTGTAGACAAAGATGACTTAAAGATCAAAGCCAAAGGCTCAGCAATCTCCTCCCTAGCTCCCAGAGAATCCTAGGATAAGTCCCATCCGGCCCAGGGGACTCATCTATTTTCACACTTTCCAGAATTGCTAACACCTCCTCCTTATGAACCTCAAGCCCTCCTAGTCTAGTAGCCTGAATCTCAGTATTCTCTGCGACAACATTGTCTTTTTCCTGTGTGAATACTGACGAAAAATATTCATTTAGCACCTCTCCTATCTCCTCGGACTCCAAGCACAACCTCCCACTACTGTCCTTGACTGGCCCTACTCTTACCCTAGTCATGCGTTTGTATGGGGCCATTGGTATAATATTGAGTTTTTTCCAAT
The DNA here is from genome assembly GCF_047496885.1 of Scyliorhinus torazame. Classification (NCBI taxonomy): domain Eukaryota; kingdom Metazoa; phylum Chordata; class Chondrichthyes; order Carcharhiniformes; family Scyliorhinidae; genus Scyliorhinus; species Scyliorhinus torazame. Next base: position 47,328,239 of record NC_092713.1, on the reverse strand, counting down.
TTTTTTTTTCTCTTCTCAGTTTTCCCGTTTTTTTTCATTGTACAGAACTTTGGTTCATTGAAATCTGTGTGTTTTGTTTGGGAGGGATTTTTCGTTTGTGCGTTTTCTTTTCTTGATATGTGTTCTCTGGCTTGGAGGGAGTACTTGGCTTGGGGTAGGAAGAGAGGTGTTGGATATTTTAAGGTTGAAGGGGGGAGTGTGGGAGTTCCGCTTTTTGGGTGTACTGGTTTGGGTTTTGATCTTTCTTTGGTTGTTTACTTTTGGGAGGAGGGTTCTGGCGAGAGGGCTACCTCACTAGCAGGCTGATCGTTGGCTAGTGAATGGGAATGAGGTAGGGGCTGCAGCTTGCTGAACTTGTTTAGGCAGGTTTTGATGAGCCTAGGAGGTATGAATGGGATGGGGATGGAGGAGAGATGAGTTGGTTCAAGAGGAAGTGGTTGGAGGATTTCTCGGACAGGGGAGAGGGAGGGGGAGGGGTAGATTGCTGATGGTGACTGGGGTTTGTTCTTTGTCCCATCTGGTAGGTGGGGTCATCTTGGGTCGGCCCTGGTTCCAGGACTATGGGAGATGGAGGGGATAATCTCCCGCGGTGCAAATGCCTGACTTAAGGGGGAGGGGGATGAGAGACTCCCCGATTTGATTGGTTATGTGGAATGTGCGGGATTTGCGGGGCCCAGTAAAATGGGCAAGAGTTTTCTTGCATTTGAAGAGTATGAGGGCCGATGTGGTGCTTTTGCAGGAGACTCACCTGCGCGTGAGAGATCAGATTAGGCTCCGTATGGGTTGGGTTAGCCAGGTTTTCCACTCAGGCTTTGATAGCAGGATCCAGGGGTGGCAATACTAAATAACAAAATAATCCGTTTTGAGGTGGGGAAGGTGGTAGCGGACCAGGGCGGTCGATAAGTAAAAGTCACGGGAACGTTGAGTAACAAAGTCCATGATGGAGTGTAATGTGTACAAGTGTGAGGTTTGTTCGTAAGAATTTTTAAAAACAGGTAAAAGTTTTAAATGTTGATGTTTCGATAGACTTGGTCATTCAAGAAACACAAAGCAAGTATACAGCTACAGCAACCAGGAAGGTAATTAACATGTTGGCCTTCATTGCAAGAATTTAGTGTAGAAAAATTAGGAAGCATTGCGACATTTGTAGAGAGCTTCGGTGAGACTGCAGCTGGAGTTCTATGTACCAGCCCCTGTAAGGAAGGATATAGTTACTTTGAAGGCAGAACAGCCTTCACCAGATTGATTCCTGGGATGAGAGAGTCTTTGATGAGAGGGTGAGTAAATGGGCGGCACGGTAGCACAGTGGTTAGCACTGTTGCTTCACAGCGCCAGGGTCCCAGGTTCGATTCCCGGCTTGGGTCACGGTCTGTGCGGAGTTTGCACATTCTCCCTGCATCTGCGTGGGTTTCCTCCGGGTGCTCCGTCTCCTCCCACAAGTCCCAAAAGGCATGCTTGTTAGGTGAATTGGACATTCTGAATTCTCCCTCTGTGTACCCAAACAGGCGCCGGAATGTGGCGACCCGGGGCTTTTCTCAGTAACTTCATTGCAGTGTTAATGTAAGCCTACTTGTGACAATAAAGATTATTATTATTATAAATTGGCCCAGTACTCCCTGGAGATTAGAAGAATGCAAGATGATCTCATTCAAATGTACAAGGTTGTGAAGGGTCGAGGTAATGTAGACACTGATAGGTTATTTCCTCTACCGCAGAATACAAAACATGTGGGCACAGACTGAAATGAAGAGAAATGTTTTCATTCAGAGGGTTGTGAATCTTTTAAATTGTTTACCCCAGAGTGTTGTGGATGATCCATTGTTGAGTACATTTAAGTCTGAGGTGGACATATTTCTGGTTTCCTAAGGAATTGAGGGATAAGGGGAGCAGCAGGAAAGTAGAATTGAGGCAGAAGATCAGCCATGAGCATACTGAATGATAGAGAAGGCTTGAGGGGCTGTACAATTTACTCCTACTCATATTTCTTTATGTTCTTATGGTAGTCCATCCAGTTTTATTCCTACTTCAACTTTTCCGTAGTAGTTTGATACAAGTGACTGACCTGCTAGGCTATTTCAGAAGGCAATTAAGTGCTAACGACATGCTAGTCACATGTTAGCTAGACCAAGGACAACAGATTTCTTTCCCTGAAAGGTCAATAGTGAACCAGATGGGTTTTTAAACAATAATCTTGTAGTTCCATGGTCACCATGCCTGATGCTTACTTTTTATTCTAGATTTATTGTGATTAATTGAATTTAAATTTCCCAGCTGCTGTGGTGGGATTTGAAGTCAGGTCTCCATGCATCACCCCAGCAGGCCTCTATGCTACTTGTCCAGTCAAATAACTACTATGCTATCCTTCTTCTCCTAATCAGGTCACTAATATTCCTTCAATACCATGAAAGCTAACAATCTGTTAGTATGAAGACCTCTCTCAGACTTAAATATATTCAACAATGGAGCATTTATAGTCCGCAGGGATGGGCGATTCCAAAGATTCTCAACCCTCCCAGTGAAGCACTTCTTGAAAACTATGTCAGCTACATTCAAAGGCATTCAATTTATTGCTTTAATTACTTCTTCAAAGTTAGACTTTGTTAGACATAACTTACCCTTTACAAAAACATATTAGCATTCTCTAAACATCTCAAATTTCACTAAGTGCATTGTCCTTAATTATACATTCCAAAAATGTCTCCACAACATGTGAGGATAATAGTTCTGGAATTTCCTGGTTTATCACTCTCACCTTTCTTAAATAATAAAGCTACATTTAAGATGTCAAGGTGTCACGTGCAGGCCAGGAGATGTACTCTGTTGTACCCTAGACATGGAGGGGAGTTCGAGCCACATCAACAAAGCTGCAAATGTAGCCTGGTCCTTTAGAAAAGTGCAACATTTAAGATGTTTTAGTTATCCAAATCAAATTTATCACCTCTGAGTATTTGTTTTATTTGTTGCTAGGATCAGTAAGTTTGCAGATGATTTATGTTAACATATGGGCAGTTGTTAGGGGTTGGTGGGAGGATGGGATCGTTGTTGTTCATAGAATCATAGAATTTACAGTGCAGAAGGAGGCCATTCAGCCCATTGAGTCTGCATCGGCCCTTGGAAAGAACACCCTACTTAAGCCACACGCATCCATCCTATCCCCCTTTATCCCCATAACCCAGTAACCCCACCTAACCTTTTTTTGGGACACAAGGGCAATTTAGAATGGCCAATCCACCTAATCTGCACATTTTTGGACTGTGGGAGGAAACCGGAGCACCCGGAGGAACCCACGCACACACGGGAAGAACGTGCAGATTCCACACAGACAGTGGCCCAAGCCGGGAATCGAACCTGGGACCCTGGAGCTGTGAAGCAGCTGTGCTAACCACTATGTTACCCTGCTGCCCACACGATATGGGGATTGTTGATATGGGGATTGACATTATATTCGTTACTGCTTATTGTTTATTGTTGGTGGGTGAAAATGTGAAAAAGGAGAATAAAAATATATATATTTTAAAAATCAGGCCTGATATGCCTCAAAATTAAATTTATAAGATAAGGCATGCATAAATGCAGCTGTAAAATTCCTCCAGCTGTGTGAAAATTACTCAAAACATATTTCTGACTGGAAACAAACTTTGCTGGAAGGCTCAGGTCTTGAGTTTCTGTAATTTCTGCAGGCTGTTTTTCTGCTGGGTTTTATTGCCTGCTTTTAAACTGTGCTGACACGCACAGTGGTTAGCACTGTTGCTTCACAGCGCCAGGGTCCCAGGTTCAATTCCTGGCTTGGGTCACTGTCTGTGCGGAGTCTGCACGTTCTCCCCATGTCTGGGTTTCCTCCGGATGTTCCGGTTTCCTCCCACATGTCCCGAAAGACGTGCAGTTAGGTGAATTGGACATTCTGAATTCTCCCTCAGTGTCCCTGAACAGGTGCTGGAATGTGGCGATTAGGGGATTTTCGCAGTAACTCATTGCCGTGTAAGCCTACGTGTGACAATGAAGATTATTATTATGATTGTCAAAATTTTTTTTTAAAGTTTGCGGTTGACACAAAGGTAATTAATAATGAGGTTGATTGAGTGTCTTGGGTGACAGGAAGATATAGACGGGATGGTCAAATGGGGGGATAAGTGGCAGATGGAACTTAATCCTGAAAAGCACAATATGATACACTTTGAAAGGAGTAATTTGACAAGGAAATGTACTATGAAAGGTCTGGGAAGTTCCTAAGAACAAAGGGACCTTGGCATGTTTGTCCATAGATCATAGGATAATACAGTGGTGAAAAAGACATATGGGACACTCGCTTTTATCAATCGGGGCATAGATTACAAAAGCAGGGAGGTCATGATTGAGTTGTATAGAACTTTGGTGAGACCACAGCAGTACTGTGTGCAATTCTGGTCAACACATTATAGGAAGGATGTAATTGCACTGGAGGAGGTGCAGAGAAGATTCACCAGAATGTTGCCTGGGATGGAACATTTAAGTTACAAAGGGAGGTTGGATAGGGTTGGGTTGTTTTCTCTGGAGCAGAGAAGACAGAGGGGTGACCTGATTGAAGTGTACAAGGTTATGAGGGGCAGGGTGGATAGGGAGCAGCTGTTTCCCTCAGTTGAAGGGTCAGTTACAAGGTGACACAAGTTCAAAGTGAGGGGTGGGAGGTTTATGGGGAATTGAGGAAAACCTTTTTTACCCAGTGAGTGGTGACGGTCTGGAATGCCTGGGAGGGTGGGAGAAAGTGGATGCCTCACATCCCTTAAAAAGTACTTGGCACGCCAGAACATTCAAGGCTATGGGCCAAGTGCTGGAAAGTGGGATTAAGTGGGCAGGCCAGGGCCTTTCATGCATCGGGGCAGACTCGATGGGCCGAAGGGCCTCTTCTGTACTTTAGTATTCTGTGATTTTTTTACATTATCTACAGGACTCCTGTAGTAGGGGGGAAACCAGGTTACAAATGGGACATTATACCTTTCTGATCATAACAGGAAAGTGTGTAAGAGACTTTCCGAAGTGAGAGTCAATGGGTGCAATTCTCCGTTTGGGATCCTTTGGGCTGGGTTCTCCAATTTTGAGGCTATGGCCGGAGGAAGTGTCTAGTTCTACAATGCAAAAATCGGCGAGGCCCCAGCACCGACTCTCCTACAGGTGAGGGGCTAGCAGCCGCGCCACGTAGACACACGGCCTTTACAAAATAAACGGACGGAGAATTGCCATGCTCACGGCGGCGACCTGCAGCAGTCGCCCTGTACAACATGGCACTGGCCTCGCGTGGACCCAACCTGCCATAGTGCCCCCCTGGACACCCCCTCGCCACCTCCGGACCACCCTCACCAGTCCCTGCAGCCCTCGCCGAAGGCCCCCCAGCCAGCGGCATGGCTCCCCCCCAACTGTGACAGCAGTCCACAGCCGCCACGCCAGGTTCACGAAAACTGAGAGCCCCGCGCCGTCGTGAACTCGGCCCATCGGGGGCAGAGCATTGGGGGAGGGCCTTCAGGTAACGTCTTGAGGCCATCCCAACGGCGTATGCATGCAGAGTACTCTTCGATGACGATGTTTTGGAGGGGACAGAGCGTCCACAAACAGACGCCGCCCCAATTTGGTCGTAAAAAGGGATTCTCCACCCGATCGCCGATTACGAAATCGGAGTTGGGGAATTGGGAATCCCGCCCTATGTTCTTCCACCAAAGGAGAATTGCTACGGATTTACGTTCCGCCTCTCGCAGGAGTGCAAATCTGGAAGCAATTCCGTATTCCTTGCCATGCAAATTTTGTCCTGAGGGAATCCCACTACCGGGCCGCTATTTTAAGTGGGCAGCCACTATTGTGAGTGGGTGGCCACTATTTTGAGTGTGAGGCCCGATACCAAAGTCCTGCGGCGGCCCCCTCACACTGCAAATCAGCCTCCCGCACCGCAAAGCATCCCCACATCCTCCAAATACAGGATTGAGATCCCCCCCCCCCCCAAGACCCTCTAACTGAAGAGACCCCCTATCGAGAGGGACCCCAACAGAACCCCCCTAACGAAAAGGAACCCCACAGGGTCACCCTGACTAAAGTGGGCAGCACGGTAGCCTTGTGGATAGCACAATGGCTTCACAGCTCCAGGGTCCCAGGTTCGATTCCAGCTTGTGTCACTGTCTGTGCGGAGTCTGCACATCCTCCCCGTGTGTGCGTGGATTTCCTCCGGGTGCTCCGGTTTCCTCCCACAGTCCAAAGATGTGCGGGTTAAGTGGATTGGCCATGATAAATTGCCCTTAGTGTCCAAAATTGCCCTTAGTGTTGGATGGGGTTACTGGGTTATGGGGATAGGGCGGAGGTGTTGACCTTGGGTAGGGTGCTCTTTCCAAGAGCCGGTGCAGACTCGATGGGCCGAATGGCCTCCTTCTGCACTGTAAATTCTATGTCTATGTCTATAAAGTGCTCCCACCCCACCCTCATAAACCCCCCAGAATAGAAACCAGCTGTTACACTTACCTGGAAGCTCCATCTGTTTATTCCTGGAAGGAGAAGTGCTGAGACATGTGTTTGAACCCCTGAAACCTTTTAGGTGCAAGCCATTTGTTCATTTCTAATAGTGGGCTTTGATTGACAGCCTCCCCTACCGGGTATCAAGGGTGTCCCTGGTGGGAGGTTCCCTATCAAGGGTGTCCCTGGGGGATTCTCACTATTAAGGGGGTCTTTTGCGGGGGGGAGGGGTCTCCAATTTTGGAGGTCTCGGGGGGAGGGGGGGGGGCGGGGCTGGAGATCTGGTAGAGAAGCAGTGGGCAGGTAGTACATTGTGGGGAGGGGAGTGAGAGTGGCTGTCAGATGGGATTTTGGGGGCAACTGCCTTAAGGAGTTATCCCCTTGACCTACCGCTAGGTCCACCACATCTGGCTCACGTTTCATGAGACCTGTAATAATCCCCTTCCACCTGATTCCTTGCCCAGGGGACCAGAGAATCATGGAGGGGCTGAGAACAGAGTGCTGGGTTGGCTAAATGGATGCAGATGGCCCGCCGCCGATCTCACTACATTCATTAGACCATACATCTGAACAGAAATGAACCAACTACTTTTGAACAGATGTTGAAGTCCCAGATGTGCATTTCATGCATGACGTGAGCTATATGCAACACCCAGAAATCAACTTAAAGTGACCACAGACATAGTCGTTGTCAGCTATCCCTTGATCCGAGGAGGATGCCTACTCAAGGTTGTGATTTTCTGCTGTGGGTCTTCAATCTGTGACTGAAGAGGTTGACTCTCGACATACAGATCTTTGGGCACAACAGGCAAGATATCCCACGAGGTAATGGGATCCAGAATGCAAGATTTGCGTTCTTTTCCTTCTTCCTCTGCTGCTGTTCCGTCACGTCATTCAAGCTTTGAGACTCCAGCATAATGCAACTTGATAGACAAGTTGTCACTATATTGAATGATTGGTACCAAACGCCTCCCAGTCGTTAATGTCACTGCTGCTGTGCTCCAAGAAGAGCTTGAGAGTGTCCTTGAAATATTTTCTCTGTCCTCCCCTGGAATATCAGCCATTCCAGAGTTTAGAAAACAGAACTTGGTCAGGGAGATGCTTTCCAACCTTCCAGACACAGTGTCCAGTCCACTGAAGTTGATTTTCCAGGAATTTTGCCTCAATGCCTATGGCCCTAGCCTTCATGGCATTAGCATTTGTACAATGGTCCTCCCATTGGATCAGGAGAATATGACAGAGACATTTCTGGGGCTCTTATGCATCGCTGATACACAATCCTGGTCTCACTGCACTGTGGTGATGACACCTGCTCTGTTCATTAGGACTGGAGATCATTTTGTCAAATGCTTGTTGACGTAGTTTGTAAAACACTGAATGGTGCAGCTGATCTAATGTTGAATCTCCTAGTCAATGGTGTCTTTAAGAGGTAGCTGCCAAGCTATGGGAAGTGCTCAACATATTCCAGAGCCTTTCCTTCAACAAATATGGGAGGTGGAATATTTGGGTGACCAGGTATGGATTGATATTTATATATAAGTTTTGCTTTTGCAATATCAAAGGACAAGTCGAGCTTCTTGAATTGAAGAGAGAGAATTGCTAGAGAAAATCCCAAGCCTGGTTGGGAAGAAGACACTGAGTCTAGGTTGCTTCGGTGGAGCTTGTGTATTGCTTGATGCAGAGCGCCCTCCAACATTCCAACACCCCCTTCCCCCGGTGCTGACGGGCTCTTTATATACGCATCTGAATATAATTAACTAATCAATTCCCAACACTTGTTCATTTTATTCCCTTCAATTACTCGGTATCTAACATCTATCAACAGAACCTATTATATACTAACATAAAATCCCTGTGGTGCAGGTGGAGGTTCATTTGGCTCATCGAGTCTGCACTGACCCTCCGAAAGAGCACTCTACCCAGGCCCATTCCTGTGTCATATCCCCGTAACCCCCGCGCTTTGATCATGGCCAATATGCCTAACCTGCACATCTTTGAATTGTAAGAGGAAACCAGAACACCTGGAGAAAATCCACACAGACACGCAGAGAAAGTGCATACTCCACTCCAGACAATTACCAAAGGCTGGAATTGAACCCAGGTTCCTTGCGCTGAGAGGCAGCAGTACTAACCTTTGGACCACCATGCCGCCCTTCACTTCTTTAAATTAAATTGAGATGCAAACTAAAACTATTCATGCAAAATATACGAAACAATAATACATTTTTCTTTGTTACTTATTATACAATTAACCTTTAACATACCCCATATTCCCCAGTCTTGAAAACAAAATAAATTTTAATAAGGTCGCAACTGTGTTCTCATAATTCATTATAACACAAGGAGTCCCTCTTCGAGGACATCCAACGATTTCTTTGGACAAGCAGTTCTTTTTGTGAAACAATCTGACAACTGGTGACTTGCATTGACCCATTTTATGCTTGAAATCTCCTTTATTTCCAACATCTCTTTTATACTCGTAAGATCAATCCTCAATCTCTTCTCTGCGACAGTATCTGGCACTTCCTGTATAATGCGAAACTCTCTCCAACTGTCAAGCTATTTTTGTTTTGCCTCTTTTGGCAATTTATCATCTAACTTGTTAGTAGCCAACAAAGCTTGTTTATCGTAGGGGCTCCTGCCTCTTGTGTCATTCATTGCCTGTTCTTTAGTCCTTGCTCTTGATAAACGACATCCCCTACTAGATCTCTGGTCTCTATCTGCACTACTGACTCAACCTAGCCCTTCCCCAACTAGACTACCTTTCACAAGTTTGTGATCTTTTCATTTGTTCATTATCACCATTAGACCCATTATCCAAACTTATACTATGCTTATACATTGGGCGGGATTCTCCACTCCCGCGCCGAAGTGGCCGCGCCGTCGTGAATGCCGTCGAGGTTCACGACGGCGCGAAACGGCCCCGATCCTGACCGATTCAGGCCCTGACAATGGGCTAGGATCGGGGCCGTGTCATCTACACGCGCCAGGCCTTGTCGCCCGCGTAAAGGCGGTGCCGCATAGATGACGCCGCCGGCGCTGCATAACTGGCGTCAGCCGCGCATGCGCGGGTTGGCCGGCGCAAACCCGCGCATGTGTGGTTGCCGTCCTCTCTAGGTCCGCCCCGCAAGAAGATGGCGGACGGATCTTGCGGGGCCGCGGAAGGAAGGAGGTCCTCCTTCAGAGAGGACGATGGGCTGAATGGCCTCCTTCTGCACTGTAAATTCTATGAAATAAATCCTACATTTGAGAATTTGAGAACACCCCACATTTGAGGTACCCCCGGTGCAGGATCCCCCCTCGCCCCCCCCCCCGCAGGCCGCCCCCCCAGCGTTCGTGCGCTGTTCCCGACGGCAGCGACTAGGTGTGGACGGCGCCGGGGGGAACCCGCCGTTTTGGCCTGGCCGCTCGGCCCATCCGGGCATGAGAATAGCGGGGGTGCCGGAGAATCGCCATTTTGGGTGCCTTCGGCGATTCTCCGGCCTGCGGCCCACGGAACTCGACCGGGCCGTTCCCGCCGCTTGGGAGAATCGCAGGAGGGCGTCGGACCAGCGTCCCGGGAAATTTTGGCGGCCCAGGCGATCCTCCCAACCGGCGCGGGAGTGGAGAATCTCGCCCATTGTCTTTTACATTCAGCCAATTTTTGTATTTCCCTGTGGCCTTTCTTGTCCTTCCTACTATAATGGCTTACCTCCACTCACCCTAGTTCCAATGTTCAGTCATTGTTTTTTGTGATAAAACGCTCTACCCTGACCTTCTCTCTCAGATAGCCCATTTCTAGCACAATCTCTTGTTCATAAACATCCGGCATGTGTGTGCGAAGTGCCAGCTGCATCCTCAGTTTCTATTATCTGTTCTGGTTCCATCAATTGTAATCTGTGCCAGTAAGCTGCAAGATTGTCGTTTTGCCATCAGTGCCCATAGCTTTTCATAGATTTCATAGAATTTATTTCATAGAATTTACAGTGCAGAAGGAGGCCATTCAGCCCATCGAGTCTGCACCGGCTCTTGGAAAGAGCACCCTACCCAAGATCCACACCTCCACCCTATCCCCATAACCCAGTAATCCCACCCAACACTAAGGGCAATTTTGGACACTAAGGGCAATTTAGAATGGCCAATCCACCTAACCTGCACATCTTTGGACTGTGGGAGGAAACCGGAGCACCCGGAGGAAACCCACTCATACACGGGGAGGATGTGTAGACTCCGCACAGACAGTGACCCAAGCCGGAATCGAACCTGGGATCTTGGAGCTGTGAAGCAATTGTGCTAACCACCATGCTACCGTGCTGCCCTAATTTCCTGGGCCTCTCCATTCTCTTTGACGTTCCCTTTTATAATACACCATGTTGTCCCAGGGCTTCAAATTCATTTCCGATGGCCTTATTTGGTAATGGGATCAGAGGTGAGGTAGCAAGATGGATACAGAACTGGCTCGGTCACAGAAGGCAGAGGGTAGCAGTAGAAGGGTGTTTTTCTGAATAGAAAGTTGTGACTAGTGATGTTCCACTGGGATCTGTGCTGGGGCCTCTGTTGTTTGCAGTATACCTAAACGATTTGGAGAAAAATGTAGCTGGTCTGATTAGTAAGTTTGCGATGACACCAAGGTTGGTGGAGTGGCAGGTACTGTTGAGGATTGTCAGAGGATACAGCAGGACATAGATAGGTTGGAGACTTGGGCAGAAAAATGGCAAATGGAGTTTAATCCACACAAATGTGAGGTAATGCATTTTGGTCGGCCTAATATAGAGGAGAAATATACAGTAAATGGCAAAACTCTTAGGAATATAGAAAGTCAGAGAGATCAGAGAATATAGAAAGTCAGAGGTTGAGGGGCGGCCTGATAGAGGTCTACAAGATTATGAGGGGCATGGATAGAGTGGATGGGCAGGTACTCTTTCCCAGGGTGGAGGAGTCAGTCACTAGAGGGCATAGGTTTAAGGTCCGTGGGGCAAAGTTTAGAGGAGATGTGCAAGGCAGGTTTTTTTACACAGAGGTGGTGAGTGCCTGGAACGCATTGCTAGGGGAGGTTGTGGAAACAGATACATTAACGGCATTCAAAATGCATCTTGACAAGTACATGGATAGGATGGGTATAGAGGGATACGGCACTAGGAAGTGCTGAGGGTTTTGGCCAAGGGTGATATCATGACCGGTACAGGCTTGGGAGGGCCGAAGGGCCTGTTCCTGTGCTGTATTGTTCTTTGTTCTATATACCTTGCAATCTGTGTATTTGTTTAGCTGAGGGGGAAATATAGGAATATTGTATCACAATCCAATTTTTTCCTTTTAATAAATTATTTTGTTTCTTGTTGTTGAAACTAATTAGCGGTCCTGTGACTCTATTCCTCCACGTTGTATAGAACAGAGTAAAGAATGCTGTCTTTTGAGCTAGGGTTCCATTCTGGAACCTTCCCGTCCAGTTATCACATCAACCGGGATCATAACAAAGGATATTCTTGCCATCGAGAGAGGGTAGTGAAGGATCACCAGACTGATTCCTGGAATGGCAGGATTGTTTTATGAGGAGAAATTGGGTTGATTAGGCCTGTATTCACTGGAGTTTAGAATAATGAGAGGGAATCTCATTGAAACGTATAAAATTCTGACCAGGCTGGACAGATTGGATGCAGGGATGATGTTTCCGCTGTCTAGAACAAGGGATCAAAGTCTCAGGATATGGAGTAGGCCATTTAGGACTCAGATGAGAAGAAATCTATTTATTCAGTGGGCGGTAAACCTGTGGAATTCTTTACCACAAAAGCCTGTGAAGACCAAGTCAAGAAGGAAATAGATTACTAGACACTAAAGGGGTCAAGGGTATGGAGAGAGAGCGGGCGCATTGCATTGAGATAGATAATCAGGCACGATCATATTGAATGGTAGAGCAGGCACGAGGGGCCAAACGGCTTACTCCTCCTATTTTCTATGTTTTACGTCTTCCAACAATAACTCAAGTAAATCATAGGTCTCGGTGGATTGTGCTCCAAAGATTTCGATGTCCAAGAAACTTCACAATCCAGCAATTGCTTCATGATGAAATAACTCCAACTGTCTTGAGTGGGAAACTTTAAACAGTCTCATTCAAAATCCGGACCAGCATTAAGATGTGTGATAGCAACCCTGCCTATACTATTAACATTCTTTCTGATGGTGGCTATTCACCTCAAAGACCAACTGCACTTTGGTATTGTATTAAATGCTACCTAAATGGAAAACTCTTTAACCTCAGTCACCTCTGTGGCAAAACTAAACTGGCCACCATAAACATATATGATCTACAGTTTGTGGAAGACTACAGTGTCATTGCCCACTCTGCACCAGATGTGCAAGCCATTCTTGTTATTATTTTTTTTAAATAAATTTAGAGTACCCAATTAATATTTTCCAATTAAGGGGCAATTCACCTACCTTGCACATCTTTGGGTTGTGGGGGCGAAACCCACGCAAACACGGGGAGAATGTGCAAACTCCACATGGACAGTGACCCAGAGCCGGGATTGAATCTGGGACCTCGGCACCGTGAGGCAGAAGTGCTAACCACTGCGCCACCATGCTGCCCCCATTCTTGTTATTATTTAATAAGTTGTGTGGGTGGATGTTAAATATCTAGTAGTTAAAGCTAATAACATGAACAGCTGTTGGGTATTGATTGGTGAATTACGTTCTGAAAAAACGCAAATAGATTTGTCAATCCATGTTGACTATCTAATCCCATTGATATTTTCTGAGTGTCCTGTTATCACATCCTTAGACTCCAGCATTTTCCCTACTACTGATGTTGGTCTGAACATTTTTTTTTTCTCCATCCCCCTTGTTTCAAATAGTGGGGTTACATTTGCCATCATCCAATCTGCCGGGATTGTTCCAGAATCCACTGAATTTTGGAAGGTGACAACCAACGCGTCTACTATTTCTCTGGCCACCTATTTATTACCCTGTGATTTAGATTATCAGGCCCTGGGGATTTATCAGCTTTCAGTCCTATTATTTTCACCAGCACCATTTTCTTTCTAATAATTTCCTTCAATTCCTCCTTCTCACTAGATCCTTGTTTTCCTCATAGTTCTAGAAGACTTTCTTGATATTATCTTTGACTTCTGAAGCTATCCTTATTTGAATTTCCACTTGCCTGACCACCTTAAAACATTTATGCGTTTTCTGGTATTTCCTGTATTTTACTCAGTGGTTTCATTTACCTTTTTCTCTGCAGGTTCTGTAGAATTTATTATTTTTACTGTGCTTTTGTATCTCATTTCATACTGTCTTACATGCAACTTAATAGGTTAAGCCTTCATAATATTCACTTTATAATTAAAAGAAACAAATTCCAGCCATATTCAAGTTGAAAATGAAACAAAGAAACCAAATGCAAAACGTAACCTTCACGTTTTCTTCCAGAGAACAGAAGCTGAAGTAACTGGGACAATCAAACCCATTTATGTTTACGGTTCTATCAACTCAGGAATGTCTACAAAGTTACAGCCAGCCTAAGGCTGATAATATAATGAATAAGAAGCTCAAAACAAATCCAACGAGAATGTAAAACAATACGGGGAAGAGAAGGTCAGTGAGCATATAGCTTATTTTTACCCAGCAGGATATGTACATTCAAGTCGATCATCTTGGAACTCCAACAATTCATTTAATCTCAAGGTGGATATGAATCATATTACCAAGAAGATAGGGGTCTGTCAAACCTCTCACCTCCATCATACCACCTGCTACCTCTCCTCAATCCAACAGTAGTCTAGGATATCAATAGAAAATGTACAATATTTAACAATGATGGCTGCAGCCTGCTAGTTATATTTCAACAATCCCAGTATTATATCTATGTAATTCCATCGTGATCATAACCTGATATTTCTCTGGCTGTTATAAGGAGTTAATTATACTGTTCTAACTGCTCTAATGGGACATTCATTATTCTATGAGAAAAGAATGGCAACCAAGGCACAGTGCGTGCAATAATTGGAAGCGTAGAGAATGAGAGCAGAAACGATTTTAGTCCTGTAGTATAAAGCTGCATATAGCACAGTGATTGAAAATAAAAATGAAAGCATGGTGTAAGAAGTTTTAGAAGTGACCAGGAGGGCTAAAGCAAAAAACAATGGACTTAGAGTAGCAGTGAATATTAGAACAAATGTCAAACATTTCTGTAAACACATTTGCAACAAGCAGGTGAAAAAGAAAACTGGTTGTTGATGAAAGAGCCTGAGGATATCAAGTGACCAGGGATTAACTAACAGCCTTTTCAGCAATAACAGTGAGCACAGCAACAGAAAGCATATGCCTTAACCCTATTATGGGTAACCATTAAATGTCCTTAAAAAGGAAGGCAATTGAAATACCTGAACAGTAAAGAGTCAACGTAGGTTTATAGGCTGGAGTTCTTGTCTAACTAATTTATTGAAGTCCTGTGAGGAGATCAAAGTTCTTGTTGAAAGTAAATTCTGTGGATGTGATGCAGGAATTTTCTCCACATTAGCAAAACAGTCAGAATGCCTGGCAGGATCTGCTCCTGCCTGAATGACTCACCACTGAACCTCATCCACCCTGTTGTTATTCCTGCCCATGCTTCCGAATGCGCATGAGAGAGGGGAAGAACGTATGATAAAAGTGATGGCTACAAGTGATGGATCCCTGAAACTATTTAAAGAGGCAGGCAGCCTCTAGGGTTAGAAAAAAAACTCCTGCCATCAACACAAAATCTACTTCCTCAAGACCCGTCATAAAACTAACCCATCTAAGCAAGCTTTTAGTTAACCCTATCGCTTTCTTATCTGGAAAGATCTGTAAAGATTTAATCACCTGCTAATGGTCGCATTCCAAGCATTGTTTGGCATCTTTGAATTTGTCTATATATGTGTTTCTGGAACATACCTCTTCATTCACCTGAGAAAGGAGCAGCGCTCCGAAAACTAGTGACATCGAAACAAACATGTTGGACTTTAACCTGGTGTTGTAAGACTTCGTACTGTGCTCACCCCAGTCCAACACCGGCATCTTCACATCATGGCTTTCTTTACAGTTTAGTGAAGCACTTATGCTAATTTTTTATGTTATATGATTCAAAATTCAAAAGCAAAATACTGCAGATGCTGAAAATCTGAAATAAAAACAGAAAATGCAGGAAAATTTTTGATAAGATCCCACATGGAAGACTGATAGTAAAGATAAGAACCCATGGGATCCAAGGAAATTTGGCAAGTTGGATCTAAAATTGGCTGACTGGCAGAAAGTAGAGGGCGATGGACAGGAGGTGTTTTTCTGACTGGAAGCCTGTGTCCAGTGGGGTCCCACAGGGATCAGTGTTGGGGCCCTTGCTATTTTTGGTTTATATAAATGATTTAGATATGAATGTAGGAGGGTTGATCAGTAAATTTAAAGATTATATAAAAATTGGTGGGGAGTAAATAGTGAGTAGGGTAGCCTTCGATTGCAGGAGGATATAGACAAACTGGTCAGATGCAAATGGAATTCAATCCGGTATGTGTGAGGTGATGCATTTGGGCAGGACAAACAAGGCAAGGGAATATATGATCAACAGCAAGACCCTGGGAAGCACTGAGTATCAGATGGATCTTGGTGTGCATGTACACCAATCTCTTAAGGTAGCAGAGCAGGTGGATAAAGTGGTTAACATAGAACATAGAAAATACAGCACAGAACAGGCCCTTCGGCCCACGATGTTGTGCCGAACCTTTGTCCTAGATTAATCATAGATTATCATTGAATTGAATTAAGAAGGCATATTGTATACTTGCCTTTATTAGCAAAGGCATAGAATTTAAGAGCAGGGAGGTTATGCTGGAACTGT
This sequence comes from Scyliorhinus torazame, assembly GCF_047496885.1. Taxonomy (NCBI): domain Eukaryota; kingdom Metazoa; phylum Chordata; class Chondrichthyes; order Carcharhiniformes; family Scyliorhinidae; genus Scyliorhinus; species Scyliorhinus torazame. The sequence goes on along the minus strand of NC_092713.1, from coordinate 47,311,945 downwards.
ATAAAACATTGGTTAGGCCACAGCTAGAATATTGTGTGCAATTCTGGAATATACATTGTAGGAGGGATGTGATAGCACTGTAAAAGTTGCAGAGGTGGTTTACCAAGCCGGGGCTGGAGAGTTTTGGTTATGAAGAGATATCGGATAGACTTGGATTGTTTTCCTTGGAGCAGAGGAGACTGAGGAGGTTCATGACTGAGGTGTATAAAATTATATGGGGCATAGATAGAGTAGACAAGAACAAGGGGCGTCATTCTCCGACCCCCCGCCGGGTCGGAGAATGGCCGTTGGCCGCCGTGAATCCCGCCCCCGCCCCCGCCGAAGTCTCCGAAGGGAGAAAAGTCGGCGGGGCGTTAATGGCGCCGCTGCCGCGGAGAATGTCACGGGTCTGCGCAAGGCAGCCGATTTTCGGCCTGCCGATATTCTCCCTTCCGGATGGGCCGAAGTCCCGTCGACGTGATGACCGTTCACGTCGACGTGAATCAAACCTCCTTTTCATCGGCGTGACCCGGTGCTCCAGGCTCACGCAGACCAGCGTGGAGGTGAGTGACGGCCTGGGGGGTTGGCTCTGGGCAGGAAATGGCGTGGCCGCAGACTGATTACCTGAGGAGAGGTGTGTCTCGGCTTGTGTGTGTGTGTGTGCGGCCGTGGGGGGGGGGGGGGGGGGGGGGGGGGGGGGGAAGGGGGGGGGTGGTTAGAGTAGGTTGGGCTCCGGGGGAGTGCCGGGAGGGGGTCCGTGCCGGGGTGGAGGTTGGGGGGGGGGGTCCGTGCCGGGGTGGAGGTTGGGGGTTGGGGAGGGGGTCCGTGCCGGGGTGGAGGTTGGGGAGGGGGTCCGTGCCGGGGTGGAGGTTGGGGGTTGGGGGGGGGTCCGTGCTGGGGTGGAGGTTGGGGAGGGGGTCCGTGCCGGGGTGGAGGTTGGGGAGGGGGTCCATGCCGGGGTGGAGGTTGGGGGGGGTCCGTGCCGGGGTGGAGGTTGGGGAGGGGGTCCGTGCCGGGGTGGAGGTTGGGGAGGGGGTCCGTGCCGGGGTGGAGGTTGGGGGTTGGGGGGGGGTCCGTGCTGGGGTGGAGGTTGGGGAGGGGGTCCGTGCCGGGATGGAGGTTGGGGGTTGGGGGGGGTCCGTGCTGGGGTGGAGGTTGGGGAGGGGGTCCGTGCCGGGGTGGAGGTTGGGGAGGGGGTCCGTGCCGGGGTGGAGGTTGGGGGGGGGGGGGGGTCCGTGCTGGGGTGGAGGTTGGGGAGGGGGTCCGTGCCGGGATGGAGGTTGGGGGTTGGGGGGGGGCCGTGCCGGGGTGGAGGTTGGGGAGGGGGTCCGTGCCGGGGTGGAGGTTGGGGGTTGGGGGGGGGTCCGTGCCGGGGTGGAGGTTGGGGGTTGGGGAGGGGGTCCGTGCCGGGGTGGAGGTTGGGGGTTGGGGGGGGGGTCCGTGCTGGGGTGGGTGATGGGAGGGCAAATGAGTTGGTCCACCTGGCCAGGTGCCAGCCTCCAACAGTTGGACCCATGCGGTCCATGCCACCTGGCTGGGGGGAGGAGGGGATATGGGCAATGATGACATGTCGTCGTTCCCCTCCCCCCCACCAGGCCGTCATGTTTTCAGACCATCCAGCGATGTTGGCCGCCGTGGTGGCAGCCGCTCATGTCTATGTTGCCCTGGATGAGGAGGAGGAGGAGGAGGAGGAGGAGGAGCGTGCCAGAGAGGCGGCGCAGGCTGCCGCAGAGGGGCAGGCGGCAGCCGCCCAGGCTGGAGGGACACCTGACCGACAGGACGAGGAGGGGGAGGAGGACGTCGCGGCCCCACGGCAACGGAGGCACCCGAGGGCGCCCCGTGTGTACCGGCCCCGGCAGTCATACCAGGACCTCACGGACCGGGAATGCAGGAGGAGACTCCGGATGAGCCGGGAAACCGTGGCACACATCTGCCACCTGCTGGCACACCTGTCACCGCGTGGCACTGGCGGGGGACACCCTCTCCCCGTGTCCGTCAAGGTTACGGTGGCCCTGAACTTTTATGCAACGGGGTCATTCCAGGCACCGAGTGGGGACCTGTCCGGCATATCGCAGACATCGGTGCATCCGGGCAGTGACAGATGCCCTTTATGCCATGGCGCACCGCTACATCCGCTTCCCCGTGGACCGGGCCAGCCAAGATGCCCGGGCCGTGGGCTTCTCTGCCATTGCCGGGTTCCCCATGGTCCAGGGCGCGATCGATGGGATGCACGTCGCCGTGCGGCCACCTTCAGATAACAGGGCCATGTTCACTAATAGGAAGGGGACCTATTCGATGAACGTACAGGTGGTCTGCGACCACCGCATGATGATCCTGCACGTCTGCGCCCGTCACCCAGGCAGTGTACACGACTCATTCGTGTTGTCGCGGTCATCCATCCCCGGCATGTACGAGGGACGCCATCCCCGGCTGAGGGGCTGGTTGCTGGGCGACAGGGGCTACCCATTGCGATCGTGGCTGATGACGCCTATACGGAGGCCACGCAATGAGGCGGAGAACCGCTACAATGATGCCCATGTAGCGACAAGGGGAGTGATCGAGAGGTGCTTTGGCGTGCTGAAGATGCGTTTCAGGTGCCTGGACCTCTCTGGGGGCGCCCTCCAGTATCGGTCAGATAGGGTCGGCCGCATCATTGTGGTGTGCTGCGTCCTGCACAACATAGCCCAGCAGAGGGGCGATGTGCCGCAGGCAGAGGAGGGCGGAGTGGAGGAGCAGCAGGAAGAGGCGCAGTCCTCCCCAGATGAGGGGGATGGGGGCAATGGTCAGGGCAGACGGGGTAGACACAGACGGGTGGCTGTCCACCGTTACCGGCTGGCCCAGCGGGCACGGGACAGACTGATAGACGCCCGCTTCACTGACTAGATGGGCGTGGGAATCGGGTAGTATGGCCACAGACCGCACACCATGACAACAGCCGACCACCCACACCCCCCACCCATCCACCCACCCAGCACCCTCACCCCCCTCCCCAACCCCACACACCCCACCCGCATGCACACCACCCCCCCACCCCCAATTGCCGATCCACCGGCGGCACAACGGGCCGGGCTCACCCAGTTGCGGGTGGACGCGTGTCTATCGCAGGCCATGGAGAATGATGACAACCCGCCTCCAATGAGCTCCTGGCTCTACATCGTTGGACTATGTCTGACCCATGGCCACAGTACCACCATCCACCCGGACCATCCCTGCATGCGGCTGTGACACTGCAGCGCACGGTCCCGTCCTCTGCCCGGGGGATGTTGATGGCGGCCCAGGGGGAAGGGAGCAGACTCACCTGGGGCTGAGGTAAGACCACCCCTCACACACACACTTGCGCTCAACGTACATGACACCCCCGCACACTTTGGACAGAGCACAAAGGCAGCTTCGGTAGGTGTAACATTGACTTTAATAACCAAAGGAGTTCATGCACGTGCCCTAGCGCCTAAAACTCATCTGTGCCCTGCACCCGTGCCAACTTACTCAGTGTCTAATTGTTTGGCCTTACGGGCCCTTTGACTACGTCTACGTGGTTCCCCAGACGGTACAGCAGAACTGGAGGTGGACTCCTGTGATTCCTGCCCTCTGACACTGGATCCCTTTGGCGGCCGTTTCCTGGGGCGTCCTGGCCTAGATGGGCCAGGCTGCGGCCCGGGCGACTGGGATGGCGAGCTGCCAGCCTGTCCTGCCCGTTGCCCACCCGATGCACCTGGGACGGAAGGGGGGGAGTCCGAGGTGTCGCGGTGTACCGGGACCTCCCCTACAGAGGGAGCCGGGACGGACCACACCACCTCCTCCTCCCTCGGGGTGCCCGATGGCCCCCAGGCCTCTACATGGGTGGGGGATGCGAACGGACTGGCCATCCGACGCGCCCCCGACATCTGGCGCTGCCAGTCCTGGAGGCCCGTGCTGGTATCGACAGGGGTCTGCAGGTTTGCAGCCATGGAGCCCAGGGGGTTGTCGAACCCTGTCTGCGACAGTGCGACGCCAGCTCGCACATGGCCACTGGCGCCGATGCCCTCAGCGATGGCCTGCTGAGACTGGGCCATGGCCTGCAGAGACTGGGCCATGGTCTGCAGAGACTGGGCTATGGCCTGCTGAGACTGGGCCATGGCCTGCTGAGACTGGGCCATGGCCTGCTGAGACTGGGCTATGGCGTGCTGAGACTGGGCTATGGCGTTGAGCGCCTCTGCCATCTGGCGCTGGCACTGGCTCATGGCCTCCTGTGAGAGGGCAGCCATTTCCTGGGCCACAGACGCCGCCTGCACGGAAGGCCCCAGGCCTCGCAAACCGTTCCCCATGTCTGACACCGTCGCACCCATTGCCTCCACCGCGGACGCCACCCGTGCGGTGTCAGCCTGGGTGGCACGCATGACCGGGACCACTCCCAGCTCCTGGACGCGGGTGGACTCCTCCACCTGCGACCGCAGCCGCCGCAAGCCACCCGTCACCCTATTCGCTCGTCTCCGTGTCAGTGGTTGCATCGGATCTATGTGTGGGTGTGGTAACTGCAGGAACCCGGGATCCATCTGGGCGGCAGATGTTCGCTTGGCCTGGGCTGCCCTCCGACCGCCTGGTCCCTCTGCTGCTCCTACCTCCACCTGCTGTACCGGGACGGCTGTGTTGTGCGCACCAGTGAGTGTACCAGACGCCTCATCACTAAAGTGCCCAACCGTGGTGAGTGTTTCTGAGATGGTGGAGGGTGTTGGTGACAGCAGTGGCGTTGTGTCGTGCTCTTCGTCCCACTCTGAGTCCATGGCACTTTGGGGTGGGGGTTCGTCTCCACCCATCCACTCTGAGTCACTGTCCGGTATTTCGTCTTCCCGGGTAGGGGTGTCCTGGGTAGTGCTGTCCCGGGTAGTGCTGTCCCGGGTAGTGCTGTCCCGGGTAGTGGTGTCCCGGGTAGGGGTGTCCTGGGTAGTGGTGTCCCGGGTAGGGGTGTCCTGGATAGTGGTGTCCTGGGTAGTGGTGTCCTGGCTCGGATGTGACGGGGGCCTGTGGCTGCCCCCCTCATCGCTGGGTGGTCGCTCCCGCACGTGACGGGGGTGTCGTCTCCCTGTTGCTCCAGGTCTCTCCGTCTCCCGTGGTGTGCGAGGGGCATCCTGCGGGCGTCGCATGCTGGAGGGTCCGGGTCTCTCAGTCTCCCGTGGTCTCCGAGGGGCATCCTGCGGGCGTCGCATGCTGGAGGGTTCGGGTCTCTCCGTCTCCCGTGGTCTCCGAGGGGCATCCTGCGGACGTCGCATGCTGGAGGGTGCGGGTCTCTCCGTCTCCCGTGGTCTCCGAGGGGCATCCTGCGGGCGTCGCATGCTGGAGGGTGCGGGTCTCTCCGTCTCCTGTGGTCTCCGAGGGGCATCCTGCGGGCGTCGCATGCTGGAGGGTGCGGGTCTCTCCGTCTCCTGTGGTCTCCGAGGGGCATCCTGCGGGCGGTCTGCATCTGCGGGGATGGGTGCCTGGACGTTTGGTCCTGCGATACACAATGAAGCATGCATGGTTAGACATCAGGCAGTGATCAGGTGATACGGGGGAGGGGGATATAGGGGAGGGGGGATATGGGGACGGGCTGTTGGTGGCTCACTTGCTCGTGGGGCCCCGACCTCTGCATCAGCAACCTCCCGGTCCTCAGGTCCGCCAGCCAGTTCCAGGGCCCTTTCCTCGTGTACGGTCAGTGGCCTCTCATCAGCGGGCCCTCCTCCAGTCCTCACATGCTCCCTATTGTTGTGTGCGCGCTTCTCCTGGGGGGGGGGGGGGGGCTGGCAGGGGTAAAATGCAACAGTGTTAGGCAGGTATATGAATGCACGCCATCGGTTGCGCGTGCATTGCAGAGGTTAAGGTTAGGGCTGGATTCACTTGGGGATATGGGGGATATGGGGGAGGGGGGGATATGGGGGAGGGGGATATGGGGGATATGGGGGAGGGGGGAATATGGGGGATATGGGGGAGGCGGGGATATGGGGGAGGGGGGATATGGGGGATATGGGGAGGGGGGATATGGGGAGGGGGGAATATGGGGGAGGGGGGATATGGGGGATATGGGGAGGGGGGATATGGGGGAGGGGGGAATATGGGGGATATGGGGGAGGGGGGATATGGGGGAGGGGGGAATATGGGGGAGGGGGGAATATGGGGGAGGGGGGAATATGGGGGAGGGGGGATATGGGGGAGGGGGGATATGGGGGAGGGGGGGATATGGGGGAGGGGGGGATATGGGGGAGGGGGGGATATGGGGGAGGGGGGGATAGGGGGGATATGGGGGAGGGGGGAATATGGGGGAGGGGGGAATATGGGGGAGGGGGGATATGGGGAGGGGGGATATGGGGGAGGGGGGAATATGGGGGATATGGGGGAGGGGGGATATGGGGGAGGGGGGAATATGGGGGAGGGGGGGATATGGGGGAGGGGGGATTTGGGGGAGGGGGGATATGGGGGAGGGGGGATATGGGGGATATGGGGAGGGGGGATATGGGGAGGGGGGATATGGGGGAGGGGGGATATGGGGGAGGGGGGGATATGGGGGAGGGGGGATATGGGGGAGGGGGGATATGGGGAGGGGGGATATGGGGGAGGGGGGAATATGGGGGATATGGGGGAGGGGGGATATGGGGGAGGGGGGGGATATGGGGGAGGGGGGAATATGGGGGAGGGGGGAATATGGGGGAGGGGGGATATGGGGGAGGGGGGGATTTGGGGGAGGGGGGATATGGGGGAGGCTCACCCTGCCTGCTCTGACGAGGTCGTTCACCTTCTTGTGGCACTGGGTGCCTGTCCGTGGTGTTAGGGCCAAAGCGGTGACGGCCTCTGCCACCTCCCTCCACAGACGCCGGCTGTGGCGTGGGGCACATCTGCGGCCGTGCCCGGGATACAGGGCGTCCCTCCTCTGCTCCACCGCGTCCAGGAGCGCCTCCACATCGCGTGACTCGAACCTCGGGGCTAAGCGACGGCCAGCCATAAAGTCGGGTGTTGCGGTCGGCTGTTCCGGTCGGGTGGGGGGGAGCTGCGCGGCCTTATGAGCCGTCACGCCGTGCAGCGCGTATGACGCTGCACGGCGTGAACCACTGCGCAAGCGCGGATCCCGTTACGTCGCTGCTAGCCCATTTCGGGCCGCAGACTATCGGCCCATTTTTATGACGTGACGCAAGTGGGATTTGCGCCGTTTTTTGCGCCGATCGGCGGACTTTCCGCCGATAATGGAGAATTTCGCCCAAGGTTTTCCACTTGGTGGAGGGGCCAATGACCAGGAGGCATAGATTTAAGGTAAGGGGTGGAGGTTAGAGGGGATGTGAGGAAAAACCTTTTTACTCAGAGGGTGGTAGGAGTTTGGAATTCACTACCTGAAAGGGTGTTGGAGGCAGAGATTCTCATAACATTGAAGAAATATTTAGATGTGCATTTGCGATTCCACGTCACACAACGCTATGAGCCAAATGCTGAAAAATGGAATTTGAATGGTTAGGTGGTTGTTTTTGACTGGTGCGGACGTGATGGACCGAAGGACCTCTGCTGTGCTGTATGATTCTATGACTCATTCTAATTCAGTAGGTAAGGTAGAGTATGTGCAGAGAAACAGTTAACGGGCACGTTTCAACCAAAACATTTAAGGGCGGGATTCTACAGCCGCGCCCGCCCGGTGACCAGAGAACCCACCCAAGGTCATTTGTCTGCATCTCACCCGTGGCGACCTTGTGGCTGGCAGGGCAGGAGAATCCACACCTAAGTGTCATTTTGGGCAAGTTGGGCAGGATGTTTCACACTGGCTTTTTGGGTGAGAGCCACACCGCTATTCAACCAGACATAGTTATTTTATTTTGGGCCTTGGGGAGTTTCTCTCTGGTGAAGCCCACACTTGGAAATGCTTTCCACACTGGAGAGTTGAACTCCTCAGAGATCGGGGTGCCATTTTGAAAGGGGAATATCACTCTCCACATATATGGGCATTACCCCACATCCCCCCAAGTAAGGACACCCGCTAAGGGGTCACTAAGGGCCCCTCTCCTTTCAGGCCTTCCCACTTTCCCCTTTATTAAATCCATTCATAGCTGCCCTTAATCCCCCAGACACTTCATAACCCCCCATCCCTGCTTTCATGGGCATGGCCTTCTCTCAGGCCCTGACAGAGCCACCTGCGCAAGCATATTTAAATGAACTGTATGGCTCATTTAAATATGTATATCTGAATCTTGCCCAGATCACAACGTCCCGTGGGATTCGCATGAATCGAGCTCATCAGCCTCGTCGCGTCACCAAGTCGGGCGCGACGAGGCCAGTAAATCACGCCTGACATTTTAGGTCACGTGACCTTTCATCAGAACCTATCAATTGTTATTGTTGTTTTAGTTAAGGAATCACTCACAGAGGAAACAAATTGACACCTAACTTGATGCAACTGAGCTTTAAGGAGAGATTGAAGAGAGCAGAATTGTTTGTTCTTGAAAAGTGGTTCAAAGCATCATTGGAGCAGAATATATTCCAAGTGAGGAGCTCTCACCTGCTAATTGGAGAGCTAGTGAGAGGGCTACATCGCATCCTTGGGAAAGGTCTACTATATTAAGTGCCAGTCAGTCAGTCATTTAAGTGGTCAACAGGTCTTCCCCAGGATCAAGATCTTGGGGACAAGAATCCCACCAATCACTGCAGCTCCTCTAGATTACAAGCAGCAACATTGGGGGAGTGGTGGTAATTTCCAGAAATGCATGCACCAGAGGTCCAGAATCAGTGAAAGACCCAAGTCACTGCTGAATGAGGATGGGGGTTGTTGGGGATGGGGGGGGGGGAGGCGGGTTCAGAGCGAAAGGCAGGGGACAGGCTCCCAGAGGGCCTCTACACTTCTCAATGCTGGGTCTCTCAAACACATACTGAGTGCTTGATAACGAAAGGCCCTCCAGGAGCTAGGGTTTACTTTTTGGACATCCAGCATGATGAATATGCCACACCTCAACTGGCAGCAGGGTAGAAAGGTCATCCACAAGCTTTCCTGCCTCAGATTTAATTGGGAAGGAAGGCAACTCTTCCATCCAATTAAATACTCCCCACCTTCGAACAAACCTCGAAGAGGACATTAAAATCTTCCCATGGGATAGTTACAGTATAGAGGCCATTCAATCCATTGTGTTGAAACAAGATAAACTGATTTTGCAGAGAATTGAGCTATTCAATCCAACAAATGGCCTCTCTATTTCTGTATTCATTTCATGATTCTGTGTGCCACTATCATCTACCCTCTCCATCCCATCACATGTGTGTGACATCATTTGGCGAGCTATTTTCTGATAAATCCATAAAGTTTTAGAGGCAGTTTTGGTTCAGTGGAAGCGCTCTCTGTTCTAAATCAAAGGCTTGTTCGTTCAAGTTCACTCCAAAAACTTATGTATGTAACATTGTCATGCATCTGCCTGACAACTGCAGTAAACCAATTTTACAAAACATAATATGATTGATATGCCGGCAACAGGTAGAAATCTGTCTGGAGACTGCAGTAGACAACATTCAAATAGCCTCATTGATATCTGTCTCGCCCAATAATGAGATTAGAAGACCGTTTAGTTGCTGAACACCTTATGAGGAGAAATAGCCTACAGAAGATTGGGAACATCGTTGGGGTATACGTATGTTACTGTATAGTCAAGGAAGTTGATAGGGGCAGACAGCCAAATACAGATAAGATACAATCAAAAAGGAACAAAGGTATACTTTACCAAACCCAGAGAAGCAAGGGAGGCAATTAACATCTAGCAGTCTCAGAAAGTAGACATGCCAGTTTCCAGCCACCAAACCTGAAGGCCAGAATTTTTCAGCTAGCAACCTGGAGGTCAAATTTACACGAAACAAGCCTCTAACTCTTAGAGTCAAGGTAGTGTAGAAAACCTTTGTAATGGCAGATTACAAATGAAAAATTCTCCAATTTTCCAAGGGGCAATTTAGTGTGGCCAATCTACCTACCCTGCACATCTTTGGGTTGTGGGGGTGAGACCCACGCAGACAGGGGGATAATATGCAAGCTCCAAACAGATGGTTACCCGGGGCCGGGATCGAACCCAGATCCTCGATGCCATGAGGCAGCAGTGCTAACCACTGTGCCACCATGCCACCCCGTAATGACAGTTTTAAATACCTTCGCTGGACCAGGAAAGGATGTTTCCCAGACTTGAGTGGCATCTTTATTTTGTGCAGTAACGATAAGCTGGACATTTAATTTGGATGTTGTTTGGGGAAACGGGGAAATCTTATGGAGTTCAGGTATCATAGATATATTTTGGAAGAGGGGATAATTCCCCATGAACTCAGTGTGTATTTATTAATTCATGCACCGGGAGCACGGTGATGCAGTGGTTAGCCTTACAACGCTGAGGTCCCAGGTTCGATGCCGGCCCTGGGTCACTGTCTTGTGTGGAGTTTGCACATTCTCCCCGTATTTGCGTGGGTTTCGCCCCCACAACCCAAAGATGTGCAGGTTAGGTGGATTGACCACGCTAAATTGCCCCTTAATTGGAAAAATGAATTGGGTACTCTAAATTTTTTTTTTTTAAAGTAACTCATGCACCTTAATTGCACGAGAGTAGAGTACTGCTTGTTCGTGTAAATTTGTTTTTTTACTTTAATAAATAGTCTTTAATAATTGTTACATGATAACTGGGCTGTTTACCCTCCCTGGTTTTTCACTTCTCTCCTTACACCAAAACAGAACTATACACCTCCATGAATCAGTGATCTAAGTTGGGATCCTGTAGAGACAACATCAGGGTGCTTCGCGACAACATACTTTCACGATCCTAAGGTAAATCACAGAAATGGAGGGTTGGGCACTTAGTCACTCCAAGCAGCCATTGTTCGAAATGTTTTCAAGACTGAACTCAAGTATCATTCCAACAAGAGCTCGCCAAAACCAGCAAGGGCGGGAAAACCCTTTGTCTTCAATTGGACGGCATTACCATTTTGAATTTCAGAAAAATCATTAAGATGAGCGTATATTTAAAACCTAACCATAGATGAAAAATCCAACTTACCAGAACAGTTTGGACTCATCCATGGGCCAAACCTATTTAAATCTGGCATCCTAAACGATCGGAGTACAAAAGATTTAAATAAAAAGTTCATAAAAGTCCAGATTAATATTTTTTTAAATTATGGTTTGGATGAATTTGCAGATTAAGTAATCCAAATACAATGGGGCGCGATTCTCCGCGCCCCGCCAGTTGGGAGAATCCCCTGGCGCGCCATTTTTCCCTCCCCGCGACACCGGTCCGACGCCCTCCCTCGATTCACCCATGCGGCGAGAACGGCCCCGTCGAGTTCGAGCGGCCTGCCCAAAACTACGGCTTCCCGCCGGCGCCATCCACACCTGGTCGCTGCCAGCGGGAACAGCACGGGAATGCTGGGGGGGGCGGCCTGTGGGGAGGACAAGGGGGGTTCTTTCACCGGGGTAGGACTCAAAAGGGGTCTGGCCCGCGATCGGTGCCCATCGATCGGCGGGCCGGCCTCTCTGAAGGAGGACCTCCTTTCCTCCGCGACCCACAAGATCCATCCGACATTTTCTTGCGGGGTGCCCTCAGGGAGGACGGCAACCACGCATATGCGGGTGACGGCAGTTATGCCAGTTACGCGGTGCCGGCCGCATCATTTAAGGGGTGCCGCCCGGCGCGCGCTGATGACGCTGCTTTCGCGACACGCCCAAGTTTCTCGCGGCCCCGATCCTAGCCCATTTTCGGGCCCTGAATCGGTCGAGATCGGGGCCATTTGGCGCCATCGTGAACCTCGACGGCGTTCACGCGACGTGGGAGCAGAGAATTGTGCCCAATGCATTGATGAATCCTCAACCAACTTTGATGAAATATTAAAGGCCTATGATGAATATTTTAATGCTGCAGAGTGCATAGAGCTTAAAAATAGGCACAGAAACCCCCCAGTAAAGTGCAAAACGGTAAAAAGATAATATTCAAATAAACTACACAAGGGTGCCAGAAGTCTCAAAACTGTATATTTTTGGAAATCCTGACACATTACTGCTTGCAACCGTAGGTGACAGTGCGTTGCACACAGCTGGCATGAATGCGGAAAACCTATCCAATGAAACAGAAAATAAATGAATTCTGCAAAAGCAAAATGAAATAAGGTTGGAAAATGTTTTCTCAGAATTAAATTGGCAGATTTGAAACTCACAATTCAAGCTCATATATCACTGAAAACACTTGTCATCAATGAACTAAACTGTTCAAGATCTGAACAAACAATTTTTGAGATGTCACAGAGGTACAAGAGATGCAGAGCTGAAGAAAATGGTTGGACATTTGGAATGAAACTTGGTAAAACGTGAAACTCAAGAACGTGGAATGGCAAGAGAAAGTAGAAATCCTCAGAAGCGAGTGTGAACAGTCTCAAAAACTGTTAGCAGAAGCAATTATGGAATGCAATCGTGATAGCACAGGGGAATCATACAGTACCGATCAATGTAGACAGTCACGTCTGATAAGGAAAAATGAGAACTAATGTGAACACTGGAGTGTCACTCACAGGATGTAGAACATTTGAACGAGGATATGAACCATTTGACTGATGAACTTGTAGAAACAAATTCAACAAAAATGGATCTCCTGATGCTTGAAGTTCAACAAGTTTTAATGAAGTCTCCAGTAAGCATTGTGCAAAATGCCAGGAATAGGAGATGATTCCGAACAGTTGCTTGGATGCAGAATTAACAAGCAAAACTGGTGAACTTCTGGAGTGTCAGTCCAATCTGGCCAACATGAATGATATGATGCGGAGTATGGAAGAGCAAATGCAGACTTTGAAAGCAGAAAAGGTGAATTCTACGAAGCAGACTGAAGGTCTAATGAAACAATTGAAAGAGGAGCAGTCAGTGACCATGGAAGAAAGATTCTGACAAGAACTGAATTTCCAGACTAAGTTGTTAAACTTATTTAGGTGTTATATAAGTGTGGTAACCTGACCGGGCCTAATTTTGAGCCCCATTAAAATTGGATATCCTAAATGAAAGAATTAGACACTTTAAATTAAACTGTAGCTCCAGCGAACGGCCTGATTGGAATTCGCTTGGCCAAGTTCAAATACACAAATGCAGACAGGCTACCTGGGCATGTCTGGACCTGCCCTGTCCTATCGCCCATCAATGCAGATCATCGCACCCTAATGCATCGGCCTATTGCCAGTAGCCCAGATGGAGCCAGCCTCTACCCGAGTTCCTGTCGTTACCTTATATGGCACAGGTTATGTGCAAGTAACAGATGGACACCTGGGGCGGGCTCAGGTGTCCTGTCAAACGATCATCAACCAGACCATTGGGTGCTGAGACCCCCTCCCAAAACCTTATTGGCAGAAAAACAGAGGAAATGGCAAAAGGGTGCAAAACGAAGGGGGGGGGGGGGGGATAAAAATACGCACCTGAGGCACATCAGCAGCAAAGACTCCATGCCGAGGCAATCGAGACGGCTGACCAAAGGTGGAAAAAAGCATGTGCATTTGAAAAGCATGGAAAATCAGCATATTAGAGTGAGAAAGCTAGTCTCACTTTAATATGCAGTTCCCTGAGGTGACCAAGGCGTTGGGATCTATCCCCTTTGCCTTGGAGACATCTGGCGTGCGCCATTCAGTACTGATCTCCACAAATGGGCACCAGATGATATTGCACTCACGGGGTCTCCCAGGGGATTGGAGACACCCAGGTGCATGCCCTCTCAGCAGGATGGCTCCCTGGCACTGCTGGTGCTACCCAGACACCCTGCTCTGCCAGTCTGACACTGCCAGCCTGACATCCTGGCATTGCAAAGATGCCAAGCTGGCATTTTTCTCTCGGCGGCCATCGGGTTGGGGGGTCGACTGCCCAGGTGTGGAGATTGCAGGAGCTCGAGAATCCATTTTAAGAAAGACGTCCCGCTCTCTCGCTACATTGAGGGGCTGGTTTAGCACAGTGGGCTAAACAGCTGGCTTGTAATGCAGAACAATGCCAGCAGCACGGGTTCAATTCCCATACCGGCCTCCCCGAACAGGCGGCGGAATGTGGCGACTAGGGGCTTTTCACAGTAATTTCATTGAAGTCTACTTGTGACAATAAGTGATTATTATTATTAGGTGTTCCACCAAGAGGTGGGGGGAAAAGAAGGGAACAGTTGGAGCAAGAAAATCCTTGTGCATCACAGGTCAAGATGGTAACGGGCCTGTCTTGCCCGCTCAGTGGTCGACGGAGCAACTGGTTGACTTCTTGAACGAGATGTTCTGCCAACAGAGGAGGCAAGCCCAGGAGGGCCTAGCCAGGGCGGTGGAGCAGCTGAAAGTGGGAATTGACCATGTGGAACAGAGGCTGGAGTCCCAGGGCCAGGCGATTTGGAAAGTGGTGGAGACGGTGGGGAAGCACGAGGAGCAGCTCGCCTCATTAGAAGCCGACATGGGTGTGATGCGGGAGACCCAAAAGCGGTTGGAGGAGAAGGTGGAAGACCTGGAGAATTGCTCCAGGAGACAGAATTTGCGAATCATGGGGATGCTTGAAGGCATCGAGGGATATGGTTGATCGGCAGGGGAGGGGGACAGGGTGCCCCCCAACCAGACTGGCGACATGAAACGTGTGAGGGCTGAATGGGCCAGTCAAATTGTCGCGTGTGTTTGTGCAGCTGAGGAGTTTGAAGCCGGACATGGCTTCTTTACAAGAGACGCATCTAAAGGTCGGGGATCAGACTAGGTTGAGGAAAGGATGGGTGGAGCAGGTCTTTCATTCGGGCTTGGACAGGGGGTAGTGGTGCTGGTAAACAAGCAAGTGGCGTTCAAGATAGGGAACATTGTGTCAGATTCGGGAGGGATGTTCGTAATAGTAAGTGGAAAGCTGGAGGGGTTGCCGGTGGTTTTGGTAAATGTTTATGCCCCAAACTGCGACGATGTGGAGTTTGAGGCGAGTGCTGAGGAAGCTCCCGGACCTGGACTCGCGTCTGTTGATCATGGTGCGTGGGGTGAGGGAGGATTTAACACGGTCATTGAGCCGGGTTTGGACTGGTCAAACCGGAGGTTGGGGAAGGTGTCGGCAGTGGTGAACGAGCTGAAGGGGTTCATGGAGCACATGGGTGGGGTGGGGGATGGCGGGGTAGACCGTGGAGGTTTGGGAGGCCAAGGGCAAAGGAGTTCTCGTACTTTTCCCATGTGCACCGGGTGTATGTACAGTCCAGGCAGATCACTCTATACGTGAAAACATAGAACATACGATGAATACACGATGTAAATACATAAACATAGACATTGGGTAAAGCATGCGGAATATAGTGCAACAACTGTACAGAAGATGCATAGAAAGATCAATTCAGTCCATAAGAGGGCCATTCAGGAGTCTGGTAACAGCAGGGAAGAAGCTGTTTTTAGGTCTGTTGGTGCGTGTTCTCAAACTTTTGTATCTTCTGCTCGATGGAAGAGGTTGGAAGAGAGAATAACTCGCATGGGTGTTGTCTTTGGTTATGCTGCCCGTTTTCCCAACGTAGTGGGAGGTGTAGACAGAGTCAATGGATGGGAGGCGTGTTTGCGTGATTGACTGGGCTGTGTTCACGACTCTGTAGATTCTTACAGTCTTGGGCCGAACAGTTGTCATACCAAGCTGTGATGCAGCCTTTCTATAGTACATCTATAAAAATTGGTAAGATCATTGTGGACATGTCGAATTTCCTTAATTTCCTGAGAATGTGTAAGCGCTGTTGTGCTTTCTTAGTTGTAGAGTCGATGTGGGTGGATCAAGATAGGTTGCTGGTGATGTTTACACCTAGGAATTTGAAGCTGTCAGCCATCATCGATACAGACAGGAGATGTATGACACTTCACTTCCTGAAGTCGATGACCAGCTCCTTAGTTTTGCTGACATTGAAGAAAACATTGTTGTCATTGCATCATGTCACCAAATTCTCTATCTTCCTCCTGTACTCTGACTCATCGTTGTTTGAGATCCCACCCATTACGGTTGTGTCTTCAACAAACTTGCAGGTGGAGTTTGAGCCGAATTTTGCCACACAGTTGTGTGTGTACAAGGAGCATAGTAGGGGGCTAATTAAGCAACCTTGCGGGGCTATCGTGGAGGAGGAGGTGGTGTCGTTTATCCTTACTGATTGCAGTCTGTGGGTCAGGAAGTCGAGGATCCAGTTGCAGAGGGAGAATCCGAGTCCTAGATTATGGAGTTTGGATATGAGCTATGGTGGTGAAGGCAGAGCTGCAGTCAATGAACAAGAGCCTAACATAGGTGTCTTTGTTGTCGTGATGGTCCAGGGATGAGTGTTGGGCCAGCGAGATATAATCTGCTGTGGGCCAATTGTGGCAGTAGGCGAACTGCAGTGGACCAAGGCAATGTGGAAGGTTGGAGTTGATGTGTCTCATGACTAACTTCTCGAAGCACTTCATAATAATACATGTCAGGGCCACTGGTCGGTCGTCGTTGAGGCACGTTGCCTGGTTCTTCTTTGGCACTGGCATGATAATGACCTTTTTGAAGCAGGTGAGAACCTCAGAACAAAGTAGGGAGAGGTTAAAGATGTCTGCGAACACATCCACCAGTTGGTCCGCGCAGGACCCGCGTGCTCAACCAGAGACTCCATCAGGACCAGTTGCTTTCCATGGATTCACTTTTGTGAAGGCTGATCTAACTTCTGAGGCTGTGATGGTAATATGGGTGTGTCCGAGGCTGCTGGGGCAGGTGACATTGGTTTGTTGGCTTCCTGCTCAAAACGAACATAGAATGAATTGAGTTCATTGAGAGGGGTGTTCTGTTGCCAGAGATTCTACTTGGCTTTGCTTTGTAGCCCGTTATATTGTTTAAGCCTTGCCACAACCGTTGAGAGTTTGTGTCATTAGTCTGGGACTCTAGCTTAGTCTGGTATTGTCTCTTGGCACCCCTTATGGCTTTGCGGAGGTCATACCTAGATTTCTTGTATAGATCAGGATCACCCATATAGAATGCCTCACACCTGGTCTTCAGTAGGGAGTGGATCTCCCGGTTAAAGCATGGCTTCCGGTTGGGGAATCCACGTACTACCTTCTTTGGCACACAGTCCTCGACACACTTACTGATGAAGTCTGTGACGGTAATGGCATACTTGTCTAGGTTGGCCGCCGAGCTCTTGAATATGGACCAGTCCATTGTCTCCAAGCAGTCGCATAGGAGCTCTTCCGTTGCCTCGCACCAGCATTGCATGACCTTCTTAACCGGATCTTCCCGCTTAAGTTTCTGCTTGTCTGCAAGGCTACTCGTCAGACGATAAAAAAAGCAGACTGAACTATTCAGCTCATCAAGGCAATATTAGCACATTAAACAAACAAGAAGACAGTGTCACATGACCCCCACATCTCTACCCAGTCTCCAACAAAGAATATGCATCTATCCTTTGGAATGTGGCTGGGTTTCAAAGATTGCTAAATGTCTCAGCTGTTATAAATTGAAAGAAATTTGTGGGATATTTTGCCTTTTCAGACTACAAGTCTCCTTCTGGTTGGCCTGGGTTATTAAATGCAGATGGCCTTTGTATAGCTTTCTTTGAAGTTGGGCTGTGCAGTACACATATGGTTGTTAGTAGCTCCTCAGAGATAACAAGATGGAGGTAATAATAATAATAATAGGTTTCCCTAAAACTGCAACATGACTTCTTTTGTTCAGGGATCACAGACAGACATGGGGTGTGATTTAACCATCGCGTTGCACCCAGATCCACGCCGGTTAAATAGCGGGAAAGGCCAAAATTGAGATTTGCGGCAGGCACAAATCAGTTTGTCATCTAACCGGCCCATTCCCGATTGCGAGTTCTGGTTCTCGCCCAGATATGGCAAGTATATCGTTAACCCCAATTTACATTAATTTCCATCTCATTAGCGAGACTGAAGTCGAATTAATCGGAGAGACTGATACGTAAAACGACCGCACAGCAAGCATCCTCCATTCTGTTGAGGACCAGCATGGGGTGATCCAGTGTGTTTGGTTTTCTTGTACAAATAAACTCTTCTAGCTTTGTGTTTGTACCAATATTCTGTAGTGGAAAGATACTTGTCTGTGGATGGCACGGTGCCTTTTCCTTGTTGATTAATGGTTAGTGTGATTTATAGACTCTTAAACAGTTGTATAAAGGTTCTGTTGACCGTTTAATAAACACAATATTCTCAAATGGATTCTCGTGGCTACACGTACCATGTCTCAGATGATGATTATTACATCGCATTTCAATCAAACTTTGAAGCCTGAACAGATTGCCTGACCTCTAGAGGTGTCAAAACCATAGAGGCAGCATCCAACAATCAAACACTCAAGAGCTGGGCTTCAGCACTGATGATATCCTCATGGCCAAAGGGTGTGTGTGGATCAGGGAAGAGAACCTGAGCACAGTCTCCCGAATGTTCCCAGTGTGCGTATAGGGGCTCCTGATGTGGCCGGGGGTGAGTGTGCAGAGCGAGGTTCTCCAGCACAACCGGCTCCCTGGATGGCGCTCTGAAAGAAGGCGGGACGCGTAAGGGTTGGGGAAGTTTGGGGGATTTGAAGGTCCCGCAGTGGAAGCCCTAGCTGATCATCGGCCTCTCTCCTTCTCCAACTCCTTACAGATACCAAAATGGATAATGGTGTCGGTCCCGCAGAGGGTGCCTTTGTGGTGCTGGTGGCAGTCCAGACGGCCAGACACCAGAGAAGGCAGCAGCGTTGATGCAGGCTGGAGCCGGAATCCCATGTGCAGGGTGCCAGCACACACCCTGAAAACCCAGCCGCCCATCAGGCAGAGGGGGAACCCACAGGGGGATGCCAGCGACAGACCAAGGAGTACAAGGCATTGTTGGTTCTTCGAGGAGATGACAGACAGCATGTGCTGCAGGAGAGTCCATCTCAACAAAGAGACAGTGTGGCACATGTGCCATGATCTCATGGACTTGGCACCCCATGGAGGAGGAGGACACCTGCTCCCGGTGAAGGGCACTGTAATAACCTGTAGTAACCTGCACAGGACTCATCCAGCTGGGGATGATAGTTCCCCGTGCTCAATTGTCTGAGTTAACCCAGCACTAGCCTAAAAGGCAGGCAGCTGGAGAGCCAGCTCAAAAAGGAATGAGGACCCGGTGAAAGATAAACCGGGCCCTGTGAATGTATGATGCTGTTGCTGAAATAAAAAACTTTTAAGAAGCTCGTTGGACTCCCCTGGCTTTATCACATTGGTGATGATGATGAATTGGAGCTGTCGGCGTGATTCTTGTTCGACTGAGCTATCTCCCCGGAATTTTTGTTTTAAAAGAGTGGACTACGGTACAGAGTTTGTTTAGGTGGTGTTTATTTTTCCCGGAGCCTGTAATGCTGTGGAAGGCGAACGCTGGGTCGAGTTTTTTTTTGCTGCCGGCTTGTGAAGTGTGTCCCCTGGGAGTGATCTGGAGTCTGACGTGTCCGGCAGTACCAGGTGCGGTATCTTCTGAGCGACATCTGGTGTGGGTTACGCAGCGTTTTGTCCGTCTCTGTCTGCTGTTGTTTCCTGATGCTGGTAGAATGGTCCATCGGGGAGTCCGTTCTCAAGTTGCCGCCGCCGTTTTGGAACGGCATTATGGTCGTGAGTGCGGAGTTGTGTTTGGAAGACTGTTCTGCGGCTGCTTGGACTGTGGGATTTGCAACAGTGATGTTTTGCCTGCGAGCTGACAGTTATTGTACGACTGCAGGTTTTGTGCCTAGAGACTCTGGCGTTGAGTTGACTGGACATTCCATATATGACTTCTGGTCCTGTGGCAGCCTTGCTGGTTTTTTTTGCACTGTGTGTTTATTTGCCTGTGTAGAGGTACTGTAAGAATGTCACAGCTCCCTGGACATTTTGGTAGGTGCTTTATTTTTAGGTAGAATTTAAAGTGCCCGATTTATTTTTTAATTAAGGGGCATTTGGGAGTTACGGGACGTTGAGATGGACGTTGTCCGAGGTTCCCCTCCACCTGTTCCCTCTGTGGCTGGAAGGCATGCCATGCCAATTGAGCCTTGGGTTGATGGGTCCGATGCCGTGGTGCGGCTGTTGGCAGCGTCGCCCCCTGTGTGACTGGTGAGGATGTTGGGCCAGACGTAATGCTTGGTGGAGTACATGCCTGCCCGTCCTGCTTCTCTGTTCGGTGGCGCTTTATCCAAACTGGCCACTGTGGGTGTGCACCCATTTGGCCCTCTCCTGTCCTCTCCTCCTCAAAAGCCGTCCTTGCGAGAGGATTTTGGACTTGGGGGGAGGGGTGTAATAACCTGTAGTAACCTGCACAGGACTCATCCAGCTGGGGATGATAGTTCCCCGTGCTCAATTGTCTGAGTTAACCCAGTGCTAGCGTAAAAGGAAGGCTGTAGAGCCAGCTAAAACAGGAATGAGGACCGGTGAAAGGTAAACCGTACCCTGTGAATGTATGATGCTGTTGCTGAAATAAAGGACTTTTAAGAAGCTCATTGGACTCCCCTGGCTTTATCACAGGCATCTCAGATCTGAACCTCAATGCCACCGATTTATTCCAGGGCTTGAGCAGGGACTTGTGCGACATTTCACAAGCTACAGCCCACAGTGCACCCGTGAGGTCACAGATGCCCTGTATGCCTGGGCAGCTGACTATATCAACTTTGAGCTGGACCAAGCCCAGCAAGATGACCGGGCTGCAGGATTCTCCGCCATCACCGAGATGCCTCAGATCCAAGGGCTAATTCATGGCACTCATGTCGCATTGCCTCCACCGCCTCCTCCGGTAGCGAGTTCCAGGCACCCACTACCCTCTACCCAAACTAATCCCTGGGATAGGGGGTTTGTCCAATGAGGAAAAGCTAACTAGACCGGGTGTTTATTGTCTAAATTTCAGAAGAATGAGCGGTGATCTCATTCAAACATACACAATTCTTACAGGGCTCAACAGGGTAGATGCAAGGGGTTTCCTCTGGCTAAGGGAGTCTAACTGCAGGGGACAGTCTCAGAAAAAGGGGAAGATTATTTAGGACTGAGATGAGGAGGAATTTCATAGGGTTACTCATAGGGTGGTGAATATTTGGAACTCTCTGAGTGGAGGCTGTTATTGAAATGTTCAAGGCAGAAAACAGTAGATTTCCACATATTAAAAACATCAAGGGATATGGGGATAGTGCAGGAAAACAGTGTTGAAGTAGATCAGCCAGGATCTCATTGAATGGTGGAGCGGGCTTGAATGCCCACCAGCCTTCCATGTTCTCTCCATGTTACTACCTTACTCACTGTTTCATACATTGCTAAGTTTCATGTCATATCCAAATTTCAAAACTGTACCCTGTACCCAAAGCCATTAATATATATCAAATGCAGCAGTACTGAACTCGGAAGTACACTGGTAGATATTTCCTTTCAGCCTGAAAGAACAGCCATTCAGCACAGCACTCTGTTTTCTATCCCATTCTAGAAACATTCTCAAATTCAATCGTGTTTGTATGGAGTTGATAATATGATTGTGAAGTATAGTTTTGTAATGAAGGATTGCTGCCCTCCAGTGGTTTGTGGCTATTATTTTGTTTTGAAGTAGTAGTAGTCAATATGAAATGAAATGAAAATCGTTTATTGTCACAAATAAGCTTCAAATGAAGTTCTCTGAAAAGCCCCTAGTCGCCACATTCTGGCGCCTCTTCAGGGAGGCTGGTACGGGAATTGAACCGTGCTGCATGCCTGCCTTGGTCTGCTTTAAAAGCCAGCTATTTAGCCCTGTGCCAAACCGCGTGAGCGAGCTCATTCGGTTATTGAAGAATAACTATTACAATATATTTTTAATCTTTCAACAGCAGGAAAGAAAGGAAATTCAACAGAGCAACCAAAGTTGCAAGTACAATTGCTATCCCAAGAACTCCTCTTATTAAAATATTTTTAGATTTGAATATATTAATTTTGAATTGAGAATATGCACACAAAATCCTTTTAATTTGTTCAGTTCAAACTGGCTAATCTGATTTTTTTTAAATGAAAACTTTTAATTAATGGATAAACTATATTCAAATCAAATGACTGCAGTTACGGATTAGATATGTCAAGGAACAATGCAAAAAGAGAGACATGTTGCCGAAGCTTCTCTTCTTGCACCCATCTGGACAAATGCAAGAATGCCAATTTTCAAATAGTCACGACAATTTATACCACGGGAGAAAATGGGAAGATTTTTGTTTACCATTTTTCTTTCATGACCAATCTCAAGCCTCACAAAGTCTGGAGATCTTCCATTGACACAATGATGCCATTCTGGGACATACCTAAATTTGACTGGAAACTGATGAACTAGATGCTAATCTAGAAGTGTGCAGAATGAGAAAAATTAGTGATATAAATACAAAACTGGCACAGCAAACTCATTTTTGTCTAACTCAGGTGCCAACGACTAAGACAAATTATGCTACTTTCTACAAAGTATTTGTTTTGATTGATAAAATTATGTAGATGAAAGTACTTCATACTGTTAGCTCTTTATTAAACTTCCTACCATAGAGGCCAAGGTAGATCCTCCCTCACATTTTACCTCTCCAATGGAAAGCAGTTAGAACATAGAACATAGAAAATACAGCACAGAACAGGCCCTTCGGCCCATGATGTTGTGCCGAACCTTTGTCCTAGATTAATCATAGATTATCATTGAATTTACAGTGCAGAAGGAGGCCATTCGGCCCTTTGAGTCTGCACCGGCTCTTGGAAAGAGCACCATACCCAAACTCAACACCTCCACCCAACACCAAGGGCAATTTGGACATTAAGGGCAATTTATCATTGGCCAATTCACTTAACCCGCACATCTTTGGACTGTGGGAGGAAACCGGAGCACCCGGAGGAAACCCACGCAGACACGGGGAGGACGTGCAGACTCCGCACAGACAATGACCCAAGCCGGAATCGAACCTGGGACCATGGAGCTGTGAAGCAATTGCGCTATCCACAATGCTACCGTGCTGCCCTTAAGAACAAATAAATCTACACTATATCATTTTACCGTCATCCATGTACCTATCCAATAGCTGCTTGAAGGTCCCTAATGTTTCCGACTCAACTACTTCCATAGGCAGTGCATTCCATGCCCCCACTACTCTCTGGGTAAAGAACCTACCTCTGATATCCTAGTTTTGTTTTTATGACTAAGATCAGAAATTCATTAGCGTAGGTGATTGTGTGTACACATCCATTTCCTTCCACTCCACAAGGCAAGGGAATACACAATGAATGGTAGGGCAGAAAGTATAGAGGACCAGAAGGACCTTGGGGTTCATGTCCTAAGATCAATGAGAGCAGCAAAACAGATTGGAAAGGGCCCAGACAGGCGGCGGAGTGCCAGACCTAAAGGTCCTCATTCCCCTAAGAGGAACGGGCCCTGGAGGTCACCGCCATTGATATTGGCCTGCGCCGCAGAGGTGAGTATCCACCGGCCCCCACCCAGATGACCTGTCATACGTTAGTTGTTCATGCTAGCATGCTGATTCTTCCCTCTCTCTGACAACATGGCCATTTTCCCATCTATCCGATGGCACTAGCACATCCAGGGTACCCCACCAGGGTGGTAGCCCACCCGGGTGCCTCCCCCCCCCCCCCCCTCCCCCCCCCCCCCCCCCCCTCCCCCACCCCCCACTACCACTCATGAGAACACCTCAGAGGCAGCTCCGAGGATGCCACCATCGATCTGTCACGGCTATCATTCCCACCCTCCACGAGTGCTGAGACACACACCTTGGTGGGCGAAAGTTGTGGACAGGATTCTGGAGCACAATCTGGTGAGCACCACACAGTTGCAGGTGCACATTAGGTGGAGGCAGGAACGCCCAGGGGAGACAGCAGTTGGAGGTCTGTTGGATCACAGGACTTAGCTGAGTCCCAGTCAGATGCTGAGGGTCTACCAGGCTATCCCAGAGCTGATGCAGTTGATAGGGTGCGGCCACTCCAGCAAGTCCATTGCCGATTAGAGGAGTCCCAAAGACTACGGCTGCAGGAGATTGCGCCAGCTATGTCTGGCACTGAGGCCAACACTGCTAGGATGGCGACCACAGTGGAGAGGCTGGAGCACAATGCCAGCACCATGAGTGGTGGTGTCCAAGGCGTTGCCCAGTCAGTGACGGCCATGGCTGAGTGCCTCGACAGCGTGTCTGAGTCGCAGATGGATGTGTCCCTGGCGCAGGTGGACCTTTCCGAGGCGCTGCAGAGCATGTCCCAATCTCACATGGGCATTGCCAAGGAGCTGCAGAGCATGTCCCAGTCACTGGGAGAGGTGTACCAGTCTCAGGTAGACCTTGCCAGGACTCTGCGAAGCATGTCCCAGTCTCAGGGAGGCATTGTTGAGGCGCTCCAGAGTATCTTCCGGTCACTAAGGACTGTGTCCCAGGAGCAGGTGGACATTGACGGGGCACTGCAGAGCATGGCCCGCTCATAGAGAGGCATTGCTGAGGGCATCGACATCATCTTGCAGACAGTGGGGAACCGTCAGGGCTGGCAGAGACATATGATGTAGGGGGCATCAGTAGCTCTATCCAGCTGCCCCACCGTCCCAAGATGACCCCCATGGCTCTATTGGCACCGATCGGGAGGAGAGAGAGCTGGAGGCCAACCTGGAGCCGACCCACAGTGAAACAACGGCGGTCACCAGTTCTCCCGAGTCCATCCCGCCTGATAACAGCATGTCTCGGGGTCAGCATGCTGAACAGGATGACAAGGCAAGGCATATTCCACCGCCACGTCAAGCAGGGCCCTCCGGCCCCAGGCCCTTCAGAGAACGTCTGCCAGGGGCATCAAAGGCCACGGGGCGTGGTAAGCAGCAGGCTGCCCCCACCTCTGATGTTCATCCTGCAGAAAACACCTAGACAGAGTGGTAGAGCAAGGATGGATAATCAGATAGAAGATCAATGAGAGGTCACTGGGCGGGATGGGGGACAGCATCATCAGTAGCTAGGGATGGTTAGGTCATGATTGTCCAACAGTAAAACACGTTACACCCGAGGCATGTGAAGCTTCCGTCACGTTTTCTGCACTACAGGCCAGCCTCCCCCAGTTGCCCTCCCCTAACCCTTCTCCCAGCCTGCCACTAGACCGCCAACCCCCTCCCCCAAGATGTACCACGTGCAGGTGATGGGTGTGAGTGCACATTGAGCAGACAGACAGGAGTCAGACTATGGCATAGGTTGAGGAGCACCAGAGCTCAGCTCACAGTGGGTTATCATCACCCTTCTGCCTTGTATATTGACCCGCTGACAGTGCCAACACAGGCCCATCATCCTGAAGTGATGTAATACAGACCCTGGGAGGGTGGATCAGGGCGATGGGGTAGGGATTGGTAATGGGTGGGTGGTGGAATGGTTGGGTGCGGGGGCATTGATTGGGAAGGGAAGGGGAGGGGTCGGACGGAACCACGTCCGATGAGAAGTGGGCGAGGATGAGTGCTTCCCTGCTCCTCTGGGTCATCCGGACGCTCGCCGCCGCCGCCTGTGCTCCACCCTCCAGTTGGTCCCGCAGGTCCTCCCCAGGCTCGTCCTCCAGCCCTCCTGGTCCGGCCCGTTCTCCTCCTGCTTGGTGGATGCATATTCTTCCATCTCCAGCATGTCGCCCTGCTGCTGTGCCAGGTTGTGGAGGACATAGCAGACCACCACAAAGCGGGAGACCCTCCGGGGGGTGTACTGCAGTGCACCACCGGAGCGGTCAAGGCCTCGGAACTGCATTTTCAGCAGTCGAACGCACCACTCAATTACAGCCTCATCATATCAGGTCTCCACATCGGTCTCTGGCCTCCGTACTGGCATCATTAGACAGATCCTAAGCTGGTACCCCTTATCCCCACAAAAGCCAACCGGTCATCCTGGAGTGTGCCTTGAAGATACCAGGGATCTCCGACTGCCCCAAGATGGAGCTGTCATGCACACTCCCTGGGAAACTTCCACACGCGTGCATGACCTTCCAGTGGTGTTCACACAAGAGTTGGAAGTTTAGGGTGTGGAATGTTAGTTTGTGGCTACTGTTGAGTAAAGAGTTAAGAGTTCTGCTCCTTTCCCAAACACCTTTACTTTTCCTTGAACACACTCCATACAAAACTCTATCACCAAGTGCCACCTGAAACCCCTTTACATATTAGTGTCAATTATTGGATACTTAACATCAATTTGGTATGTAATTGGAATGTCTCTCAACCTATTTTTAACATAGATACCTTCCTGTTGATGAAGGGCATTCCCAGTCCACCCGGTGCACACAAGCCGAGATGCAGGCCATCCTGGACCTGGGGCATTTTGGTGATGGCGGCAATCCTGCTGCCTGGGCATCTTGATGGGCTTGGTCTGGGTAAAATTTTATGCAGTCAGCTTCCCAGGCAAAAAGGGCATCCAGGACTTCACGGATGCAATTGTGGGGCTGTTGGTTGGGATATGCCACACAAATCCTCACTCGAGTCTTGAAATGATCCTTTTTTAAAAAAATAATTTTTATTAAAGGTTTTCATAAAATATCAATAACAAAATGAGAAAGAAAAAAGAACCCAACAGGGTTAAGTACAAAACACAATCTAAAAAAGCAACCCCCCAAACCCCTCCCCCCGTACATAAATAATAAATTAACATTAACACCCCGACTTAACACAACAGGTGTATACACCCCCTCAGACCCTCCAGTGTAAATAACATGAACAAAAATAAAGTAAACCCCGCCCCCCCCCCCCCCCGAGCTGCTGCTGCCATTGACCAATGTCTATCGTTCTGCCAGAAAGTCTAAGAACGGTTGCCACCGCCTAAAGAACCCTTGTACCGACCCTCTCAAGGCGAATTTCACCCTCTCCAATTTAATGAACCCTGTCATATCGCTGATCCAGGATTCCACGCTTGGGGGCCTCGCATCTTTCCGCTGAAGGAGAATCCTTCACCGGGCTACCAGGGACGCAAAGGCCAGAATTCCGGCGACTTTCGCCTCCTGCACTCCCGGCTCCTCGGCCACCCCAAATATTGCGAGCCCCCAGCCCGGTTTGACCCTGGATCCTACCACCCTCGACACCGTCCTCGCTACGCCCTTCCAAAATTCCTCCAGCGCTGGGCATGCCCAGAACATATGGGTGTGATTTGCTGGGCTCCCTGAGCACCTAACACACCTGTCCTCACCCCCAAAGAACCGGCTCATCCTTGTCCCGGTCATGTGTGCCCTGTGCAGCACCTTACACTGTATGAGGCTGAGCCTCGCGCACCAAGAGGAAGAATTCACCCTCCCTAGGGCATCTGCCCATGTCCCCTCTTCGATCTCCTCTCCCAACTCCTCCTTAGCACCCTCACTCCCTCCACTTACCTTTCAACTCCACCACCGAGGCCTCCTCCTCCTCCTGCATCACCTGGTAAGTTTCCGAGATCTTCCCCACTCCCACCCACCCCCCCGAGAGCACCCTGTCCTGTACTGTGTGTGGCATTTGCCGCGGGAATTCCACCACCTGCCGTCTGGCAAACGCCCTTACCTGTAAGTACCTGAAGGTGTTCCCCGGGGGGAGCCCGTACTTCTCCTCCAGCTCACCCAAGCTCGCGAACTTCCCGTCCACAAACAGGTCCCCCAACTTTCGTATCCCTGCCCTGTGCCACCCCGAAAACCCGCCACCTGTTCTTCCTGGGGCGAACCGGTGGTTCCCCCGCCGAGGCCCCAACTTCCCCCCTGTGCCGCCTCCACTGCCCCCAAATTTTGAGGGCCGCCACCACCACCGGGCTCATGGTATACCTCCTTGGAGGGAGCGGCAGCGGCGCCGTTATCAGCGCCCCCAGACTCGTACCCACACAGGACGCCGTCTCCAGCCTCTTCCATGCAGCCCCCTCCCCCTCCATCATCCACTTGCGCACCATCATCGCATTGGCGGCCCGCCATGAAATTATCCTGAGGGTTAAAGGTCCAGGGCTGCGGTGACCTTGACGGTCATTGGGAGCGGATAACCTCCTCCTCCACATGGTGCCAAGTCTGCAAAGACGTGTCACAGGTGACGCACGTCTCCTTGTTGAGGCGAAGCCTCCTGCAGCACATGCTGTCCATCATCTGATCGAAGGACCAGCAATGCCTGTACACTCTGGACCGTCGCTGACCTTTCCCTCCAGGTCCCTCTCTGGCCTGATGGGCAGCACAGTGGTTAGCACTGCAGCCTCACTGTTCCAGGGACCCAGGCCTTGGGGGACTGTGTGGAGTTTGCATTTCCTCTCCGTGTCTGCATGGGTTTCTTCCGAATTCTCCAGTTTCTTCCCACAGTCCAAAAATGTTTAGGTTAGGTGGATTGGCCATGCTAAAATGCCCCTTATTGCCCAGGGATGTGCAGGTTAGGTGGGGCTCCGGGGATAGCGGGAGTGGGTCTAGTTAGGGTGCTCTTTCAGAGAGTTGGTGCAGATTCAATGGGCCAATGGCCTCCTACTGCACAGTTGGAATTGTATGTCCTCAGGGTGCCGGGTGGTGCCCTGCACATGGGCTGCCGCCTTGAGCTTCTCTCGATGCTGCTGTCTTCTCTGGCAGCCTACACTGTCAAAACCACCGTGAGGACAACTTCCATGGGATCCACGATGTCGTCCATAATGTAATATCTGGAAGGAATTGGGGAGGGTGTGAGACTGGCAATCAGTTATGGCTTCCATCCAGATACCCTTGGATTCCCCAAGCATCCCCCACTGTCACATGCCCTGCCATCCACACGCACCGCCGGCGGCAGCAGTGGCCCTGGGCACTGGACCCCAGACCCTGTACCCCGGACACCCACAGGAAACGTGGCCTGGACCAGGCGCTGGTTCCCTCCCCGGTCCACACACATACACACCTTCTGGTCGCGGAGATGCCCCAGTGCTGAAGCCCAGCTCTGGTTGTTCGAATATTAGCTGCTGCCTTTGAGGTGTTGATGCCTCCGGAGTTCAGGACAAGTGTCCAGGCCTCACAGTCTGATTGGGATGCCAGGCAGTAACAACCGCTTGCATCATGGCACGTGTATCCATGGGGATTGACTTGGGAGATATAAATGTTCACTTTACTAAAACTGCCAATTCTCCATTAGCAATAGCCTTCATTTGTGCGGCTAGCGGCTGCCACAGTCTGCAGGGGTTAAAGTGACCTTCATCATATTAATACGGTCAGGGCTCTTTCACGGGTGTGTTCAGTGGGAGTTGGAGCTACCCTCGTTCTGGATATACATGATCTGAGGAGTGACATGATGGATCCGCGGGCGCTTAGCACCCTCACTCCCTCCACCCACTGGCAACCCCTCCCCCCCGAGGCTACCCACCCCTCCGTGACCCGGGTGGCCCGGGCTGACTGCCCTATTTCGATGATGGATTCTCGGATCCTCACAGCAGCCATTTCACTAGCTTTGTTTTTAAATAGGTGTCCTAAACGGGGGTCCTTTCTGTTAATGGGATTGGTCTTAATTGGTGATTATTGGTTTCTCTCCCACATGGTGGGATCCGGATCTCGCCAACAGGAGTGGGCCGGTTAGATCAGAAAACCAAACGGTGCCTGGCGTGGTTTCCTGAATTTGGCCTCTCCCACTATCGAACCAGCCCGCCCGTATTCGCGCCCGGCGCGATGCGGCCAGTAGATTGTACCCATAGTTCTTGTAATGTGTTACTTTTCAAATTTGAAACCAAACCTTTCACAGGAGAAAAATCACTGATTTTCCACTGCTGGTGTGAATTATGTCAAAAAGATTTGGAACTGAAACAAAGTTTTGCTAATCGCACTCAAATATCGTGTCAACTCGATTGCATCATTATTTCTGATCAGTTGCAAACCGAGACAAGTTTAAGTTTCACCCGAGTCATTTGCAGCCTTTGCCAAGTCTGAAAGGACAAGAGGTTAAAGCCAAAGAGAATGGGGGCACCATATGCGTAATTAAGGTTGCAGCTGACTGATACAGTCACTGGATATGAAATCTGATGCTATATGTTTTTAGCAAGTGACCATACAACAGATGCATTTGGCTATGACCTAGCTCAGACTCTGAAGACACTTTCTCATAACCTTTGGCTGGTATCTACAACAATACCAGTAAATATGATTTGTAGCATCTGACAGATGCTGACAAACAATAACCTGCCTTCTTTCATGCAGGATCACAAAAAGCTTGTCGTATGAGGAACGGCTGAAGACTCTGGGTCTGTACTCGTTGGAGTTTAGAAGGATGAGGGGGATCTTATTGAAACTTACAGAGTATTTCGAGGCCTGCATAGAGTGGATGTTGAGAGGACGTTTCCACTTATAAGAAAAACTAGAACCAGAGGACACAATCTGAGACTAATGGGACGATCCTTTAAAACAGAGATGAGGAGGAATTTCTACAGCCAGAGGGTGGTGAATCTATGGAACTCTTTGCCGCAGAAGGCTGTGGAGGCCAAACTTGCAGACTCCGCACAGACAGTGACCCAAGCCAGGAATCGAACCTGGGATCTTGGACCCTGCTAACCACTGTGCTGCTGTGCCACCCTTAATTGGAAAAATCCAAAAGAAAAAGCACAGGCTGCCAGAAAACAGGTAGGTTTGAACACCCAGTGAAACAGACAGGACAAGGAATAGATCCTGCGGCGGCACAGTAGCAGAGTGGTCAGCACAGCTGCTTCACAGCCTCCAACATTTCACCCCAGCTAGACTCACCGGAACCTGTTCTACCAGGCTCCGATGGCCGCAGCCCCTCCCCCCACCTCGCTCCCGTTCACTGGCCTGCTTAAACCGGCCAGCGTGGAGACCCCCGCCCGGGTCTCCTTCCCCCTTGCCTGGTCCCAGGAAAACCAAGAAATCCCCTTTGGCACACAACCCCCGCATACACACCCAAGCCCCAAAGAACCACCATTGCAAATGAAAGTCCCATCTCTTCCCTTGTCCAAATATATACAGCGTTGACTCATTTAGTACATACACCAACACGCAGTGAAAAACTAAAGTTACATGAGGCTACATCGGTACATGACCATTTCTCAATTCTGCCAGTCCTTCTGCCTTCGCAAACTCCTCCGCTGCTTCCGCCGTCCCAAAATAAAAGTCCTTGGATTTGTAGGTCACCCTCAACTTAGCTGGATACATTATGCCGCACTGCACCTTGCTGATGTACAGTGCCTTCTTCACCCGGCTGAAGGCAGCCCGCCTCCTTTCCAGCTCCACCGTAAGTCCTGGTATATGCGTATACCAGCTCCAGCCCATTGCACCACCCGCATCTGCTTTGCCCAGCACAGGACCTTCTCCTTCACGCTGTACCTACGGAAACACAGAGTCACTACTCTTGGCGCCTCACTCGCCTTTGGTATAGGCCTCCACGACTGACGAGCCCGATCCAGTTCATATCAGGAGGGATCGTCCCCGTCCCCCAATAGCTTGGCCAACATCGTGGCAAAATACTCCGTTGGCCTCGGGCCTTCCACTCCTTCGGGCAGACCCACAATCCTCCGATTCTGTCGCCTGGATCTGTTTTCCAGGCCTTCCATTTTGGCTCGCAGACCTTTGTTGGTTTCTTATAACTCTTTAAGAGTAACTATTAATGTAACACTGGCAGAACCATCCAAAAATAGTGATTTAAATCGCTTCGTCAGATGGTTCCTGTTGTGTTGGGTGTTCTGGTTCACAAACAAGCCAACAATGCTGGAAGTGGTGTAACTCTATTTTATTAACTGTTCAACTATGCTAACATACTGTAAACGTGGGTATAAGCAATACCAGCTTAACTGTGGACCCTTTCCTATCACTAGCTAAGGTGAGGCACTCAGCACATGGTGAATGTCTGTGATGCAGGCTGTGAGCCCTGTGCTGAGCTGGCTGCTGCTAGAATGAGCGGGAACTCTCCTGTCCCCTGTCTTTATAGTGCTTGTGCTCTCACTGGTGATTGGCTGCGGTGTTATGTATGCTGGTTGGTCCTACTGCATGTCCATCAGTCTGAGTATGTGATTGCACCATAATGTACTGATGTTTATTATGACATCCCCCTTTTTTTACAAAGAACATGTGCCTATGTGAGAATAAATAACATGTAATGAGTGTATCTGACCATGTGTGGCAATATTTACATAACTATGTACATGAGGCGAGTCTATATACATGGTTAGGTGCCTGGTGCAGAGAAAAGAAAAACAAGGTGTTACACCAACAACAAAACTAATAACGAATGCTATAAACAAACTAGTGAAATGCTGAAACAGGATGAAAGAACAAAGCATTGAGTCCAACATTGTAAGGCTCATAAATCAAGTCTCTGAGATGGGCGACGAATTCAGGTTGACTGCCTCAAGGTGGGTCAGGAGCCACCGCCTGAGGATCGGGCCTGGCCACGGCCAAGTGAGGAGGATGCAGAGTATCCCGAAGCTCTACAAAGTCCAGGTCGGGGACAACAGGGGTGCGTGGCACCGGTGGAGGATCGCGTAGCGAGCGTGGAACCAGACGAAGGGCACGCCGATTGCGGCGGCGAATGGAGCCATCAGGCAGATGAACCAGGAATGAGTGGGGCGCCACCCTCCGGAAGATGAATTCGGATGTTGTCACATGGCGCCAGAGCAAGAAGATCAGTCGCTCGAGTGTCATGCGCCGCCTTGTGCTGCGCGCGAGACTGTTGCATCCGCTGAAGGACCAGAGCATGGTCGAGGTCTGGGACGTGAATGGACGGTACAGTGGTCCTGAGGGTGCGACCCATCAGCAGCTGGGCTGGTGACAGGTCCGTGGACAGTGGAGCCGAGCAATAGGCCAGCAAGGCGAGGCAGAAGTCGGATCCTGCATCAGCAGCCTTGCAGAGGAGCCTCTTTACGATGTGGACGCCTTTTTCTGCTTTGCCATTTGACTGGGGGTGCAGGGGACTGGACGACACCTGTACAAAGTTGTACCTGCTGGCAAAGTTAGACCATTCCTGGCTCGCGAAGCAGGGGCCATTGTCCAACATCACAGTGAGTGGGATGCCGTGACGAGCAAAGGTCTCTTTGCAGGCACGGATAACAGCCGATGACATGATGTCGTGCAGGCGTACAACCTCGGGATAGCTGGAAAAATAATCAACTATGAGAACATAGTCCCTGCCGAGCGCATGGAACAGGTCCACGCCGACCTTAGACCAAGAGGACGTGACCAACTCATGGGGCTGAAGGATCTCCTGGGGTTGGGCCGGCTGGAACCGCTGACAGGTGGGGCAATTGAGCACAGTGTTGGCAATGTCCTCATTTATGCCAGGCCAGTACACAGCCTCTCGGGCCCTCCGTCGGCACTTCTCTATGCCGAGATGGCCCTCGTGCAGCTGCTCTAAAACCAGGTGATGCATGCTGTGTGGGATGACGATGCGGTCCAGCTTCAGGGGGACGCCATCAACGACTGCCAGATCGTCTCGAATATTATAGAACTGTGGGCATTGTCCCTTGAGCCATCCGTCAATCATGTGGCGCATCACACGTTGTAGCAGGGGGTCAGCCGCAGTCTCACGGTGAATGTGGGTTAAGCATTCATCCGTGGCCGGCAGATTGGCGGCCGTGAAGGCCACATGGGCGTTGACTTGGCAAACGAACCCCTCTGGGTCGGACGGAGTGGTGACTGCCCTGGACAGAGCGTCGGCTATGATCAGGTCCTTACCTGTGTGTACACGAGCTGGAAATCGTATCTCTGGAGCTTGAGCAGAATGCGTTGTAGGCAAGGGGTCATGTCATTGAGGTCTTTTCGGATGATGCCAACCAGCGGGCGATGGTTGGTCTCCACAGTGAACTGGGGAAGGCCATACACGTAGTCATGGAACTTGTCGACACCGGTCAACAGGCCTAGGCACTCCTTCTCGATTTGCGCATAGCGCTGCTCTGTGGGGGTCATGGCCCGGATGCATAGGCAACAGGGGCCCATGACGCGGCCTCATCTCGTTGCAGGAGCACCGCCCCTATGCCAGATTGGCTAGCGTCCGTTGATATTTTCGTCTCCCTTGCAGGATCGAAAAACGCCAATACCGGGGCGGTGGTCAGCTTGACCTTGAGCTCCTCCCATTCACGGTGGTGGGTGGGAAGCCACTGGAAATCCGTTGTCTTCCTAACTAGGTTGCGGAGAGCCGTGGTGTGGGAAGTGAGGTTAGGGATGAACTTTCCTCGGAAGTTGACCATTCCTGAGAACCGGAGCACCGCCTTCTTATCCGCCGGCTTCTGCATGGCTGTGATGGCTGCCACCTTGTCCGCTACCGGCCGCACACCCAACCGGGAGATGTGGCCTCCTAAAAACTTGAGTTTGGTCTGGCCGAAAGAACATTTAGCTCTGTTGAGGCGCAGGCCTTGGTCCCGTATTCGCTTAAAAACGTGTTGGAGGCGACTGATATGCTCCTGCGGGGTGTTGGACCATATGATGATGTCGTCCACATAGACGCGCACACCTCGATGCCCTCCATCATCTGCTCCATGATGCGGTGGAACACTTCAGATGCTGATATGATTCCAAATGGCATTCCATTGTAGCAGTACCTGCCAAATGGGGTGTTGAAAGTGCACAGCTTTCTGCTGGATTTGTCCAATTGAATCTGCCAGAAGCCCTTTGATGCATCCAGCTTGGTGACTATGTTGGCTCGAGCCATCTCGCACGTGATCTCCTCACGCTTGGGGATAGGGTAATGCTCCCGCATGATGTTACGATTTAAATCCTTCGGGTCGATACAGATCCGGAGCTCGCCGGAAGGCTTCTTGACGCACACCATGGAACTGACCCAGTCGGTTGGTTCCGTCACTCTGGAAAGCACTCCTTGGTCCTGGAGGCCCTGCAGCTGCTGCTTGAGGCAGTCCTTGAGGGGTGCTGGGACTCTGCGAGGTGCATGAACCACAGGCATGGCGTCCTGTTTGAGCAGGATTTTGTATGTGTAGGGAAGTGTGCCCATGCCTTCGAAGACATCTCGGTGTTGAGTGATGATGGCACTTAGTTGCGCCCTGAAGTCCGCATCTTGGAAGTCAGACGTGTCCTCTGGAGAGAGGGAATGTACGCGCTGCGCGAGGTTGAGGAGCTTGCACGCCTGTGCGCCTAGCAGGGAGTCCTCTGAGGAGCCCACGATCTCGAAGGGTAGGGTGACTTTTCGCGAGTTGTGCGTCATCTCGAGTTGGCATGACCCGGTGGCAGGGATGACGTTACCATTACAGTCAATCAGTTGGCAATTGGATGGAAGAATTGTTCGTTTGACCCCCAGGGTTTGAAATGCTGACCATGCGAGGAGATTGGCGGAAGCACCAGTGTCCAGACGGAATCTGATCTGGGATTGGTTGACCATCAGGGTGGCACACCACTCGTCGCCCGGATCAATGCTGTGCACCAACAGCGGCTGGTGCTTTCGATTCGGGGACAGCCTGTTCTTGGTTATGACAGCGACTCGAAAAGGCTCCCTGTCCTCGGTGTCACTGGTCTGCATGAAGTCAGGATCGGACTCGGTGAAGGTGGGTTGGATTGCCCAAACAGTCCTGCGAGGCTGGTTAAATCGTTGCGAGTTGGCAGGCTGGGCTGCTCGACAGCAGGCAGCATAGTGGCCAAGCCTGCCACAGCGTAGGTACTGTCACGATTTTGCAGGGCATTGCCGCTTTAAGTGGGCGGAGCCACAATTGCCGCACGTCGTGACGTCAGTGCGTTCGTTGCGCCACCGCGCATGCACGGTATGGTCTTGCGTGGTGCGGGCCTGCACATCGCGTTCCTCCACGTCACCGTCCCCTCGTTTGGCGCGTACAAGCGCGGGAGGCCTCGGAAAGCGCGCAAAATGGCCGCTCTCCTCCAGACTGCGGCTCGGGAGGTGTTCGATCGTTTGGACCCGTTCCGCCTCATGGGGCCCTTGCCGCGCCGTTTCAGCTGCCTGTATGTGGGAGTACCGGCTGGTGGCATTCTCATGCAGGTCACAGGACTCGATGCCAGTCGCTAGGGTTAGTTGCTTAACTTTAAGGAGCTGCTGACGCAGGGTGTCCGACATGACCCCAAAAACAATCTGGTCGCATATCATGGAGTCGGAGGTGGGCCCGTAGCCGCAGGATTGCGCGAGGATGCAGAGGTGTGTTAAATAGGATTGAAAAGGCTCGTCCTTACCCTGCAAGTGCTGCTGGACCAGGTACCTTTCAAAGCTTTTGTTGACTTCAACACTGAAGTGTGTGTCGAATTTGAGGAGCACCGTCTTGTACTTGGTCTTGTCCTCGTCGTCCGCGAATGTCAGGGAGTTAAAGATGTGGATGGCATGTTGCCCAGCCGTGGAGAGAAGAAGGGCTATCTTCCTGGTGTCCGATGCATTCTCCCTGCCCGTGGCCTCGAGGAAGAGCTGGAAGCGCTGTTTAAATATCTTCCAATTTACCCCGAGATTGCCTGCGATGCGGAGCGGCGGCGGCGGCGGGTTGGTGTTCTCCATGCTGTAGGATGCCGGAATGCTGAGAAGTTGCAGGTAGGTCTCACAAGTGCTAGATTGCGGCCACTCCTTGTACCATGTTGTGTTGGGTGTTCTGGTTCAAAAACAGGCCAACAATGCTGGAAGTGGTGTAACGCTATTTTATTAACTGTTCAACTATGCTAACATACTGTAAACATGGGTATAAGCAATACCAGCTTAACTGTGGACCCTTTCCTATCACTAGCTATGGTGAGGCACTCAGCACATGGTGAATGTCTGTGATGCAGGCTGTGAGCTCTGTGCTCTGAGCTGGCTGCTGCTAGAATGAGCGGGAACTCTCCTGTCCCCTGTCTTTATATTGCTTGTGCTCTCACTGGTGATTGGCTGCGGTGTTATGTATGCTGGTTGGTCCTACTGCATGTCCATCAGTCTGTGTATGTGATTGCACCATAATGTACTGATGTATATTATGACAGTTCCCAGCTCAGAGCAATTGTCCAGGAGAAGTTAGTGCTTCAGGACAATTGCCGTCTAAACCCTTACCTGGGAACTTCCCTGAGGGATTCCACAGTACATCTTTGGGGTTCCATCATCCATTGGGGTTCCATCACCCATTGGGGATCCCAGATGTTACGGGCCAATTAGTGTGCATCTGTGGAGTATTTCAGAAATACAGTATTACATTTTTATAGCACTTTTTATGACCACCAGGCATCTCAGAGCACTTTACAGCCAATGAAGTGCTTCTGAAATGTCCCTGACCAATGTCACTCTTATTTATGTATGGATGGTAAAGACTGACATTGGGCCAAACAATCTATTTGTGTTTCACTTCTTTATTCTATGCAGGAAACCACTAATAAAATGATGCAGCAACTTCTTGGTACATTTAAGTGTTTCAAATCAGGTGACAGCATGTATACAGTACAGATACTTTCCTGGCACTCTTATTTCTTCACTGATTTAACATGATCCTTGGACTGATGTCAAAAAAACGTCATGCTTTCCAAGTCTAAAATATACATGAAGAAATGAGAAGCCAAATGCATTAGTGCTGATTAGTCTACCATCATCAATATGCAAATGTAGGAAATTTAAGAATGTTAATTTCATGACAAATACTTTCTACAATTCAGAAATCAATGATAAAATATTAATTCAATCAAGGTTACAGCATAATTGCCACACGAGTCCCAATTTAAATCTCCGGCAAATTGAACCAATGCTCACTTGCAAAAAGCAGCCATTTCCTCCGTCAAAATTAATTCTAGAGAAGCAGATGTGCAACACAGGCCTGACTTCAAAGGTACCTATTGTCTCTCCTATAAAGCCTAGCTTTGCTTATTTATAATTTTTGATCATGTTCTCTCCTACAGTGAAGGGTATGGGTGGTTATCCATTTACCCATACTCTTCTGGCACCTTCTTCTCATCCAAGTATATCACTTTTTACCATCCTTCACCTTCAGCTCCAACCCTCAATATTGCTGCAAACGCACTGTATGTACTGAAATCATCCTCTTTCCAACTTGATTCATCCTCTGTGAAAGATAACCCTTAACCCTGCAAGACTTGAACCTACATGTGAACCTATATTGCCCCAGTTCCTTAAATTGCTCTGCCCGCCATTGCATTACTTACTACATTAAATTAGGGTTGCCATGGAGATTAAATGTATTCCAGGAGGGGATGTCCGGTGACGGTGATGTGCTGAGTGGACGCACATCAGGTGGCTGTCCTCCAGACCTGAACCAATCAGGCACTTTTAGGTGAATTATGCCTGAAAATCTGAAGGCAACTTTACCACAACGGTCAGAGGAAAAGATCAGTACCAAAATGCCAGCAAACGGGAGCTTGAGGGGTCGAAGGGACGGCAGAAGTGGCGGAAAGGGTCACGAGTAGCAGGCCGACGAGCCAGCGCACCCACAAGGCAAACGGGCTCCGTCCACCCAGGAGAAAGGGAGACTGACGACCCGAGTATCAGCACCCCACACTCCCCCCCCCCCCCCCCCCCCCACCTGGAGACGGGTGGAAGACTCCCCATGAAGGAGCTGACCGCCATAAAAGAGGCGATCTGGGTCGAAATCAAGGTGGCGGTGACAAAGGCGATCATCACCATACAAAGAATGATTGACGGTTTGAGGAAGAAGGTGGAAACACAGGAAAGGACAATCCACGACCTAGAAAAAGTCTCAACGGACCAGAGCGACAGGATCATCGCCCTGGAAGCAGAAGTTAAGAGGTTGGTGGCGGCCCAAGGGAGCTGAAAGGGGAAAGTCGAGAACCAAGAAAACAGGTCCCGATGCCAGAACATTCGGATTGTGGGTCTGCCAGAAGGTATTGAGGGCAGAGATCCGACGGGCTACGTCGCGAAATGCTGGGTAACCTAGTAGGGAGAGCCAGCTTCCCCAACCCCCCAGAGCTCGACAGCATACAGGTCACTCAGGCAGAAACCCAAGGTGGGAGAACAGCTGAGGGCAGTCATCTCAAAGCTGCACTGATACCAGGATCGTGAGAGAATCCTGAGGTGGGCGAGACAGACCAAGGCGAGTACCTGGGAAGGACACAAAATCCGGGTATATTAAGACATTCGGGCAGACCTGGCAAAATGCAAAGCCAAGTTTAATCAGGCAAAATCGGCCCTGTACAAGAACGGGTGCGATTCGGAATGCTGTTCCCAGCCAGGCTCTGGGTCACATATCAGAAAAAGGAGCACTATTTTAACACCCCAGCAAACAATTTCATACAGACCAACGGCTTGGACAAGGGGTAGGCGAGGCAGCGATGAAGGCAGATCAGAGGAGGATTGCTAAAGAGATAGAGACTTATTGGACATTCAATATGTTTGCGTGGGACTGTGCTGCTTCGCTGTGATCAAAAAGAAAGGGAAGGGCGAGGACAGTGAAATGCAGGTGAGGGTGAGGGTGAGGTACAGGCAGAGAAAGCGGACAGTCGGCGGGCGTAAGTGAGGGGCAAGATCAGCCCCGGGAGGGGTGGCCACCACACTAGCAGAGATATCTCGCATGGGAAGACTTACAATAAAGGGGGCTGTGGCGCTCCTCCCGGCAGGGAGGGGGCATTTGGAAGGGAAGGGGTAACACAGGGAAATGGGGAAACGGGGGTGGCAGGGGGGAGAAGGAACACAAAAGGAACAGGATGGAAAGACAGGATAGGTTCCCGGATTAGCCTTGGCAGGTAAGGAACAGGTTGAGGAAGCAAGATGGCGCAGCAAGCAGCCAATTTGGAGGGTCCTAAACAGAGGGAAACCCCGGAGTTCAGGGGCGCACCCACGTGGCGTACACACAGTTGGCGGCCATGTTGGGTGCCCCTTGGACAAAGGGAAAACCCAGAGCGCAGGGGCCTACCTCATGGTGGAATGGTGACTGTGGCCATTTTGGACTGCCCCCTAACAAAGGGAAAGCCCGGAGTGCAGGAGCACGTCCACCAGGTAAGTATGGTTGATCCCGCAGGAGCAGGGTGGACAAAAAAAACCCACCAGGTTTATCACCTGGAATGTCGGGGTCTTAACGGCTCAGTGAAAAGATCCAGAGTCTTCATCCATTTGAGAAGTTTATTAATAATAATAATATAATAATCACTTATTGTTACAAGTAGGCTTTAATGAAGTTACTGTGAAAAGCCCCTAGTCACCACATTCTGGCGCCTGTTCGGGGAGGTTGGTACGGGAATTGAACCCGCGCTGCTGCCATTGTTCTGCATTACAAGCCAGCTATTTAGCTCACTGTGCTAAACCAGCCCCTCTCTGGCTATGGCAGTTTGGAAGCTGCCATAGTCTTCCTACAGGAGACACACCTGAGAAGCATCAACTGTGGGCAAGGAAGGGCTATGTGGGACAGACATACCTTTCATGTTACGGGATGAGAGCCAGGGGAGTAGCTATGCTGCCTAGTAAGAGGACGGTGTTTACAGTGACAAAGACGGTCACGGACCCAGGGGTTCGGTAGGTCATGGTCAACGTTAAGACGTCTTACAACACCAGGTTAAAGTCCAACAAGTTTGTTTTGAATCACGAGTGATTTCGAAATTGATTCGAAACAAACCTGTTGGACTTTAACCTGGTGTTGTAAGACTTCTTACTGTGCTCACCCCAGTCCAACGCCGGCATCTCCACATCATGGTCAACGGTGTCCTTGATGGGGCACCGGTAGTCCTGGTGAATGTGTACACTCCCAACTGGGACGACACAGATTTCATAAAAAAGACCATGACGGAAAATCCCGACATCGACACACACACACTGACGGACCGATCGAGCCCCAGATCGGGTAAAAGGACAGGCATGGCTAGGGAACTGGGAACATATATGGGGGTAGTCGACCCATGGAGGTTCCTACACACCGGTGAGAAAGAATTCTCATTCTTTTTGCCGGTGCAAAAAGTATTCTCACGGATTGACTTATTTGCAGTGGGGAAATCGGTTCTAGTAAGGGCGGAATACTCCGCGATAGTCATCTCTGACCACACTCCAAATTACATGGATGTGAGGTTGGATCGGGCCGTGTCCAACGCCTCACGTGGAGGTTGGACACAGGCCTCTTGCCTGATAAGGCCTTCTGCCAGAAAACATCACAGGTCATAGACTAGACCAAGGCGAGTCTTTCAGCTCCCTTGGGCCGCCACCAACCTTCTGCCAGAAAACATTACAACTAGAACAGGGAAGTCTTACCTTCCACGATCTGTGAGGAACTGAAGGCTGTGATTAGGGGAGAGACTATAGCCTACAAGGCACATAGAGACTGGCAAGAGAGGGCGGCCAGGCAACAATTGACCGGCTCCATTCTGGAGGTCGACAAAAATGTGCTCCGAGGCCCCGACCATAGAGCATCTGGCAGAGGGGGAAAAGCTACAACTGGACTTTAACCTGCTATCCACCAGGAAGACAGTGCACCAACTCCACCAGACACGGGGGACCTTCTATGAATACAGAGAAAAGGCTCACCAGCTGAGAAAGCAGGCCGCCACGAGGGAGATAGCGCAGGTGAAAAATTGCAGATTCAGACTGGTAGCCGAACCAAAAGAGGTCAACTGAGCATTTGAGACATTCTACCGGGGAATGTCCACCTCTGAACCCCCCAACTGGGATGCGGGGATGAAAGGGTTCCTCGATGGACTGGACATGCCAGTTGTGGGAGACAATAGGCTGGGGAGCTGCAATCACCAATAGGACTGGGAGAAATCTTGGACACCACACTTATCCCTGGAGCATCTCGGCAACAAGGACTCCTACGTCAAACTCCTATTTAGTGACTACAGCTCCGCCTTCAACACCATAATCCCAGCCAAACTCATATAAAAGTTCCAAATTCTAGGACTTGGCACCTCACTCTGCAACTGGATCCTCGACTTTCTGACCCACAGACCACAATCAGTAAGAATAAACAACAACACCTCCTCCACGATAATTCTCAATACCAGGACCCCGCAAGGCTGCGTACTTAGCCCCTTACTATACTCCCTATACGCATACTGCGTGGCAAAATTTGGTTCCAACTCCATCTACAAATTTGAAGATGACATGCCCACAGTGGGTCAGATCTCAAACAACAACGAGTCCGAATACAGGAGGAAGATAAAGAACCTAGTGGAGTGGGGTGTAACAACAACAATCTCTCCCTCAATGCCAGCAAAACTAAAGAGCCGGTCATTGACTTCAGGAAGCAAAGTACTGTACACACCCCTGTCCAGTGTACAGCATCAATGGGGCCGAGGTGGAGATGGTTAGCAGTTTCAAATTCCTAGGAGTGCACATCACCAAAAATCTGTCTTGGTCCACCCACGTCGACGCTACCACCAAGAAAGCATAACAGTGCCTTTACTTCCTCAGGAAACTAAGGAAATTCAGCTTGTCCACACTGACTCTTACTAACTTTTACAGATGCATCATAGAAAGCATCCTATCTGGCTGCATCACAGCCTGGTATGGCAACTGCTCGGCCCAAGACCGCAAGAAACTTCAGAGAGTCGTGAGCACAGCCCAGTCTATCACACTAACCCACTTCTCATCCATTGACTCGATCTCCATCTCCCGCTGCCTTGCGAAAGCAGCATAATCAAAGACCTCTCCCACCCGGCATACTCACTCTGATGTGCAGAATTGCAACTGATTATTATTTGGTCAACATATTAACTGTTTAATGAAGTAAAACAACTTTGTAAATTCACCAATTAACATACACTAAGGGCACGATCGAACGGCCACGCTGCTTCTGAAAAGCAGCACATACCGCCGCAGCATGGCCAATAGAAGCTCCCGGATCTACCCAGCTCGCAGAACGTCGCGAGATCTGACACGATTTCGCAAGCCGTTGTGATGTAAATCCTGCCCATTCTAGCTGGGATCGATCTCTTTCATCTTAGCCAAGGGCCATTCACTACTGGTCTCCAGAAACGGGGCCCAGATGGAACGGCACTCGTGGGGGGTCTCCGAGGGGATCGGAGGCCTACAAGTGCATGACCTATGGAAAGGGTGGTACCCTGGCACGGCTGGTACCACACAGCAACCCTGACAGTGCCACCTGGATGCCAGCTAGCATGGGCACTGCCAAAGTACTAGTTTGGCACTGTCAAGGTGCCACGCTGGCATTTTTCTGTGCACTCGAGCCGGGAGTGCCCTGTGGGGAGGACCCTCCCATAGTGCATTTGGGCTTGGAGGGGGTCACATCGGGGGTCTCGGAGATAGAGACGCTATTTTAGGGACGCCATTTTAAAATGGTGTCCCAACCTCTAGCTATACTGAGGGGTTCCGGTGAGTGGAGCTCCTCAGTGCATAAATTGGGGCTGTGTGTGTCCTCAGCTGTGCAGTCCCTGCTGAGGCCACTTATTTAACACGAGTGGTGTTTTATAGCCATGTGTTTCTCTGCGCAGCGAGTGCCAGGAAACATGCGGCTAAAACGTGCTCACTAGGGGACATTGTATCCTTTTAGTAAAATCATGACTAAGTCTCCAAAATGAATAGTGCTGTTTTGGCACAGACAACTACCACACTAAGCCCCAGAATCACAGCATGACGTTACCACTGACCAGAAACTGAACTGGGCCAGCGATATAGTGCCTACTGTAAGGGTCCTTCTGGTTTATTCTCTGAATATTCCCTTATCTGCCCTTTATTTTATTTTTACCATTTCATTTTTGATCCATGGATGTTTAAGAGATCCATTTAAGGCAGCCTGCCATTTTAATTCAAGCAGAAGAAAGCAATGGCTTGTGCCTTTAATTCAAATGGCAGGTTTCAGAAGGCTGAATGGCTTGCGCCTTTAATTCCAAATGGCAGGTTCCAGAAGGCTGTGATGATTTAAATTGTGGACCAGCACTAATGACAGAAATTGGCTGTAACTTGTTTTGATTGATTTGGCTGGTGGTCAATGAATTGGCCTAAAAGGCTGAGCTCTGCCCACTAACAGGTGGTGATTGGATATTATCCCACTGGAATGTATTTCAGAGCCATAAGGTTTCACTTTGGATTCTGGCAGCGGAGGTAAAAGATCCAGCTGAATACTCTCCAGAAAGCTGTTGCTAAGCCTCTTTTAAAATGATCCAGCTAACTCTCTCTCTGCAATAAGCCAGTAGGTGTTGCACTTCTGAAAACCGGGCCTGAAGGCAGACCACGAACTGAGAGCAAAGTCTGATGAAACAGGGACTCTGTCTCTCTAGGAAAATTGTGAATACAGGCTACAAAATAAGGGGTGCGATTCTCCGACCCCCCACCGGGTCGGAGAATCGCTGGGGGCTGGCGTGAATCCCGCCCCCACCGTGTCCCGAATTCTCCGCCACCAGAGATTCAGTGGCCTGGCCCGTGATCGGGGCCCACCGATCGGCCGGCCGGCCTGTGCCGTGGGGGCACTCTTTTTCTTCCGCCTTCGCCGTGGTCTTCACTATGGCGGAGGCGGAAGAGATCCCCTCCCCCGCGCATGCGTGGGGATGACGTCAGCAGCCGCTGACGCTCCCGCATGCGTCGCCCGGCGAAGTCCTTTCGGCGGTGGCTGGCGTGGCGCCATAGGCCTTTCCCGCCAGCCGGCGGAGCGGAAACCACTCCGGCGCGGGCCTAGCCCTCAAGGTGAGGGATTGGACCCTAAAGGTGCGGAGAAGGCCCGACACCGGAGTGGTTCCCGCCACTCCATTACGCCGGAACCCGCCGCCCCGCCGGGTAGGGGAGAATCCCACCCATGGACTGTGATTTACAAGCTACTGTTGAGAAAGCCTGCAAGGAACCATCATCTGAAGCAAAGACTTTTTTCTCTTTCTTTTACGTGTTTCCCCCTTTTCCATCCCTCTGTCTTTATCTGCTGTTGTGTGTATATATAGAGGATGGGGGAGGCAAGTTACAGTAGGAGTCAGGTACTTATTAATATTTAACCAACTGTATCTGCTGCAAATTTCCCATTAATCTTATTATAAATAAACAATGATTGCGTTTCAGCTTACAATAATGGTGACTAATTATTGGGCAGCCAAGGGCCAAAGATTTCAACATTTTTACGGGAATTATTGGTTAATTCACTTGTGTTGTGATTACGGGGCACATGGGGCTGGAATTGACCGCACACATGTCCAGGGTGGCCTAACACTTACATAGTAGGTCAGAAGCTGG
Source organism: Scyliorhinus torazame (assembly GCF_047496885.1). Taxonomy (NCBI): domain Eukaryota; kingdom Metazoa; phylum Chordata; class Chondrichthyes; order Carcharhiniformes; family Scyliorhinidae; genus Scyliorhinus; species Scyliorhinus torazame. The sequence continues at coordinate 47,267,134 of NC_092713.1, read as the reverse complement.
GTGTTCTGTGGAGAGTAACCCACCTCCTCACTACCCTATCCATCATCTACAAAGCAGAAGGGAAGAGTGTGATGGAATACTCACCACTTTCCTGGATGAGTGCAGCTCAAGAAGCTCAACACCATCCAGGAAAAAGCAGCCCATTTCATTGGCACTTCATCCACCACCTAAACATTCACTCATTCCAACACCAATGCAATGGCATCAGTGTGTACCGTCTACAATTTGAATTTCAGCAGCTCACAAAAGCTCCTTCAACAACAACTTCCACACCCACAACCTCTACCACCTGGAAGATCAAGAATAGCAGATGCATGGGAACACCACCACCTGTAAGTTCGCCTCCAAGTCACACACCATCCTGATTTGGAACTATATCACCATTATTTGCTGTCACTGGGCAAAATCCTGGACTTTCCTTCCTAACAGCACTGCGCGTGATCCTACAACACATAGGCTGCAGTGGTTCAAGAAGGCAGCATACCACCTCCTTCTGAAGGGCAACTAGAGAATGGGCAAAATCTGCTGACCTAGCCAGTGATGCCTAACCCATGAATGAATATAAAAAGGAATCTACAGTGACCTCGGTAAGTAGATTTTTAGTATTTAGATTTTAGCCTGACTATTGTTATACTATATTCTCTGTAATAACTAACTAGGCAATTTTAGCACTAACATATGGTTTAAGAAACCATTTTTGCATCCAGTATTAACAACATGTATTAATCAGTGTGAGGGCACTAAGACCTCACACTAAATATTTTTATAATTATATATATATATATACACATATATATCTTCCTAGCTATTTCTAAAATTTAAAAAGCTGAACTGCGATGAATGTAAGAAATTGACATTTTTTTGCAGTAATGATATTAAAACCTAGGTTAAGATACAGACAGTATGACTGCTAGAGTTGCGATTAAGGTGTCATAAAGGTGAAGTAATCATTGATTTTCAGGTGAAGTGTTCTGCTAATAGATCTTGAAAACCATTTACTTGTTTACAGATAGCTAGCTAATGGAATATTGTTTAGGTCTGAAGGATTCCTGGGGTGTAGGTAATTTATGAGCAGTATTGTGTTTGGTCCTGGCTAAACAAGTCAATAGACAGAAGATTGCCTTATACTTTGAGCAGAGATGATGTTGTTAATGGGAGGAGCCAGATCTGTCTGAAGATTCAGTAGGTCCTAGAATTCTAATCTGAAAAGAGATGTTTCAGTTTTCAGTGGGGTTACTGGGATAGGGTGGAGACCTCGCTTAAGTAGGGTGCTCTTTCCAAGGGCCGGTGCATACTCGATGGGCCGAATGGCATCCTTCTGCACTGTAGGGATTCTATGGAACTGTTGTTTGCTACTAGTGTGGTTAATTCTGTGAATACATTGAAGCTTGTTTTAACATAAAAGATACCTATTGGTCAGTGTGATCGCTCCTGTGGTGCAGTAACATTTCCTCAGTTTTATAAATTGAAAATAGTTGGGTTCTTTGGCAGAAGCAATGCCTGTCTGTGACCCATGAACAAAAGGAGCTACCTGGCAGTATTGTGGAAACTTTTCATATTACAGTGGCGTGAACCACTCCGGCGTCGGGCCGCCCGGATGGTGCGGAATCCTCCACACATTCAGGGGCTGGGCCGGCGCGGCGGGGTTGGCCCGTGCCTGCTGGCGCTGGCAGGTTTGGCGCATGCGTGGGAGCACCAGCGTGTTCCGGCGTGATCCCAGCTCATGCGCAGGGGGGGTTCTTCTCCGCGCCAGCCATGCGGACCGTTACAGCGGCCAGTGTGGAGGGATCACGGGCCAGGCCACCGTGGGGGCCCCCTCCGGTGCCAGATCCCCCCGCTCCCCCCCGAGGACTTCGCAGGCCGCCTGCAGAGCCAAGTCCCGCCAGAAGGACCTTGTTTGATTTACGCCGGCGGGACTGGCCGAAAACAGGTGGCCACTCAGCCCATCACGGAGTGGAGGATCACCAGGGGGGCCACTGCCAACGGCCCCCAACCGGCGCGACGCGATTCCTGCCCCCGCCGAAAAACTGGTGCCGGAGAATCCGGCAGCTGGCATCGGGGCGGCGGGGCAGGATTCACGCCGCCCCCCAGCGATTTTCCCGCCCGGTGGGGGGTCGGAGAATCCCGCCCTTGATGTGTGCAAAAGTAATAATCTTTATTAGTGTCACATGTAAGCTTACACTAACACTGTAATGAAGTTACTGTGAAAATCCCCTAGTCGCCACACTCCAGGTACACTGAGGGAGAATTCAGAATGTCCAATTCACCTCACAAGCAGTCTTTCGGGAGGAAACCGGAGCACCCGGAGGAAACCCACACAGACATGGGGAGAACATGCAGACTCCGCACAGACAGTGCCCCAAGCCGGGAATCGAATCCGGTTCCCTGGCCCTGTGAAGCAACAGTGCTAACCACTGTGCTACCGTGCTGCCCCACGAGGCAAGGCGCTAAATAAAATCCTGAATTAATTTATATTAAGGTGACATTGCCATGGTAACTATTTCAGAACCTCTAGAGCTGGAATAACACATTGCAACAAGGGGACCAGTGAAAAGGTACTCAATGCTTCCATGTGTCAGCAGCAGCAATCGTATATGAATAAATTTACTCCGCACTACCACAGAGAAGCAAACCACTCAATTCCAAAATGTATTTTCCTAACAACAGTTTCGCTGAATGTCTGGAAAGATGAACCTGTGTTAGGCAGGTTGGTTCGATGTGGACTGCACTCGATGTAGGGAAGTTAGAAACAGACGTCTAACACAGGAGAAAATCCAACACTGTTTTATTCAACTAGATGAATATTCAGCTAGATACATATTCAGCTGTGGGTCGGCACTATACTGATCTGATGAATGACCTTGTAGTAGCCTGATCAGACTTACTAGCTACCGCATGGTGTTTGCACTGTGCGAGCTCGTGGACTCTGACTGTCTCAGTGGCTGGGTCCCGAGAGAACCGGAAACCTGGGACCCTCTGGCTTTATAGTGGAAGTGTCCTGTCTGGTGATTGGCTGTGCTGTGTTGTTTGCTTACTGGTCATCCTATGTGTCAATCACTGACTGTCTGCATCTCATTATATACATGAGTGGATAGTATGACAGAACTAAATTAAATAAAGTTTTAAAAAGATAAGCAACATGTCAAGTCAAAGGTCATTCCTGACTGACCTCTGCCACTTCTGCTGCAACATTAAATGAATTATTGCATACATTTTCACAGTAGAGGAAAAGGCCAAAGTACAAGTTGGAGAAAGGACCTTTTTTACTCCTGCAAGCTCTCCTTTCTGCAACAGATTCACAGGCTGGACTTTTCGAGCCTCCCTCCTCGTGGCGAGATTTCCCACGACGGAGGCTGCTCGCCATTGGCTGCCAGCAGAATCTTCCAGTCCTGCCAAAGTCAATGGCAATTTGCATAGCTTGCCCGTTCCACCACTGTGGAACCTGCAGCAGGGCTCAACTTTTATGAAACCGGAAGATCCTGCTGGTGGGAATCATCGAAAAATCCCACCTATAGAATCTTGGAATGGTTACAGTACAGTATGCAGCCATTCAGCCAGTCATGTCCATGCCAGCCACTTACAAGAGCAACTCATCTTGTCCCACTCTCCCACCCTTTGTAATGTGCCATCTTTACAGTATTTATGAAGGCCCCGGCTTCTCAACCTTGCCCCTCACCTGAGGTGTGCTGATCCTCAGGTTAAATCACCACCAGTCAGCTCTCCCCCTCAAAGGGGAAAGCAGCCTATGGTCTATGGGACTATGGCGACTTTATCTTATTTACCATCTTACATATACTCAGATACATATACTGTAAACCTAATTTAGACCACACTATATTCTGTCTTACACTGGCCCTACCTTGATACCTTACTATTAGTCTAGCACTATCTGTCTCTCCCAATCCTTTGTGCATCTTGTTTCTCCTTTCTAATATTACATCCTGGTTCCCAAACCCCTGCCAACTTTGTTTGAACACACCCCGACGGCACTGCCAAATCACCCCAGAAGGACATTGGCCCTAGCCCTGCTGAGATACAACCTGGCTGGGTTGTAGAGGTCCCAATCTCCATGACCCAAGAATCTGTACTCCACTCTCTTGCATCTCTCCAACGACACATTCATCCATTCTATCCTCCTCTATTCCTATACTCAACAACACGTGGCACCAGGAATATTCTGGAAATTACTGCCTCAGGTCATATTTACGAGTCTCCTCATCACAATTTTATCATATTAAAATTTTATGACAATTTAAGAAGTTAGTATGACAAACAGGGCAATCGATTACATTGTAATATATATCTTAAATGTATCTTTAAAATATTTTGTAAACTCATTCTAAATAGCGAGCTACAGACATCATTCCCTAGAATTTCATTAGTTCAAATATTTAAATATAAGAAGTACAAATTTCGGGTGGCACGGTGGCAAAGTGATCAGCACTGCTGCCTCACAACGCCAGGGACCCGGGTTCAATTCCAAACACGGGTGACTGTCTGGAGTTTGCACTTTCTCCCCGTGCCTGCGTGGGTTTCCTCTGGTTGCACCGGTTTCCTCCCACAGATGTCCAGGTTGGGTGGATTGGCCTTGTTAAATTGCCCCTTAGTGTCCAACGGGTTAGGTGTGGTTACTGGGTTAAGGTGATAGGGCGGGGAATTGGACCTAGGCAGGGTGATCGTTACAAAGGGCGGTACAGACTCAATGGGCCGAATGGCCTCCTTCTGCGCTGTAGGAATTCTATGATTCTATGGAAAGTTATGGGCGGGATTCTCCGGACTCCCGGCCGAGTGTTTCTCGGAGGCGGGAGGAAGTGTGCCTTTCACTGACAGCGGGATTCTCTTCTCCCACTACTGTCATTAGGAATTCCCATTGAAGCTACCCCATGCCACCTGAGTGTCTCGCTGGGAAGCCGAGATCCACGGGCAGTCAGGTACTGGGCAGGGTGGAACCCTGGTACTCCCCCTGGCACCTGGACATCTTGGCACTGCCAGACTGCCACCATGGCACTGCCACCCAGGCACCCTGGAAGTGCAACCCTGGCACTGGGTGCCTGGGTGGCATTGGAAGGACACTTCCAGTGTCACATGTTGGCAGCACGCCGGTGCCATGTTTGCCATTCCAGGGGTTGGGCCCGGGGGGACCTTGCCCAATTTAACATGGCCAATCCACCCAACCTGGGGGGTGCTCAAAGATCCCAGAAGAGGTAAGTTGGGTGAAGTGGGGTCCTGAAGCCACAGTGGGGGCATTAAGGGAGGTTCGAAAATCGGGATGATTTAAAAATGGCTCTCTGATCTGCAAATAGTAAAAATAACTAAAGTATGTCCTCAAGGTGAAGGCCGAGGCCAAAAAAATAGACAAAGTGCCATTGAATAGCAGGGTCTTTCTCCGTACTGCAGTTGCTGAGAAACACCCTGCTAAGCACGCCATTCAGTGAACTTTAACTCAAGTCTGCTGTATCACACCCTGTGTGTGGCTGGTGTGATGAATGTAGGAATTTCCGATATATTATGTGCAGTTGAAGTAAGCGTGAAATGCCTGGGTTTGTATGTGACTGCAGCAGTGATGTTTTTAAAAGCCTTGGTTTAAAAGCAGATACATTGGCTACATAGTGCATGTTTTGGGCTTATCCGAGGTTGAGGGTGTTTTGGAACGGATTTTTGGACGTAATGTCAAAGATTTTGGGGGTAGAGGTAGCTCCGCGGAGGTGGTGATATTTGGAGTATCGGAGGATCTGGGCGTACAGGTGGGGAGAGAGGCCGATATCTTGGCCTTTGCCTCCCTGATAGCCTGGAGATGGATTTTGCTGTGTTGCCAGGACTTGGGTGAGTGATTTGGCAGAGTTCCTGCATTTGGAAAAAATTAAGTTTGCCATTTGAGAAGTGGAGGAGAGGTTCATCTTGAGGTGGAAGCTGCTTATTGACTTCTTTAAGGAGTTATGAGTCGTCAGCGGTGGGGGGTGTTACTTTTAGTTTGGGGGAGGGAGAGTGGTTTGTTACCTGTTGTCCCGGTTGGCTTTTGTATTTTTGTGATTATGTATATATTTTAAATGCCTCAATAAAATGTTTCTTTTAGAAAGGAAATGAGTTCACAGTCTAATGTCAATCATGGTCTTCAGCCAGCCGGGGCTGTATAACTTGCTCCTGCTTCTATTTCTCATCATATACCCCTATTTGTGGGCAGCACGGTAGCACACGTGGCTAGCACTGTGGCTTCACAGCGCCAGGGTCCCAGGTTCGATTCTATATAAAACCTCTGCAATCTCCAACAAACTGGAAAAGGCTTTAGAACCATAATCTGTCAGAATGTCATCGTGCTTCAACATTTTAAAGTCAGGCTACATCATCTTTGTCTGTGCTTATACAGAAACCAATTGCTCTGTTGGATGAGCTACGTGAAGACTGAAAACAAGATCAAGATCCAAACAAAGGCATTGAGTTGCTCTACTCACAGATTGCGCAAAACAAACTGCTTAGATGTTAGATTGTTGAAGAGTACAATAAAAAACCCTCAAAAATTGATCTGCAAATTAATACAAGTCTGAGACTAAGCTATTGAAGAATATTGCACGATAATTTAGCACTACCTATTGCAGACTTAATGGCTTAGACATGCTGTCTATTTTGTGAAGATGCGATATGAAATGCTTTTTTAAAATAATTTAATTTTGAAAATGAAGTTCACCATTCCACCACTCCCAGAATTATAAGTGAGGTGGACAGATCATGGAGAACTGCATGGAGCTCCACATAAAGGAATAGTTTGACAAGTTTTTAATAACAGGAAGAATCTATGGTAGCTTTAGTGGCGCAGTAGTAAGCACCTCTGCCTCATGTGGCCAAGGACCCAGGTTCGATCACGGCCCCGGGTCACTGTCCGCGTGGAGTTTGCACATTCTCCCTGTGTCTGCGTGGGTCTCATCCCCACAACCCTAAGATGTGCAGGGTAGGTAGATTGGCCATGAAAAATTCCCCCTTGGAAAATAAAAAAAAGAAAAAAGAAATTTAAAAATCAAGAAAATGGCTAATTAGTTTAAAACACCTCTTTATGGGTGGCACTGCGGCGAAGTGGCTAGCACTGCTACCTCATAGCGCCGAGAACCTGGGGCGAAATTCTCCCAAAACGGCGCGATGTCTGCCGACTGGCGCCCAAAACGGCGCCAAAAAGACGGGCATCGCACGCCCCAAAGGTGCGGAATGCTCCGCATCTTTGGGGGCCGAGCCCCAACATTGAGGGGCTAGGCCGGCGGCAGAGGAATTTCCGCCCCGCCAGCTGGCGGAAATGGCCTTTGTTGCCCCGCCAGCTGGCGCGGAAATTACATCCCTGGGCGGTGCATGCGCGGGAGCGTCAGCGGCCGCTGACAGTTTCCCACGCATGCGCAGTGGAGGGAGTCTCTTCCGCCTCTGCCATGGTGGAGACCGTGGCAAAGGCGGAAGCGAAAGAGTGCCCCCACGGCACAGGCCCGCCCGCGCGCGGATCGGTGGGCCCCGATCGCGGGCCAGGCCACCGTGGGGGCCCCCCCCCCCCCCCGGGGCCAGATCGCCCCGCGCCCCCCCAGGACCCCAGAGAAGGCCCACGCCGCCTTGTCCCGCCGTTCAAAAGGTGGTTTAATCCACGCCGGCGGGCAGGCAATTTATCGGCGGGACTTCGGCCCATCCGGGCCGGAGAATCGAGCGGGGGGGCCCGCCAACCGGCGCGGCGCGATTCCCGCCCCTGCCGAATCTCCGGTGCCGGAGACTTCGGCAACCAGCGGGGGCGGGATTCATTGCCAGCCCCCGGCGATTCTCCGACCCGGCGGGGGGGTCGGAGAATGACGCCCCTGGGTTCCATTCCAGCCCCGGGTCATTGTCCGTGTGGACAATTCTCCCAGTGATTGCATGGGTCTCACCCCCACAGCCAAAAGATGTGTAGGGTAGGTGGGTTGACCATGCTACATTGCCTTTTGATTCAAAGACGCACCAAAACACCCCACCTCTTTATATCACAGTATCATGGAGTCACATCGTACAGGAAGTTGTTGCAGAGGCGATGGTGGTAATGGTAATGGTAATGTTGCTGGGCTAGTAATCCAGAGGCTCAGGCTAATACTCTGCGGACGTGAGTGTAATTCCCAATATGGCAGCTGGTGGAATTTGAATTCTGTTCTAAAACTTGGAATATAAAGTTGTCTCAGTAATCGTGACCATGATACTACGATCAGAAGTCACAAAAACCCAGCTGGTTCACTGATGTGCGTTGGGGAAGGAAATCTGCCATTCTTATCTTACCCGCCCTGGCCTACATGTGACTCCAGATACACACCATAATGGTTGGCTCTTAAACGTCCTGCAAAATGGCCCAGCAAGTCACTCAGTTCAAGGACAATTAAGGTGGGAAACAAATGCTGGCCCAGCCAGCGATGCCCACATCCGATGAGAGAATGAGGAAATTCAAACCAACATGCCTGTGCTAGTTCTTTAAAAGAGCAATCCAATTGGCCCCACTCCCTTGCTCATTTTCTATAACCCTTCAAAATCTTCCATTTCAAATATATGTTCAATTCCCTTTTGAAAGTTACTGCTCAATCTGCTTCCACCACCTTTTCAGGCAATGTATTCCAGATCATAACAACTTGCTGCATCAAAAGAACTTTTACCTCCCATTGATTCTTTTGCCAATTATAAAAACCCTGCTCACAGTGAAAATAGTTTTTCTTTTTTTAATTATATAGTCATTGTTGAATCCGCGGTAGGCAACGCATAGACAAAAGTAGAAATAACAGAATAAGGTTTATTTCGATACAATTACAACACTCCTGCACTCTCCTCAGGGTCTCCTTCCCCAACATGCAGCCAGGCTGGGATTTTTATACAACTGGGGCTCTCCAGGTAAAGGGAAAACCCCACCCCCTTATATTCTGGGGAGGTCACGGGATATCATATAGTCTTGATCCTAGGACCCCCCTAAGTCCAGAGCAACGTCCACATCCATGGGTAAGTATACCAGGCCTTTCAACCGTTTCGCCTGTGGACGGTGTGCAGGCGCCGCCCTTACGCCATCAGGAGATGTATGTCATACCGGGGAGCGTTTGTTTATGTGACGAGCATCTGGGCGGTGGTGGCAATGCTGGTGTGGCCACAGGAGCCGGTGGCCCAAATGGTGGCAGAATGTCCATCACAGTTTGCGAGTTGGAGCTAGGCGATTTTTCATCCGGCAACTCGTCCTCAAAAATCACCGCTGAATTCTCAGCAACCCGCGGGCGTTGGGTGTTAACATGGGTGGCCGGGACAGCAGTGAAGTCGCGACCGCTGAATCAACGGCTGGTACAGCAGGAGTATTTGGCATGCGGCTTCAGAGATGGTCCACATGGCAATTAGACCCCTGCTGGGTCACTGTCTGTGCGAAGTCTGCACGTTCTCCCCGTGTCTGCGTGGGTTTCCTCCGGGTGCTCCCGTTTCCTCCCACTGTCCAAAGACGTGCAGGTTAGGTGTATTGGCCATGAGAAAGTGCCCTTAGTGACCAAAAAAGGATAGGAAGGGTTATTGGGTTACTGGGATAGGGTGGAAGTGAGAGCTTAAGTGGGTCGGTGCAGATTTGATGGGCCAAATGGCCTCCTTCTGCACTTTATGTTCTATATGTTCTATGTTCTAGACTCGCAGCCCCGTGCCCGTATTTGGTAAGAAACCGGACATGTTTTCGCCAACCGAGATCCAAGCGGCCCCTCTGCCGAAGTTCCTTACATGCACTGTGTCTCCAGGTGAGAACTCGCGCAGTGGCCTGTGGCAACCTGTGTCTGCCTCGGTTCAGTCCTGAACATGATAGACCTTTCCGCCAAAATCCGGAAGAACAAGACTCAATTGGGTGCGGAGGCGGCGACCCATCAACATCTCAGCTGGCGCCATGCCCGTCGTGGCAGGTGGGGTTGTACGGAGCAGAATAACAACTTTACTAAGCGGGTCTCCCAGGATTCCAATGTTTGTTTTTTTTGTGCCGAGTTTAAAAGTTTGCAGTGCCTGCTCGGTCAACCGATTCAAAGCTGGGTGTGTTGAATCCCAAATTTCTTTATCCGTCAGTCTGGCCTCAATAAAAGTCGAGATGGATTTGCAAGTATAACAGAAGTTATTTTATTCAGCTTGCAAGCTACCTAGTCCACAGTGATACAGTTAACATGTTGCTTTCTGCAGCCCCGGGAACTAAGTGAAGGTCCCAGACAAAGAGATCAGTACTCATACATTCAAATGGCATCAAGTTTCACATACTCGACACCCATAGGTCATCCTATGTCCCTCCTGACTTGTTTGATCTATTCTGATTGGCTCACTTCCAATCCCTTTCTCCGGCCCCTATCAATGCAGCATCACTCTCATAGACACACCTCTTCCTGCTTTTTCCATGCGGTCTAAAATCCTTTGTCTTTACTTGCCAGAATCAAAGTGGCTTATTTCTACATTACATTAACTAATATCTCTAAAGTAACTATTTTATATCACATTCGTCAGGTGGTATGGGGTGTCCTCATGTGGCGGATTCCATTGGCAGATATGAATGCCGCAAATTCTGCACTCGTCTCACACTGGGAAGTTACGAAGAACAAAGTGGTGTGGTTTGTCTATATATCTCTGAAGGCAGAAGGGCAAGTTAATAGGGTGAGCGGCATGGACAGGGTGGTTATGCAGCAGATGTTCCCCTTAGTTGAAGGGTCAGTTACAAGAGGACACAAGTTCAAAGTGAGGGGTGGGAGGTTTAGAGGAGATTTGAGGAAAAACATTTTTACCCAGAGAGTGGTGATGGTCTGGAATGCACTGCCTGGGAGGGTGGTAGATGCGGGTTGCCTCACATCCTTTAAAAAGTACCTGGGTGAGTACTTGGCAGGCCATAACATTCAAGGCTATGGGCCAAGTGCTGGCAACTGGGATTAGGTGGGCAGGTCAGGGCCTTTCATGCATCGGTGCAGACTCGATGAGCCGAAGGGCCTCTTCTGCACTGTAGTTTTCTGTGATTCTGTGTAAATGCCGTACCATTGTCCGATACAGGCAGCTTGGGTATGCCGCGCATGCTGAAAATATGCCGGAGTTTCGCTATGGTGGTCTGGGCCGTCGTCACCTTACCTTGAGGACCTCCATCCACTTTGTGTGGGCATCGATGAGGACGAGGAACATCGCCCCTTGAATGGGGCCCACAAAGTTTATATGGAGGTGAGACCACGGATGACCTGGCCATTCCCACAGGTAGAGCGGGGCTGCAACTTATGGTATGCCTGACACTGGATGCAGCGTTGGGCCACCTTCTCAATATCTGCATCAATGCCGAGCCACCAAACATAGCTTGAAGGTAACATTTTTGTTATAACCTGCCTACTTAACATTGGCTCGGGACTAATGACTATCCCACAATCCTGTGGGAGTATGAGCTTCCCAAATGAGGGGGGCAGAGAAACCACTAGTAAACTCCTAGTATAAATAAAGCTGGCCAGTTCAGGAACCGGCAGGAAGGAGTAAGTAGCAAGGGAAGTTACTGCTACTGTTATGTATATATGTTATAGTAAATAAATGTTATTACTTTGTATCCTTAAAACTTGTGCTGGATTCTTCGTGGCCCTTACAAAACTGGCGACGAAGGTTAAAGTGAATAGCTGTCTACACTGCTGAAGCCACTTCCCTGGGTTTTTGTTGGATACAGGTTGGAAGTTGTTTTCTATTATACCATGCCTCTGTACAGACGTTTGGATGTTTTTGATGCTGCGCTGGAAAGCTGGAACCAGTACACACAACGGATGCGTTACTATTTCCGGGCAAACAATATCACCGAAAACGAGCGCCAGGTGGTCATATTGCTCACCGCCTGCGGCCCGCATACGTTTGGGGTGATTAGGAGCCTTACGTACCCAGCTGCGCCGGACACCAAAACGTTTGATGAACTTGTGAATATAGTGGGGCAACATTTTAACCCAACCCCGTCCACGATAGTCCAGCGTTACCGGTTTAATACCGCTGAGAGGACCCCTGGAGAATCCCTTGCCGATTTTCTATCCAGGCTACGCAGGATTGCGGAGTACTGTGACTATGGTGAGACCTTGTCAGAAATGTTACGCGACCGTTTAGTTTGCGGTATTAACAATGCGGCCACCCAGAGAAAGTTGTTAGCGGAGCCAACATTGACTTTTCAACAGGCCATTCAAATAGTATTGTCCCGAGAGAGCGCAGAGCGAGGAGTACAGGAGCTACAGGGAATGGAAGTGCATGCCTTGGGGCGCAACCCCTTCCGTCCGAAAACGTCCCCCCGCACTCCTGCGGTACCTTGGGCGAGGCAACGTCCGGACCGACGCCAGTGGCCGTCGGACATTCCTCCCCGAAGGGAGCCTTCTCCAGAGCCAATGGATGAGGAGCCATGTCCGTGTCAGACTTGTAGGCACCGACCCCGTCGCGGACGGCGGTCCTGGGGGCGCCAGAGGCGCCACCGTTCCGACCGAAACTGGGACCAGCCCAGGGGCCGTAACTGGGACCAGCCCAGAGGCCGTACCTTCCATGTGGATGAACCTGCGGCGACTACTCCTGAGGACGTGGAGACGGAGGATGACTGCCTGCAGCTGCATTGTGTGGCAGCTCCCCATGTGGCCCCCTTTAAGGTGACAGTACGGGTCAATGGCCACCCACTTGAGATGGAGTTGGATACTGGCGCAGCGGTCTCCGTGATCGCCCAGAGGACATTCGACCGCATCAAGCAGGGTATACAGACCGTTACATTAACCGACTCACAGGCCAGGTTGGCCACCTACACGGGGGAACCACTGGACATTGCAGGAACTACAATGACCCCTGTTGTCTATGGACGCCAGGAGGGGCGTTTCCCACTTATCGTGGTGCGCGGCCATGGGTCCAGCCTGTTGGGTCGGGACTGGTTGCGCCATTTGCGGTTGCAATGGCAGCACATCCTCCAGACAGTTTCTGGAGGGTTGACTGAGGTGCTAGGACGATACCCAGATGTATGGTTTTGGGAAAATAAAAGGGGCCGTAGCCCGTATCCAAGTTGAACCAGGAGCCATGCCGCGCTATTTCCGGAAGCGCCCAGTGCCTTACGCCTTGCTCGAGAAGGTAGAAGGGGAGCTCACTCGTTTGGAGAGTTTGGGTATTATCAGGCCCGTCTGTTTGCTGACTGGGCAGCACCAATTGTACCTGTAATGAAGCCAGATGCCACAGTTCTCTTGTGTGGCGACTATAAACTTACAGTGAATACGGTTTCCCGACTCGACCGATATCCAATGCCTCGCATAGAGGATCTCTACGCGAAACGTGCAGGTGGACTCTCGTTCACAAAATTAGATATGAGTCACGCCTACCTGCAGTTGGAGCTGGACCCTGCCTCCCGACCATATGTAACGATTAATACACACCGGGGCCTGTATGAATATACACGGTTGCCCTTTGGAGTATCCTCTGCCTGCGCAATTTTTCAACGTGTTATGGAGGGCATTTTGAGAGGTTTACCACGTGTGGCTGCCTACCTAGATGACGATTTGATTACAGGGACGTCGGAGCAGGAACATTTGGAAAATCTGGAGGCTGTCCTTAGATGCCTTTCGAGGCTGGAGTCCGTTTACGTCGCACAAAGTGCATATTTCAGGAAAATGAAGTAGTCTACCTAGGTTATCGGGTGGACCGCGAAGGTTTGCACCCCGTCGCAGAGGAGGTGCGTGCAATTCAACAGGCCCCCACCCCGACTGACACTTCGCATCTTTGTTCTTTTCTCGGTCTCGTAAACTATTACGGGAAGTTCCTCCCCAATCTGGCAACTACACTGGCCCCTTTGCACCTTCTGCTAAAGAAAAATCACACCTGGGTTTGGGGTCAGCCGCAAGAAACCGCTTTCCGGCGGGTAAAGCATCAATTGCCGTCGTCTGGGTTACTAACCCATTATGATCCTGGAAAGTCACATGTGATGCATCCCCGTATGGTATTGGGGCCGTCCTGTCCCACAAGATGGAGAACGGGGCCGAGCGACCGATAGCTTTCGCCTCCCGCACATTGACTGCAGTGGCAAAAAGTACCCGCAGATCGAGAAGAAGGGCCTGGCAGTGGTTTTTGCGGTGAAACGCTTCCACCACTACATGTACGGCCGCCATTCAACTATCATGACTGATCATAAGCCCCTGCTCGGACTTTTCAGAGAGGATAAGCCAATACCGCCCATTGCTTCTGCACGGATCCAGCGCTGGGCTTTGTTGCTTGCTGCATACGAGTATTCTCTGGAGCACAAACCAGGTACGCAGATAGCAAATGCCGACGCACTGAGCCGATTGCCTTTATCGACCGGCCCCATGTCGACCCCCACGACCGGTGAGGTGGTTGCAACCCTAAACTTTATGGACACCTTGCCTGTCACGGCATCACAGATCCGTGAGTGGACCCAGATGGAGCCAGTCCTGTCAAAGGTTCGGCACATAGTCCTGGATGGTGGGCAGCATAGACAGCTCCCAGGCGAGTTGTGGGCATTTTTGTCCAAGCTGTCAGAATTCAGCGTGAAAGACGGCATCCTCTTGTGGGGGACGCGTGTGATTGTCCTGGAAAAAGGCCAGGAGCTGATACTAACAGACTTGCACAATGGGCATCCAGGCGTGACCAAAATGAAAATGTTGGCCCGGACTTATGTCTGGTGGCCAGGCCTCGACACCGACATTGAGAAGGTGGCCCAAAACTTCTCCATTTGCCAGGAGCATCAGAAGCTTCCGCCAGCCGCGCCCCTACATCACTGGGAATGGCCAGGGCGGCCTTGGGCACGCTTGCATGCAGATTTCGCAGGCCCTTTTCAAGGATCCATGTTCCTTCTACTAATTGACGCCCAGTCCAAATGGCTAGAGGTGCATAAGATGCAGGGGACAACGTCCTGCGCAACAATTGAAAAGATGCGTTTATCGTTTAGTACGCATGGCCTCCCCGAGGTGCTGGTCACGGATAACGGCACTCCATTCACGAGTGAGGAGTTTGCGAGGTTCACGAAGATGAACGCCATCCGCCATATCCGCACTGCCCCTTACCACCCGGCTTCAAATGGGTTGGCAGAGCGCGCAGTGCAGACATTCAAAAGAGGCCTAAAGAAGCAGTCTTCCGGATCAATGGACACGAGACTGGCTCGCTTTTTGTTTACGTACAGGACCACCCCCCATGCAGTGACTGGGGTAGCTCCCGCAGAACTCCTAATGGGCCGGAGACTTTGCACCCGCCTTAGTATGGTTTTCACGGACATTGACGCAAAAGTACACCGCACACAAGAACGGCAGGGACAGGGATTTTCTCGGCATCGGCCGATTCGGCAGTTTGCGCCCGGTGACCCAGTGTTCGTTCGGAATTTTGCTGGTGGTGCCCAATGGGTTCCTGGTGTAATCTTTCGCCAAACAGGCCCTATATCTTACCAAGTGCAAGCCCAGGGTCGTCTCCAGCGAAAACATGTAGACCACGTTCGGTCCAGAAGACTATCTCCTCAAAAGATTCCTCGCCCCCGGAGCTCATTTCTACAGCCGCAGAGACCAGAGACAAGGGAAGGTAGTCCTCACAATCTTCCACTGGTGCCTCACTCGAAGCCTGCGCAGGTCGTTAGGGGACCGAATGGAGATAGAGACGCTGACATGACGGAGGCAGCAGACTCTGACTCCGAGATGGAGACACAGGATGCATCAGAGGGGGAATCCTCGGGTCCACGGGCCGTGGATGTACAACCGTTGCGCCGTTCATCACGGAAGCGCCGGTCTCCGTCTCGTTACACGCCGCCTGATCCAGCGCCGCGTGCAAATGGTGTCCGGCCTGCGGCCAAACAAGTCCGACGCCCTCCTTCGCCAGGGTCTTCAGTGGATTCCTTGGACTTTGGGGGGGGGAGGGATGTTATAACCTGCCTACTTACCATTGGCTGGGGACTAATGACTATCCCACAATCCTGTGGGAGTATGAGCTTCCCCAATAAGGGGGCGGAGAAACCACTAGTAAACTCCTGGTATAAATAAAGCTGGCCAGTTCAGGAACCGGCAGGAAGGAGTATGTAGCAAGGGAAGTTACTGCAAACATCCACAAATAGCAGTGTGAGAATGACCAGATAATCTGTTGTTCTTTGTTAGGGACGTTAATTGAAGAATAAACCTTGGCCAGGAGCAGAGGTTAACTCTCATGCTCTTCTTTGAAAAAGTGCCATGGGATTTTTTACATCCTGAAAAAGCAGACGGGACCTCAATTTAATGTTTCACCTGAAAGATGGCATCTCTAACAGTGAAGCAATCTCTCAGTTATACCCAGAGTGTCAGCTTAAAACTTTTGTATTCAAGTCTCTGGAGTGCAATTTAAAACTACGACCTTCTGATTCAGGCATGAATGCTCCCAACTAAGCCATCATAAATAACATTATGTGGTTACCATAATAAAAGATAAACAATTAAATAGAGATGAAATATTAATTTTCAAGAAAGGAGAAGATGTACCATTACTTTCGCTCGGCTCTGCTTCCATGAAGCCTTAAGTAAATAGGAGTGAATCACAGATCTTGTTCTATGGTTTTATAGCCCTGTTTCCAATTGAAGCTCCCTTATACTGAGGATTCAGCACTAAATCTATCCATATCTCCTGGGGGTGTGAGGGGAATCCCACAGTGGGTAGGTGTGGTATTATACACTGTTTGTATAATACGTATATGAGAGGTAATACGGTAAGGCTCCTGTACTACAGGTACGGGGGTAGATCCCTGCCTGCTGGCCATGCCCAGTAGGCGGAGTATAAATGTGGTGCTCACCGAGCTGCAGCCATTTCGGCAGCAGCTGCAGGAGGCAACACATCTCTGCTTAATAAAGCCTCGATTACTCTCTACTCTCGTCTCGTCGTAATTGATAGTGCATCAATTTATTAAGCAGAGATTTTACAGCGATGGATCTACGCATCAAGCCAGATCGCCTGCAGCTGCACCCTCAAGCAGACAACGCCACGTCGGCCTTCGACCACTGGCTAGCTTGCTTTGAAGCCTACATCGGAGCAGCGACAGAACAACCCTCAGAAGCACAGAAACCCCAGATCCTGTACACACGGTTGAGCTCCAATATTTTTCCCCTTATCCAGGATGCGCCCAACTATACTGAGGCCATGGCGCTTCTGAAAGAGAACTACATCCGTCCGATCAACAATCTCTATGCCAGGCACTTCCTGTCCACGTGGCAACAACTCCCCGGTGAGTCAATGGACGATTTCTGGCGTGCCCTGCACGCCCTGGCGAGGAACTGTGATTGCCAGGCAATTTCGGCCGTTGAACATACTGAACTCCTAATCAGGGACGCTTTGGTTACGGGCATAGGGTCGGCATACATCTGCCAGCGCCTCTTAGAAGTGGGTACGCTCGACCTCGCGGCAACCAAGAAACTTGGGACCTCACTAACGGTAGCCTCGCGTAATGTACAAGCGTACGCACCCAACCGCACTCATGGACACCGTGGGCCCCACCAGCGGCCGCCCTCAGCCAACCCCAAGCCTGCGTGGCAGCCAGCAAAACCCCAGGGGGTCCAAGTGCTATTTCTGCGGGCAAACAAAGCACCCCCGGCAGCGCTGCCCGATGCGGAGTTCAATCTGCAAAACCTGCGGGAAGGGGCATTTTGCTGCAGTGTGCCAGGCCCGGTTGATCGCCGCTGTATCCAGGCCCACTGTTCCTGCACCCCCCACGTACGGCCCGTGGGCGCCGCCATCTTCCTCTCAGCAGAACACGTTCGGCCCGTGGGCACCGCCATCTTCCCCCCATCAGACCTCATGCGGCCCATGGGCGCCGCCATCTTTAACGCCACCGCCATGTCCGCCCCGTGGGCGCCGCCATCTTCGGCGCCATTTTGGACGGCGCCTCAGGACCCCTGCTCGTCGGGCACCTCATCTGGCCGCCCATCGCCCGCAACCGCCGCCGACCAGCCCGGGGCCCACCAACACCAGCCGCAGCTCACCTCCATCATGCTCGATCAGTCCCGGCCACACAACCTCGCAACCGCGACAACAATGGTGAAAGTCGATGGCCACAAGACATCTTGCCTTCTCGACTCAGGGAGCACGGAGAGCTTCATCCACCCCGCTACGGTAAGGTGCTGCTCCCTCGCGGTACACCCTGTCACCCAAAGAATCTCCCTGGCCTCCGGATCCCACTCCGTGGAGATCCGGGGGTACTGCATCGCCACCCTCACCGGCCAGGGCGTAGAGTTCATCAACTTCCGGCTCTACGTCCCCCCAACCTCTGCGCTGCCTTGCTACTCGGCCTGGACTTCCAGTGCAACCTCCAAAGTCTAACTCTAAAATTCAGCGGACCCCTACCACTCCTCACTGTATGTGGCCTCACGACCCTTAAGGTCGACCCACACTCCCTGTTTGCAAACCTCACCCCGGATTGCAAGCCCGTCGCCACCAGGAGCAGCCATACAGTGCCCAGGACAGGACCTTCATCAGGTCGGAGGTCCAGCTACTACGGGAAGGCATCATTGAGACCAGCAACAGCCCCTGGAGAGCCCAAGTGGTAGTTGTAAAGACTGGGGAGAAACACAGTATGGTCATTGACTACAGTCAGACCATCAATCGGTACAGACAGCTCGACGCGTACCCCCTCCCACGCATATCTGATATGGTCAATCAGATTGCACAGTACCGGGTCTTCTCTACAGTGGACCTGAAATCTGCCTACCACCAGCTCCCCATCCGAAAGGTGGACCGCCCATACACTGCGTTCGAAGCAGACGGCCACCTTTACCACTTCCTTAGGGTTCCATTCAGCGTCACTAATGGGGTCTCGGTTTTCCAACGGGAGATGGACCGAATTGTTGACCGATACGGACTGCGGGCCACCTTCCCGTACCGCGATGTCACCATCTGCGGCCACGACCAGCAGGACCACGACGCTAACCTTTTCAAATTTCTCCACACCGCCAAACTCCTGAACCTCACGTATAACAAGAAGTGCGTATTTAGCACCAATCGCTTAGCCATCCTTGGCTATGTGGTGCAAAATGGAGTTCTAGGGCCCGACCTCGATCGCATGTGCCCCCTCATGTAACTCCCCCTCCCCCACTGCCCAAGGCCCTCAAACGATGCCTGGGGTTCTTCTCATACTACGCCCAGTGGGTCCCTAACTATGCGGACAAGGCCCCCCCACTCATCCACTCCACAGTTTTCCCCCTGACGGCTGAGGCCCACCAGGCCTTCAACCGTATCAAGGCCGACATCGCCAATGCATGCGGTCGAATAGACCCTCCCCTTTCAAGTCGAGAGAGATGCATCAGACGTCGCTCTGGCTGCCACCCTCAACCAGGCAGGCAGACCCGTGGCATTCTTTTCCCGCACCCTCCATGCCTCCAAAATTCGGCACTCCTCTGTCGAAAAAGAGGCCCAAGCCATCGTTGAAGCTGTGCGGCATTGGAGGCATTACCTGGCCGGCAGGAGATTCACTTCCCTCACTGACCAATGGTCGGTAGCCTTCATGTTCAATAATACGCAGCGGGGCAAGATCAAAAATGATAAAATCTTGAGGTGGAGGATCGAGCTCTCCACCTACAATTACGAGATTTTGTTTCGCCCCGGTAAGCTGAACGAGCCCTCCGATGCCCTATCCCAAGGTACATGTGCCAGCGCACAAGTGGACCGACTCCGAGACCTACACGATGGTCTCAGTCACCCAGGGGTCACCCGGTTCTTTCACTTCATAAAGGCCCGCAACCTACCCTACTTCATTGCGGAAGTCAGGACCGTCACCAAAGACTGCCAGATCTGCGTGGAGTGCAAACCGCACTTCTACCGGCCAGACCGAGTGCACCTGGTGAAGGCCTCCCGTCCCTTTGAATGCCTCAGCACGGATTTCAAAGGGCCCCTCCCCTCCTCCGACTGAAACACGTACTTCCTGAATGTGGTCGATGAATACTCCAGATTCCCCTTCGCCATCCCATGCCCCGATATGACGTCTGCCACAGTCATCAAAGCCCTCAATAGCATCTTCACTCTGTTCGGTTTCCACGCTTATGTCCACAGCGACCGGGGATCCTCCTTTATGAGTGATGAGCTGCGTCAATTCCTGCTCAGCAAGGGCATTGCCTCGAGCAGGACGACCAGCTACAACCCCCGGGGAAATGGGCAGATGGAGAGGGAGAACGGGATGGTCTGGAAAGCCATCCTGCTGGCCCTATGGTCTACAAATCTCCCAGTCTCCGCTGGCAGGAAGTCCTCCCCGACACCCTCCACTCCATCCGATCGCTGCTTTGCACTGCGACTAATGAAACCCCCCATGAACGTCTCCTTGCCTTCCCGAGGATGTCCATCTCCAGGGTTTCGCTCCCAACGTGGCTGGCAGCCCCAGGACCCGTCCTCCTCCGCAAACACGTGCGGCTCCACAAGGTGGACCCGTTGGTCGAAAGGGTACAACTGCTACATGCGAACCCGCAGTACGCCTGCATGGCGTACCCCGACGGCCACCAATACACAGTCTCCCTCAGGGACCTGGCATCAGCTGGTTTCCCCCCCCCCTCCAATTGCCCCGGCGCCACCCACCCTCCCCCCAGCGCACTTCACCACAGCCCCTGCTCCAGGACGATCCGTCCTCCCATTGGTTCCACCCGGGAATGAGGATGAGGACTACACGCTCCCGGAGTCACAGGCGACCAAGCCGGCGCCTGCATCACCACAGGGACTGCGGCGCTCACAACGGAGGATCAAGGCACCCGACCGGCTAAATTTGTGAACTTTCACCAAACTGTACTCTTTAAAAATGCTCACATACCATGTAAATGGTTTTCCACCACCCCCGCTGGACTCTTTTTTTAACAGGGGGTGAATGTGGTAGTCACCACTGTTTGTATAATACGTATATGAGAGGTAATACGGTAAGGCTCCTGTGCTACAGGTACGGGGGTAGATCCCTGCCTGCTGGCTCCGCCCAGTAGGCGGTGTATAAATATGTGTGCTCACCGAGCTGCAGCCATTTGGCAGCAGCTGCAGGGGGTAACACATCTCTGCTTAATAAAGCCACGATTACCCTCTACCCTCGTCTCGTCGTAATTGATAGTGCATCAGTAGGGGCGGGACTGGGGGGGATATGGCAGGGGGATGGGAACCTATGCAAGGAGTCAGAGCAGGAGGAAGTAAGGACAAAAACAAAAGACAGAAAGGGGAATAAGAAAAGTGATAGGCAGATAAACCAAGAGCCAGATTCAAACAGGGCCACAGTGAAAAATATTGGGAGTGGGACTAGTAATGTTAAAAAGATAAGCATAAAGGCTTTGTGCCTTAACGTGCGGAGCATTCACAATAAAATGGATGAACTTATTGCACAAATAGATGTGAACGGGTATGATATAGTCGGGATAATGGAGACATAACTGCAGGATAACCAGGAATGGGAACTGAATGTCCAGGGGTATTCTATATTTAGGAAAGACAGACAAAAAGGAAAAGGCAGTGGGGTTGCATTGCTGGTCAAGGACAAAATCAACACAATAGTGAGGGAGGATATTAGCTCTGACAATGTGGAATCTTTATGGGTAGAGCTTAGAAACTGCAAGGGGCAAAAAATGTTAGTGGGCATCATATATAGACCCCCCAAACTGCAGTGATATTGTCGAGAATGGCTTTAAACAGGAAATTAGAGACGCATGTGATAAAGGCACAACTGTAATTATGGGTGATTTTAATCTGCATATAGATTGTGAAAATCAATTTAGTCACAATACCAGAGAAGAGGAATTTCTGGAGTGTATGCGGGATGGTTTTCTGGATCAATATGTTGAGGAGCCAACTCGAGAACAGGCCATCCTAGACTGGGCGCTGTATATTGAGAACGGAATCATTGGCAATATAGTTGTGCGAGACCTTGGGGATGAGCTACCATAATATGCTAGAATTTTTCATCAAGATGGAGAGTGAAGTAGTTGATTCTGAGACTAGGGTCCTGAATTTTAACAAAGGGAACTGTAATAAAATGAGGCGTGAGTTGGCTATGATCGGTTGGGGAATGTTACTTAAAGGGATGACAGTGGATAGGCAATGGCAAACATTCAAAGAGCGCATGGAGGAACTGCAACAATTGTTTATTCCTGTCTGACACAAAAGTAAAACGGGAAAGGCGGCCAATCCATGGTTTACAAGGGAAATTAGGGATAGTATTCGATCCAAGGAAGTAGCATACAAATTGGCCAAGCAAAACCGTTCTGAGGATTGGGAGCTGTTTAGAATTCAGCAAAGAAGGACCAAGGGATTGATTGAAGGGGAAAATAAAGTATTTTATAATAATCTTTATTAGGGTCACAAGTAGGCTTACATTAACACTGTAATGAAGTTACTGTGAAGGAAAGTAAGCTTGCAGGTAACATAAAAATTGACTGTAAAAGTTTCTATAGGTATGCGAAGAGAACAAGATTGAAGACAAATGTCGGTCCCTTACAGTCAGAAACAAGGAAATGAATTATAGCGACAAACAAATGGCTGAGCAACTAAATACATACTTTGGTTCTGACTTCACAAATGAGGACACAAATATGATACCAGGAATTTATAGGATTGAAGGCTGATAAATCCCCAGGGCCTGATAATCTACATCTCAGGGTACTGAAGGAGGTGGCTTTAGAAACAGTGGATGCATTGGCGGTCATCGTCCAGGATTCTATAGACTGCGGACAGTTCCTGCAGATTGGAGTGTGGCTAATGTAACTCCACTATTTAAAAATGGAGGTTGAGAGAAAGGGAATTATAGACCAGTAAGCCTGACGTCAGTAGTGGGGAAAATTCAAGAATTCTTCATCAAAGATTTTATAGCAGAGCACTTCGAAAACATTGGCAGGATCGGACAGTGTCAGCATGGATTTATGAAGGGGAAATCATGCTTGACATATCTACTTTGAGGATGTAACTAGTAGAATTGATGAAGGGGAGCCAGTGGATGTGGCGCATTTGGACTTTCAGTAGGCTTTTGAAAAAGTACCGCATAAACAAAGAACAAAGAAAAGTACAGCACAGGAACAGGCCCTTCGGCCCTCCAAGCCTGCGCTGACCATGCTGCCCGTCTAAACTAAAATCTTCTGCACTTCCGGGGTCCGTATCCCTCTATTCCCATCCTATTCATGTATTTGTCAAGTTGCCCCTTAAACGTCACTATCGTCCCTGCTTCCACCACCTCCTCTGGCAGCGAGTTCCAGGCACCCACTACCCTCTGTGTAAAAACTTACCTCGTACATCTCCTCTAAACCTTGCCCCTCGCACCTTAAACCTATGCCCCCAGTAATTGACCCCTCTACCCTTGGAAAAAGTCTCTGACTATCCAAAAGATGAGCTTGTAAAATTAAAGCGCATGGGATTGGGGGTAGTGTATTGAGGTGGTTCGAAAACTGGTTGGTAGGCAGGAAACAAAGAGTAGGAATTAACGGATCTTTTTCAAATTGGCAGGTAGTGACTAGTGGGGTCCTGCAGGGATCAGTGCTGGGACCCCAGTTATTCACAATATGTATTAATGCTTTAGATGAAGGAACAAAATGTCATATCTTCAAATTTGCAGATGACACCAAGTTGGGTGAGAGGGTGAGCTGTGAGGAGGATGCAGAGATCTTTCAGTGTGATTTGGACAAGTTGAGTGAGTGGGCAAATGAATGGCAGATACAGCATAATTTTGGATAAATGCGACATTATCCACTTTGGTAACAAAAACAAAAAGACAGACTATTATCTGAATGGCCATAAATTAGGAGAGGGAAACGTGCAATGAGACCTGGGTGTCCTCGTACACAACTCACTGAAGGTAAGCATGCAAGTGCAGCAAGCAGTAAAGAAGGCTAATGGTATGCTGGCCTTCATAGTGAGCAGATTGGAGTACAGGAACAGGGATGTCTTGCTGCAATTATACAGGGCCAAGGTGAGACCACACCTGGAATATTTTGTACAGTTTTGGTCTCCTTATCGGAGGAATGATGTTCTAGCTATAGAGGGAGTGCAGCGAAGCTTTACCAGACTGATTCCTGGGATGACAGTACTGACGTACGAAGAGAGATTGAATTGGTTAGGATTGTATTCGCTGGAGTTTGGAAAAATGAGGGGGGATCTCATAGAAACCTATAAAATTCTAACAGGACTGGACAGGGTTGATGCAGGAAGGATGTTCCCGATGGCGGGTGTGTCCAGAACGAGGGGTCACAGTCTGAGGATACGGGATAGACCATTTAGGACAGAGATGAGGAGAAATTTCTTCACCCAGAGAGTGGTGAGCCTTGGAATTTGTTACTACAGGAAGTAGTTGAGTCCAAAATATTGTATGGTTTCAAGAAGCAGTTGGATATAGCACTGAGGGTGAAGGGGATCAAAGGATATGAGGGAAAGCAGGATTAGGCTATTGAGTTGGATGATCGGCCATGATTATAATGAATGGCGGAGCGGGCTTGAAGGGCTGAATGGCCTCCTCCTGCTCCTATTATTTTATGTTTCTATGAGGTCAGTGTGGGTCTGTACAATAGCTACTCAGAAGCTAGAAGTGATTTTAATTCTCCCAACTGTTTTTGAGTATCTATTGATCAAATAGTCGGAACCATCCTGAAATTTGTGATTTAAATCGCCACTTCAGATGGTGTCCAGTACAGGGCAATTGCTATGAAAACATTTCCTGGGAATCTCCTAGATGGTTGAGGGGAGGGGAGGAGGAAGTGGGGGCTGGTTCCCCAGCATTCCTTTGAGGTACCCAACCGATATGACGCCCTGGAGGTCAGGAGATATGGCCTAAAGTATTTTCAGCATTCATTCCTGTTAAAATTTAAAACGCAATAATACACAGCCCGACCTCTCAATTACCATTCTGGATCCCTTTACTGCGTCTGTGTTATCAGACCTCTAGTCCGACAATTTCTTGAGCTGCAATTCCTTCCAGTTAAACATGTAGGAAAACCAAAGCCATCACCTTCAGATCCCCACAATAAACTAATACAATTGCCAGAAATTTCAAACAGCTTGCCAACCACTCACTCAAGCTGAACAGGAGTGTTTGCAGCATCAGCATCCTGTTTGACTCCATGTTCTCTCCATCACAAACATCACCTTCATTTTCCTGACTAACTGTAGAGATCTTCAACTATCTCCCCTCTTTTAAGAATTTCCATCACCTATTCTTATTATCTATCTTGGGTCACTCATCAAACAAGATGCAAAATCAACCGAAGATACCTGGGCTAGATTTAAAGGTCAGGTATTGTGAACTCACTACAAAGAGTATGGAGCAGCCACAGCATCTCAATTACAAGGAGAAATTGTCTTCTGAAAGCCATTGTGACTGGTGACAATGTATGCCTCTGTACCATCATGAAGAGTGACGAGTCTTGAATAAGAGGATTTGAAATTAAATGAATCAGGCACGTAGGGCATGATCTACCAGCGGCGTCCCACTGGAAGTGGAGCACGACGCGGCTAGTAAATGCCAGGAGAGGCAACTACCAGGCTCCCCAACAGCTGTTGCACCTCACAAGATTTAATCAGATCTTGCGAGGCATTACGATCTGGATCCCCCACAATGGGTGGGACCCAGCCTCACACAGCTAAGTGGGTTTCAGAACCCACTTAACCTTGCTGATGCTGTAACTAACCGTTCCCAGCATCTACCGGCCTCTTCAGGGAGACTCCAGCCAGGCGTCGATTAGTACAGTTCCACGCAAACATGGACCAGGTGGAATGGCACCTGGATGGTCTCCCAGGCCATTGTGTCATGTGAGAGTACCTTTAAGAAATGGGGGTTTATAAAATAGATGTAACATAGATTAACATAGAATTTACAGTGCAGCAGGAGGCCATTCGGCCCATCGAGACTGCACCGGCTCTTGGAAAGAGCACCCTACCCAAGGTCAACACCTCCACCCGATCCCCATAACCCAATAACCCCACCCAACACTAAGGGCAATTTTGAACAGCAAGGGCAATTTATCATGGCCAATCCACCTAACCTGCACATCTTTGGACTGTGGGAGGAAACCGGAGCACCCGGAGGAAACCCACGCACACACGGGGAGGATGTGCAGACTCCACACAGACAGTGACCCAATCCGGAATCGAACCTGGGACCCTGGAGCTGTGAAGCAATTGTGCTATCCACAATGCTACCGTGCTGCCCAAAAGTAGTGGATGTACCTTTAAGAAATGGGTGTTTATTAGTGATGTCAGAGTGTGGGTTGAGCTGGGCTGTCTGTCTGCTTTTACTTTCACTTTGAGCTCGCAGCTACAGGGTGTGTTTTGTTTCATTTTAGATTTGGAGAAGCTACAGGCACAGCAAGATGTGTATGAATCTCTGCAAGCTTATGAATGTTCATTTGGTGATTTCAAAGTGGTAACTGTTCTCAGTAGTGAAGCTAAACCTGATGCCTTTCTGTCTTTCTGTAAAATGGGTTCTTTTTGTCTTATGGATGTTGCAAGGAAAGATCAAGAGTTACTTAGAGTACCGTATTCTTTGGGGGATTTTTTGGTGTTGATAGTTGTTAAGATGTTTACTGGGGGTTTATAAAGTGGTAATTGGTTTCATAAATAAAGTGTTTTAATTTAAAAGTACTGTAGATTTCTGTTGCATCACACCTGCAGAGTGGGCCCGGGTGCTCCCCATAACCACAATCTATTCAAAGTTGTGGGTCAGGTGAACTCTATGATACACGTTGGGGTTCTCTAAACCCTGGCCCATAACAGTTAGTCAGGGACATGGTAGGGTGGCACTCTGGCTTTCCCCCTGGCACATGGGCACCTTGGCACTGCCATCCTGACATTGCCAAAGAGCCTGGGTGGCACTGCCAAGGGTCATGGCCTGAGGGGTGCCATGTCCCGGAAAGGAGGGATGAGGGTAGGTATGAAGGTTGGGGGGGGGGGGGGCGGGGAGGTGAAGGATGGGGGTCCTGAAAGGGGGGAACGGGGGGACCTTATCACACCAAAAGGAGGTGTGGTAAGGTCTAAAAAGGGGGACCCTCAACAACCCCATATCAGGGTATCCTCACTTTTGGGGATGGGGGGTGGGGTAATGCCCATGTGTGTGAGGGGTGACATTGCCTGTGGATAGGGGTGTGTGGGGGACCTTCAAGCTCACTTAGAGAATGGGGCATCCTTTCAAAATGGTGGCCCGATCTCGGAGGAGCCGGTCTAGCCAGCGAGTTCAGCTCCCCAGTAATGGAAAAAGTTCGAAGTGTGGGTTAGCCCAGGGAGAAACTCCCCAGGGCCCGAAAAAGTGATTAAGTGTGGTTAGATAATGGTGGGGAACTCGTCGACAAAGCCGAGGAGAAACTCCCAGCTAAACCCACCTGAAGTGACACTTGGAAACCTTTCCGTTAGATCGCGCCCCTATTTAAGTGCCATGAACTGCCAAGTGGATAAATGAGTGGATGCTCAAGAAAGCTGGTGCTAAGGGGAAATTCTATCAAGGAAGCACATGTATTTTGGACACACGATACAAATAGGGAGTGTTTGGAAGAGAGGTAATTCAAGGCAATGCACCTCGAAAACATTTACTGGAAAGACCCAAAATGTAGTGGACGGATAATATCAGAACGTGGACTGGCCTCTCTATGTGAGAGACAATGAAGGCAGCGGAGAATATAAATCAGTGGAGAAAGACTGTTTGTAGTGCATTCAACCTACGGGACAAGGATGGATGAAAGACAAGACAACAAGAATGATTATGCCTATGTGCAGAACCTTGGATATTTTGCCATTTTAAAATGCTACATAAACACAAGTTAATGTTGTAGAAATATCCCATAAGTGGTGAGTTCAGTAAGCTCAGATGGAAGGATTTTGAGATGCTACAATTGGCTGCAGTGCCCCATTCTGGGGTAGCGATGAAGAAAAAAAGAAAAGCCTGGACCTTTGCTCAACTGTCAGTCAACATCCCTTGCTAGAAGTACACGTGTGTGAATATCAGAGACTAACCAACTAACATTTATTGTAAAGACTGATACTTGCCCTGCTGAAGCACACGTGGAACCAAACTTTAGCAAGGAGTGAACAGCTTCGAGAGAAAAATGGAAGGCAAAAGAATTAAGGAAAACAAGTTATTCTGTCAGCATATCAATGCCATTCAAAGCTTTGGACATTTTCCAAAGGTAACATTTTAAAAGCTTCTACTACTAAAAAGCACATCTCAAAACAATTCTGAGATAATCATACCAATAAAATGTTAAGATCAATCTGTTCACACAGCAAAACTCTACATGTCACAATGATGACATGTGGAGTGTTGCTCCACCACGAAGTAGTGAAAGGGATTCCAACATAAGATCAAAATTAGGGATGTTCACGAAAGACTACACAATGTTTAGTGCAATTTACTACCTCAGATACTGAAGCAGTCTGGTGGCACAGTGAGAGTGTCACTAGATGAGTAACCCAAAGGCCCAGACTAATGCTATGGTTCAAATCCCACCACAGCAGTTGCTGGTATTTAATTTCAATTAATAAATATTGAATTAATCGCTAGTCTAGTGGTGACCAAGGAAACGATTGTCATAAAAACCCATCTGGTTCACCAATGCCCTTTAGGGACGGATCTGGCCTACAAGTGACCCCAGATGACTCCAGACCCATGGTATGTCCTGTCCCACCAACAGAAGACCCACCAGAAATGGCAGCACACAGTGGTATACGGGAGGGAGTTCTCAACATCAACCCTGGACCGTGTTGTGTTGGGTGTTCCAATGCACAAATGATCCAACACGGCTGTAGATGGTACAACTCTGTTTTATTGTCTTAACAACAACTACTAACTGCTGGCTTGGGTACGGGCTTCACCAGCTAACCTGTGGACCCAGCCCTAGCACTATCTTAGTGAGGCACTCAGCACATGGTCTATGTCTGTGTGGCACGCTGTGAGCTCTGTGCTCTGAGCTATCTCCTGGTAGAATGAGCGGGAACTGTGGTGTTCCCTGTTTTAAAATGCGTGTGCTCTCACTGGTGATTGGCTGTGATGTTGTGTGTGTGCTGGTTGGTCCAACTGCCTGTCCATCAGTGTGTGTGTGATTGCACCATGATATGCTGATGTGGATATCATGACATCCCCCCTTTCACAAAGGAAATGTGCCTACATGATAATAAATAGAAATGTGTACTGAGTGCATCTGAGTATGTGTGTGCAATATTTACAACATGTACATGAGGCTAAACTATATACAGAGGCAGGTGTCAGGTGCAACAGAGCAACGAGGTTGCACCAATAACAGAACAAATGCAATGAGCAAACGACGAGAGGAAACCTCTGGAACAATGAACGACAAGAAAAGAAACTCGTTAACAGTACTGTAAAACAATTCAGTGAGTCCAATGTGCTAACAGGCCCATAAGTCAAGTCTCTCAGGTAGACGACGAATTTGGGTTGACCGCCTCAAGGGTGGGTCAGGATCCACCGGCTGAGGAATGGGCCTGGCCACGGGCGAGAGAGGAAGAGGCAGAGTGGCAGGAAGCTCAACAAAGTCGACATCAGGGACAACAGGAGGGCGTGACACAGGTGCATGATCTCGTAGCAAGCGTGGAACCAGACGAAGGGTCCGCCGATTACGGCGGCGAATGGAGCCATCAGGCATGCAAACCAGGAATGAGCAGGGAGCCACGTGGCAGAGAACCTCGGCGGTTGCTGACCAGCCACCCTCCGATAGGTGTATGCGTACGTTGTCTCCAGGCACCAGGGCAGGAAGATCAGTCGCCGGAGCGTCATGCGCCACCTTCTGCTGAGCATGCTGTTGTTGCATCTTTCGCAATACTGGAGCATGGTCGAGGTCAGGAACATGAATGGACGGCACAGTGGTCCTGAGGGTGCGACCCATCAACAGCTGGGCTGGCGAGAGGCCTGTGGACAGTGGGGCCGAGCGATAGGCCAGCAGGGCTAAACAGAAGTCAGATAGGGCATCAGCAGCCTTGCAGAGGAGCCGCTTCACAATGTGGATGCCCTTTTCCGCCTTGCCATTCGACTGAGGATGCAAGGGACTGGACGTCACGTGTGTGAAGTTGTATGAAGTGGCAAAGGAAGACCATTCTTGGCTCGCAAAGCAAGGCCCGTTGTCAGACATGATGGTGAGCGGAATTCCATGGCGAGCAAAGGTTTCTTTGCATGCCCGGATGACAGCTGATGATGTCATGTCGTGCAGGCGTATGACCTCCAGATAACTTCAGAAGTAGTCAATCAGAATAATGTAGTCCCTGCCGAGCGCATGAAAGAGGTCTACGCCCACCTTCGCCCAGGGGGACGTGACCAACTCATGGGGCTGAAGTGTCTCAGGGGGTTGCGCCGGCTGAAACCTTTGGCAGGTGGGGCAGTTGAGCACCATGTTGGCAATGTCGTCGCTGATGCCCAGCCAGTACACAGCCTCTCTGGCCCTCCGCCTGCACTTTTCAACTCCGAGATGGCCTTCGTGCAGTTGTTCGAGGATAAGCCGGTGCATGCTGTGTGGGATCACGATCCGGTCCAACTTCAAGAGGACACCATCAATGACGGCCAAGTCGTCCCGGACATTGTAAAATTGTGGACACTGCCCCTTGAGCCACCCTTCCGTCATGTGGCGCATTACACGCTGTGGAAGGGGGTCAGCCGCAGTTTCACGGCGAATGTGGGCCAGACGTGCATCAGTGGCCGGCAGATTGTCCGATGTGAAGGCTACTTGTGCGTCGACCTGACAAACGAACCCCTCCGAGTCGGGCGGTGTATTGACCGCCCTGGACAGAGCATCTGCGATGATGAGATCCTTCCCCGGGGTGTAGACAAGTTGGAAGTCGTACCTCCAGAGCTTGAGCAGAATGCGCTGGAGGCGAGAGGTCATATCGTTGAGGTCCTTCTGAATGATGCCGACCAGGGGGCGATGGTCGGTCTCCACAGTGAACTGCGGAAGACCATATACATAATCGTGAAACTTGTCGATGCCAGTCAACAGGCCTAGGCACTCCTTCTCAATCTGCGCATAGCACTGTTCTGTGGGGGTCATGGCCCGCGACGCTTAGGCGACCGGGGCCCATGATGCGGTGTCGTCCCGTTGCAGGAGTATTGCCCCAATGCCGGACTGGCTGGCGTCAGTTGAGATCTTTGTTTCCCGTGTGGTATCGAAAAACGCCAGTACCGGGGCGGTGGTGAGCTTGACCTTGAGCTCCTTCCATTCACTCTGGTGCGGGCAGCCACTGGAATTCCGTTGTCTTTTTGACCAGGTGGCGAAGAGCAGTCATGTGCGAAGCAAGGTTAGGAATGAACTTCCCCAGGAAGATGACCATCCCGAGAAAGCGCAGCACTGCCTTCTTGTCTGACGGCTGCTGCATGGCTGCGATGGCTGCCACTTTGTCGGCATCCGGCCGCACACCTGACCGGGAGATGTGGTCCCCCAAAAACATTAGCTCAGTCTGGCCAAAAGAGCACTTGGCTCGGTTGAGGCGCAGGCCCTGATCTCGTATCCGTGCAAAGACACGCTGGAGACGGCTAATGTGCTCCTGTGGTGTGGTGGACCAGATGATAACGTCGTCCACGTAGACACGTACCCCTTCGATGCCCTCCATCATCTGTTCCATGCTGCGATGGAACACCTCGGAGGCCGAGATGATGCCGAATAGCATCCTATTGTAGCAGTATCTGCCAAGTGGAGTGTTGAAAGTGCACAGCTTCCTGCTGGACTGATCCAATTGAATCTGCCAAAAGCCCTTTGAGGCATCAAGCTTGGTGAATATTTTTGCCCGAGCCATTTCTTCTCGTTTGGGTATGGGGTAGTGTTCCCTCATAATGTTGTGATTCAATTCTTTCGGGTCGATGCAGATCCGGAGCTCGCCGGAGGGCTTTTTTACGCACACCATGGAGCTGACCCATGGCGTTGGCTCCGTGACCCGGGAAAGCACTCCTTGGTCCTGCAGATCCTGCAGCTGCTCCTTGAGTGGTGCTGGGACCCTACGAGGTGCGTGAATGACCGGGGTGGCGTCCGGTTTGAGCCGTATTTTGTACGAGTAGGGCAGTGTGTCCATGCCCTCGAAAACCTCCTGGTTGTGCGCAAGGAGTGAGTGGCGCTGCGCCCTAAAGTCTGCATCCGGGAAATCGGACGTGCCTTCTGAAGACAGAGTGTGTACCCGCTGAATGAGGTGGAGGATCTTGCACGCCTGTGCGCCTAACAGAGAGTCCTTCGAGGATCCAACGATTTCAAACGATAGGTTGTGTGTATCATTGAGCTGGCAGGACCCCGTGGCCGGGATGATGTTTCCATTGTAGTCAACCAGCTGACAGTGGGATGGCAGAAACGGTGGTTTAACCTTCAAGGTCTGGAAGGCTGACCATGCAAGGAGATTGGCGGAGGCACCAGTATCCAGGCAAAATGTGATCTGTGATCGGTTGACCGTTAGGGTGGCACACCACTCATCGCCCGGATCAATGCTGTGCACTGGCAGCGGCTGGTGGTTCTGATTTGGGGACATCCGTTTTTTGTGGATTACCGCAACGCGGAAGGGCTCCCTGTCTTCGGTATCGCTGGTCTGCATACTATCAGGACATGACTCAGTGTAGGGGGGCTGAATCGCCCACACGTCCCTGCGAGGCTGGCGGAATTGTTGGGAGTTGGCACGTTGAGCTGCTCGACAAGCGTAGTGGCCCATCCTGCCACAGCGGAGGCAATGTCGCGCTTTGGCCGGCCATTGCCGCATAAAGTGGGGCGGAGCCACAGTTGCCGCACGTCGTGACGTCATGGCGTCCGTTGCGCCACTGCGCATGCGCGGTGTGGTTCTGCGTGGAGCGCGCCTGCGCATCACGTCCCTCTGCGTCAGCGTCCCCTCTTTTGGCGCGTACAAGCACGGGAGGCCTCGGAAAGCACGCAAAATGTCTGCCCTCGTCCGGGTCGCGGGCCGGGAGGAACTCGATCGACTGAACCCACTCCGCCTCGTAGGAC
Organism: Scyliorhinus torazame; assembly: GCF_047496885.1. Taxonomy (NCBI): domain Eukaryota; kingdom Metazoa; phylum Chordata; class Chondrichthyes; order Carcharhiniformes; family Scyliorhinidae; genus Scyliorhinus; species Scyliorhinus torazame. Next base: position 47,234,291 of record NC_092713.1, on the reverse strand, counting down.
CCGTGCCATGCCGTTTCGGCCGTCTGGATTTGGGAGTACCGGCTGGTCGCGTTCTCATGGAGGACGCAGGTCTCGATGGCAGTCGCTAGGGTGAGGCGCTTTATTTTTAGGAGCTGCTGGCGTAGGGTGTCCGAGATGACCCCAAAAACTATCTGATCCCGTATCATGGAGTCGGAGATGGCCTCATAGCCTCAGGACTGCGCGAGGATACGGAGATGTGTCAAGTAAGATTGGAAAGGCTCATCCTTACCCTGCAGGCGCTGCTGGAAGAGGTACCTCTCGAAGCTCTCATTGACTTCCACGCTGAAGTGTTCCTCGAACTTCAGAAGCACCATCTTATATTTTGTCTTGTCCTCACCTTCCGCGAATGCCAAGGAGTTATAGATGTGGATAGCGTGTTGCCCCGCCGTGGAGAGGAGGAGGGCGATCTTCCTGGTGTCCGATGCATTCTCCCTGTCGGTGGCTTCTCGGAAGAGCTGGAAGCGCTGTTTACACAGCTTCCAGTTTACGCCAAGATTTCCAGCGATTCGGAGCCGCTGCGGCGGGATGATGTTTTCCATGGAGCAGGATGGCGGATTTCTGAAAGGGTGCAGGTAGGTCTCACACTCGCTGGTTAGCTTCCACTACTGGTATCGTGTCGTGTTGGGTGTTCCGATGCACAAATGATCCAACACGGCTGTAGATGGTACAACTCTGTTTTATTGTCTTAACAACGACAACTACTAACTGCTGTCTTGGCTACGGGCTTCACCAGCTAACCTGTGGACCCAGCCCTAGCACTATCTTAGTGAGGCACTCAGCACATGGTCTATGTCTGTGGGGCAGGCTGTGAGCTCTGTGCTCTGAGCGATCTCCTGGTAGAATGAGCAGGAACTGTGGTGTTCCCTGTTTTATAGATCGTGTGCTCTCACTGGTGATGGGCTGCGATGTTATGTGTGTGCTGGTTGGTCCAACTGCCTGTTCATCAGTGTGTGTGTGATTGCACCATGGTATGCTGATGTGGATATCATGACAGACCGCATGTATTTTCTTTTTAAAAAAATATATTTTATTGAAATTTTTTTCCCTGAGCAACATTTTTCCCGCTTACAAAACAAGCGAAACGATAACAGTAACAAAACAGAAATTTTTTAACTGTTTAACAATAATAATAATAGTAGTAATAATATACAAGTAACAAAACCTCGTACTCTATTGACCTATACTCAACTGCCTCCCCCCCCCTCCCCCCTGGGTTGCTGCTGCTGGTCATCCGTCTTCCCTCTAACGTTCCCCTAGGTAGTCGAGAAATGGCTGCCACCGCCTGGTGAACCCTTGAGCCGATCCTCTCAGGGCAAACTTTATCTGCTCCAGTTTAATAAACCCCGGCATATCGTTTACCCAGGCCTCCAGTCCGGGGGGTTTTGCCTCCTTCCACATGAGTAGGATCCTGCGCCGGGCTACGAGGGACGCAAAGGCCACAACATCGGCCTCTTTCACCTCCAGCACTCCCGGCTCTTCCGCAACTCCAAATAGAGCTAACCCCCAGCCTGGTTTGACCCGGGCCTTCACCACCTGCGAAATCACTCCCGTCACTCCCTTCCAATACCCTTCCAGTGCCGGGCACGCCCAAAACATATGTGCGTGGCTTGCCGGGCTCCCGCCACACCTCCCACATTTGTCCTCCACTCCAAAGAACCTGCTCAATCTTGCCCCCGTTATGTGTGCTCTATGTAGCACCTTAAATTGAATCAGGCTAAGCCTCGCGCATGAGGAAGAGGAATTTACCCTGCTTAGGGCACCAGCCCACATACCCTCCTCTATCTCCTCCCCTAATTCTTCTTCCCACTTTCTTTTTAGTTCGCCCACCGACTCCTCCCCCTCTTCCCTCATCTCTCTATAAATCTCTGACACCTTGCCCTCTCTGACCCACACCCCTGAAAGCACCCTGTCCTGTATCCCCTGTGCCGGGAACCGCGGAAATCCCCTCACCTGTTGTCTAGTAAACGCCCTCACCTGCATATATCTCAAGAAATTCCCCCGGGGTAACTTATACTTTTCCTCCAGTGCTCCCAAGCTCGCAAAAGTCCCATCTATGAATAAATCTCCCACCTTCCTAATTCCCAACTGGTACCAGCTCTGAAATCCTCCATCCATTCTTCCTGGGGCGAACCTATGGTTGTTCCTGATAGGGGACCCCACCAGGGCTCCCCGCACCCCTCTCTGTCGCCTCCACTGTCCCCATATGTTCAGTGTTGCCGCCACCACCGGGTTCGTGGTGTACTTTTTCGGTGAGAACGGTAGCGGCGCCGTCACCAGTGCCTCTAGACTCGTCCCTTTACAGGACCTTCTCTCCAGCCTTTTCCACGCCGCTCCCTCACCCTCCATCATCCATCTACGTATCATTGCCACATTGCCGGCCCAATAATAATCTCCCAAATTCGGTAGTGCCAGTCCTCCTCTGTCCCTACTGCGCTGCAGGAACCCCCTCCTTACTCTCGGAACTTTCCCTGCCCACACAAAGCTCGTAATGCTCCTATCTATTTTATTAAAAAAAGGTCCTGGTGATTAAAATAGGGAGACATTGAAATACAAATAAGAACCTCGGGAGGACCATCATCTTAATTGCCTGCACCCTGCCCGCCAGCGATAAAGGCTGCATGTCCCACCTCTTAAAGTCCTCCTCCATTTGTTCTACCAGCCGTGTCAGATTAAGTCTGGTAAAGGTTCCCCAGCTCCTAGCGATCTGAATCCCCAAGTATCGGAAGTTTCTTTCCACTTTCCTTAGCGGTAAGCCTTCTATCTCTCTACTCTGGTCCCCTGGATGTATCACATATAATTCACTCTTCCCCATGTTTAACCTATACCCCGAAAATTCCCCGAACCTCCTCAAGATTCGCATAACCTCTATCAGACCCCCGCTGGGTCCGACACGTATAGCAATAGGTCATCCGCGTATAACGAGACTCGGTGTTCTTCTCCCCCTCTAGTCACCCCTCTCCATTTCCTGGAGTCTCTCAGCGCCATGGCTAGAGGTTCAATTGCCAGCGCAAACAACAATGGAGACAGCGGGCATCCCTGTCTTGTTCCCCTATATAATCGGAAATACTCCGATCTATGTCGACCTGTAACTACGCTTGCCGTTGGTGCCCCATAAAGTAGTCTAACCCAGCGAATAAATCCGTTCCCAAACTCAAACCTCCTTAACACTTCCCATAAATACTCCCACTCCACCCTATCAAATGCCTTCTCTGCGTCCATTGCCGCCACTATCTCTGCCTCCCCCTCCACTGAGGGCATCATTATCACCCCTAATAGCCGTCGCACGTTAACATTCAATTGTCTCCCTTTTACGAACCCTGTCTGGTCTTCGTGCACCACCCCTGGGACACAGTCCTCTATCCTCGATGCCAGCACCTTTGCTAGCAGTTTGGCGTCCACGTTCAATAGTGAAATAGGTCTATAGGACCCACACTGCATCGGATCTTTGTCCCTCTTCAAAATTAGCGATATCGTCGCCTCCGACATTGTCGGGGGTAGTGTCCCCCCTTCCCTGGCCTCATTGAACGTCCTTGCCAACAACGGGGCCAACAAGTCCACATATTTTCTGTAGAATTCCACCGGGAACCCGTCTGGCCCCGGGGCCTTCCCTGCTTGCATGCTTCCCAGTCCCTTAATAACCTCGTCTACCTCAATCGGCGCCCCCAGGCCTGCCACCGCCTGCTCCTCCACTTTCGGGAACCTCAACTGGTCCAGGAACTGCCGCATCCCCTCCTCTCCCTCTGGGGGCTGAGACCTATACAGTTCTTCATAAAAGGTCTTAAACACCTCATTTATCTTTCCTGCCCTTCGCACGGTGTCTCCCCTTTCATCCCTAATTCCTCCTATCTCCCTCGCTGCTGCCCTCTTTCGCAGTTGGTGCGCCAACAGGCGACTAGCCTTTTCCCCATATTCATACCTCCTTCCCTGTGCCTTCCTCCACAGTACCTCCGCCTTTCTGGTGGTCAGAAGGTCAAACTCGGTCTGGAGTCGTCTCCTCTCCCTGTACAGCTCCTCCTCCGGGGTCTCTGCAAATTCCCTGTCCACCCTTAAAATCTCCCCCAGTAATCTATCCCTTTCCTTGGCCTCTGCTTTCCTTTTGTGGGCCCCAATAGAAATCAGCTCCCCTCTGACCATCGCTTTTAGTGCTTCCCAGACCACTCCCACAGGGACCTCGCCGTCGTCATTGACCTCCAGGTATCTCTCGATACACCCCCTCACTCTTGCACACACTCCCTCATCCGCCATCAGTCCCACATCTAATCGCCAGAGTGTTCTCTGCTCCCTATCCTCTCCTACTTCCAGGTCCACCCAATGTGGGGCATGATCCGAAACCGCTATGGCTGAGTATTCAGCTTCTTCCACCCTAGAGATCAACGACCTTCCTAGAACAAAAAAATCTATCCGTGAGTACACTTTATGGACGTGGGAGAAGAAGGAATACTCCCTAGCCCTGGGTCTAAGAAATCGCCATGGATCCACTCCCCCCATTTGGTCCATAAACCCCTTAAGTACCTTGGCCGCTGCCGGCCTTCTGCCAGTCCTTGAGCTGGATCTATCTAGCCCCGGGTCCAGCACCGTATTGAAGTCCCCTCCTAAAATCAAATTTCCTGCCTCCAGGTCCGGAATACGCCCCAGCATCCGTCTCATGAACCCCGCATCGTCCCAATTTGGGGCATACACATTAACCAACACGACCTCCATTCCCTCCAGCCTACCACTCACCATTACATATCTACCTCCACTATCTGCTACGATGTTCTTTGCTTCAAATGCTACCCATTTCCCCACCAAAATGGCCACCCCTCTGTTCTTTGCATCCAGTCCTGAGTGGAACACCTGTCCCACCCATCCTTTCCTTAGCCTAACTTGGTCCGCCACCTTTAGGTGCGTCTCTTGGAGCATAACCACGTCTGCCCTTAGTCCTTTCAAATGCGCGAGCGCTCAGGCCCTTTTTATCGGCCCATTCAGGCCTCTCACGTTCCACGTGATCAGCCTCACTGGGGGGCTACCTGTCCCCCTCCCGTGTCAACTCGCCATTACCTTCTCTAGGCCAGTCCCATATCCCGCCTCTGCGCTCCCGCTCGCTCCCCCAGCGTCGCATTCCGCCCCCGACCACCTTCTCTTTAGCCATTTCCTTTTGGATTTCCGCAGCAGCAACCCAGTTGTCCCCTTCCCCCCCCCCCCCCCCCCCCCCGCTAGATCCCTATCTAGCTTGATTGCTCCCCCCATATCACTTCCGTAAGTCAGCTGACTTCAACTGACCCCGGCTACTCCTGCTCGCTCCTCGGCCCCCCCGGTGTGAGGGAACTCCCATCCGCCTTGCGCCTGTTTTCCCGCCTTATTCTTTCTGGCGCGGGAACATCCCTTTACCTGTCCCGCCTCTTATGGCGCAGCTCCCTTTCCCCTCCCCCTCTCCTTCCCCATTCTCTGACTATGTCCCGCCTCTCCCCACTCACCGGCGCCCACATTTCCCCAGTGTCCCCCCCCTTCCCTGTTTACTTCTCGCTTAACTTTCACCATCCCATTAACAAAAACAATAATAACAACAATAACAGTTCCCTGCAGCATCAGTCCCTCAGTTCCAGTCCAGTTTCTCTTCATTGATGAAGGACCATGCTTCCTCCGCCGTCTCGAAATAATATTGTCTCTCCTGATGCGTGACCCATAGTCTTGCCGGCTGCAGCATCCCAAACTTCACCTTCCTTTTGTGCAAAACCTCTTTGGCTCGGTTGAAGCTCGCCCTCCTTCTCGCCACCTCCGCACTCCAATCCTGGTAGATCCTTACCACCGCATTCTCCCATCTGCTACTCCGCACCTTTTTGGCCCATCTCAGGACCTCTTCTCTGTCCTTAAGGCGGTAGAATCGCACAATTATCGCCCTCGGTGGTTCTCCCGCTTTTGGTCTACTCGCCGGGATCCGATTTGCCCACTCCACCTCCATGGGGCCCGCAGGGGCCTCAGCACCCATCAGTGAGCTCAGCACCTTACTTGCCTACGCTCCACAGTCCACTCATTCCACACCCTCCGGGAGACCTAGTATCCTAAGGTTCTTCCTTCACGCTCCATTTTCAAGGGCCTCAATCCTGTCAGCACACTTTTTATGAAGTGCCTCGTGCGTCTGAGTCTTGACCGCCAGGCCCAGGACCTCGTCCTCAATACCTGACACCTTCTGCTCCACCACGCGAAGTTCCGTCTCCTGGGTCTTTAAAGTCTCCTTAAGCCCCTCAATTGCCTGTAACAATGGGGTCATTACCTCCTTCTTCAGCAGGTCCACGCACCGTCTCACCACCTCGTCCTGCTCAGGCCCCCATGTCACCTGTGGTTTCTCCGCCGCCATTTTGTTTCACTCCCTCTCTCTCTCTTTCTGATCTTCTGGCTGCAGATTCTTTGGGCTGCAGCCGCCGCCGCCGGTTTTTCCCTCCGTCTTTCGGGGGGGGGGGCTCCCTTCCCTCGCGCCTCGCACCGGGTTTTACGGCCGTTCAAGTCCCCGTTGAGGCTCTTAAAAGAGCCCGAAGTTCCGTCGGAGCTGGAGCCGCCGAAACGTGCGGCTAGCTCATCCCTGCCGCAACCGGAAGTCGACCGCATGTTTTTTCATGGCAACAGGTCAAATGTGGGCAATCCCCCTGATTATCTCTTACTGACCCCCTCAGCTGATGAATCAACAATCTTCCAAGTTGAACACTACTTGAAGGAAATACTGTGGCAAGAGTGCAAAATGTACCCTGGGTGTGGAACTTCAATGTCTATCACCAAGACAGGCAACCTGATAGAAGTCTACAAGATTATGAGAGACATGGACAGAGTGGATAGTCAGAAGCTTTTTCCCAGGGTAGAGGGGTCAATTACTAGGGGGCATAGGTTGTAAGGTGTGAGGGACAAGTTTTAAAGGAGATGTACGAGGCTAGTTTTTTTACAGAGAGGGTGGTAGGAACTTGCTACGGAGTGTGGCGACGCGGGGATTTTCAAAGTAACTTCATTGAGGTGTTAAGAAAGTCTACCTATGACAATAATAAAGATCATTATTATTATTATTATTATACAATAGTGACTTTTAAGGGAGGGTCTTGACAAATACATGAATAGGATGGGAATAGAGGGATATGGTCCCCGGGACGGTAGGGAGTTTTAGTTCAGACGGGCAGCATGGTCGGCGCAGGCTTGGAGGGCCGAAGGATCTGTTCCTGTGCTATAATTTTCTTTGTTCTTTGTTCTTATCCAAAGATCAGATCTAAGCTCTGCAGTCGTGCCACATCCAGGGCGTGATTTAACAGAAAGATTTCAAAGTGTCATTTTAGGCAAGTTTAGCAGGGAGGTTTCTTGCCGGCTTTTTTGGCGATATCCTCACTGGTATTTGCCCACACTTAGGGCGTGATCTAAGTGTGGTGGTGAGTGGGAATCGGCAAGAGTTTCCCGACAACTGACCCAGTAAGGCCGTCACTGGTATCTACCATAAATTGCTCTACTTAACGAGGCCACATGGGCTTCACACAACAAATGACAGTCACGCCGGCTGATTCAGCGATTCTATAAATTCAATAAAATCAATCTCTCAACTGTCCCAAAGAAGGATTTTGGCAGAAAAAACAGCAAACTCTGGAACAAAAACCATGGTAAAACGTTCATCTTCACTGAATTCTACCCGCCAAGGACAGAGGGAGACTATGCCACCTCTGCAAGTCAGCCTTGACCTTACTCACCAAGCTCGTAAAATTCAACTTACGAAATTGGACCCAATTCCGAACTACCTGCACCCACAAATACCTAAAATAAGAACACATTAAATGGAACGGCAACACCCCTAGAGGGAGAGCCAGGGTGTCACTCTGCCTTGTCCCTCACCACCCACGGGCTGCCAATGGCTTAGGAAACCCTCCCAGATGCTGTTACGCTCGGTCCACATTTGTGTGGACCAGTGATAAATGGCACCCATGTGATCTCTCACTGGTGAGCCGGTTAGTTCCCAGGCGGCCATTAGATTGGACTTACATCTCGCTAATGAGATGGAGATTGGTCTTAATTGGTGTCAATTGATGTCTCGCACACGTTTGGGCATGATCCGGCACCTGCCACTGGGAGCGGGCCGATTAAATCTTAAACCAATTCCTGCCCGGCGTGGATCCCGATTTTGTCCTCTCCCACTGTTTAACCGGCACGCCTGGTTCCTCACCTGACGCAACGCAGGTGTTAAATCATGCCCTTAGTCATTTTATATGGGCCTTGGGGAGATTGACCCGGCCAAGCCCACTCTTCAAACTTTTTTCAGCAGTGGGGAGCTGAATTCGATGGCGAAACCGGCTCCTCAGAGGTCAGGCCATCATTTTGAAACGGTGCCCCAATCTCTAAGTGAGCCTGAGTGTCCCCCACAGCCCCCACCCATGGGTGATGTCACCCTCCGCACACATTCGCATTACGCCACACCGCTCCCAAGTGAGGACATTCCACTATGGGGTTGCTGAGGATCCCCCCTTTTCAGGGCACCCCCACACCCTCTTTCAGGCCTCCTTTCAGGACCCCCACTTTTTAAAAATAAATTTAGAGCACCAAATTCATTTTTTTTTCCAATTATGGGGCAATTTAGCGTTGTCAATCCACCTATCCTGCACATGTTTGGGTTGTGGGGGCGAAACCTACGCAAGCACGGGAGGAATGTGCAAACTTCACCTGGACAGTGACCCAGAGCCGGGATCAGACCTGGGACCTCGGTGCCGTTAGGCAGCAGTGCTACTCACTGCGCCATCGTGCTGCCCTTTCACCCCAACCTTTAGGAGGCTCCTTCATACCACCCTTCACTGCCCTCACTCTTCATACCCCTCATCCTCCTTTCATGTGCTGGGCCCCCTCAGGTCCCGCACCTTGGCAGTGCCAACCTGACACCCGGGCACCCTGGTTGTGTCAAATATGCCTGGTGCCAGAGGGAGAGCCAGGGTGCCACCCTGCCCTGCCTCTGACCACTCAGGGATCCCTCCCAAGTGCCGTTACACCTGGTCCACATTTGTGGGGACCAGTGCTAAACGGCGCTATGGCAAGGTCTCTCAGGTGTTGGCGTTTGTTCCCGGACACTGGGATAATCTGCCACAGATTTAAATGAGCCTAATCACCCAGCGAGATCTAGATCACAACATGTCGCGAGATCCCGTTAGATCTCTCAAGGCGTTCCAAGCATCAAAAATCTCACAAGAGTCCTCTTGCGAATTTAACGGCCTTGTCGCATCATGGAGTCAGCCGCGATAACACCGTTCGATCGCGCTCCCAGTCATGAATGGTGGTCGACAGTTAACCATCTGGAGGAGGAGACTCCACAACCATCCCCATCCTCAACAATGGGGGCATGCAACACATTAGTGAAAAAGAGAAGGCTGAAGCATTTGCAACAATCTTTAGCCAGATGGGTGGCCTTGTCTTGAGGATCCCAGCATCACATAAGACCATAAGACATAGGAGCAGAATTAGAACTTCCAGAAGACATTTGATAAGGTGCCACACAGAAGTTTTGTTTAGATCACATGGGGTTCAGGGTAATTTATTAGCTTGGATAGAAGACTGGCTGATGGACAGAAGACAGTGAGCCAAGATAAATGAGTCCTTTTCTGGATGGCATGATGTAACCAGTGGGGTGCCACAGGGTTCGGTCCTTAGGCCCCAACTATTTACAATCTATATTAATGACAGGGATAGATATCATTACATTTAATTTTCTATTGCTAAATCATCTTTCAGATGAGCTAATTTGACAATAATCTCATTCAATCAATCTGGAAATTAGAATTGAGTGGGGCAGCACGGTAGCATTGTGGATAGCACAATTGCTTCACAGCTCCAGGGTCCCAGGTTCGATTCCGGCTTGGGTCACTGTCTGTGCGGAGTCTGCACATCCTCCCCGTGTGTGCGTGGGTTTCCTCCGGGTGCTCCGGTTTCCTCCCACAGTCCAAAGATGTGCAGGTTAGGTGGATTGGCCATGATAAATTGCCCTTAGTGTCCAATATTGCCCTTAGTGTTGGGTGGGGTTACTGGGATAGGGTGGAGGTGTTGGCCTTGGGTAGGTTGCTCTTTGCAAGAGCCGGTGCAGACTCGATGGGCCGAATGGCCTCCTTCTGCACTGTAAATTCTATGAAAAGACCTCATGCAGAATTTAGAAACTATTAGATCTTCCTTCTAAAACACCTAAAGCATTTCAAGATGGGATTAGATGGTGCAGTAATTTTACTCCTGGGACCTGAGATTCAATCAGTCCCTGATTAATGGGATGGAAATTTATTTTTGATAGCCATGGTCCCAAATAATAAATTTGGAATAATTCTTGGTGTTTATTAATCCAGAATCAAATCTGTACTAAATTGCACCTAATTCAGGCAAAAGCTCCTAACATGCTTCCATGGAAAACAGAAAATGCCATATTGATGCAACACTGTATAGCTGTCACAATTTGAAGATGCCAATGCTTCTGGAAGATTTATCCTGCTTGTACTCTATGCAAAACCTGATTAGAGAATTCTTGATAGTTATACTGAGCTAAAGTAAGTAAAAACATTCCTGCACCTACTGCTGATACGCATCCTAGGTGGCCAAGAACTGATTTTTAAAAATAATGCAAAGTTTTTAACCTCACAATTGGAAATTAATTACAGCAAATATATTTTTAGATTTAAAAATTCTGCAATAGTTAACTGGCTATAGGAAAAGTTAACCAAGTGAATTTGGTGCTTGTTCAAGCAGAATTGCTATATGTGCCAAGGACAAGGAATAGTTTCTCCCCCAACCAAGGAATTGGCTGACTAATAGAAGCAGCTGGGTACAAGTGATCCTTTATGCGGCAAGTAAATAACTAACCTGTCCCAGAGAGACACAGAATTTATCCCCCACAACCATTTTACTTTAACCAGTCACTTATTGCAGAAACTAGCCATTTCAGAGTTGTTTACATTTCTCCTTCCTGCTCATGTCTCTCATCATTTAATTAACTTTTTACACATTGGTGAAAAGTGTTTCTGTACAGGCTTAGCAGTCAATGGTTTCCTCTGTTTAAATAGTCTTTCACAAACCCGCTTAATTTAACCCTCTAAGAGCTGCTGCTCTCCAATTTACTTTAACTTCTCCCATAAAAAAGGCTATTGTTCCCCAAGTTCAAATTTGTCCTGCATGAAATGAAAATCGCTTATTTCACAAGTAGGCTTCAATGAAGTTACTGTGAAAAACCCGTAGTCGCCACATTCCGGCGCCTGTTCGAGGAGGCTGTTACGGGAATTGAGCCGTGCTGCTGGCCTGCCTTGGTCTGCTTTCAAAGCCAGCGATTTAGCCCTGTGCTAAACAGCCCCTGTGCTCTTCCCAGAAAAAAACTTTGGGCATCATTCTCCGGTCCGCCAGCCGTGTGTTCCTCGGCAGCGCGCCCTCACCAGAGCGGGATGTTCCTCGGCAGCGCGCCCTCGCCAGCAGCGGGATTCTTTGTTCCCGCCACCTGCCAATGGGATTTCCTATCGTGGCCACCCCATGCCACCGGGAAACCCGCAGGCATGGATGTGCTGCCGGCGCAACGGAGAATCCCACCCATTGTCCTTATGCTGCCCCAAGGAAAGAGTACTGCTAATATTTGGGTCAATGCCAAAAATAAAACCTAGGTTAATTGGGTCTTTTGTAGTAGTGGTGGCTTAAAAGGGTAGGCACAAGGTTAAAACTATTAAAATGACTTGTACATAATCTGCACATGTAGAATTCACATTTATAGGTCACCAACCATAAGGATTAATTACTGTTAATCCCTATTCAGACATAACAAAATGGCAGTAGGAATGCTAAATGTACCTTTACCATTACACGGAAGATAGTATTTTAGAACAGAATAGGCCTCCACATTTAGAACTGAAAAATGTACTCTTCTATGTACTGCAACACACTGTGGTATTAGGAAAATATTGATTATAAATAAAAAGGTAAAGTCGCCATAGTCCCAGATGACCATAGGCTGCTTTTCCCTTTGAGAGGGAGTGCTGACTGATGGGAGATTAACCCGAGGATCACCACACCTCAGGCGAGGGGCAAGGTTGAGAAGGTGGGCCTTCATAAATAACCTGATATAAATACTAGGGAGTACTTGGCTGGCAAACCGACTTCAGATAATCTAAGCAAAGAAAATTGAAAATACTTAATATATGATCGGACCAACAAAACCAGACCAAGAAACCAGAACTGCAAGTATTTTCACTCTCGACTTAGAACTGAAAAGCAGAGAGTTTATGTAACATGTGCATAGAATCTTGGTTAGACCACATTGTGGTGTATTGTGAAGCACTGAAGGAAGTGCCGAAATGATTTACTAGAATTATGCCAGATCTTAAGAGGTTTAACCTGTCAGGAAAGATTGAACGGGCTGGAGTTCGTCTCTTTTCTACAGTGAAGACTGTTAGTGGTTTTAAGATTATGATGTTTATACTTGTGGGCATCTCTATAAATATAAGATAGCCATTAATCAATCCAACAGCTAATTCAGAAGGAACTTCTTTACGCAGTGAGTAGTTTGAATGCAGAACTCACTACCACACCAAGCTGTTAAGGTGAATAGCATAGATGCGTTGAAGGAATTTGAGGAACAAAGGAACATGGTCAGTAATCAATCCACAATATGACAAGATTTGATGAAGAAGGGTAGGACGAGGCTCACGTAGAGCAAAGACATTAGCATGAATCTTCTGAGCCAAATGGCTGGTTTCTGTGCTTTAAATGTAATTCAATAACATGTAATCTCAAGACACTGCATGGGGGAGAAAGTAAAAGCACACTATTACACCACAGGCGAGTTGGTATCATGCGCCACTTAAATCCCAGAAAACAGATCGGATCGAGTTAAATGAGACATACACAGTATTTCTGGTATTTCCTCATTTAAAGATACAACATATTCCAGCTGCCAAAACCATTACTTTAAATTTCTGACTTCCTGTACATAATTTTTTAAAAGGTAAAGATTGTTGTATAGAAATCAGAAGCGATTTTATAAAATGTGTTGATATTCAAAAGATAGCTCCTTGTGTTAAAATACAAACTCCTTTAATTAATCCAGGTCAATTTCAGAATAATGGCTCCATAGTGCTCTCCACCTGACCCGACTCCAGCCACACGCAAAACATATTTACTATTCAGGTGATTGTCCCAATAGTGCATTTAAGGTGCAGATCTGTCTACATACCAGGCTTCTGGGAAAGCTTTGTACACATAAAGATGGGCAGAAATCCAGCCATTGCTCCGACCTACATTGGTAGTAATATGCAAACCAATAATAGGAGTCAGTGTGTGAAGAAAACTATGTACAGCAAAATCTTGGTAAGTTGAAACCGAAGGAATCCATCTCCAAATTCATGTTAAGTGGAGCTTTGCAATGGCTGAGGAGCCCTATTCCCATATGAATACATCTCTTTGTCACCGAATATGCCTACAAACATGGTTTAGGTCAAAAATATCAAATGAAAACGCTGTACAGGATTAAATGTGTGCAAAAGACTATTCAATTTGTTCACATCTTACAATGACGTGACCGTGTAAAAGGCTGGGGCTTTGCACTGAAAATTGTCGGGAGTAAGCCCTGGAAAATCTTTAATTTTTTTATGCTTGGTGTGCTATTTCGGATGTGGTGATACCGTCCACCATGTCTTCAATGCAGTCAAAGAGTTTTCACTGTCTTCGTGCTGCAGCGTGAAATCCTGGAAAATGGCTACAGCCTGTGCAGCACTGGCCAGGTAAACGGGTGGGTGTACGAGATCGCCTTGATCAAACCCTCCTTGGGTTCCTTTGTTGAGGAAGATACTGCATCTACAATGGCATCATCTATCATGCATCTTACAGCATCGTCCACCTCTGTATAAATTTCTCGGGTTGTCTCTGCTGAAATTTCCATGCCGGCCTCTCACAGCCTCGTCATTTAGTTGACATCACCCTGCTCTTCCTCGCTCCCGATGTCTGGTGCGTGACGGAGCAGTTGGCAATTGTGGCTTCTGTCACCATCTTCCACTCCCTTTTCATCCTCGAGTACTACGATTGAGTTCCTGCTTCTTATTGATGGCCTCAGTCAGCTCTCATTGGTGGTGGGTTTCCACGTTCCTAATCACCCCGATCTGATAGCTAGAGTTTGGCCGTTGTTGTTGGGAGGCAAGAATAGTTTTGTGCTCTTCAGGCCAGCGAAGTTGGGGTGCACGGAACAGCTGTCTGTAATGATTTTTGAAAAATGTATTTTATTCCAAACCTACGCAATAATACAATCAATCAACAAACAAATATCGTCAAGTTTCAAACAGTTTGTAATTTTCTTTTTCTCCCCTAAACTTGCCCATCATCCCCTTCCCACCAAACCACCACACCCACCCCCCCACATTATCTGCTGACAACAAATATATCCTCAAATGGAAACAGAAAGTGCCTCCATCGTGCGTAGAACCCCTCTTCCAAACCTCTGAGAGCGAACTTAATCTTCTCCAATTGTAGAAACTCCACCAAATCTCCCAACCACACCGATACCTTTTAACTTTAACATAGATTTAGGTTTAGTTACGCTCGCAGGTTTTGTACATCTTTTCACAAGGCAATCTCAATGTCAAATTATGACTTGCCCAGCATTCCATGACCTTCTGCTCTTTTGTGGTCTAAACCCCACACAGATTGGTCAGCGCAGTCATATGCCAAGCTCAGTCAGACAGGTTCCGCTGATCTGGAGATATCATTCTGTGCAATTTGCTGTTCTGCCAGTGGGAAAGGTTCATAACTTTGACATAATCGGAATTTTGTGTCATCCGAGTTTGACTCACTGCGGTTTCACTGCAGCGTCTAATTTAAAAAGAGTGACAGTGCTAATCCAGGTAACGAGGATGAGGAAATGGCTGAGGAACTGAACAGGTTTTTTGGGTCGGTCGTCACAGTGGAAGACACAAATAACATGCCAGTGACTGATAGAAATGAGGCTATGACAGGTGAGAACCTTGAGAGGATTGTTATCACTAAGGAGGTAGTGATGGGCAAGCTAATGGGGCTAAAGGTAGACAAGTCTCCTGGTCTGATGGAATACATCCCAGGGTGCTAAAAGAAATGGCTAGGGAAATTGCAAATGCACTAGTGATAATTTACCAAAATTCACTAGACTGGGGTGGTCCCGGCAGATTGGAAATTAGCAAACGTGACACCACTGTTTAAAAAAGGAGGTAGGCAGAAAGTGGGTAATTATAGGCCAGTGAGCTTAACTTCGGTAGTAGGGAAGATGCTGGAATCTATCATCAAGGAAGAAATAGCGAGGCATCTAGATGGAAATTGTCCCATTGGGCAGACGCAGCATGGGTTCATAAAGGGCAGGTCGTGCCTAACTAATTTAGTGGAATTTTTTGAGGACATTACCAGTGCGGTAGATAACGGGGAGCCAATGGATGTGGTATATCTGGATTTCCAGAAAGCCTTTGACAAGGTGCCACACAAAAGGTTGCTGCATAAGACACCGATGCATGCCATTAAGGGTAAAGTAGTAGCATGGATAGAGGATTGGTTAATTAATAGAAAGCAAAGAGTGGGGATTAATGGGTGTTTCTCTGGTTGGCAATCAGTAGCTAGTGGTATCCCTCAGGGATCAATGTTGGGCCCACAATTGTTCACAATTTACATAGATGATTTGGAGTTGGGGACCAAGGGCAATGTGTCCAAGTTTGCAGACGACACTAAGAAGAGTGGTAAAGCAAAAAGTGCAGAGGATACTGGAAGTCTGCCGAGGGATTTGGATAGACTAAGTGAATTTTGTCCTTCATTGCTAGAGGGATGGAGTTTAAGACTAGGAAGGTTATGCTGCAATTGTATAAGGTGTTAATGAGGCCACACCTGGAGTATTGTGTTCAGTTTTGGTCTCCTTACTTGAGAAGGACGTACTGGCACTGGAGGGTGTGCAGAGGAGATTCACTAGGTTAATCCCAGAGCTTAAGGGGTTGGATTACGAGGAGAGGTTGAGTAAACTGGGACTGTACTCGTTGGAATTTAGAAGGATGAGATGGGATCTTATGGAAACATATAAAATTATGAAGGGAATAGATAGGATAGATGCAGGCAGGTTGTTTCCACTGGCGGGTGAAAGCAGAACGAGGGGGCATAGCCTCAAAATAAGGGGAAGTCGATTTAGGACTGGGTTTAGGAGGAATTTCTTCACCCAAAGGGTTGTGAATCTATGGAATTTCTTGCCCAGTGAAGCAGTGGAGGCTCCTTCATTAAATGTTTTTAAGATAAAGATAGATAGTTTTTTGAAGAATAAAGGGATTAAGGGTTATGGTGTTCGGGCCAGAAAGTGGAGCTGAGTCCACAAAAGATCAGCCATGATCTCATTGAATGGCGGAGCAGGCTCGAGGGGCCAGATGAAATGAAAATTGAAAATCGCTTATTGTCACAAGTAGGCTTCAAATGAAGTTACTGTGAAAAGCCCCTAGTCGCCACATTCCGGCACCTGTTCGGGGAGGCTGTTACAGGAATCGAACCGTGCTGCTGGCCTGCCTTAGTCTGCTTTCAAAGCCAGCGATTTAGCCCTGTGCTAAACAGCCCCTGGCCTAATTCACTAGACTCTGGGGTGAAATGGCCTACTCCTACTCTTAGTCATTATGTTCTTATTGCTAGTCACCTTCAAATTTATGGTAAGAAACATTTTAGAGCCTTTAATAATGCAATTACCACAAATCTGGATGAAGAGAATATAGTTAACAACACAAATTTTAAAAGAGTTGATAGTGCATGAAGAACATCATATAATTATTTGAGGAAGAAGCAAACGTGGTAGATAGGGAAAATACTAAAGATGTCAGTGCATGGACTTTAGAAATGCTCAGAAAAGGCTACCTTTTTAGAGAAGTTGAAAGGATATGAAATGAGGAAGAAGTGTAGCATTTGAATCAAATAATATCTTTAGAAGACAGAAAACAGATGAAACCAAGGAGTCTTAAGTAAGACCATTTCCTGACCTAATGATCCCACCTCCTGCCCGCCCACACCATTTTCATGGCAGTGTGGCAGAGACAGGTTGGACTAGGGGCCACCACTCCTGAAACAGGCCCAAGTGGGAATTGAGAGACAGATGCTGAGACAGCCAGGTTAGGAACCTGCCTCTGTTGCCTCGGACATTGGACCAGTTCTGTACATAAGTATTAGGCAACCAACTCCTCACCCTCACACCCTCTCATATCCCCAATACATTCATATCTCCCATGCCCCCTCCATACATCCCTTGCAAACTCACCCAGTATCCATTATTGACAGAACTTAAGAGTCTGACAATGGTATTGGGAAGTCATAGAATTTACAGTGCAGACGGAGGCCCATCGAGTCTGCACCGGCTCTTGGAAAGAGTACCCTACTTAAGTCCACTCCTCCACCTTATCCCCGTAATCCAATAACCCCACCTAACCTTTTTGGACACTAAAGGCAATTTATCATGGCCAATCCACCTAACTTGCACATCTTTGGATAGTGGGAGGAAACTGGAGCACCCGGAGGAAACCCACGCAGCCACGGGGAGAACGTGCAGACTCCGCACAGACAGTGACCCAAGCCAGGAATCGAACCTGGGATTCTGGAGCTGTGAAGCATCTGTGCTAATCACTGTGCTAGTATGCTACCCTTTAAGATGCTCATGAAACTATCAAAATAAACAGCCTTTCACAAAACCTTTTGAAAAACCTTAATCCTCTTAGGAGCTTATAACATACATTGCCATTCAATTTCCAATTGAATAAAACCACAAGTGCTCATAAAATACATTGAAACAACTACTAAAAACACGGTTATATTAACTGATCATAAAACTGTCAATCAAAACAAAGCTCACATTCCCTTTAACAGTTGTATGAACAAACTCCCCTCCAAGCTGAAACATCAATGGGGTTAAGGTTTTTTCAATGGGATTCCATTCCAGAGATGTGTTAATAAAACCTCCAGAGCTGAATATCTTAAAATCTTTAAAAGTAGTGAAAAAGGTGACCATCTGTTACACTGCTTCAAATGCTCAACAGATGGCTAGACTGACAATCAAATAAAAGCTTAAGTCACAAGGGAAAATTTACATTTCAAAATCTTAATCTCAATGCTGTTGAATGCAGAAGAACAGTTTACCTACTGGATACAATACTTTAATGCATCTGAGCACATTCACAATGCTGGTCAATTTCATGATCACTTACCTTTTCTAAAAAATGTCCAAACATAATCATGGTGTTAAAAACATATTTAACTTAACATACACCAATACATTATAGCATGTGCAGTTGGCAACACCTAGGCTCCTCTGAAGTCCTGCAAACCACTCCACCAAAGAAGCCAGAATCCTTGAAAATAGCAGGACATTTTAAATGACCAACCTGTAATGGAGCCAGTAAGTGCAAGAATGCTGCATGGGGTCTTGCTTCCTGCGTTCTTAAAATCCCACATGATAGGAATGGGGCAGCAATCAATAGCATTGCCACCGCTAAATTCCCCACTACCAACATCTTGAGGGTTAACATTGACCAGACACTGAACTGGAGGAGCCACATAAATATTGTGACTACAAAAGGTCAGAGGAAATTCTGCAAAGAGCAACTCACCTCCTAACTCCCCAAACACTGTCCGCCATCTACAAAGCACAAGTCAGGAGTATGATAGAATATTCTCCACTTGCCTGAATGAGGGCAGCTTCAACAACACACAAGAAGCTTGAAATCATCTGAGACAAAGCAGCCCACTTGACTGGCACCCCATCCATCATCTTCAACATCTATCTCCTTCCACCACTGACCACCACCTGCATTTTGGGAGGACTTACAAACTACGGGAATGGACAATGAACGGTAGGACGCTAAGAAGTACACAGGCCCAGGGGAACCTTAGGGTGTATGTCCTGCTGTCTTCAGGGAAATGTAGATAAGGGGGTGAAGAAGGCATGTGGGATAATTGCCTTGATTAGCTAAAGCAGATAATATAAGAGCAGGGAGGTTATGATGGAGCTCTATAAAACGCTTGGTAGGCTACAGCTAGAATATTCTGTACAGTTTTGGTTGCCGCACTATGGAAGGAATTGATTGAACTAGAAAAGGCAGAGGAGATTCACCAGGATGTTGCTTGGGCTGGAGTGTTTCAACTAGGAAGAGAGGTTGGATAGGCTGGGGTTGTTCTTCTTAGAGCAGAGAAAGCTGAGTGGGTCCTGATAGAGGTGTGCAAAATTATAAAGGACATAGAGAATATAGATAGGAAGAGACTTTCCCCCCTTAATGGAGGGGGTCAATAACCAAGGGCATAGATTTGTGATAATCGGCACAAGATTTGGAAGGGATCTGAGGAAGAGAATTTTCACTCAGAGGGTGGTGGGAATTTGGAACTCACTTCCTGAAAGGGTGGCAGAAGCAGGAACCCTCACAACATTTAAGAAGCATTTATATGGGCATTTGAAACACCAGTATACAAGGCTATGGACCAAGTGTTGGAAAATGGGATTAGAATAGATAGGTGCTTGATGTCTAGCACAGACACGATGAGCCAAAGGGACTTTTTCTGTGCTGTAAAACTTTGTAACTCTATTCATTCCCTTTACCACCAATGCAGAGAAGCAGCAGTGTGTACCAGTTGCAAGATGCACTGAAGCAACTCACCAAGGCTCCTTCAACTGCACCTTGCAAACTCCCGACCTCTACCACCTAGAAGGACAAGGACAGCTGATGCATGAAGCAGCACCACCTGCAAATTCCCCTCCATGCCATACACCACCCTGACTTGTTGTTCCTTTACTGTCACTGGGTCAAAATTCTGGAACTACACTACATGGACTGCAGTGGTTGAAGAAGGCAGTTCACCACCATCTTCTCAAGAGCAATTAGGGATGGGCAACAAAACCGCTGACCCAGCCAGCAATACCCACATCCTGTGAAAGAATTTTTAAAAGTGCTTGGATGGCAGGTTACCAACATTTGTAGGTGACTCAAAAAAGGTAGAGTTAATTATCCAGATGAGCAAATAAAGTTGCAAAGGGCGGGAATCAGATGAAAAGTGACAAATGCAATTCAATATCAGTAATTATGAGATTATACGTGAAAAAATAGCAGCATTTGTTATGTCCTGAATGGAAATAGGTTTTGGGCTATGAAAGAGCAGAGGGATTTGGAGTACAGATTTACAAAACTGGGGGTTGGTGGGACAGTGTAAAAGGCTAACAGAACTCCAGGTTTTATCACAGGGAAAATTATCCAGACTGAGATGTATATTTTACAGACACTTGCAGAAGCAGTGAACAAGAACTGACCTTACTCTTGTGTGAACTATTTTTTTTTTTTTATATTTTCATTGGAGATTTTCCATTTCACAATAATTTTACAACAAAAACCCATATTCCCCACATCAGATGATACACAAAACCAACATAACAGAAGACCCTCAACCAACTGTACCCACCCCATTCACCAAGAGAAGAAAGAAAACTGAAAACAAACAAAACAAAACAAACCCCAACCCCCCCCCCCCCCCCAGCAGCAACTGACGGTGACTAATTCCTTAAAGTAGGTAATGAATGGCTGCCATCTCCAGTAGAATCCTTCAATTGACCCCCTAATGATGTACTTGACTTTCTCCAGGTACAAGAATTCCAGTAGGTTACCCAACCATGCCAAGGCCCTGGGCGGAGTAGGAGACCTCTTCCTCAGCAGAACTCACCTCCGGCTATCAACAAGGCGAAGGAAGGGATATCTGCATTAACTCCCATCTGCAATTCCAGCGAGTCCCTCACCCCAAAAATGGTCACCGGAGGCCAAGGCTTCAGATCGATGTTCAGAATCGCTGACATGGTGCTGAAGAAGGAGACCTGAAAGCTTACCAGTTTGGGGCAAGACCAGAACATGTGTGTATGGTTGACCAGCAGCCCCCCCCCCCCGCCCCCCAAAACACCACACACACTTCTACCTCTGGAAAGAAACCTCTCGTCTTAGTTTTGGTCAGGTGCGCCCTGTGCGCCACTTTAAACTGGATTAGATCAAGCCGTGCCCATGAAAATGTGGAGTTCACCTTACAAAGGGCCTTATTCCACACCTCATCATCCAGTATAGGTCCCAACTCCTTCTCCCACTTTGTCTTCACCTCACCTGCTGAGTCCAAATCCTCAGACAGAATTCGCTCTAAATACCAAACGGCTACCCTCTTCCCACCCAGCCAGTGAGAGGATTCTTTCCAACAGAGACATCCACGGTGCCATGGGAAATGTTGGGAAGGCCACCCATACAAAATTCCTTATCTGGAGGTACCTGACGAAGTTCAACCCCACAAGCCCAAACTTTGCCGACAATTCCTCCAAGCTGGCAACCATCCCTCTACAAACAAATCCCCAAATCTCTCAAGTCCCTTCCCTTCCCACACCCTGAATTTGGCGTCCAATGGAGTCAGCTCAAAGAAGTGATTCACATAGATAGGGCCATCCTCGATACAGATCCAAGCTTAAAATGCTGCCTGCATTGTCTGCATATCCTTAAAGTGGACATGACCACCAGGTTTGAGGAGTAATTAGCCCGAAAAAATGGAAGTAAGGCCATCACCAGTGCACCCAGACATGGGACCCCCTACATGATCTCGCCTCTATCTGTCCCCATACAGAACCTGGGTCACTGCACCACTCCAGCACCTTCTCAGCATTAGCCACTCAATAATGATAAAGCAAATTCGGCAATGCTAGCCACCCCCCTCCCCCGAGTGCCTATCCCTATGAAGAACTAGCCTACGGATCTTCGGGGTTTTGCCCGCCCATATAAATGATGAGGTCAACCTAATAGCCCTCACAAAAAAAGATTTTGGGAGTAAGGCAGGGAGACATTGAAAGAAAAACAAAAATCTTGGAAGAATATTCATTTTAATAGACTGGACTCTGCCAGCTAGGGACAGAAGCAGGTTGTCCCATTTTTGCAGATCAAGCGTAACCTTGTCCACCAGGCTTGCAAAGTTCAATTTACGAAGCCGGGCCCAATCATGGGCTACCCGGACACCCAGATACCGGAAGCTAGAGCTGGCCAAGCGAAAATGCAACACCCCCAAGTTGGCTCACCGCCCTGGGGCGTGAACCAGAAAACATTTGCTCTTTTCCAGATTCAACTTGAACCAAAGCTCTTCAGTAGCTCCATTAAATCACCCATAGTGGGGCCAGGTCCGTAACATAAAGCCAATGATAGTCAGCATATAGCGACACCCTATGTTCCACCCTGTGGTATTAGAGGTATTACAGTACCTGATAGGCTGGAGCACCATTGGTGGAAACTGTATGCTTTCTATTGGTTAGGATGTATGGTAGCTTTGCCCTGCTGGGCAGGGTATAAGAGCCCGTGCCGCCCCAGCAGCCTTCATTCTGTACCTGAGCTGCTGGGGGAAACATCTAGCTTATTAAAGCCTTCAGTTGGACTACAACCTCGCTTTAGTGGTCATTGATCGTGCATCAATTTAATAAGCTAGTTTTTTAAGAAGAAAGGATGGAGCTCCGAATCAAGCCGGAGTGTCTGCAACTCAGCCCCCACGCAGCGAACTCAGCGGCAATCTTCAAGCACTGGCTGGCGTGCTTTAAAGGGTATCTCGGGACGGCCGAAAACACACCCATGGGAGAGCAGAAACTGCAAGTCCTGCACTCAAGGGTGAGCCCGGAGATTTACACCCTCATCGAGGAAGCGGAAGACTTTGATGCAGCAATAGAGCTGCTAAAAGGACACTATATTCGCCCGGTAAACCAGGTCTACGCCCGGCACCTGCTTGCAACAAAGCGACAAACCCCTGGGGAAATCGCTGGAAGAATTCTACAGTGCACTCCTGGTGTTGGGGAGAAACTGCAGCTGCCCGCAAGTTTCGGCGAGCGAACACACTGAACTCTTAGTCCGGGACGCTTTCGTGGCAGGTATGCTATCCTCACAAATCCGCCAGCGACTGTTAGAAAAAGACACTCTGGGTCTCAAGGAGGCACGGGCCCTTGCAGGCTCCCTGGATGTGGCCTTCAGGAACACCCTTGCTTACGTTCCCGACCGCGCGGCAGCCCCCTGGGCAGCGTGGAACCCCTCCGCGGCCGACCCTGAGACTTCCCCCTGCTTTGCAAGGTGGCCTGGCAACCCCGGGGGGCCCCGCTGCTACTTTTGCGGGCAGGCCAAGCTCCCCCGCCAGCGCTGCCCGGCTCGCGTATCCACCTGCAAGGGATGCGGCAAAAAGGGCCATTTCGTGGGGGTATGTCAGGCCTGTGCGGTTGCCGCGGTCTCCGGCGGCGATTGCGGACCGCAACCACAAACTTCACGGCCCACGTGTGGACCCCGGGCGCCGCAATCGTATTCCGTGGACGACACATTGGAGGGATGGGCGCCGCCATTTTGTGCACACCCAGCCCTGTGCGACAAATGGGAACCGCCATCTTGGATGAACCCCCAGGACCCCAGCTCGGCTAACCACGCACTGCCCGAAGAGAACTCTCAACTGCTGCGATTAGCCTCGGTGACTCTGGATCAGTCCCGGCCTCAAAACACTCTTAACTGCTACAACGACTGTATTCATCAACGAGCACGAGACGTCCTGCCTAATCGACTCTGGAAGCACGGAAAGCTTCATACACCACGACACAGTAAGGTGCTGTTCTCTCCTCCTCCACCCCGTTAACCAAAAAATCTCCCTGGCCTCCGGGTCACACTCAGTGGAGATAAAGGGGTTTTGTGTAGCAAACCTCACAGTCCAGGGAAGGGAGTTCAAATATTTCCGCTCTACGTCCTTCCTCACCTCTGTGCGGCTACACTCCTGGGTTTAGACTTCCAGTGTAACCTCCAAAGTCTAACCTTCAAATTCGGCGGCCCTATACCTCCCCTTACTGTTTGCGGCCTCGCGACCCTTAAGGTCGACCCACCTTCCCTGTTTGCGAACCTCACCCCGGATTGCAAACCTGTCGCCACCAGGAGCAGACGGTACAGTGCCCAGGACCAGATCTTCATTAAGTCAGAGGTCCAAAGGCTACTGAGGGAATGGGTCATTGAAGCCAGTAACAGCCCCTGGAGAGCTCAAGTAGTGGTGGTAAAGACCGGGGAGAAGCATAGGATGGTCATCGACTACAGTCAGACCATCAACAGGTTTACGCAGCTGGAAGCGTATCCTCTCCCCCGCATATCCGACCTGGTAAACAGGATCGCGCATTATAAGGTCTTCTCCACGGTGGATCACAAGTCCGCCTACCACCAGCTTCCCATCCGCACTAGTGACTGCAAATACACTGCCTTCGAGGCAGATGGGCAGCTCTATCACTTCTTACGAGTTCCCTTCGGTGCCACCAACGGGGTCTCGGTCTTCCAGTGCGAGATGGACCGAATGGTTGACCGGTACGGTTTACGGGCAACATTCCCGTATCTCGATAATGTCACCATCTGCGGCCACGACCAACAGGACCACGACACCAACCTCCAAAAATTCCTCCAGACCGCAAAAATCCTTAACCTTACATACAACAAGGATAAATGCGTGTTCAGCACCGACCGTCTAGCCATCCTCGGCTACGTAGTGCGAAATGGTGTTATAGGCCCCGACCCTGAACGCATGTGCCCCCTTATGGAGTTCCCTCTCCCTCACTGCTCCAAGGCCTGAAGCGCTGCCTAGGGCTTTTCAGTTACTACGCCCAGTGGGTCCCCAACTATGCGGGCAAGGCACGTCCCCTGGTCCAATCTACAGCTTTTCCTCTGTCGATAGAGGCCCGCCAGGCCTTCAGCCGCATCAAAGCAGACATTGCAAATGCCACGATGCACGCCATCGACGGGTCCCTCCCCTTCCAGGTCGAGAGCGATGCGTCTGACGTAGCTCTGGCGGCCACCCTCAACCAAGCGGGCAGACCAGTGGCCTTCTTCTCACGTACCCTCCATGCTTCCAAAATCCGCCACTCCTCAGTCGAAAAGGAGGTCCAGGCCATAGTAGAAGCTGTGCGACATTGGAGGCATTACCTGGCCGGCAGGAGATTCACTCTCCTCACTGACCAACGGTCGGTTGCTTTCTTGTTTGATAATGAGCAGCGGAGCAAGATAAAAAACGACAATATCTTGCAGTGGAGGATCGAACTCTCCACCTACAACTATGAGATCTTGTATCGTCCCTGGAAGCTAAACGAGTGTCCTGACGCCCTGTCCCGCGGCACATGTGTCACCGCACAAGTGGACCGCCTCCGAGTCCTCCACGAGGACCTCTGCCACCCGGGGGTCACTCGCTTTTTCCACTTCATTAAGGCCCGCAACCTGCCCTACTCCATCGAGGAGGTCAGGACAGCCACCAGGGATTGCCAAATATGCGCGGAGTGCAAACCGCACTTCTACCGGCCAGTGAAAGCGAACCTGATAAAGGCTTCCCGTCCCTTTGAACGCCTCAGCATGGACTTCAAAGGCCCCCTCCCCTCCACCGACCGCAACACGTACTTCCTGAACGTGATTGATGAGTACTCCCGGTTCCCATTCGCCATCCCCTGCCCCGACATGACCGCAACCACTGGCATCAAGGCTCTCCATAGCATCTTTGCACTGTTCAGGTTCCCCGCTTACATACATAGTGATAGGGGGTCCTCCTTTATGAGCGACAAACTGCGTCAATTCCTGCTCAGCAAGGGCATCGCCTCCAGCAGGACGACCAGTTACAACCCCCGGGGTAACGGACAGGTAGAGAGGGAGAACGGAACGGACTGGAAGACTGTCCTAGTGGCCCTACGGTCCAGGAACCTCCCAGCCTCCCGCTGGCAGGAAGTCCTCCCGGATGCCCTCCACTCCATCCGGTCACTGCTGTGTACCACCACCAACCAGACACCTCACGAATGTCTCCTCGTCTTCCCCAGGAAGTCCTCCTCTGGGACCTCGCTCCCGACCTGGCTGGCAGCACCCGGACCCATCCTGCTCCGAAAACACGTGCGGGCGCACAAGTCGGACCCGTTGGTCGAGAGGATCCATCTGCTCCATGCTAACCCCCAGTACGCCTACGTGGCGTACCCAGACGGCCGACAAGATACGGTCTCCCTACGAGACCTGCCGCCCGCCGGAACCCCATGCACAACCCAACCACCAGTCCCACCCTCCCTCCCACCAGTGCACCTTACAGGAGGATTGGTCCTCCCGCCGGCCCCGTCTAGGCCCCCCCACCCACCGATGCACCCCGCAGGCGCTCCCTCCCCAGGTCAGCCGTTTTCCCCACCAGCGCCGTCTAGGGGTGCCAAAGCTGCCATGGAGATCGAAGCCACGCTCCCGGAGTCACAGACGCCCGAGTCTCCACCGGAGTCACCATCGAAGCTCCGACGATCACAGAGGACGACCAGGGCACCCGATCTACTGATTGCTTCATTTTAAACTGTAAACTGTAAACTTAAATCACCAATTGTAAACAGCTATCAGAATTGTAAATAGTTACAAAACGCTGTACGGAGGTATTACGGTACCTGCATAACTAATTCTACCACGTTGCCATGTTTGTAGTATCAAGCCACCAACCCCGCCGGACTTTTTTTTAACAGGGGGTGAATGTGGTATCAGAGGTATTACGGTACCTGATAGGCTGGAGCACCATTGGTGGAAACTGTATGCTTTCTATTGGTTAGGATGTATGGTAGCTCCGCCCTGCTGGGCGGGGTATAAGAGCCCGTGCCGCCCCAGCAGCCTTCATTCTGTACCTGAGCTGCTGGGGGAAACATCTAGCTTATTAAAGCCTTCAGTTGGACTACAACCTCGTTTTTGTGGTCATGATCGTGCATCACACCCCTCCCCTCTTTATTACTTTCCACTTTCCCAAAGCCCTCAGAGCTAAGACTAAAGGCTCAATCGTTAACGCAAATAGGAGGGGGAGCATTGGACACCCTTTTCTAGTTCCCCTATTCAAATGTAAGTACCCTGAACCCAAGGAATTGGTTTGAACACTGGCCAAGAGGGCCCTATACAACAACCCTACCCATGAAATCAATTTTGGCCCTAGACCGAACCTCTCTAGAACTTTGAAAAGGTACCTCCATTCCACCCTGTCAAATGCCTTCTCAGAATCCAAGGATGCAATCACCTCCGGCTCGGGCCCCTCTGATGAAGAGAGAGCAACATTCAGCAGACTCCGAATATTGGCTGACAATTGCCGGCTCTTAACAAAGCCTGTCCGATCCTCCGCAATCACCTCAGGGTGGCAGGGCTCCAGCCTTACCACCAACACCTTAGCCAGTATCTTGCCATCCAGATTTAACAGCGAGAGAGGCCGGCATGACCCACACTCATCAGGCCCTTATCCTTCAACAGGATGGAAATAGAAGCCTGTGAAAGTGGCAGGCAGGGATCCCCGGGACAAAGAGTCATGAAACATATCTACCAGCAACGAGACCAACTGGTCAGCAAACAGCTTGTAGAATTCCACCAGAAACTCAGCAGGCCCAGGAACATTACCAGTTTGCATCCACCCAATACCTCTCAATATCTCCTTAGGGCCTAGTGAGAAATTCCACCGGAAATTCCAACCATCTAAAAATGTTGGACTGTGTGGTCCGACCTTTAAAGATTTTTTTTTAAAGCCTCAAAGGCAGCGTTATCCTTGTCTGGGGATGAAACCAAGCTACCACTCAAGTCCCTAACCTGAATAATTTCCCGAGATGCCACCTGCTGCCTCAGCTGATGAGCTAACAGGCGGCTCGCCTTCTCCCAATACTCAGAAACTTTTTCACGCCTCAACTGTTTCACCACCTTTCATGGAGACAACAGATCAAACTGTGTCTGCAGCTTCTTCCTGCTCAACAGGACCTCTGGGATAGCGTCATACGTATACCTGCGGTCCACTTCCAAGATATCATCCACCAACCTCTGCCGTTCCACCCTTACCTCCCTCTCCATATGCACCTTATATGATATAATCTCACCTCTAATCTCCGTTTTCAATATTTCCAAAAACACCGAGGGTGAGACAGACTCATTCCTATTGAATTCTACATACTCATCAATGGCATAAGACATGTGCCCACAGAACCCCATATCCGCCAATAATCTTACATCGAAACTCCACCGTGGGCGCAGATCGGGGCTTGCCTCCAAAACCAAATCCATTAGATGTGGGGCAGTATCCGAGATGACAATGGCAGAATATTCTGCCTTTCTCACCCAAGGGAAAAGAGACCTATCCACCAGAAAAAAGTCAATCCTGGAATACACCTTATATACTGGGGAGAAGAATGAGAATTCTTGACCCCCCCCAACCCCAAGGTGCATTAACCTCCACGGATCTGTACCCCCACCACCCCCCAAGCTGTTTCATAAATGCTAAAAGTATTTTTCCACCCCCGAGAGTGCCAACAATTTTCGCCTAGAACGGTCCAACTTTGGATCTAGCAGGAAATTTAAATCATCTCCTAAAAAATGTTGGTGTGTATCCAAATCCAGAATGGAAGCCAACAGCTTCCTAATAAATGCGTTGTCCCAATTCGGGGCATTTTTGTTAACTAATACCACCAACGTAGCTGCTAAAGACCCTGTAGCCATCATGCACCTACTGTATGGATCCACCACAACCCTGACAGCCAAAAAATGAACCAGTTTATTGATTAAAATTGCCAAGCCCAAGCACTACCTACAAAGCCCAAGTGAAAGACCTGGCTCACCCAACCCTTCTGTAGTCTGGTCTGGTCCCTCACCCACAGATAAGTCTCCTGCAAAAACACCACATCAGCCCTCAGATTCTTTAGGTGAGAGAAAATGTTTCACCTTTTTACATAATCCCCTTATGTCCAGGTGACCAACTGAACCAGGAGTCAGCCATTTCCACCGTAAAGGATTATCAGCGCCTGCCTACCCAAGATGGCTGCCAAACCAACCCAAAAATTGAGTGAAAGGATACCCCATAGTCAGAAAACCCCATAGTCATCATCAGAAAACTAACCCTCCCTTCCCTCTCCCATGAACCAAACTCCACCCAAACATCCAAATTGATTACATTCCAAAGAACAATACCCCCCTCCTAACCAACCCTAACCCCCACCAATAGAAAATGCTGGGCTCATTGAACTGCAAAAAACAGGTCCAACAGGACGCAGCCCCTCCCCCATTTCGCTTTATTGCTAGGGAGGTAGCCTCTACCCTGGGCATAAAAAAGAGAGAGAAAAATCCCTACCCATCCCAGCTACAAGAGTACAACGAAATTTAATAACCCTATCAAGAGCATAATCCCCCAAGAGTCATATATTTCCAAAGAAAAGAGAAATATTGCTGTAACAATATCCAACAGAACCGTTAATCTCCCATCCCCCATCACAACTTCTGCAAAACAATCTCATCCCAACCCAAAAACAAAGAAATAACGACAAATATACACAATACCCCAAAACCCCTTCCCATAAACAACCATGATGTGGAGACGCTGGCGTTGGACTGGGGTGGGCACAGTAAGAAGTCTTACAGCACCAGGTTAAAGTCTAACAGATTTGTTTAGAATCACTAGCTTTCGGAGCATAGTTCCTTTATCAGGTGAAGGAGCTACACTCCGAAAGCTGGTGGTTCCAAACAAACCTGTTGGACCTTAACTTGGTGTTGTAACATTTCTTACTATGAACAACCATAACAAGTCTACACAGAGCCCATTTAACTTGATCCCAGTCCATGCTCTGTAACAAAAGTCTCTGCTTCCTCCCAAGTGTCAAAGTAGCAACCCCTTGACAAGCCAAACCTCACTCCACTCTTGTACAAAACCGCTTTGGCCTTATTAAAGGCCAGCCGCTTCTTCGCAAACTCCGCACCAACATCCTGGTAAATTCTAATGTGGCTGCCTTCCCATCTCGAATCACGGTTCTTATTGGCCCACTCCAGGACCCGCTCCTCCTGGAAGCTATGAAATCCGACTATAACCGTTCGAGGTGGCTCATTAACCCAAGGCTTCTGCCGGAGCTTTCGATGGGTCCTGTCCAACTCTGGAGAGGATGCCAGTTCACCCTCCCCCATTAGCTCACCAAACATCTGCAAAAGACACGCAATTCAATTCAGGCCCTCCACACCCTCCAGCAACCCCACAGCTCTGGGATTTGTCTCCTCAACTGATTTTCCAGGACATTTACCTTCACCCTCAGATTCTTATTCTTCTCTGCTGCTCCCGAGATCTCGGCCTCCAATGAGGCAATTTTGTCGCTGTGCCTCGACAGAGCCACCTCCACCCCCTTCAACACCTCGCCATGCTTCTTCACAGCTTCCAAAGTTCTCTCCAACCTTTCGCGGATAGGACCCAATCGATTTACGGAGAGTTTCAAACACCATTCTCCGTTGCCTCTCAAAATGCTTTTCAAATTGCTTTTCAAATTCAGTAGCTAGTACCCCAGTTAGCATGTCTGCCGCAATCGGGGCAGCCGGAGCCGCCATCTTCCCTGCTGAGGCTCGACGCAAAGCCTCCGAGTCGGTTGAAGAATTTCCACCCGCAGACTTCTTAGTTGTCGCCTTTATTGACATAACTCCACAATGGGATCCCTCTACTTTCTTGTGGGTAGAATGTGTCCAGCAAAAAACCCTGGGAACCATGCAAAAAGGGCCAAAAAACAATTCCCCTGGCGGGAGCTACCTATTCCACCACCTCCTCATACTTGCTGCCACCGGAAGTGGTTCTCGTGCGTACTGCTAACAAGAAGAAATCAAATAAATAATCCAAGACAAAAAAAATCAATTTTTCTCATAACTGCTGCAGAGCTGGGTTTGTGGATGCTGCAGTAGTCATCTGCTACTCACTCAAACCCCCTGTCCTTTCACTTAATGTTCTTCAAATGAATCCTTCTCTTCAATTAACCTCAAACTACTGGACTGGCTCTTTGAATTTCTATCAAAAGCTCTCATAGTCTTGCATTTCCATCCCTTCTGGTCCTGACTTGAAGCCAATGACTTAACCTTAGGATTCAGTGAACTTAATTGTTTTTTTAGGAATCACTTGAATGAATTGGGGAGTTGTTCAAAACTAATATATAAAATAAAATCTACTCCCAGCCAGTGAAATTAATTGCATTCCTGTACCTGTAACTGGTAACCACAGTTTTACTGATGGTTTTAATTATTCATGGTCAAGCTGAAGGGTTTGTGCTCTATTTATACTACCATTACTCTCTATAATTTGACAGTTCTATTCTAGGGTATAATTGGAGTGAGAATGGTGAAATGTTCACTTCATTCATTATGTACGTGGCAAAATCCCGCTTATGATTTTCATAATATTGATGCGAATACTCCTTGTTCAATTGAATCATCTGATTTTTTTTGGTATGAAACATGTTTAGATTTGCTCAATCTATTGGCGTGATTCTTCCAAAAGGGAACAAAGTCCCCTAGTGAGCGCATTTAGCCACGTGTTTCCCGGCACTTGCCAAGAAACACATGGCTATTCAACACAATTTGCATTGAATAAGGGGCCTAAACGGGGAGTGTGCAGCCAAGGCCGCACATAGCTAGTTTTTAACAGTTGGGAGCTCTAGTCGCCGAAACTCCCCATAGTAGCAAGATTTTT
Source organism: Scyliorhinus torazame (assembly GCF_047496885.1). Taxonomy (NCBI): domain Eukaryota; kingdom Metazoa; phylum Chordata; class Chondrichthyes; order Carcharhiniformes; family Scyliorhinidae; genus Scyliorhinus; species Scyliorhinus torazame. Next base: position 47,202,806 of record NC_092713.1, on the reverse strand, counting down.
AAATGGTGTCCTGATCTCCAAGGCCCTCGAAACAATCCCCGACCCCTGACCCCCAGCACGAACGCAATATGATGTTAAATCAACATTTAAACTGCGGGTTGAATAACATGGCGTCTCAACGGAAGGTGCCCGCTGAGCCACAGGTAGACTTAAAAAGGTCATACAAATCTCCATGTCTAGAAAGAGTGCAGAGAAAGGTGTGCAGGAATACCGGGGAATGGAAGTCAATAGTGTGCGACACGCCCCCTCCCGGCATAAGGCACCCCCTAAGATGAGAACCCCCAGAACCCCATCCTGGACGGATCACCACTGAGGTCAGTGCCGATAGCCTGGGACCAAGTCGACCAGGCAGGACATGGCCTCCAAACCTGAAGAGGAGGACCCTAGACGATGCGGGACATGTTGGGGGGGGGAGGAAGCCGCAGGAAACGGAAACCACAGGGCAGACCCTCAATAGAGGTAGGCTTCCGTCCAGATCCTGCACTTTCCTTTTGAATCAACCTGAGAATGAATGCATGCAACTGGATTGCATAGCAGCACCTAAAGCCTTTCCTATTACAGATCACCGCTCAAGTGAATGGCCATTCCTTGGAAATGGAATTGGACACAGGGGCCGCTGTCTCAGTCATTGGCAGACAGACATTTGAGAGAATCAAATAGGAAGTATAATTACGGGATACTGAGACCAGATGGGCCACATATACGGGAGAACCGCTGGCAATAGCGGGGACTACGATGACTTCAGCAGTCTATGGTCAAAAATCCATAAGGTTATTACTGATCATAGTAAAAGGACATGGCCCCAGTCTGCTAGGCCGTAACTGGCTGCAGCGCCTCCGCCTTGATTGCCACCAGATTTTCCAGATGGGCTCCGGAGGACTCTACCAGATATTGGGGAAGTACCCAGAGATTTTGCAGACCAGTTTGGGGAAAATAAAAGGAGCCATGGAAAAAATTCATGTGGACCCTGACGCACAACCAAAATACTTTCGGACTTGCCCGGTTCCCTATGCACTGCTATCAAAGTTGAGGCTGAACTGGAATGGCTAGAAGACACAGGGATCATAAGGCCAGTTATATTTGCCGACTGGTCTGCAACGATTGACCCATCCTGAAGCCAGATAAAGCTCTTTGCCTTTGTGGCGACTATAAAGCAACTGTGAACAGCGCCTCCCGATTGGACCAGTACCCAATGCTATGAATTGAGGACTTCTATACAAAGTTGGCTGGAGGTCACTTGTTCACAAAGCTCGACAGGAGTCATGCCTACCTCCGATTGGAGTTGGACCCAGCAGTACGTAATGATAAATACTCACAGATTATATGAATATATCGGACTTCCTTTCGGGGTATCCTTGGCTTGCACCATCTTCCAGCGAGTTATTGGGAATATTTTGCGGGACTTTCCAAGAGTGGCGGTCTGCCTGGATGATGTGTTGGTCACAGGCATGACGGAGCGTGAGCACCTGAGCAATCCAGATGAGGGGCGAAATTCTCCCGAAACGGCGCGATGTCCGCCGACTGGTGCCCAAAGCGGCGCCAATCAGACAGGCATCGCGCCGCCCCAAAGGTGCGGAATGCTCCGCATCTTTGGGGCCGAGCCCCAACATTGAGGGGCTAGGCCGACGCCGGAGGAATTTCCGCCCCGCCAGCTGGCGGAAACGGCCTTTGTTGCCCCGCCAGCTGGCGCGGAAATGACATGTCGGGGCGGCGCATGCGCGGGAGCGTCAGCAGCCGCTGACAGTTTCCCGCGCATGCGCAGTGGAGGGAGTCTCTTCCGCCTCCACCATGGTGGAGACCGTGGCGGAGGCGGATAGGAAAGAGTGCCCCCACGGCACAGGCCCGCCCGCGGATCGGTGGGGCCCGATCGCGGGCCAGGCCACCGTGGGGGTACCCCCCGGGGCCAAATCGCCCCGCGCCCCCCCCCAGGACTCCAGAGCCCGCCCGCGCCGCCTTGTCCCGCCGGTAAATAGGTGCTTTAATTTACGCCGGCGGGACAGGCAATTTATTGGCGGGACTTCGGCCCATCCGGGCCGGAGAATCGAGCGGGGGTGCCTGCCAACCGGCGTGCCGCGATTCCCGCCCCCGCCGAATCTCCGGTGCCGGAGACTTCGGCAACAGGTGGGGGCGGGATTCATGGCAGCCCCCGGCGATTCTCCGACCCGGCGGGGGGTCGGAGAATGACGCCCGAGGTACTCGGTCGCTTCTCAGACACAGCGTGCGCCTCAAGAGGGAGAAGTACATATTTTGTGCCGAAGAGGTATTCTATCTGGGATATCGGGTGGGCTGGGAGGGTCTACGCCGTGTTACGTGCAGAAGAAAGGCACCGCCAGAAGAAACCTTTGCTAACTTGAAAAGACAGCTGACTTCATCCTGCCAAACCTCTCCTGGTCACATGTGATGCCTCGCCATACGGCATTGGTGATGTTTTCATCACATTGGATGGACGAGGGTAGGGAGCAGCTGATTGCATTCGCCTCACAAACACTTACCGCAGCCGAGCGTAATTAAATGAAAATTGAGAAAGAGGGTTTAGCCATGGTCTTTGCTGTCAAGAGGTTCAGTGTGTGTATGGACATCATTTCATGGTTTTGATGGACCACAAACTGCTGTTGGGTCTCTTCAAAGAAGATAAAACCATTCCACCCATAGCATCAGCGCGAATCCAGACGTGGGCCCTTCTGGCGGCATATGAGCATACACTGGAACAGCGGCCGGGCAAGCGGATCGCAAAAGCGGATGTGTTAAATAGACTCTCGCTGGCAACAAGATCACCATCGCTGCGCCCCCCCCCCCCCCCCCCCCAGAGCTGATGACGTTATTACCATGCTGCACTTAATGGATACATTGTCAGTGACGGCAGCGGCCCAGATACGCAAGTGGACACAATCGGACCCTTGATTGTCAAACGTTCACCACCTTGTTCTATACTGGGCCGCTTCCAAAAGTATACCAAAATGGCAGAGTTCAATGTGGAAGACAGCATCCTCCTCTGGGGGACTCACGGTCGTGGACCCGCACAAAGGTCGGGTCCTTATGACCTTCATAACGGACACCCGGCAGTATCCAAAATGAAAATGCTCGTCCGCAGCTATGTCTGGTGGCCAGGCCTGGATGTGGAGATAGAATGACTGACCCGACAATATAGTATATGCCAAGAATGGTAGAAGTTCCCTCCTGCTGCACCTCTTCATCCCTGGAGTGGTCGATTCGGCCTTGGTCACTGCTTCACGCCGATTTTGCCGGCCGTTTTCAAGGATCCATGTTCCTGGTCAGAATCGACCTGCATTCAGAATGGCTACAGGTCCACAGGATGCCTTCCACGACTTCCAAGGCAATGATCGAGAAACCGAGACTCTCTCAGACACAAGAAATTCCAGAAATTTTAGTCACCGACAATGGCACGCCATATACAAGCAAGGAGATTGGGGTTTCATGAAAAGTGATGCGGTGCGTCAAACTGCACGGTCCCGTGTCACTCAGCTTTGAGTGGGCTAGCTGAAAGAGCGGTGCAAACATTCAAAAGAGGGTTGAAAAAGCAGACCTTAGGCTCGCTCGACACCCACCTCGCCAGATTCTTATTCTGCTACTGGACCACCCCACATGGTGCGGCAGACGCAGCACCGGCAGAACCTTTGATGGGTCGCAAACTTTGCACCCGCCTCAGTCTTATTTTTCCAGATACTGGGGGGAAAATACGCCGCAGTCCAGAGCAACAAGGACATTACCTGGACAAGCGTAAACAGACCAGACAGTTCACACCAGGTGACGCAGTCTATGTTAGGAACTTTGGCAAGAGCACCAGATGGGTTCCAGGCACTGCAAGTCAACAGGACCGATATCGTACCAAATCTGAGTACAGGATCGAGAAATGAAGAGGCACCTGGATCATCGCCACCCAGCAGGCCGGTGATAGGCAAAACAAATCCAGAGGAGCCAGTTTCGACTCAGATTGCCCCGACGCCAGCAGCTTCGAGGATGTTGCCCAAAGGGAGATCCGATGTAGAAGTGAAGGAGGTCAAGGATTCCGACCCTGACATGGAGATCCAGGCGCCGGACGTTTCAAACACTGAACAGACCGACAGGCACCAGTGGTCATCCAACCACGACGATCAGCAAGGGAGCGGCGTTTGCTGTCTAGATGTAAAAAAAAAGCAGGCGTCCGCCTACTCCCACCTTCTTCAGAGGAATCTTCGACATGGAGGGATGGGGGGTGGGGGTGGAGGGATGTTATAACCCGCAGGAGACCCACGGGATTAGGCCAATTAGTCTCCCCTTGAGCCTTGTTGGGTATGAGCTTCCTCGCTGAGGGGAGGGGGCCCCATCAGAGGAGCTATGGATACTGTGTATAGAAACCCAGCCCAAGTGGGAGCCGAGCAAGGAAGTCCTGACTGGGACCGGTGTACAACGTGTAAATAGTTGCTATCATAATAAACAATCAGTCTCTTTAAGTCTCTCGTGTGGACTCAATAGTAACAGTCGCTACAGACTGAAAGTAATTCACTGCAAACCTGGAGGCAATTCAACAGCGTGGAAAAGGAGTAAATGTAGTAAATATTTTTGTTACATAATTTGCTGGACTGACTGCACCACATTTCACAGTGGAACTTGGTCGTTGCAAGCAAAACATGTAAGGAGAGACTAAAAAACATAGGGGTCAGAAGTTTGGATGGTCACTGTCTTACATGGGCTAAATTATCTAAGGAATTTTACGATAAGTCTAGAGAAAAGTTGCAACCATAAAGAAAAATTTCCCTGACCTGAGGGAGGCACTCACTATCCATAGAACCATAAAAAAGTTAGTGCACAGAAAGAGACCATTCAGGCCATCTGTGTCTGTGTCAAAACCAGGAACTGACACGAACCATCAGTGATCTAAATTCAGGTCAAACGTTTCTCATCTATCAGACAGACCTGGCACACACTTTCAGATTGTCCACTTAGATCATAGATCATAGAATTTACAGTGCAGAAGGAGGCCATTTGGCCCATCGAGTCTGCACCGGCTCTTGGAAAGAGCACCCTACCCAAGGTCCACACCTCCACCCTATCCCCATAACCCAGTAACCCCACCCAACACTAGGGCCAATTTTGGACATTAAGTGCAATTTATCATGGCCAATCCACCTAACCCGCACATCTTTGGCCTGTGGGAGGAAACCGGAGCACCCGGAGGAAACCCACGCACACACGGGGAGGATGTGCAGACTCCGCACAGACAGTAACCCAAGCCGGAATTGAACCTGGGACCCTGGAGCTGTGAAGCAATTGTGCTATCCACAATGCTACCGTGCTGCCCACTTAGAATCAGCAAGTACCCCAACTTCACTCTAATCCTCCCCATATAACTGTACAAACTATTCTAAGTCCAGATACGTCACTGATATTGAGTGCCACAGATCATTCTGCCACCCCTCATCTCCAAAATCACTCGAGAGGGTCAGAACGGTATTAAGATTAGCAGTGGTCGACTTCACAGGGGAGAAATAGGACAAGTGTACAAAGTCAAGAAGATCATGCCCAAGTTGTGTATGATCTGAAGCACACTAGAACACAAGAATTAGGAATAGAAGCAGGCCGTTTGATCCTTTGAGCCTGCTCTGCCATTTGGTAAATTCATGGTTGATTCGATTGTGTCTCAACTCCACTTCCCTGCTTGCCACCGCCCCTGTGCACCCGCCCCCAACCCCACCATAACCCTCGACTCTCTTGTTCAAAAATGTATCTAACTCAACTTTGAATATATTCAATGACCCAGTCTCCACTGCTCACTGGGGAATAGAATTCCACCACCTAACGGGCCCTCTAAGAGAAATAAATTCTCCTCATCATAGTCTTAAACAGGAGACCCTGTGTTGTGACACTTTATAATTCTATGGCAGAACTGCTGGGGCATCAATATGCTGACTTGTGGAGGGTGTGGCAACAGTCATTCTGTGCAACCTCAACATGCTCTGAATAGACTTCATATGGTAGTATGCAAAGCCTAATACCTAGACACTGTACAACTTGCAAACATAATTTATTTGTATTTATGGTTTACAGTTGATCATAAAAGCTTCACAGTTTAAAAAAGAGCTAAGTGCAAAAATTGTACCATGACCTCACAGTAGCAATAACATTTCAGAATCATCTGTCCTTGTACTTTTTGAGTAGCTACTCAGAAGTGTTAAATATCAACAGGTGTGCTGCAGTCACATATAAGCCTTGAGACATCACAAACAGATTTGGCAAGGAGTAGCGACCAACTGGTTTACTAATCCTCTCAGCAACAGCATCTACAAAAGAAGCATCTGCTTTAGAATTAAATAAATGTGCTTATGACAATAATCTTTAAAAAGATTGAAAGGTTTTGCAGACAATCCGACTATTCAGATACCTGAAGGAATAGGAGCTACGTGAGAGTGTAGCAACATATAAAGCACAATGGCGGAGTTTTTTTAAATAAATGTTTTTTATTGGGTTTTTGAACAAAGTACATTTACCGTTATGTACACAGGATAAGAAACATATATATATATTCACATATATAGAAGAGAAACAATGGCTGAGTTGGCCACAGACTAGAAGAAGTGGGAGTTGACTGATATGAACGCAACACAAGCAGCTCTTTTTAAGTCTCAGTTTAACAGAAGTAAAACTTTAATTATTAGTCTAACTAATAAATAGAGGTATAGCAAAGCATCTCAGTCCCATCAAATGTAATGAGGGAACTCTTGGATCAAATCGAATCCCGACAGTGCAGAAAGAGGCCATTCAGCCCATCATGTCTGCACTGACCCTTCAAATGAGCACTCTATCCATGTCCACCCCACTATATCCCCATAACCTAACCTGTACGTCCCTGGACACTAAGGAGCAATTTTAGTATGGCCAACCCACATAACCCGCACATCTTTGGACTGTGGGAAGAAACCGGAGCACCTGGAGAAAACCCATGCAGAAGGAGGAGAACGTGCAAACTCCACGCTGACAGTGACCCAGGGTCGGAATTGAATGCTGATCCCTGCCACTGTGAGGCAGCTTTGCTAACTACTGTGCCACCGTGATGCCCACTCTGAAACATATATCATTCCCACAAAAGCAATACGATAATGACTGGGAAATCTGTTCAGTGATGTTGATTGAGGCATAACTATTAGCCTAACTTGCTTGTTCTTCAAAATTGTGCTGTGGGAATTTTTACTTCCACAGGCAGATGGGGGCCACAGTTTAAAGTTTCATCCAACAATGCAGAACTACCTCAGTGCTGAATGTCGGCCTGGAACTTTTGTGCTCAAGTCCGAGAGTGGGAGTTACCAACTGAACCATAGCTGACAGAATGCCCACCTATGTCCTGCCCATATAACCAGAACTAATCCAATCTGGTCAATTGCCATCCCATCAGTCTACTTTGAAAATATCAGCCAAATGGTGAAAAGTGTTGTCAACAGTGCTATCAAACACCATAGACTCAGGAAGGTTACATGATGTGAACGCGGGAGCTGTTGCGTTTTTGTGAGCTCCAGCGCTGATCGTCGTTTAATCCATCATTTCACCCAGATCCACATTTCATACTTGTTTTTTCTTGGGCTACATGGCTCGCGCCATGTCCTCAGAAGCTTCTGATTGGCCCTTTTGTGAGAAAAAGCCGAGATAAAATGCTCAAGTCCTCGTTTGCTTGTGGCGGTCGGATTGGGCTGGGGTAGGGCCCAGCTGGGAGTGGCACACTAGCTAGTGAGTGGGCTCTTGCCTTGGCGGTGCTGTGTGCATCGAATGATGGCTGCCTTCAAAGATGTTGTCTTGGCTGAGAATTTCGGCTCTGCGGTGCAGGTTGTTAGAACTCACTTCGAGGCACAGGGTGGGTCAAACTACTTTATCAGGCCCCCGTAGCAAGTGTATGCACGAACCGGGTGAGGTCGGAGTATTTTAGGCTTCACCAAGGGACGAGGCAGGGGTGCCCCCTCTCCCCGTTACTATTTGCCCTTGCAATAGAGCAGTTGGCCATAGCGCTGAGGGCTTCAAAGAACTGGTCGGGGTTGGTTCGGGGGGGTCTCGCTCTACGCGGATGATCTGCTCTTGTATATTTCGGACCCACTAGAGGGGATGGGGTGGTCATGCAGATTCTGAGGGACGTCGGTAACTTTTCGGGGTACAAATTAAACGAGGGGGAAAGCGAGATGTTCGTGATCCAAGCTAAAGGGCAGGAGAAGAGACTGGGGGAGCTTCCGCTTAAGATGGTAGAGAAGAACTTTCGGTACCTAGGCATACAGGTGGCTCGAAGCTGTGATGCCCTGCATAAGCTTAACTTATCTCGGCTGGTAGAGCAGATGGAGGGGGACTTTAAAATGTGCCAAATTTTTGCAGCTACTACTGGGCGGCTAACATAGCCATGATTAGGAAATGGGTATTGGGGGAGGGGTCGATGTGGGGGCGGTTAGAGGCGGCCTCATGCAAAGGCACCAGCTTAGGGGCACTCGTAACGGCACCTTTGCCGTTATCGCCGGCGCGCTACTCCTCAAGTCCGGTGGTGGCGGTGGCACTAAGGATCTGGGGTCAGTGGAGAAGGCACAGGAATGTGGAAGGAGCCTCAGTGTGGACCCCCATACACAACAATCACAGATTTGTTCCGGGCAAGATAGACGGAGGGTTTCAAAGCTGGCAGGTATTAAAAGGATGGGGGACCTGTTCATAGACGGGACGTTTCCCAGCTTGAAGGCGCTGGAGGAGAAATTTAATCTGTCCCCAGGAAATGCCTTCAAATACCTTCAGGTACAAGCCTTTCTAAAAAAACAGGTGGTGGCATTTCCGTTGCTACCCCCACGTAGGATACAGGATAGGGTGGTCTCTGGCACCTGGGTAGGGGAGGGGAAGGTGTCGGGCATCTACCAAGAACTACAGGAGGCGGAGGAAGTCCCAGTGGTGGAACTTAAGGGCAAGTGGGAGGAGGAGCTAGGCGGGGAACTCGATGCGGGCCTGTGGGCTGATGTCCTAAGCATAGTTAATTCCTCCTCATCATGTGCCAGGCTTAGCTTAATTCAGTTTAAGGTGGTCCATCGGGCACACATGACAGCAGCGAGAATGAGCAAGTTCTTTGGGGTTGAGGATAGATGTGCGAGATGTGCTGGAAGCCCAGCGAACCATGTCCATATGTTCTGGGCATGTTCGGCTCTCACAGGATTCTGGCAGGGATTCGCTAAGGCAATGTCCAAGATGCTAAACACACGGGTGGTGCCGAGTCCAGAGATAGCGATCTTTGGTGTGTCAGACGATCCGGGAGTTCAGGAAGCGAAAGAGGCCGAGGTTTTGGCCTTTGCTTCCCTGGTAGCCCTGAGATGGATCCTTTTAATGTGGAGAGGCTCGAAGCCCCCGAGTGTGGAGACCTGGGTTGGTGACATGGCTGGGTTTCTCAGTCTTGAGAAAATAAAGTTTGCCTTGAGAGGCTCCATGATGGGGTTCTCTCGGAGGTGGTAGCCGCTCCTCGACTTTCTAGGAGAGCATTAAAATGTCAGCAGCAGCAGCAATCCGGAGTGGGGGGGAAATGTTCACTTACTGCATATTCTTTTTTTTTATGTTACCGTTCACCCTGTTTTGTTAAATGTTGTTAATGGTTATGTAAAAATGTTGTTTCGATAAAAACCTCAATGAAAATAATTTAATAACAAAGAACTCACTTCGAGGGATTGCGGGATACCTTCAGAAGAGTGGTGGAGGCGCATGAGAGGGTTCTTGTACTTGAAAGAGCACCATCCCTGGTCAGGGCCGCCTTCATGTTGTTGAAATCCTGCTGCATGGTGTGCCAGGTATCCTGTCGGGTTCAGGAGACGGGCCATATGTCCCCCTGAGCCCAGTCTTTGGCGAGAGATAGGAAATGCGTTCCCAACTGAGTTTGATAATTGACTGCCATGCTTTGGTAATCTTGATTTGGAGGTTGGGTGCATCAGATTCGATGGAGTACAATGCATCCTTTCTGCGAGGACCCACTGATCACTAGCCCTCTATCGTCCTACTCTTTTTTTTTTTAAATATATTTTATTCAAAATTTTTGGCCAACCATAACAGTACATTGTGTATCTTTTACACAGTAATATAACAATGTAAATAACAATGGCCAGTTTTTTAAACAAGAAATAAATAATATATAAACATCAAAATTAAAAAAAAAACTAAATGGCAACTGCCTTGTCCAAAATAAATACTCTCCAAAAATACAATTCAGCAGTCCAGTATACAATTACCTATAACAACAACCTATACATATTATACTTATACACTAACATCCCTGAGAGTCCTTCTGGTTCCCCCCCACCTCCCCCCACCCCCCCCCCCCCGGGTTGCTGCTGCTGTCTTCTTCTTTTCCATTCCCTCTATTATCTTTCTGTGAGGTATTCGAAGAACGGTTGCCACCGCCTGGTGAACCCTTGAGCCGATCCCCTGAGGGCGAACTTAATCCGTTCCAGCTTTATAAACCCTGCCATGTCATTTATCCAGGTCTCCACACCAGGGGGCTTGGCTTCCTTCCACATCAACAGTATCCTGCGCCGGGCTACTAGGGATGCAAAGGCCAAAACATCAGCCTCTTTCGCCTCCTGCTCTCCCGGCTCTTCTGCAACCCCAAATATAGCCAACCCCCAGCTTGGTTCGACCTGGGCCCCCACCACCTTCGAAAGCACCTTTGTCACCCCCACCCAAAACCCCTGTAGTGCCGGATATGACCAGAACATGTGGGTGTGATTCGCTGGGCTTCTCGAGCATCTCGCACACCTATCCTCTACTCCAAAAAATTTACTGAGCCGTGCTCCAGTCATATGCGCCCTGTTAACACCTTAAATTGTGTCAGGCTTAGCCTGGCACACGAGGACGATGGGTTTACCCTACTTAGGGCATCAGCCCACAGCCCCTCCTCAATCTCCTCCCCCAGCTCTTCTTCCCATTTCCCTTTCAGCTCATCTACCATAATCTCCCCCTCGTCCCTCATTTCCCTATATATGTCTGATACCTTACCGTCCCCCACCCATGTCTTCGAGATCACTCTATCCTGCACCTCCTGCGTCGGGAGCTGCGGGAATTCCCTCACCTGTTGCCTCGCAAAAGCCCTCAGTTGCATATACCGGAATGCATTCCCTTGGGGCAACCCATATTTTTCGGTCAGCGCTCCCAGACTTGCAAACGTCCCATCTACAAACAGATCTCTCAATTGTGTTACTCCTGCTCTTTGCCATGTTCCAAATCCCCCATCCATTCTCCCCGGAGCAAACCTATGGTTATTTCTTATCGGGGACCATACCGAGGCTCCCGTCTTTCCCCTATGCCGTCTCCACTGCCCCCAAATTTTCAGAGCAGCCACCACCACCGGGCTTGTGGTGTATTTATTCGGTGAGAACGGCAACGGCGCCGTCACCATAGCTTGTAGGCTAGTCCCCCTGCAGGACGCCCTCTCCAATCTCTTCCACACCGCTCCCTCCTCTTCTCCCATCCACTTACATACCATTGAGATATTGGCGGCCCAGTAGTACTCACTTAGGCTCGGTAGTGCCAATCCCCCCCTATCCCTACTACGCTGCAAAAATCCCTTCCTCACTCTCGGGGTCTTCCCGGCCCACACAAAACTCATGATACTCTTCTCAATCCTTTTGAAAAAAGCCTTCGTGATCACCACCGGGAGGCACTGAAACACAAAGAGGAATCTCGGGAGGACCACCATTTTAACCACCTGAACCCTCCCTGCCAGTGACAGGGATACCATGTCCCATCTCTTGAAGTCCTCCTCCATCTGTTCCACCAACCGCGTTAAATTTAACCTATGCAATGTACCCCAATTCTTGGCTATCTGGATCCCAAGTAGCGAAAGTCCCTTGTTACCTTCCTCAGCGGTAAGTCCTCTATTTCTCTGCTCTGCTCCCCTGGATGCACCACAAACAACTCACTTTTCCCCATGTTCAGTTTATATCCTGAAAATTCTCCAAACTCCCCAAGTATCCGCATTATCTCTGGCATCCCCTCCGCCGGGTCCGCCACATACAACAACAAATTGTCCGCATACAGAGATACCCGGTGCTCTTCTCCTCCCCTGAGTACTCCCCTCCACTTCCTGGAACCCCTCAATGCTATTGCCAGGGGCTAAATCGCCAGTGCAAACAATAATGGGGACATAGACATCCCTGCCTCGTCCCTCTATGGAGCCGAAAATACGCAGACCCCCGTCCATTCGTGACCACGCTCGCCATCGGGGCCCTATACAGCAGCTGTACCCATCTTTTTTTTTATTAAATATTTTATTGAAAATTTTTGGTCAACCATCACAGTACATTGTGCATCCTTTACACAATATTATAACAACACAAATAACAATGACCTATTTTATAAACAAAAAATGAATAAATAATAAATAACAAAAATGAAAACTAGCCCTAATTGGCAACTGCCTTGTCACAAGTAACACTCTCCAAAAATATAATTTAACAGTCCAATATATAATTATCTGTAGCAACGACCTATACATACTATACAGTATATATTAACAACCCTGAGAGTCCTTCTGGTTCCTCCTCCCCCCCCCCCACCCCGATCCTGGGCTGCTGCTGCTGCCTTCTTTTTCCCATTCCGTCTATCTTTCTGCGTGGTATTCGACGAACGGTTGCCACCGCCTGGTGAACCCTTGAGCCGACCCCCTTAGGACAAACTTAATCCGCTCTAGCTTTATAAACCCCGCCATGTCATTTATCCAGGTCTCCACCCCCGGGGGCTTGGCTTCTTTCCACATTAGCAATATCCTGCGCCGGGCTACTAGGGACGCAAAGGCCAAAACATCGGCCTCTCTCGCCTCCTGCACTCCCGGCTCTTGTGCAACCCCAAATATAGCCAACCCCCAGCTTGGTTCGACCCGGACTCCTACTACTTTTGAAAGCACCTTTGTCACCCCCATCCAAAACCCCTGTAGTGCCGGGCATGACCAAAACATATGGGTATGATTCGCTGGGCTTCTCGAGCACCTCGCACACCTATCCTCCACCCCAAAAAATTTACTGAGCCGTGCTCCAGTCATATGTGCCCTGTGTAATACCTTAAACTGAATCAGGCTTAGCCTGGCACACGAGGACGACGAGTTTACCCTGCTTAGGGCATCTGCCCACAGCCCCTCCTCGATCTCCTCCCCCAGCTCTTCTTCCCATTTCCCTTTTAGTTCATCTACCATAGTCTCCCCTTCGTCCCTCATTTCCCTATATATATCTGACACCTTACCATCCCCCACCCATGTCTTTGAGATCACTCTGTCCTGCACCTCTTGTGTCGGGAGCTGCGGGAATTCCCTCACCTGTTGCCTCGCAAAAGCCCTCAGTTGCATATACCTGAATGCATTCCCTTGGGGCAACCCATATTTCTCGGTCAGTGCTCCCAGACTCGCGAACTTTCCTTTGCCTCATTAAAGGTCCTCGTCAGTACCGGGGCGAGCAAGTCCACATATTTTCTATAGAATTCGACTGGGAATCCATCCGGTCCCGGGGCCTTTCCCGCCTGCATGCTCCTAATTCCTTTCACCACTTCTTCTACCTCGATCTGTGCTCCCAGTCCCACCCTTTCCTGCTCTTCCACCTTGGGAAATTCCAGCCGATCCAAGAAGCCCATCATTCTCTCCCTCCCATCCGGGGGTTGAGCTTCATATAATTTTTTATAAAATGTCTTGAACACTCCATTCACTCTCTCCGCTCCCCGCTCCATCTCTCCTTCCTCATCCCTCACTCCCCCTATTTCCCTCGCTGCTCCCCTTTTCCTCAATTGGTGTGCCAGCAACCTGCTCGCCTTCTCCCCATATTCGTACTGTACACCCTGTGCCTTCCTCCATTGTGCCTCTGCAGTGCCTGTAGTCAGCAAGTCAAATTCTACATGTAGCCTTTGCCTTTCCCTGTACAGTCCCTCCTCCGGTGCTTCCGCATATTGTCTGTCCACTTTCAAAAGTTCTTGCAGCAACCGCTCCCGTTCCTTACTCTCCTGCTTCCCTTTATGTGCCCTTATTGATATCAGCTCCCCTCTAACCACCGCCTTCAACGCCTCCCAGACCACTCCCACCTGGACCTCCCCATTATCATTGAGTTCCAAGTACTTTTCAATGCACCCCCTCACCCTTAGACACACCCCCTCATCTGCCATTAGTCCCATGTCCATTCTCCAGGGTGGGCGCCCTCCTGTTTCCTCCCCTATCTCCAAGTCCACCCAGTGTGGAGCGTGATCCGAAATGGCTATAGCCGTATACTCCGTTCCCCTCACCTTCGGGATCAATGCCCTACCCAGCACAAAAAAGTCTATTCGCGAGTAGACTTTATGGACATAGGAGAAAAACGAGAACTCCTTACTCCTAGGTCTGCTAAATCTCCACGGGTCTACACCTCCCATCTGCTCCATAAAATCTTTAAGTACCTTGGCTGCTGCCGGCCTCCTTCCAGTCCTGGACTTCGATCTATCCAGCCCTGGTTCCAACACCGTATTAAAATCTCCCCCCATTATCAGCTTTCCCATCTCTAGGTCCGGAATGCGTCCTAGCATCCGCCTCATAAAATTGGCATCATCCCAGTTCGGGGCATATACGTTTACCAAAACCACCGTCTCCCCCTGTAGTTTGTCACTCACCATCACGTGTCTGCCCCCGTTATCCGCCACTATAGTCTTTGCCTCGAACATTACCCGCTTCCCCACTAATATAGCCACCCCCCTGTTTTTCGCATCTAGCCCCAAATGGAACACCTGCCCCACCCATCCTTTGCGTAGCCTAACCTGGTCTATCAGTTTCAGGTGCGTTTCCTGTAACATAACCACATCTGCCTTAAGTTTCTTAAGGTGTGCGAGTACCCGTGCCCTCTTTATCGGCCCGTTCAGCCCTCTCACGTTCCACGTGATCAGCCGAGTTGGGGGGCTTCCTACCCCCCCCCCCTTGTCGATTAGCCATCACCTTTTTCCAGCTCCTCACCCGGTTCCCACGCAGCTGTATCTCCCCCAGGCGGTGCCCCCCCGTCCATCCTCTCCCATACCAGCTCCCCCCTCTCCCCAGCAGCAGCAACCCAGTAATTCCCCCCTCCCACCCCCCCGCTAGATGCCCCGCTAGCGTAATTACTCCCCCCATGTTGCTCCCAGAAGTCAGCAAACTCTGGCTGACCTCGTCTTCCCCCCGTGACCTCGGCTCGCACCGTGCGACGCCCCCTCCTTCCTGCTTCTCTATTCCCGCCATGATTATCATAGCGCGGGAACCAAGCCCGTGCTTCTCCCTTGGCCCCGCCCCCAATGGCCAACGCCCCATCTCCTCCACCTCCCCTCCTCCCCCCATCACCACCTGTGGGAGAGAGAAACGTTACCGCATCACAGGATTAGTACATAAAACCCCTCTTTGCCCCCCACATTCGCCCCACCACTTTGTTCGAACGTTCTTTTTAATAACCCGCTCATTCCAGTTTTTCTTCCACAATAAAAGTCCACGCTTCATCCGCCGTCTCAAAGTAGTGGTGCCTCTCTCGATATGTGACCCACAGTCTTGCCGGTTGCAGCATTCCAAATTTTATCTTCTTTTTATGAAGCACCGCCTTGGCCCGATTAAAGCTCGCCCTCCTTCTCGCCACCTCCGCACTCCAGTCTTGATAAACGCGGATCACCGCGTTCTCCCATTTACTACTCCGAGTTTTCTTCGCCCATCTAAGGACCATTTCTCTATCCTTAAAACGGAGGAATCTCACCACTATGGCTCTGGGAATTTCTCCTGCTCTCGATCCTCGCGCCATCACTCGGTATGCTCCCTCCACCTCCAACGGACCTGCCGGGGCCTCCGCTCCCATTAACGAGTGCAGCATCGTGCTCACATATGCCCCGACGTCCGCTCCCTCCACACCTTCAGGAAGACCAAGAATCCTCAGGTTGTTCCTCCTTGCGTTGTTTTCCAGTGCCTCCAACCTTTCCACACATCGTTTCTGATGTGCCTCCTGCGTCTCCGTCTTCACCACCAGGCCCTGTATATCGTCCTCATTCTCGGCTGCCTTTGCCTTCACGACCCGAAGCTCCCGCTCCTGGGTCTTTTGTTCCTCCTTTAGCCCTTCGATCGCCTGTAGTATCGGGGCCAACAGCTCTTTCTTCATTTCCTTTTTGATCTCTTCCACACAGCATTTCAAGAACTCTTGTTGTTCAGGGCCCCATGTTAAACTGCCACCTTCCGACGCCATCTTGGTTTTTGCTTGCCTTCCTTGCCGCTGTTCTAAAGGATCCACTGCAATCTGGCCACTTCCCTCTCCTTTTTCCATCCGTATCCAGGGGGGATTCCCTTCTGGTTTACCGCACAGTGTTTTTAGCCGTCAAAATTGCCGTTGGGGCTCCTATCAAGAGCCCAAAAGTCCGTTTCACAGGGAGCTGCCGAAATGTGCGACTCAGCTGGTCATCGCCGCACCCGGAAGTCAGCTGTACCCATCTAATATACTCATCTCCAAAGCCAAATCTCCTCAACACCTCCCACAAATAATCCCACTCCACTCTATCAAAAGCTTTCTCGGCATCCATCGCCACTACTATCTCCGCTTCCCCCTCTGGTGGGGGCATCATCATTACCCCCAGCAGCCTCCGTATATTCGTATTCAGCTGTCTCCCCTTCACAAACCCAGTTTGGTCCTCATGGACCACCCCCGGGACACAATCCTCTATCCTCATTGCCATTACCTTGGCCAGAATCTTAGCGTCTACGTTCAGGAAGGAAATAGGCCTATAGGACCCGCATTGCAGCGGGTCTTTTTCCTTCTTTAGGAGAAGCGATATCGTTGCCTCTGACATAGTCGGGGGCAGCTGAACCCCTTTCCCTCGCCTCATTAAAGGTTCTCATCAGTAGCGGGGCTAGCAAGTCCACATATTTCCTGTAAAATTCAACTGGGAATCCATCCGGTCCCGGGGCCTTCCCCGCCTGCATGCTCCTAATTCCTTTCACTACTTCCTCCATTTCGATCTGTGCTCCCTGTCCCACCCTCTCCTGCTCCTCCACCTCAGGAAATTCCAGCTGGTCCAGAAAACACATCATTCTCTCCTTCCCATCCGGGGGCTGAGCTTCATATGATCTTTCATAGAATGCCTTGAACACTCCATTCACTCTCTCCACTCCCCGCTCCATCTCTCCCTCCTCATCCCTCACTCCCCCTATTTCCCTCGCTGCTCCCCTTTTCCTCAATTGGTGGGCCAGCAACCTGCTCGCCTTCTCCCCATATTCGTACTGTACACCCTGTGCCTTCCTCCACTGTGCCTCTGCAGTACCCGTTGTCAGCAACTCAAATTCTACGTGTAGCCTTTGCCTTTCCCTGTACAGTCCCTCCTCCGGTGCCTCCGCATATTGCCTGTCCACCCTCAGAAGTTCTTGCAGCAACCGCTCCCGTTCCCTACTCTCCTGCTTTCCTTTATGTGCCCTGATTGATATCAGCTCCCCTCTAACCACTGCCTTGAGCGTCTCCCAGACCACTCCCACCTGGACCTCCCCATTATCATTGAGTTCCAAGTACTTTTCAACACACCCCCTCACCCTTCGACACACACCCTCAACCGCGATTAGTCCCATGTCCATTCTCCAGGGCGGACGCCATTCTTTTTCCTCCCCTATCTCCAAGTCCACCCAGTGTGGAGCGTGATCCGAAATAGCTATAGCCGTATACTCCGTCCCCCTCACCTTTGGGATCAACGTCCTTCCCAAAACAAGAAAGTCTATTCGCGAATAAACTTTGTGGACATAGGAGAAAAATGAAAACTCCTTACTCCTAGGTCTGCTAAATCTCCATGGGTCTACTCCTCCCATCTGCTCCATAAAGTCTTTAAGCACCTTGGCTGCTGCCGGCCTCCTTCCAGTCCTGGACCTCGATCTGTCCAGCCCTGGTTCCAGCACCGTGTTAAAATCTCCACCCATTACCAACTTCCCCACCTCTAGGTCCGGGATACGTCCTAACATGCGCCGCATAAAGTTGGCATCATCTCACTTCGGGGCATATACGTTCACTAAGACCACCGCCTCCCCCTGTAATTTGCCACTCACCATCACGTATCTGCCCCCACTATCCGCCACATTGGTCTTTGCCTCAAACATTACCCGCTTCCCCACTAGTATAGCCACCCCCCTATTTTTCACATCTAGCCCCGAATGAAACACCTGCCCCACCCATCCTTTGCGTAGTCTAACCTGGTCTATCAGTTTCAAATGCGTCTCCTGTAACATAACCACATCTGCCTTAAGTTTCTTTTTTTAAAATATTTTATTGAAAATTTTTGGTCAACCATCACAGTACATTGTGCATCCTTTACACAATATTATAACAACACAAATAACAATGACCTATTTTATAAACAGAAAATGAATAAATAATAAATAACAAAAATGAAAACTAACCCTAATTGGCAACTGCCTTATCACAAGTAACACTCTCCAAAAATATAATTTAACAGTCCAATATATAATTATCTGTAGCAATGACCTATACATATTATACAGTATATATTAACAACCCTGAGAATCCTTCTGGTTCCTCCTCCACCCCCCTCCCTCCCCCTCCCCCCACCCCGCCCCCGATCCTGGGCTGCTGCTGCCTTCTTTTTTCCATTCCATCTATCTTTCTGCGAGGTATTCGACGAACGGTTGCCACCGCCTGGTGAACCCTTGAGCCGACCCCCTTAGAACAAACTTAATCCGTTCCAGCTTTATAAACCCTGCCATGTCATTTATCCAGGTCTCCACACCAGGGGGCTTGGCTTCCTTCCACATCAACAGTATCCTGCGCCGGGCTACTAGGGACGCAAAGGCCAAAACATCGGCCTCTCTCGCCTCCTGCACTCCCGGCTCTTGTGCAACCCCAAATATAGCCAACCCCCAGCTTGGTTCGACCCGGACCCCCACTAATTTTGAAAGCACCTTTGTCACCCCCATCCAAAACCCCTGTAGTGCCGGGCATGACCAAAACATATGGGTATGATTCGCTGGGCTTCTCGAGCACCTCGCACACCTATCCTCCACCCCAAAAAATTTACTGAGCCGTGCTCCAGTCATATGCGCCTTGTGTAATACCTTAAACTGAATCAGGCTTAGCCTGGCACACGAGGACGTCGAGTTTACCCTGCTTAGGGCATCTGCCCACAGCCCCTCCTCGATCTCCTCCCCCAGCTCTTCTTCCCATTTCCCTTTTAGTTCATCTACCATAGTCTCCCCTTCGTCCCTCATTTCCCTATATATATCTGACACCTTACCATCCCCCACCCATGTCTTTGAGATCACTCTGTCCTGCACCTCTTGTGTCGGGAGCTGCGGGAATTCCCTCACCTGTTGCCTCGCAAAAGCCCTCAGTTGCATAGACCTGAATGCATTCCCTTGGGGCAACCCATATTTCTCGGTCATCGCTCCCAGACTCGCGAACTTCCCATCCACAAACAGATCTTTCAGTTGCGTTATTCCTGCTCTTTGCCACATTCCATATCCCCCATCCATTCCCCCCGGGGCAAACCTATGGTTGTTTCTTATCGGGGACCCCCCCAAGGCTCCAGTCTTTCCCCGATGCCATCTCCACTGTCCCCAAATCTTCAGTGTAGCCACCACCACCGGGCTTGTGGTGTAGTTCCTCGGTGAGAACGGCAATGGGGCTGTCACCATAGCCTGTAGGCTAGTCCCCCTACAGGACGCCCTCTCTAATCTCTTCCACGCCGCTCCCTCCTCCTCTCCCATCCACTTACTCACCATTGAAATATTAGCGGCCCAATAATACTCACTTAGGCTCGGTAGTGCCAGCCCCCCCCTATCCCTGCTACGCTGTAAGAATCCCTTCTTCACTCTCGGGGTCTTCCCGGCCCACACAAAACCCATGATGCTCTTTTCAATCCTTTTAAAAAAAGCCTTCGTGATCACCACCGGGAGGCACTGAAACACAAAGAGGAATCTCGGGAGGACCACCATCTTAACCGCCTGCACCCTCCCTGCCAGTGACAGGGATACCATATTCCATCTCTTGAAATCCTCCTCCATTTGTTCCACCAACCGCGTTAAATTTAACCTATGCAATGTGCCCCAATTCTTGGCTATCTGGATCCCCAGGTAACGAAAGTCCCTTGTTACCTTCCTCAACGGTAGGTCCTCTATTTCTCTACTCTGCTCCCCTGGATGCACCACAAACAACTCACTTTTCCCCATGTTCAATTTATACCCTGAAAAATCCCCAAACTCCCCAAGTATCCGCATTATTTCTGGCATCCCCTCCGCCGGGTCTGCCACATATAGTAACAAATCTTCCGCATACAAAGATACCCGGTGTTCTTCTCCTCCTCTAAGTACTCCCCTCCACTTCTTGGAACCCTTCAACGCTATCGCCAGGGGCTCAATCGCCAGTGCAAACAATAATGGGGACAGAGGGCATCCCTGCCTTGTCCCTCTATGGAGCCGAAAATATGCAGATCCCCGTCCATTCGTGACCACGCTCGCCATCGGGGCCCTATACAACAGCTGCACCCATCTAACATACCCCTCTCCAAAACCAATTCTCCTCAACACCTCCCACAAATAATCCCACTCCACTCTATCAAATGCTTTCTCGGCATCCATCGCCACTACTCTCTCCGTTTCCCCCTCTGGTGGGGGCATCATCATTACCCCTAACAACCTCCGTATATTCGTGTTCAGCTGTCTCCCCTTCACAAACCCAGTTTGGTCCTCGTGGACCACCCCCGGGACACATTCCTCTATTCTCATTGCCATTACCTTGGCCAGGACCTTGGCATCTACATTTAGGAGGGAAATAGGTCTATAGGACCCGCATTGTCGCGGGTCCTTTTCCTTCTTTAAGAGAAGCGATATCGTTGCTTCAGACATAGTCGGGGGCAGTTGTCCCCTTTCCTTTGCCTCATTAAAGGTCCTCGTCAATACCGGGGTGAGCAAGTCCACATATTTTCTATAGAATTCAACTGGGAATCCATCCGGTCCCGGGGCCTTTCCCGCCTGCATGCTCCTAATTCCTTTCACCACTTCTTCTACCTCGATCTGTGCTCCCAGTCCCACCCTTTCCTGCTCTTCCACCTTGGGAAATTCTAGCCGATCCAAAAAGCCCATCATTCTCTCTCTCCCATCCGGGGGTTGAGCTTCATATAATTTTTTATAAAATGTCTTGAACACTCCATTCACTCTCTCCGCTCCCCGCTCCATCTCTCCTTCCTCATCCCTCACTCCCCCTATTTCCCTCGCTGCTCCCCTTTTCCTCAATTGGTGTGCCAGCAACCTGCTCGCCTTCTCCCCATATTCGTACTGTACACCCTGTGCCTTCCTCCATTGTGCCTCTGCAGTGCCCGTAGTCAGCAAGTCAAATTCTACATGTAGCCTTTGCCTTTCCCTGTACAGTCCCTCCTCCGGTGCTTCCGCATATTGTCTGTCCGCCCTCAAACGTTCTTGCAGCAACCGCTCCCGTTCCTTACTCTCCTGCTTCCCTTTATGTGCCCTTATTGATATCAGCTCCCCTCTAACCACCGCCTTCAGCACCTCCCAGACCAGTCCCACCTGGACCTCCCCATTATCATTGAGTTCCAAGTACTTTTCAATGCACCCCCTCACCCTTAGACACACACCCTCATCTGCCATTAGTCCCATGTCCATTCTCCAGGGTGGGCGCCCTCCTGTTTCCTCCCCTATCTCCAAGTCTACCCAGTGTGGAGCGTGATCCGAAATGGCTATAGCCGTATACTCCGTTCCCCTCACCTTCGGGATCAACGCCCTTCCCAGCACAAAAAAGTCTATTCGCGAGTAGACTTTATGGACATAGGAGAAAAATGAGAACTCCTTACTCCTAGGTCTGCTAAATCTCCACGGGTCTACACCTCCCATCTGCTCCATAAAATCTTTAAGTACCTTGGCTGCTGCCGGCCTCCTTCCAGTCCTGGACTTCGACCTATCCAGCCCTGGTTCCAACACCGTATTAAAATCTCCCCCCATTATCAGCTTTCCCATCTCTAGGTCCTAGCATCCGCCTCATAAAATTGGCATCATCCCAGTTCGGGGCATATACGTTTACCAAAACCACCGTCTCCCCCTGTAGTTTGCCACTCACCAGCACGTATCTGCCCCCGTTATCCGCCACTATAGTCTTTGCCTCGAACATTACCCGCTTCCCCACTAATATAGCCACCCCCCTGTTTTTCGCATCTAGCCCCGAATGGAACACCTGCCCCACCCATCCTTTGCGTAGCCTATCCTGGTCTATCAGTTTCAGGTACGTTTCCTGTAACATAACCACATCTGCCTTAAGTTTCTTAAGGTGTGCGAGTACCCGTGCCCTCTTTATCGGCCCGTTCAGCCCTCTCACGTTCCATGTGACCAGCCGGGTTGGGGGGCTTCCTACCCGCCCCCCCCTTGTCGATTAGCCATCCCCTTTTTCCAGCTCCTCACCCGGTTCCCACGCAGCTGTATCTCCCCCAGGCGGTGCCCCCCCCCGCCCATCCCCTCCCATACCAGCTCCCCCCTCTCCCCAGCAGCAGCAACCCAGTAATTCCCCCCCTCCCCACCCCGCTAGATCCCCCGCTAGCGTAATTACTCCCCCCATGTTGCTCCCAGAAGTCAGCAAACTCTGGCCGACCTCGGCTTCCCCCCGTGACCTCGGCTCGCACCGTGCGACGCCCCCTTCTTTCTGCTTCTCTATTCCCGCCATGATTATCATAGCGCGGGAACCAAGCCCGCGCTTCTCCCTTGGCCCCGCCCCCAATGGCCAATGCCCCATCTCCTCCACCTCCCCTCCTCCCCCCATCACCACCTGTGGAAGAGAGAAAAGTTACCACATCGCAGGATTAGTGCATAAAACTCCCCTTTCCCCCCTTTTTAACCCCCCTCTTCGCCCCCCACATTCGCCCCACCACTTTGTTCAAATGTTCTTTTTAATAACCCGCTCATTCTAGTTTTTCTTCCACAATAAAAGTCCACGCTTCATCCTCCGTCTCAAAGTAGTGGTGCCTCCCTCGATATGTGACCCACAGTCTTGCCGGTTGCAGCATTCCAAATTTTATCTTCTTTTTATGAAGCACCGCCTTGGCCCGATTAAAGCTCGCCCTCCTTCTCGCCACCTCCGCACTCCAGTCTTGATAAACGCGGATCACCGCGTTCTCCCATTTACTGCTCCGGGTTTTCTTTGCCCATCTAAGGACCATTTCTCTATCCTTAAAACGGAGGAATCTCACCACTATGGCTCTGGGAATTTCTCCTGCTCTCGGTCCTCGCGCCATCACTCGGTATGCTCCCTCCACCTCCAACGGACCTGCCTAGGCCTCCGCTCCCATTAACGAGTGCAGCATCGTGCTCACATATGCCCCGACGTCCGCTCCCTCCGCACCTTCAGGAAGACCAAGAATCCTCAGGTTGTTCCTCCTTGCGTTGTTCTCCAGTGCCTCCAACCTTTCCACACATCGTTTCTGATGTGCCTCCTGCGTCTCCGTCTTCACCACCAGGCCCTGTATGTCGTCCTCATTCTCGGCTGCCTTTGCCTTCACGACCCGAAGCTCCCGCTCCTGGGTCTTTTGTTCCTCCTTTAGCCCTTCGATCGCCTGTAGTATCGGGGCCAACAGCTCTTTCTTCATTTCCTTTTTGAGCTCTTCCACACAGAATTTCAAGAACTCTTGTTGTTCAGGGCCCCATGTTAAACTGCCACCTTCCGACGCCATCTTGGTTTTTGCTTGCCTTCCTTGCCGCTGTTCTAAAGGATCCACTGCAATCCGGCCACTTTCTCCTCCTTTTTTCATCCGTATCCAGGGGGGATTCCCTTCTGGTTTACCGCACAGAGTTTTTAGCCGTCAAAATTGCCGTTGGGGCTCCTATCAAGAGCCCAAAAGTCCGTTTCACCGTGAGCTGCTGAAATGTGCGACTCAGCTGGTCATCGCCGCACCCGGAAGTCACCTGCCTTAAGTTTCTTAAGGTGTGCGAGTACCCGTGCCCTCTTTATCGGCTCGTTCAGCCCTCTCACATTCCACGTGATCAGCCGGGTTGGGGCGCTCTTTACCGCCCCCCCCCCCCTTGTCGATTAGCCATCCCCTTTTATCCAGCTCCTCACCCGGTTCCCACGCAGCTGTGTCCCCCCCAGGCGGTGCCCTCCCGTCCCGCCCACCCCACCCCATACCAGCTCCCCCTTCTCCCCAGCAGCAGCAACCCAGTAAATCCCCCCTCACCCCCCCCCCCCCGCTAGATCCCCCACTAGCGTAGTTACACCCCCCATGTTGCTCCCAGAAGTCAGCAAACTCTGGCCGACCTCGGCTTCCCCCCGTGACCTCGGCTCGCACCGTGCGACGCCCCCTCCTTCCTGCTTCCCTATTCCCGCCATAATTATCATAGCGCGGGAACAAAGCCCGCGCTTCCCTTTTGGCCCCGCCCCCAATGGCCAACGCCCCCAGCTCCTCCACCTCCCTCCCTCCCCCAAAACCTGTGGAAGAGTGAAAAGTTACCGGGTCGCAGGATTAACAACATAAAAATCATCTCTCCCCCCTTTTTCCCCCCTCTTCGCCCCCCATATTCGCCCCACCACTTTGTCTCAAACGTTCTTTTTTAATAACCCGCTTATTCCAATTTCTCTTCAACAATAAATGTCCACGCCTCATCCGCCGTTTCAAAGTAGTGGTGCTTCCCTTGATATGTGACCCACAGTCTTGCCGGCTGCAGCATTCCAAATTTAATCTTCTTTTTATGAAGCACCGCCTTGGCCCGATTAAAGCTCGCCCTTCTTCTCGCCACCTCCGCACTCCAGTCTTGATATACGCGGATCACCGCGTTCTCCCACAAACTGCTCCGAGTTTTCTTTGCCCATCTGAGGACCATCTCTCTGTCCTTAAAACGGAGGAATCTCACCACTATGGCTCTGGGAATTTCTCCTGCTCTCGGTCCTCGCGCCATCACTCGGTATGCTCCCTCCACCTCCAACGGACCCGTCGGGGCCTCCACTCCCATTAACGAGTGCAGCATCGTGCTCACATATGCCCCGACGTCCGCCCCTTCTGCACTTTCAGGAAGACCAAGAATCCTTAAATTCTTCCTCCTCCTCGCATTATTCTCCAGCACCTCCAGCCTTTCCACACATCGTTTATGGTGTGCCTCGTGCATCTCCGTCTTCACCACCAGGCCCTGTATATCGTCCTCGTTCTCGGCAGCCTTTGCCTTCACGACCCGAAGCTCCCGCTCCTGGGTCTTTTGCTCATCTTTTAGCCCTTCAATCGCCTGTAATATCGGGGCCAACAGCTCCTTCTTCATCTCCTTTTTAAGCTCTTCCACGCAGCGTTTCAAAAACTCGTGTTGTTCAGGGCCCCATATTAAACTACCACCTTCCGACGCCATCTTGGTTTTTGCTTGCCTTCCTTGCCGCTGCTCTAAAGGATCCACCGCAATCCGGCCACTTTCCTCTCCTTTTTCCATCCGTATCCAGGGGGGATTCCCTTCTGGTTTACCGCACAGTGCTTTTAGCCGTTAAAATTGCCGTTCGGGCTCTTAATAAGAGCCCAAAAGTCCGTTCCACCGGGAGCTGCCGAAACGTGCGACTTAGCTGGCCATCGCAGCACCCGGAAGTCTCTATCGTCCTACTCTTGATGCTCATTGTGAGGCATTGGAGGTGGCCAAGTGGGTCCAGTCATTCTCCCTGGCCAGGGCGTAGACTGTGGACCGTTTGGGCATTTGAGAAGTGATTGTGTCTCGTGCTTTGATTGATTAGATCCTGGAGAGATCCTGGAGTGTGCTCGCTGATCCTGGCTTATCCTTTGCCTTCTCTTGCGACAAGGAAGATGTCTTTATCCTGCAATTTACCATGGAGTTCTTCGAGAATCCTGATCGTTACTCCCTGTTTATCATCTTGTTGCCTTTTCTATTGTTGTCTTTTTTCCTGTAGGGGAATGTGAAGCGTCAGCGTGTTGGCCTGTGTCGTTGTTCATCCTCTTCTTGTTATCCTATGTTAGTAAGATCATTTTGAGTCAATTATGAGGAGTGTGATTTGTGCACAGTTTTACTATGAAGAAGACAAGTGGAGCTGGGGTGGGGTGAAGGGTGGATGGATATGGTTGGTAGGATTAGTTCAGTCATCACTGAGAATGAGGATAACCCCCACAGTTAGAGCCCATCAATTTTGGGTTTTTCTTTTGGGTTTGTATATTGTTGCTAACTTTGCCTTAGTTTAATTGCTCTGTTTTATCACCTTTGCTCTTGAGTCGCCAGGTATCTTTATGACACCGCCACGTGGTTCAAGTCCGAGTAATGATCAATAATCCAATACACCGATTAGTAAGGTTTAAATCAAAGCACATTTATTATACACAGTAATCGCTACTCATGCACAAATTCTACGTCTAAGCTACTTCTACAACTAACAGGCCTATACTTAACTTGGAACTGGCCCACCAGGTCAGGGAAACAAATGGCCTTTCGTTTGGGTTCTGAGGCTGCGGGATTCGAAGTTGGCACAGGTTGGTAGCTAGGAGCGCCTATCTCGTAGCGAGTGTTGAAGTAAGACTTCCAGGTTCGATTGGCTGCTGAAGAGTGAAGAGCTGGCGAAGCGGTGGTGAAGAGCTAAAGAGCTGAGGAAGAGAGTGACTTGAACATGGGGCTCAATTCTTATAGTCCCCAGGGGCTTCCCGCCTTTCGGGGCGGACCCTGTACCTGGTCCCAAGTGATTGGACTTTGTCCCAATCGCTTGGTTCGATTTTCTCCAATGCTGGAGAGGTTCCCTGATCGATGGGTGGTCTTGAGGTGGTCGCTCACCTCCTTTTGTGTAGGCCTTTGCTGGTGCCGAAGAGTCCGGTTTTGCTTTGTGTGTCTAAATGTTGTTTATTGTTCCCGGGGATTGCTCATTAGTATGCAGATGGCTGGTGTTTTGTTATGCTGACGGTTGCTGGTATCGATCTTGCCTGGCCTTTCCAGAGGTAAATACACAGCCAACCTGCAGCTGCTCGTTTTTGTCCTGTTGGCTGACTTTCCCATCAGCCTTTGCCGTTCGCCATTTTGAATCGGGAGTTGGCCATTTTAAGTGGCTACATTCCCTCCTTGTGATACTAACGCGAAGCGTGAAGGATCACATAACTATGTTGCTTTCTATTCCCTGACCTGGGGGGGGGGGGGGGGGGGGGGGGGGCACTTCCTTCATGGCCTCTGCACTGACCATAGCTATGCAAAGAGTTTTTAACTGACAATTCTAAGGGCGCTATGTCAAACAGGGACATGCATTACAAAACAATAAACTGGGAACCTCACTATTTTTAATACACTACACTCACTTAAACATTTCATTATCCTAACTTCCTCAACCATACAAACAAAATCATAGCAGTTTATACACAGTCTTCCTGACTTGGCAGCCAAGCTCAGGATCGTACAATTTGCTCATGAACAGTTCTTTACATTTCTTTATTTACAATAAAACACAATTGAATGTTCTTTATTATAGATCGTGGGGGTCGGGGGTCTGGTCGTATCCGAAAATATAGAATCTGATCCTATATACCGGGGTTCAAGCGCGGTAGGCTCTATTTCTCCATTTCCGTAGAGGCATAGTCTGCACTATGCAGCAGAGTATCGCTAATACCAGTAAGGTTTCTATTACATAGGACAGGGAGTACCAGGTTATAAACCTGGCACACCAAGATGATGTGGTGCTGCTGGTGACTGGGCTCTGGGTACTGCGGGGAAGTGAAACATTAATGGCTGGGGGGCTTGAAGTCATGGGGTTCGCGTTCACGCGCAACCAAATGTCCATAAAGATGATGCTGATCCATGTGAAGGAAGTCCTCATGGCTCTTCTCTTTCCTTTTCTTTATCTTCTCCGGTCCTGGAGCTTCTGGAGTTCTGTGGAAACAAGCATAGTGTCTGTAACTATCTTTGTTTAATATCTCATACGATAGTCTGTCTGTTCTTTAGTGCCAATTACTCCCTTTATAATTGGTCACTATGTGTGACTCCCTCATTTTTTTTTTCAAAGACCGAATTTTAGGACAAGTCACACTTCCCAATAATGAACCAGTGCGAGCCGTCTCGCAGACTGTGCAATTTACCATCCAAATGTTTCAGGATGTAAATAGCATGTGGTTGGCAACCTAAGGGTTACCTGAAACAAAACAAAACTTTTTGAACTGAAAGTGCCAAAATGAGGTGCGTATGGGCCGCGACGGGTAAGAGTTGGATGGAGTCCCCGGGTAGGATGGCTACCAATGCCGTGTCTCCCCTACCCGAGCGTAGTTGACCAGAGGGGGGTTTCCCAGGCAGGGCGGGTCCCAAACCGTTTCTCCACTGCCTGAGCAACCGACAAGAACGGGCAAGAGATGTAGTCATCGTGGTGGGGCTGCCGTAGAGGTTCTTTCCTTCGAACCAGAAGGGCAGTTACGAACGGGTGTCTGGTACCTTAACCAGTCTCTGCAGACAAGTCCTCAGAAGTTTCGGCCAAAAAGGCGTGAGGCCGTGAAATTTTTTTCCTGTCTGACAGACAACATTTAACAAACTTACAAACAACATAAAACATGCGGCAGGTTCCATCAGAATATGGGACATCATAAATCACATTTGGGCTGGGGTGTAACTAGCATATGGAGGGAGTGCAGCGTGACCGAAGAAGAAAGGAAAGAGTGGAACAAAAATGAAGTAGCCTTGCTGAGGTAACGCTGCCATGAGAAGTGGTGGGTAAGCGCTCACAGTTTACATGGGGCAGCTGGGACCTTGTAGCTGCTGTGGGTGGTGTTCTTTTTCATATCTGGGGGCTAGTCTAGCTGGTGCGGGTCTCCTGCAATCTCGGGCGAAGTGTCCTGACTGCCCACAGTTGTAACATGACCCCTGGGGCACATAAGGTGGAGCAGGCTCTCTGGTGCATTGTTCCCTTGGGTATGGTTCCCTGGGTGGGGGGGTCGGGGCTGTTGGTGTCTTTGCTGGTTCGGGGGGCTTAACATTCTCGTGCATAATGTCCTAATTGTCCGCAATTGTAACATTCCGGTGGTTTCTGTGGGGAGCTGTTCCTTCCTTCGTTTACCCATGAGGGGCTCGGGTGCGTTTTAACTGGATGCATGTCTGCCTGCTCTTCCTGCTGTTCCTCGGGTTTCCTAACTGCGGGTTTGTTTTGTACAGACTGCTCCCAGGTGCGGGACAATCTTTTTAAAACCCATTTCTCACTGTGGGCTTCCTCTGAGGGGTCATAATTCGTACAGGCTTTTTGTCCTGCCTCTGTGGCCTGGGAGATAAGGGTGCGGGTCCATTTGGCCATACCGTCTTGGGACAAATGGGCACATTCTAAATTTCCAAAAACTGCTGTGAAATGAATCCACAGGCGTCCAGCAAACGCTGTGGGGTGTTCTGTCTTTTCCTGCCTGCACTTATTCAGGCCTTCTACAGGGTCACCCATGTTGTACCCGATCGCGTCTAGGATCGCGGTATGCATTTCTGCAAGGGTGCCGCCTCCTACATTCGGTGGGTCGGGAAGGGCTGCTGCTACTGAAGGGTCTAAACTTAAAACCGTGAGCTTTACATGCTCTCGCTCATCCAGGCCATACATGGTCGCCTGATGTTTTATAGATTTCATAGAATTTACAGTGCAGAAGGAGGCCATTTGGCCCATCGAGTCTGCACCGGCTCTTGGAAAGAGCACCCTACCCAAGATCCATACCTCCACCCTATCCCCATAACCCAGTAACCCCACCCAACACTAAGGACAATTTTGGACACTAAGGGCAATTTAGAATGGCCAATCCACCTAACCTGCACATCTTTGGACTGTGGGAGGAAACCGGAGCACCCGGAGGAAACCCACGCACACACGGGCACTGTGGCAAAGAAATGGTGGGGGTCTGAGGTGGGGAGGAACGGTGTGATCTTATCGCACACGTCCCGTAATTGGGTCACTGTTAAGGGGGTGGAGTATAGAAATTCTGCATCGTCCGATGTGGCTGTGCGGTGGGTGGTTACTGGGTTCATTGGAGCTTAAACTATCTGCTGTGTGGGGGGTTGGGGCGCTTTCCTCTTTTGTGGCTTCCCCTGCGCACATGTTCCCTGAACATATCTCTGCGCTGTTTCGTTCAATTCTTCCCAATCAGGGCCGTCTTCCTGATCTAATTTTTCTCCAAAGGTTTCCTGGAAACCTTTCTGAACTGAAAGCAGCGATTGCAGCTCTGCAATCTGCTTCCGGCACTTTGCGTGATCTAGCATGCTTTGTCTTTGTTCTGTGATGGCAGCATGGAGTGCTCTTAATGCTGCCTTGAGGTCACTACACTGTCTCTGTAGTGCTTCTACCTGTTTTTCTGTTTCCTCACGTACCAGGACTGCACGTTGCGTGTCCTGATAGGCCTTTTCTGTATTGAGACTGGAAGCTGCTTAAGTGCGCCAGACAAGACTGGTGAGCCCTTTTGGCGTCATCCACCTCTCCATCTTTTGCTGCCAACTTCCTTCTCAATTCTAAATTCTTCTTTTCTATCTCGCTTACATCGACCTTACTCATTCGATGTATGCCCTCAACTTCTTTCCGGAGCATCCTAACGACCTCCTCTGTGCCTCGCAATTGTGCCAAGCAGGACACAATTGCCATCGGCTTGCGAGCTTTCCCTAAGCTCTTTTTGTGGATCTCGCTCAGGTTCTCCCACCAAGTATGTCCTATACTCCCGGGACCTGATTCCTCGTTGTCACAGAATTCATTCCAAAGGGGCCATCCTTTCCCTTTGAGATATTTCCTGATCTCTTCCTCCCAAATCGGACATTGCCCCACTCTACTGCTGCTGGTCGCTGCGACCGCAAATTCCTCTGGGTTCATTAGGCGCTGCATTGCCTGCATTGCCATCTTTCCTATCCGAATGCTGCTCTTCAAATTTGGGACAGGGGTATTAACCCGAATGTTGCTCTTCACATTTGGGACAGGGGTATTAAGGCGGTGCTGTAAATACGGGTACGGCTTTCGCTACTTTCCGATATACAAACTTCCGACAGTTCTGTCGCAACAAAAAATCTATCAGTTTTACCTTATCGCCCTGCTAGTTACGCATGCATACACACACTTCCGAATAATGAGTATTGATCAGGACTGCTTGAACACTTGTGGTTTTCTGTTCCCAATTGGATCTCTAATTCAAATTTTGGCTTCTCCCGGAGTGGTTTTCCACTTCTAGATCGGGTCCCGTCAGGATGTCGCCAAAAAATGTTGCTAACTTTGCCTTAGTTTAATTGCTCTGTTTTATCACCTTTGCTCTTGAGTCGGCAGGTATCTTTATGATACCGCCACGTGGTTCAAGTCCGAGTAATGATCAATAATCCAATACACCGATTAGTAAGATTTAAATCAAAGCACATTTATTATACACAGTAATCGCTACTCATGCACAAATTCTACATCCAAGCTACTTCTACAACTAACCTGTACTTAACTTGGAACTGGCCCACCAGGTCAGGGAAACAAATGGGCCTTTCGTTCGAGTTCTGAGGCTGCGGGATTCGAAGTTGGTACAGGTTGGTAGCTAGGAGCGCCTATCTCGTAGCGAGTGTTGAAGTAAGACTTACAGGTTCGATTGGCTGCTGAAGAGTGAAGAGCTGGCGAAGCGGTGGTGAAGAGCTAAAGAGCTGAGGAAGAGAGCGACTTGAAGGTGGGGCTCAATTCTTATAGTCCCCAGGGGCTTCCCGCCTTTCGGGGCGGACCCTGTACCTGGTCCCAAGTGATTGGACTTTGTCCCAATCGCTTGGTTCGATTTTCTCCAATGCTGGAGAGGTTCCCTGATCGATGGGCAGTCTTGAGGTGGTCGCTCACCTCCTTTTGTGTAGGCTTTTGCTGGCGCCGAAGAGTCCGGTTTTGCTTTGTGTGTCTAAATGTTGCTTATTGTTCCCGGGCATTGCTCATTAGTTTGCAGATGACTGGTGTTTTGTTATGCTGATGGTTGCTGGTATCAATCTTGTCTGGCCTTTCCAGAGGTAAATACACAGCCAACCTGCAGCTGCTCGTTTTTGTCCTGTTGGCTAACTTTCCCATCAGTCTTTGCCATTCGCCATTTTGAATTGGGAGTTGGCCATTTGAAGTGGCTACAATATTCTTTGATTTAAGAATCCATGTCTCGAAAGTAACGGTGAACAACCAGAGGTTGTCATTCATGTGGTAACCAACAACACAGTGAGGGATAATTTTGAGGTCTTGCAGGAGCAGTTTCAGGAATTAGGGAGTAGGTTGAAATGTAGGGCCTACAGGGTAGTAGTAATCTCAGAGATACTACCTGTGCCACAAGCTTCACCATTTAGGCAATGGCAGATCAGGGAGGTAAATGCATGGCTTGAGGGATGGTAGCCATGATGCGGAGATGCCGGCGTTCGACTGGGGTGGGCACAGCAAGAAGTCTTACAACACCAGGTTAAAGTCCAACAGGTTTATTTGGAAGCACGAGCCTTTGGAGCACAGCTCCTTCCTCAGGTGAGTCCTGATGAAGGAGCTATGCTCCAAAAGCTAGTGTTTCCAAATAAACCTGTTGGACTTTAACCTGGTGTTGTAAGACTTCTTATTGAGGGATGAGTAGTGAGTAGTGAGTTTAAAAGCTCTTACCGTTACAGGAGCAGCCCTTTGGATTTTGGCGGCAGCGGTGCGCAGGGGCCTTCTGGGAGGTGAGTAGTGAGTTTAAAAGCTCTTACCTTTACAGGAGCAGCCCTTTGGATTTCGGCGGCAGCGGTGCGCAGGGGCCTTCTGGGAGGTGAGTAGTGAGTTTAAAAGCTCTTACCTTTACAGGAGCAGCCCTTTGGATTTCGGCGGCAGCGGTGCGCAGGGGCCTTCTGGGAGGTGAGTAGTGAATTTAAAAAGCCTTACCTTTACAGGAGCAGCCCTTTGGATTTCGGCGGCAGCGGTGCGCAGGGGCCTTCTGGGAGGTGAGTAGTGTATTTAAAAAGCCTTGCCTTGTCCCGTGTCTGTTCTTCTTTTCTGTTTTATTTGTTTTTATATAAGGCGGGAACCGGAAGTTCGACCTCTGGCAAGTGTCCCCCCCCCCCCCCCCCCCCCCAACCAATAAATTCTGGTGGAGAGGAAACCCGAGACACTACACGTGTAGTGTCTCCCACCCGCCCTCCTCCTCTAACCTAATAATAAGACCCATTGGTGTAAGGTAAGTGCCATATTATATTATTATATTATTAGCATTGTGCAGGTCAAGGATCGGAGGTGGAGGAGCAGTCTCTGTCAGCGAGAGAACCTGAGAACATCTCAGACACTCAGAAGGTAAGTAAGTGATTTTTACTTTTATACCTTTTTTCAAATTGTGTGTGTCGGGGGGAAACTGAAGTGACATCACAGAAAAGCTGTGACCTGAGTGGCTGGTTGGGATTCTAACCTAAATTTAAAAAAAAAAATTTGAGTATTTGGGAACTAATTAAACATAATAACTTAATTATAATTTAGAGGATATCTAAGCCAGAGATCGGAGAGTATTATAGTTAGCTATCGCATTTCTATTAGAAATCTAGTGCTAGGAAACAGATAGTTGG
Source organism: Scyliorhinus torazame (assembly GCF_047496885.1). Classification (NCBI taxonomy): domain Eukaryota; kingdom Metazoa; phylum Chordata; class Chondrichthyes; order Carcharhiniformes; family Scyliorhinidae; genus Scyliorhinus; species Scyliorhinus torazame. The sequence goes on along the minus strand of NC_092713.1, from coordinate 47,169,379 downwards.
CAGTAACTTTGCAATTTAAAAAAAAAGGATTTAAAAAAAAAAAGACAAATTTTAATTTTAATTAATTGACGCAATGTCAGTTAGAGGGGTGCTGTGCTCTGACTGTGAGATGTGGCAGATCTGGGAGGCTTCCAGCGTCCCGGATGGCTTCATCTGCAGAAAGTGCACCCAACTGCAGCTCCTCACAGACCGCATGGTTTGGTTGGAGCAGCAATTGGATGCACTTAGGAGCATGCAGGTGGCGGAAAGCGTCATAGATCGCAGTTATGTAAATGTGGTTACACCCAAGGTGCAGGCAGAGAAATGGGTGACCACCAGAAAGGGCAGGCAGTCAGTGCAGGAATCCCCTGTGGTTGTCCCCCTCTCGAACAGATATACCCCTTTGGATACTGTCGGGGGGGATAGCCTATCAGGGGAAAACAGCAGCAGCCAGAGCAGTGGCACCACGGCTGGCTCTGATGTTCAGAAGGGAGGGTCAAAGCGCAGAAGAGTAATAGTAATAGGGGACTCTATAGTCAGGGGCACAGATAGGCGCTTCTGTGGACGTGAAAGAGACTCCAGGATGGTATGTTGCCTCCCTGGTGCCAGGGTCCAGGATGTCTCCGAACGAGTAGAGGGAATCCTGAAGGGGGAGGGCAAACAGGCAGAGGTCGTTGTACATATTGGTACTAACGACATAGGCAGGAAGGGGCATGAGGTCCTGCAGCAGGAGTTCAGGGAGCTAGGCAGAAAGTTAAAAGACAGGACCTCGAGGGTTGTAATCTCGGGATTACTCCCTGTGCCACGTGCCAGTGAGGCTAGAAATAGGAAGATAGAGCAGACAAACACGTGGCTAAACAGCTGGTGTAGGAGGGAGGGTTTCCGTTATCTAGACCACTGGGAGCTCTTCCGGGGCAGGTGTGACCTGTATAAGATGGACGGGTTGCATCTAAACCGGAGAGGCGTAAATATCCTGGCCGCGAGGTTTGCTCGTGTCACACGGGAGGGTTTAAACTAGTATGGCAGGGGGGTGGGCACGGGAGCAATAGGTCAGAAGGTGAGAGCATTGAGGGAGAACTAGGGAATAGGGACAGTGTGGCTCTGAGGCAGAGCAGACGGGGAGAAGTTGCTGAACACAGCGGGTCTGGTGGCCTGAAGTGCATATGTTTTAATGCAAGGAGCATTACGGGTAAGGCAGATGAACTTAGAGCTTGGATTACTACTTGGAACTATGATGTTGTTGCCATTACAGAGACCTGGTTGAGGGAAGGGCAGGATTGGCAGCTAAACGTTCCAGGATTTAGATGTTTCAGGCAGGATAGAGGGGGATGTAAAAAGGGAGGCGGAGTTGCGCTACTTGTTCGGGAGAATATCACAGCTATACTGCGAGAGGACACCTCAGAGGGCAGTGAGGCTATATGGGTAGAGATCAGGAATAAGAAGGGTGCAGTCACAATGTTGGGGGTATACTACAGGCCTCCCAACAGCCAGCGGGAGATAGAGGAGCAGATAGGTAGACAGATTTTGGGAAAGAGTAAAAACAACAGGGTTGTGGTGATGGGAGACTTCAACTTCCCCAATATTGACTGGGACTCACTTAGTGCCAGGGGCTTAGACGGGGCGGAGTTTGTAAGGAGCATCCAGGAGGGCTTCTTAAAACAATATGTAAACAGTCCAACTAGGGAAGGGGCGGTACTGGACCTGGTATTGGGGAATGAGCCCGGCCAGGTGGTAGATGTTTCAGTAGGGGAGCATTTTGGTAACAGTGACCACAATTCAGTAAGTTTTAAAGTACTGGTGGACAAGGATAAGAGTGGTCCGAGGATGAATGTGCTAAATTGGGGGAAGGCTAATTATAACAATATTAGGCGGGAACTGAAGAACATAGATTGGGGGCGGATGTTTGAGGGCAAATCAACATCTGACATGTGGGAGGCTTTCAAGTGTCAGTTGAAAGGAATACAGGACAGGCATGTTCCTGTGAGGAAGAAAGATAAATACGGCAATTTTCGGGAACCTTGGATGACGAGTGATATTGTAGGCCTCGTCAAAAAGAAAAAGGAGGCATTTGTCAGGGCTAAAAGGCTGGGAACAGACGAAGCCTGTGTGGCATATAAGGAAAGTAGGAAGGAACTTAAGCAAGGAGTCAGGAGGGCTAGAAGGGGTCATGAAAAGTCATTGGCAAATAGGGTTAAGGAAAATCCCAAGGCTTTTTACACGTACATAAAAAGCAAGAGGGTAGCCAGGGAAAGGGTTGGCCCACTGAAGGATAGGCAAGGGAATCTATGTGTGGAGCCAGAGGAAATGGGCGAGGTACTAAATGAATACTTTGCATCAGTATTCACCAAAGAGAAGGAATTGGTAGATGTTGAGTCTGGAGAAGGGGGTGTAGATAGCCTGGGTCACATTGTGATCCAAAAAGACGAGGTGTTGGGTGTCTTAAAAAATATTAAGGTAGATAAGTCCCCAGGGCCTGATGGGATCTACCCCAGAATACTGAAGGAGGCTGGAGAGGAAATTGCTGAGGCCTTAACAGAAATCTTTGGATCCTCGCTGTCTTCAGGGGATGTCCCGGAGGACTGGAGAATAGCCAATGTTGTTCGTCTGTTTAAGAAGGGTAGCAAGGATAATCCCGGGAACTACAGGCCGGTGAGCCTTACTTCAGTGGTAGGGAAATTACTGGAGAGAATTCTTTGAGACAGGATCTACTCCCATTTGGAAGCAAATGGACGTATTAGTGAGAGGCAGCACGGTTTTGTGAAGGGGAGGTCGTGTCTCACTAACTTGATAGAGTTTTTCGAGGAGGTCACTAAGATGATTGATGCAGGTAGGGCAGTAGATGTTGTCTATATGGACTTCAGTAAGGCCTTTGACAAGGTCCCTCATGGTAGACTAGTACAAAAGGTGAAGTCACACGGGATCAGGGGTGAACTGGCAAGGTGGATACAGAACTGGCTAGGCCATAGAAGGCAGAGGGTAGCAATGGAGGGATGCTTTTCTAATTGGAGGGCTGTGACCAGTGGTGTTCCACAGGGATCAGTGCTGGGACCTTTGCTCTTTGTAGTATATATAAATGATTTGGAGGAAAATGTAACTGGTCTGATTAGTAAGTTTGCAGACGACACAAAGGTTGGTGGAATTGCGGATAGCGATGAGGACTGTCTGAGGATACAGCAGGATTTAGATTGTCTGGAGACTTGGGCGGAGAGATGGCAGATGGAGTTTAATCCGGACAAATGTGAGGTAATGCATTTTGGAAGGGCTAATGCAGGTAGGGAATATACAGTGAATGGTAGAACCCTCAAGAGTATTGAAAGTCAAAGAGATCTAGGAGTACAGGTCCACAGGTCATTGAAAGGGGCAACACAGGTGGAGAAGGTAGTCAAGAAGGCATACGGCATGCTTGCCTTCATTGGCCGGGGCATTGAGTATAAGAATTGGCAAGTCATGTTGCAGCTGTATAGAACCTTAGTTAGGCCACACTTGGAGTATAGTGTTCAATTCTGGTCGCCACACTACCAGAAGGATGTGGAGGCTTTCGAGAGGGTGCAGAAGAGATTTACCAGAATGTTGCCTAGTATGGAGGGCATAAGCTATGAGGAGCGATTGAATAAACTCGGTTTGTTCTCACTGGAACGAAGGAGGTTGAGGGGCGACCTGATAGAGGTATACAAAATTATGAGGGGCATAGACAGAGTGGATAGTCAGAGGCTTTTCCCCAGGGTAGAGGGGTCAATTACTAGGGGGCATAGGTTTAAGGTGAGAGGGGCAAGGTTTAGAGTAGATGTACGAGGCAAGTTTTTTACGCAGAGGGTAGTGGGTGCCTGGAACTCACTACCGGAGGAGGTAGTGGAAGCAGGGACGATAGGGACATTTAAGGGGCATCTTGACAAATATATGAATAGGATGGGAATAGAAGGATACGGACCCAGGAAGTGTAGAAGATTGTAGTTTAGTCGGGCAGTATGGTCGGCACGGGCTTGGAGGGCCGAAGGGCCTGTTCCTGTGCTGTACATTTCTTTGTTCTTTGTTCTTTGGATGGTGTCAAAGGGAAGGGTTTCGGTTTGTGGGTCATTGGGATCAGTTCTGGGAAAGGAGAAAGCTGTTTAGAAGAGATGGGCTTCATCTGAGCTCTAACGGAACTAATCTGCCTCAGAGAGTAAATCGTGTAGTGGGGTGGATTTAAACTTATGTGGCAGGGGGTGGGATGACTAATGGGCCTAGTTTTAAAAGTACCAGTGGGAGCAAAAGAGAGAAGATGGAGAATAGGGAAAAGGAAGTGAGAGAAGGTTTGAGTGTTGACAATGAACAAAGAAATGGTCGTCTCCCAAAGGGCAAGAAAGAGATGAGGGCAGGGTTAAATTGTATGTATGTAAATACACAGAGTTTCGTGAACAAAACTGGGGAACTGGAAGCAGAAATTACTCTAGGGGCTTATGACACAGTAGCATTGACAGAAATCTGGCTCAAGCCAGAACAGGACTGGACACTTAACATCCTGGGTTATATGGTTTTAGTAGGAACGGGTGGGTAAAAAGGGAGGAAGTGTAGCAGTCTTGGTCAAAGATAGTATCATAGCTCTTGAACGAGATGCAGTTCCTGAATTAGAATCTATATAGTTGGAGGTGAGAAACAGAAAGGGAGTGGTGACTTTGTTTGGTATTTACTGTAGACCTTCAAATAGTAGGGAGGCAGTGAAAAATAGCAATTGTAGGCAGATTCTGGAAACGTGCAGGGCAGGTAGGGTTGTGACAGTTGGGGGATTTCAATTATCTTGAGGTCGACTGGGAAATGGGTAGAGTGTGGGGCACAGAAGTGGAGAAATTCCTGCAGTGTGTACAGGAGAACTTTCTGGAACAGTACATTTCCAGTTCTACCAGGGAGTAAACTGCACTGGATCTGGTCCTAGGGAATGAGGCAGGGCAGGTGGAGAACATCAGAATGGGGGAGCCATTGGGAAGTAGTGATCATAATATAATATGATTCAATATTAAGTTGGGAAAGGATAAAAATCAGTCTTGGATTAAGATCCCAGACTGGAAAAAGGAAAATTTTAGGGTTCTAAAAGTTGAATTGGAACAGGTTGATTGGAAACGCATTTTGGTGAATAAAACATTGGATGTAAAATGGGGAACAGTCAAAGGAGAGATAAATAGGGTGCAAGCTAGGTACGTACCCATGCAAAATAAATACGGGGTATTCAAAGCTAAAGCACCCAGGATGACGAAGGATATTGATGACAAAATAAGGGGGAAAAAAGAGGCTTATCATAGAATCAACAGTGCAGAAGGAGGCCATTTGGCCCATCGAGTCTGCACCGGCCCTTAGGAAATAGCACCCCACTTAAACCCACTGCTCCACCCTATCCCCATAACCCAGCAACCCCCCCTAACCTTTTTGGAAACTAAGGGCAATTTATTATCACCAATCCACCTAACCTGCACATCTTTGGACTGCGGGAGGAAACCGGAGCACCCGGAGGAAACCCACGCAGACATGGGGAGAACGTGCAGACTCTGCACAAAACAGTGACCCAAGCCGGGAATCAAACCTGAGACCCTGGAGCTGTGAAGCAATTGTGCTAACCACTGTGCTGCCAGAATAGAAATCAGGAAGAGTATCTCAAATGCAAGAGAGAGGCTAAGGCTGGAATAAGGAAGGCTAAGAGGAAGCATGAGGAAAGGATTGCCGGCTGTGCTAAAACAAATAGCAAAATGTTCTTTAAGCAGGGTAAACTGCTCACTGAAGTGGAGGATATGGCAGCGGTACTTCTGTCTTTACCAAATTAGAAGGTGGTGTCAATGTCCCAGTTGAAAATGTGGGTGTTGAGCAACTGAGCAGTAGAGTGATAGATAAATAACAGGTGCTAAAAAGACTAGCAGCCTCCAGATTGAGAAGTTGCCAGGCTGGATGGGATGCATCCTGGATTGCTGAGAGAGGTTAGGGAGCATACTGCGGAGCCGTTGACAGAAATTTTCCAGGCCTCTCTGAACACAGGTTTAGCCGCGAGCAACTGGAGGATTGGAAATATGATGCTGTTCTTTAAGAAAGGGGCAAAGGATAACCCAGGAAACTACAGGCCTGTCAACTTGACATCAATAGTGGAAAGACTGATGGAGATCATAGTATGGGATGCGATAAATACACACTTAGAGAAAAGTAAGCTAATACTAAACAGTCAACATGACTTTGCCTGTGAAGTTTGCACATTCTCCCCGTGTCTGCTTGGGTCTCACCCCCACAACCCAGAGATGTGCAGGGTAGGTAGCTTGGCCACGCTAAACATTACCCCTAAACAAAACATGTCTTTGTTAAGGGCAGGTCATGTCTGACAAATTTAATTGAGTACTTTGACGAGATGACATGGGCAGTGGCTGAAGATAGTGCCTTAGATCTTGTATATTTGGTCTTTCAGAAAGTATTTGATACAGTTCCACATGGCAGGTTGGTTAGCAAATTAAAAATGTTTGGGATTGATGGCAGCATGATTAGAAGTTGGCTAAGACACTTCCGGTTGCGGCGATGTGTAGCTAAGCCGCACGATTCGGCAGCTCCCGCGATTACGGACTTTCGGGCTCTCCAGAGGATCCCCAACAGGAATTTTTCGAAGACGTCCCGTGTGGGATGGTGAGAGCAAGGTCCCCCTTCACTGTATATGGAACGGACAAGAAGTGAAACGGTTAAAAAAGCGGCGTTGGAGCAGCGAGGGAAGCGAGGGAAGAGAAACAAGATGGCGGCGGCCGGAGATAAAGTGGAAGGCGGCCGGAGCTGCAAGAGTTTATCAAGCACTGTTTTGAGGAGCTGCGGAAAGAGATGCTGGCGCCTATGCTGTCGGCGATTGAAGGATTAGGGATGACCCAGAAGGCCCACGAGGTAAAGATCCAGGAGGTGCAGAAAAAAGTCAATGAGAACGAGGATGAGATCTTGGGCCTGGCGGTGAAGTTGGAGAGGCACGAGGCGCTGCACAAAAGGTGGGCGGAAAGATTTGAAGACCTGGAGAACAGGTCGAGGAGAAAGAATCTTCGGATCCTGGGTCTCCCTGAAGGAGTGGAGGGGGCCGATGCTGGGGCTTATGCGAGCACGATGCTCGAGTCGCTGATGGGTGCGGAGGCCCCTCCGAGGCCTCTGGAGCTGGATGGAGCACATCGGGTGCTGGCGAGGAGGCCCAAGGCTAACGTGCCGCCAAGGGTGATTGTGGTGAGGTTTCACCGTTTCACGGACAGAGAGAGGGTCTTGAAATGGGCCAAGAAAGAGCGGAGCAGCAGCTGGGAGAATGTGGAGATCCGAATCTACCCAGACTGGAGCACGGAGATGGCAAAGAAGAGAGCGGATTTCAACCGGGCCAAGGCGGTGCTGCATCGTCGGAAGGGAGTAAGATTCGGAATGCTGCAGCCAGCGCGATTGTGGGTCACATTCAAGGATCAACATCACTATTTTGAAACGCCTGAAGAGGCTTGGACCTTTATCCAAACTGAAAAGTTGGACTCAAACTGAGGGTTTGTGAGGATGGGGGGGATGTTCGATGTTTGTTGTACACAGGGTTTTAATCACGCGCAGGAAATGTTCCACGGGTTGGGTGATGGATGGGGATGGGGAAAGGGATCGGGTGAGAAGACTGTGCGAGAAGTTGGGCGCCGGTGCTGGAGGGAGGGGAGGTTCGGGGATGGGGGAAATGAGATAAGGCCGCGACAGGAGCTGCGCCAGAAGGGGCGGGGCAGGCTTAGGAAAGCGCGGGCTTTTTCCCGCGCTAGGGAAGGACGGAGGGGGGGGATGGAGGAGCGCACGCTGATTGTTGGGGTGGGGAGATTCCCACACGGGGGGGTCAATGGGACGGCCGGGGAAGCCGGGGTCAGCAGGAGTCAGCTGACTTACGGGAGTGTTATGGGGGGAGCAAAAGAGATAGACACGGGTCTAGTGGGGGGGGGGGGGGGGGGGGGGGGGGGAATATGGTTGCTGCTGCACTGGCCGAGGGGGAATTGGACACAGAAGAGGTGGTTGGGGCGGGGGTCCCCCGTCTGGGGGACTGGAGGGTGAGGGCGGCGCAGGCACGGGACTGGCCTAGAAAAGGTGATGGCTAGTCGGCGGGGGGGTGGGTGGGAGGCCCCCCAATCCGGCTGATAGCGTGGAATGCGAGGGGCCTGAATGGGCCGGTAAAGAGGGCCCGAGTGTTCGCGCACTTAAAGGGACTGAAGGCAGACCTGGTCATGCTCCAGGAGACACATTTGAAGGTGGCAGACCAGGTCAGGTTAAGAAAGGGATGGGTAGGACAGGTATTCCATTTGGGGCTGGATGCGAAGAACAGAGGGGTGGCAATATTGGTGGGGAAGCGGGTGTCGTTTGAGGCCAAGAATATTGTAGTGGACAATGGAGGTCGATACGTGATGGTGAGCGGTAAGTTGCAGGGGACGTGGGTGGTGTTGGTAAACGTATACGCCCCGAACTGGGATGATGCAGGATTCATGAAGCGTATGTTAGGGCGCATTCCGGACCTGGAGGTAGGAAGATTGATAATGGGTGGGGATTGCAACACGGTGTTGGACCCAGCACTGGATCGCTCCAGATCTAGGACCGGAAAGAGGCCGGCTGCGGCCAAGGTGCTTAGGGGGTTTATGGACCAGATGGGGGGAGTGGATCCGTGGAGGTTTGCCAGGCCGCAGGCCAGGGAATTTTCTTTTTTCTCCCACGTGTACAAAGCCTACTCCGGATAGATTTTTTTGTTCTGGGCAAGGCACTGATCCCGAAAGTGGAGGGAACGGAGTATTCAGCCATAGCCATTTCAGATCACGCCCTGCATTGGGTGAAACTGGAGTTGGGAGAGGAGAGGGACCAACGCGGTTGGATGTGGGACTGCTGGCAGATGGGGCGGTGTGCGGGAGGGTGAGGGGGTGCATTGAAAGATACTTGGAGGCCAATGACAACGGGGAGGTGCAGGTGGGGGTGGTATGGGAGGCGCTGAAGGTGGTGGTCAGGGGAGAGTTAATCTCCATCAGGGCTCATAGGGAAAAGATAGAGGGCAGGGAAAGGGAGAGGTTAGTGGGGGAGATTTTAAGAGTGGACAGGAGATGCGCAGGGGCCCCTGAAGAGGGACTACTTCGGGAAAGGCGAAATCTCCAGACGGAGTTCGACCTGTTGACCACAGGGAAGGCAGAGGCACAGTGGAGGAAAGCGCAGGGGGCGACGTATGAGTATGGGGAGAAGGCGAGCCTGATGCTGGCACACCAGCTCCGTAAGAGGATGGCAGCGAGGGGGATAGGTGGAGTCAAGGATGGAAGGGGAGCTACGGTGCGGAGTGCGATGAAAGTAAATGAGGCATTCAAGGCCTTCTATGAAGAGCTGTACAGATCCCAGCCCCCAGCGGGGGACGAGGGGATGCGACGATTCTTGGACCAACTGAGGTTCCCGAGGGTGGAGGAGCAGGAGGTGGCTGATTTGGGGGCACCAATTGGGTTGGAGGAGCTGCTCAAAGGTCTGGGGAGTATGCAGGCAGGGAGGGCCCCGGGACCGGATGGGTTCCCAGTTGAGTTCTATAGGAAGTATGTAGACCTGTTAGCCCCGTTGCTAGTGAGGACTTTTAATGCGGCAAGGGAGGGAGGGACCCTGCCCCCGACAATGTCTGAGGCGAAGATCTCTTTGATCCTGAAGCGGGACAAGGACCCATTGCAATGTGGGTCGTACAGGCTGATCTCGCTCCTCAACGTGGATGCTAAGTTGCTGGCAAAAGTGCTGGCTATGAGGATCGAGGACTGTGTCCTGGGGGTGATTCACGAGGACCAGACGGGATTTGTAAAGGGTAGGCAGCGAAACACCAATGTGCAGCGGCTCCTAAACGTGATAATGATGCCATCGGTGGAGGGAGAAGCGGAGATAGTGGCGGCTATGGACGCGGAGAAGGCCTTTGACCGAGTAGAGTGGGAGTACCTCTGGGAAGTGCTGCGGAGATTTGGGTTCGGGGGAGGGTTTATTAGCTGGGTTAAGCTCCTATACAGAGCCCCGGTGGCGAGTGTGGTTACGAATCGGCGGAGGTCGGAGTATTTTCAGCTGTATCGTGGGACGAGGCAGGGGTGCCCCCTGTCCCCCCTGTTTTCATTAGCAATTGAACCCTTGGCCATGTCATTAAGGGAGTCTAGGAAATGGAGGGGGGTGGTCCGAGGGGGAGAGGAGCATGAAGTGTCGCTTTACGCAGATGACCTGTTGTTGTATGTGGCGGATCCAGTGGAGGGGATGGTGGAGGTCATGCAGACTCTAAGGGAGTTTGTGGATTTTCCAGGCTATAAGCTTAATGTAGGGAAGAGTGAGCTCTTTGTAGTACAGTCAGGAGACCAGGAAAGGGGGATAGACGATCTACAGCTGAGGAGGGCGGAAAGGAGCTTTCGGTACTTGGGGATCCAAATAGCTAGGAGTTGGGGGGCCCTACATAAACTTAATCTGACGAGGCTGGTGGAGCAGATGGAGGACTTCAAATGATGGGGCATGTTGCCGCCCTCGTAAGCGGGTACAGTGCAGTTGGTCAAAATGGTGGTCCTCCCGAGGTTTCTTTTTGTGTTCCAGTGCCTTCCAATTGTAATCACCAAGGCCTTTTTTAAGAGGGTAGGCAGGAGTATTATGGGTTTTGTGCGGGTGAATAAGACCCCGAGGGTAAGGAGGGGGTTTCTGGAGCGCAGTAGGGACAGAGGAGGGTTGGCGTTGCCGAATCTGGGTGGCTACTACTGGGCAGCCAATGTGGCGATGATCCGTAAGTGGGTGATGGAGGGAGAAGGGGTGGCATGGAAGAGGTTGGAGATGGTGTCCTGCAAAGAAACGAGCCTGGGGGCGCTGGTGACAGCACCGCTGCCGCTCTCGCCGACAAGGTACACCACGAGTCCGGTGGTGGCGGCAACGCTAAAGAGCTGGGGCCAGTGGAGACAGCACAGGGGTGCAATGGGAACCTCGGTGTGGTCCCCGATCAGGGGTAACAATCGATTTGTCCCAGGGAGGATGGACGGGGGGTTTCAGAACTGGCATCGGGCAGGGATTAGAAGAATGGGGGACCTGTTCATTGATGGGACGTTTGCGAGCCTAGGGGCACTGGAGGAGAAGTTTGGGCTACCCCAGGGAAATGCTTTCAGGTACATGCAGGTGTGGGCGTTTGTGAGGCGACAGGTGAGGGAATTCCCGTTGCTCCCGGCACAGGAGATTCAAGACAGGGTGATCTCTGGTGTATGGGTCGGGGAGGGCAAGGTGTCGGCGATATACCAGGAGATGAAAGAAGAGGGGGAGGCTTTGGTAGAGGAGCTGAAAGGTAAATGAGAAGAGGAGCTGGGGAAGGAGATTGAGGAGGGGCTGTGGGCTGATGCCCTAAGTAGGGTTAATTCCTCTTCCTCGTGTGCCAGGCTTAGCCTGATACAATTCAAGGTGGTTCATAGAGCGCATATGATGGGGGCGAGGCTGAGTAAGTTCTTTGGGGTGGAGGACAGATGTGGGAGGTGCTCAGGAAGTCCAGCGAACCATGTCCATATGTTTTGGTCATGCCCGGCACTGGAGGGGTTCTGGAGGGGAGTTGCGGGAACAGTATCTAAGGTGGTGAAAGTCCGGGTCAAGCCAAGCTGGGGGCTAGCACTATTTGGAGTAGTGGACGAGCCGGGAGTGCAGGAGGCGAAAGAGGCCGGCATTCTGGCCTTTGCCCGGCGAAGGATCTTGCTAATGTGGAAGGAGGTGAAGCCCCCCAGCGTGGAGGCCTGGATAAATGATATGGCAGGGTTCATCAGGTTGGAGAGGATAAAGTTTGCCTTGAGAGGGTCTGCGCAGGGGTTCTACAGGCGGTGGCAACCGTTCCTAGACTATATCGCGGAGCGTTAGATGAAGGTCGGTCAGCAGCAGCAACCCGGGGGGGGGGGGGAGATGTCTTGCGTGGGGGGGGGGGGGGGGGGGGGGGAGGGAGGGAGGGAGGGAGGGGGAAGGGGGGTTTATTTGGGGGGTATTTGAGCAAGAAAATACGTGAAGGATCTGGAAAACTGACATGTACGGGAGGAATCCAATGTACAAAGCTCTGTATCATATCGATTTACCATGTTCATGTCTTGCTACGGGCGGGGGGGGGGGGGGGGGTTTGTTTGTAAGGGTGGAAAATTGTGTTAAAATTCTTAATAAATATATATATTTTTTAAAAAGAAGTTGGCTAAGAGATAGGAAACAGAGGGTAGGTATAGATGGGCAATTGTCAGACTGGAGATGAGTTGAAAGTGGTGTTCCCCAGGGCTCAGTGTTGGGACCCTTGCTTTTTCTGATTGATATAAAAGATTTAGAAGCGGGTGTCAAGGCCAATATCTCTCAATTTGTAGATGATACGAAGCTAGGGAGAATAGTGAACTGTGAGGATGATGCTGATCAACTTCAGAGGGACATTGACAAGTTGGCCAAATGGGCCGACACTTGGCAGATGAACTTCAATGCAGGGAAATGTGAGGTAATGCATATTGGTATAAAAACATGGAGAGACAATATAGGCTCAATGGTACAATTTTGAGGGGAGTTCAGGAGCAGAGGGACCTCAGGGTTCAAGTGCATAATTCTCTGAAGGTGGCCAGGCAAGCTGGAACAGTTGTTAAGAAGGCTTATAGCATCCTTGCGTTTATAAATAGAGGCATAGATATAAAAGCAAGGAAGTGATGCTATGCCTCTACAAATCATTGGTTAGACCACATTTGGAGTATTGTGTTCAGTTCTGGGCACCTTATTTAAGGAAGGATGTTAAATCTCTGGAGCGAGTGCAGAGAAGATTTACTAGAATGATGCAAGGAATGAGGAATTTTATATAAAAGTAAATATTGGAGAAATTGGGCTTGTTCGCCTTGGAGCAGAGAAGATTAAAAGGAAACCTTATTGAGGTATTCAAAATTATGAACAATTTTGACAGGGTAAAGGAGGATATTATGTTTCTTTCCACCCCCCCCCCCCCCCCCCCCCGGCTGGGACTGGAATAATCATCCTTTTGTGGTGTGTTGCTCTGGATGTTGTCGGAAAAGAACAGGTTTGACAGGGGTGCATGTTTTTTTGGGGGTTTGCAGGTGGCTCCTAGGGTATAGTTTTTTATGTGTCAAGTGGTGCTGGGCTAGGCCAGGCCTGGTGCTGTAACTGTTATCTTGTTGTCTCTAGGGGCTCAGGATATCCCTCACCGAGAGTGTGGGGAGGGGCTTCCAAAGACGCTAGGTTTTGTTTATTTGCCTCTCTGGTGCACCTGGGCCTGCGGATGGTTGGGTGCTGTGCCTTGGTGGATACCCGTGTTTCCCCCTAGGGGGTAGGGAGGGGGGGTTGGTCACCCTCCTGTTGATTGAAGCGGGGGGTGGGTCACCCTTTTGTTGATTGAATGGCCAGTTCTCCTCTTCACTAGTGGGTGTTGTCATCTGGTGGGAGAGCAATGGTAGATTTGTTTTTGTCCCTCTTCTTTCCCTCCTTTTCTACCTTGGGAGACCATGCAGGCTTGACCAAAGCCTGAACATGTTGTTACTGTTGCCGGTACACTCTTGCTCTCCTGTTGTTAAAACTGTGGTTCTACCCTGGGTTTCGAGTTTTGTTGTGTCATGTAGTATGTATATAAAGTGCCGTAGATAATTTTCTTTTGTTTTTGCAAGGGTGGGTATGGTGAATCCATTCCTGACTCCTAAATGGATCTGGAATCCGGAAAGAAAAGGCTGTGTTGGGCATAATGGTATTAATCCAATTGTCATGTTGTTCTCCTGTTCTATGCTGTGCTCATGTGGGTTAAACCTTTCTGTTTTTTCCCCTTCCTTGCTTTAGGTGCTGTGTTATTTTGTAACTTTGTTCCATTATTTTATAAATGTAAAATTTCAATAAACCTACTTATAAAAAGTAACAGCACTGACTCTCCAATTTCTTGCTCACCAATGCTCAGTTTGGGTTCTTCCAGGACCATTTTGCTCCTGAACTCACTAAAGACTTTTCCCAAATGTACGCAAAAGAGCCGAATGTTACAGCTGAGGTGAGGGTGACTGCCCTTGACGTCAAGACAGAATTTGACCAAGTGTGGTACCAAGGCGCCCTAGTAAAATTGAACTCAATTGGAATCAGAGGAAAACTCTCCTTTGGCTGGTGTTGTGCCTAGCAGAACGAAAGATGGTTAGGTTCATTTGGAGGCCAATCATCGCAGCTCCAGGATATTGCTGCAGGAGAGATGTGGCATACTGTCCACTTGCCTGGATGTGTGCAACTCCAATAACACTTAAGAGACTCAACAACATTCAGAACAAAACAACCCATTTGATTGCTGCTCCATCTACCATCTCAAACATTTCATTCCCTCCACCACCGCCACATAGTGGGTTGCAGTCTATACAATCCGCAAGATGATCACGACGGAAACTCACCAAGGCCTCTTCAACTGCAACTCCCAAACCTGAATTTCTACTGTCTAGATGGAGTCAAGTCACAGACCAGCTATGGTCTCACTGATTGACAGAACAGGTTCAAGGGACTAAAAGGCCTGCGCTTGCCCCTACGTCTAGAAAAACAAGAACCGTAGGTGTCATAGAAACACCACCATCTGCAAGTTCCCCTCAAAGTCATGCACCATCCCACCTGGAAACACGTGATGGTTACTTCACTATATCTGGCTGCAAATCCTGAAACGCTACTTAATAGCACTGTGGGAGGATCCTCACAACATGGGCAGCAGTGATTCATGAAGGCACCTCATCGCCAGTTTCTCAAAGGCAATGAGCCATTTGCAATAAATTTGATCCTTTTTTGCCAAATGGTGTTTTAAGTCAGTTTCCAATTAACCAGAAGCCAGATTCTTGGACTTTTATGACCAGCTCCAAAATTGATATTGGTATTCACATGGCATAAAGTAAATACACAATTTTCTTAACTTCAAGAACGAAGGATTAGAAGAAAGAAAAGTACTCTATTGGACGTAATAAAAATAAAGAAGTGCAAATCAGGAAAATGGCACATAATGAAAACAAGAGAGCTGCATGGCCTCTTTCTGTGTAAGATTCTATCATTCAGGAACCAAGAAGTAAAGTTTATTTTTTATTTCAACTGTTCACTATCTACTTTAGCTGTAGATGATTAATATTACCACAAAGTAATATTTGTACCTTTATTAGCATATTAATGCCAAAGAGAAAATGCTGGAAAATCTCAGCAGGTCTGGCAGCATCTGTAGGGAGTGAAAAGAGCTGTCATTTCGAATCCAGGTGACCCTTTGTCAAAACTCAGCTGATGCTGCCATACCTGCTGAGATTATCCTGCATTTTCTCTTTGGTTTCAGATTCCAGCATCCGCAGTAATTTGCTGTTATTTAGTATATTAATGTTTCTTTCAGCACAACTGTTGCAAGCTAAAACCTTTAAAAAAAAGATCAACACACTTAAAATTTACAAGGCACTCTGCTGACAATTTAAGAATTGTTTTTACCTCAAATTCTCCTCTACGAAGTGTCATCATTTTAGGCATTACCCATTTAGGGCAGAGATGAGGCGAATTTATTTCTCTCAAAGGGTTGTTGTGCAACTTGAGAACTCTGCCTCAGGAGGTAGTGGAAGCAGGGTCACTGAATATTTTTAAGGTGGAGGTACATTGATTATTGTTAGGCAACAGGATGAAAGGTTATCAGGGCAGATGGGAATGTGGAATTAGAAACACAAACAGATCAGCCATGATCCATTTTATTGAATGGTGGAGGAGGCTTGAGGGGCAAAGTGGCCTACTTCTGCTCCTATTTCACATGTTCGTATAAACTGTTAATTTTAAATTAGTTCCGAACTTGCCATTCCACAAGCATTAATTTGCAAAATGTGCGTGAATGTAACACCAGCTGGTATAATACCAAAGCTAAGACATGGTTAAGATCATAAATTATATAATTTTATTGCCCAAAATGAGGTCATGCAACTCACTGTGCAAATGCTGGCTCTTTTAAAGAGCTCTCCAACTGGGAATAGCCAAAAAGCACTTTCACACATATAGTGACTTTCAGGACGCAAAGTACTTGACAGCCAATGAACTACTTTTTAGAAGTGAAGTCAATGTTGTAATGTAAGAACCATGGCAGTTAATTTGCATGCAGCAAGTTCCCACAATCAGCAATGTGATAATGACCCAGATATTTGTTTTGTGATGTTGAGTGACCAGGACAACAGGAAACCTCACTAAGACTACCAATAATCCACTGCAGTGTTTTTCAGACTTTTTTCCCAGGATCCACTTTTGCCAACTGCACGACCTTCACAACCCTCATCGGCCAACCTTCGCAACACCCGCCACGTTTGTTTAGCTTTAATGCGATAGGGGAGCCTGCTTAGTCTTCACTCCAATCAGGTTCACAAGAGGAGAGGGCAATGTGAATATCAGGTGCAGAGTTTAGCCAATTCTTTTGTGCCGCCTTCATCTTTTTAATAAACATTTTATTGAGGTATTTTTGGTATTTTAACAACAACAAAATAAACAATGTACATGAAACTATAAACATAGTGCAAAAGCCGTCTCCTTCCTTACAGGTCCCACCTTTATGAACCCCCTACTCTGAGCAAAACTAACCCCCCGCCCCCCCCCCCCCCCACTTCTGCTGACGATTAATTTTCCGCGAAGAAGTCGACGAACTTCCGCCACCTCCGGGCGAACCCTAACAGTGACTCTCTCAAAGCGAACTTGATTTCCTCCAAACAGAGAAAGCTAGCCATGTACGATAGCCAGGTCTCCGACTTCGGGGGCTTTGAGTCCCTCCAAGCTAATAGTATCCGTCACCGGCCTACCAGGGAAGCAAAGGCTAGAACGTCTGCCTCTTTCTCCTCCTGGATTCCCGGGTGTTCCGACACCCCGAAAATCGCCACCTCTGGACTCAGTGCCACCCTTGTTTTTAACACCGTGGACATGGCATCTACAAACCCCTGCCAAAATCCCCTAAGCTTCGGACATGTCCAGAACATGTGGACATGGTTCGCTGGTCCTCTCGCACATTTTGCACACCTGTCTTCCACCCCAAAGAATCTGCTCATCCGGGCCACTGTCATGTGAGCCCGGTGAACGACCTTGAATTGTATCAGGCTGAGCCTGGCACATGTTGCGGACACGTTGACTCTACTCAATGTGTCCGCCCATAGACCATCCTCTATCTCTCCTCCCAGCTCCTCCTCCCACTTGCGCTTCAGTGCCTCGGTCTGCATCTCCTCCGACCCCATAAGTTCCTGTAAATGTCAGAGACGCTCCCTTCTCCTACCCACCCTCTGGAAACTACCCTGTCCTGAATCCCCCTTAGCGGTAGGAGCGGGAAGGTTGACACCTGTTTACGTAGGAGGTCCCGCACCTGCAGATACCTGAATTTGTTTCCCCTCACCAACCCAAACTTCTACTCCAGCACTCTCAAACTCGGAAAGCTCCGCTCTATAAACATATCCCCATCCTCTCAATCCCTGCTCTCCGCCATATCCAGAACCCCCCATCCATACTTCCCTGGGCAAACCAGTGATTATTACAGATTGGGGACCAGACCGATGATCCCTCTGCTCCCACATGTCTCCTCCATTGCCCCCAGACTCTCAGGGCCGCCACCACCACGGGGCTGGTGGAGTACCGTGCCGGCGGGAACGGTAGAGGCGCAGTTACCAATGCCCCCAGACTGGTGCCCTTGCATGACGCTGCCTCCATACGCTCCCATGCCGACCCCTCCCCCACCACCCACTTCCTGATCATGGCTATATTCGCCGCCCAGAAATAGTTACTAAAATTTGGCAGCGCCAACCCGCCCTCTCCCCGACTCCGCTCAAGCATTACCTTCCTTACTCGCAGGGTCTTGCCCTCCCAAACGAAGCCAGTGATCACTTTGTTGACCCGTTTAAAAAAGGACCATGGAATAAAGATGGGGAGACACTGAAATACAAGCAGGAATCTCGGGAGGACAGTCTGCACCCTCCCAGCCAGTGACAACGGAAGCGCGCCCCATCTCCGAATATCGGCCTTCATTTGGTCTACTAGTCGGGCCAGATTTAATTTATGGCCGCCTTCATCTTTGTGAGAACGGAAAATCCTACCTCCCACATGTAAGTCATTGTGAAGGGCAATAGCAACAAAATTCTTGTCTTATTTAGCACTGAATATTCCTGGGAGATGCTACTCCAGAATAGCCTCATGGCTATCACAGGTCAGTTTCAGCAGCATACTCTTTTCATTTGGAGTCAGCTGTAAGTTAATAGCTGACTCTGGGGTCTCAGCCTCAAAAAGTTGTTTCACCCACCACTTCTCTTTCAAAATCTGAAACTTCTCCTCTCATTTGCCAGTACTTCCTTGCATATAACACACATAGGCTTTGCATCCTTATTTGCACGGGCACAATTGACAAAACCATATCTCAAGAAGACACCTCCATACTGCTTTGTTCCTGAGTTAAGTTTCTGCTTTTTGGGCTGTTAACCAGAGGCCTTGTAGCTCTGTGCAGAGCTAACACTCACACTGCTCTATCCTGCCCTGGATTCTCCTGAGCAGCTCTCTCCAGCAGATTCAGATGTGAGACCCTGGCCAGTAGGTATTCTGTCTATTTGTGTCTCTGCCCGTCTCTTTCTTGTAACAAAACAATTCATCTTCATAGTCCTTTTTGTAAGGACCACGAAGATTCCAACACGAGTTTTAAGGATACAAAGTAATAACATTTATTTACAATAACATATATATATATAACAGCAGCAGCAACTTCCCTTGCTGCACACTCCTTTCCTGCTGGTTCCAAACTGGCCAGCTTTATTTATACATGGAGTTTACTAATGATTTCTCCGCCCCCCTCATTGGGGAAGCTCATACTCCCACAGGATTGTGGGATTGTCATTAGTCCCCAGCCAATGGTAAGCAGGCAGGTTATAACATCCCTCCCCCCAAAGTCCAAGGAATCCACCGAAGACCCTGGCGAAGGAGGGCATCGGACTCGTTTTGCCGCAGGCCAGACACCATTTGCACGCGGCGCTGGATCAGGCGGCGTGTAACGAGACGGAGACCGGCGCTTCCATGATGAACGGCATAACGGTTGTACATCCACGGCCCGTGGACCCGAGGATTCCCCCTCTGATGCGTCCTGTGTCTCCATCTCGGAGTCAGAGTCTGCTGCCTCCGTCATGCCAGCGTCTCTATCTCCATTCGGTTCTGTAACGACCTGCGCAGGCTTTGAGTGAGGCACCAGAGGAAGAATGTGAGGACTACCTTCCATTGTCTCTGGTCTCTGCGGCTGTTGAAATGAGCTCCGGGGGCGGGGAATCTTTGGAGGGGATAGTGTTCTGGACCGAACGTGGTCTACATGTTTGCGCTGGAGACGACCCTGGGCTTGCACCTGGTAAGATATAGGGCCCGTTTGGCAAAAGATTACGCCAGGAACCCACTGGGCACCACCAGCAAAATTCCGAACCAACACTGGGTCACCGGGCGCAAGCTGCCGAATCGGCCGATGCCGAGAACATGGAGTTTGTGTGCGGCGTACTTTCGCGCCAATGTCCGGGAAAACCATACTAAGGCGGGTGCGAAGTCTCTGGCCCATTAGGAGTTCTGCGGGAGCTACCCCAGTCACCGCATGGGGTGTGGTCCTATACGTAAACAAAAAGCGAGCCAGTCTCGTGTCCATTGATCCGGAAGACTGCTTCTTTAGGCCTCTTTTGAATGTCTGCACTGCGCGCTCTGCCAACCCATTTGAAGCCGGGTGGTACGGGGCAGTGCGGATATGGCGTATGCCGTTCATCTTTATGAACCTCGCAAACTCCTCACTAGTGAATGGAGTGCCGTTATCCGTGACCAGCACCTCGTGGAGGCCATGCGTACTAAAAGACAAACGCATCTTTTCAATTGTTGCGCAGGACGTTGTCCACTGCATCTTATGCACCTCTAGCCATTTGAACTGGGCGTCGATTAATAGAAGGAACATGGATCCTTGAAAAGGGCCTGGAAAATCTGCATGCAAACGCGCCCAAGGCCGCCCTGGCCATTCCCAGTGATGATTCCTAGTGATTCCCGGCGGAAGCTTCTGATGCTCCTGGCAAATGGAGCAGTTTTGGTCCACCTTCTCAATGTCGGTGTCGAGGCCTGGCCACCAGACATAACTCCGGGCCAACATTTTCATTTTGGTCACGCCTGGATGCCCATTGTACAAGTCTCTTAGTATCAGCTCCTGGCCTTTTTCCAGGACAATCACACGCGTCCCCCACAAGAGGATGCCGTCTTCCACGCTGAATTCTGACAGCTTGGAGGAAAATGCCCGCATCTCGCCTGGGAGCTGTCTATGCTGCCCACCATACAGGACTATGTGCCGAACCTTTGACAGGACTGGCTCCGTCTGGGTCCACTCACAGATCTGTGATGCCGTGACAGGCAAGGTGTCCATAAAATTTAGGGTTGCAACCACCTCACCGGTCGTGGGGGTCGACATGGGGCCGGTTGATAAAGGCAATCGGCTCAGTGCGTCGGCATTTGCTATCTGCGTTCCTGGTTTGTGCTCCAGAGAATACTCGTATGCAGCAAGCAACAAAGCCCAGCGCTGGATCCGTGCGGAAGCAATGGGCGGTATTGGCTTATCCTCTCTAAAAAGTCCCAACAGAGGCTTATGATCAGTCACGATGGTGAAATGACGGCCATACACGTACTGGTGGAAGCGTTTCACCGCAAAAACCACTGCCAGGCCCTCCTTCTCGATCTGCGCGTACTTTCTTTCCGCTGCAGTCAATGTGCGGGAGGCGAAAGCTATCGGCCACTCGGCCCCGTTCTCCAGCTTGTGGGACAGGACAGCCCCAATACCATACGGGGATGCATCACATGTGACAAGCAAAGGCTTTCCAGGATCATAGTGGGTTCGTAACCCAGACGACGACAATTGTTGCTTTACCCGCCGGAAAGTGGTTTCTTGCGGCTGACCCCAAACCCAAGTGTGATTTTTCTTTAGCAGAAGGTGCAACGGGGCCAGCGTAGTTGCCAGATTGGGGAGGAACTTCCCGTAATAGTTTACGAGACCGAGAAAAGAACGAAGATGCAAAGTGTCAGTCGGGGCGGGGGCCTGTTGAATCGCACGCACCTTCTCTGCGACGGGGTGCAAACCTTCGCGGTCCACCCGATAACCTAGGTAGACGACTTCCTGTGCCTGAAATATGCACTTTGTGCGACGTAAACGGACTCCAGCCTCCGAAAAGCGTCTCAGGACAGCCTCCAGATTTTCCAAATGTTCCTGCTCCGACGTCCCTGTAATCAAAACGTCATCTAGGTAGACAGCCACACGTGGTAAACCTCTCAAAATGCCCTCCATAATACGTTGAAAAATAGCACAGGCAGAGGATACCCCAAAGGGCAACTGTGTATATTCATACAGGCCCCGGTGTGTATCAATCGTTACATATGGTCGGGAGGCAAGGTCCAGCTCCAACTGTAGGTAGGCATGACACATATCTAATTTTGTGAACGAGAGTCCACCTGCAAGCTTCGCGTAGAGATCCTCTATGCGAGGCATTGGATATCGGTCGAGTCGGGAAGCCGTATTCACTGTAAGTTTATAGTCGCCACACAAGCGAACTGTGGCATCTGGCTTCATTACAGGTACAATTGGTGCTGCCCAGTCAGCAAAACGGACGGGCCTGATAATACCCAAACTCTCCAAATGAGTGAGCTCCCCTTCTACCTTCTCGAGCAAGGCGTGGCGTGGCGCGGCGTGGCTCCTGGTTCGACTTGGATACGGGCTACGGCCCCTTTTATTTTCCCCAAACCAGGCTGGAATATATCTGGGTATCGTCCTAGCACCTCAGTCAACCCTCCAGAAACTGTTTGGAGGATGTGCTGCCATTGCAACCGCAAATGGCGCAACCAGTCCCGACCCAACAGGCTGGGCCCATGGCCGCGCACCACGATAAGTGGGAAACGCCCCTCCTGGCATCCATAAACAACAGGTGTCATTGTAGTTCCTGCAATGTCCAGTGGTTCCCCCGTGTAGGTGGCCAACCTGGCCTGTGAGTCGGTTAATGTAAGGGTCTGTGTACCCTGCTTGATGCGGTCGAATGTCCTCTGGGCGATCACGGAGACCGCTGCGCCAGTGTCCAACTCCATCTCAAACGGGTGACCATTGACCCATACTGTCGCCTTAATGCGGGCCACACGGGGTGCTGCCACACAATGCAGCTGCAGGCAGTCGTCCTCCGTCTCCACGTCCTCGGGAGTAGTCGCCGCAGGTTCATCAAACATGGAAGGTACGGCCCCTGGGCTGGTCCCAGTTTCGGTCGCCTCTGGCGCACCCAGGACCGGCGTCCGCGACGGGGTCGGCGCCTACAAGTCTGACACGGACATGGCTCCTCATCCATTGGTTCTGGAGAAGGCTCCCTTCAGGGAGGAATGTCCGACGGCCACTGGCATCGGTCCGGACGTCGCCTCGCCCAAGGTACCGCAGGAGTGCGGGGGGACGTTTTCGGATGGAAGGGGTTGCGCCCCAAGGCATGCACTTCCATTCCCTGTAGCTCCTGCACTCCTCGTTCAGCGCTCTCTCGGGACAATACTATTTGAATGGCCTCTTGAAAAGTCAATGTTGGCTCAGCTAACAACTTTCTCTGGGTGGCCGCATTGTTAATAACGCAAACCAAACGGTCGCGTAACATTTCTGACAAGGTCTCACCATAGTCACAGTACTCCGCAATCCTGCGTAGCCTGGATAGAAAGTCGGCAAGGGATTCTCCAGGGGTCCTCTCAGCGGTATTAAAAGGCAGTAGCGGCCGCCATTCTCAATAAATATGACAGTAGTGGCCGGGACCACCACTGGACACGACAACTAATCGCTCTACAAGCCTCCTGAAACCCGCCCGTGACCTGCACTTTGAAAATCCCTGATCTAATGCATCCCTATCAGGAAGTTGTATACCATCCTTAAACACTGGACGAGTAAGTATCAGAAGAACATATCCTTATAGCACAATCACAGAATCCTTCACCCAAGGGAGAGAATTATTCCGAGTGCATTGTGTAGGAATGCTATAAATGCGTGCAAATAAAAATTCAGAGTAGAATGGATTGAATTGGTTCTTTGAGACAGGCAACCACAAGGGAAATGGGCAGAAAAATTACAGGTCGAATCCAATGTTAGTTAAGTTTGAAATTACAAATTTTAGTTTAAATAATGCAGTAATGAATGGAAGTAGGGCTGTGCTGTGGAAGTGCAGAGAGATTTGGGAGTACAGGTTTAAAGAGCATTAAAAGCAGGTTGACAGGACTGTGAAAAAAAAGAACAGAATTCTAGGTTTTGTCACATGGTATACAATACAAAAGCTAAGAGGTGGGCAGCACGGTGGCGCAGTGGGTTACCCCTGTTGCCTCATGGCGCCGAGGTCCCAGGTTCGATCCCGGCTCTGGGTCACTGTCTGTGTGGAGTTTGCACATTCCCCCGTGTTTGCGTGGATTTCACCCCTGTCATAATATACACCAGTATATCATGGTGCAGACACACACACACACACACTGATGGACATGCAGTGGGACCAATCAGCATACACAACACCGCAGCCAATCACCAGTGAGAGCACACGCACTATAAAGACAGGGGACAGGAGAGTTCCCGCTCATTCTAGTAGCAGCCAGCTCGGAGCACAAAGCTCACAGCCTGCAACACAGACATTCCCCATGTGCTGAGTGCATCACCTGGTTAGGACTAGGCAAGGGTCAACAGTTAAAGGTGGTATTGCATTTACCCACAGTTCAAATATGTTAATATAGTTAACCTAATAATAAAATAGAGTTGCACCACTTCCAGTGTTGGTGAACTGTTTGTGATCCAGAACACCCAACACATCATGGTACAAGGAGTGGTTGCATACTAGCACTTCTGAGACCCACCTGCAACTAATCAGCATTCCGGCATCCTGAAGTATGGAGAACATCAACCCGCTGCTGCCGCTCCGCATCGCCGGCACCTCAGCGTACAGTGACAACCAGCAACGATACCCAGGCAAGATGTTCAAGATCCGGGTTCCGCAGCAGCTCCAATGCCACAGCGATCTGTGTGAAAACTGGCGGGCATTCCGGCAAAAGTTTGAAATCTTCCTGCTGGCAGCCGAACTAGAAGACCTGACCGATCCTGAAAAAACAGAGCTTCTCACCATAGCCGGTGCCAGAGCAGAAGAAATCTTTTAAAAATTCAAGTTCTCCAAGGGGCAAAACAGGAGCGACTTCCAGGCAGTCCTGGACAAATTCGGCAAATACTGTGAGGAAAACACACTCCAATCAGCAAGGAAAGATAAGAGAAGCGCCAGTACTCACCTCGAGGCCGAAATCCCGGAGCAGAGAACTATTTTGGTTGGCGGCCATCTTTCTAAAGGGACTGCACTTGCGCAGTTGCGCGACGCCGTGCATGCGCAATCACGAAAACGGCCATCAGTAAAGGAACCGCGATCTGCGCATGTGCAAACGTCTCCTACGTGCTACGTCACGCGCGTCATGACGTCAGAGGCCCCGGGCCATGCACATTTAAAGGGGAAATGTCCCAAATTCACCTGTACCAGTCTATCAAAGAAAAAATATTTTAAAGCTGTAAAACAACCTTCCTTCACCTGGAATGACAGCACAATGCCTCAAATTGAACCAGGAAATAAAATAAACCTCCGAAGAACCCTGCAACGAGCAGTTACCTACCCCCAAACCGAGTCCGATTCCGACTTCCCGCAGACCACCGAGGACCCAAGGGAGCCTTTTCGAGTCGCTGTTGTAACAAAGAACAGGCTGTCCCCAAATCAAAACCACCAGCTGCTGTCGGTGCACAGCATTGATCCAGACGACGTGTGGTGTGCCACCCTGACGGTCAACCAGAATTCGTCGCCCACCTCAGAGACTTGACTTATGAGTTTTACGATGTTGGACTCTTTGATCTGTTCTGTTATCCTGTTTCATTGTTCCAGTAGTTTGTATATAATGTTCATTTCGTTGTTGGTGTGACACCCTATTTCTCAGCACCAGGCACCTTCCCATGTAAATAGAGCCTCATGTACATAGTCATGTAAATAACACGCACACACATAGTCAGGTACATTCACTACACGATATTTGTTGTCACGCAGGCACATATTCTTTATATAAAAGGGGGGATGTCATAATATATACCAGTATATCATGGTGCAGACACACACACGCACACTGATGGACATGCAGTGGGACCAATCAGCATACACAACACCGCAGCCAATCACCAGTGAGAGCACATGCACGATAAAGACAGGGGACAGGAGAGTTCCCGCTCATTCTAGTAGCAGCCAGCTCGGAGCACAGAGCTCACAGCCTGCAACACAGACATTCCCCATGTGCTGAGTGCATCACCTGGTTAGGACTAGGCAAGCGTCAACAGTTAAAGCTGGTATCGCATTTACCCACAGTTCAAATATGTTAATATAGTTAACGTTATAATAAAATAGAGTTGCACCACTTCCAGTGTTGGTGACCTGTTTGTGATCCAGAACACCCAACACATCAGCCCCCACAACCCAAAGATGTGCAGGCTAGGAGGATTGGCCACGCTAAATTGCCCCTTCATTGGAAAAAATGAATTGGGTACTCTAAATTTACAAAAGAAAAAGAAAAGAAAAGCTAAGAGGTAATATTACGTCTATGTAAGACCCTGATACCATCTCATTTACAGAATCGGGCTCGCACTCGAAAGACACCGAGGCTTTAAAAGGGTAAAATTAAGATTCACTGGGCTGCTGCCTATGTCGAGGGAATAAAAATAAGGAAAAAGACTTGAATGATTGAAGCATTTTGCCCACAATCTTCTGACCATTAATTTTATCAGTATGTGCTGACAGTAAATGAGGTATTTTGCTGCCACTTAGTTTAGTGTGTGATTGAGTTTGATGAAAATGAAACATAATCCATATAGTGCAAGGCCTGAATGAACAGTTTCCTTTACCCAGTACATACAAAGAGAATGTGAGTCTTACATCACAAGGTAATATTTCCACTTGGAGTTTTGGTGGACAGCGCTTTTGCTGAGAGCACATAATTGGGATATTCCGTGCCTCCAACTCACATTTTTTTTGTCTATTATTGTTAGCGAAAGGAAAATCTGGGGCTAATCACATGTAATTTCCTAGCATGCAGTCCAAGGTTCTATGCTAAGAGAGCACAAGCAGAAAATTCACCTGTACCAGTCTAGCTTTCAACTTAATTCACCCAATGACATACAATCCTGTCGTAGAGAAGAGAGTCTTGCCTTTATTTACATGGTGCTTTTACACACAGTGTCAAAATGATTCAAAGCACTTTGCAGAATGAATTTTATTTGCAACAAAGCAAATTATTGAGATAAATCATAGACTTGCATAAGGGAAGGCAACCTTTTGGAACAATGGACCAGTTATTTGTGATACAGCTGGTGAGTGAGCCACAGATTCAAAATACATTATTACTTTAGCATAAATATGAGACAGAATTCTTTGAGGACATTACGAGCGTGGTAGACAACAGGGAACCGGTGGATGTGGCGTATCTGGATTTCCAGAAGGCATTCGACAAAATGCCACACAAAAGGCTGCTGCATACGATAAAGGCGCATGGCTTTACGGGTAATGTATTAGCATGGATAGAGGATTGGTTAACTGACAGAAAGCAAAGAGTGGGGATAAATGGGTGTTTTTCTGGTTGGCGACCAGTGGCTAGTGGTGTGCCTCAGGGATCAGTGTTGGGTCCACAATTGTTCACAATTTACATAGATGATCTGGAGTTGGGGACCAAGTGTAATGTGTCAAAGTTCACAGATGACACTAAAATGAGTGGTAGAGCCAAGTGTGCAGAGGACACTGAAAGTCTGCCGAGGGATATAGATAGTTTAAGTGAGTGGACAAGGGTCTGGCAGATGGAGTTCAATGTTGATAAATGTGAGGTCATCCATTTTGGTCGGAATAAGAGCAAAATGGACTATTATTTAAATGGTAAAAAATTGCAGCATGCTGCTGTGCAGCGGGACCAGGGCGTCCTTGTGCATGAATCGCAAAAAGTTGGTTTGCAAATGCAGTAATTAATTAAGAAGGCAAATGGAATTTTGTCCTTCATTGCTCGAGGGATAGAGTTTAAAAGCAGGGAGATTATGTTGCAGCTGTATAAGGTGCTGGTGAGGCCACACTTGGAGTACTGTGTACAGTTGTGGTTTCCTTACTTGAGAAAGGATGTACTGGCACCGGAAGGTGTGCTGAGGGGTTGGTTCTGGAGTTGAGAGGATTACCTTATGAGGAGAGACTAAGTTGACTGGGACTATACTTATTAGAATTTAGAAGAATGAGGGGGAGGATCTTATAGAAACATATAAAATTATGAAGGGAATAGATAGGATAGAAGCAGGGAGGTTGTTTCCAATGCTGGATGAAACTAGAACTAGGGGACATAGCCTCAAAATAAGAGGGAGCAGATTTAGGACTGAGTTGAGGAGGAACTTCTTCACCAAAATGGTCATGAATCTGTGGAATTCCCTGCCAATTGAAGCAGTTGAAGCTATCTCGTTAAATGTTTTTAAGGCAAAGCGAGATAGATTTTTGAAGAGTAAAGGAATAAAAGGTTACGGTGAGCGGGCAGGTAAGTGGAGCTCAGTCCACAAAAAGATCAGCCATGATCTTATTGAATGGCGAAGCAGGCTTGAGGGGCCAGGTGGCCACTCCTGCTCCGAGTTCTTATCGTCTTATTAGAAACTGTTTTTCCCATTGTTCCATAAAGGCAGCAGAAATTGCTCTTGCAACCTTCACTTGAGTCTCTCCTTCTTTCTTCTGCTGCCCTTTCTTTGAATTTATTTTCTCTTTGCTCCCTTCACCTTCATCAACGTCTCCACACATTTCCCCCCATCTATTTTCACATTTTCTTTAGCCCTGTAAATGCGCATAGGCAGCAGCATTAGTACTCAAGCAGGCACACAGATTAAAGGTGATTATCTACTGGGTCATGGTGAGGAGAGTCATCAGTAGCCAGTATATGGGGGACAGAGTCAGAGAGCTCTCAATTAAAGGTAATGTAATTTGAAACAAGGGTGTTGGCATCCTCAGATTGAGGCTTCGAGAATCTGGTTTAGTCAATTATTGTAAGTGGACTATACTTTCTTCAGCTCCTCTACTCTGTATAGAACGATAGGCAAGTGAGCTGAAGTGAAAACTCATAAATGAAAACATCACATCATTGAAAAATTCACTGGTGAAAATAACTGACCGACTGGTGAAATTGTGGGATTTTATTTCAAATTGTCAGTTTTGTTAGCAGATAGCTGTGGACTCCAATGCCAAGGGTCAGGCTCCAAGGATCTGGATGCAGAAGCACAAACAATTCAAACTCACAAGTGGTCAAGGCCAATGAATGCATCGTCAAATGCCATTTCCGAGGACAGAAAGAAAGGAGAGGAGGTGGGGTAGCTCTGTTAATAATGGATGAGATCACTACAGTAATGAAAAATGATCTTTGTTCAGAGGATCAACATGTAAAATCAGTTTGGGTAGGTGGAGGGAGATTATAGGCACCCTGACAATAGCTGTGCTGTAGGATAGAGGATAAATCAAAAAATAATTGGAGCTTCCAAGGAAGGTACTGAAAATAGTGGGAGATTTTAATCTACATATAAAGTGGATTTGAAGCATCAAACTGGCAAAGGTAACCTGGAGAATAAGTTCAAAGAGTGTATTCAGGAAAGTTTCATACATTATATTCTGTAGCCAGTGAACAGATTATTTTAAGCCTGGTTTGTGTAATACGACAGGATTAATGATTGGCCTCATGTGAAAGATCTTCCGGTTAAAAGTGATCATAACGGACTTCCGGTGGCGGCCATGGAGGAGTAGGTCGCACATTCGGTAGCTCCCGCCTGGAACTGAGTCTCGGACTTTTTTTCAGGAGTTTTCGTGGACTTTTTGGGACAGATTGGTGAAGCACACATTGCCAAAAAGGATTCCCTCTCTGTTGAATGGACAGCTTGATCAGGAGTGGCCGGGTGAAGCGTTTATGTCCTGACAGACAGAAGTGTGCAGCGCGGGTGCCGATGCACAGCATGGCAGCCGATATAGACCAGAGTGCATGGGCGCAGTGGTCCCTGGAGCAACAGGAGTTCCTTATGGGCTACTTTGCTGATCTTAAAAAGGACATGCTGGCCCCGATGAAGGCATCAATAGACCAAATGATCGCAACTCAGGCGACACAAGGAAAAGCGATAAAGGAGATGGAGAAAAAGCTATCCGACCACGAGGACGAGTTGGTCGTATTGGCCTTTAAGGTGGAGGCAAAGGATGACCTCCACAAGAAGTGGCAGGAGAGGCTGGAGGACCTAGAAAACAGGTCCAGGAGGCAGAACTTGAGAGTTGTGGGCCTCCCCGAAGGTGCGGAGGGGTCAGATGCTGGAGCATTTGTGTCCAAAATGCTGGAGATGCTGATGAGGACGGGGGTATTCCCTCGACCTCTGGAGCTGGACGGGGCCCTCGCAAGGAAACCCAAGGCGAATGAACCGCCGAGGGCCATGGTGGTGAGATTTCATCGCTTCTTGGACAAGGAACTTGTCTTGCGATGGGCTAAAAAAGAGCGGAGCAGCAGGTGGGAGAACAGCGTGACACGCATCTACCAGGAACTGGGTGCGGAGCTGGCCAAGAGACGTGCTGGATTCAACTGGGTGAAGGCGACCCTCTTCAGCAAGGTGTTGAAATTTGGGATGCTACACCCAGCGTGGCTGACCACGTGGAATGTGAGGGGTTTGAATGGGCCGGTCAAAAGAGCGCCGTGTTTGTGCATTTAAAGGGGTTAAAAGCAGACGTAGCAATGCTTCAGGAGACACATTTAAAGCTCGCAGATCACACGAGATTGAGGAAGGGATGGGTGGGCCAGGTGTTTCATTCATGGCTGGATTCGACAACCAGGGGGGCAGCAATTTGAGGCTGGGAGAATAGTGGCAGATAAGGGGGGCAGGTACATAATGGTGAGTGGAAGGCTGGAGGGGTCCAGGTGGCGTTTGTGAACATCTACGCTCCGAATTGGGATGATGTGGAATTTATGAGACGCATGCTAGGCAAAATCCCGGACTTAGAGTCACACAACCTGATCATGGGGGGGAGACTTTAACACAGTCATTGACCCCGAACTGGACCGGTCGAAGTCCAGGACAGGGAAGCGACCGGCAGCGGCTAAGGAACTGAAGAGGTTTATGGAGCAGATGAGGGGGGGATGGATCCCTGGAGGTTCGCATGGCCGAGAGCGAAGGAGTTCTCTTTTTTCTCCCACGTTCATAAGGTTTACTCCCACATAGATTCCTTTGTCTTGAGCAGGGCATTAATCCCAAAGGAGGCGGGGACGGAATACTCGGCAGTCACAGTCTCGGACCATGCCCCGCACTGGGTGGACCTGTGGCTTAGTGAGGAGAGAGGGCAGCGCCCACTCTGGAGACTGGATGTGGGGCTGCTGGCGGACGAAGAGGTTTGCGGGCAGATTAACAGGAACATCCAGGATTACCTGGAAACAAACGATACGGGTGAGGTAGCAGCAGCAACGGTTTGGGAGGCTCTGAAGGTAGTTATTAGAGGGGAGCTCATCTCAATTCGATCCCATAGGGAAAAGAGAGAAAGAGGGGAGAGGGAGAGACTGGTGGAGGAGATACTCCGCGTGGACAGAAGATACGCGGAGGCCCTCGAGATGGGGCTACTGAGGGAGCGGCGGAGTCTGCAAGTGGAGTTTGAACTGTTGACCACAGGGAAAGCGGTAGCACAGCTGAGGAAGGCAAGGGTGGCAGTCTATGAGTACGGGGAGAAAGCGAGCAGAATACTGGCACATCAACTGCGAAAGACGAAGGCGGCCAGGGAAATCGGGGGAGTAAAGAATAAGGAGGGTAACACGGTCTTGGATCCGGAGGGGTGAATGGAGTCTTTAAGGAGTTTTTTAGATATCATAGAATTTACAGTGCAGAAGGAGGCCATTCGGCCCATCGAGTCTGCACCGGCTCTTTGCAAGAGCACCCTACCCAAGGTCAACACCTCCACCCTATCCCCATAACCCAGTAATCCCACCCAACACTAAGGGCAATTTTGGACACTCTCATATTTCTCACATATGTGTAAAAGGCCTTGGGGTTTTCCTTGATCCTACCAGCCAAAGATTGGTCATGCCCTCTCTTAGCTCTCCTAATCCCTTTCTTCAGTTCCCTCCTGGCTATCTTGTATCCTTCCAATGCCCTGTCTGAACCTTGTTTCCTCAGCCTTACATAAGTCTCCTTTTTCCTCTTAACAAGACATTCAACCTCTCTTGTCAACCATGGTTCCCTCACTTGACCATCTCTTCCCTGCCTGACAGGGACATACATATCAAGGACACGTAATACCTGTTCCTTGAACAAGTTCCACATTTCACTTGTGTCCTTCCCTGACAGCCTATGTTCCCAACTTATGCACTTCAATTCTTGTCTGACAACATCGTATTTCCCCTTCCCCCAATTGTAAACCTTGCCCTGTTGCTCGCACCTATCCCTCTCCATTACTAAAGTGAAAGTCACAGAATTGTGGTCACTATCTCCAAAATGCTCCCCCACTAACAAATCTATCACTTGCCCTGGTTCATTACCAAGTACTAAATCCAATATTGCCCCTCCTCTGGTCAGACAATCTACATACTGTGTTAGAAAAGCTTCCTGGACACACTGCACAAACACCACCCCATCCAAACTATTTGATCTAAAGAGTTTCCACTCAATGTTTGGGAAGTTAAAGTCACCCATGACTACTACCCTGTGACTTCTGCACCTTTCCAAAATCTGTTTCCCAATCTGTTCCTCCACATCTCTGCTACTATTGGGGGGCCTATAGAAAACTCCTAACAAGGTGACTGCTCCTTTCCTATTTCTGACTTCAACCCATACTGCCTCAGTAGGCTGATACTCCTCGAACTGCCTTTCTGCAGCTGTTATACTATCTCTAATTAACAATGCCACGCCCCCACCTCTTTTACCACCCTCCCTAATCTTATTGAAACATCTATAACCAGGGACCTCCAACAACCATTTCTGCCCCTCTTCTATCCAAGTTTCCGTGATGGCCACCACATCGTAGTCCCAAGTACCGATCCATGCCTTAAGTTCACCCACCTTATTCCTGATGCTTCTTGCGTTGAAGTATACACACTTCAACCCATCTCCGTGCCTGCAAGTACTCTCCTTTGTCAGTGTTCCCTTCCCCACTGCCTCATTACACGCTTTGGCGTCCTGAATATCAGCTACCTTAGTTGCTGGACTACAAATCCGGTTCCCATTCCCCTGCCAAATTAGTTTAAACCCTCCCGAAGAGTACTAGAAAACCTCCCTCCCAGGATATTGGTGCCCCTCTGGTTCAGATGCAACCCGTCCTGCTTGTACAGGTCCCACCTTCC
The DNA here is from genome assembly GCF_047496885.1 of Scyliorhinus torazame. Lineage (NCBI taxonomy): Eukaryota > Metazoa > Chordata > Chondrichthyes > Carcharhiniformes > Scyliorhinidae > Scyliorhinus > Scyliorhinus torazame. The sequence continues at coordinate 47,137,060 of NC_092713.1, read as the reverse complement.
CCAGAATGCGCTCCAATTATCCAAATACCTGAAGCCCTCCCTCCTACACCATTCCTGCAGCCACGTGTTCAACTGCACTCTCTCCCTATTCCTAGCCTCGCTATCACGTGGCACCGGCAACAAACCAGAGATGACAACTCTGTCTGTCCTGGCTTTTAACTTCCAGCCTAACTCCCTAAACTTGTTTATTACCTCCACACCCCTTTTCCTACCTATGTCGTTGGTACCAATGTGCACCACGACTTCTGGCTGCTCGCCCTCCCCCTTAAGGATCCTGAAGACACGATCCGAGACATCCCTGACCCTGGCACCCGGGAGGCAACATACCTTCCGGGAGTCTCGCTCACGACCACAGAATCTCCTATCTATTCCCCTAACCATTGAATCTCCTACAACTATTGCTTTTCTATTCTCCCCCCTTCCCTTCTGAGCCCCAGAGCCAGACTCAGTGCCAGAGACCTGGCTGCTAGGGCCTTCCCCCGGTAGGTCATCCCCCCCAACAGCATCCAAAACGGTATACTTGTTTTGAAGGGGAATGGCCACGAGGGATCCCTGCACTGTCTGCCTGTTTGTTTTTTTCCCCCTGACGGTAACCCAGCTATTCTTGTCCTGTACCTTGGGTGTGGTTACCTCCCTGTAACTCTTCTCAATCACCCCCTCTGCCTCCCGGATGATCCGAAGTTCATCCATCTTCAGCTCCAGTTCCCTAACACGGTCTTTGAGGAGCTGAAGTTGGGTGCACTTCCCGCAGGTATAGTCAGCGGGGACACCGGTGGTATCCCTCACCACCCACATCCTACAGGAGGAGCATGCAACTGGCCTAGCCTCCATTCCCTCTTACCTGACAGAATATAGCTGCCCTGTGGACTAACTAGATCTCCGCCCTCCGACTCTGCTCCCAGTCAGCTACACTTTCTGTAAACCCCTGGCTCTCTTCTCACTCTTTGCGGAAATGTCGGAAACAAAATGAAAGGAGCACCTTACTCCCTCCTCACCTAACTCCCTCGGTCAGCAAACTCTTACTGTAGCACTCAAAATGCACCAAATTCAGCACTCCCTCGGTCAGCAAACTCTTACTGTAGCACTCAAAATGCACCAAATTCAGCACTCCCTCGGTCAGCAAACTCTTACTGTAGCACTCAAAATGCACCAAATTCAGCACTCAGTGCAAACAAAGTCTGCACTGTAGGGGATCACTTTTATACTGTGAATCTAGCCTCTGAAAACTGGCCTAATCCAATTAACTAATTAACAAGCTCCAGCTGCAAGTGCCTAGAAGTAGAAGCCTGTTTAAAGCTGATTGAAAATTCACCTTCTTCTAAACCAAACAGCAACTTTTAAGTTAATTAACTAAATAAAAGAAAGACTAAACTTTAGATAAAAATGAAGCCTTATACTCTCTCGGTCACCAAACTCTCACTATCGCACTCAAAAAGCACCAAATTCAGCACTCAGTGCAAACAAAGTCTGCACTGTAGGGGATCACTTTTACACTGTGAATCTAGCCTCTGAAAACTGGCCTAATCCAATTAACTAATTAACAAGCTCCAGCTGCAAGTGCCTACAAGTAGAAGCCTGTTTAAAGCTGATTGAAAATTCACCTTCTTCTAAACCAAACAGCAACTTTTAAGTTAATTAACTAAATAAAAGAAAGACTAAACTTTAGATAAAAATGAAGCCTTATACTCCCTCGGTCACCAAACTCTTACTATAGCACTCAAAATGCACCAAATTCAGCACTCAGTGCAAACAAATTATCGCAACAGCCAGAAGAAATCAATCAGCAACTAACCTGGAAGTAGTTGAAAATACCTTTAAATAGTGATACTGAGGTGGGTCATTCTAGTTGCTGATGTGTGCCCAACCTTCGTGAGGTTAATAAAGACCATTCGCTAAAGCTTTGCACTCCAAAATGACACTGCTGGCATCAAATCAGTGTTGTGTATCATGATCTGCCTGCTCTACATAGTTCCAGTAGCTGTTTATTGTCCTCACCAATATGCCACCTTGCGCAATTTGCTTCAGGGGTTTGCACAGCAGTATTATTTTGGAGAACTTGTAGTCGCTCTAAAACTGGCAATAACAAGCATGATTTTGTGCTTTTTTTTTGTTCAGCTTATGTAAAATGAGATTCACTCAGCATCCCAGCAAACCAATTATTTTTTTTTAGAATATATTCAAATTTTACAAAATATTTGACACAAAACCACCCCCCCCCCCAACAAGAAAAAAGAAACAAAAACACAACAATCAGAAATTATGCATTAGATTTCCCCCATATGCAATAACCCCCCATATAACATTTCAAAGCACAAATAGGGGGGAAAAAACCACCTTCGCCCAAACACCACCTCAAAAGAAACCCTCCCTCCCCGCACCGCCCCCCCCCCCCCCCCCACCCCCCAACCCTGGGCTGCTGCTGTTGACCTCCTCCTAACGCTCCGCGAGATAGTCTAGGAACGGTTGCCACCGCCTGGAGAACCCTTGCACAGACCCTCGCAAGGCAAACTTTATCCTTTCCAGCTTGATGAACCCTGCCATGTCATTGATCCAAGCTTCCACACTAGGGGGGCTTTGCATCTTTCCATCCTCCGCCGGGCTACTAGGGACGCAAAGGCCAGAATACCGGCCTCTTTCGCGTCCTGCACTTCCGGCTTGTCCGATACTCCAAATAATGTCAATCCCCAGCTCGGCTTGACCCAGGCGTTCACCACCTTGGACATAGTCCTCGCAAAACCCCTCCAAAATCCATCCAGCACCGGGCACGACCAGAACATATGGAATTGATTTGCCGGGCTCCCCGAGCACCTCCTACATCTGTCCTCCACCCCAAAGAACCTACTCAACCTCGCCTCTGTCATATGCGCTCTGTGAGTAACTTTGAACTGTATTAGGCTGAGCCTGGCGCAAGAGGAGGAAGAATTAACCCTACTCAGGGCATCAGCCCACAGACCCTCATCTATCTCCTCCCCAAGATCCTCCTCCCACTTGCCCTTTAACTCCTCCACTGAGGCCTCCTCTTCCTTCAGCTCCTGGTAAATCGCCGAAACCTTGCCTTCTCCAACCCATACACCCGAAATCACCCTGTCCTGAATCCCACGTGCCGGAAGCAGCGGGAATTCCCTCACCTGCTGCCTCACAAACGCCCTCACTTGCATGTACCTGAAAGCGTTTCCCGGGGGTAGCCCAAACTTCTCCTCCAGCGCACCTAGGCTCGCAAACGTCCCATCGATGAACAGGTCCCTCATTCTTCTAATCCCTGCCCGATGCCAGCTCCGAAACCCTCCATTCATCCTTCCTGGGACGAACCGATGATTCTCCCGAATCGGTGACCAAACCGAGGCTCCCACCTCGCCCCTGTGTTGCCTCCACTGCCCCCAGATCTTCAACGTCGCCGCCACCACCGGACTCGTGGTGTACCTTGTCGGCGAGAGCGGCAGCGGTGCCGTCACCAGCGCCCTCAGGCTCGTGCCCACACACGGCGCCATCTCTAGCCTCTTCCACGCCGCCCCCTCTCCCTCCATTACCCACTTACGGATCATCGCCACATTGGCAGCCCAATAATAGCCACACAAATTCGGCAGCGCCAGCCCCCCCCTGTCCCTGCTAAGCTCCAGAAACACTCTCTTCACCCTCGGGGTCTTATTCGCCCACACAAATCCCATGATGCTCCTGCTTACCCGTTTGAAAAAGGCCTTGGGGATCACAATGGCAAGGCACTGGAACACAAAGAGGAACCTCGGGAGGACCGTCATTTTGACCGACTGCGCCCTACCCGCTAATGAGAGTGGCAGCATATCCCATCTTTTAAAATCCTCCTCCATCTACTCCACCAACCACGTCAAATTGAGCTTGTGCAGGGCCCCCCAGCTCCTAGCTACTTGGATCCCTAGGTACCGAAAGCTCCTTTCCGCCCTCTTCAGCGGTAGCTCGTCTATCCCCCTTCCCTGGTCCCCTGAATGCACCACAAAGAGCTCACTCTTCCCTACGTTGAGTTTATACCCCGAAAAGTCCCCAAACTCCCCAAGGTTCCACATGACCTCCGCCATCTCCTCCACTGGATCCGCAACATACAACAACAGGTCATTGACATACAACGACACCCTGTGTTCCTCTCCCCCCCCCGGACCAATCCCCTCCATTTCCTGGATCCCCTCAGTGCCATGGCCAGTGGCTCAATTGCCAGTGCAAACAACAAGGGGGATAAGGGGCACCCCAGCCTCGTCCCCCGGTACAGCCGAAAGTACTCCGACCTCCGTCGATTCGTAGCCACACTTGCCACCGAGGCTCTATATAGCAGCCTGACCCAACTGATGAACCACTCCCCGAACCCAAACCTCCGCAACACTTCCCAAAGATACTCCCACTCCACCCGATCAAAGGCCTTCTCCGCGTCCATAGCTGCCACTACCTCCGCTTCCCCCTCCACCGAGGGCATCATAATCACATTGAGGAGCCTCCGCACATTTGTATTTAGCTGCCTACCCTTCACAAATCCCGTCTGGTCCTCATGAATCACCCCCGGGACACAGTCCTCAATTCCCGTAGCCAGCACCTTCGCCAGCAACTTAGCGTTAACATTGAGGAGCAAGATCGGTCTATACGACCCACATTGCAATGGATCCTTGTCCCGCTTTAAGATCAAAGAAATCAGCGCCCTGGACATTGTCGGGGGCAATGTCCCCCTCTCCCTCGCCTTATTAAAAGTCCTCACTAGCAACGGGCCCAGCAGGTCCACGTATTTCCTGTAAAATTCAACCGGGAACCCATCCGGCCCCGGGGCCTTCCCCGCCTGCATGCTCTCCAATCCTTTAACCAGCTCCTCCAGCCCAATCGGCGCCCCCAAACCAGCCACCTCCTCCTCCTCCACCCTCGGGAACCTCAGCTGATCCAGGAATCGTCGCATCCATTCCTCCCCGCTGGGGACTCAGACCTGTACAGATCCCCATAGAAGTCCCTAAATACCTTGTTTATTCTCACCGCACTCCGCACTGTATTCCCCCCTCTATCCTTGACTTCACCAATCTCCCTCGCTACCTCCCTCTTACGAAGCTGATGTGCCAGCATCCGACTCGCCTTTTCCCCATACTCATACGCCGCCCCCTGCGCTTTCCTCCACTGTGTCTCTGCTTTTCCCGTGGTCAACAGGCCGAATTCCGTCTGGAGCTTTCGTCGCTCCCTAAGTAGCCCCTCCTCGGGGGCCTCTGCATACCTCCTGTCCACCCTTAAAATCTCCCCCACCAACCTCTCCCTCTCCCTCCCCTCTCTCTTCTCCCTGTGGGCCCTAATGGAGCTTAGCTCTCTCCTGACCACCGCCTTCAATGCCTCCCAAACTATCCCCACCTGCACCTCCCCGTTGTCGTTGGCCTCCAAGTATCTTTCAATACACCCCCGCACCCGCCCGCCCACCCCCTCATCCACCAATAGTCCCACATCGAGGCGCCACAGCGGGCACTGTTCCCTCTACTCCCCCAACTCCATTTCCACCCAATGCGGGGCGTGGTCCGAGATGGCTATGGCCGAATATTCCGTTCCCTCCACTTTCGGGATTAGCGCCCTACTCAAAATGAAAAAGTCTATCCGGGAGTAGGCTCTATGGACGTGGGAAAAGAAGGAAAATTCCCTGGCCAGTGGCCTGCAAACCTCCATGGATCCACTCCCCCCATCTGGTCCATACACCCCCTGAGCACCTTGGCCGCAGCCGGCCTCTTACCCGTCCTGGCCCTAGAACGGTCCAGTGCTGGGTCCAGTTGGTTGTTGAAGTCCCCCCCCCCCCAATTATCAAGCTTCCTACCTCCAGATCCGGAATCCGACCTAGTATGCGTTTCATAAATCCGGCATCAACCCAATTCGGGGCGTATACGTTAACCAGTACCACCCGCACCCCCTGCAACCTACCACTCACCATCACATATCGACCTCCATTATCCACTACAATATTCAGTGCCCCGAACGACACCCGCTTCCCCACCAGTATTGCAACCCCTCTGTTCTTCGCATCCAGCCCTGAATGAAAGACCTGCCCTACCCATCCCTTTCTCAGCCTAACCTGATCTGCCACCTTCAGATGTGTCTCCTGGAGCAGAACCACGTCTGCCTTCAGTCCCTTTAAGTGCGCGAACACCCGGGCCCTCTTGACCGGCCCGTTCAGGCCCCTCACATTCCAAGTTATCAGCCGGATTGGGGGGCTACACGCCCCCCCCCCTTGCCAACTAGCCATCTCCTTTTCTAGGCCAGCCACGTGCCCGCGCCTCCCGCACCCTCCAGTCCCCCAGGCTGCGGACTCCCGCCCCGATTACCTCTCCTACTTCCAGCTCCCCTTTGGCTAATGCAGCAGCAACCCAGTTACTCCCCCCCCTCCCCCCCTCCTCCCGCCCATCCCCCCCACTAGATCCTCATCTAGCTATTTTGCTCCCCCCATGACACTCCCGTAAGTCAGCTGACTCCTGCTGACCCCGGCCTCTCCTGCCATTCCATCGACCCCCCAGTGTGAGAATCACCCCACCCCTTGGCAGTCAGTGTGCCCTTCCCCTCCCAGCCCCGCCCCATCCTTTCCTAATGCCGGAAAAAAGCCCGCGCTTTCCGGAGCCGGCCCCGCCCCCTCTGGCGCAGCACCTTTTTGCGGCCTTACCCCAACTCCCCATCCCCGGGCCTCCACTCCCCTCTTCCTCCACGGGGCCCTGCCCCTCCAGCACCGACACCCACACTCTCCCACAGCCCCCACCTCAAATCCATTCACCCATCCCCACCCAGCACCAAAACACAAAGAACATTCCCCAAACACAGTAAACACAGTAAACATCCCCCCATGACAAACCCTCAGTTTGAGTCCAACTTTTCAGTCTGGATAAAGTTCCATGCCTCATCGGGCGTTTCAAAATAGTGGTGCCGATCTTGGAACGTGACCCACAATCGTGCTGGCTGCAGCATCCCAAACTTCACCCCCTTCCGATGGAGCACATCCTTAGCCCGGTTAAAACCAGCCCTCTTCTTAGCCACCTCCGCACTCCAGTCCTGGTAAATTTGGATCTCCGTGTTCTCCCACCTGCTGCTCCGCTCTTTTTTGGCCCATCTCAGGACACACTCTCTGTCCATGAAGCGGTGGTAACTCACCACTACAGCCCTTGGCAGCTCGTTGGCTTTGGTACTCCTTGCCAGGACCCGATGAGCCCCATCCAGCTCCAGGGGCCTCGGGAAAGTTCCCACGCCCATCAGCGAATTGAGCATCGTGCTCATATATGACCCTACATCGGGCCCCTCCACTCCTTCAGGGAGACCCAGAATCCGAAGATTCTTGCTCCTCGACCTATTCTCCAGGTCCTCAAATTTTTCCGCCCACCTCTTGTGCAGCGCCTCGTGCACCTCCACCTTCACCGCCAGGCCCAAGATCTCGTCCTCGTTCTCCGAGGTTTTTTGCCGCACCTCCCGGATCGCCGCCCCTTGGGTCTTCTGGGTCTCCACAAGCTTCTCAATCGTCGCCTTCATTGGCGCCAGCATTTCTGTCCTCAGCTCCTCAAAACAGCGTTTAAGAAACTCCTGCTGCTCCTGCGACCACTGCGCCCACACTGCTTGGTCTCCACCCGCCGCCATCTTGCTTTTCCTCCCTCGCACTTTCCGCTGCACCAGGATCACTTTTTTAACCGCTCCACTCCTGGTCCAATCCATATAGTGTCGCGGGAACCTTGCTGTCACCTTCCCACACTGGAAGCCGTCGAACAATTACCGTTGGGGCCCCTCTAAAGAGCCCAAAAGTCCGTTCCCAGCGGGAGCTGCCGAACGTGCGACCTACCTAATCATAGCCGCAACCGGAAGTCTCCCAGCAAACCAATTATAATGATTCTTCCAAACACGTTATGAATCAGTAATCACCAACTGATTGGATTTCCAACACATATTTAATAATAATAATCTTAATTGTCACAAGTAGGCTTACATTAACACTGCAATGAAGTTACTGTGAAAAGCCCCTAGTCACCACACTCCAACGCCTGTTCGGCTACACGGAGGGAGAATTCAGAATGTCCAAATTACCTAACAGCACATCTTTCGGGACTTGTGGGAGAATGTGCAAACTCTGCACAGACAGTGACCCAAGCATGAATCGAACCTGGGACCCTGGCGCTGTGAAGCAACAGTACTAACCACTGTGCTACCGTTCTCTGACAGCAATAACTCCAACTTAAGCTGGAACCTTGGTGCAGATAATGAAGGAGTCCAGATGTAGGATGACCCAATTGGAAGCCCAAAAATACAGCCAATGTGCTGCTCTCTTGATGTTTCAATAGATCAATAATTGACAACGTTTTGAAATTCCTCCAGGAAATAAACTAAGTTTGGTACTCTTTCACTAAAAATATTGACAGAAATTTCAGTACCGTGGCCATTTCAAATGATAGTAGTTAGGAAAGTTCCAGATGCAATGCCTAGTTAATGGTGCATTGGCTAATTCCTATTCGAGCACCGGTGCAAATGCTACAACTGGCCTTTCTGGCCCTTTGCTGGGAAGAAATTAAAATAAAAGAGGATACCAATCTTGGCTGATAAACAGAACCTCTGCTGGAAAACGTGTATTGAAGAATACAGGGTGATTGCGAAGCTTTTCATGATCAAACAGCTTGGTACACAGTGCATGCTCCCACACAAATAAAGTCTATTGGACATCAGGGTATCAGACAGGCTGGTTGTTAACAAACATTCCCCAGCATCAGTCATACCTCCGGGAAAGGTGGGTGGAAAAGAGGCAAGAAAATGCGTAAAGAAACGTCAATCCCGTACCGAACAATCGGTGTTGGACTCTCTTGCCCTTGTCCACTGCTTTTAAAAGCAGAAGTGTCACCAGGCATTGGTTTAGAAGAGTCCCGCCTACAATGCTGACTTGTCTTTTCCTTTCAGGTGCTGGCTTCAGTGACTTGTACCACATCCTGTGTGCATTCTCTGTTTCATTTCAGATAAACCCCCCCAGAAACTCGCTTGTAGGTACATGCAATCGAACTGTTTGTCGAAATGTCCCAGAGGAGGCCAAGGGTAATTTCTTAGGAGGGCCTGGTAACCAGTCGGTGTTCACTCCATCATTGCGAGAAGACATCGAGTACACATGCATTGAAACACTCTTCCACTGAACTTCCCATCCCTCATTATCAGGGTTACATAAATAAAATCGGCTTGCAATTCCACCGCTGTGCGGCTACAGAAGTTGACACTAAATCCGCAGTGTTTTTCTTCAAGCTGGTGGGGATTGTGCAGGGGGGGGGGGGGGGGCGGGGTTTGTAAAATGCAGCAGCAGATTGAACCGTTCCATTTGACACACAATATGGATGCTCAAGGATAGATGTTAATCCATAAACTGAACTACACCACAAAGTGAACATTTCACATGTAAATTGTGCACAGCACAGGGGCGAATTATCTCTTGTGCCATAGACGGTGAAAGATTAGCAATACAATATGTAAGAGCAGGCCAGAATTCACTGCTCCCTCTCTCACCATGTACAGCAAACCCACCATAATTTTGCTTTTCTGCCTTTATTTCAAACGACCAGCCATTCGGACTACCGAAGAAGACAACATGCAGTTTTGAGTTTGAAGACCCGAAGTGGCAAATGCTTTTTCGCTATTTACCCCTAACTTAGCTTTTGCACCTTAAAATAGTCATTTGAATAACTTTATATTCCACTCACTAGTTATTCAGTGCCGATCTTTCACGTTAACTGCATTCCTGTTAACGTCCTCGCCTTCCTCGGAAGTTCAATCTTGAAAGGCGACATGCAACCTCCTGAGATGACATTATCCTTTTGGCCACCGCGGCGGTTATGTGGAGAGAGTTGATGCGGAGGTGGACTGAAATCTAAACGCTGTATCAGTGTCACTGACAACGCCAAAGCTTCGCTGCTAAACGATCCGCAGACTGCATAGTTTCTGCACTCCTTGAGTAACGCGCGCCACACACACAAAAAAAAACACAAGTATACATGTGACAACCATGTGATAATCATACACTAATCCAAAATTCTTCAACTTTGGAATTCCCCAAAGGACCAGATGGAATGGGGGAGGGGTGAGAAAGAGACACAGAAAGGCCAGGCGCGCTGAGTGCTGCAGAGCTGACACTGCACTCTTAATAATAGCTGCTTATTCCAAAGCGACTTAAAACATGCGAGGGGACCAACTGTAAAGCACACCTGTGGTCCTTGTGTACAGATCATTCCTGGCTTTTCATCAAACTAATGATGATTACACAGTCCCCCAGAATCTTCATGCGGGGTGACATTTGAAAATAAAACAGGAAAGTGAAGAGCGGGCACGAAAAAAAAATATTGGCAAGTAAAATAAAGGAAAACCCCAAAAGATGCTTCAGGAATAGAAAAACAGCAAAGGGATAACAAAATCAAAGAGTAGAACCTATCAGAGACCCAAAGGTTCCACGCATGAGGAATGTCTGGAAAGTGATGGGGGAAAATGGGACTTTCTTCCTTGGAAATGGGAAGGGGGAGAAGAGATTGGGCAGGTATCCAAACTCATGAGGGGCCCTACTCTACACAGAGTAGATTGGGAGAAACAGTTCCAATTAACGGAAGGATCAAGACTGAGAAGGCACAGATTTAAAATAATTGACAGAAGAAGAAGAAGCGACATGAGAAAAAACTTTTCTTTGTGCAGGAAGAGTGGCTGGGGTCTGGAATGTGTTGCCTGAGAGTGTGATGGAGGCAGGTTCAGTTGAGGCCTTCAAAGGGGAATTAGACTGTTAGCTGAAAAGGAAAATGTGCAGGGTTGTAGGGAGAAAATCGGGGAATGGCTCTCAGCAAATTGCTCATTCAGAGATCTGTTGCCGACACGATGGGCTGAATGGGCTCCTGCACCGTAACAATTCTGTGGTAACCTATATGTGGAGGTGGAAAATGTGGCATGGCTCTTAATGAATGCTTCTGACTGAAGTAACAGGGGACAGTGGAAGCATTTTAGTTAAGGAGCGGTGTGAAATCGGTTAGATTTTTTTCCATTACTTTATCAGAGTTCCAAAGCCAGAGCTCAGAGTGTGGACAGGGGTGAACCCCTAATCCAGCTCCTTGCCTGCTCCAAAAACCAACTCAAATTGAATCCAATTCATGGTCTTCACAAGAGAGACATACCAGATCCAGACATTACACCTGATCCCACGCTCATCTTAGCCAAAAGGCCAAGAAGCAATGAACTCGGTTAGATAAATACAGCGAGAGATTAAATGTTAACGGATTTAGCATCTTTAAAAATTACTATATTGTCATGTCCAGATGAAATGTATGTCAGATTGCTAAGAGAAAAAGGAAGGAGTTAGTGGAGGCTCTGACCATCTCTGGCTAGCAGCTGTGATGCCAGAGGACAGAAGGGCTGTTAACATTGTTTAAAAAGGGAGGATGGGAATGTCCGAATCAGAGATGGGAAAATAGTTAGAAAAAATTCTGAGAGACAGTATAAATCATCACTTAGAGAGGTATGGATTGGTGCAGCACGGTTGCGCAGTGTATTAACCTTGCTACCTCATGGTGCCGAGGTCCCAGATTCGATCCCGGCTCTTGGTCACTGTCCGTGTGGAGTTTGCACATTTTCCCTGTGTTTGCGTGGGTCTCGCCCCAACAACCCAAAGATGTGCAGGCTGGATGGATTGTCCACGCCAAATTGCCCCTTAATTTAAAAAAATGTAATTTTTTTTAAAGGTATGGATTGATCAAGGACAGTGAGCATAGATTTGTTAAGCGAAGGTTCTGTCTAACGTGATTACATTTTTTGAGGAGGTAGCTCATTTATTGTAGCCTACATGGAGTTTAGTAAGACTTTTGAAAAGATCCCACATAACAGCCTGGTCAGAAAAGTAACAATCATTGGCCTAGGCTTATGCCACAATTCCTACGTTTTCATAAAATCATACACCAAAGAATTAGGTAATTACATTGAAATATACATAGAAAATTGAAGCAGGAGGAGGCCGAGCCTGCCATTCATTATGATCATGGCTGCTCATCAAATTCAATACACTGATACTGCCTTTCCCCCATATACCTTGATCCCTTTAGAGCCAAGAGCTATATCCCTTCTTGAAATCACACACTGTTTTGGCCTCACCTACTTTCTGTGGTAGTGTATTCCACAGTTTCACCACTCTCTGGGTGAAGAAATTTCTCCTCACCTCAGTCGTAAAAGGTTTACCCCTTATCCTAGTTTGTGGATAAGGGGTAATCATAGAACATAGAATTGACAGTGCAGAAGGAAACCATTTGGCCCACCAAGTCTCCACCGGCCCACGGAAAGATCACCCTACCTAAGCTCACACCTCCACCCTATCCCCGTAACCCAGTAACCCCACCCAACCTTTTTGGACACTAAGGACAATTTAGCATGGCCAATCCACCTAACTTGCACATTCTTTCTCAGGGTCCAGTCAATTATACCTTTGTTGTTCTTTGATGATGCATTCTGTGTGTTCAGCTGTCTGCCCCCATCAACTTCCTTGACTATACATTAACATATGTATATCTCAGGAGGGTGGCACAGTGGTTAGCACTGCTGCCTACAGCGCTGAGGACCCAGGTTCGATCCCGGTCCTGGGTCACTGTCCGTGTGGGGTTTGACATTCTCCCCGTGTCTGCATGGGTTTCACCCCCAGAACGCAAAGATGTGCAGAGTAGGTGGATTGGCCACGCTAAACTGCCCCTTAATTGGAAAAAGATAATTGGGTACCCTAAATTTATTTTTAAAAATGTATATCTCAGGGACCTTTCCAATCATCTATAATCTGTTTCTCCTCCATAAACTATTCACACTTGATTATTATCTAAGCTACTGTTCTAAACTCATCATCAGGAGAGGCGCAGACCAATTGAGGCCCGTTGAATACTGTCTACTTGCTATCTCCATACAGATTCATGACAGAAGACTGATCCAGTCATTGTCCCGCATGCATATCATCTATTTGGTAGGTGTCAGTCATCTGGCTGTTGACAGCATAGAAAATACTCCATCAGGAAACATTTGTGCCGAAAACTGGAAAAGAAACAATGTTCATCACAAAGTGAATATTTCCAGCATTTTCTGTCTTTATTTCAATCTCATATTTACTGATATTCAAAAAAAAGGGGGTTGATATGTAGTCAACTGAAGCAGAATTTTGTTGTGTAGATGATATTCAAATGATGCAGGCTTTGAAAGATAATCATTCACATTTAGAAATAAAATACCCAGACATTAAGAATGATTTATCTTGCAGTTATGAGCCAAGTACCTCAAAACAATTGTTCACACATTATCTAAACACGAGAGATAATATCTTAATTGGCTGACCACTGAGAATACAGCTTGATTTTCAAATAAACTTGCTTTAACTCAAAGACAAATAAAATATACTTGGAGTTGGAAAGAATTTTCTTAATAGAGAAATGCAATGTGCTTCACATGGGGATAAAACATCCAGGAAGGGACTTAAATGGAAAGAAATTAATCTTTGTGAATGCAAGAGAACAGATGTTTCTAATAGACAATAAATTGAAGCAAACCAGATGTTGGTAATTACTAGAAGGACCACATAGAGCCAAAATAGTGAGACAATCCCGACACTTAAAAATACATTGCTGAAATCGTACTTAAATTCAAAATATTCCCAGTGCTGTAAGGAGTCCATTTAACTCGTGTCAGCTTCTTGCAAGACCAACTCAGCTCGTCCCACTCCCCCGCCTTTCCCCTGTAGCCCTGCAATATTTATTCATTCTTTTAATTATCCAGTTCCTTGTTGAAAGCCCCAGTTGAACCTGCTCCTTACCAGACTTTCAGTCAGCGCATTGAAATCCTAACTACTTGCTGAGTAATAAATAGCTTTCCTGTTGTCGCTATTGGCTCTTTTTGGGTTGGGCTTGGTCAGAGAGCTGAAGCATTCCAGGTCGCGGGTTGCCTGGGCGGGCGGGGGTGTTGCTGAAGGGCTTTGCACTTGTGAGGCCTTCAAACCATCTTTAAATCTTGTGACCCGTGACCCATAACAGGTGCAATCACAGCAGCAGCCTGTCTGTCCTACCAAACTCTTCCAGGACTGAGCCTGCTACGGCTCCTATCCTGGAACTCAATTTTACTCCCTTTGACTGTGACCAGCCTCTAGCTTCACAGCTGAAGGCTATTTTAAATGAGGAATTAGCTCCTCAACTTGCAAGTGCCTCCTCGAGGGCAGATGTGCCATACCTCAGAAGATGATTAGTGCATTGCATGTCCACCAAACATTGATTCCTGAGCAATGTGCCTGTACTCCAGGAGCACCAGCGCGATAGAGGCAGCTGCCAACAATCAAACACTAAAGAGCAAGGACTTCACCACTGAAAATCTGCCCGCGACTGAGTGGATGAGCTTAGGGCAGCTGAGCATGTTCTCCCTATGTTCCCGGCAGAGGTCTGGGGTCTGAGATCTCGGGGCTCCTGGCGTGGCCAGGGGTGAGTGTGCAGAGCAAGGTTTACCAGTACAACTGGTTTGGTGGATGGCACTCTGGGAGAAGTCAGGGCAGTCATGGTAAGGGTGGGAGAGACTTGGGGATTTAAGGGTCCCAGGATGAATGCCCTAACTGATTATCTGTCTCTCTCCTTCTCCAGTTCCTTCCAAATATAATTATGTTTGCTGGTGTCAGTCCCGAGGAGGCTGCCATCACGTTGTTTGTGGCAGCCGAGGCAGGCAGATGCTGTAGTAGGCAGCAGCGACAACTCAGGCTGGAGCCGGCACCTCATGTGCAGGAGCCACCGCACGCCCTGAAGACCTAGCCACCCATCAGGCTAAGGAAGGACCCAGAAGGGGAAGCCAGCAATGGTCCAAGGTGCACAGACATCGTTGGTCATTCAATGAGCTGACGAATACCAGCTGACGGCGTCTCAGCAGAGAGACAGTGCGGCACCTGTGCCACGTTCTCACGAACATGGCACCCCATGGAGGAAGAGGACACCTGCTCTTGATGGCCATGAAGGTCACCACAGCTCTCAACTTTTATTTTATTGGTTCATTCCAGGGCTCAAGTGGGGACCTGTGTGGCATATCCCAATCTTCCGCCCCTAAGTGTAATCGGGAGATGACAGATGCCATGTATGCCCGGACATCAGACTATGTCACCTTTGACTTGGATCAGGCCTACCAAAATGCCCGTGCTGAAGGATTTGCTGCCATCGCCAGAATGCCCCAGGTCCAGGGTGTGATCGTTGGCACACATGTCGCCCTGCATGCACCGGGCCATCAGGAAGTGCCCTATATTAACAGGAAGGAACTCCACTCCCTGAATGCTCAGATTGTGTGCGACTACCACCTCAGAATCATACACAAGTATGCCCGTTACCATAGGACCATGCATGGCAGTTACATCCTGAGGCACTCGAAGATAGCGGTGTGGATAAGAGGATTAGGTTCCAGGTGGAGAAGGGGGTGATGGGCCAGGGGGGTAGATAGTAATAGTAACAGATGTGTTGTGGGGGAGGTTGGTGGTGCTGGCGAGTGTGTATGGCCCTAACTAGAATGATGCAGGGTTTGTGAGGAAGGTGCTAGGGGCCATCCCTGACTTGGACTCACACAAGCTATCAGTGGGAGGGGATTGGAATATGGTGCTAGGGCCGAGGAGGGACAGGTCGCAGCCGCGCTCGCTTGCCCAGTCGGCGAGGGGCGAAAGTGCTGGCTGTACTCATGTGGAAGATGGGAGGAGTGGACCTGTGGAGGTTCTTGCATCAAAGAGAGAATCATAGAATTTACAGTGCAGAAGGAGGCCATTTGGCCCATCGAGTCTGCAACAACTCTGAGAGAGAGCACCCTACTTAAACCCACACCTTCACCCTTTCCCCATAACCCCATCTAACCTATTTTTTTGGGACTCTAAGGGCAATTTAGCAATAGAGCGGGAGTACGCGTTCTTCTTCCCAGTTCACAAAGTATATTTGAGGATTGACTTTTTTGTGGTAGGAAGGCATTGTTGACTGGGATTAGGGGATCAAAGTACTCGGCGATAGCGATTTCAGACCATGCGCCGCACTGGGTGGATGTGGTCCTGGAGTGGGAGGTAGCTTAGAGGCCAGGGTGGAGAATGGATGCACAATTGTTGAGGGACCGAAGCTTCTGTGAGAAGATCGGGAAAGTGATTGAGGAGTACGTAGGATTTAACTGTACAATGGAAATATTGCAGGCGGTGGCAGGGGAGGCCCTAAGGGCAGTAGTGAGGGGGGAGGTGATATCATTTAAGGACAAGGTGGATAAAGAGGAGAGGGAGGAGCATCAAAGGCTAATAGAGGTAGACAGGAGGTACGCCGGGGATGCAGATCCAGCCCTTTTGGACAGTAGGGGGAGCTCCAGGCTAGTTTTGACCAGTTGTCTATGGGGAAGGCGGTACGCCAACAGAGGCAAGCGATGAATACCGATTTATGAATACGGGGAGAAGACGGGCATATGCTGACAGGCCAACATTGGAGGGAGGCGGCAGTGAGGGAAATAGTCCAGGTGTGGGATAGGACGGGGAAATTGGTGGTGGCTCCGGAGCAGATTAATAAGGTGTTTGAGGAGTTTTATGAAAAGCTGTATAGGTCGGAGCCACCGGGAGAGGAACGAGGGATGAGTGAGTTCCTGAATGAGTTGGAGTCTCTGAGGCTGGAGGAGGAAGATAGGGCCAGATTGGAGGAGTCGATGGGGGAACAAGAGGTAAGTAAAGGAGGCAATTGGGAAGATACAATCCAGAAGGTGGCAGGGCCAGATGGGTTCCCTTTGGAGTATTACAAGAAATTCAAAGACAAATTGGTGCCACTGATGGTGGGGATGTTTGAGGAGGTGATAGGGAAGGGAGTACTACCACAAACATTGGGACAGGCTTTGATCTCCCTGTTGTTAAAGAAGTACACAACGCAATGTGGATCATATAGGCCCATATCGTTACTGAATGTAGACGCCAAAACACTGCCGAAGGTACTGGCAGCTAGGTTGGAGGGGGGCCTCACGAAGGTAAGAGGGCAAGACCAGACAGGGTTTGTGAAAGGAAGGCAGCTATTTTTGAATATCATGAGATTAGTAAATGTAAGCATGACGCCCGCCGAGGGAAAGGAGACGGAGGTGGTAGTGGTGCTGGATGCGGAAAAGGCGTTCGATCGGGTAGAGTGGGGGTACTTGATGGCGGTCCGAGAGAGATTCGGGATTGGGCAGAGATTTACGGAATGTGTATGGCTATTATATGGCTATTATATAGGGAACCGATAGCGAATGTCCGTACAAATAATATGAGCTTGGGGTACTTCGCGCTAAACCGGGGTACCAGACAGGGGTGTCCTTGTCCCTCCTGTTATTTGCACTAGCGATAGAGCAATTGGCCATTGCTTTAAGGAGTTTTGGACTGTGGAGGGGGATAGTGGGGGGTGGGGATGGAACACAGGGTATCTTTGTTCGTGGACTATTTATTGTTGTACGTTTCAGAGCTGAGTACGTCGGTGGGGAACATAATGGGACTTCTCCAAAGATTTAACATAGAACATAGAACATAGAACATACAATGCGGAAGGAGGCCATTCGGCCCATTGAGTCTGCACCGACCCACTTAAGCCCTCACTTCCACCCTATCCCGGTAACCCAATAACCCCTCCTAACCTTTTTGGTCACTAAGGGCAATTTATCATGGCCAATCCACCTAACCTGCATGTCTTTGGACTGTGGGAGGAAACCGGAGCACCCGGAGGAAACCCACGCAGACACGGGGAGAACATGCAGACTCCGCACAGACAATGACCCAGTGGGGAATCGAACCTGGGACCCTGGCGCTGTGAAGCCACAGTGCTATCCACTTGTGCTATCGTGCTGCCCACCAACAATTTGGGTCGTTTTCAGGATATAAATTAAATTTGGAAAAAAGTGAGTATTTTGTGGTATCCCAGGAGGAAGGGGGGTGGGAGTGGGGGGCTGCCATTTCACAGGGCAGCAACCCACTTCAGGTACTTGGGGGTGCAGGTGACGCAGGACCGGGGGGATGGAGCTCTGTAGGTACAATTTTACTCGTATGATGGGGAGGATGAAAGCTGACTTGGCAAGGTGGGACAACCTCCCTCTGTCATTGGCGGGCCAGGTGCAGACAATTAAAATTAATGTGTTGCTGCAATTTTTATTTTTGTTTCAGTACCTGCCGGTCTTTTTACCGAAGGCATTCTTCAAGGAAGTAGACAAATTGGTCATCTCGTTTATCTGGAGGGGGGGGGGTAAGGTAGCCAGGGTCAGGAAGGTGGTCCTGCAGAGAGGGCAGCAGGCGGGGGGTGCTGGGCCTCCTGAATTTACCATACTATTACTGGGCGGAAAGTACGGAAAAGGTGAGGAGTTGGATTGTTGGAGTGGGGGGGGGGGGAGATCCGGTGGGTTAGGATGGAGGAAGGTCTGTGTAGGGGGTCGAGGTTGAGGGCGCTGGCAATGGAGCCGCTCCCGTTGGCTCCGGGCAAGTACCGTGGGAGTCCAGTGGTGGTGGCAACACTGAAGATTTGGAGGCAGTTGAGGCAGCAGTTTAAGCTGGGGGCTAGGTCAGAGGAGATGCCAATCAGTGGAAATCACAGATTTGAGCCTCGGAGGCTGGATGGGAGGTTTCGGAGATGGGAAGAGAGGGGGATCATAGTATTAAAAGATCTGTTCCGGGGGGATGTTTTGCGACGTTGGAAGAGTTGAGGGAGAAATATGTGTTTCGGTACCTGCAGCTGCGAGACTTTGCAAGGAAGGAGGTTCCAAGCTGCCCGATAGCACTCGCCCCCTTGTTATTGGAAAAGATATCGATGGCAGGGGGATTGGAGAACAGGGTGTTGTCGGCGATTTATGGGAAGATTCTGGAGGAAGACGGGGTGTCCATGGAAGAGATTAAGGCCAAATGGAAGAAGAGCTGGGGTAGGTAATGGAAGAAGGTTTGTGGCGCTACGAAGAGTGAACCTCTCAACCTTGTGCGTGAGGTTGGGGCTGATACAGCTGAAGGTCGTACATAGGGTGCACCTCATGAGGGCGAGGACGAGCCGACTCTTCGCGAGAGTAGAGGATGTCTGTGAGTGGTGTGGGAGGGCTCCACAAACCATGTACATATGTTTTGGTCCTGTCCAAAGCTGGAGAGGTATTGGAGGAAGGTCTTTATCTTTATCTTTTCTTGTTTATTTTTAATAACTTTAAATTACCCATCTTTTTTCAATTAAGGTACAATTTAGTGTGGCCAATCCACCTAACCTGCACACCTTTGGGTTGTGGGGGTGAAACCCACACAGACACAGGGAGAATGTGAAAACTCCACACAGACAGTGATCCAGGGCCAGGATCGAACCTAGACCCTCAGCGCTATAGGCAGCAATGCTAATCACTGTGCCACTGTGCCGCCCTGGGAGATCAAGCATCATCTTGGGGATACTACATGTGGACTTGGAGTCCCTTAGAGGCCATTTTCGAGCTGCAGGCGGGTGCAGGGGCAGATGCTTTTGCTTTCGCCTCACTGATTGCCCGGAGACGGGTGCTGTTGGGGTGGAAGTCAGCTTCTCCACCCTGTGCCTTGGCTTGGTGGGGGAACCTATTTGAATTTCTGACCATTGAGAAGGTGAAATCTGAGCTGAGGGGGATGAAGGAGGGGTTCTTTACATGGGGACTGTTTATTATGCACTTTCGGGAATTGGTTGCCATTGAATATTGGGCAGGAGGGGAGGGGGGGGGAGGGTTGGGTTTATGTCTTATTGTTTTGTTAACTTTTACCTGGAATGCACAAATGGATGTATTGGATCGTATATTGAGGGGTTGTTGTTTCTGGGGGATTGTTATTGTGGTTGTTTTTTGTTTTTCTCTTGTTTATTTGATGAAAACATTGAAAATGTGGCGAATAAAAAGATTTTTTTTAAAGTCTAAAGATGATCATGAAACCATTGTCGATTGTCGTAAAAACCTATCTGGTTCACTAATGCCCTTTAGGGGAGGTAATCTGTCGTCCTTACCTGGTCTGGCCTACATGTGACTCCAGATCCACAGCAATGTGGTTGACTCTGAAATGCCCTCAGGGATGGGCAATAAGTGCCGGCCCAGTCAATAACGTCCACATCCCATGAACACATTTTTAAAAATATCAACTGTGTTGTGTTCACCAGATTGTGCCCCAGAAGCCTGTCCACTGATGTCACCCACCAAGGTGTGTGTCTCTGCACTGGTGGAAGGTGCGGGTGGGAGCTGTGACACCTCATTGGTGTCTCCTCGGTGCTCTCCTCCGAGGTGTTCCCTTGGTTGGCGGGATGGTGGGCGGAACGACTCCGGATGGCGCGGCCTCATCAGGTGGTGATCCTGCGAGACAATGGACATGTGATCAGTGAGAGGGAAGGATAGTTTTGTCTGACATGTGTTATGGGAGAGGTGTTTTCAGAACCCCAAAATGTATCATGGAGTTCACCCAACTCCCACCTTTAATAGATTGTTGCTTTTGAAGCTCACGGCTTGTTCCCCAGATGTAGTATTACAATTATGGATACGTGGTTTTTAAAACAAAACAATGTTTATTCCATGAACTCAAATTAACCTTTTAAATTAACATTGGATCTCTTAACACCCCTAACTTCAAAGATAACCCCGAAAATAATACAACACTACCCAATCCTGCAAACTGTTCCTTTAAACATCCAAAAGACTTCAACCCTTCAAAAATAGGAGCACAACAGATAACATTCAATATCTTTATAGTCTTTGGATTTGCAGAAATCACCAGACCAGCTCTTTTCCTTCCTGCAGCTCTCAGCAAAACACACAGACACTCCCAGCTGCTCTCTCAAACTGAAACTAAAAACTTCAAAATGGCCGAGCTGAAGCCCAGCTCCGCCCACACTCTGACATCACTGCATTTCTTAAAGGTACATTGCTTAAACATCCATTTCTTAAAGGTACTCTCACATGACACATGAACAACTCACTTGAGACATCTGGGTGAAGGGGCAGTGGATCCTCATCTCTTTGTGCAGGTCACCCTCGCTGTCGGTGACTGATCTCTCCCCAGGCAACTCCACGGTGTCCAAAGACAGTTCCTCCTAGGGGGTGAGGACTTGAATCACTGGGATTGGCCATTGTGAGCAGCTCGCTTGCTGAGGCAGGGGTGTCTATAGCAGGTGGCATATGTGGGCACCCCTACTGGACATGAAGGGGTTGTGCTGGTGGGTTCTGAGGAACAAGCATGAAGATCGGACATGGGGAGGGTGTGGGGTGTCAGCCAGTTGATTGGGTGGGGCGGAGGGGTATTTGGGAAATTTCAGATGTGACAAGTGGAACTCATGCCAGGAGAGAGGTGATAACTTACACTTGCAGCTCGTTGGAGGTCATTGGTCTTCTGACATTGGACGGTAGTCCTCCTGGTCATGCTGCCTCACTGACAGCCGCTGCCACTGCCTCCCAGGCGGCATTGCTAACCCTCTGGTCCTCCGACCTCCTCGGGGAAACAGGGCTCCCCGCCTCCCATCCACAGCAGCTAGGAGTGAGGTCAGCATCCCCAAAGCAAGGAACAGGTCTGTGTGCTGCCATGCTTGTGTGTTGACTGGGAGTGAGTGATGAGGGAGCGTTTAAAAGCAGCTCCTCGGCCAGGGCCTTGTGGGAGTTCATGGGCCAGATGGGGGGGAGTGGACCCCTGGAGGTTTGCGCGGCCAAGGACGAAGGAGTTTTCCTTTTTCTCCCATGTCCATAAAGTCTATTCGCGAATAGACTTCTTTGTGCTGAGTAGGGCGTTAATCCCGAGGGTGGAGGGGGTTGAATACTCGGCCATTGCGGTCTCGGACCATGCCCCGCACTGGGTGGACCTGCGACTGGGGGCGGAACGGGGTCAGCGCCCTCTCTGGCGACTGGATGTGGGGCTGCTGGCGGACAAAGAGGTGTGCGGGCGGATAAGGAGGAGTATTGAGAATTATGTGGGAGCGAAAGACACAGAAGAGGTGATGGTGGCGGTGGTTTGGGAGGCTCTGAAGGCGGTCGTTAGGGGAGAGTTAATCTCCATTAGGTCCCATAGAGAGAAGAAGGAGGGGGCAGAGAGGGAGAGACTGGTGGGAGAGGTACTCAGGGTAGACAGGAAGTACGTGGAGGCCCCAGAGGGGGGCTGTAGAATGAGCGCCGGAAATTACAGGTGGAGTTTGGTTGACTTGCTGACCACGGGGAAGACGGAGGCGCAGCTGAGGAAAGCGAAAGGGGCAGTTTATGAGTATGGGGAGAAGGCGAGCAGGATGCTGGCGCACCAGCTGCGCAGGAGGGAGGCAGCCAGAGAGATTGGGGGAGTGCGGGATAGGGAAGGCAACATGGTGCTGAGCCCCGAGAGGGTTAATGAAGTCTTCAGGGAGTTCTACGGGAAGTTATACGAGTCGGAACCCCTGGGGAGGGGGAAGGGATGAGGCAGTTCATGGACCGGTTGAGGTTCCTGTCATGATATTCAGATGAACATCACAGCACAAACATACACACATAAAAGGCCTCACCTTAACCTCCGCAATCGAAGCCTGTGTCCTGCACGAAAACGCGACTAGCCGCTACGCACAATTTCAGGTGACCGAATCGGCGCGGAGGGGGTCCTATGCGACCGGATCAGCGAGCCAGGTGCCCCACGAGGCCGAACGGGTCCAGGCGATCGAGTTCCTCCCGGCCCACGGCCCGGATGACGTCGGCCATTTCGCGCGCTTTTCGGGGCCTCCCGCGTTTGTGTGCACCAAAACCTACGGCAACACTGAGGGACGTGATGCGCAGGCGCGCCCGACACAAGACCGAACTGCGCATGCGCAGTGGTGCAACGAACGTCATGACGTCACGACGTGCAGCAACTGTGGAGCCGCACATTTAAAGCGGCAATGTCCCGCAAGAACCCGACAATGCCTACGCTGCGGCAAGGTGGGCCATTACGCTGCTTACTGTCGAGCAGCTCAACCTGTCAATCTTCCACAACTCCGACAACCTTGCAGGGACGTGCGGACCATTCAGCCTCCCCATTACAAATCTTGCCCAGACGACATCCAGACCGGTGACACAGATGACCGAGACGCTTTCCATGTTGCGGTCATTGATGGGAACCGAGTTAACACGATCAATCCGGGTGATGAATGGTGTGCCACCCTGACGGTCAACCGATCGCCGCTAACTTTTCGCCTGGACACTGGCGCCTCCGCCAACCTCATAGCATGGTCAGCCTTCTACACCATGAAGGTCAGACCACCAATTCGGCCGTCCCGGTGCAGGATGGTCGACTACAACGGGAACGTTATCCCGGCTATGGGATCCTGCCATCTCCAGGTGCCACACAACACACACACGGCCACACTCACATTCGAGATAGTCGGCTCATCGAAGGATTCCCTGCTAGGCGCACAGGCATGCCAGGCTCTCCACCTCGTGCAACGAGTCCACTCTCTCTCTTCAGACGGAACGTCTGACTTCCCGGATGCAGAGTTTAACACACAGCTACAATCGCTCCTCGCCCACAACCAGGAGGCATTCGAGGGCATGGGAACACTGCTATACACCTACAGAATTCGGCTCAAACTAGGTGCCACCCTGGTCATTCACGCACCTCGCAGGGTCCCTGCGCCACTCAAAGACCGCCTCAAGCAGCAGCTGCAGGATCTCCAGGACCAAGGGGTCCTATCCAGGGTCACGGAGCCCACGTCGTGGGTCAGCTCCATAGTGTGTGTCAAGAAGCCCTCTGGCGAGCTCCGGATCTGTATTGACCCAAAAGACCTCAATAACAATATTATGAGGGAACATTACCCCATACCCAAACGGGAAGAGATCACGAGTGAAATGGCCCAGGCGAAAATATTTACCAAACTGGATGCCTCTAAAGGTTTTTGGCAGATCCAACTAGATCCGTCCAGCCGAAAGCTGTGCACTTTCAACACCCCTTTCGGCAGGTTCTGCTACAACCGAATGCCATTTGGCATCATCTCGGCATCCGAGGTCTTTCATAGGATCATGGAGCAGATGATGGAAGGCATCGAAGGGGTGTGCGTCTACATGGATGACGTCATCATCTGGTCCACCACACCACAGGAGCACATCTATCGTCTCCAACGCGTCTTTGCACGCATACGTGAAAACGGCTTGCGCCTCAACCGAGCCAAGTGTTCTTTCGGCCAAACCGAGCTGAAGTTCCTGGGGGACCACATTTCCCGGTCAGGGGTCCGTCCGGATGCAGACAAGGTGAGCGCCATCACAGCCATGCCGCAGCCGGCAGAAAAGAAAACAGTGCTACGCTTCCTAGACATGGTCAACTTCCTGGGGAAGTTCATTCCCAACCTTGCCTCCCACACGACAGCTCTGCGCCACCTCGTCAAAAAGTCCACGGAGTTCCAGTGGCAGCACACACACCAGCAGGAATGGGAGGAGCTCAAACTCAAGCTCACCACTGCACCGGTACTGGCGTTTTTCGACACGTCTCGTGCCACTAAAATCTCGACTGATGCCAGCCAGTCCGGCATTGGAGCAGTGCTCCTGCAGCAGGATGACACTGCGTCATGGGCCCCGGTCGCCTATGCCTCGCGGGCCATGACCCCCACAGAGCAGCGCTACGCGCAGATCGAAAAGGAGTGCCTGGGCTTGCTAACCGGTTTAGACAAGTTCCATGATTATGTGTACCGTGTTCCCCAGTTCACTGTTGAAACTGACCACCGCCCCCTGGTCAGCATCATAAGCAAGGACCTGAACGTGATGACCCCTCGCCTCCAGCGCATCCTACTTAAACTCAGGAGGTATGACTTCCAACTGGTCTACACCCCAGGGAAGGACCTTATCATTGCGGATGCCCTATCGAGAGCAGTGAGCACGCCGCCAGGTTCGGAGAGGTTCGTATGTCAGGTCGAGGTGCAGGTGGCCTTCACATCGGCAAATCTGCCAGCTGACGACTCCAGTATGGCCCGCATTCGCAGAGAGACTCCGGCCGACCCCCTTCTACAACGTGTGGGAGGAGGAGCTGGGCGAGGAGCTGGATGAGGGCCTCTGGGCTGATGCCCTGGGCAGGGTGAACTCCTCCTCATCATGTGCCAGGCTCGGCTTAATCCAGTTTAAGGTGGTGCATCGGGCGCATATAACGGCGGCAAGAATGAGTAGGTTTTTTGGGATGCAGGACAGGTGCCCGAGGTGTGCAGGGAGTCCGGCGAATCATGCCCATATGTTTTGGGCATGCCCGGCGCTTAAAGGATTCTGGCAGGGGTCTGCAAGGGTGATGTCTAGGGTTTTGGACGCTCGGGTGAAGGCGAGTCCAGCGGTAGCGATATTTGGGGTGGCGGAGGATCTGGGAGTGCAGGAAGCGAAAGAGACCGAAGTACTGGCTTTTGCCTCCCTGGTAGCCCGGAGACGGATTTTGTTAATGTGGAGGGACTCGAAACCCCCAGGTGTGGAGACCTGGGTTAGCGATATGGCGGGGTTCCTCAGCCTGGAGCGAATAAAGTTTGCCTTGAGAGGGTCCTTGATGGGGTTGTCCCGGTGGTGGCAACCTTTCCTTGACTTTCTAGGGGAGCAGTAAGTGTCAGCAGCTGCATCCTGGGGGGAAGGGGGGGGGGGGTTCAGGTGGGGGGGTACTGTTGATATAATGTGAGTTGGGCATGGAGACAAAACCCACCTTGTTCTGTTTTAAAAAAAAAAAATTCTGTTTTGTAATTAGTTTTATTGTAAGCTTTGGGCTATGCTTATTGTTATTTTTTATTACTATCTGTATTTCTATTTTTGTTATGTAAAAACGCTGATTGGAAAAACTTTAATAAAACATTTTTTAAAAAAAAATAAAATAAAAGCAGCTCCTCTTGTTAGCGGCGAGCAGCTGATATGCGGGTCGGATGCACCAGATAGCCAGGGAGCCAGTAATGTTGAGAATCTTGTTGAATACAGGCCATGGTCTCGCCAATGCCGCTGGAAGCTCCCTGACAAACCCGCCCAAAACCGGACTTTAACCTTGGTCCTCTGAATTGTGCCCTAAATCTCTCCCCAGAATTAGATAAAATACCGTAATTGAGGCTGAACCAGCATTTCATTTAGGTTCACCATAAATTCTTTGCTCTTGTACTCTGTGCCTCTGTTTTAAAGCCCTGAATCCTATAAGCTGTATTAACCACTTTGTCAAACTGCTACCTTCAACAATTTGTGTGCACATGCTCCCATTTCCCTCTGTTTCAGCACCCCCTTTGGAATTGTATCCTTTATCTATATTGTCCCTTCCCGCCAAAATGTATCACTTCACACTTCTCTGCTTCAAATTTTTTCTGCTATGAGTCCACCCAATCCACCAATCTACCTGTGTCCTTTTGAATTCTATCACTAGCCTCTTCACAGTTAACAATACTTCCAAGTTTTGTGTCTTCTGTCAATTTTGAAACTATGTGCGGGGTTCTTCGGCCTCGCCCACCCGGCGACCGGAGATTCTCGCCCGAGTTCAATGGACCTTTGCATGGTCCATGTCCTCCTGTATACATCATTTAGGCTTCGGCCGGAGCAAGTGATGGGCCCTGTCCAATTCATAGTGGGAGGACTCTTCCCCTCCCACACAAACTTGCCAAACATGTCAGCAAAATATTTGGTCGGGCCCTGGCCCTCCACCCCCTCGGGCAAGCCCACGATCCTTAAATTCTGTCTCCTTGACCTGTCCTCCAAGTCCTCCACTTTAGCTCTTAGCCCTTTATTGACCTCCACCACCCTCCGCAGCTCCTCACCCATTGAGGTCAACTCATTGCCTTGCTGCGACAATGCCTCCTCCACTCTCTTTATCTTCACTCCTTGCTCCTGCACCTCCCTTGACGTCTTCATCAACACGGTCTCTATCGGGACAAGCGTCTCTTCCAACCACTCTTGAGTGAGATCATCATCTCCCTCCGATGAACCTCTAAATGCTTGGCAAACAGCTTGTCAAACTCCCCTGGTACTACCTCGGTCAGAGTTTCAACCGTAACGGAAGCGGCCCCCCTGACGAACCAACACCTGCCATCTTTCCTTCTGTTGGATTCACAACAGCACTCACCAGTGGATCTTCGCTTGCCCCCTTCCTTCCCTGACCTGTCTTCTGGAACTTTGACATTCCACCGAATCCTTAGAACTTCCCACACCAGCTCAGCCAAAAAATACCCCTGAGACCGGGCAGAAAGATCTGAAAAACAAAGCCTCTAGCAGGGGCCACCCAACGTGCGACCACACCTACATGTCGCCACCAGAAGTCCCCGGTACTATTTATTATGTTGTTATGTTCTTTGCGTCGTTGCAGTTTCTTCGTGCGACTTATAATTTGAAATAAGCTACTGTGAGCACTGCATAATGTACTTTGCATGGTTTACCTTTCCCTTATGCACTCAATTAATTCTTCTTTCATAGATGACCCACTTACTTATAGAAAAGCACAGGAAACAGGCACTAACCACAAATATTTTCTTATTGTTAGTCTTTATACCTTATAAACATTAATATTTCTGTATCTTGAACATCATTAGTTAACTTAGTAATTATGACTATTATGAGCAAGTGAATGCAAAGATTTCATGTAATTTACTCAAAAGGTGCTGGCAGCCTGGTATTTCTGATGTTTGTTTAAGTACTGAGAACATTAATGTCTGTAATGGATTCTGGAGCATTGTTTGGCATCTCCTGTTAAACTGGATCCAATTCAATATGATAAAAGCCAAATACTGCGGACGCTGGGAATCGGAAATAAAAACAGAAAATGCTGGCAAACCTCAGCAGGTCTGGCAGCATCTGTGGAGAGAGAAACAGATGTAACGCTTCGAGTTCACATGACTTCTTCAGAGTAATCATACAGACTCAAAATCTTTCTCGACTCAGAGGTTGCCAGACCTGCTGAGTTTTTCCAGCATTTTCTGTTTTTATTCCCAATTCAGTATTAATTAGGTACGACTTTCTAATAAGGGAAAACGTGTTTCATAAAGTTTATACAAGAGGAATTCCATTCAATCTATACCTATCCATAACAACCTGAACAGAAGTAAAATATTCAAACTGTGATTGAAAGAAGGCTGATTCTACACTTTTAGATTAGGAAGCTCACAACATTTTTAAAAAATCTGTGGTCAACTTTTATTTGCTTAACTGGAGTGAAAGAGACTAAGTAAGTTTGTTGGGCTGGTTAACACACAGCTAAATCGCTGGCTTTGAAGGCAGACCAAGGCAGGCCAGCAGCCTCCCCGAACAGGCGCCGGAATGTGGCGACTAGCGGTGTTTCACAGTAACTTCATTGAAACCTACTTGTGACAATAAGCGATTTTCATTTTTCATTTTCATTTCATCACGTATAAATGGTGCTGTGTTCTAATGGAACATCATCATCACCACCCTCTTCCCCCTCCCTTAAATAAAAGCTTATTTGGCTATTTGAGCAATTTCCTTCCAAAAGTCATATAGTCATATTATTCTAAGCTTAAATTCACATAAATGGAAACATGAGAAATCCAGACAGCTGTCTATGATTGAAACAAGAATTTCCACCTCCGTTAAGCACATTTCATTTCTGTTCGACACTTATACGCTTAAATTCAGACTGAAGTGGAGATGCTGTCATTACTTTCCCAATTATAGATCTCTGTAGCATGAAGAAAAAAATAAGCTGAAAAAAATTTGGACATGACTGTTCGGATGCAATTTGTAGAAATGCCCTATAGTGACTTATACTGCAACTTTTAGATTCAGATTTGTTTTTAAAAAAATTAAATTCAGTGCAATAAGTGCTTTGTTTAGCATCCTTGGAAATTTCAAATTAATTTTCAAGGAAGCTCAACTTGCTGAAAAGTATGTCAATTTTGTTAACATACCAAGGGTACTTCAAAGGCACTTTCCATCCTATGACCTCTTGACCAAGAAGAACAAGAACAGCAATGTCATGGGAATACCATCACCTCTAAATTCCCTGTCAAGATGTACAGCAGGCTAACTTGGATGTGCAATGTAATTCCTTTACAATTGCTGCGTTGATGTACTTAAACCAGGCATGTAACCTAAAAGCAAGTGAAAAAGTTATTTTTTCAAAGTTGTTCCATTACAATAATGGTAAATCAGTTTATAGGATACCACCCAGTTAATATTCCATTGGGATTTCAAAATCATCTGCAGATTTCTAAATTATAATATACTATTACTCCATGATCTCTTGGCCATGTAAGGTTCCAAAGTTGTGCTACTTCACTAATAAGGCAAAATAACAGAAAGCAAGAGATATACTGCCTGAGTCAATAGTCACACAAAACCTTCATAATTAAAGCTTAAACTATTTTTGTTAAAATTCTTACTTGATGTAGAAATGTTGGGTGGGATTCTCCCAGCCCTGGGCCGGGCCGGAGAATCCCTGTGAACGGGCCACTCCACCCCGACGCCAACATGCGATTCTCCGCAGAGTGGAGAATCGGCACCATTGGCACCGGCGTGGTTGGCGCGGAGCCGGTCGCGGGCCGCTCTACACAGCTGGCCCGCCGATTCACTGGCCCGGATGGGCCAAGAGGCCGTAAGAAAAGAGCCAAGTCTTGACGGCGCCGTTCTAACCTGCTCTGGACCGGCGAAACTTTGGCGTGTAAGGGTCGGGTGGCGGCCTTTGGGGGGGGAGGGGAGGCAACTCCAGGGGGGGGGGGGGGCCTCCAATGTGGCCTGGTCTGCGATCGGGGCCCACCGATCGGCGGGCTGATCTTTGTGGCTGTGGGCCTCCTTTCCTACGCGGCGGCCCCTGTAGTCCTGCGCCATGTTGCGTTGGGGCCGGCGCGTTCAAGGAGGCCACTGCGCATGCGTGCATTGGCACTGGTGCCACTGCGTATGTCCTCATTGGGACTGGCGCAACTGCGCATGCGCGGAACCCGTGGCGCACAGTTCGCGCCGGGATCTGCAGCTGGAGCAGCGCGTCTCGCTCCAGCGCTGTGCTGGCCCCCTGTAAGGGCCAGAATTAGTTGTGGGAGCGGCCCGTTCACGCCGACGTAAAGCACGATGGCGTTTACGACGGCGTCGACACTCTGCTGCGAGATTGGAGAATCCCGCCCGTTAGGTTCGCCAGGATTGGTGACCAAACACTTGTAAAAAACAATATTTTATTTATTTATTTTTTTAATAAATATTTTATTGAAAATTTTTGGTCAACCAACACAGTACATTGTGCATCCTTTACACAATATTATAACAACACAAATAACAATGACCTATTTTATAAACAAAAAATGAATAAATAATAAATAACAAAAATGAAAACTAACCCTTATTGGCAACTGCCTTATCACAAGTAACACTCTCCAAAAATATAATTTAACAGTCCAATATATAATTATCTGTCGCAACGACCTATACATATTATACAGTATATATTAACAACCCTGAGAGTCCTTCTGGTTCCTCCTCTCCCCCCCCCCCCCCGCCTCCGATCCTGGGCTGCTGCTGCTGCCTTCTTTTTTCCATTCCATCTATCTTTCTGCGAGGTATTCGACGAACGGTTGCCACCGCCTGGTGAACCCTTGAGCCGACCCCCTTAGAACGAACTTAATCCGCTCTAGCTTTATAAACCCTGCCATGTCATTTATCCAGGTCTCCACCCGCGGGGGCTTGGCTTCTTTCCACATTAACAATATCCTGCGCCGGGCTACTAGGGACGCAAAGGCCAAAACATCGGCCTCTCTCGCCTCCTGCACTCCCGGCTCTTGTGCAACCCCAAATATAGCCAACCCCCAGCTTGGTTCGACCCGGGCCCCCACTATTTTTGAAAGCACCTTTGTCACCCCCATCCAAAACCCCTGTAGTGCCGGGCATGACCAAAACATATGGGTATGATTCGCTGGGCTTCTCGAGCACCTCGCACACCTATCCTCCACCCCAAAAAATTTACTGAGCCGTGCTCCAGTCATATGCGCCCTGTGTAATACCTTAAACTGAATCAGGCTTAGCCTGGCACACGAGGACGACGAGTTTACCCTGCTTAGGGCATCTGCCCACAGCCCCTCCTCGATCTCCTCCCCCAGCTCTTCTTCCCATTTCCCTTTTAGTTCATCTACCATAGTCTCCCCTTCGTCCCTCATTTCCCTATATATATCTGACACCTTACCATCCCCCACCCATGTCTTTGAGATCACTCTGTCCTGCACCTCTTGTGTCGGGAGCTGCGGGAATTCCCTCACCTGTTGCCTCGCAAAAGCCCTCAGTTGCATATACCTGAATGCATTCCCTTGGGGCAACCCATATTTCTCAGTCAGCGCTCCCAGACTCGCGAACTTCCCATCCACAAACAGATCTTTCAGTTGCGTTATTCCTGCTCTTTGCCACATTCCATATCCCCCATCCATTCCCCCCGGGGCAAACCTATGGTTGTTTCTTATCGGGGACCCCCCCCAAGGCTCCAGTCTTCCCCCTATGCCGTCTCCACTGTCCCCAAATCTTCAGTGTAGCCACCACCACCGGGCTTGTGGTGTAGTTCCTCGGTGAGAACGGCAATGGGGCTGTCACCATAGCCTGTAGGCTAGTCCCCCTACAGGACGCCCTCTCTAATCTCTTCCACGCCGCTCCCTCCTCCTCTCCCATCCACTTACTCACCATTGAAATATTAGCGGCCCAATAATACTCACTTAGGCTCGGTGCCAGCCCCCCCCTATCCCTGCTACGCTGTAAGAATCCCTTCCTCACTCTCGGGGTCTTCCCGGCCCACACAAAACCCATGATGCTCTTTTCAATCCTTTTAAAAAAAGCCTTCGTGATCACCACCGGGAGGCACTGAAACACAAAGAGGAATCTCGGGAGGACCACCATCTTAACCGCCTGCACCCTCCCTGCCAGTGACAGGGATACCATATCCCATCTCTTGAAATCCTCCTCCATTTGTTCCACCAACCGCGTTAAATTTAACCTATGCAATGTGCCCCAATTCTTGGCTATCTGGATCCCCAGGTAACGAAAGTCCCTTGTTACCTTCCTCAACGGTAGGTCCTCTATTTCTCTACTCTGCTCCCCTGGATGCACCACAAACAACTCACTTTTCCCCATGTTCAATTTATACCCTGAGAAATCCCCAAACTCCCCAAGTATCCGCATTATTTCTGGCATCCCCTCCGCCGGGTCCGCCACGTATAGTAGCAAATCGTCCGCATACAAAGATACCCGGTGTTCTTCTCCTCCTCTAAGTACTCCCCTCCACTTCTTGGAACCCCTCAACGCTATCGCCAGGGGCTCAATCGCCAGTGCAAACAATAATGGGGACAGAGGGCATCCCTGCCTTGTCCCTCTATGGAGCCGAAAATATGCAGATCCCCGTCCATTCGTGACCACGTTCACCATCGGGGCCCTATACAACAGCTGCACCCATCTAACATACCCCTCTCCAAAACCAAATCTCCTCAACACCTCCCACAAATAATCCCACTCCACTCTATCAAATGCTTTCTCGGCATCCATCGCCACTACTATCTCCGTTTCCCCCTCTGGTGGGGCCATCATCATTACCCCTAACAGCCTCCGTATATTCGTGTTCAGCTGTCTCCCCTTCACAAACCCAGTTTGGTCCTCGTGGACCACCCCCGGGACACATTCCTCTATTCTCATTGCCATTACCTTGGCCAGGACCTTGGCATCTACATTTAGGAGGGAAATAGGTCTATAGGACCCGCATTGTCGCGGGTCCTTTTCCTTCTTTAAGAGAAGCGATATCGTTGCTTCAGACATAGTCGGGGGCAGTTGTCCCCTTTCCTTTGCCTCATTAAAGGTCCTCGTCAATACCGGGGCGAGCAAGTCCACATATTTTCTATAGAATTCGACTGGGAATCCATCCGGTCCCGGGGCCTTTCCCGCCTGCATGCTCCTAATTCCTTTCACCACTTCTTCTACCTCGATCTGTGCTCCCAGTCCCACCCTTTCCTGCTCTTCCACCTTGGGAAATTCCAGCCGATCCAAGAAGCCCCTCATTCTCTCCCTCCCATCCGGGGGTTGAGCTTCATATAATTTTTTATAAAATGTCTTGAACACTCCATTCACTCTCTCCGCTCCCCGCTCCATCTCTCCTTCCTCATCCCTCACTCCCCCTATTTCCCTCGCTGCTCCCCTTTTCCTCAATTGGTGTGCCAGCAACCTGCTCGCCTTCTCCCCATATTCGTACTGTACACCCTGTGCCTTCCTCCATTGTGCCTCTGCAGTGCCCGTAGTCAGCAAGTCAAATTCTACATGTAGCCTTTGCCTTTCCCTGTACAGTCCCTCCTCCGGTGCTTCCGCATATTGTCTGTCTGCCCTCAAAAGTTCTTGCAGCAACCGCTCCTGCTTCCCTTTATGTGCCCTTATTGATATCAGCTCCCCTCTAACCACTGCCTTCAGTGCCTCCCAGACCAGTCCCACCTGGACCTCCCCATTATCATTGAGTTCCAAGTACTTTTCAATGCACCCCCTCACCCTTAGACACACCCCCTCATCTGCCATTAGTCCCATGTCCATTCTCCAGGGTGGGCGCCCTCCTGTTTCCTCCCCTATCTCCAAGTCTACCCAGTGTGGAGCGTGATCCGAAATGGCTACAGCCGTATACTCCGTTCCCCTCACCTTCGGGATCAACGCCCTTCGCAGCACAAAAAAGTCTATTCGCGAGTAGACTTTATGGACATAGGAGAAAAACGAGAACTCCTTACTCCTAGGTCTGCTAAATCTCCACAGGTCTACACCTCCCATCTGCTCCATAAAATCTTTAAGTACCTTGGCTGCTGCCAGCCTCCGTCCAGTCCTGGACTTCGACCTATCGAGCCCTGGTTCCAACACCGTATTAAAATCTCCCCCCATTATCAGCTTTCCCATCTCTAGGTCCGGAATGCGTCCTAGCATCCGCCTCATAAAATTGGCATCATCCCAGTTCGGGGCATATACGTTTACCAAAACCACCGTCTCCCCCTGTAGTTTGCCACTCACCATCACGTATCTGCCCCCGTTATCCGCCACTATAGTCTTTGCCTCGAACATTACCCGCTTCCCCACTAATATAGCCACCCCCCTGTTTTTCGCATCTAGCCCCGAATGGAACACCTGCCCCACCCATCCTTTGCATAGCCTAACCTGGTCTATCAGTTTCAGGTGCGTTTCCTGTAACATAACCACATCTGCCTTAAGTTTCTTAAGGTGTGCGAGTACCCGTGCCCTCTTTATCGGCCCGTTCAGCCCTCTCACGTTCCACGTGATCAGCCGGGTTGGGGGCTTCCTGCCCCCCCCCCTTGTCGATCAGCCATCCCCTTTTTCCAGCTCCTCACCCGGTTCCCACGCAGCTGTATCTACCCCAGGCGGTGCCCCCCCGCCCATCCCCTCCCATACCAGCTCCCCCCTCTCCCCAGCAGCAGCAACCCAGTAATTCCCCCCTCCCACCCCCTCCGCTAGATCCCCCGCTAGCGTAATTACTCCCCCCATGTTGCTCCCAGAAATCAGCAAACTCTGGCCGACCTCGGCTTCCCCCCGTGACCTCGGCTCGCACCGTGCGACGCCCCCTCCTTCCTGCTTCTCTATTCCCGCCATGATTATCATAGCGCGGGAACCAAGCCCGCGCTTCTCCCTTGGCCCCGCCCCCAATGGCCAACGCCCCATCTCCTCCACCTCCCCTCCTCCCCCCATCACCACCTGTGGAAGAGAGAAAAGTTACCACATCGCAGGATTAGTACATAAAACTCCTCTTTCCCCCCTTTTTAACCCCCCTCTTCGCCCCCCACATTCGCCCCACCACTTTGTTCAAACGTTCTTTTTAATAACCCGCTCATTCCAGTTTTTCTTCCACAATAAAAGTCCACGCTTCATCCGCTGTCTCAAAGTAGTGATGCCTCCCTCGATATGTGACCCACAGTCTTGCCGGTTGCAGCATTCCAAATTTTATCTTCTTTTTATGAAGCACCGCCTTGGCCCGATTAAAGCTCGCCCTCCTTCTCGCCACCTCCGCACTCCAGTCTTGATAAACGCGGATCACCGCGTTCTCCCATTTACTGCTCCGAGTTTTCTTTGCCCATCTAAGGACCATTTCTCTATCCTTAAAACGGAGGAATCTCACCACTATGGCTCTGGGAATTTCTCCTGCTCTCGGTCCTCGCGCCATCACTCGGTATGCTCCCTCCACCTCCAACGAACCCGCCGGGGCCTCCGCTCCCATTAACGAGTGCAGCATCGTGCTCACATATGCCCCGACATCCGCTCCCTCCGCACCTTCAGGAAGACCAAGAATCCTCAGGTTGTTCCTCCTTGCGTTGTTCTCCAGTGCCTCCAACCTTTCCACACATCGTTTCTGATGTGCCTCATGCGTCTCCGTCTTCACCACCAGGCCCTGTATGTCGTCCTCATTCTCGGCTGCCTTTGCCTTCACGACCCGAAGCTCCCGCTCCTGGGTCTTTTGTTCCTCCTTTAGCCCTTCGATCGCCTGTAGTATCGGGGCCAACAGCTCTTTCTTCATTTCCTTTTTGATCTCTTCCACACAGCATTTCAAGAACTCTTGTTGTTCAGGGCCCCATGTTAAACTGCCACCTTCCGACGCCATCTTGGTTTTTGCTTGCCTTCCTTGCCGCTGTTCTAAAGGATCCACTGCAATCCGGCCACTTTCTCTTCCTTTTTCATCCGTATCCAGGGGGGATTCCCTTCTGGTTTACCGCACAGTGTTTTTACCCGTCAAAATTGCCGTTGGGGCTCCTATCAAGAGCCCAAAAGTCCGTTTCACCGGGAGCTGCCGAAACGTGCGACTCAGCTGGTCATCGCCGCACCCGGAAGTCCGTCAATATTTTATTTATTGACTAAACAGCTACTCCGTGTTTGTACTCTGCCTGTTCTCCAGGGAGAACTCCCATACTCACGTGACCCTTTCAGTAGGCATGTCATCACATGATCACTCGGTCTGCTTCTTCCCTGTTTCCGTTGGGACAACCGGTGGCATTGAGGTGTAACAGTGCGCGAACAGTAACTATGTATGAACCATTTTATAACATACAGATTAACCAGGCCATCAATGCGTAACTATTTACATATGGTGAAATACAGATTGTTGTAACTGGTGCATAGCCCATCACATCTCCTTTCCTCCTCCCTTTTTGTTGTCTGAAGATGAGAGACGAAGGCCAGTTGCAGACTATATTTTTTCTTTTTTTTAATAAATTTGGCATACCCAATTATTTTTTTCGAATTGAGAGGAAATTTAGCGTGGCCATTCCACCTACCTGTGCATTTTTTGGTTTGTGGGAGTGAGGCCCACACAGACATGGGGAGAATGTGCAAACTCCACACGAACAATGACCCAGGGCTTTGATCAAACCCAGATCCTTGGCACTGTGAGGCAGCAATGCTGACCACTGCGCACCATGCCGCCCTACAGACTAGTTGATTACGTAGTCCTTGTGTTTGGTTTGGTCACACAGCCCTGTACTGGTTGGCTATGCAGTAGTTTTTCTCGGGCTGGTGACGTTGGTGCACTTGGTGCCTTCCGTCACCATATTCAGTCGGCGCAGGGCTCGCTGCATAGACTTCTGGGGGAGCCTCCATGTCCATTGTTGTAGGGGGCACGTGTTTAAGGCTAGGTGATTGGGGTGCTGTGGCATCTGCTGGTTCTGGTTCTGATACTTGTAGTAGGTGATGGTAGTTTTGTACGTAGTGGGCACCTCATTACTGTTCAGCTGTGGGGAATGGCTGTGTACCACCATCAACTTGTCATGGCCACATGCAGCCTGGATCCTGACCATTTGACCAGGTGTTAGAGGGCCAGGTCTGTGGGCATTATGTTCATAGTGTGTTTTGCTCCTCAATTGGCATTCCATGAGGGTGCCACTCACATTGGTTTCAGGTTTGGGCAGCAACAGGGCCTTAGTAGCAGGAATCGTGGTCCTGGTGCGCCTGGAAAAGAGTCATTGTGCTGATGAGGGCAGACCCTGTTGTGGCATCTTGCACAGGTTGAGGAGTGTAGCATAGTAAGCTGTGATCCTGTACACATTTCTCGCGAGGATGCTTAGCCTAGCATGTCCATGTGAGTGCCCTGTCAGTCAGTGCACCAGAAATGACTGGCTGCCATTTTCCGAGTTTAGAGCTTTGGTAGCAGAGGCACCACCGGGGCTAGTGAATCGAATTTTGCAGCCTGTGTCTCAGTGAGGATTTATCATTCTGACTGATTTAAGAACCTCACTAT
Source organism: Scyliorhinus torazame (assembly GCF_047496885.1). Lineage (NCBI taxonomy): Eukaryota > Metazoa > Chordata > Chondrichthyes > Carcharhiniformes > Scyliorhinidae > Scyliorhinus > Scyliorhinus torazame. Next base: position 47,099,991 of record NC_092713.1, on the reverse strand, counting down.
TTCATGGCCACAAATGACCTGTAGAGGGCACCACACTGGTTCAGATGCAGAGCAAGTATAAGTGTGTTGTTTTGAATGTCCACAAAAAAACTGTCAGCAAGGTGAAATGCAAGTTCCAAAGTTGCTGACTCCAAAGTCCAGGCCATTTACTCTAACATTTTCCTGATTGTTGTGGTCATTATTTCCCAATTGTACTCTTATTCTCACATCAGCTTTTTGCCCGACTTCATTTCCCTGATCAAAGCTATTTTCTATTGCACTAAACATATTCTGAGCTAGGCATGTTGCAATGCTAGGTAAATTCTCAAAAGAAAATCAGTTTTGACCACATTAACATTGGGCGGGATTCTTTAATGCTGCGGCAGAGTGACCACGCCGTCTTAAAGACCGTCGCGTTTTACGACGGCGTGAACGGGCCGAGCCGAGGGCTAATTCTGGCTCCTACTGGGGGCCAGCTTGGCACTGGAGCGGTTCACGCCGCTCCAGCTGCCGATCCCGGCATGAACTGGGCGCTGAGGGATTCGCGCATGCGCAGTGGCGCCGGCGACAACGCACGCGTGCGCAGTGGCTTCCTTCAACGCGCCGGCCCCAACGCAACATGGTGCAGGGCTACAGGGGCCGGTGCATAGGAAAGGAGGCCCCCAGCCAGAGAGGCTGGCCCGCTGATCATTGGGCCCTGATCGCGGGCCAGGCCACATCGGAGGCCCCCCCCCCCCGGGACTCCGCGGGAACCCCTCCGCACAGGCCGCCCCCCGACCCTTCCATGCTGAGTTCCTGCCGGCTGAGAGCAGATGTGGATGGTGCCGGCGGGAGTCGGCGTTTATACAACAGCTGCTCGGCCGATCCCGGGCCGAGAATTGGCGGGCCGGCCACATAGAGCGGCCCCCGACCGGCACCGTGCCATCCATGCCAGTGCCAATGGCACCGATTCTTCTCGCCATTGGCCAGGGAAAGAGCCTCACTCTGATGAACAGAGCTTCTGACCCGGAAGGAGAGGCTGACACAGCCATTGAGCCGAGGTGTCTTGCAAGATCAAGGGACACAGAAGACACCTCTCATACCTCCAGACATATGACAGACAGAACCATAGATAGCTTTGTAAGTTTGGGGATGAGGTGACTTATATCTGTCACATTCTCCGAGAGGGATTATCGCTGCAGAGACTCGGAGGCCATCCATTGTCAGTTTGCTTTCAAAGTGACTGCTGCTCTGAACTTCTTATCAACTGACTTGTTCCAAGGCTCCACTAAGGATCGCTATGGAATTTCCCAAGCATGGGCTCACAAAGGCATCAGAGAGGTTTAGATGCCCTCTTTAGCAAGGTGCACAATCACATCCAGTTCTTCCTAGATGAAGCCAGCCAAGCTGCAAGATCAGTGGGTTTTACTGCAATCTCTGGATTTCTAAAGGTGCAGGGTGCCACCCACCTCGACTGCACTCATGCGCCTTTTAAAAGTTACCTGGAAGCAGCCGCTACAATTCATCAACAGGAAATGGTTCAACTCTCTCAATGTCAGCAACCGCCAGACGCACATCATGCAGGTCTTTGCAACATACCCAGGGAGATCCCACGATTCAGACCTCTTGAGTCACTCGCAGGTGCCACAGATCTTCGAGGGCTCTCGGCCAATCCAGGTTGACTCCTCAGTGCCAAAGGCAGCCCGCAAAGGAAACGGTTGATGAACCCATTCGGTGACCTCAGAGGAGAGGGACACTGTTCAGTCTGCAACACACTCATTGATTGGACAGATTATTGGCATCTTGAAGATGTGTTTTCGATGTCTGGAAAGGTCTGGCAATGGTCTCCAGTACTCTTCCCAGCGGGTCTCCTGCATCACTGTGGCTTGCTGCACCCTACACAACCTGGCGCTCCATAGAGGGGAACATCGTGCCTGAGCAATAGAAGAAGCTGCATGTCTCCTCTGATCATAAGGACGTTGAGAGGGCTGAGCTCAATGAGGATGAGGAGGCTGAGGGGCCAGAGGACGATGCCATAGCATGACCAAAAGAGGTAGGTATGCCTGTGACACACGTCTAGCTACCAGGTTCAAGAAGGATGATGATGAGTAACTCATTTGAGCCTCTTTGACCAATGGCCATCACCCTGAGTCCATCTTGCCACCTTGGTTACGATCCTCAATCTCAAAGCAGTACATTTGTCTCTGAATGAGGAGTTACAATCTTGTAACACAATGTCTGCATCCTTGGGAGGTTTGGCAGCCTCGGGAACATGTGGCCTTTCTGTTACAGGATAATAACAGCAACAGAACATTTTGTGAGCAGAGTTATGATGGTGCAGCCTCTTCAGGCATCTACCCACAGCAATCTTCAAAGGTAGGAGTTGCGTTTCTCTTTATTAACAATTTGTCTCCTTTTTTTCAGATACTGTGGATTTGTCACATTCCTTCTGAAGGGAATGTGGACTTGGTTCATTCCTAGAGTGGACTTGCATTTTCTTTTACTGCAGTATCCGCCATGTTCTTGCTCGACATATACATTTCGCAAGTGAATCTTCATTTCCACTTCTTTCACAATTTCAGCCAAACATTAGTCTGCTTGATTTCGACTTCCATGTCTGCGTGGGTCTCACCCGCACAACCCTAAGATGTGCGGGGTAGTTGGATTGGGCACGCTAAATTGCCCCTTAATTGGAAAAAAAAAAGAATTAGGTACTTTAAATTAAAGAAAAATATTTTGACTTCTGGTGACGCCATGGAAGAGCAGGATGCACAAAAGGTGACTCCCGGCAGGGTCTTTGTTTTTGATCCCTTTTACTCGTTTTTGGGGGGATTTTAGTGGCCAAACGCAATTAGTCGATTTCGGAGACTTTTCCCTGACAGAGGCACGTTGAAAGCATTGCCGAAGAAACAGTGCAGAGACAGCTCCGGAAATAGCCTGTCAAAAGAACCTGAAGGAAGGAAGATGGCTGCCGCGCCCATTACATTGGACACATTGGCTGTGGTGATGGCGCAGAGGCTGGACAAATTCAGCAAACAGATAGATGGGCAGTTCGAGTGGCAGGGCAAGGAGATTAAGGAATCATTTAAAGCCACTGTTGAGGAGGCTTTGGGTCTGATTCACAAACAGCTTGTAAAGACCTCAAATGTGGTGAAAGTGCAAGGTGGGATGTTGAAGGATGTGAAGGAGGCCTTGTAGCAGCATGAGGATCGGTTTGCCTCATTAAAGGTTAAAAGTGGAAGATCTTGAGAACAGGTCGCGTCGAGGCGGTTGAACCTCAGGTTGGTGGGGCTGTCAGAGGGAATGGAGGGCTCGAAGCCGACCGAGTATATTTCAGAGATGTTCTCTCGGCTGGTGGGAGGGGGTGAGTTGTCCTCCCCTTCAGAGTTGGATAGAGCTCATTGGGAGCTCTGGCAGAAGCCAAGACCAAAACAGCCTCCGTGGGCGATGATTATCCACATTCACAGCTACGAAAGTAATGAGAGTGTCTAGGAGTGGGTGACAAAGATCTGATATATTGACTGGGACAGGCACTATGTGTGGATATATCAGTGCATTGGTACTGAGCTGGCAAAGAGGCATGCGGCCTTCAACAAGGCGATGGTGGTGTTTTACAGCAAAGGGGTAGTGATTCAGGATGGTGGACCTGGTGCAACTGTGGGTTACAAGGACTTGAAAGATTACTTCTTCGACATGATGGAGCTGGCGGAGGCCTTCATTAGAGAGAGAAGAAGCAAGGCGGAACGGTCTGAGGAGAACTGTGTGGGACTCGGTTTGAAGGGGAGATATTTGTGCAGTGTATTTATGCCTCTTTTTGTCATGTTCTTGTTCTCTTGCGAGTTGGGGCTGTATGGAGGAGGTATTGATATGTTTCTTGGAGGAGGAAGACGCTTGTAATGTTGTTGGGGTTTGGGCACATTGGTGGGAGGAGTGGTTCAGGAGGGATTGTATGGTTGTTAGTTTTAGGAGAGTATTGGAGGGGGACCCTGGGCCATCTTTTTAGTGGGAAAGTGAGGGAGTGGCAAGCGAATGGGAGTGGAGTGGGTTGGGAGAGGCTGCGGCTCATTGGGCCAGGTTAGGCGGGGCACAATGGGTCTAGTTGTTAGTTTGTTTGGTGGGAGGATGGGGGTGGTTTTTGGCAGTAGGGAGTCTGCAAGTCTGCAGGGGAGGGAGGGGAAAATGGGTGAGGGCACGGAGGGAGGGAGGGGTAAACTAACAGTGGCCAGGGGATTTTCTTAGCCTCACCCTCGAGGTGGAGCTGGAGGCCATCTTAGTTGGGTCTGGGACCCAGGAATTTGTGAAGGAGTATTGCGTCATAGTGGGGTTGGCTGACTCGAGAAGGAGGGTGGGGGGGTGGGGGGAGGGTGAGAGACCCCCGACAAGGTTAGTCACCTGGAACATGTGGGGCCTGGGGAGGAGGGGATGGTCTGTGATGAGGGCAAGAGTTTTTACCCAGGATAAAGGATTTGGGGGCCGATGTGGTGTTCCTGCAAGAAACTCATCTGTGGGTGCGGGACCAGCCCAGGTTGCGGAAGGCCTGGATGAGCCAGGTTTTCCACTCAGGGTTTGACAGTAGGGTCCGGGGGATGCCGATTCTGGTCAGCAAAAGGGTCGTTTTCATGCGGGAATGGTGCTGGCCGATCTGGGCGGCTGTTAAATGATGGTTACAGGTACACTGGAAGTGAAGGCCATGGTGTTGGTGAATGTGTACTCCCCGAATTGAAATGATGTTTTTTTTCCTATAAATTTAAGTGTACCCAATTTGTTTTTTCCAATTAATGGGCAATTTAGCATGGCCGCTTTACCTACCCCGTACATCTTTTTGGATTGTGTGGGCTGAGATCCACGCAGACACGGGGCGAACATGTAAACTCCACACGGACATTGACCCGGGGCCGGGATCGAACGCCGTGAGGCAGCAGTGCTAACCACTGCGCCACCATGCTGTCCAAAGTTGAGATAATAAGTTTATGGGACAATTCCTGGCTGCAACACCAGAATTGGATCCACAGCAATTGATTTTAGAGGGGGATTTTAATTACGCGATGGATCCAAAGTTGGATTGCTCCAGGCCGAGATCGCTCGCCCTTTCGCGGATGGTAATGTTGTTAGCTGCATTCATGGAAGAGACAAGAGGGGCGTCGTGGTTTACACACCTGGGGGGGGAGGAGTTTTTGTGTTTGTCCCGGTACACAAGGTGTACTCGAGGATTACGTTTTTCGTCATGGGTAGGACCCGGCCCCCTTGGGAGGAAAATGCGGATTATTTGGCAGCGGTTATTTCCGACCATGCGCCGCACTTGGTGGACTTGATGTTGGAGGTGGGTCGGACACAGCAGTGTCTTTGAATTTCCTACATTTCCGAGTGACGTGGGAACTGCGGGGCTGAGCTGCAGCCATTTTCCAGTTTCCGCATTCCAAAAGAAAAAAAAAATCAAGTTCAGACATCACAGGGGAGCAGAAGAGAGGCGCCCAGGAGATAAAAGAGCACGAGAAAGAGAGAGCCGCAAGACTTCAAAAAGTGACATGTGTGGTGATGTGCATCAATGTAAATGCATGTAGGCTAGCTAGACACTAGAGGGAGCATAAGAGACATCTCACACACACTCAACCAATAGATCAAGTAGATAGGACACGACCAATAGACCTTCACGATACGGCAACAGGTCGAAGGGCCTGTACTGTGCTGTAATGTTCTATGTTCTATGTTCTATACAAGGAGGTGACACGACCACAGGGGGGCATTACACCAACCCATATATAAAGGACACCACACACATGATCTGCCTCTTTCCAGTGGAGACAGTCAGTGAGTACAGACACAGGGTTGATTCAATATTACACCCACCACATGGATTGCAGCAACTGGTTAGTCAGTCTGGGTAGCTATAGTAGGATTAGCAGTAGTGTCGGACCCGAGTAATAGAAGTGTAAATAGTTTAATAAATGTGTTGAAGTTATCTCCACGTCTGAACCTTCCTTTGTCAAGTGCACCACAAGGAAGCCGCTTATGTTACACCTAGAACATAACAAACATGGTACCAGGACCGAACTGTTTCAATCCATATAGCCATACCTCAGTGTACAGTGACAACCAGCAACGATATCCAGGCAAGATGTTCGAGATCCGGGTTCCGCAGCAGCTCCAATGCCACAGCGATCTCTGCGAAAACTGGCGGGCATTCCGGCAAAAGTTTGAAATCTTCCTGGTGGCAGCCGAACTAGAAGACCTGGCCGGTGCTGAAAGGGCTGAGCTTCTCCTCACCATAGCCGGTGCCAGAGCAGAAGAAATCTTAAAAAAATTAAAGTTCTCCAAATGGCAAAACAGGAGCGACTTCCATTCAGTCCTGGACAAATTCGGCAAATACTGTGAGGAAAACACACTCCAACCAGCAAGAAAAGGTAAGAGAAGCGCCAGTGCTCACCAGGATACCGAGATCCCGGAGCAGAAAACAGTTTTGATCGGCGGCCATCTTTCTAAAGGGTCTGCATATGCACAGTTGCGCGAGAAGCGCACAGAACGGGAAGGTCCGTTTGCGCATGCGTAAGACGCCGCGCGTGCGCAATCACGAAAACGGCCATCAGTAAATGAACAGTGATCTGCGCATGCGCAATCGCTTCCTACGCACTATGTCACATGCGTCATGACATCAGAGGCCCCAGACCACGCCCATTTAAAGGGGAAACGTCCCAACTCAAAGAAAAAATTGTTTAAAGCCAATAAACAACCTTCCTTCACCTGGAATGACAGCACAATGCCTCAAACTGAACCAGGGAATGAAATTAACCTCTGAGTGCAGTCCTTGCACGAACAAGAAGTGACTCCAGTGTCACAAGCCTCCGCAGCGAGCTCGTGGACAGCCTCCACGATAGAAGCAACGCAAGACTCCGACGTGCAGTCCTTGCAGGAACAAGACCATGAGGATCTAGCAACCTCCTCTGACCAACTAGCGGCAGACGATGCAAGTCTGCCATGCTCAAGTAAACAGCAAGAAGACTATGACAGTCTACCACCCTCCAGTGCACAGCAGGCCGACCATGACGGTCTATCATGCTACAGTGAAGAACAAAGCGACGATGACAGTCCAAGCCCAAATGAAGGACAACAGCAAGACAATGACAGTCCACCCACATTGTTTGCACCACCAGATGAAGACTCTGACAATTTACCCAACCCAAGTGAACAACAAGCAGCTACTGAGGCTCTACTCACGGTATGTGAGACGAGTGACGACAGCATCCCACTTCCCATGCAAGATGTGCAAAGTGACAGACCTCAGCTAGTGTGTACAGAGGCACTCGACGATCACTGTGAGACCACTGGTGACCCCGGTGACACCACGATACTTCCACCCTCATTCGCTCAAACCAGTCCACAAGTTAATGCATTCCTGCATGTTCCGACTCCAGACGTGCAGCTTCAAGAAATCTCAGCTGACCCCAGTGACCTGCTAAGGCTCCGGACGGGGAACATCAACAAACCAACACTGACTCAGTTAAAACAGACCAGACTCCAGATGGGGAGCAACCAAACGCCGACTCTGATTCACGTAAGCCGGACTTTACTCCAGACAGGGAGTGCCGCAACCTCAGTGATGGCATGCTCAGCGTGACAGCAGATACCACAACGACAGGAGATGGATCACTTAACAATTACACTGGGTCAGTAATAACAAGCAGCGGCTACAGTCCAAGACGAATACACCAATATTCACCACAGCTATATCCATACATTTTTTCCACGCCAGCAGTGCAGCCAATGACAGCTCATGCTGGACAAACCCAGTATTCAAGCCTGCAGCAGCCAGCAGTCTATGCAGCATATTCTCAAACAGGCCAGCACTACGGATTGCCCACTAATGGAATCAAGACCGAAGGAGGACTACCGCAAGCGCAATCTGCACTACAGACTGGATGCCTTAGTTACAGCCCAGGATTTGCTGCACCCCAGCCTGGCCAGACGGCATATTCCTATCAAATGCAAGGTTCTAGTTTCACACCATCACCAGGTATTTATGCGAGCAGCAATTCTGTTTCCAATTCGACAAGCTTCAACGGTTCTCAGCAGGATCACCCTTCCCGCACAGCACATGGCCAGAACCAGTATGTACAGTCTTATCCAACTTCACCATATGGCACATCCATGACCTCGAATGATACTGTTGATGGTACCTCTTCAACGTCAACACCTACCGACCCGACCTACCTGGTGATGGAAGAAAGAAAAATCCACGTGGAGGCTCGACCGGGCCTACTTCAAGATCCAACCCCAGGAGCGCCCAGGGAGGGAACAGACCACAGGACCCAGCCCAACCTGCCTCAGGAAGCCCCTGCCCACAACCCAGGACCCCCGAAACGGCGGAGACCGCGCACGAGGACCCAAACGCGCTGCAAGGTATTCCCACACCCGCAGAACGCCGGGACCCATCCAGATCGCAAACATGCCCCCCTAGCAACCCCTCTACCTTGACCAGTGCCCGGGACCCTGCCAGACGCGACCCCAGATACGTAAACAGCGCCCTGGTCCCCGCCAGCGCCCTGCACCCCGCCAGACGCAACCACCTACCTTCCACAAGAGCTGACATCGGCCATCGGATCCCAGGATCATCCAGCAGCAGCCGCCGACCGAGGAAGCGAGGGAACGTGGTGGTCTGCAGGTTAGACTGAAGCAACGCGGTTTCAAGACCCCTCTCCCCAGCATACTCCTGGCAAACGTCCAAGCGATCAAAAACAAGCTGGATGAACTTAACGCCAGACTTACCTCTCAGAGGGAAGTAAGAGACTGCTGTGTGCTCTGTTTCACAGAGACATGGCTCACCGGACTGTGCCATACAACCTGAAGGCTTCTCAATTCACCGGGCGGACCGCACGGCATCATCAGGCAAAGCGAAGGGTGGAGGGGTTTGCCTCCTCATCAACTCCTCCTGGTGCTTGGATGTGGCGACTTTGGCGACCTACTGCTCCCCAGACCTGGAATACCTGACCGTGAAGTGCCGCCCATATTATCTTCCACGTGAGTTCTCTTCAGCCATTATCACAGCGGTCTACATCCCACCCCAGGCAGTAGTGAGGAAGGAGCTGGACGAACTATACACAGTAATAAACAACTATGAAACAGAACACCCGGAGGCCTTGTTCATCGTGGCCGGAGACTTCAACAAGGCCAACCTCAAGAGTGTACTGCCAAAATTCCACCAGCACACCTCCTGTCCCACCAGGGGCAACTCTTGACCACTGCTACTCAAAAATCAAAGGCGCCTACCGTTCCATCCCCCGACCGCACTTTGGGAAATCAGACCACAAGACGGTGCTCCTTCTCCCGGCATTCAAGCAGAAACTCAAGCGGGAGAATCCAGCTAAGAAGGTTGTGCAGTGCTGCTCCGAGGAGACAGAAGAGCTCTTACGTGACTGCTTAGAGACAGTGGACTGGTCCATATTTAAGAACTCAGCGACCAACTTAAATGAGTATGCCACCACCGTCACAGACTTCATCAGCAAATGTGTGGACGACTGCATGCCAAAGAAAGCAGTACGTGCGTTCCCCAACCGGAAACCATGGCTCAATCGCGAGATTGACTCCCTACTGAAGGACAGATCTGAGGCGTTCAACGCAGACGACCCTGACCTATACAAGAAATCCAGGTACGACCTCCGCAAAGCCATCCGGAATGCCAAGAGAGAATATCAAACCAAGCTAGAGTCACAGACAGACTCTCAGCGGTTGTGGCAAGGACTAAACAACATAACGGGGTACAAAGCAAAGCCGAACAGTATCTCTGGCAGCAGCGCACCACTCCCCGATGAACTCAATGCATTCTATGCTTGGTTCGAGCAGGTAAGCAACAATCCGCTGGCGAGTGCCCCAGCAGCCCATAATTCACCCATACCCACCATCACAGCTTCCGAAGTCAGATTGGCCTTCCTGAAAGTCAACCCTTGGAAGGCGACGGGCCCAGACGGGATCCCTGGTCGTGCACTCAGAGCCTGCGCGGACCAGCTGGCAGAGGTATTCACGGACATCTTTAACCTGTCCCTACTCCACTCCGAGGTCCCCACCTGCTTCAAGAAGACCACCATCATACCGGTACCAAATAAGAACCAGGCAACTTGCCTCAATGACTACCGACCAGTGGCCCTGACTTCAGTCGTAATGAAGTGCTTCGAGAGGTTGATCATGAAGCACATCACCTCCATACTTCCAGAACGCCTTGATCCACTGCAATTCACATACCGCTGCAACCGGTCCACATCAGACTCCATTTTCCTGGCCCTACACTCATCCCTAGAGCATCTCGAAAACAAGGACTCCTACATTAGACTCCTATTTATTGACTACAGCTCCGCCTTCAACACCATAATCCCAGCCAAGCTCATATCAAAGCTCCAAAACCTAGGACTTGGCTCCCCACTCTGCAACTGGATCCTCCATTTTCTGACCAACAGACCACAATCAGTAAGAATGAACAACAGCACCTCCTCCACAATAGTCCTCAACACCGGCGCCCCGCAAGGCTGCGTACTTAGCCCCCTACTCTACTCCCTGTACACACACGACTGCGTGGCAAAACTTGGTTCCAACTCTATCTACAGGTTTGCTGACGATACGACCATAGTGGGCCGGATCTCGAATAACGATGAGTCCAAAATTAGGAGGGAGATAGAGAACCTAGTGGAGTGGTGTAGCGACAACAATTTCTCCCTCAATGCCAGCAAAACTAAAGAGCTGGTAATTGACTTCAGGAAGCAAAGTACTGTACACACCCCTGTCAGCATCAACGGGGCCGAGGTGGAGATGGTTAGCAGTTTCAAATTCCTCGGGGTGCACATCTCCAAAAATCTGTCCTGGTCCACCCACGTCGACGCTACCACCAAGAAAGCACAACAGCGCCTATACTTCCTCAGGAAACTAAGGAAATTCGGCATGTCCACATTGACTCTTACCAACTTTAACAGATGCACCATAGAAAGCATCCTATCAGGCTGCATCACAGCCTGGTATGGCAACTGCTCGGCCCAGGACCGCAAGAAACTTCAGAGAGTCGTGAACACCGCCCAGTCCATCACACAAACCTGTCTCCCATCCAGTGACTCCATCTACACCTCCCGCTGCCTGGGGAAAGCGGGCAGTATAATCAAAGATCCCTCCCACCCGGCTTACTCACTCTTCCAACTTCTTCCATCGGGCAGGAGATACAGAAGTCTGAGAACATACACAAGCAGACTCAAAAACAGCTTCTTCCCCACTATCACCAGACTCCTAAGTGACCCTCTTATGGACTGACTTCATTAACACTACACCCTGTATGCTTCATCCAATGCCAGTGCTTATGTAGTTACATTGTATATGTTGTGTTGCCCTATTATGTATTTTCTTTAATTCCCTTTTCTTCTCATGTACTTAATGATCTGTTGAGCTGCTCGCAGAAAATTACTTTTCACTGTACCTCGGTACACGTGACAATAAACAAATCCAATCCAATCCAATCCAACCTTATCAGCTACAAGATGCCATCCGACAGCACCATCACAAACATAGAAAAAAGAAAGGGACTCCAAATCAGACAGCAAAGTGATTTGACCACTTCTTGGTTCCTGTGGCACAGGGACGTTGATGGCGTTCATAACCAAGAGAGACATTTGACATGATGATTGATGGTTTATGGACTCACACGAATGATTTGGACTTATTGTTTAATCACTGTTCCCATGACTTGTATATACCTTACCTTATCAACCTGTTCTTTGTTCAATTTTCTTAAAGTGTACAGAAAATATGAACATATAAAAAAGTGGGAATGTGGTGATGTGCATCAATGTAAATGCATGTAGGTTAGCTAGACTCTAGAGGGAGCACAAGAGACATACACACACACACTCAACCAATAGATCAAGTAGATAGGACACGGCCAATAGACCTTCACGATACAGCAACAGGCCGAAGGGCCTGTACTGCGCTGTAATGTTCTATATTCTATACAAGGAGGTGACATGACCACAGGGGGGCATTACACCAACCCATGTATAAAGGACACTACACACATGGGGCGTCATTCTCCGACCCCCCGCCGGGTTGGAGAATTGCCGGGGGCTGCCGTGAATCCCGCCCCCGCCGGTTGCCGAAGTCTCCGGTACCGGATAGTTGGCGGGGGCGGGAATCGCACCGCGCCGGTTGGCGGGACCCCCGCTGGATTCTCCGGCCCGGATGGGCCGAAGTCCCGCCGATAAATTGCCTGTCCCACTGGCGTGGATTAAACCACCTTTTGAACGGCGGGACAAGGCGGCGTGGGCGGGCTCCGGGGTCCTGAGGGGGGCGCGGGGCGATCTGGCCCTGGGGGGTGCCACCACGGTGGCCTGGCCCGCGATCGGGGCCCACCGATCCGCGGGCGGGCCTGTGCCGTGGGGGCACTCTTTCCCTTCCGCCTCCGCCACGGTCTCCACCATGGCGGAGGCGGAAGAGACTCCCTCCACTGCGCATGCGTGGGAAACTGTCAGCGGCCGCTGATGCTCCCGCGCATGCGCCGCCCGGGGATGTCATTTCCGCGGCAGCTGGCGGGGCAACAAAGGCCGTTTCCGCCAGCTGGCAGGGCGGAAATTCCTCCGGCTCCGGCCTAGCCCCTCAATGTTGGGGCTCGGCCCCCAAAGATGCAGAGCATTCCGCACCTTTGGGGCGGCGCGATGCCCGTCTGATTGGCGCCGTTTTGGGTGCCAGTCGGCGGACATCGCGCCGTTTCGGGAGAATCTCGCCCTCCATCTGCCTCTTTCCAGTGGAGACAGTCAGTGAGTACAGACACAGGGTTGATTCAATATTACACCCACCACGTGGATTGCAGCAACTGGTTAGTCAGTCTCGGTAGCTATAGTAGGATTAGCAGTAGTGTCGAACCCGGGTAATAGAAGTGTAAATAGTTTAATAAACGTGTTGAAGTTATCTCCATGTCTGAACCTTCCTTTGTCAAGTGCACCACAAGGAAGCTGCTTATGTTACACCTACAACATAAATCAATGAGAGGCCCTTGGCGGCTCATTTGCCTTGGGCTTCCTCGCCAGCAACCAGTGCGCCCCGTCCAGCTCCAGCGACCTCGAATGGGCCTCCGCGCCCATCATCGCCCTCGATCACCGTGCCCGCATATGCCGCGGCATCGGCCCCCTCCACTCCTTCTGGGAGACCCAGGATCCTCAGATTATTTCTCCTCGACCTGTTCTCCAGGTCTTCGAGTCTTCCCGCCCACTTCTTGTGTAGCGTCTCGTGCCGCTCCACTCTCACCGCCAGGCCCAAGAGCTCGTCCTCATTCTCACTGACTCTTTTCTGGACCTCCTGGATCTTCACCTCGTGGGCCTTCTGGGTTATCCCTAGTCCTTCAATTACCGCCAGCATAGGTGCCAGCATCTCCTTACGCAGCTCCTCGAAGCAGCGCTTGATGAATTCCTGCATCTCCTCTTTGTCCCCGGCTGCCGCCATTTTGCTTTTTTTCCCTCGCTTCTCCCGCTGCTCCAATGCCGCTTTTTTGGCCGTTGCACTTCGGGTCCGGTCCATAAAAGTTGGTAGGGGACCTCTCTCTTCTCTTCCACATGGGCTGTCTGTGAAAAGAATTCCGTTGGGGCTCCTCTAGCGAGCCCGAAAGTCCGTGGTCGCGGGAGCTGCCGAATCGTGCGGCTTAGCTCCGCATAGCCGCAACCGGAAGTCCTTTCCTTCTAACTTTACAGCGGATTGTGTGGTGAGAAGGATTAAGAATGGTCCTTCCCACTTCGATCCTAGGGGTTCTTTCTGCAGCTTTTTGACGTGCACTTCTTCAACGGGCACCAGGTCGTGCCCACCTTCTGGAGGATCTCCCCACGCAGCTAACACCTGTTGAGAAGCAGAACTAACAGCATTTGTTAGATTTTGACAATATGTCAGCAAAGTATCACTCATTACATGACAGTCTGCTTTCCGCAAATCAATAGTTCCTGGCAGAGACATTGGTCTGCCTGTGATGATTTCAAATGGACTCAGGCCTGTTGTTCTGTTTGGTGTAGCTCTAATACTGCATAATACCATTGGCAAAGCTTGGACCCAATTCATGCCTTCCTGGTTGTATTTAGACAGCCTTTCTTCCAAAGTTCGATTCATACGTTCCACTTGTCCTGGTGATTGTGGATGATAAGGACAGTGTAAATTCCAGTCAATGTTCTATAGTCTACAGACTTCCTTACAACAGCATCTGTAAAGTGGGTTCCATTGTCTGAGTCAATGTTAGCTGGTACTCCCCATCTGGGGATAAAGTCTTTGCATAGCACTTTGGCTGTATGGGCAGCTGTCCCTCTTCTAGCTGGAGCAGCTTCCACCCATCTAGAGAATTTATCCACTCTTGCAAGGATGTCATTGTATTGTTGACATTTAGGAAGGGTGATGTAGTCTACCTGTATATCCTGGAATGGTCCTGCGGGAGCAGGAGCTCTTAATTGAGGCATTTATGTTATAGGACCCAAGTTATTCTTTTGACAGGTTACACAACGGTTTGATACTAATTGTGCATGTTTTTGAATCCTTTACCACACCAACTTCTATGGAATCGATCCATCATTTGTTGAGGTGATAGATGTCCCCATGAATGAATTTGTTGAGCTAAGAAGGGCATTAGTGATTGTGGTGCGACTGGTTTATCAGTTTGAACTTCTCTTCAAATATTGTCATCATACGGCTGAATACCTGATTCTAACCTTGTCCATTTTTCTTCTTTTGTACAATCATGCTGTATTTCATGTAAATCATCTAATAAGGTGGTTACTCCCAATTTGTAAATGTGACTGAATTCCTTATGCCATCGGGAGGCAGCTTCCCTTGCTGCTTGGTCCGCAAGAGCATTTCCTCCATAGTGTCCTCATGAGTATGGGCTTTACATTTTAGAACTGATATTTCTTTTGGCAAGGCCATAGCTTCTAGGAGATCTCGTACTTCCTTTCCATTTTGGATAGGTGTACCTGCTGTTGTGAAAAATCCTCTTTTTCTCTACAGATGGTCAAAATCATGTGCTACACCAAAACCATATCTGGAGTCAGTATAGATGTTAGCAGATTTATCTCTTGCCACATGACATGCTTCTGTTAGTGCTTTTAATTCGATCTGCTGAGCTGATGTACCTGGGGGCAAACTTCCTTCAGCTAATACTTCGTATGGGCTTGTGACTGCCCACCCAGCTTTTCTGATACCCTTGTCACTAAAAGAGGAACCACCAGTGAATAGGACTAAATCTGGGTTCTGTGGTGGCTCTTCTACTAAGCGCACTTCTTCCATTTCCTCTATTATTTTCACACAGTTATGCCCTTCTCCCTCTCCTCCCTTTTGTTCCTCGGGAAGCGGGAGCAAAGATGATGGGTTTACAGGATTAGCTCTGTGAAAATATAGGTTGGGAGCTTCCAAAACTGCTGTCCACCTAGTCCATCTAGCTGATATAACTTGTGATACTCTGTTCATGGATAGGAGAGAACGGACTGAGTGTGGACATTTAATGGTTAACTTTTGGTCTGGGACAAGGCCAGATGTTGCCATTACAGCTCGACATGTGGCTTCCATTGCTCGTAAACAGCTGCCAAATGCTATTACCACATTGTCAAGTTTAAGGAAGTAGTATCCAACCGGTCTTTTTAAAAAAAATATTTTTATTCTCCTCCTTTTTCATATTTTCTCCTGCATTTACACCCATCAACAATAAACAATAATCAGCAAGATCTGTCAATCCCCATAATAACAACGATCCCATCCGCCCACCAACCCCCAAACATCAGCCCGCATGTTTACATAAACAAACGACAAAAAGGAATCAGGGATTACCCATAGTCACCCTTAATCTACACAGCCCCCGCCCCCCCCCTGCCAAGCTAATGTTCGATGTTATCCAGTTCTTGAAAGGACATAATAAATAGTGCCCATGACTTGTAGAACCCCTCCGAGCTTCCCCTCAGTTCGAACTTAACCTTTTCAAGGGTCAAGTATTCCAACAGGTCCTCCCGCCACACCAAGGCACTGGGTGGAGAGGCTGTCCCCCCCCCCACTGTCCCCCCCCCGCAATGGCTCACACACATCCTCTACTCCTTCACAAAATCGGCTCATCCTCGCCCTCGTGAGGTGCGCTCTATATACCACCTTCAGCTGTATCAGCCCCAACCTCGCACATGAGGTGGAGGCATTCACTCTCTGGAGCACTTCACACCAGACTCCCTCCTCTATAACCTCTCCCAGCTCTTCCTCCCACTTTGCTTTGATCCCTTCCAGTGGTGCCTTATCCTCTTCCAAAATAGCTCCGTACACCGCTGACACTGCCCCCTTCTCCAGTCCCCTTGTCGTCAACACCTCCTCCAGCAATGTGGAGGGCGGTTCCTCTGGGAAGCTCTGCATCTCCTTCCTGGCAAAATCACAAACCTGCATGTACCTATACACTTTGTGGTAGTATGTATTGGGGGTCATGTGGGACTGGAAGCCCTAATGTCATTGGCTGACAGATCCCGGGTCCTGGTTGGCCGTTGACCTCAAGCTCCGCCCTGAAGGCGGAGTATAAGAAGCCGGAGTCTTCCCCCGCAGGCCAGTTTACTATCGAGCTGCTGGGGAACAGACACGCTTAATAAAGCCTCATCGACTTCACTCTATTTGTCTCATGGAGTCTTTGTGCACTACAATTTATTAAGCGTGCCTAAAAAGGACTATGGAGCTCAGGATCATTCCAGAATGCCTGAGGATCAGCCCCCATGCAGTGAACGCGGCAGCAGCCTTCAAACACTGGCAGACTTGCTTCGAGGCCTACATCAGAACGACCACCGGCCGAGTCTCAGACGAACAAAAACTGCAGGTCCTGCACTCGAGGGTGAGCACGGAGATTTTCACCCTCATTGAAGACACCAACGATTTCCAGACGGCGTTCGCAGCACTCAGAAGTCTCTACGTTCGCACAGTTAACCAAATCTACGCTCGCTACCAGCTCGCGACGAGACGGCAAGCTCCCGGAGAATCAATGGACGAATTCTACGCCGCGCTGCTGATTTTGGGGCGAGCCTGCAGCTGCCCGTCGGTGAACGCAAACGAACACAAGGACATGTTAATGCGCGATGCTTTTGTGGCAGGTATGCAATCCTCCCAAATCCGCCAAAGACTTCTAGAAAAAGAGTCGCTAGGACTCTCAGAGGCACGGGCCCTAGCAGCCTCCCTAGACGTGGCCGCGCGTAATACCCGCACCTACGGGCCCCGTACGTACCCGTCGCGGCAAACCCCCTACCCCCCCCCCGGACACCCCACAGGCTTGCGCGGTCCAAACGCCGAGTCGCACCGGGGGCGCCCGCTGTTATTTCTGCGGCTAGGCGAAACACCCCCGACAGCGCTGTCCGGCCCGCACAGCCATCTGCAAAAGCTGCGGGAAAAAGGGCCATTATGCGGTTGTGTGCCAGTCCCGCGAGGTCGCCGCCGTCCCGGGAGCACAGGGAGCCCTGCAAGCAGTCTATGCGCCCCAACCCCCCCAGCACGCCATGTACGACCCGCAGGCGCAGCCGCTCTGGGTCCCGACCACCGCGGTCCCAGGAGAACTGGGAGCCCTGCACGCCGCCTACGCTCCCCAACCCCCCTCCCCGCAGCCCATGTATGACCCGCCGCCGGCGCTACCGCTTTGGGTCCCGGCCAACACTCTCCACGGAGAGGAGGGAGTTTTTTGCGTCCCTAACGCCACCCTAACCCCCGTCCCGCGCCCCACGCCTGACCCGCCGGCGCCACCTACTTGGACCCCGACCACCGCTGTCCCCGGTGAGGGAGCTCCGCGCGGTCCTTGCGCTCGCGGCCCCACACCTGACCCGCCGGCGCCGCCGACTTGGGCCCCGACCACCGCTGTCCCCGGTGAGGGAGCTCCGCACGGTCCTAGCGCCCGCGGTCCTAGCGCTCGCGGTGAGGGAGCTCCGCGCGGTCCTAGCGCTCGCGGTCCTAGCGCTCCCCAGCCCCCCCAGCACACCATGTGCGACCCGCAGACGCCGCCATTTTGGGTCCCGACCACCACGAGGGGAGGAGGGGCGCCGATGTGCGACCCGCAGACGCCGCCATTTTGGGTCCCGACCACCACGAGGGGAGGAGGGGCGCCGCCATCTTGGACCGCCCCAGGCCTGTACGTTGCATGGGGGCAGCCATTTTGTCCACCCCCGCCACCATCTTGTGACCCCCCAGCCACGTGTGATGTATGGGGGCGGCCATTTTGTTCATCCCCGACGCCATCTTGGACGGCAACAACGGACCCCACTCCACTACTACAACCACGGCTCGCTTCGATTACGCTCGATCAGGCTCGGCCCCGGACACTCCAGAAGACGACGACAACGGTCCTAATAAACGGCCACGAGACGCCATGCCTAGTCGACTCCGGGAGCACGGAAAGCTTTATACACCCCGACATGGTAAGACGCTGTTCCTTGACCACCTATCCCAGCGCACAAAAGATTTGCCTAGCTGCAGGATCCCACTCCGTACAGATCCAGGGATTCTGCATAGTTACCCTTACGGTGCAGGGGAGGGAGTTCAAAAACTTAATGTCCTTCCCCAACTCTTTGCCCCCACCTTGCTGGGATTAGATTTCCAATGTAATCTACAGAGCCTTACGTTCAAATTCGGCGGCCCCATACCCCCACTCACTATCTGCGGCCTCGCAACCCTCAAAGTGCAACCCCCGTCCTTGTTTGCGAACCTCACCCCGGATTGCAAACCCGTCGCCACTAGGAGCAGACGGTACAGCGCCCAGGACCGGACCTTCATTCGGTCCGAAGTCCAGCGGCTACTAAAGGAGGGCATAATCCAGGCCAGCAATAGTCCCTGGAGAGCGCAGGTGGTAGTAGTGAAGACAGGGGAGAAACAAAGGATGGTCATTGACTACAGCCAGACCATGAACAGGTACACACAACTAGACGCGTACCCTCTCCCCCGCATATCCGACATGGTCAATCGGATTGCCCAATATAAAGTCTTCTCCACCGTGGGCCTCAAGTCCGCCTACCATCAGCTCCCCATCCGCCCAAGTGACCGCAAGTACACAGCCTTCGAGGCAGACGGGCGATTATACCATTTCCTACGGGTCCCTTTTGGCGTCACAAACGGGGTCTCGGTCTTCCAACGGGAGATGGACCGAATGGTTGATCAACATGGGTTGCGGGCCACGTTCCCGTATCTCGACAATGTAACCATCTGCGGCCACGACCAGCAGGACCACGACGCCAACCTCCAAAAATTCCTCCAGACCGCCAAAGCCTTGAACCTCACGTACAACGAGGACAAGTGCGTTTTTAGCACCGACCGGCTAGCCATTCTGGGCTACATAATACGCAATGGGATAATAGGCCCCGACCCCGAACGTATGCGCGCACTCATGGAATTTCCCCTCCCGCACTGCCCAAAAGCCCTGAAACGCTACTTGGGGTTCTTTTCGTACTACGCCCAGTGGGTCCCCCAGTACGCAGACAAGGCACGCCCCCTAATGCAGACCACGACCTTCCCTCTGTCGACAGAGGCTTGCCAGGCCTTCAGCCGCATCAAAGCGGATATCGCAAAGGCCACGATGCGCGCCATCGACGAGTCCCTCCCCTTCCAGGTCGAGAGCGATGCCTCCGACGTAGCTCTGGCGGCCACCCTTAACCAAGCAGGCAGACCCGTGGCCTTTTTCTCCCGAACCCTCCACGCCTCAGAAATCCGCCACTCCTCAGTGGAAAAGGAAGCCCAAGCCATAGTGGAAGCTGTGCGACATTGGAGGCATTACCTGGCCGGCAGGAGATTCACTCTCCTCACTGACCAACGGTCGGTAGCTTTCATGTTCGATAATGCACAGCGGGGCAAAATTAAAAATGACGATCTTAAGGTGGAGGATCGAGCTCTCCGCCTTCAACTATGAGATCTTGTACCGTCCCTGAAAGCTGAACGAGCCGTCCGATGCCCTATCCCGCGGCACATGTGCCAACGCACAAATTAACCGCCTCCAAACCCTCCACGAGGACCTCTGCCACCTGGGGGTCACTCGGTTTTACCACTTCATCAAGTCCCGCAATCTCCCATACTCTTTAGAGGAGGTCCGTACAGTCACAAGGGACTGCCACATCTGCGCGGAATGCAAGCCGCATTTTTTCAGGCCAGATGGAGCGCACCTGATTAAGGCTTCCCGCCCCTTTGAACGCCTCAGTCTCGATTTCAAAGGGCCCTTCCCCTCCACCGACCGCAACGCATATTTTCTTAATGTAGTGGACGAATACTCCCGCTTCCCTTTTGCCATTCCCTGCTCTGACATGACCGCGGCCACAGTCATTAAAGCCCTGAACAGCATCTTCACACTGTTCGGTTACCCCGCATACGTCCACAGCGACAGGGGGTCCTCTTTCATGAGTGACGAGCTGCGCCAGTTCCTGCTCAGCAAGGGCATAGCCTCAAGCAGGACGACCAGCTACAACCCCCGGGGGAACGGGCAAGTAGAAAGGGAGAACGGCACGGTCTGGAAGGCCGTCCTACTGGCCCTACGGTCCAGGGATCTCCCAGTTTCACGGTGGCAGGAGGTCCTCCCGGACGCTCTCCATTCCATCCGGTCGTTATTATGTACGAGCACTAATCAAACGCCCCACGAGCGTCTCCTTGTCTTCCCTAGGAGGTCCTCCTCTGGACTGTCGCTGCCGACCTGGCTGGCGGCACCAGGACCCATCCTGCTCCGAAAGCATGTGCGGGCACATAAGGCGGACCCGTTGGTCGAAAGGGTTCACCTCCTCCACGCAAACCCCCAGTACGCCTACGTGGAGTACCCCGACGGCCGACAGGACACGGTCTCCCTGCGGGATCTGGCGCACGCCGGCAACACGCACACCCCCCCGACACCATCAACCCAACCCCCCCCCCTTCCTGCCACCGCCGCACCCCGCGACCGCCCCCTTCCCAGGAGGATCGGTCCCCCTCCCTTTTGCACCGTCAGCTGAAACCGTACGGCTCCTGGAGGCGACAACACTGGTACAAGCACCACCACCACCGCCGGGGCCGAGGCGATCGACACGGACGACCAGACCGCCCGACCAACTCGTGGCGTCGATGTAACACAAATATGGACTGTTCACAAGAACATTTTGCTTTTCTTCCTATACCCTCTGTAAATAGTTGCAACAGGACGAAATTGTCCAATACTGTATTGCCATGTGAATGTTTTATCCTCCCAGGACCAGCCCTGTAAACCCTTACCACCATACGAAGCATCACCCCGCCGGGTTCATTTTTGACAAGGGGTGAATGTGGTAGTATGTATTGGGGGTCATGTGGGACTGGAAGCCCTAATGTCATTGGCTGACAGATCCCGGGTCCTGGTTGGCCGTTGACCTCAAGCTCCGCCCTGAAGGCGGAGTATAAGAAGCCGGAGTCTTCCCCCGCAGGCCAGTTTACTATCGAGCTGCTGGGGAACAGACACGCTTAATAAAGCCTCATCGACTTCACTCTATTCGTCTCATGGAGTCTTTGTGCGCTACACACTTCTCCCTGCTCTAGCCCATACTTCGCTTCCAGCTCCCTCAATCCTGCAAACCGACCCCGAAGAAACAAATCCTTTAGCATCTTAATCCCCTTCTCTTCCCATTTCCGAAAACTTCCATCCCACCTCCTTGGCTCAAATCTGTGGTTCCCCCAAATCGGCATTTCCCTTGACCCTAAACCCAACCCAAAGTGTTGGCGAAACTGCCTCCAGATTTTCAATGAAGCTATTATTACCGGACTCCCTGAATATTTCCCCGGAGCTATCGGGAGTGGTGCTGTTGCTAGTGCCTTCAGCCCCGACCCCCTGCACAAACTCCCCTCCATTCTGACCCACTGAGAATCAACCCCTCTGACCCAGCTCCGCACCTTCTCCACATTCGCCGCCCAGTAGTAGTACAACAGGTTCGGGAGACCCAAACCCCCTGCCTGCCTTCCCCTCTGTAGCAGCACCTTTCTCACTCTGGCCACCTTCCCTCCCCATATGAATGAGGTAATCCTTCCCTCAATCGCCCTGAAAAAAGACTTTGGCAGGAAAATTGGTAGGCATTGAAAAATAAACAGGAATCGCGGCAACGCATTAATTTTAACCGCCTGTACCCGACCTGCCAGTGACAGAGGAAGGCCGTCCCACCTTGCCAGATCGGCTTTCACTCTCCCCACCAAACTAGTGATGTTGTACCTGCGAAGCCTCCCCCACTCCCGGGCAACCTGCACCCCCAGATACCTAAAATGAGTCCCTGCTCTACGAAATGGCAGCCCCCCACCCCTGCCCCCACCCCCCGGCCGAGACACCACAAAGTACTCACTCTTGTCCAGGTTCAACTTGTACCCCGAGAAAGACCCAAATACCCGCAGTAGCTCCAATATTCCTCCTATCGACGCACTCGGCTCCGACACATACAGCAGCAAGTCGTCGGCATATAAGGACACCCTATGCTCGATCCCCCCACCCCCCCCCCCCCCCACACTATTCCTTTCCATGCTCCCGAACCTCTCAATGCGATGGCCAACGGATCAATCGCAAGTGCAAACAGCAGGGGGGACATAGGACATCCCTGTCTCGTCCCACGGCGGAGAGAAAAGTATCTCGAACTGATATTATTTGTGCGGACACTCGCCTTCGGCTCCTTATAAAATAGCTTTACCCAGTTCACAAACCTTGGTCCAATCACAAACTGCTCCAGCACTGCTATCAGATACCCCCATTCTACCCGATCAAACGCCTTCTCGGCGTCCAATGCCACAACTACCGTATCCAACCGGTCTTAACAGATCACCATGCTCCTGGGCTGGTACTGCAGTCATGTAACCACCTTTTTCATGCACAAACATGGTAAAAGGTTTTCCGTTGTTTGGAATACCTAAGGCTGGTGCTGAACACAGGGCCTTTATCAAATTTAGGGATGATTGCTTCTGTTCCGAATTAAGTTTAACTGAATCTTTTGATTTCCGGTTTCCTTTTAAAAGATCATTTAACTTGGGATAACTGAGTGTAAGGATCAATCCCATTTCTGTTAAAATTACACAGTCCCAAAAAAGATCTCACTTCCTGAACAGTTGAGGGTTCTTTAGCGGCTTTGATAGCAGCCGTTCTGTCCTGAGTAAGTTCCCTTTTGCCTTTGGATATTTTCTGACCTAAGTAGATAACTTCTACCTGGGAAATCTGAGCTTTGGCAAAGCTAGCTTCGTGCCCATTATCACTGAGGTGGCTCAGGACCACTCGTATGTCTTTCTCATGATCATCTTTATTAATGGAGGCTATCAGAATGTCAACTCCATACTGGCTAATGGTAGAAGGCAGATCAGGCAGTTGCCTGAGATGATTCTGTAGGGCCATGTGGTAAACAGTTGGGCTATTGTGAAAACCTTGTGGTAGTCTAGTCCATGTGGACTGTTGTTGATTAACGGTGAAAGCAAACCATGGTTGTACTTGCTTAGCTCGTGGTACTGACCAGAAACCTGGGGCGGGATTCTCCACCCCCACGCCGAACTGGCCGCGCCGTCGTGAACGGCGTCGAGGTTCACGACGGCACGGAACGGCCCCAGTCCCGACCGATTCAGGCCCTGACAATGGGCCAGTATCGGGGCCACGTCATCTACCCGCGCCAGGCCTTGTCGCCCGCGTAAAAGCGGCGCCGCATAGATGACGCGGCCGGTGCCGCATAACGGACGTCATCCGCGCATGCGTGGTTGCCGTCCTGTCCAAATCCGCCCCGCAAGAAGATGGGGGACGGATCTTGCGGGGCCGCGGAAGGAAGGAGGTCCTCCTTCAGAGAGGACGGCCCGACGATCGGTGGGCACCGATCGTGGGTCACCCCACATTCAAGGTGAAGCCCAGTGCAGGATCCCCCCTCGCCCCCCCACCCAGCATTCACGTACCGCCCACGACTGTAGCGACCAGTGTGGACGGCGCTGGGGGGAACCCGCCGTTTTGGCCTGGCCGCTCGACCCATCCGGGCCTCAGAATCGTGGGGGTGCCGGAGAATCGCCATTTTGGGTGTCTCCGGCCTGCGGCCCGCAAAACTCGACTGGCCCGTTCCCACCGCTTGGGAGAATCGCGGGAGGGCGTCGGACCGGCGTCCCCGGAAATTTTGGCGGCCCAGGCGATTCTCCCAACCGCCGTGGGAGTGGAGAATCGCGCCCCATTTGCCATGTCAATGACTGAAAACCATTGAAGATCAGGGGCGAAATTCTCCCCCAACAGCGGGATGTCCGCCGACTGGCGCCGTCATTTAGCAAGGAAATTGGTCTGTAAGACCCACATTGCAGGGGATCCTTGTCCCGCTTCAGGATCAAGGAGATCAGTGCCCGGGACATCGTCGGGGGTAAAGCCCCCCCCTCCCTTGCCTCATTAAAGGTCCGAACTAACAGCGGGCCCAACAGGTCCATATATTTTTTATAGAACTCGACCGGGAAACCGTCCGGCCCCGGTGCCTTCCCCGCCTGCATGCTTCCTATCCCTTTGATCAGCTCCTCCAGCCCAATTGGGGCCCGCAGGCCCACCACCAGTCCCTCTTCCACCTTTGGAAACCTCAATTGGTCCAGGAAACGGCCCATCCCTCCCTCCTCCCGTGGGGGCTCGGATCGGTGCAATTCCTCGTAAAAGTCCCTGAAGACCCCATTGATGCCAACCCCATTCTGCACCACGCTCCCTCCCCTGTCCTTAACTCCCCCGATCTGCCTAGCTGCGTCCCGCTTGCGAAGCTGATGCACCAGCATCCGGCTTGTCTTTTCCCCATACTCGTAGACCGCCCCCCTGGGCCTTCCTCCACTGCACCTCCGCCTTCCTGGTGGTCACCAGGTAGAATTTGGCCTGGAGGCTGCGCCTCTTCCTCAACAATCCTTCCTCAGGTTCTTCCGCATACCTCCTGTCTACCCTCACCATCTCCCCCACCAGCCTCTCCCTCTCCCCCCGCTTCCTCCGCTCCTTGTGGGCCCTGATGGAGATCAGCTCTCCCCTCACCACCGCCTTCAGTGCCTCCCATACCATCCCCACTCGGACCTCCCCGTTGTCGTTGGTCTCCAGGTACCTCTCTATACTTCCTCGGACCCGCTCGCTCACCTCCACGTCCGCCAACAGCCCCACCTCCAAGCGCCACAGCGGGCGCTGGTCCCTCTCCTCCCCCATCTCCAAGTCCACCCAATGCGGGGCGTGGTCCGAAATGGCTATTGCCGAATACTCGGTAGCCTCTACTCTCGCTATCAGCGCCCTACTCAAAATGAAAAAGTCGGGAGGGCTTCCGGGTGAGACGATGACCAGCTAAGTCGCACGTTTCGGCACCTCCCGTTGAAACGGACTTTTGGGCTCTTATTAGGAGCCCCAACGGCAATTTTTAACGGCCAAAATCATTGTGCGGTGAAATAGGAGGGAATCCCCCCGGATAAATATGGATAAAGGAGAGGATAGCGGCCGGATTGCAGTGGATCCACTGGAGCAGCAGCAAGGAAGGGAAGCTCGAAGCAAGATGGCGTTGGAAGGTGGCTGTTTGGTATGGGGCCCGGAGCAACAAGAGTTCCTGCGGCGCTGTGTGGAAGAGCTGAAGAAGGAGGTGTTGGCCCCGATGCTACAGGCGATTGAAGGGCTAAAGGAGGCGCAGAGGACCCAGGAGCTGGAGCTTCGGATCGTGAAGGCAAAGGCTGCGGAGAATGAGGATGAAATACAGGGTCTGGTGGTAAGGACAGAGACGCATGAGGCACAGCACAAAAGGTGTGTGGAGAGGTTGGAAGCCCTGGAGAATAACTCGAGGAGGAAGAATTTAAGAGTCTTGGGTCTTCCCGAAGGCACAGAGGGGGCGGACGTCGGGGCATATGTGAGCACGATGCTTCACTCGCTAATGGGATCGGAGGCCCCGACGGGCCCTTTGGAGGTGGAGGGAGCTTATCGAGTTCTGGCGCGAAGACCTAAGGCAGGAGAAATACCTCGAGCCATAGTGGTGAGGTTTCACTGCTACAATGACAGAGAGATGGTTCTAAGATGGGCGAAGAAAACTCGGAGCTGCAGATGGGAGAACGCGGTGATCCGCGTGTACCAGGATTGGAGTGCGGAGGTGGCGAGAAGGAGGGCAAGTTTCAACCGGGCCAAGGCGGTGCTCCACAAAAAGAAGGTTAAATTTGGAATGTTGCAGCCGGCGAGACTGTGGGTCACACACCAAGGGAAGCACCACTACTTTGAGACGGCAGAAGAGGCGTGGACATTCATTGTGGACGAGAAGCTGGAATAGTCTGGCGAGAGAAAAAGCTTCTGTAATAAAGTGGTGGGGTGATTATGTGGGACGAGGAAGGGGAAGGGGGGGGAATTTTTTCAATTTTTCAATTTTGTAACTTTTCTCTTTTCCCCTCGTGGGGGGGGGGGAGTATGGGGAACTGTGGGCGTCGGTGGGAAGGAAAGGGGAAGGAGAAGGGAACTGCGCCATCAGGGGCGGGGCCAAGTGGGAAACGCGGGCTTTGCTCCCGCGCTATGGTAATTGTGGCGGGAACGGGGATGCAGGAAGGAGGGGGCCTCGCACAATGAGGGGCCGAGGACAAACGGGGGAAGCTGAGGTCAGCCAGAGTTTGCTGACTTCTGGGAGCAACAATGGGGGGTGCAACTACGCTAGAAAGGGATCTAGCTGAGGGGGGGGGGGGGGGAGTTAACTGGGTTGCTGCTGCTAAGGGGAAGGGGGAGCTGTTATGGGGTGGGGTGGTCGGGACGGGAGAGCACCGTCGGTGGGATATACGGGTACGTGGGAACCGGGTGAGGAGCTGGGTTAGAAAAGGGGATGGCTGGTCGACATGGGGGGGGGGGGGGCAAAGAGCCCCCCAACCCGGTTGATCACGTGGAACGTGAGAGGGCTGAATGGGCCGATTAAAAGGGCACGGGTACTCGCACACCTAAATAACTTAAAGGCAGATGTGGTCATGTTGCAGGAGACGCACCTGAAACTGGCAGATCAGGTTAGACTACGTAAAGGATGGGTGGGGCAGGTGTTCCATTCGGGCTTAGATGCGAAGAATAGGGGGGTGGCCATTTTAGTGGGGAAACGGGTACTGTTTGAGGCAAAGACCATAGTGGCGGACAGTGGGGGTAGATACGTGATGGTGAGTGGCAGATTGCAAGGGGAGGCGGTGGTTCTGGTGAACGTATACGCCCCGAACTGGGATGATGTAAACTTCATGAAGCGTATGCTGGGGCGTATCCCGGACCTGGAGGCGGGAAAGCTGGTAATGGGGAGAGACTTCAATACGGTGCTTGATCCAGGGCTGGACCGGTCTAGGTCTAAGACCGGGAGGAGGCCGGCAGCGGCCAAGGTGCTTAAGGACTTCATGGAGCAGATGGGAGGAGTAGACCCCTGGAGATTTATTAGGCCTAGGAGTAAGGAGTTTTCATTTTTCTCCCATGTTCACAAGGTGTATTCACGGATAGACTTTTTTGTCCTGGGAAGGGCACTGATTCCGAAGGTGACAGGGACGGAGTACATGGCCATAGCCATTTCGGACCATGCTCCACATTGGGTAGATCTGGAGGTAGGAGAGGAAAAGGAGCAGCACCCACTCTGGAGATTGGATATGGGGTTGTTGGCGGACGAGGGGGTAAGTCTAAGGGTGAGGGGGTGTATCAAAAGGTACCTGGAGCTTAATGATAACGGAGAGGTCCAGGTGGGAGTGGTCTGGGAGGCGCTGAAGGTGGTGGTCAGAGGGGAACTAAAGGGAAGCAAGAGAGCAAAGAAAGGGAGCAACTGTTGAGAGAGGGTAGACAGGCAATCTGCAGAGGCTCTGGAGGAGGGACTGTACAGGGAAAGACAAAGGCTACATATGGAATTTGACCTGCTGACCACGGGCAAGGCAGAAGCACAGTGGAGGAGGGCACAGGGTGTACAGTATGAGTATCTGAGAGAAGGCGAGTCGGCTACTGGCCCAACAACTGAGGAAGAGGGGAGCGGCGAGGGAGATAGGTGGGGTGAGGGATGAGGAAGGTGAGATGGAACGGGGAGCGGAGAGGGTGAACGGGGTGTTTAAGGTATTCTACGAGAGGCTGTATAAGGCTCAGCCCCCGGAAGGGAAGGAGGGAATGATGCATTTCCTAGATCGGCTGGAATCCCCGAAGGTGGAGGAGCAGGAGAGGGCGGGACTGGGAGCACGGATTGAGGTGGAGGAGGTGGTAAAGGGGATTGGGAGCATGCAGGCGGGGAAGGCCCCGGGACCGGATGGGTTCCCGGTGGAATTTTATAGGAAATACATGGACCTACTGGCCCCGCTTTTGACGAGAACCTTTAATGAGGCCAGGGAAAGGGGGAAGTTGCCCCCGACTATGTCGGAGGTGACGATATCGTTACTCTTAAAGAAGGAAAAAGACCCGCTGCAGTGCGGGTCTTACAGGACTATTTCCCTCCTGAACGTGGATGCTAAGCTCCTGGCCAAGGTGATGGCGACGAGGATAGAGGAGTGTGTCCCGGGGGTGGTTCACGAGGATCAAACTAGGTTCGTTAAAGGGAGACAGCTGAACACGAATTTACGGAGGCTGCTAGGGGTGATGATGGTGCCCCTGCCGGAGGGGGAGGCGGAGATAGTGGTGGCGATGGACGCTGAGAAAGCATTTGACAGAGTGGAGTGGGACTACCTATGGGAAGTGTTGAAGAGATTTGGTTTTGGAGAGGGGTTTATTGGATGGGTACAGCTGCTATATAGGGCCCCGGTGGCAAGTGTGATCACGAACAGGCAGAGGTCCGACTACTTCCGTCTTTATAGAGGGACAAGACAGGGGTGTCCCCTGTCTCCGTTACTGTTTGCATTGGCAATTGAGCCGCTGGCCATAGCACTGAGGGGCTCTAGGAAGTGGAGGGGAGTACTCAGGGGAGGAGAAGAACACTGGGTATCATTGTATGCAGATGATCTATTGCTGTATGTTGCGGACCCAGTGGAGGGGATGCCTGAGATAATATGGACACTCAGGGAGTTTGGGGAATTTTCGGGGTACAAATTGAATATGGGGAAGAGTGAGTTGTTTGTGGTGCATCCGGGGGAGCAGAGCAGGGGAATAGATGATTTACCGCTGAGGAGGGTAACAAGAGATTTCCGGTACTTAGGGATCCAGATAGCCAGGAACTGGGGAACCCTACATAGGCTTAATTTAACACGATTGGTGGAACATATGGAGAAGTATTTTAAGAGATGGGCATGGTGTCCCTGTCACTGGTGGGCAGGGTGCAGGCGGTCAAAATGGTAGTCCTCCCGAGATTTCTTTTTGTGTTCCAGTGCCTCCCGGTGATGGTTACGAGGGCTTTTTTCTAAAAAATTGAGAAGAGTGTTATGAGCTTTGTGTGGGCTGGGAAGACCCCGAGAGTGAGGAGGGGGTTTTTGCAGCGTAGCAGGGATAGGGGGGGACTGGCACTGCCGAGCTTAAGTGGTTATTATTGGGCCGCCAATATCTCAATGGTGAGTAAGTGGATGGGAGAAGGGGAGGGAGCGGCGTGGAAGAGACTGGAAATGGCGTCCTGTTAAGGAACCAGCCTACAAGCATTGGCGACGGCGCCGTTGCCGTTCTCCCCGAAGAAATACACCACAAGTCCCGTGGTGGTGGCAACGCTGAAAATTTGGGGGCAGTGGAGACGGCATAGGGGAATGACGGGAGCCTCGGTGTGGTCCCCGATAAGAAATAATCATAGGTTTGTCACGGGGAGAATAGATGGGGGATTTAGAACATGGCAGAGAGCAGGGATTGTGCAACTGAGGGATCTGTTCCTAGATGGGACGTTTGCGAGTCTGGGAGCGCTGACGGAAAAATACGGGTTGCCCCAGGGGAATGCATTTCGGTATATGCAATTGAGGGCTTTTGTGAGGCAACAGGTGAGGGAATTTCCGCAGCTCCCGACGCAGGAGATTCAGGATAGAGTGATTTCGGGGACATGGGTGGGGGATGGTAGGATGTCAGATATATACAGGGAAATGAGAGACGAGGGGGAGATCATGGTGGATGAGCTGAAGGGAAAATGGGAAGAAGAGCTGGGGGAAGAGATCGAAGAGGGGCTGTGGGCAGATGCCCTACGCAGGGTAAACTCTTTGTCCTCGTGTGCCAGGCTTAGCCTGATACAATTCAAGGTTTTGCACAGGGCGCATATGACTGGAGCAAGGCTCAGTAAATTTTTCGGGGTAGAGGATAGGTGCGGGAGATGCGCGAGAAGCCCAGCGAACCACACCCACATGTTTTGGTCATGCTCGGCACTGCATGGGTTCTGGGTGGGGGTGGCAAATGTGCTTTCGAAGGTGGTAGGGTTCCGGGTCGAGCCAAGCTGGGGGTTGGCTATATTCGGGGTTGCAGAAGAGCCAGGAGTGCAGGAGGCGAGAGAGGCTGATGTTTTGGCCTTTGCGTCCCTAGTAGCCCGGCAAAGGATATTGTTAATGTGGAAGGAAGCTAAGCCCCTGGGCGTGGAGGCCTGGATAAACGACATGGCAGGGTTTATAAAACTGGAACGGATAAAGTTCGCACTAAGAGGTTCGGCTCAAGGGTGTCATGATATTCAAACACACACATCATGATAGACGCACCAACAGACAAATCAGAACACACAACACCACAACCAATGACAGAAAGATATAAAAGCACAGACACGACCCCCGGTGGTCAGTATTAGCTGCAGAGGAGAACCAGGACACATCTGTTACCAAACACACTCAGGGAGACAGCACGTGCAGAGTATCCAGAACGAACTGTATTATAAGAGTTATAATAAAATAGAGTTGTACCACATACAACTGTGTTGGCTCATCTGTGCACCAGAGCACCCAACACCACATGGTACAGGAGTGGATCGATACCTGCCGGCATACCTCAGTGTACAGAGACAACCAGCAGTGCCCAGGCAAAATGATAGAGCTCCCGGTTCCGCAGCCGCTCCAGTGCTACGGCGATCTCCGCGAAAACTGGCGGCGATTCCGGCAAATGTTCGAATTGTTCCTGGTGGCAGCTGAACTCAAAGACATGGATGATAGCGAAAAAATTGAATTTCTCCTCACCATCGCCGGTGCAAGGGCAAGAGAAATATTCAGAAGGTTCAGGTTCTTCAGGAGGCAGCAAAGGTACGATTACCAGGCAGTCCTGGACAAATTCTCCAAGTACTGTGAAGAAAACGCAATCCAATCGGCAAGTAAAGGTAAGAAAAGCTTCAGTACTCACCTCGTGGCTGGGATCCCGGAGCCCGATTTCCCAGAGGCCGAAATCCCGGGCCTGAGAGAGGGCTGGGTCGAGGTCGGCGGCCATCTTGCTAAAGGTATCACGCTCGCACAGTTGCGCGAGCAGTGCGCAGAACCGGAAGTTTCGTTTGCGCATGCGCGAGATGCTGCGCATGCGCAGTCAAGAAAACGGCCATCGGTAAAGGAACAGCGATCTGAGCATGCGCAGTCGCTTCCTACGTGCTACATACCGAGCGTCAGGATGTCAGAGGCCCCAGACTGCACCAATTTAAAGGGGAAACGTCCCAAATCCAATTTAAAAGGGAAACGTCCCAAATCAAAAAAACAAAAATCTGTTAAAGCTGTAAAACAACCTTCCCTCACCTGGAATGACAGCACAGTGCCGCAAATTGACCCAGGAGATGAATTTGACCTCCGAAGAACCCTCCGACAAGCAGTTACCTACGCACAAGCCGATGATTCCGACCTCGAATACTTCGATGACGATCTTTACAGTGTTTCCGGACCTCGCGAGCCCAATGATAGCTCCGTGGTCCTATACGACTATGACTCGGACGAACCTTTCGTGTTGCACATTGGCGGCCCCCACATTGAATCCGACGCAGATGCGGATTCATTTTTCGGATTTGAGGATCTTCAATCCAGCAGATATGACGTTCCAACTTATCAGTACCGGATGATGCTGCAGCCTGACATTAACAGACAGGGAGCGGTGCAAGCACACGGAGAGTGCCCTGCTGCCACACAGAGCGTGGTCCACGTCCCGCTCAACGTTCCCGACTCTATGAAAGAAGACATGCAAGACTCCAGAGTGCAGTCCTCGCATGAACCAGAAGTGACTCCAGTGTCACAAGCTTCCACAGCAAGCTCGTGGACAGACTCCACAATTGCAGAAATGCAAGACTCCAGAGCGCAGTCCTTGCACGGACAAGAAGTGACTCCAGTGTCACAAGCCTCCACAGAGAGCTCGTGGACAGCCTCCACGATAGAAGCAACGCAAGACTCCAGAGCGCAGTCCTTGCACGAACAAGAAGTGACTCCAGTGTCACAAGCCTCCACAGAGAGCTCGTGGACAGCCTCCACGATAGAAGCAACGCAAGACTCCAGAGCGCAGTCCTTGCACGAACAAGAAGTGACTCCAGTGTCACAAGCCTCCACAGAGAGCTCGTGGACAGCCTCCACGATAGAAGCAACGCAAGACTCCAATGTGCAGTCCTTGCAGGAACAAGACCATGAGGGTCTAGCAACCTCTCCTGACCAACCAGCGGCAGACGATGCAAGTCTGCCATGCTCACGTGAACAGCAAGAAGGCTATAACAGCCTACCATGCTCCACTACACAGCAGCATGACCATGACGGTCTCTCATGCTACAATGAAGGGCACAGCGCTGAAGACTGTTCAAGCCCAACTGAAGACAAGCCAAAGGAATCGCCTCGTCCAAGCCCGAAGAAAAAAGGTTTATGCGCTGACCTTCAGGATCATTATAGCCGAACAGAGATTAATAATGCTGCACGGCCACAGAAGGATGCTGAGGATTTGCTAACGAAATTAATTGAATGTTTAACTTGCAAGGAGCAGACTGAGAATTGCCAGTGTTTTAGTACGGATCGAAAAAATGGACAAGACATTGATCCTCAGGTAATGGAAATAACACAACCTGAATCATATCTACAGCAGGGACAAATGTCTCCCTTCAACACAACGCCGCAAAATCCCAACTTCGGAGACCAGCAGTTAGTCAGTAATGACTCTTCAAACCTTGAGGGGAACATTAATTGCATTGAACCTATACACACTCCACTGATTATGGAGCAGAACATTGGAGCAAGAATCCTGAGGACACCGACATCGAGTAGCCAGATAACGAATTTAAAACCTACAGCAGTTTCAAGTGAACCAAGTGTGCTTTCCACTAATGGTGAAGATGCAGATAAGGTCGACCCGATTATCCATTGTACCACACTAACCCCAGTGATTAAGCAGTTATGTATGGGGAGTATAATGTGGGCAATTGAGAACAGTAAAAGAGAGACTGTGACCATGCCAGTCCCAGCAAAATCAGACCCAGAGACCATGAAGGCATGTACATTAGACAAAGATACATATGAGGTACCTGAGAAGAAAAGTGAAACGGAATGTTCTTTGGAAAATAGTACAATGGCGATAGAAACATTGGATCCTATATTCGAGACCATACATATGGGAGAATTTGGGGGTAATAAACAAGGTTCTGCAATGTCTGGGGGAAGATTTAAAATTCCAAAGAAGAAAAGCCCAAATGAAGGACAACGGCAAGACAATGACAGTCCACCGACATGGTGTGCACCACCAGATGAAAACTCTGACAATTTACCCAACCCTAGTGAACAGCAAGCTGCTAATGAGGATCTATCCACGGGATGTGAGACGAGTGACGACAGCATCCCACTTCCCATGCAAAAGGTGCAAGGTGACAGACCTCGCCTAGTGCGTACCGAGGCACTCGACGATCACGGTGGGACCACTGACGACTGCGGTGGCGGCGCACCGCTTCCACCCTCGATGGCTCGACCCTCTCCACTGGTTGGTGCATTCCTGCATGTTCCGACTCCAGAAGTGCAGCTTCAGGGAATCTCGGCTGCCTCCAGTGAACCTGTTGGGACTCCGGACGGGGGGCATCGACGGAAGGCAGACCGGACTCCAGATGGGGAGCAGCCAAGCGCCGACTCTGATTTGCGCACGCCAGACCTTGCTCCGGACGGGCGGTGTCGCGGCCTCGGTGATGGCACGCTCAGGGTGACGGCGGATGCCACGGCAACAGGGAATGGATCGCGTGGCAGTCCCACTGGGTCGGCAGTGGCAACCAGCACCGGCGGTCCAAGATGGACACACCAACAGTCATCGCCTTGCATGATATTAGTGATGGTGCTACTTCGATGGCAACGACCCATCGGCTACAAGATGCCGTCCACCACAAACATAAAAAGAAAAAAGACTCCACCTTGTTCCTGGCATGCAGGGCGGATGGATTGGTGCGTAGGCGCAATCAGCGAGCTTTGCGCCGCCTTCCACGCTCGCAACTGAACCGTACGCACACGCCGGATCCTCCACTGGTTCCCAAGGATGACTTCGTGGAGATGCCACGGATCATGCCCCTTCCATCGCCACCAGAACCAAACCACAGCCAAGGCACCACTAACAAAGATGTTGAATGTTATATTTGCACGAATGAAAAAAACCAAGCACTGCACGAAGTACAACAAATAGTAAAGTAGAGACTTCGGCAACAGCATCACCTCCAACAGTCCAAGGTGAACCAGTGTGACCCCAAATCTCCACAGCTGAACCGGCTTGAGGACCAGCCCATTCTTGAGGCGGTCACCCATTAGACTGGACTTATAACGCTGTTCATACGTTCAAAAAGTCAAACACTTCTGTATTATAACCTGTTGTTGTTTATTGTTCCAGATATCGTCTGACCAGACCAATGTTCAAGTTTTTTTTTTTTCTCTTGCATCCAAGTTTTGTTATGGTACAACCTTGTTAGTGTGACGCACCCGACATCGCCCCATGTAAATAGTTACGTCATATACACACGCTGTACACAACACACACACACACTCTTAGATGCGCTCACGACACAATTATATTTATAACCACGTAGGCACATATCTTTGTAAAAAGGGGGGATGTCATGATATTCAAACACACACATCATGATAGACACACCAACAGACAAATCAGAACACACAACACCACAACCAATGACAGAAAGATATAAAAGCACAGACATGACCCCCGGTGGTCAGTATTAGCTGCAGAGGAGAACCAGGACACATCTGTTACCAAACACACTCAGGGAGACAGCACGTGCAGAGTATCCAGAACGAACTGTATTATAAGAGTTATAATAAAATAGAGTTGTACCACATACAACTGTGTTGGCTCATCTGTGCACCAGAGCACCCAACACCACAAAGGGTTCACCAGGCGGTGGCAACCGTTCATTGACTATCTCGCAGAACGATAAAGGAACTGGGAAAGTAGCAGCAGCAACCCAGGGGGGGAGGGGGGGGGGGCTCGGGTGGGTCCTCAGGGGTGTTTTTGTATGGATATTTTTACTTGGATATGTATATTGGCTTGTTTGACTTTATTATTTGCGAGAGTTAATATTTTGTTATGGCAGTTGCCATTTAGTTTATATATTTATTTATTTGTTAAAAACGGTCACTATTATTTATATTATTTTATTGTTGTAAAAGGGAAAAAATTTTGTACTGTTTTGTTTGGCCGGAAAAAAATTTGAATAAAATATATATTTTTTTTAAATGAAAAAGTCGATTCGAGAATAAGCCTTATGGTCATGTGAGAAGAAAGAAAATTCCCTAGCCCCCGGCCTTGCAAATCTCCAAGGGTCCACCCCTCCCATTTGGTCCATAA
The DNA here is from genome assembly GCF_047496885.1 of Scyliorhinus torazame. Classification (NCBI taxonomy): domain Eukaryota; kingdom Metazoa; phylum Chordata; class Chondrichthyes; order Carcharhiniformes; family Scyliorhinidae; genus Scyliorhinus; species Scyliorhinus torazame. Next base: position 47,064,461 of record NC_092713.1, on the reverse strand, counting down.
ATCCCCTCAACACTCTAGCCGCCGCCGGCTTCCTACCCGTCCTAGACCTGGAGCGATCCAGTGCAGGATCCAACACCATGTTAAAGTCTCCCCCCATTATCAGGCCCCCCACTTCCAAGTCTGGGATCCGACCCAACATACGCCGCATAAAACCCGCATCGTCCCAGTTCGGAGCATACACATTGACCAGTACCACCCTCTCTCTCTGCAACTTACCACTTACCATTACGTACCTACCGCCATTATCTGCCACAATGCTCGACGCCTTGAATAACACCTTCTTTCCCACCAAGATCGCCACCCCTAGATTTTTGGCATCTAGCCCCGAGTGAAACACCTGACCTACCCACCCCTTTCCTCAGTCTTACCTGGTCTGCCACCTTCAGGTGTATCTCCTGGAGCATAACCACATCCGCCTTGAGCCCCTTCAGGTGCGTGAACACGCGGGCCCGCTTAACCGGCCCATTCAGTCCCCTTACATTCCAGGTTATCAGCCGGATTAGGGGGCTACCCGCCCCCCTCCCCCGCCGACTAGCCATGACCCCTCCTCGGCCAGCCACGCGCCCGCACCCTACACCCGGCCCGTTCCCCACAGCGGAATACCCCCGTCTTGACCCACCCCACTCGCTCCAGCTCCTCCTTGATCTTAGCAGCAGCAACTCGATCCCCCCCCCCCCGCCCCCCCCCCCCCCCCCCCAGCTAGGACCCATCCTAGCTGGTTTACTCCCCCCATTGCACTTCCGCAAGTCAGCTGACTCCTGCTGACCCCAGCTACTCCCGCCTCCGACTCCTCCCATTGTGTGGCAAACCCTCCTCTCCCGCTCCCCATTCACAGGCTCTCCCCCTCCGTTCTAAGCGCGGGAAACAATCCTCACTTCCCCGCCCCGGTCCCGTCCCCCCCAGTCTTCGGCGCGGGAAAAAAAAATCCCGCGCTCTCCACCTACCAGGCCCCGCCACCAACCAAAACAGTGCCCAACCCGCCCCATCCACCCTCCCCAAGAGAAAAACATAGAGAAAAAGAAACCCAAAACAATGCAAAGTCCCCCCCCCCCGCCGAACCAAAAATAGGCATAATATATCCACCGCAGTCCCCAATCGCCCATCCCGAACCTCAGTCTGTGTCCAGCTTCTCGGCCTGAACAAAGGCCCACGCCTCCTCCGGAGACTCAAAATAATGGTGCCGGTCCTTGTAGGTAACCCACAATCGCGCCGGCTGCAACATGCCAAACTTCACCCCCTTCCTGTGCTGCACCGCCTTCGCTCGATTGTACCCGGCCCTCCTCTTCGCCACCTCCGCACTCCAGTCCTGATATATCCGAACCTCCGCGTTCTCCCACCTGGTGCTCCTCTCCTTCTTGGCCCACCTGAGCACACACTCCCAATCGACGAACCGATGGAACTGCACCAGCACCGCCCGCGGAGGCTCGTTAGCCTTGGGCCTCCTCGCCAACACTCTATGGGCCCCTTCCAGCTCCAGGGGCCCTTGGAAGGACCCCGCTCCCCATCAGTGAGTTTAACATGGTGACCACATAGGCCCCACGTCCGGCCCCTCCAGCCCCTCAGGGAGGCCCAGAATCCGCAGATTCTTCTGCCTCGACCGATTCTCCATCTCCTCGAACCGCTCCTGTCATTTCTTGTGGAGCGCCTCGTGCGCCTCCACCTTTACCGCCAGGACTAAGATCTCATCCTCATTGTCAGAGATCTTTTGTTGAGCCTCTCGGATCGCCACCCCCTGGGCCGTCTGTGTCTCCAGCAGCTTATCAATAGAAGCCTTCATCGGCTCTAGCAGGTCCTTTTTAATCTCTCTGAGGCAGCGCTGGATACCCTCCTGTTGCTCCTCCGCCCACTGCCTCCACGCTGCCTGGTCTCCGCCCGCCGCCATTTTCTCCTTCTTCCCTCCCTTCTTCTGGTCCACCACCACCTTTTTTGTCACCCCGCTCCTAGTTAAAGCCATATACTGACGGGGAGCTATTATTAACTCCTTCCCACACCGGGAAACGTCGCAAAAATGCCCTTGGGGGCCCTGAAAAGAGCCCAAAAGTCTCGAGAGGGAATCCTTTTGCCAGTGTTCGCTTCACCAATCTGCCCCAAAATGTCCGGGGAAACTCCTGAAAAAGGTCTAAGTGTCCGTTCCAGACGGGAGCTGCCGAATGCGCGACCTACTCCTCCATGGCCGCCACCGGAAGCCTCGTCCCCGCTTCTTCAGTGGCCCTGGTGAGATCTTTTCACAGTTGTTCCCTCTGCTGTTAGAATTCACTTTTGATAAAGGTCCTCAGGACTGTTTGCAGCTTTAAGCTTGCCCTTCCCCCGCTTGCATGCTGCAAACTGCTGCAAATGCTGTTTATCCTGTTGCAGCCAAATCTTCCACTGCTTCTGCCAGGCCTGGCAGCCAAAAGACACAACACTCCTGGGGGACACCGTCAGGAGAGTGTTGCAGTCCTCTTGCCACACCGGGAAATGTCAAACAAATGCCGTGGGGGCCCTGCAAAAGAGCCCAAAAGTCCGTTCCAAGCGGGAGCTACCGAATATGCGACCTAGCTCTGCATAGCCGGACCCGGAAGTCAGTACTTGACTTATAAGGTCACAATCCTCCGCACTTCCGGGGGCTAGGCTGGCGCTGGAGGGGTTGGCGCTGCGCCAACCAGCGCTGAAGGGCTGCTGCAGGCCGGCGCGAGTTGGCGCATGCGCAGAAACGCCGGCGTGTTTCCTGCGCATGCACAGGGGTTTCTCCTCTGCGCCGGCCATGGCGGAGCCCTACAGAGGCCGGTGCGGAGGGAGAGAGTGCCCCCCACAGCACAGGCCTGCCCGCAGACCGGTGGGTCCCAATCGCGGGCCAGGCCACCGTGGGGGACCCCTCCAGGGCCGGATGCCCCCGCGCCCCATCGGGGCCCGGAGAATTGCCGGGGGGGGGGGGGGGCACTGCCAACGGCCCCCGACCGGCGTGGCGCGATCCCCGCCCCCACCTGAAAACCGGCACCGGAGAATTCGGCAACAGGCGTCGGAGCGGCGGGACGGGTTTCACGCCGCCCCCCCCGGCGATTCTCCGACCCAGCGGGGGGTCGGAGAATCCCTGGTGTCCATTAGCAGAAGCACTGATTTCTGACTTTTGAAGTGACTATGTAAATTTGAATTTGATGTGAAATGATTGGTTCCACAAAGTTGCTCTTATTGAAAATATTTTCCCTGATCTAGACTACCTCTGGATGTTAGAATCCCCCGCACCCATTGTTAATCAATGTCTCTCCAATAGCTATAAAGGTTTAATCTGAAACTTCTCATTGGCTATCTTTCGGAATGTGACAAGGGGTGTGATCAGGGTGAGGCAATCACTGTGATGCACTTGATTCTCAGTAAAGCCTTTGATGCAGCTCCTCTGGGAAGGCTGATACTGAAAATAAAGAAAGTGGGGATCCGTGGATATATTTTACAATGGGTCCATAATTTATTGACTTTTAGACTCCAGAGGCTTGTATCATCGGGACTGCCATCAGCCTCAGAGGATGTTACCAGTGTTCCCCACCATGAGGGTTTTTCTCATATAATAGACCTGTTGTATATTAATTGAAAGATTTATTGCTATTATTGGTCAACAGCTGTTATTGTTCTTGGCGCTGTGAGGCAGCAGGGCTAACCCACTGCACCACCGTGCTGCCCGTTGCTCTGTTATTGTTCTAGCCTATTGTTCAGCAGTGTACAAAAATGCAATCAATCTCTTGCTTGCTCAATCCAAAGGGGTTGTTAAAACCACTACTCAATTTAATGCTTTAAGCATTATTGCTATGTTAGTTACTAATTAATAATAGCAGCTCTCCTTCCTTTATTCCCCCTCTATCTCCTACTCTCTGCATTGACCTTTACTGGAGTGTTGTTCGACAGCAACAATACACCAGCACTAAACCAAATATCCATTCTTTATGTGTAATGAGCCCAGACAGTCAATCACAGAAGAGCTTCATTATTTTCTTATTTATCTTTTAGCAGAAGGCACTTAACAATAATTAGATGTGGATGCTCTACTTAATATGGTTTCCTCTAGCTTGGTGAGACTGGGACCAATTGTAACCCTGTACTGCTAACTTTACAGAGCTCAAAGACCACCAATTAAACTTGTGACCTTATGAGTCAAGTACTAAATTGTACGGTGCCATTATTTGTCACGCCAGTGGCGAGATCTCCAGAAATTCTAAACAGAATAAATAGGCACACAATATTAAACATCAGGAGTAGTTCCTGCTTAGGCACAGCGCATTATCTGAAAGAGATCTCTGCTGTACTGCACCACTAGCAGTTCTCAGATGTCAAGTGGAAGTTAACAGCTTGAAGCACTGAAGAAAAAACAGCAATCCAAATTCAGTATCGGATTAATGGGGATAACTGTTTAGGTTTATTTGCTGTCTTAAATTCATTACCGGTAATGTGGGCTGATGGTCAGTCTTACTTAAACTGAAACTGGCATCAGTAGATGCCAATCAACTTCCTGGGGTTTACCATTGATCAGAAACGGAACTGGACTAGCCATATTAACACTGTGGCTACCAGCGCAGGTCAAAGGCTAGGAAACCTATGGCAAGTAACTCACCTCCTGACCCCCAAAGCCTACATCTACAAGCCAGGAGGGGGCATGGTAGCGCAGTGGTTAGCACCATTGCTTCACAGCTCCAGGGCCCCAGGTTCGATTCCCGGCTTGGGTCGCTGTCTATGCGGAGTCTGCATGTTCTCCCCGTATCTGCATCGGTTTCCTCCGGGTGCTCCGGTTTCCTCCCACAATCCAAAGATGTGCGGGTTAGGTGGATTGGCTATGCTAAATTGTCCTTAGTGTCCAAAACAGATTAGGTGGGGTTACGGGGATAGGGTGGAGGTGTGGGTTTAAGTGGGGTGCTCTTTCCAAGGCTGGTGCAGACTCGATGGGCTGAATGGCCTCCTTTTGCACTGTAAATTCTATGAATTCTATGAGTGTAATGGAATACCCTCCACTTTCCTGGATGAGTGCTCAAGAAGCTCAACACCATCCAGGGCAAAACATCCCGCATGATTGCTCCCCTTTCCACAAACATTCAATTTGTCCACCACCAATGAACAGTGGCAGCCGTGTGTACCATTTACAAGATGCACTGTAGGAACTTGCTTAGGTTCCTGAGGCAGCACCTTCCAAACCCACGACCACTACCATCTAGAAGGACAAGGGCAGCAGATACATGGGAACACCCCTCCAAGTCACTCAACACGCCAACTTTAAAATATATCACTGTCGCTAGGTCAAAATCCTGGAACTCCCACCCTAACAGCACTGTGGGTGTACCTACACCTCAGGTACTGCAGCGGTTCAAGAAGGCAGCTCACCACCACCTTCTGAAGGACAATTAGGGATGGACAATAAATGCTGGCCTAATCAGCGTCGCCCACACCCGGTAATTTAATTTTTTTTAAAATCAGAATTGCCACTAAAAAAAGTCAAAGTAATTACCACATAAAGGATTAAATGCAATAGTTATGGGCTTCCGGTTGCGGTGAGGATGAGCTAGCCGCACGTTTCGGCGGCTCCAGCTCCGACGGACCTTCGGGCTCTTTTAAGAGCCCCAACGGGAAATCTTTGGGTGACGCAACCCGGTGTGGGGTGAGTGAGTAGGGGGTTCCCCCCCAACGAAGGAGGAAAATATCGGCGGCAGCGGCTGCAGCGCGAGGAATCGTCGACGAAAGGGACAGAAAGGGAGAAGACACAAGATGGCGGCGGAGAAAGCTCAGGCGACATGGGGGCCCGAGCAGGACGAATTTGTGAGACGGTGTGTGGAGCTACTAAAGAGGGAGGTGCTGACCCTGATGCTACAGGCAATTGAGGGGCTCAAGGAGGCACAAAGGACCCAGGAGACAGAGCTCTGCGTGGTGGAGCAGAAGGTGACGGATAATGAGGACGAGATCCTGGGCCTGGCGGTCAAAACACAGACGCACGAGGCACTCCATAAAATGTGTATTGAAAGGATCGAGGCCCTAGAAAACAGAGCGCGAAGGAAGAACCTTTGGATACTGGGTCTCCCTGAGGGAGTGGAAGGAGCGGACTGTGGAGCTTATGTAAGTACGATGCTAAGCTCATTGATGGGAGCTGAGGCCCCTGCGGGCCCCTTGGAGGTGGAGTGGGCACATCGGATCCCGGCGAGAAGACCAAAAGCGGGAGAACCACCCAGGGCGACAATCGTGCGATTTCACCACCTTAAAGATAGAGAAGAGGTCCTGAGATGGGCTAGAAAGGTGCGGAGTAGCAGATGGGAGAATGCAGTGGTACGGGTGTACCAGGATTGGAGTGCGGAGGTGGCGAGAAGGAGGGCGAGTTTTAACCGAGCCAAGGAGGTGTTACACAAAAAGGTGAAGTTCGGGATGCTGCAGCCGGCACGACTATGGGTCATGTACCAGGAGAGACACCATTATTTCAATACGGCGGAAGAAGCATGGACCTTTATTAAAGAGGAGAAATTGGATCGGGGACTTCCGGGTGCGGCGATGACCAGCTGAGTCACACGTTTCGGCAGCTCCCGGTGAAACGGACTTTTGGGCTCTTGATAGGAGCCGCAACGGCAATTTTGACGGCTAAAAACACTGTGCGGTAAACCAGAAGGGAATCCCCCCTGGATACGAATGAAAAAAGGAGGAGAAAGTGGCCGGATTGCAGTGGATCCTTTAGAACAGCGGCAAGGAAGGCAAGCGAAAACCAAGATGGCGTCGGAAGGTGGCAGTTTAACATGGGGCCCTGAACAACAAGAGTTCTTGAAATGCTGTGTGGAAGAGCTCAAAAAGGAAATGAAGAAAGAGCTGTTGGCCCCGATACTACAGGCGATCGAAGGGCTAAAGGAGGAACAAAAGACCCAGGAGCGGGAGCTTCGGGTCGTGAAGGCAAAGGCAGCCGAGAATGAGGACGACATACAGGGCCTGGTGGTGAAGACGGAGACGCATGAGGCACATCAGAAACGATGTGTGGAAAGGTTGGAGGCACTGGAAAACAACGCAAGGAGGAACAACCTGAGGACTCTTGGTCTTCCTGAAGGTGCGGAGGGAGCGGACGTCGGGGCATATGTGAGCACGATGCTGCACTCGTTAATGGGAGCGGAGGCCCCGGCGGGTCCGTTGGAGTTGGAGGGAGCATACATACCGAGTGATGGCGCGAGGACCGAGAACAGGAGAAATTCCCAGAGCCATAGTGGTGAGATTCCTCCATTTTAAGGATAGAGAAATGGTCCTTAGATGGGCAAAGAAAACTCGGAGCAGTAAATGGGAGAACGCGGTGATCCGCGTTTATCAAGACTGGAGTGCGGAGGTGGCGAGAAGGAGGGCGAGCTTTAATCGGGCCAAGGCGGTGCTTCATAAAAAGAAGATAAAATTTGGAATGCTGCAACCGGCAAGACTGTGGGTCACATATCGAGGGAGGCACTACTACTTTGAGACGGCGGATGAAGCGTGGACTTTTATTGTGGAAGAAAAACTGGAATGAGCGGGTTATTAAAAAGAACGTTTGAACAAAGTGGTGGGGCGAATGTGGGGGGCGAAGAGGGGGGTTAAAAAGGGGGGAAAGAGGAGTTTTATGTACTAATCCTGCGATGTGGTAACTTTTCTCTCTTCCACAGGTGGTGATGGGGGGGAGGAGGGGAGGTGCAGGAGATGGGGCGTTGGCCATTGGGGGCGGGGCCAAGGGAGAAGCGCGGGCTTGGTTCCCGCGCTATGATAATCATGGCGGGAATAGAGAAGCAGGAAGGAGGGGGCGCACGGTGCGAGCCGAGGTCACGGGGGGAAGCCGAGGTCGGCCAGAGTTTGCTGACTTCTGGGAGCAACATGGGGGGAGTAATTACGCTAGCGGGGGATCTAGCGGGGGGGGGTGGGAATTACTGGGTTGCTGCTGCTGGGGAGAGGGGGGAGCTGGTATGGGAGGGGATGGGCGGGGGGGCACCGCCTGGGGGAGATACAGCTGCGTGGGAACCGGGTGAGGAGCTGGAAAAAGGGGATGGCTAATCGACAAGGGGGGGGGGGGGGGGGGGGGGGGGTAGGAAGCCCCCCAACCCGGCTGATCACGTGGAACGTGAGAGGGCTGAACGGGCCGATAAAGAGGGCACGGGTACTCGCACACCTTAAGAAACTTAAGGCAGATGTGGTTATGTTACAGGAAACGCACCTGAAACTGATAGACCAGGTTAGGCTACGCAAAGGATGGGTGGGGCAGGTGTTCCATTCGGGGCTAGATGCGAAAAACAGGGGGGTGGCTATATTAGTGGGGAAGCGGGTAATGTTCGAGGCAAAGACTATAGTGGCGGATAACGGGGGCAGATACGTGATGGTGAGTGGCAAATTACAGGGGGAGACGGTGGTTTTGGTAAACGTATATGCCCTGAACTGGGATGATGCCAATTATATGAGGCGGATGCGAGGACGCATTCCGGACCTAGAAATGGGAAAGCTGATAATGGGGGGAGATTTTAATACGGTGTTGGAACCAGGGCTGGATAGGTCGAAGTCCAGGACTGGAAGGAGGCCGGCAGCAGCCAAGGTACTTAAATATTTTATGGAGCAGATGGGAGGTGTAGACCCGTGGAGATTTAGCAGACCTAGGAGTAAGGAGTTCTCGTTTTTCTCCTATGTCCATAAAGTCTACTCGCGAATAGACTTTTTTGTGCTGGGAAGGGCGTTGATCCCGAAGGTGAGGGGAACGGAGTATACGGCTATAGCCATTTCGGATCACGCTCCATACTGGGTAGACTTGGAGATAGGGGAGGAAACAGGAGGGCGCCCACCCTGGAGAATGGACATGGGACTAATGGCAGATGAGGGGGTGTGTCTAAGGGTGAGGGGGTGCATTGAAAAGTACTTGGAACTCAATGATAATGGGGAGGTCCAGGTGGGAGTGGTCTGGGAGGCGTTGAAGGCGGTGGTTAGAGGGGAGCTGATATCAATAAGGGCACATAAAGGGAAGCAGGAGAGTAAGGAACGGGAGCGGTTGCTGCAAGAACTTTTGAGGGTGGACAGACAATATGCGGAAGCACCGGAGGAGGGACTGTACAGGGAAAGGCAAAGGCTACATGTAGAATTTGACTTGCTGACTACGGGCACTGCAGAGGCACAATGGAGGAAGGCACAGGGTGTACAGTACGAATATGGGGAGAAGGCGAGCAGGTTGCTGGCACACCAATTGAGGAAAAGGGGAGCAGCGAGGGAAATAGGGGGAGTGAGGGATGAGGAAGGAGAGATGGAGTGGGGAGCGGAGAGAGTGAATGGAGTGTTCAAGACATTTTATAAAAAATTATATGAAGCTCAACCCCCGGATGGGAGGGAGACAATGATGGGCTTCTTGGATCGGCTGGAATTTCCCAAGGTGGAAGAGCAGGAAAGGGTGGGACTGGGAGCACAGATCGAGGTAGAAGAAGTGGTGAAAGGAATTAGGAGCATGCAGGCGGGAAAGGCCCCGGGACCGGATGGATTCCCAGTCGAATTCTATAGAAAATATGTGGACTTGCTCGCCCCGGTATTGACGAGGACCTTTAATGAGGCAAAGGAAAGGGGACAACTATGTCTGAAGCAACGATATCGCTTCTCTTAAAGAAGGAAAAGGACCCGCTACAATGCGGGTCCTATAAGACCTATTTCCCTCCTAAATGTAGATGCCAAGATCCTGGCCAAGGTAATGGCAATGAGAATAGAGGAATGTGTCCCGGGGGTGGTCCACGAGGACCAAACTGGGTTTGTGAAGGGGAGACAGCTGAACACGAATATACGGAGGCTGTTAGGGGTAATGATGATGGCCCCACCAGAGGGGGAAACGGAGATAGTAGTGGCGATGGATGCCGAGAAAGCATTTGATAGAGTGGAGTGGGATTATTTGTGGGAGGTGTTGAGGAGATTTGGTTTTGGAGAGGGGTATGTTAGATGGGTGCAGCTGTTGTATAGGGCCCCGATGGCGAGCGTGGTCACGAATGGACGGGGATCTGCATATTTTCGGCTCCATAGAGGGACAAGGCAGGGATGCCCTCTGTCCCCATTATTGTTTGCACTGGCGATTGAACCCCTGGCGATAGCGTTGAGGGGTTCCAAGAAGTGGAGGGGAGTACTTAGAGGAGGAGAAGAACACCGGGTATCTTTGTATGCGGACGATTTGCTACTATACGTGGCAGACCCGGCGGAGGGGATGCCAGAAATAATGCGGATACTTGGGGAGTTTGGGGATTTTTCAGGGTATAAATTGAACATGGGGAAAAGTGAGTTGTTTGTGGTGCATCCAGGGGAGCAGAGTAGAGAAATAGAGGACCTACCGTTGAGGAAGGTAACAAGGGACTTTCGTTACCTGGGGATCCAGATAGCCAAGAATTGGGGCACATTGCATAGGTTAAATTTAACGCGGTTGGTGGAATAAATGGAGGAGGATTTAAAGAGATGGGATATGGTATCCCTGTCACTGGCAGGGATAGTGCAGGCGGTTAAGATGGTGGTCCTCCCGAGATTCCTCTTTGTGTTTCAGTGCCTCCCGGTGGTGATCACGAAGGCTTTTTTTAAAAGGATTGAAAAGAGCATCATGGGTTTTGTGTGGGCCGGGAAGACCCCGAGAGTGAGGAAGGGATTCTTACAGCGTAGCAGGGATAGTGGGGGGGGGCTGGCACTACCGAGCCTAAGTGAGTATTATTGGGCCGCTAATATTTCAATGGTGAGTGAGTGGATGGGAGATGAGGAGGGAGCGGCGTGGAAGAGATTAGAGAGGGCGTCCTGTAGGGGGACTAGCCTACAGGCTATGGTGACAGCCCCATTGCCGTTCTCACCGAGGAACTACACCACAAGCCCGGTGGTGGTGGCTACACTGAAGATTTGGGGACAGTGGAGACGGCATAGGGGAAAGACTGGAGCCGTGGGGGGGTCCCCGATAAGAAACAACCATAGGTTTGCCCCGGGGGGAATGGATGGGGGATATGGAATGTGGCAAAGAGCAGGAATAACGCAACTGAAAGATCTGTTTGTGGATGGGAAGTTTGCGAGTCTGGGAGCGCTGACCGAGAAATATGGGTTGCCCCAAGGGAATGCATTCAGGTATATGCAACTGAGGACTTTTGCGAGGCAACAGGTGAGGGAATTCCCACAGCTCCCGACACAAGAGGTGCAGGACAGAGTGATCTCAAAGACATGGGTGGGGGATGGTAAGGTGTCAGATATATATCGGGAAATGAGGGACGAAGGGGAGACTATGGCAGATGAACTAAAAGAGAAATGGGAAGAAGAGCTGGGGGAGGAGATCGAGGAGGGGCTGTGGGCAGATGCCCTAAGCAGGGTAAACTCGTCGTCCTCGTGTGCCAGGCTAAGCCTGATTCAGTTTAAGGTATTACACAGGGCGCATATGACTGGAGCACGGCTCAGTAAATTTTTTGGGGTGGAGGATAGGTGTGCGAGGTGCTCGAGAAGCCCAGCGAATCATACCCATATGTTTTGGTCATGCCCGGCACTACAGGGGTTTTGGATGGGGGTGACAAAGGTGCTTTCAAAATTAGTGGGGGTCCAGGTCGAACCAAGCTGGGGGTTGGCTATATTTGGGGTTGCACAAGAGCCGGGAGTGCAGGAGGCGAGAGAGGCCGATGTTTTGGCCTTTGCGTCCCTAGTAACCCGGCGCAGGATATTGTTAATGTGGAAAGAAGCCAAACCCCCGGGGGTGGAGACCTGGATAAATGACATGGCAGGGTTTATAAAGCTAGAGCGGATTAAGTTCGTTCTAAGGGGGTCGGCTCAAGGGTTCACCAGGAGGTGGCAACCGTTCGTCGAATACCTCGCAGAAAGATAGATGGAATGGAAAAAAGAAGGCAGCAGCAGCAGCCCAGGATCGGGGGGGGGGAGGAGGAACCAGAAGGACTCTCAGGGTTGTTAATATATACTGTATAATATGTATAGGTCGTTGTGACAGATAATTATATATTGGACTGTTAAATTATATTTTTGGAGAGTGTTACTTGTGATAAGGCAGTTGCCAATTAGGGTTAGTTTTCATTTTTGTTATTTATTATTTATTCATTTTTTGTTTATAAAATAGGTCATTGTTATTTGTGTTGTTATAATATTGTGTAAAGGATGCACAATGTACTGTGTTGGTTGACCAAAAATTTTCAATAAAATATTTATTAAAAAAAAGAAATTGGATCGGAACTGAGGGACTGATACTGTAGGGAATGTTATTGTTATGGTTGATGTAAATAGAGAAGTAAATTGGGATGGGGGGGAGACACTAGGAAATGTGGGCGCCGGTGAGGGGGGAAAGAAGGGACATAGGCGGAGAATGAGGAATGGGAGGGGGAGAGGAAAGGGAGCTGCGCCACAAGAGGCGGGTCAGATAAAGGGATGTTCCCGCGCCAGAAAGATTATGGCGGGAAGACAGGCGCAAGGCGGATGGGAGTTCCCCACACGGGGGGGTCAAGGAGTGAGCAGGAGTAGCCGGGGTCAGTTGAAGTCAGCTGACTTGCAGAAGTAATATGGGGGGAGCAATCACGCTAGAAAGGGATCTAGCGGGGGGGGGACAACTGGGTTGCTGCTGCGGAAATCAAAAAGGAAATGGCTAAAGAGTGGGTGGACGGGGATGGAATGCGACGCCTGGGGAGCGAGTGGGAGCGCGGAGGCGGAATATGGGACTGGCCTAGAGAAGGTGATGGCTAGTCGACACGGGAGGGGGGCAGGTAGCCCCCTAGTGAGGCTGATCACGTGGAACGTGAGGCCTGAACGGACCGATTAAAAGGGCCCGAGTGCTCGCGCATTTGAAAGGACTAAGGGCAGACGTGGCTATGCTCCAAGAGACGCACCTGAAGGTGGCGGACCAAGTTAGGTTAAGGAAAGGATGGGTGGGACAGGTGTTCCACTCAGGACTAGATGCAAAGAATAGAGGGGTGGCCATATTGGTGGGGAAACGGGTAGCATTTGAAGCAAAGAACATCGTAGCAGATAGCGGAGGTAGATATGTAATGGTGAGTGGCAGGCTGGAGGGAATGGAGGTCGTGTTGGTTAATGTATATGCCCCGAATTGGGACGATGCGGGATTTATGAGACGGATGCTGGGTCGTATACCGGACCTGGAGGCAGGAAACTTGATATTGGGAGGGGACTTCAATACCGTGCTGGACCCAGGGCTAGATAGATCCAGCTCAAAGACCGGAAGTAGGCCGGCAGCGGCCAAGGTGCTCAAGGGGTTTATGGACCAAATGGGGGGAGTGGATCCATGGCGATTTCTTAGACCGAGGGCCAGGGAGTTCTCCTTCTTCTCCCATGTCCATAAAGTGTACTCCCGGATAGATTTTTTTGTTTTGGGAAGGTCGTTGATCTCAAGGGTGGAAGAAGCTGAGTATTCAGCCATAGCGGTTTCGGACCATGCCCCATACTGGGTGGACCTGGAACTTGGAGAGGAAAGGGAGCAGAGAGCACTCTGGCGATTAGATGTGGGATTGATGGCGGACAAGGGAGTGTGTGGAAGAGTGCGGGAGTGTATTGAGAGATACCTGGAGGTCAATGACGACGGGGAGGTCCGTGTGGGAGTGGTATGGGAAGCACTAAAAGCGGTGGTCAGAGGAGAGCTGATCTCCATTGGGGCCCACAAAGGGAAAACAGAGGCCAAGGAAAGGGAAAGATTACTGGGGGAGATTTTAAGGGTGGATAGGGAATTTGCAGAGACCCCGGAGGAGGGACTGTACAGGGAGAGGGGACGACTCCAGGCGGAGTTTGACCTCCTGACCACCAGAAAGGCGGAGGTGCTGTGGAGGAAGGCACAGGGGAGGAGGTATGAATATGGGGAAAAGGCTAGTCGCCTGCTGGCTCATCAGTTGCGAAAGAGGACAGCGGCGAGGGAGATAGGGGGAATTAGAGACGAAAAGGGAGCCACGGTGCAAAGAGCAGGGAAGATAAATGAGGTGTTCAAGACCTTTTATGAGGGACTGTATAGGTCCCAACCCCCAGAGGGAGAGGAGGGGATGCGGCAGTTCCTGGATCAATTGAGGTTCCCGAGGGTGGAGGAGCAGGAGGTGGAAGGCCTGGGGACACCGATTGGGGTGGACGAGGTTATTAAGGGGCTGGGGAACATGCAAGCAGGGAAGGCTCCGGGACCAGATGGGTTCCCGGTGGAATTTTATAGAAAATATGTGAACTTCTTGGCCCCGTTGTTGGTGAGGACGTTCAATGAGACCAGGGAAGGAGGGACTTTACCCCCGACAATGTCGGAGGCGACGATATCGCTAATTTTGAAGAGAGACAAAGATCCGTTGCAGTGTGGGTCCTATAGACCTATTTCATTATTGAATGTGGACGCCAAATTGCTGGCAAAGGTACTGGCATCGAGGATAGAGGACTGTGTCCCGGAGGTGATGCACGAAGACCAGACAGGGTTCGTAAAAGGGAGACAACTGAATGTTAACGTGCGACGACTATTAGGGGTGATAATGATGCCCCCAGTGGAGGGGGGAGGCAGAGATAGTGGCGGCAATGGATGCAGAGAAGGCATTTGATAGGGTGGAGTGGGAGTATTTATGGGAGGTGTTGAGGTGGTTTGGGAACGGGTTTATTAGCTGGGTCAAACTTCTTTATGGGGCCCCAACGGCAAGTGTAGTCACGGGTCGGCAAAGATCGGAGTATTTCCGATTATATAGGGGAACAAGACAGGGATGCCCGCTGTCTCCACTGTTGTTCGCGTTGGCAATTGAACCTCTGGCCATGGCGTTGAGAGACTCCAGGAAATGGAGAGGGGTGATTAGAGGGGGAGAAGAACACAGAGTCTCGCTATACGCGGATGATCTACTGTTGTATGTGTCGGACCCAGCGGGGGGGATGATAGAGGTTATGCGGATGTTGAGGGAGTTCGGAGATTTCTCGGGATATAGGCTCAACATGGGGAAGAGTGAACTATTTGTGATACACCCAGGGGACCAGAGTAGAGAGACAGAAGGCCTGCCTCTAAGGAAAGTGGAAAGAAACTTCCGATACCTGGGGATTCAGATCGCTAGGAGCTGGGGAACCTTGCACAGACTTAATCTGACACGATTGGTAGAACAAATGGAGGAGGACTTCAAGAGGTGGGACATGCAGCCTCT
Source organism: Scyliorhinus torazame (assembly GCF_047496885.1). Lineage (NCBI taxonomy): Eukaryota > Metazoa > Chordata > Chondrichthyes > Carcharhiniformes > Scyliorhinidae > Scyliorhinus > Scyliorhinus torazame. The sequence goes on along the minus strand of NC_092713.1, from coordinate 47,049,396 downwards.
GTCGTTGGCGGGCAGAGTGCAGGCAATTAAGATGATGGTCCTCCCGAGGTTCTTATTTGTATTTCAATGTCTCCCTATATACTAATCACGAAGACCTTTTTTAAAAAAATAGACAGGAGCATCACGAGCTTCGTGTGGGCAGGGAAAGTCCCGAGGGTAAGGAGGGGGTTCCTACAACGTAGCAGGGACAGAGGAGGATTGGCGCTACCGAATTTGGGCGACTACTATTGGGCCGCCAATGTGGCGATGATTCGTAAATGGATGATGGAGGGAGAGGGAGCGGCGTGGAAAAGACTGGAGAGAAAGTCCTGTAAAGGGATGAGCTTAGAGGCGCTGGTGACGGCGCCGCTACCGTTCTCACCAAAAAAGTTTACCACGAACCCGGTGGTGGCAGCAACATTGAATATCTGGGGACAATGGAGGCGACAGAGAGGTGTGCGGGGAGCCCTGGTGGGGTCCCCAATCAGGAACAACCATAGGTTTGCCCCAGGAAGAATGGATGGAGGATTTCAGAGCTGGCACCAGTTGGGAATTAGGAGGGTGGGAGATTTATTTATAGATGGGACATTTGCGAGCTTGGGAGCATTGGAGGAAAAGTATAAGTTGCCCCGGGGAAACTTCCTTAGATATATGCAGGTGAGGGCGTTCACTAGACAACAGGTGAGGGAATTTCCGCTGCTCCCGGTACAGGGGATTCAGGACAGGGTGCTTTTGGGGGTGTGGGTCGGAGAGGGCAAGGTGTCAGAGATATACACCGAGAGATGAGGGAAGAGGGGGAGGAGTTGGTGGGCGAACTAAAAGGAAAGTGGGAAGAAGAGCTATGGGAGGAGATAGAGGAGGGTATGTGGGCTGATGCCCTATGCAGGGTAAATTCCTCTTCCTCATGCGCCAGGCTTAGCCTGATTCAATTCAAGGTGCTACATAGAGCACATATAACGGGAGCAAGACTGAGCAGGTTCTTTGGAGTGGAGGACAAGTGTGGGAGGTGCGGCGGAAGCCCGGCAAGCCACGCACATATGTTTTGGTCGTGCCCGGCACTGGAGGGGAATTGGAAGGGAGTGACGGGAGTGATTTCTAAGGTGGTGAAGGCCCGGGTCAAACCAGGCTGGGGGCTAGCTCTATTTGGAGTTGCGGATGAGCCGGGAGTGCAGGAGGCAAAAGAGGCCGACGTTGTGGCCTTTGCGTCCCTAGTAGCCCGGCGTAGGATTCTACTCATGTGGAAGGAAGCGAAACCCCCCGGACTGGAGGCCTGGGTAAACGATATGGCGGGGTTCATAAAACTGGAGCGGATAAAGTTTGCCCTGAGAGGATCGGCTCAAGGGTTCACCAGGCGGTGGTGGCAGCCATTCCTCGACTACCTAGAGGAACGTTAGAGGGAAGACAGGTGACCAGCAGCAGCAACCCAGGGGGGAGGGGGGTGGAAGTTTTAGTTTATGTTAAATGATTAGATTACCATGTTGATTAGCCATTTGTTTATTGTTAAACTTTCTTTACTGTTATGTTTGTTCTGTAAGGGGAAAAAATTTTGATCGGAAAAAATTTCAATAAAACATTTTTTTTTAAAAATGCAATAGTTATGGATCACTGCATGCAGTGTAGAAATATCACTTGTGCTTTTTTTATTCAGCAGCAGATCCTCTCTGAATGAACTAGATTGGCATTTGTAAAAACATTTCTGAGCATTCATTCTCAGAAAGATCATGACTTGAGGACAAAGAACTTGCCAATTCTATGAATTTGAGTTATTTATACGTCAAGATTAAATAAAAAGCTGAAGAGAGAACAGCACACAGGAACTGAAACTCACTGCAGCACTTTTACACAGGATGATACTCATTTCTCTGGCTTGACGTCCCCAGATTGCTTTTTGGCAATGTTTGAATCATGCACACACACACACACACACACACACAAACCTTTCCAAAGCCAAAGAAACAAAACAAAAAGAATGGAAGCGGTGGAAAGAATGCTCACACACGTGCAACTCAGCTCACCTGGAAAAGAATATGTGGAAGTTTAGTCAGTGAGTATGTTTAAAGTAGAGATTGACATATTTCTAACTACCAACGGTATAAAGGGCTATGGGGATAGTGTGGGGGGCGGGGGAGGGGAGGCATTTCAGTAGAGGATCAGCCATGATAGTATTGAATGGCGGAGGAGGCTCGATGGGCCGAATGGCCTACTGCGGCTCCTGTGTGCCCTCTGTGCAGGAAGACTACGGAAAGAAAGACGAAAATAAAACAAAAAAAAGCACAAAATGCGAATTAGGTAAGGTTGTGAAAGGTCACTTATTCAACAGTAGAGATTACTCCTGCTACCCCAGCCAAAGTTCCTCTCAACCATGACCACCATAAAACAGATTCAGGGCATTCACCGTTTGTGAACCATTGCTGTGAGCAACTGGCTGCTGTGTAATTAAATGTAATCTGGCAGAAGGACATGAGGTGCGGTACAATTACAAATGTATTTCTTTGGCTGTGGGAATCTGGAGGACTTCTTCAGGGCTAAAGATTCTATTACTGTATGAAGAACCCAGAACAAAGTTAATTAAATCCTGATACTCCACTTGCAGCATTGTACATTAAGCATTTGGCTCCAATGCTTGCCACAATGTACCCTAAATATGCATATAATTATCTGGATAATGTAAAAGCATGTAGTGTTCAAAACCCAACATCCCAACATTTTAAAAGAAACTAGATTCAGCTGGTACTTTGAACTAGATTCCTGCTGTTACTTGGCTCCCTCTGGTGTTCAAATATGTTTTTGGGCGGGTAAAGTACCAGCAGAATCATCCCTTCCAGAGAGCCAAAAAATAGAAAATTCCCACCGACAGCCCCAGTACTGATCCACTAAAGAAACTTTTTAAACAACAAAGAAATACTGCTTTTTGCCCCGACACTTGTAGTGGATCATGTACAGAATGAATAAATATTGAATTTAATCTACCTATAACTTAAACTAAATCAATTAGTTAAAAGATTAAAATCTATAAGCTACATTGATTAAATCTAGGCAAATTAATTAAATAAAACCGGTCGATATAGAGATGACTGTGCAGTATGCGATAGTTCGGGAAGAGCATTGCCATAAGTGTCTGCGTTGAGGAATTTCAGTTCAGTGTTGTAAAACTGGAACCCTTGCTGCAGATGTTACAGGAAATGGCCCCAAGATCTCAAAGACGTATCCCACTCAACGCCTTCTCCACTTCTCTCGAAATGATCACTTCTGGTTTGCTCTCCAATAATGGGAACAATCCCCCGATATTGGCTGACAACTGTCTGCCCTTCACAAATCCAAGCCCCCCCCCCCATCCCTGCCAACAAAACACTCAACAAGCCCAGTGGTGTCACTCCCCTAAGAACCTGGAACCAGATGAGGCAGCACTTCAGTCTGACTGAAATGTTCACCAATCTGCGGCAACCAGAGGTTTGCACCATGTTTGACATCACCTTTAAGAGGTGAAGGCAGGACGGTGGGGGGTGGGGGACAGGGGATGACACTGACAGTTGGATGCTTTTATAGTGAGGACAGACTAGTGACCCTAGAGGAACTGAAGGAGAGACTGGAACTACAAGATAAAAGCAAATTACTGCGGATGCTGGAATCTGAAACAAAAGAGAAAATGCTGGAAAGTCTCAGCAAGTCTGGCAGCATCTGTAGGGAGAGAAAAGAGCTAACGTTTCGAGTCCGATGACTCTTTGTCAAAACTTTGACAAAGGGTCACCGGACTCAAAATGTTAGCTCTTTTCTCTCCCTACAGATGCTGCCAGGCTTGCTGAGATTTTCTAGCATTTTCTCTTTTGACTGGAACTACAAAACGGAAACATACTCCGACATCTACAGGTCAAAAACTTTCTCCGCAAGGAGATGACCGCTTACCCACAGATCCTGAGAAGCACAATGGTAGCGGAATTACTGGACGAGGACAGTCTAGGGACGGGAAGCAGTGGGGACCTGTACGGACAACTGTTAGAAAGGACATGCTCCCCACTGGACGAGACCTGGAAAAAATGTGAGGAAGAGCTAGGGACGGAAATAGGATGGGGTCTCTGGCATGAAGCACTGTGCAGGGCCAACCCCACCTCTTCGCGGAGGTGGAAGACATATGTAAACGGTGCCAGGAACACCTCCACGAAGCTGTTCATTCGGGTTCTTGTCAAGTGTGCTCTGTGCACCACTTTCAGCTGCATGTCTTGCACAAGAAGAGGTGGTGTTCTGGACCTGCCCTAGACTGGTCAGGGTTTGGACAGCCTTCTTTGAGGCCATGTCCAAGGTGGTAAGGGTGAGGGTGTAGCTGTGCCCAAGGGTGGCAGTCTTCAGGATATCAGACCGCCAGAACTATTCATGGAAAAGATGACCAAGGCCCTGGCCTTTGCCTCCCTAATCGTCAGTCGAAGAATCCTGCTCCGCTGGCGATCAGCAGCACTACCCACGGCTGCAGACTGGCTAACAGATCTGTCGGAATTTCTCCACCTGGAGACTATCAAGCTTGCTATCCAAGGGTCAGAGGATGGCTTCCGCAAAGAGTGGAGGCCATTCACCAACTTGTTCCAGGACCGGTTGGGAATCCAACAGCCAATAGACCGTTGGGGGGTTGGTGCAGGGAACGCAGAGGAAAATTACTTGTATATTGTAACCAAAGCACATATCCTTACCAAATATACAGTGTATAAAAAGTAAAAACTTCAATAAAAACATTAAAAAAATAAATTTGAACATTTTGTAACAAAGGCAAAGTAGTAATTGCTTTATTCTTTAAATAGACTGGACAAATCATATCGGCAAAGTGGTTTGGAGTGGTGTTTTTCATTATGGGGTCGCGACCTGTGGGTGGGTCACGGGATGATGTAAAATGGGTCGCCAAAAACTCCAAAATTGACCCAAAAAGATCGTCCTTATGTTTTTTCCCCATTTTCTCCTGGGTAAATTCTTGCCGCAGTACACAGTGTGGCCACATGAGGGTGATGTAGAGGCCAGTACGGTGGACATTCTTGCCTCCCTGGGTCACTGTTAGACCGATACAGCCTCCAGCAGCGCCCAGTTCTGCAGCAGCTGATCAGCCAGGCTCGTCAGCACCTGCACCTACAACTGAAGAGTTTAAAAGAAAATAAATTATTTATCTTCAAATTTCTTTCCTGAAGAAACTCCTTCTGCGCAGAGCTAGTTTCCAGTAGTAATGAACATTTTTTTTTCCAGGCCTGCCCACCAAAAACCAAGTGACTGCTTACTGGAATATGTTTCCACAAGTACCCCAGTCAGCAACTCAAAGCTGGATCTAGCTCTACAGCAGATCATTCCTGTGTATCCTGTGGGGATCGCCCCACCTTTCAATTAATCCAATGTCACAAAGCTGATTCACGCTTGCCCCATTCTAAACTCCGCTCTGGGGCAACAGGTATGGGTTTGCATACATCCCGGTCAGGAGGGGAAATGCATCTGTTCAAGTACAGTTCATAGGAAGCACGGAGTCAATGATCACACAAAGAGACCAAATTCTGGGTTAACCTTCTGAACCAGATGTATGTTTAATATCTGCCACTGTTACCATTGTCAATTAACTGTGAATTTCTGTTACTATTAACATTGTGTTGGCTGAATTTCTGCTAGTTAATCTTGATGTCTGTTGGATTTCTGTTACTCTCAACTTTGTCAATCAGAACTATGTTTAAAGTTGTGCTGTGTGTGCATAAGGTGTTTGATGTATATTTAAAATGGGGAGCCATTCCCGTAACAGCCTCCCCCGAACAGGTGCCGGAATGTTGCGACTAGGGGCTTTTCACAGTACATTCATTTGAAGCCTACTTGTGACAATAAGCGATTTTCATTTCATTTCATTTCTCCGCTCACTTTCAGAGATCAGTCACTCTCTCAGTGAAACCTTGATAAATGGTGAGCCTCCTTTCTTCTCCATCAGTCCAAAGTGCAGGCGTGTTTCCAAGAATGTCCTCATTTCCCCCTTCAAACATGACGAACGGGATTTTCTATCCCACTGCACCCATTTTCTGGTGCAGCATGCCCCCCACCGGCAGTGGGATTATCCGTCCCCACAGTCGGCTAATGAGGTTTCCCATTGTGGGTAATCCCACGCCGACGGGAAATCCATGGGCGTGAGTGTGCTGCCGGCGAAGCGGAGGATGCCGCACACTTAACAAAAAAATTTAGTTTTTTTTTTTACATTTAATAATACAGAAGTGCCAACAATGAATGTGACATTTATATGGAGAATCTATTGTGAATGTGGGAAAAGTGGGTCACCAGCAAAAAAGTTTGAAAAACACTGGTTTGGAGGATGTTAATTGAATGCATTCTAGAAAATTGCCTCAAATACATTATGGAATAAACTAGGGAAGAGGCTATTTTACACCTTGTTTCGTGTAATGAGACAAGATTAATTAGTATCTTCATGGCGATAAAATGGTGGTCACTCAACTCCATGCATTGAACTTAAATAAAGCAGATTACATTGCCCATCCCTAATTGCCCTTGGGCAGAGTGGCTTGCCCACATTGCTGTGTGGGTATGGATGCACATGTAGGCCAGACTGGGTAAGGACAGCAGATTTCCTTCCCTGAAGGACATTAGTGAACCAGATGGATTTTTAAGAATGGTTCATGGCCATCATTAGATTTTTAATTCCAGATTATTTTTATATGGTGGGATTCAAACCTGCGACCCCAGAGCATTACCCTGTCTCTGGATTACTAGCCCAGTGTCGATACCACTATGCCACTGCCTCCCCAAATCCTTGGTTCACAAAGATTGAGAAATTGCCTAAAATATGTATGACGGTGAAAAATGTATGACAGTAAAAAAGCAATTATGAACATTTAAAAAATATTTCATAATTCTCAACCCATGAACATTTCATTGAAAAATTAACATGATAGGAAAAGAGGTCCACTCATGGCTAACTAAAGAAGCGGAGGATAGTATTAGATTAAAATAAAATACCCATAATATTGCCAAGAGCCGTAAGACTGAAGACTGGGAAGGTTTTAGATAGAAGCAAAGGATAACGGATTGTAAATTGTAAAGTAGCCAAAAATATAAAAAGATTTTAAGAGCTTCTGTAAATATGCAAAAAGAGCAGAACTGTGGATTCCTTAAAAGATGGAGACAAAAGAAATGATAAGTGGTGCGGAAAATGACACACACTAAGCCAATATTGTGTCCATTTTCACATTGGAAGATCGAAAAAACATACAAGAAATAAATGGGGAACCAATGAGAGTGAGGAATTTATTAAAGAAAAAGTACTGGAGAAAGCTCATCTTCTAACTGTGACTCATGACAAACTCTTTGAGGTTACAAAAGAGGTGGCTGCAGAGATAGTGATAACAAGGTCGTGATCTTCAAAATTCTCTAGATTTTAGAGCAGCCCCAGTGGATTGCAAGATGGAAACTATACCACCCATGCTCCAAAAAGGGAGAGAGAAAACAGTACTAGCAGGCCAGTTGGTCAGACATCAGTTTAAGAAAATGCTGAAAACTATGAAGGAAATTTTAACAGGGCATTTAGAAAATCATAATATGATTGGACAGAATCAACGTGGTTTGGTTTTATGAAAGGGAAATTGTGGGGACAAATCTGTGAGATTTTTAAGCATGTAACTAGCAGGGCAGATATTGGGGAATGAGTAGATGTAGTATAATATTTCCAAAAATTAGGAGGTGTCACACAAAAGCTTGTTACACAAGCTAAGAGCTATTAAAAGGTATAATGCAGCATGGAGAGAGAATTAGTCTAAAGGACAGAACACAGGAAGGCTCCAGAACAAGGGGAACAAAGGAAACTCTTCAAAGACACCTTAAAGGCTTACCCTCAAGAAATGGAACATAGACGGCAATGTCTGGGAGACCCTTGCTCAGAAGTGGCCTACTTGGGAGGAACCTTCTGATTGAAGGGACACAATTCTTCAAGGACACCCGACAGCAAGAGGAGGCCCGGAAAAGGAGCCTGAGAAAGGAATACTTGTGACCTAGAGTCCAAAGACCGATTCTTTCTTGTAGTGTGCCAAGCTTAGCCTGATACAATTCAAAGTGGTCCACAAGGCACATATGACTGTGGGCTGAATGCGCAGATTCTTTGAAGGGGTGGAGGATAGGTGTGGGCGGTGTGCAGGTGGGCCCGCAAACCATGTCCATATGTTTTGGGCATGTCCGAGGCTTAGGGGATTTTGGCAGGGATTTGCTGATGTCACGTCAAAGATATTGAAGGTATGGGTCCAGAGGTTGTGATTTTTGTTGTGTCGGAAGACCCGGGAGTCCAGGAGGCAAGGGAGGCTGATGTTTTGGCCTTTGCCTCCCTGGTAGCCCAGAGATGGATCTTATTGGCGTGGAGGGACTCGGAACCCCTGGAATTGAGGGTATGGGTCAGTGACATGGCCGGGTTTCTCAGGCTTGAGAAGATAAAGTTCACTCGGAGGGGATCGATGCTATGGTTCGCCCGGAGGTGGGGGGTTGGATGAGGTGGATAATAGTTAGTAGGAAAGGAAATGTATATGTAAGACATGTTGGTTGGGTGGGTGGGTGTTATTTCCTTTGTTTTGTTCCTGATATCCCTTTTAAAAATATATATATATTTTTTTTAACAAAGGAGTGTACTTCACTTGAAACATGCCAAATTGGAGGCTGGGAGGTGCGGGTGCATGGCAGAAATAGAACACCCAACAGTTTAAAAACATAGAACATACAGTGCAGAAGGAGGCTATTCGGCCCATCGAGTCTGCACCGACCCACTAAAGCCCTCACCTCCACCCTATCCCCGTAACCCAATAACCCCTCCTAACCTTTTTGGACACCACGGGTAATTTGGCATGGCCAATCCACCTAACCTGCATGTCTTTGGACCGTGGGAGGAAACCGGAGCACCCGGAGGAAACCCGCGCAGACACGGGACAATGTGCAGACTCCGCACAGACAGTGACTCAGCGGGGAATCGAACCTGGGAGCCTAGCGCTGTGAAGCCACTGTGCTATTGTAGCCACCTAAGTTGGCCAACTCCCGATTTAAAATGGAGAACAGCAAAGGCTGAAGGGAAATTCAGCCAACACAGGCAGAAACCAGCAGGTGCAGGTTTGCTGTGTATTAAACTCTGCAAAAGCCCAGACAGCATCGCTACCAGCGACCATCAGCATAATAATGTAGCAGCCATCTACATACTAATGAGCAAACCCCGGGAACAATCGCAACATTTAGGACAAACAAAGCTAAGCCAGACTCCCCGCCGCCAGCAGGAGCCAACACAAAGAGGTTAACGGATACCTCAAGACCGCCCATCGAACAGGGAACCGCTCCAGTGTTGTAGAAATCGAATCAAGCGATTGGAACGCTGTCCAATCACCTAGAACCAGGTACAGGGTCCACCCCAAAAGGCGGGTTGCCCCTGGGGACTATAAAAGTTAAGCCCCGAGTTCAGATCGTTCTCCTTGACCGGGTCACTCAGCAACATGAAGCAACCCGAGAGTGAACGGCCCAAGCTGCCGCATCCCTGAAGTAAGTCTCAAGTCGACGCTCGCTACGAGATAGGCGCTCCTAGCTACCAGTCCATACCGGCTTTGAAACCCGCAGTTTCAGATTCTGAACGAAAGGCCATTTGTTCCCCTGACCTGGTGGGCCAGTCCGAAGTTACGTATAGGCCTGTTAGTTGTAGAAGTAGCCTAGACGTAGAATTTGTGCATGAGCAGCGATTGCGGTGCATAATAAATGTGCTTTGATTTGAACCTTATTAATCGGTGTGTTGAGTTATTGATCATTACTTTAACTTGAACCTCGTGGCGGTATCATAAAGATACCTGGCGACTCGAGAGCAAAGGTTATAAAACAAAGCCAATTGAACCAACCAAAAGTTAGCAACACTATCCACTTGTGCTATCGTGCTGCCCCTGCAAATCTAGGCACCACTCTGCAAAACAAAGATCAAAAGCAGTTAATCATAGTTCATAAAACTATTGCAAAACATCAATTATCTGTCCATCAGACCTTGCGCACTGGTGAAGGGTTAATTTGGTTTCCTCTTATTTAACAAGTTATACTTCACAAAGCACACATCAATTTAAATCAACACACGAGCAAAGCATCAAAATGTCAATTCTTTCCACTCAAATCTTTTTCACATAGCTGGTCATTGGAGGGAGAAGTCAAGAAATATCTGTTGATGGCAATCAATTATAGTTTCCGCAGATTATTTTCTCTGCAAAAGGAACTGGAGATTGATTGGCCTGCTGGATATGACCAGCTTCCTCACTAACTCTGGATTTGGGCACTAAAGATTTCTAAAGACACTAAAGGGCAGCACGGTAGCATTGTGGATAGCACAATTGCTTCACAGCTCCAGGGTCCCAGGTTCGATTCCGGCTTGGGTCACTGTCTGTGCGAAGTCTGCACATCCTCCCCGTGTGTGCGTGGATTTGCTCAGGTTTCCTCTCTCAGTCCAAAGATGTGCAGGTTAGGTGGATTGGCCATGATAAATTGCCCTTAGTGTCCAAAATTGCCCTTGGTGTTGGGTGGGGTTACTTGGTTGTGGGGATGGGGTGGAGGTGTTGACCTTGGGTAGCGTGCTCTTTCCAAGAGCCAGTGCAGAGTCGATGGGCTGAATGGTCTCCTTCTGCACTGTAAATTCTATGAAACACCACAGTTTATCCCATTCTGTTTGTGGGATGGATATTGCTCTGGTGTCATAATGACAACACATTATAACATGAAACACCATTTCTAAAGTAATAAATATCACTGTTGTGTTTTCTTCACTTAGATGCACGTCAGTCAAGAGGCAGAAAAACAAGTCGATATTCTTCTTGACCTATAATGTCAGAGAAACATGGGAACAAGGCTGTTTCACGATCATAGAATTTACAGTGCAGGAGGCCACCATTTGGCGCACTGAGTCTGCACTGGCCCTTGGAAAGAGCACCCTACCTAAGTCCATACCTTCACCCTATCCCCGTAACCTCACCTAACCTTTTTTTTTTAACACGAAGGGCAATTTAGCATAGCCAATCCACCTAACCTGCACATCTTTGGACTGTGGGAGGAAACCGGAGCACCCGGAGGAAACCCACGCAGTCACGGAGAGAATGTGCAGACTCCACAGTGTGACCCAAGCCGGGAATCAAACCTGGGACTCTGGAGCTGTGAAGCACTTGTGCTAACCACAGTGCTGTCCAAATGTGCTTTAGAATTCTTTCAACAATAATCACCTTTGTTCCCTCAAATTCAATTTTAGTTTCTGGTTTTGTATTTCCGTTTAGGTGCCAACTATTGGAAAGACAGGGAACCAGTCTCCTTGTTTCAGAAGATGCAGTGCTTATTGTACAATTTAATAAAGGAGCATTGCTCCCCAGCTCGTGTCCTCTCCCCCTCCTGTAGCAGGCAAATTACACATTCTAATTAAGTCTTGATGTTGTTGCAATTAGTGAAAAGAAAGAAATAAAATGTAGGGAAACTCTAATTTTTAGTGCAAGTGGAAACCCATGTAAAAGAATGGCATTTCATCTCAAGGTTGAGATTTATGGCGATTGGAACAAAGCAGAATCAAAGACAAAAAAAAGACATTTATTGACTGCAAATCATTTCAACGAGTCTTATTTTCCTAAACAATCACAGCAAGCCATTTAAACTTCATGTTTGCTTGAACTAATACAGTCATTTTTCATAGATCAATACAATCAATCAATTAATGTACAGACTCCTGAGGTGGTTGTAGTGTAGACTGTAGGTCTCTCAGATTAGACACGATGATTTTGAGAACTGTTCACTTATTGGATTAGGGAGTGAGAAACAGTTCCATAAAGGTTTTTCGATGGATATTCCTTTTTGCTGTGGAGATGCAATACATAACCAGACTGGTGGAATAACATTTTTAACTCAAGAAGCCAACAGTGCATATATCCAAGATACATGAAGAGCTGTTAAATTGGTCTTGATAAATTACTTATCCCTCACCCACAGCCAAACAGCATTTATAATTGCTGCACTGGATCACTTTCACATAGTTGCCGCACCATCAAGTTACAGAGATGCATCACCCCTTCACCATCTCTGACAGAAGAATCATCAAGAGGATGGTGATCATTTATAAAGCAGGGGCTGACGAATAAAGTGAAAATATACACACAAGCCAATATGTAACTTTTTTTCTTGTATCCAAATTAATGCATGGAAACAAGATTTGGCATTGCGGCTCACAAACTGCATATTTAGAAATTGCAACAGTAAAGACAACATTCTGGGTATAACTAGACCATACCTCAGTGTTACTCTGAACGAGGAAGGAAATTTCAAGACTTTTTCCCCCCGAAAATTTAGAATACCCAATTCATTTTTCCAATTAAGGGGCAATCTAGCGTGGCCAATTCACCTACCCTGCACATCTTTGGGTTGTGGATGCAAACCCCACGCAAACGCAGGGAGAATGTGCAAACTCCACACGGACAGTGACCCAGAGCCGGGATCGAACCTGGGACCTCAATGCCATAAGGCTGCAGTGCTACCCACAGCGCCATCGTGCTGCCCAAAATTTCAAGACTTTTAAGTGATTTCACTGGGAAGAGATGCATTGAAATAATTCCTCAAATAATATACATATAATGAAAGAGGGAGGGGAGATTGAAGTAAACATGCTAATTAATATTACCAGTGAGTTTTGGGCTGGAGAGTACAATCAAAAATTTCATGGGAATCAAGGTTAGAGGTTATATTTTTCTACTCAAGATAGCGGGAGTATAGAACAAACTCCCAGAGGTGGCTGCATAGAGCCAATTACTATATATAAAGATATTTTTTTTTAAAGAAAAAGGACCAATCAATCAATGTTAATAAGAAACATTTAATGTTAGAAATATCATCTTCACTTCCTTACACCCATGTCCCAAGATGATAATTTAATGTCCTTAAAATAGTGAGACATGCCAGGTGGTAAAATAGGGAATTCCATAATGGAATAAATCATGCAAGGGCTTTAATTACCATATGGGCTTCTCACACTCGGGCTGTTAACCTCAACTGAACACAAGGTGCAAAGAGAGTTCAATTCGCCAGGTGAGAAAACATTGCAAATAAATTTGCTTAAATACTGAAAAGAATTACCAACCATTGCCATTATAGATATAACATATTACCAATCCAGACCGACCGTGATTCGGTGGCTCAGTGTTAATGCCACCAAAAGGAATTGAACTTGGGGAGCAACAAACTTTACTAAAAAATGTCAAAACTAGTTTTGAATCAAACTGACGTACCCAAATATTGCTTAATTGCCCAATCTCAGTTCAGTGGATGTTACAGAAACCAAAATGTTTTGCAATAACAGCCCACGGCAAAACGGAAAACATTAAAGCATTTCTACAGCTCTAACCCCATTGTGTGGTTTTAAAGCAAGATTCTCATAAATACACATGGCAATTTAGATCCAACCAATTAGACTGAAGACCTTTTGAGGATTTTTTTTAAAGTTGTAAGGGTTAAAAACACAAACTGTATGTTACAAGAAAATAAAAGAAAATTAAATAAAAAAGTAATTTGGAAAATTTAAACTTACTGTTCCCTGGGCAAGGAAAAGGAAGCTTCAGCGTTATACACCAGCAAACTACATTAAGAAGCTAGAATCACCATTGCATTTTCTTTTCCACACAAGTAAACTTAGATGCACATTTCCCCTTCGCTCAGAGTCTCAAAGATCTTTCAAAAGGTATTTACAATTCTCTTAAAAATAAGAAAGAGGAAGCTTAAAGTTCTTACTGGTGCACTCTCATTTCAGTTTAAGAAGTAACAAGACTTTCAAAACACATACAGTTAGCAATTGTGATGTGTTTTGTAGTTATTTCCATCTTGCTGTTAAATTCACCACCTACTTCAAAAAAACAAAATCAAGCTGTTCGGTTCGATCATATTCTATTGCAACAACAGGTGGCAGTGATGGAACACAATATACAGAACTAGTCAAATCCCAAATGGTCTATTGCATTAATAGTTTTTGTAGCTGGTTAAAAAACTTTTGCATACAACTTTACATTATGAAAATTAGGCCCAGATGAAGAATCTACTGTGGTTTCAATCTTGATCAGGAATCTTGTGTGTTGGGGGGGGGTTCTGTCCAATGTCTGTTTCTACAGTCTACACCAAACCAATAAAGCAATTGAAAGGAACATTTTACATTGCAATTAAGTTCAATAATATTGGAATAAAATTTAATAATTGAATAAACAAATATAATTTGTGGCACAGATAAAAACAGCACAGAAGTCTATCTGGTACATGAGGGTCACATAAGAACAGAACACCTTCAAAAGGGTGGAGGTGGGGTTGATGGTGGGAACAGGGAGAATGGGGACAGTTTATTTTCTTTCACTTTTTCAAATATATTTGGCCTTCAATAAATCATGTGCTACTTCATCACTAATACTTAGCCATTCAAGGAACTCAATATTCTATTTACTTCCATTGTGAACACTGAATAAACTGCTATTCTTGGGAGGGGGGGGATTTTTAAAAAATCTTGTGTCTAATATGAGCCAACCTATAGTCTTAAGACTTCCCTATAAATACAGATAAGAGTTTTAACTCCAAGCACCGGTGATGGCCCTGGTTTTGGGCTAATGACTGGATATCATGAAAACCCATTCACACCTTGCAGAACTTCACAGCCTGTATACAGAGGGAATGCTTCTATGCCTATGGTGAAAGAGCCATGCGTCAATCAATCTTGCTGTACAATAGGTTGGTACATCAGTGTTCAACAGACCAGGTATGCAATAGGTTTTGTTTGATAGTCTAATGCAGATGTTAATGAAATTTACCAAAGAGAGACCAGCAATATTAAAATTTAAATGCATTTAAATTTTCAGTCTGAACATGAATGTTAGTGTTGAAATCTAACCCAAAGATATATTTTGCAATCCTATTACTTGCCCACTGAAGACTCCTGAAAAGGCATTCCTTGATCCAAATTAGTCTGTACTTTGCAAAGCTGAAGGAGTCCGAAGCAAGACGAAAGAATGCTTGAAAACAGCTTTGCTGAAATCCCAAGATATTCCACATTGAGTTCCATGGGAGTGTCATTAATGAGGTACCCTTGGTGATGGAGTAGTTTTGTTGCTAGAAGGATTAGAACTCAGCTGCACCTCAACTGCTTTCACATATCTACAATAGAACCATATATGAAAACCAATCCGTCCCAATGGCTTCCATAGGTGAAGTTCTGAAGAGTTTCTGTAATGATAGTTTCTTTATTCCATAATTGCACGGTACAGAGATGGCTCAACATAGTCCCCACGATACCTGGAGTTCAAAACTCGCTGTCGCTTTGACACGGGAGCGGCCTCCTCTTCTGCAAAGATTCCAGTGAAGCGCATGTCTGATGCAACAGACTGCAAAACAAACATAATATATGTTTAAAAATTTACTGTGAAATTCGCACTTGCAAGGAGCAGCAAGACAAAAATCTTTAATCCAGCAGGTTTGCATACATGACAAAAGAAAGAATGAGGAATGCCACAGTGGTCAGATTAGTCTAACGAGGGAGAGATTTGTGCTCAAATTCACACATCTAAACTATTATTGCTCATTAGTTTTAAATGCAAGTTTGAAATATACAGCTATATACATTTCCAAATATTCATACAAGTGGAAAACATCAAAAATAAAAAATAGTAGAACATGAACTAAATGTACTGAAATGAATTTTATCTGAAAACATGATCATTCAAAAAAGGATCCTATACAGGATAAACCATCAGCAAAAAAACTCTTAGGTCATTACAAAAAGAAATCGATAGGTAACTCATCAAATGCTGATGAACGGAGAAAGAGAGGGGGGCCGGGGGGGAGCGAGGGGGCCGGGGGGGAGCGAGGGGGCCGGGGGGGAGCGAGGGGGCCGGGGGGGAGCGAGGGGGCCGGGGGGGAGCGAGGGGGCCGGGGGGGGAGCGAGGGGGCCGGGGGGGGAGCGAGGGGGCCGGGGGGGGAGCGAGGGGGCCGGGGGGGAGCGAGGGGGCCGGGGGGGAGCGAGGGGGCCGGGGGGGGGAGCGAGGGGGCCGGGGGGGGGAGCGAGGGGGCCGGGGGGGGAGCGAGGGGGCCGGGGGGGGAGCGAGGGGGCCGGGGGGGGAGCGAGGGGGCCGGGGGGGGAGCGAGGGGGCCGGGGGGGGAGCGAGGGGGCCGGGGGGGGAGCGAGGGGGCCGGGGGGGGGAGCGAGGGGGCCGGGGGGGGGAGCGAGGGGGCCGGGGGGGGGGAGCGAGGGGGCCGGGGGGGAGCGAGGGGGCCGGGGGGGCCGGGGGGGAGCGAGGGGGCCGGGGGGGCCGGGGGGGAGCGAGGGGGCCGGGGGGGCCGGGGGGGAGCGAGGGGGCCGGGGTGGGAGCGAGGGGGCCGGGGTGGGAGCGAGGGGGCCGGGGTGGGAGCGAGGGGGCCGGGGTGGGAGCGAGGGGGCCGGGGTGGGAGCGAGGGGGCCGGGGTGGGAGCGAGGGGGCCGGGGTGGGAGCGAGGGGGCCGGGGTGGGAGCGAGGGGGCCGGGGTGGGAGCGAGGGGGCCGGGGTGGGAGCGAGGGGGCCGGGGTGGGAGCGAGGGGGCCGGGGTGGGAGCGAGGGGGCCAGGGGGGAGCGAGGGGGCCAGGGGGGAGCGAGGGGGCCAGGGGGGAGCGAGGGGGCCAGGGGGGGAGCGAGGGGGCAAGGAAGGAAGAAAGAGGGGGAAGGAAGAAAGAGGGAGAAGGAAGAAAGAGGGGGAAGAAAGAGGGGGAGGGAAGGAAGAAAGAGGAAGGAAGAAAGAAAGAAAGAGGGAAGGAAGAAAGAAAGAGGGAAGGAAGAAAGAAAGAGGGAAGGAAGAAAGAAAGAGGGAAGGAAGAAAGAAAGAGGGAAGGAAGAAAGAAAGAGGGAAGGAAGAAAGAAAGAGGGAAGGAAGAAAGAAAGAGGGAAGGAAGAGGGGGAGGGAAGGAAGAAAGAGGAAGGAAGAAAGAAAGAAAGAGGGGGTGAAGGAAGAAAGAGGGAAGGAAGAAAGAAAGAGGGAAGGAAGAAAGAGAGAGGGAAGGAAGAAAGAAAGAGGGAAGGAAGAAAGCGCAGTGGGGGAGGCAAGATAGCAGTGGTTAGCACTATGGCTTCATAGCTCCAGGGTCCCATTTGATTCCCAGCTTGGGTCACTGTTTGTGCGGAGTCGGCACGTTCTCCCCGTGTCTGCGTGGGTTTCCTCCCACAGCCCAAAGATGTGATTAGGTGGCTTGGCCATGCCAAATTGCCCTTGGTGTCCAAAAAAAAAAGATTAGGTGGGGTTACGAGGATAGGATGGAGGTGTGGGCTTCAGCAGGGTGTTCTTTCCAAGGGCCGGTGCAGACTTGATGGGCCAAATGACCTCCTTCTGCACTGTAAAGAGAGGGAGAGAAAAGATCCATGTAACAGTGTTATTTGTTGCAGGGAGTTAAAGCTTCAACCCCCTTTGGGTGTAGAAATGTTTCCTAATTTTGCTCTTGGATGTCATCAATTTTGCTCAAGAACAGTCTGGCTAGTCGGTTTACTACTAAACTCCCGAACCAGTGAAAATAGTCCCTCTCAATCTTTAGCAGTTCTGTTACAATCTTGAAAATTATCTAATCATCTATTGACTTTCTAAATTATAAAGATAAAAGAACAGTTTAAGTCATAGAAGCAGAAATAGGCCATTTGGCCCATCGTGTCTGCAATTTATGTTCATAATCAGAGAACCAGATGTGTATGTGTGTGTGTATATGGTGGGGGGGGGGGGGGGTTGCAGACAAAGCAAGCAGTACGAGGAGTGAGGGTGGCCAAGACTTTTAACCAGACAGCATCTTGCCCAGCCTCAATACAACCTGAAGCGGGTTATAGTGATTCCTTTTGAATTGTAATTTCTGTTGTAATGTGGAAACCCTGGCAGCCAGTTTGCACACATCAGGGTCCAACACATAGCAGTAATAATGACTAGCCTCAAGTAATTGTTGGAACCATTTTTCTCCATATATGTGGCCAACATTTAGCCTTTGACAAACAACAAAGATAGGTTAACTTTAAGACTTTCCTGTGTGCAAATACTTGCTGTATTCCCACATTATAACATTTCCATACAATCAAACTTTTTTTAGCCGTTCTTCAAAGTTTATCAAATTTAAAGGCTGATATTTGATTCGAACAACAATGGGGATCCTGAAAATCCCACAAGTGCACAGTAAAAGACAGCAAGCCAGAGGCAAAACTAGAACCATAGAATTCCTACAGTGCAGGAGGCCATTCGAGTCTGCACCGACCCTCTGAAAGAGCACCATATCTAGGCCAACAATGCGCCCTGTCCCTGTAACCCCACCTAACATCTTTGGATACCAAGGGGATTTTTTTTTTTTTTTTTTTTTTTAAATATTTTTTTATTCTCCTTTTTCACATTTTCTCCCAAATTTACACCCAACAATAAACAATAATCAGCAACAAATGTAATGTCAATCCCCATATCAATAACCATGGTCCCACCCTCCCACCAAACCCCAGACATTGGCCCGCATGTTAACATAAACAAATGACAAAAAGGAATCAGGAATCACCCATAGTCACCATTAACACATACAGCCCCCCCCCCCCCCCCAACCCTCCCAGCCCCAACCTCCCTAATTTACGATGTGATCTAATTCACGAAAGTGCATAATGAATAATGGCCATGAATTGTAGAACCCCTCCATCCTTCCCCTCAGTTCAAAATTGACCTTTTCAAGCATTAAGAATTCCAGCAGGTCCCCCTGTCACGCCAGGCGCAGGGTGGAGGGGTTGATCTCCACCCTAACTGGATCTACCTTCGGGCGATCAACGAGGCGAAGGCTACGACATCTGCCTCCGCGCCGGTTTCCAACCCCGGCTGGTCCAACACCCCGAATATGGTCTCCCGAGGGCCCGGGTCCAGTTTCATGTGCAACCCTACACATCTCCATCCAGTAATCCTCCAGCTTTGGACAGGACCAAAACACATGACGTGGTTTGCGGGGAGTCTCCACAAAATTCACACACATCTTCAACTCTTCAAAGAGCCAGCTCATCCTCACCCTTGTAAGGTGCACGCGATACACCACCTTCAACTGTATCAGCCCCAACCTCGCACACGAGGTGGAGGCGTTCACCCTCCGAAGCACCTCACACCAGAAACCCCTCCTCCATACCCTCTCTCCCAACTCTTCCTCCCACTTTGCCTTGATCCCTTCTAGTTGCCGCCTTCTCCTCCTCCAAAAAAGCCCCGTAAACTACCCCTTCTCCAGTCCCCCTGTCGTCAGCAGCTCCTCCAGCAATGTGGAAGCCGGCTCTACTGGAAAAGCTCTGTAATCTCCTTTCTGGCAAAGTCTTGAACCTGCATGTATCTAAATATGTCCCCCTGCTCCAGCCCATACTTCGCTCCAGCTCCTTCAATCCCGCAAACTGACCCCAAGAAATAAATCTTTTAGTGTTTTAATTCCTTTCTCCTCCCATCTCCGAAAATTTCCATCCCACTTCCCTGGCTCAAATCTATGGTTCCCCCGAATCGGCATTTCCCTTGACCCTGCCCCCAACCTGAAGTGCTGTCGAAACTGCCTCCAAATTCTTAACAAAGCTATTACTACCTGACTCCCTGAGCATCGCCCCGGGGCCGTCGGGAGCGGCGCTGTTGCTAGCGCCTTCAATCCTGACCCCCTACACAAACTCGCCTCCATTCTGAACCATTGGGAGTCAACAACTCCGTACCTTCTCCACATTCGCCGCCCAGAAATAATACATCAGGTTCAGAAGACCCCAAACCCCCTGCCTGCCTTCCTCTCTGTAGTAGCACCTTTTTAATTTTGGCCACCTTTCCTCCCCATCTGAACGAGGTAATCATCCCTTCAATCGCTCTAAAAAATGCCGTTGGTCGTGAAATCGGCAGGCATTGAAAAATAAACAGAAATCACGGCAGCATATTCATTTTAACCGCCTGTACCCGACCTACCAATGACAGAGAGGCCATCCCACCTTGCCAGATCAGCTTTTACTCTCCCCACCAAACTAGAAATATTGTACCTACGAAGCCCCCCCCAATCTAGGGCAATCTGGATACCAAGGGGATATTTAGCATGGCCAATCCACCTAGCCTGCACTTCTTTGAACTGTGGGAGGAAACCAGAGCACCCAGAGGAAACCCACGCAGACATGAAGAGAAAGTGCCGTACAGTCACCCAAGGTGGAAATTGAGCCCGGTCTCTGGCGCTGTGATGCAGCAGCGCCAACGACTGTGCCGCCGTGCCACTCCAGAGTTAACAAATGATTTCCTGCATTGCTACACATTTGACAAACTTAAACAAACAAACATTTAACTGTTATAAAAGTACACACATTTTTATTAATAACAGATGGAGTGGAACCCTGGACATTAATGAAAGGCAGTCCTCAGATCTACGTCAGAACCACATGGTTCTAAGTCAGGATTGATTTTTCCACAAAAAGAATGTTATAAAATCGGAGATTTGTTCCTGAATCAAGGACCTGCTGATCACCAAATTAACCCAGGATTTTGCACTCCAATCAATTAGAATATGTAGCAATATAATTCAGAAAAGTTTGGAAACACTAAGATTCATCAAGTAAAAATGCATCAGAAACAGCAATTAAGTTGGGGAGATGGGTGGTGCAGAACGCCGATGCGCACATATGAATGTTTGAACTTGTTTGCAGGCATGGAGCTGTAAAGTCAAAACTGATGTTGTTCATTCAGAGTGTCAATTTTAAAAACATCGTTAAGTGCCATTCATCATGGCAACTTCCGGTGACGGCAGGCGGGAGGCAGCCGCACATTGGAGGGCTCCCATTCGGGAACAGCATTTTCGGGGTTTAACGCCCGGTCCCAGGGGCAATGGAGGCAGCAAAAGCAGGGGGAAGGCACAGTGAAGGGAAATGTCGAAAATAAGTTTAAAAAACGGCCGTGAAAAAACGACTGAAAGTCCGTCAGGGAGTGGAAAGGTCACCGCGGGGACGGCAAGAAAAGTGGAGGCTGGGGCACCAGGGGAGGCGCATGCCCACGGCTGAAGAAATGACTACGGTGATGGCCATGGAACTCAAAAAGCAGTTCACAAAACACATTGAGGCGATGAGGAAGGAGATGGGGACGGTATTGAAAGTGCTGGTGGAGGAGGCGATAGGGCGGCGGTATTGAGTGCAGTGGCGGAGGTGTGGGAGCAAGGTGAGGTGCTGAAGGAAGTGGAAGAGACATTATTGCAGCACAGTGATCAACTTACCCCTGATGGGGAAGGAGATGCGGAAGGTGATAGAGATCAACAAGGGTCTGCGAGCCAAAATGGACGACTTGGAAAACAGATCCAGGCGACAGAATGAGGATTGTGGGTCTGCCCAAAGGAGTGGAGGGGCCCGAGGCCAACTGAGTATTTTGCCACGATGTTGGCGAAGCTAATGGGGGGAGGGGGATGATCCCTCCGATCGGAACTGGATCGGGCTCATCGGTCGTGGAGGCCTGTACCAAAGGAGAGTGAGCCGCCAAGAGTAGTGACTGTGTTTTCGTAGGTACAGTGTGAAGGAGAAGGTCCTGTGCTGGGCAAAGCAGAAGTGGGTGGTGCAGTGGGCTGAAGCTGGTATATGCATATATCAGGACTTTACGGTGGAGCTGGCGAGGAGGCAGGCTGCCTTCAGCCGGATGAAGAGGGCATTGTACATCAGTAAGGTGCAGTGCGGCATAGTATACCCAGCTGAGGGTGACCTACAAATCCAAGGACTTTTATTTTGGGACGGCAGAAGCAGCGGAGGAGTTTGCGAAGGCAGAAGGACTGTGGCTGAATTGAGAAATGGTCATGTACCGCTGTAGCCTCATGTAACTATTTTTTCACTGCGTGCTGGTGTACGTGCTAAATGAGCCAACGTTGTATATATTTGGACAAGGGACACTTGCAATGATGGTTCTTTGGGGCTTGGGTGTATATGCAGGATGTGTGTGCTAAAGGGGATTTCTTGGTTTTCCTGGGACCAGGCAGGGAGAGTGTGGGGGGGGGGGGGGGGCTGTGGCCATCGGAGCCTGGCAAAACAGGTTCCGCTGAGTCTAGCCGGGGTGGAAAGTTGCAGGGAAGGAACAGAGGTTGAAGGGGGGGGGGGAAGAGAAAGAGTTTTAAAAGAGGAAGTGGAGGGGAGGAGTTTTTTTTGGGGGGGGGGGGGGGGGGGGGGGGGGGGGTTACAATTCATGGGTGTCATTTACGGTACTCTTTCGGGGATTGGATGGCATTGAATGTTAGGGGGGTGGGGGTGGACTGTATAGGTCAATGGTGACCATAGGCGATTCCGGATTCCTTTTTCTTTTCTACTTTGTTTTTCCCACCATGGGAGGGTTTGTTTTATTTGATGCTTATATTGTCAGGTGGGGCGTTGTTTGGGGTGGTGTGATGATGGGATCGTTGTTGTTAAGGGGATTAGGGACGGTATTTGTTACCGTTTACTCCTTGTTGGTGGGGTGTAAATTCTGAAGAAAATGTGAAAATGGAGAATAAAAATATTTTACAAAAATAAAAAGTGCCATTCATCATAACTTGAAGATTATAAAGTCGAGAATTGCCTGTACATTGCACATGACCATTCACTTCCTGCAGGGGGCTAAATAAATTGAGTGGGATACAGTCTATGTCAGCTGCACTCCGGTTACTGGCATGCAATGGTTCTCAAAGGAAACAAAGCTCGGATCAATCTCGGTTAGGTTTAAAATTGCAGCAGGAACTGATGATAACATACTAACCAGCCTGGACTTGACTTTTTTGGGAAGTTCCTCATTAAGAGTGTACACATCCTCTCTCTTCACCATCAGTTGGGATGCATCTTCAAACTCCACCTGAATGGATAAGTAAGGCATAGTCAGGTATGCACTGGGAACTGAAGATTTGCCAAATTAGTTAAAACTTAGTCTCAGGAATGAGAGGATAGAACAGAGAAATTGAAGGAGTGGGTCATTTGGTCCTTCAAGCCTGCTCTGCTATTCAAGATCATGCTGATTTTTAAATCTTAACACCACCTTCGCGCACTATCGCCATATCCCTCAATTTGCTTTCTACCAGAAAATCCGTTATTTCCTAACTGGGTATTCACAGCTCTCTGGGGTAGAGAACTCCAGGAATGAAGATATTTCTTCTCATCGTGGTTCTAAATAGTCAACGCCTTATTGAGTCTAACCCTCGCTCAAGAGATCACAGCCAGAGGGCACATCCTCACAGCAAATAATATGTTTCAATTAGACCATCTCTCATTCTTCTGAATTCTAGGGAATAAAGGGATAGTCTATACTATCTCTTTTCCCAGGAATCCATCTCATGAACTTTCAAGGAACTCAAGGCCACTATTATCCTTCCTTTGGGAAAGAGACTCTTTACATAGTACTCCAGGCATGGTCTCGCCAAGGCCATGTGCAATTGCAGTAAAATCTCTTTATTCTTAAGTGCCAATCCCTTTGTAATAAAAACTTTCTTGGTTGCTTGATATATCTGCATTTTAACTTTCTGTAATTCATGTACAAACTCAAGAGAGTAGCTGGATAATTACATAAAAAGTTACCTGCATTTAACATACTTTGACTTTTGAATGCCTGTTTATAGGACATGCATATATCATAGAATTTACATTGCAGAAGGAGGCCATTGGACCCATCATGTCTTCACCAGCCCTTGGAAAGAGCACCCTACTTAACCCCATGCCTTCACGCTATCCCTGTAACCCAATGAAACCTTTTGGACACTAAGGAACAATTTAGCATGACCAATCCACCTAACCTGCACATCTTTGGACTGTGGGAGGAAACCGGAGCACCCGGAGGAAACCCATGCAGACACGGGGAGAAAGTGCAAACTCCACACAGTCACCCCAGGCCTGGATCCCTGGAGCTGTGAGGCAGCAGTGCTAACCACTGTGCCACCATATATGCAGTTTCTGTTTGAAGGATCAAGAGATCTAAAAGGGATGGAAGACCTATGTTTTAAAGAAACCACATTCCATTTTGTCAAGGCTGAGTAAACTAGCCAATTACTCGGTGGGCATTATTGAACCAATTGCCTGGAGAAGTGTAGGAGGAATTTTTGACATACTAGATTGATAATTATTTAACCATGTGAGCAGCCAAGGGGGAAAATTATTATTTTCTATGAGGTCAGCAATAGTAACACATGCTGACAATACCCTGGTTGCACATCAACTACAGTAAGGCCTCATCACTTAAGTCAATTTTGCTTTAGGACCTTTTGTTCTGATTTACGTTTCCATTTTACGCTGTCTGCACTGTGGCCCCACCCGCCACCATGTTCTGATGCTGGAGCCACTGCTGCAATCACCAGAGGCCCAGGTTGCATGGAGAGCCCCCATGTCGTATTTTTGTTATCTGCAGTGATGTTTTATTTTGCAAGTTACACACACCACATACACACTTCAGGCTTATCACTATGCAAAATTAATTGTGAATGGTTCCTTACCTGGTACAGCTGTATAACATGTGATGCTACAAACTGGGCTCCATATACTAGCCCATCGGTCCATCTGACTTGTACTACCTCTCCCCCTTCAGGGGGTCCCAAATGAAGACAGTCACGGCTCTAAAGATCAGCAGAAAATACAAGAATCAGAAATTTCTATTAGAGTTCGAAGCAGTCAAAGATCATCTTTAGAACAATGTAAATTTATTAACAATGGGTAATAATAATGCAACATGTTTGATACAAGGCATTCTTCAGTGGGAAATACATAAAACATTATTTCAATGGCACTGCAATAAAAAGGCATCTTAAGATTGAAAAATAGGTAAGTATATTTAATTCACAAATGCCATGTTCATTATGGTAACAGAACTGAGAACGATCATCCTCATATCTATGAAAAGGGTGCATTGGACAGCCACTTTCGGACGTTTAGTGCAGTCGTCTGGCCAGTACAAAACTGGGTGGAAGACACAGATTAAGACCAAATTCCAAAAACTCCCCAAACTCATTCTGATGTCAGGCAAATATTTCTGTAGTTTCAGATTTACTATCATGAAGAATTGAGAATTGAGCTGACCACTGCTTAAAAACGTTACATGAATCTTGACATACTATTATGTTCTGACACAAGTTAGAAACAAAATCTTCGCCTACCACAATGTCCTCTGGATACAAGTTGTCACTGAAGGAACCATCATCAAAATTCACTTCATAGAACGTTTCTTTACTCAGTCCTGCCACCTCACACTGGTAAAAACGTCCATTCTTGTGCTTCGAGATGACCTTCTGCCCAATTTCAATATCATTCAAAGATGATTTGGCACGCTGTGGAAAGGAAATAAGCAGAATTTTTTTGAGGACTCCACCGATATCAACTATTCAGAAAAATAAAATATCCAATACCAAATAAAGCTACTTTGTTTGCCATGTTTACCAATGCGACAGCATTTGAATGAAAAATGAAAATCGCTTATTGTCACAAGTAGTCTTCAATGAAGTTACTGTGAAAAGCCCCTAGTCGCCACATTCCGGCGCCTGTTCGGGGAGGCTGTTACGGGAATTGAACCGTGGCTGCTGGCCTGCTTTAAAAGCCAGCGATTTAGCCCAGTGAAGTTTTGTCCCAGACTCTCCAGCTAAAAAGAAATAGCGGCAGTGGACCAACATCTACCCCACTGAGCCTGCTCCACCATTCAATACAGTACTTGGTTCACTTGAATGTAATTTATTCTTCAGGACCCTTTTCACTCCCCCAGATTTTACATGGTCTGCAAGGCCAGAGTGCAGGCAATGCTGAACTCAGGGCCTGCCACTGTGACCAAAGGCGCCGTGCTGCAGGGAGAGAGCGAGTCCCGAGATCCCGGAGCAGAAACACATCACAGGGATAGGAAGCTACCAGGCGTTGATCAGGTGGTGAACTGTAAGCGCTGCACCCACTCCTCCCCGACCCTGCTCCAACTGCTCTTACTCCACTTCTGCAGAACACCTGGGAAAGGAGGTGGGGGAGGAAGAGAACAAGGCAAAAGTTGAGCTGAGTGCCGCAGTGCTGTGGGTGAGACACACAAGCTGCACTAGTTAGTGATTTAGTTTATTTTGCAAATTACTCCGGTTAGGAATGCACAGGTGTTGACTTCCGGGTGCGGCTATGCAGAGCTAGGTCGCATATTCGGCAGCTCCTGCTTGGAACGGACTTTTGGGCTCTTTTACAGGGCCCCCACGGCATTTGTTTGACATTTCCCGGTGTGGGAAGAAGGCGGCAATATTCCCCCGACAGTGTCCCCCAGGAAGGGTATGTCTCTTGGTTGCCAGACACACGCAGAAACAGTGAAAGATTTGGCTGCAACTACAGGATAAACAGGGCCTCTTCCAGCATGCAGGCGGGGGAAGGGCAAGCTTAAAGCTGCAAGCTGACCTGAGGGCCTGTATCAAAGGTGAATTCTAGCAGCAGAGGGAACAACTGTGAAAAGACCTCATCAAGGCCACTGAAGGGACTTCCGGTTGCGGTGATGCCTAGCTAGCCGCACGCTTCGGCGGCTCCAGCTCCGACGGACCTTCGGGCTCTTTTAAGAGCCTCAACGGGGAATTTTTCGACGACGCAACCCGGTGTGGGGCGTGTGAGAAGGGAGTCCCCCCCAAACGAAGGAGGAAAAAACCGGCGGCGGCGGCTGCAGCGCGAGGAATCGTCGACCAAAGGGTCAGAAAGAGAGAAGTACAAGATGGCGGCGGAGAAAGCGCAGGCGACATGGGGGCCTGAGCATGAAATTGTGAGACGGTGCGTGGAGCTGCTGAAGAGGGAGGTGCTGACCCCGTTGCTACAGGCAATTGAGGGGCTCAAGGAGACATTAAAGACCCAGGAGACAGAGCTCCGTGTGGTGGAGCAGAAGGTGACAGATATTGAGGACGAGATCCTGGGCCTGGCGGTTAAGACACAGACGCACGAGGCACTTCATAAAAAGTGTACTGAAAGGATCGAAGCCCTAGAAAATGGAGCGCGAAGGAAGAACCTTCGGATACTGGGTCTCCCTGAGGGTGTGGAAGGAGTGGACTGTGGAGCGTACGCAAGTACGATGCTGAGCTCACTGATGGGTGCTGAGGCCCCTACGGGCCCCTTGGAGGTGGAGTGGGCAAATCGGATTCCGGCGAGAAGACCAAAAGCGGGAGAACCACCCAGGGCGATAATCGTGCGATTTTACCGCCTTAAGGATAGAGAAGAGGTCCTGAGATGGGCTAAAAAGGTGCGGAGTAGCAGATGGGAGAATGCAGTGGTACGGGTATACCAGGATTGGAGTGCGGAGGTGGCGAGAAGGAGGGCGAGCTTCAACCGAGCCAAAGAGGTGTTGCATAAAAGGAAGGTGAAGTTCGGGATGCTGCAGCCGGCAAGACTATGGGTCACGTATCAGGAGAGACACCATTATTTCGAGACGGCGGAGGAAGCATGGACCTTCATCAAAGAAGAGAAATTGGATCGGAACTGAGGGACTGATGCTGCAGGAAATGTTATTGTTAATGTTACGGTGGAAGTTAATTGAGAAGTAAACAGGGAAGGGGGGAGACATTGGGGAAATGTGGGCGCCGGTGAGGGGGGAAAGACGGGACATAGTTGGAGAATGGGGAAGGGGAGGGGGAGGGGAAAGGGAGCTGCGCCATAAGAGGCGGGTCAGGTAAAGGGATGTTCCCGCACCAGAAAGAATAAGGCGAAAAGACAGGCGCAAGGCGGATGGGAGTTCCCCACATGGGGAGGTCGAGGAGTGAGCAGGAGTAGCCGGGGTCAGTTGAAGTCAGCTGACTTACGGAAGTAATATGGGGGGAGCAATCAAGCTAGAAAGAGATCTAGCGGGGAGGGGAGGAGGGAGGGAGAAGGGGGGGGGGGGCACAACTGGGTTGCTGCTGCGGAAATCCAAAAGGAAATGGCTAAAGAGTGGGTGGGCGGGGATGGTGTGCGACGCTGGGGGAGCGAGCGGGAGCGCGGAGGCGGGATATGGGACTGGCCTAGAGAAGGTAATGGCTAGTTGAAAAAAAAAAAAAAAAAAAGGAATGCACAGGTGTTGCATATGTGGTACAGTATTTCAACATGTTACATAGGTTCCTTTATTGCCTGGACAAACCAAACCCTATCATTGGTTTAGTACAGGGCTAAAGAGCTGGCTTTTAAAGCAGACCAAGGCAGGCCAGCAGCACTGTTCAATTCCCGTACCAGCCTCCCTGAACAGGCGCCGGAATGTGGCGACTAGGGGCTTTTCACAGTAACTTCATTTGAAGCCTACTTGTGACAATAAGTGATTTTCATTTCAATGGGAACCCACAATTCACTTAAAAGTCACAATTTCCTGGATCACAACCACAACGTTGAGCGAGGATTTACTGAATGATTGTGACTGACCTAATTCTTCTATTGCATCTTTCGACCCCCTCCCCACATGCATCTCCACATCACATTCATTGATTCAGAGATGCAAAAAAAATCTCTCTCCCAGTCCTGAAATCTATTCAATGATGGAGCAATCATAATCCTGAGGTAGGGAATTACAAAGATTTCTCTTCATGTCTGTCCTAAATGGCGTTATTTGGAGATGCTGTTTTTGCTAAGCTAACAGTGGAGCAGAACTTGGGAGAGCAATATTTAAATATTCACATTTAACAGCACATCTATTTTGAGGCTGACCTTGCGATACGGTTTGCCCATTAATAATAGTGAACTTCATTAGCTGTACTATTATTTTGTCAGTAGATTCTGCCATAATATTTTACCTTGGAGACCATCAGTCCTACTAAATTATAACCGGCTGAACTTCGTTGCAATGGCTTCTAAAAAAATTATTGATTTCTTACACTAAAAACGATGCTTCAGGCAGCACGGTGGCGCAGTGGGTAGCACTGCTGCCTCACGGCGCCGAGGTCCCAGGCTCGATCCCGGCTCTGGGTCACTGTCCGTGTGGAGTTTGCACATTCTCCCATGTTTGCGTGGGTTTCACCCCCACAACCCAAAAGTTGCGCAGGGTAGGTGAATTGGCCAGGCTAAAATTGCCCCTTAATTGGAAAAAATGAATTGGGGGACTCTAAAATTGAAAAAAAAACGATGTCTCCTCCTTCAATGCTAGTGAATGAGTAAATGATGTAATACAATATATTGTATGTTTTCAGCACTATTCACAACTCAGATACTGAAGCAGTCCATGAGCAGCAAGACCAGGACAACATACAGGCCTGGGCTGTTAAGTGACAAGTAACATTTGTGCTAAACAAGTGTCAGGCAATGACCATCTGTAGTAAGAGAATCTAGCCACCTCCCGTTTATAATAATAATCGCTTGTCACAAGTAGGCTTCAAATGAAGTTGCTGTGAAAAGTCCCTGGTTGCCACATTCCGGCGCCGGTTCAGGGAGGCCAGTACAGGAATTGAACCCGCGCTGCTGGCCTTGTTCTGCATTACAAGCCAGCTGTTTAGCCCAATGTGCTAAACCAGCCCCTTTATAGCATTCAGCCGTCACTGAATCCCCCACTAACAACATCCTGGGGATTATCATTCACAAAAGTGAAACTAGACCAGCCATATACATAATGCACTACAAGAGTAGGTCAGAGGCTGGGAAATCTGTGCGGAGTCTGCACGTCCTCTCAGTGTGTGCGTGGGTTTTCTCCAGGTGCTCCGGTTTCCTCCCACAGTCCAAAGATGTTCAGATTAGGTGGATTGGCCACGATAAATTGCCCTTAGTGTCCAAAATTGCTCTTAGTTGGGTGGGGTTACTGGATTATGGGGATAGGGTGGAGGTGTTGACCTTAGGTAGGGTGCTCTTTCCAAGAGCCGGTGCAGACTCGATGGGCCGAATGGCCTCCTTCTGCAGTGTAAATTCTATGATCTGCAGTGAATAACATTGCGTGACTTCCCATTGCCTGTCCATCATCGAAAAGGCATAAGTAGGACTGCAATGGAATACTCGCAGGTTATGGTACTTCAGGTTCATGCCGCTTTTAAAAATGACTTGAACGAGGGTTCCTGTCTCCTACCAGCCTTTTAGCTGCAAGTTCCAGATCCCATCATTCTACTGGAAAAAAATTCTCAACTTGCCTCTAATCCTACCAATTACTTCAAAGTCTACAGGCAATTGGCCCCTCTTCAAAGGGAATAAATAGGTCCTTCCAATCCACTCAATCTTTTATGCTTTTGTACACCAATGTTTCTTATCATACTCCGCTGTTCCGAATAACCTAGACTATCCAATCATTCTTCGTACCTAATGTTCTCCAGTCCTGGTAATATCCCCATAAATCTCCATCATACCTTCTACAGTGTAATCACATCCTTACTGTAATGCAGTGACCTGAACTCCAGCCGTATATGACACAAAAGTTAACATGTGCAACAAAATAAGAGGGAGCATCTGCAATTTACTCATCATGATTGGCACAATCACTACTGAACATACCATTTCAAAATGTTTCATCTTCTCACTGAAATCTTGCTTATCCATTATTTTATAGAGAACCAAATTCAAAGTGCGCAAATGACATCGAACAACGATAGACCATAAGGGTAATAACAGACTTCAGGAGGATGTAGACAGACTGGACACATACGTAGGCAGATGAAATTTAACTCTGAGAATTATGACGCAACACATTTGGTAGGAGCAACACAAACTAAGTGGGACAATTTTCAAGGGGTTACAGGAACAGATCAAGGTAATGTACATACAAAATGTCTGGAAGTGTCAGGAGTGTGAGAAGTGGGTTAGAAATAAATGAGATTACTGGTTTCATCAATAGCGAAACAAAAGCTTGAAAGTTATGCCAAACACTTTTTAATGCTGGTTAGACCTCAGTTGCAGCACTCTTGTTAAATTCAACACACCGTATTTTAGGAAGAATGACAAGGCTTTGGATAGGTTGCTATTAACAATTTAATTAGAATGGTACCAGGAATGAGGGACTTGCGTTATGTATGCTGAAAAGAAGGTTTCGCGTCAACATTTTTTATCTTGCATTCATCAGGACAATTCACAATACCAATGTATGGATAAACAACAAATTTATGTTGCACTAGAAGAGTGTTCATTAGTTGGTAAGTGTGCTGATTGGTCGAGGCGTTGCCATTGAAAATGCTCCAGTTGATGGTGACTGACAGTTAACTGCCGAGTACTATTTGAAACCAGGTTATCGGATTGGTCAAGGCAGTGCTCTGAGGAATGAACCAGTGAATGGCTTGTCACTTATTTTATTTAGCTGAAACAGGCACAATGTGTGTGCATGTTCTGTCTGCAAAGAACATGGATGTGTGTACGAATATATGTAGCTTCCAGGACGCACTGCGAGTCCAACTGAATCTCAATTGGTTGTCGGCATAATTCTTAGGACGCTGAAGATTATTTAGCAAATGGTTGTCCAAACTCAGAATCAGTTTAGACTTGGTTTTCAGTGAGTCCAGCTTGCAGAGAAGCTGGGTTTTTCCTTAGAGCATAGGAGGTTAAGGTGAGA
This sequence comes from Scyliorhinus torazame, assembly GCF_047496885.1. Classification (NCBI taxonomy): domain Eukaryota; kingdom Metazoa; phylum Chordata; class Chondrichthyes; order Carcharhiniformes; family Scyliorhinidae; genus Scyliorhinus; species Scyliorhinus torazame. The sequence continues at coordinate 47,018,001 of NC_092713.1, read as the reverse complement.
CTTGATAAGAGGCCATTATGAATGATTTTGAGTAAATAAGGAAAAGCGCTTTCTGGCGCAGAAGGGTCAATAATAGGAGGCGAGACATTCAAGGTGACAAGAAACAGAAGCAATGCAAGGAAAGCATTTTTAAAAACAGAGCTTTTGTGATGTGGAATGCTTTGCTTGAAAGGATGGTAGAAGCAGGTTCAACAGTAACATTCAAGAAGGGAATTGGATGAACGCTTGAAGGGAAATTTATTTTTTGAGCTATGGGGAAAGAGCAGGGAAGTGGGATTAATTGGATAGTTCTACGAAATAGCTAACATGTGCATGATGGCCCAACTGGTCTCCTTCTATGGTGCATCATCCTATAATTATGCTCCATGATTGATAATGATCAGTCATACAAGGGTGGTGGAAGTTAATTTGATGGATGCATCAAAAGAAAAATAGATGAGCACTACTATGATAAAGAGCCAAGCGGAAGAGAAAGTGACTGGATTACTCTAGAGCAGGCATCGTCAAACTCAGGGGCGCGACCTGGGGTGGGTCGTGGGCGGGTGTCGGGAGGGTCGCGGAGCCGTCCGTCGCATGGTTCCCGATCGCGCAAATCTTCGTGCAGCAGCCGGCTTTTAATAATGTCGGCTGCGAGCGGCCTTCAAAATGGTCAGAAACAGATTTTAAAAATTTGGCTGCACTGCGCATGTGTGCCCGATCATCGGTGCACATGCGCAAAACTCTGCGCACGTGCACCAATGATCGGGCACGCACGCGCAGTGCAGCCAAATTTTTTTTTGTATGGTCGCAGCCTTTTTTTTTTATACAAGTTCGGGGGGCGGCCATCGTGGGAGGCGAAGGTCAGCCGGTTGGTAAAAATGGGTCCCTGGGAAAAAAGTTTGAAAAACACTGCTCTGGAGAGCTGGCATGGAAGCGGTGGTCCAAAGTGGGTCCTTATTCATAATCTTAGAATAAGAGGTAATAATAATAATCTTTATTGTCACAAGTAGGCTTACATTAACACTGCAATGAAGTTACTGTGAAAAGCCCCTAGTCGAGCAAATTTAAAACAGATCTGAGGAAAAACTACTTTTCCCAAAGGGTTGTGAATCTGTGGAATTCGCTACCCCAGAGTGCGGTGGATGCAGAGACAGTGAGCAAATTTAAGGAGGGAGTTAAGACAGATTTTTAATTGGTAATGGGTTGAAGGGTGATGGAGAACGGGCAGGACGGTGAAGTGAGACCAGGATGGGATCAGCCATGATCACATTAAGGGTGTTAGGCTCGGGGGGCTAAATTGCCTACTCCCGGTCCTAGACCTTGTGTTCGAGGGAGGAGATGCTCTGACTGATTTCACAATCCAGCTCTTGGTCTGTAACATTATAGGTAGCAGATGAGGAACATATCAGCCATGATAGAATGGCAGAGCAGACTCGATGGGCCAAATTACCTAGTTCTGCTCCTATACCTTGTGTGTTAAAATGAATGATTTAAGTAGTGACTGAAGTGAACTTTGCAACATTCTAGGCTGCTGCCAGTTTCATGGTTTTAAAGATACACTACCCCATTATCAGGTTTTACTCTGGACAGTCCTGGTAATGGAAATTGCCCACAGATTTAGGGCAGGAAAACAGTTGAGGAAAAAGCATCCCAGATGAAATATGATATCCACACTTTATCAAAAGAGGATGTTATGGACACTGAAAGCAATTATTCCCTTCTAACCTTAATTTATGCTATTTTTAAGTATCATGGATTAAGAGTTAATGATTTAAACCAAAACCTCCTGAAACATGTTTCCAGGTAGCAACCACAATTAAAACATGAATATCTTCAAAATTTAAATGGAATTAGTAATACACCCACACATGAACATCTGAATTACTAGCGAGTGTAAGTCACTTGGTCCCTAGAGCTTGTTCAGCCAGTTATCATCATAGCCGATTTATTTTAACCTTAACTTCACATTCTTGCCCATCTCCGATAACATTTCACCCCCTTGCTCATCAAAAAACTGTCTACTGACGTCCGGAGATGGCCATGAGCTGAGCCGTTGCACGGAAAGTAGGTCTCGCCTAAGAACGTAACTGAGGACTATTAACGACCCCCCCAATAGCAGCAGAGAGATAGAGGAACAGATTGGGCGGCAGATCTTGGAAAAGTGCAGAAGTAACAGTTGTTGTCATGGGTGACTTCAACTTCCCTAATATTGACTGGAACCTCCTTACTGCAAATGGTTTGGATGGAGCAGATTTTGTCAGGTGTGAAAAGGAAGGATTCCGGACTCAATATGTAGATAGGCCGACTGGGGGTGGGGGGGGGGGGCATATTGGACTTGGTGCTCGGCAACAAACCAGGCCAGGTGTCAGATGTCTCGGTGGGAGAGCATTTCGGTGACAGTGACCACAACTCCTTGACCTTTACCATAGTCATGGAGGGGGATAGGAACACACAATATGAGAAGGTATTTAATTGGGGGAGGGGAAATTATACTGCTATTCGACAGGAGCTGAGGAGCATAAAGTGGGAACAATTGTTCTTGGGGAAATGCACAACAGTAATGTGGGGGCTGTTTAAGGAGCACTTGCTGCGAGTGCTGGATAGTTTTGTCCCACTGAGACGAGGAAGGAATGGCTAGGTGAAGGAGCCTTGGATGACAAGAGAACGGGAGCTTCTAGTCAAGGGGAAGGAAGCTTACGCAAGGTTGAGGAAGCAAGGATCTGACTCGGCTCTAGAGGGTTACCAGGTAGCCAGGAAGAAACTCAAAAATGGACTGAGGAGAGCTAGAAGGGGGCATGAAAAAGCCCTGGCGGGAAGGATTAGGGAAAACCCCAAGACGTTCTACACTTATGTGAGAAATAAGAGGATGGTCAGAGTGAGAGTAGGGCCGATCAGGGATAGTGGGAGGAACTTGTGCCTAGAGTCTGAAGAGATGGGGGGGGGGGGGGGGAGGCCCTAAATGAATACTTTGCTTCAGTATTCACTAGAGAGACCTTGTTGCCCATGAGAACAGTGTGAACCAGGTTAATAGACTTGAACAGGTTGATATTAAGGAGGTGGATGTGCTGGAAATTTTGAAAAGCATCAGGATAGACAAGTCCCCTGGGCCTGACGGGAAGCGAGGGAGGAGATGGTGATGATCTTTGCATCCTCACTCTCCACTGGAGTAGTACCGGATGATTGGAGGGAGGCGAATGTTGTTCCCCTATTCAAGAAAGGGAATAGGGAAATCCCTGGGAATTACCGACCCATCAGTCTTACGTCTGTGGTGAGCAAAATATTGGAAAGGATTCTGAGCGATAGGATTTATGATTATTTAGAAAAACAGTTTGATTAAAGATAGTCAGCATGGCTTTGTGACGGGCAGGTCATGCCTCACAAGTCTCATTGAATTCTTTGGAGGATGTGACGAGACACATTGATGAAGGTTGGGCAGTGGATGTGGTGTATATGGATTTCAGTAAGGCATTTGATAAGGTTCCCCATGGTAGGCTTATTCAGAAAGTTAGGGGGCATGGGATACTGGGAAATTTGGCTCTCTGGATACAGAATTGGCTGGCCGAAAGACAGCGAGTGGTAGTGGATGGAAAGTATTCCGCCTGGAGGTTGACCAGTGGTGTCCCGCAAGGATCTGTTCTGGGGCCTCTGCTCTTTGTGGTTTTTATAAATGACTTGGATGAGGGAGTGGAAGGGTGGGTTAGTAAGTTTGCCGATGACACAAAGGTTGGTGGAGTTGTAGATAGTGTTGAGGGTTGTTGCAGGTTACAACAGGACATTGACAGGATGCAGAGCTGGGCTGAGAAGTGGCAGATGGAGTTCAACATTGATAAATGAAGTGATTCATTTTGGAAGGTAGAATTTGAATGCTGAATACAGGGTTAAAGGCAGGATTCTTGGAAATGTGGAGGAACAGAGGGATCGTGGGGTCCACGTACATAGATTCCCCAAAGGTGCCACCCAGGTTGAGAAGGTTGTTAAGAAGGCGTATGGTGTGTTGGCTTTCATTAACAGGGGGATTGAGTTTAAGAGCTACAAGGTTTTGCTGCAGCTTTATAAAACTCTAGTTAGACCACACTTGGAATATTGTGTCCAGTTCTGGTCGCCTCATTATAGGAAGGATGTGGATGCTTTGGAGAGGGTATAGAGGAGATTTACCAGGATGCTGCCTGGACTGGAGGGCATGTCTTATGAAGAAAGGTTGAGAGAGCTAGGGCTTTTCTCACTGGAGCGAAGAAGGCAGAGAGGCGACTTGATAGAAGTGTACAAGGTGATGAGAGGCATGGATAGAGTGGATAGCCAGAGACTTTTCCCCAGGATGGGGCTGGTTTAGCACACTGGGCTAAATCGCTGGCTTTTAAAGCAGACCAAGGCAGGCCAGCAGCACGGTTCAATTCCCGTACCAGCCTCCCCGAACAGGTGCCGGAATGTGGCGACTAGGGGCTTTTCACAGTAACTTCATTGAAGCCTACTCGTGACAATACGCGATTTTCATTTCATTTCAAATGGCTGACACGAGGGGACATAATTTTAAGGTGATTGGAAGAAGGTATAGGGGAGATGTCAGAGGTAGGTTCTTTACAGAGTGGTGGGTGTGTGGAATGCACTGCCAGCAGAGGTGGTGGAGTCTGGGTCATTAGGGACATTTAAGTGACTCTTGGACAGGCACATGGACAGCAGTAAATTGAAGTGTAGGTTAGGTTGATCTTGGATTAGGATAAATGGTCAGCACAACATCGTGGGCTGAAGGGCCTGTACTGTTCTATGTTCAAAGGGGCACCAAAAGTACTTATAATTCTCCAGTTTAACTACCCCCATCGACTGCACTGCCAATCAGGATGGGAAAGAACCAACCGCCCAGCCGAAAAGCCAATAGAGACGAGGGGAGGGAAACCTCAGCCTCCGAGCAGGAAACTGCACCTGGAGGCACAGAACCGGTGAGGGTCTACCCCGCAGAGCTCCCAGCGCCGACCCAGTCAATGGATAAAGTGACAGGCTTCATCACCTCCGAGCTCCAGAGACATAGGGAGGAGATGAAAAGAGACGTCCTGACAGCTGTCGAGATGGCAGTGGAAGCTGCAGCAATGGACAAATGAGGCGGAGGCCAGAGGACCAGGAGACATGACAAGGGACATCAAAAAAGTCACCACGGACCAGGAAAACCAATTGTGTCACATCGCTGATAAGGAATTCTGCATAATGATATCCTACGCCTCAGATGGGAATAGAGGGATACGGATCCTGGAAGTGTAGAAGATTTTAGTTTAGACGGGCAGCATGGTCGGCGCAGGCTTGGAGGGCCGAAGGGCCTGTTCCTGTGCTGTACTTTTCTTTGTACGCCATTGACGGTTATGTAACCTGCAATCAGAATGGGGAGGTCTCACCCTCCACGTTCTGGGAGGCACTGAAGGCGGTGATCAGAGGCGATATCATAGCTTATAGGGCCCTTAGGGCCAGGACGGAAAGGGCAGCCAAGCAGCGGCTGATCAACTCCATATGGAGGTAGATCGTCGGTACGCCACGGTCCCAACCATGCAACTGCTAGCGAGGGGAAAAAGCTGCAGATGGAATTTGATCTACTCTCCACAAGGAAGGCAGTCCAGTCCACCAGGCATGGAGGGGGGGGGGGGGGGCCTTCTATGAATATGGAAAGAAGGCTAGCCACATGCTTGCACATCAGTTGAGAAAACAGGCAGCCATGAAAGAGATTGTGCTGCCCACGTTGCACTGTGGTTAACACTGTTGCTTCACAGCTCCAAGGTTCGATTCCCGGCTTGGGTCACTGGCTGTGTGGAGTCTGCACGTTCTCCCAGTGTCTGCATGGGTTTCCTCTGGTTCCTCCGGTTTCCTCCCACAGTCCAAAGATGTGCCGGTTAGGTGGATTGGCCATGATAAATTGCCCTTCATATCCAAAAAGGTTAGATGGGGTTACTGGGATAGGGTGGAGGCATGGGCTTATGTAGGGTGCTCTTTCCAAGTGCCGGTGCAGACTTGATGGGCCGAATGGCCTCCTTCTGCACTGTAAATTCTATGACTAAGTTCGGGACAGAAATGGTAGCAGACCCAAACGAGGTCGTTGCAAACTTCTACCAAGGGCTATACACCTCCAAACCCCTGGATGGGGACTCGGAGATGGAACAGTTCCTCGCAGCTTGGATGTACTAGCGGTGGGGGAGGACAGGAAACAAGGGCTGGAACCACTGCTGGAGCTGGGTGAAATCATGGAATGCATCAATTACATGCAGTGAGGGAAAGCACTGGGACCGGATGGGCTTCCGGAGACAAAATTTGAGGTAGCGCTGGCCCCGCACTTGCGGTAAATGTTCATGCCTCACTGTCAAAAGGGGCCCTGCCATCCAAGCTGGCTGAGGCCTCGATCTCCCTGATCCCCAAAAGGGACAAAGACCCGACAGAGCGTGGAACATACAGACCCGTTTCTTTCAAACACATGCAAAAGTCCCAGCGAAAGCACTAGCAAGGCACCTGAAGAGCTGCCTGCCAGAAGTAATCAAGGAAGGTCAGACCTGGTTTGTCAAGGACAGACAGCTAACGGTGAACAACAGACACCCCATCTGGGGAAAGGGCACCAGAGTTTTCCTGGACGCCGAGAAGACCTTCGATCGAGTAGAATGGAGGAACCTCATCGAGGTACTTGCTAGTTTCTAAAAAAAATCTTGTCACTAGTAGGTTTACATTAACACTGCAATGAAGTTACTGTGAAAATCCCCTAGTCGCCACAATCTGGGCACCTGTTCGGGTAGAGGGAGAATTCAGAATATCCAAATTACCTAACAGCACGTCTTTCGGGACTTGTGGGAGGAAACTGGAGCACCCGGAGGAAACCCACGCAGACACAGAGAGAACGTGCAGACTCCGCACAGACAGTGACCCAATCCGGGAATCGAACCTGGGATCCTGGCGCGGTGAAGCAACAGTGCTAAACACTTCTACCATGCTGTGATTTGGGTTTAGAGCAGGGTTCAAGTGTTCACTGTGTGGGTGAAGCTTCTGTACAGTGCTCCTACGGCAAGTGTCCAGACGACTACTTTCGGGGCTGCACAGGGGAACGAGACAGGAATGCCCGCTATCCCTGCTCCTGTTCGCACTGGCAATCAACCCACTGGCCATCACCCTTAGATCGGCAGGAGTGCTGGAGGGGCATTCGGAAAGGGGGCAGATAGCAGAGTCTCACTGTACGCGAATGACCTGCTCCTCTGTGTGTCGAACTGCCTAGCCAGCATGGGAACGATAACAGACTCCTCAGGGAGTTCAGCGCCTCCTCCAGTTACAAACCTGGGAAAGAGCAAAATCTTCCCTGTGAACCCCCCCCCCAATCCGGCTGTTAACGTGGAATGTGAGGGGCCTGAATGGGCCGGTTAAGAGGGCCCGAGTGTTCGCGCACTTAAAGGGACTGAAGGCAGACGTGGTCATGCTCCAGGAGACACATTTCAAGGTGGCAGACCAGGTCAGGAAGGGATGGGTAGGATAGGTATTCTATTCGGGGCTGGATGCAAAAAATAGAGGGGTGGCAATACTGGTGGGGAAGCGGGTGTCGTTTGAGGCCAAGAATATAGTAGTGGGCAATGGAGGTCGATACGTGATGGTGAGCGGTAGGCTGCAGGGGGTGTGGGTGGTATTGGTAAACGTATACGCCCCGAACTGGGATGATGCTGGATTTATGAAGCGCATGTTGGGGCGCATTCTGGACTGGAGGCAGGAAGTTTGATAATGGGGGGGATTTCAACACCATGTTGGACCCAGCATTAGATCGTTCCAGATCTAGGATGGGGAAGAGGCCGGCTGCGGCCAAGGTGCTTAGGGGGTTTATGGACCAGATGGGGGGAGTGGATCCGTGGAGATTTGCTAGGCCCCTGGCTAGGGAATTTTCTTTTTTTTCCCCCCCACGTACAAAAAGCCTACCCCCGGATGGATTTTTTTGTTTTGAGCAGGGCGCTGATCCCGAAAGTGGAGGGAACGGAGTACTCGGCCATAGCCATCTCAGACCACGCCCCGCACTGGGTGGAGCTGGAGTTGGGAGAGGAGAGGGACCAACGCCCGCTGTGGCGTCTGGATGTGGGATTACTGGCAGATGAGGTGGTGTGCGGGAGGGTACGGGGTGCATTGAAAGGTATTTGGAGGCCTACGACAATGGGGAGGTGCAGGTGGGGGTAGTATGGGAGGCGCTGAAGGCGGTGGTCAGGGGAGAGTTAATCTCCATCAAGGCTCACAGGGAGAAGAGAGAGGGCAGGGAAAGGGAGCGGTTAGTGGGGGAGATCCTAAGGGTGGACAGGAGATATGCAGAGGCCCCTGAAGAGGGACTACTTAGAGAGCGGCAAAGTCTCCAGACGGAATTCGAACTGTTGACCACAGGGAAGGCAGAGGCACAGTGGAGGAAAGCACAAAGGGCGACGTATGAGTATGGGGAGAAGGCGAGCCGGATGCTGGCACATCAGCTCCGTAAGAGGATGGCAGCGAGGGAGATAGGTGGAGTCAAGGATGGCAGGGGAACTACGGTGCGGAGTCCGGTGAAAGTAAATGAGGCATTTAAGGCCTTTTATGAGGAGCTGTACAGATCTCAGCCCCCAGTGGGGGAAGAGGGGATGCGACGATTTCTGGATCAACTGAGGTTCCAGAGGGTGGAGGAGCAGGAGGTGGCTGGTTTGGGGGCGCGAATTGGGTTGGAGGAGCTGATTAAAGGACTGGGGAGCATGCAGGCGGGGAAGGCCCCGGGGCCAGATGGGTTCCCGGTTGAGTTTTACAGGAAGTATGCGGACCTGTTAGCCCCGTTGCTAGTGAGGACTTTCAATGAGGCAAGGGAGGGGGGGGACCCTGCCCCTGACAATGTCCGGGGCACTGATCTCTCGGATCCTGAAGCGGGACAAGGACCCACTGCAATGTGGGTCATATAGGCCGATTTCGCTTCTTAATGTGGATGCTAAGTTGCTGGCAAAAGTGCTGGCTATGAGGATTGAGGACTGTGTCCCGGGGATGATTCACGAGGACCAGACGGGATTTGTAAAGGGCAGGCAGCTAAACACCAATGTGCAGAGGCTCCTAAACGAGATTCTGATGCCATCGGTGGAGGGAGAGGCGGAGATGGTGGCAGCTATGGACGTGGAGAAGGCCTTTGACCGAGTGGAGTGGGAGTATCTCTGGGAAGTGTTGCGGAGGTTTGGGTTTGGGGAGGGGTTTATCAGTTGGGTTAAGCTCCTATATAGAGCGCCGGTGGCAAGTGTGGTTACGAATCGGCGGAGGTCGGAGTATTTTCGGCTATATGGAGGGACGAGGCAGGGGTGCCCCCTGTCTCCCCTGCTGTTTGCATTAGCAATTGAGCCTTTGGCCATGGCATTAAAGGAGTCCAAGAAATGGAGGGGGGTGGTCCGAGGGGGAGAGGAGCATCGGGTGTCGCTATATGCGGACGACCTGTTGCTGTATGTGGCAGATCCAGTGGAGGGGATGGTGGAGGTCATGCAGATCCTAAGGGAGTTTGGGGACTTCTCGGGCTATAAGCTCAATGTAGGGAAGAGTGAGCTCTTCGTGGTGCATCCAGGGGACCAGGGAAGAGGGATAGACGGCCTACCATTGAGGAGGGCGGAAAGGAGCTTTCGGTACTTGGGGATCCAGGTAGCTAGGAGTTGGGGGGCCCTGCACAAACTTAATTTGATGCGGCTGGTGGAGTACATGGAGGAGGACGTCAAACGATGGGATGTGTACAGTCGATTAAAATGATGGTCCTCCTGAGGTTTCTTTTTGTGTTCCAGTGCCTTCCTATTATGATTACCAAGGCCTTTTATAAGCGGGTAGGTAGGAGCATCATGGGTTTTGTGTGGGCAAACAAGACCCCGAGGGTAAGGAGGGGGTTTCTGGATCGTAGTAGGGACAAAGGAGGGCTGGCGTTGCCGAATCTGGGTGGCTACTATTGGGCAGCCAACGTGGCGATGATCCGTAAGTGGGTAATAGAGGGAGAGGGGTGGCATGGAAGAGGTTGGAGATGGCGTCCTGCAAAGGAACGAGCCTGAGGGCGCTGGTGACGGCACCGCTGCCGCTCTCGCCGACAAGGTACACCACGAGTCCGGTGGTGGCGGCGACGCTAAAGGTCTGGGGGCAGTGGAGACGACACAGGGGTAAGATGGGAGCCTCGGTGTGGTCCCCGATCAGAGATAACCATCGGTTTGTCCCAGGAAGGATGGACGGGGGTGGTTTCAGAGCTGGCATCGGGCAGGGGGACCTGTTTATAGATGGGAAGTTTGCGAGCCTAGGGGCGCTGGAGGAGAAGTTTGGGATACCCCTGGGAAATGTGTTCAGGTACATGCAGGTGAGGGCGTTTGCGAGGCGGCAGGTGAGGGAATTCCCTTTGCTCCCGGCACAGGGGATTCAGGACAGGGTGATTTCGGGTGTATGGGTCGGAGAAGGCAAGGTTTCGGCGATATATCAGGAGATGAAAGAAGAGGGTGAGGCTTTGGTAGAGGAGCTGAAGGGCAAGTGGGAGGAGGAGTTGGGGGAGCAGATTGAAGAGGGTCTGTGGGCGGATGCCCCGAGTAGGGTTAATTCCTCTTCCTCATGTGCCAGGCTCAGCCTGATACAGTTTAAGGTTATTCACAGAGCGCATATGACAGGGGCGAGGCTGAGTAAGTTCTTTGGGGTGGAGGACAGATGTGGGAGGTGCTCTGGAAGCCCGGCGAATCACGCCCCCATGTTCTGGTCATGCCCGGCACTGGATGGGTTCTGGAGGGGTTTCGCGAGGACTATGTCTACGGTGGTGAAAGTCCAGGTCAAGCCAAGTTGGGGGCTGGCACTATTTGGGGTGGCGGGCGAGCCTGGAGTGCAGGAGGCGAAAGAGGCCGGTATTCTGGCCTTTGCGTCCCTGGTAGCCAGGGGGAGGATCTTGCTATTATGGAAAGACATGAAGCCCCCCAGTGTGGAAGCCTGGATAAATGACATGGCAGGGTTCATCAAGCTGGAGGATAAAGTTTGCCTCGAGAGGGTCTGCGCAGGGGTTCTTCAGGCAGTGGCAACCGTTCCTAGACTATCTCGCTGAGCGTTAGAAGGAGGTCGGTCACTGCAGCAGCAACCCAGGGAGGGAGGGGGGTGGGGGTATATGGGTGGTTGGGGAAGGGGGTTTTCCTAGGGGCACTTGAAAAAGGAAAAACATAAACATATGGGAGAGTCAATATGTGCGGGAGGAACCCATTGTACAAGTTCTGTATTATGATGGTTGATATGTTTATGTTCTGTTCTTTCTCTTTTTCCTATCTGTTACGGGGGGGGGGGGGGGGGGGGGGGGGGGGTTTAATTGGTTGAAAATTTTTGTTGGAAAAACTTTGAATTAACATTTTTTTTTTTTAAAAAGAGTCCCAATAGGAATATTTCTAAAACAAAACTATAAGATACACACTAATATAAATAATGTAGGGAAAAGATAGAAGTGGGGCCACTGTCACAGACTCGGGGACAGCTTGTGATACCTGTATTCATGTTGTTACTCGGTTTATTATTATTGTTTTGATATTCTGCAAAGTTTGGATATTAAGTGCAAAATGCCAATAAAAACATTTTCCAAAAAAATCGTCTACTTTTGCCTTAAAGATATTCAAAGACTCTGCCTCAACCACTTTGAGGAAGAGAGGTCTCACAACCCTCAGGAAAAAAAATCATTTCTTTAAACTAGCAATCCCATATTTTTAAAACAATGGCCCCTAATTCTAGATTCACCCACAAGAGGAAACATTTTTTCGACATCCACCCTGTCAAGTCCTTTCATGTTTCAATAAATGCCAATAAGACATTTCACCGAAACTGCAGTTAAAAACAATACAGTGGTATACTTTGCACAGAAGACTGTGGAGGCCAAAGATAACAAAGTGGATCAGGGGGTATGAGGAGAAGGCAGGAGAATGGAGATGAGAAACATATCAGCCATGATTGAATGGTGGAGCAGACTTGATGGGCCGAATAGTCTAATTTTGCCCCTATGTCTTATAGTTAAGACATTTGACAAGAAGTTAGTATGGGACAAAAACAATAGTTAAAACATTTGACAAGTAGGCATGGGACAGCATTTGGCAGCAATTATTTTGTTGTTACTCTTAAACATGGCCTACCTCTGCTTGGTTCGGTGTCTTGTGCCTACAGCAGGTGATGAAGACAACAAATGGCCAGTCATCAGGCTGCATGACCACTCCAGCGGCTTGTGCACAGGTCACATGAAAGGAAGTGGGACAACGGCCATGGGAGCATTGCACACAGCACCCACCAGTTTTCTTCATCCGTTTCTTACAGTAGAAGCATTTCTGCAACGGTCAAAGTTACATCATTGACAAAGCACACACATGATACTGATCACACTTAACTAACCCTTGCCTCCCCAATTGGAGGTTCTGCCCCTCAGAATTTTTTCCAATAGCTTGCCTACCACTGAAGTTAGACTCACTGGCCTGCAATTTCCTGCTTTATCCCTACCACCTTCTTAAATAATGGTACCACATGTATAAAGATGAGTAGTAAAGCAAAAAGTGCAGAGGATACTGGAAGTCTGCAGAGGGATTTGGATAGGCTAAGTGAATGGGCTAGGGTCTGGCAGCTGGAATACAATGTTGACAAATTTGAGGTTATCCATTTTGGTAGGAATAACAGCAAAAGGGATTATTTAAATGACAAAATATTAAAACATGCTGCTGTGCAGAGGGACCTTGGGTGTCCTAGTGCACGAGTCGTAAAACGTTGGTTTACAGGTGCAACAGGTGATTAAGGCGGCAAATGGAATTTTGTCCTTCATTGCTAGACGGATGGAGTTCAACACTAGGGAGGCTATGCTGCAATTGTATAAGGTGTTAGCGAGGCCACACCTGGAGTAGTGTGTTCAGTTTTGGTCTCCTTACTTGAGAAAGGACGTACTGGCACTGGAGGGTGTGCAGAGGAGATTCACTAGGTTAATCCTAGAGCTGAAAGGGTTGGATTACGAGGAGAGGTTGAGTAGACTGGGACTGTACTCGTTGGAATTTAGAAGGATGAGAGGGGATCTTATAGAAACATAAAATTATGAAGGGAATAGATAGGATAGATGCGGGTAGGTTGTTTCCACTGGCGGCTGAAAGTAGAACTAGGGGGCATAGCCTCAAAATAAGGGGAAGTAGATTTAAGACTGAGTTTAGGAGGAATTTCTTCACCCAAAGGGTTGTGAATCTATGGAATTCCTTGCCCAGTGAAGCAGTGGAGGCTCCTTCATTAAATGTTTTTAGGATAAAGATAGATAGTTTTTTGAAGAATAAAGGGATTAAGGGTTATGGTGTTCGGGCCGGAAAGTGGAGCGGAGTCCACAAAGGATCAGCCATGATCTCATTGAATGGCGGAGCAGGCTCGAGGGGCCAGATGGCCTGCTCCTGCTCCTAGTTCTTATGTTCTTAACTGTCCTCCAGTCCTTAGGCACAGCAGCAACAAAATGGCACACAGCGATGTTGCCTTAACAGACACAAAATAAATGATCCATTAATACACTTTGGTAATGATAGCTGAGGGATAAATGTTGGCTTAGAAACAAGATGCTGTGAACAATGGTTTCCTTTCAAATTCCATCTCCAAAGATCAAGGCAATAAATCTTTCTTGCTCTGCAAGTTTTTTTTTTAAAAAAGCATCCACCTGAAAAGAAAGACAGGGCCTCAGTTTAACATCTCATCGTCAATACTGCACTGGAGTGTCAGCCAGAACTTGTACTTGGACCCATGATCTACTGAGCCAGAGGTTGAAGAAACACCATCATTGAATCAAGCCGACTCAACAATAATATAAAGAAATTTTTTAAAGCTAAAAATAAGCCACATTAGAAGGCAGTTGTCTTGAACCGGACTCAAAACAATTTGCTTCAGCAGTTGTCTTTCTGGCCACTGTGGTAAATCTTGGAGTTAAAGACATGAAGGATGTCATTGACTACGAGTTTAAAATAAAAAAATCTGGTATCAGTAGCATATCTGGTGCATTTAAAACAATATCCATCAGAGTTATTTTGGCCAGTTAGAATAGTTTTTAAAGCTGACCCCCAGATTAAACAAATTTGAAAATACATATGACCTGTCACTATGCACATGCTTAGTGATGGGCAAACCAAATATATACATGCCAAAAGGATTTCCACAAAATCAATTTTTTTAAAAATGAACACTTCTAAACATGAGGTAAAATAATGGAATAACGAAAATTATTTGATGAATTGAGGCTACTGTGTAGCCACCTAAAATGGCTGATTCCCTATTAATTTGGCCAAAACCCGATTTAAAATGGCTAACCGAAAAGGCTGATGGGAAAAGCAAGCAACAGGACACAAACGGACAGCTGCAGGCAGAATATCATATTCGGCTCTGGGGAAGTCGGCCCAGATCGATACTCAGGACTATTAACAGCCCATCAACCCAGACATCTGCAGTTATACTCAGGACTATTAGTAGCCCATCAACCCAGATATCTGCAGTTTAATCGGCTATCCCCGGCAACAATTGCAACATATTAACAATTGAATACCGGGCCAGACCTGTCGGCGCCTGCAGTGGCTGAAACAAAGGCAGGTGAACGACCACCCCCCGATCGGGGAATCGCCTCGCAATTGGACGTATCGAACCCAGTGATTGGGAACAAGTCCAATCACTTGGGACTCAGGGTCAAGGGCCGCCCTGAGAGGCGGGAAGCCCCTGGGCCCTATAAAGTGAGGGGCCACGTTCAGATCTCTCTCCCTCTCCCTTCTTCGCCTGCTCGAGACCTTCGCAAGAACATCAACCAGCAACTGTAAGTTTGAATCCAGCGATCACTATCCGATAAAGACTCCTAGCCATCGACCTGTATCAGCCTTTTGAATCCCGCGGGCCAGATCCGATTCGATAAGCCATTTGTTTCCCTGACCTGGTGGGCTCTTCCTAAAGTTAAGTATTGGCTAGTAGTGATAGGTTTCTATATAGATAGTAGGATTATTGTGTAAACATTACTTGTTGTATATAATAAATGACCGTTGATTTCAATCTTACTAAGCGGTGTGCTGACTTATTAATCATAACTTGAGCTTGAACCACGTGGCGGTATCAGAAAGATACCTGGCGACTCGTGAGCAAAGGTGACATAATCAGAGCTAATAAACTAAGGCTAAAAAGAGCAACAACTGTCTCAATCATGTTGTCCTTTTGCAACAACATAGGGATGCTCTTCGGAGGACAATATCCGACAACAGAAATTGTTTACACCATGGACACATGCCCAATGAAGATGATAATCTTTCTACCCTCATTTGTCTGGGCTGCATTTGACGGAGGAACAGATCCAACCGGCACCACCACCTACTCTTCCCCCCCATCCCCCCACCCCCCCAAAATTGAAAATGCATTTAAACAGTAGAATTTGAGGTAAGCTAGACAGCAATGTCCTATTGAATAGGTTTGTCTGAGGCAGATGACCAAACTTCAGTACAGTAACTTGGCAACTAGCATATTAATTCCCAATGTCAATTTGAACTGTGTGTTATTTAAATGTTATTAACTTATTTCAACTTCATGATTCCATACCAGTTTCCAGCGTAGTGGTGGTATTGGGCTGACATCCACAGGGCTGCGTTCTGCAACACGGACAAACCGTACCTCCTGCACTGCAACAGCACACAGCAGGTGAACCCACCTGTGCAATATTTAAAGAAAGTAATGAATTGGGTTAGATCCAATGACTAAATGAGCAGAATGGTATTTACAATCAATTTCCAGAACATGCCATTTTAATTTTAATGTTTTTCAGAATTCTGTAAGAAAGCAACCCAAGAATAGGAGTAGACCATATGGCCTGCTCTGGCATTCAATACGAACATGGCAGATCCAGAGCTTCAACTCCATTTTCCCACCTGTACCTCATATCCCTTAATTCCTTGAGACACCAAAAATCTGTCTATCCCAGCTTTAAACATAACTTATAACACTGTTACATAATACACTGATCGTATTTCATTTCCCATTCTAGTTACAGACTTCTCGGTTATAATCCCAGTTGAAGTTATAACTGGAGGGGAAAATCCCAGAATGGAACCCTGGCTCAAAATACCATAACTTATACATTTTTTTGTAAAATGTGGAAAAAGAGTCATAGGATCGCTAATTGGTGGTTTAGCTTAGAGGGCTAGACAGCAGGTTTGTGATGCAGAACAAGGCCAGTAGCACAGGTTCAATTCCTTGAGGTTATTCATGAAGGCCCCTTGCCTGAGGTGTGGTGATCTCAGATTTAATCACCACCAGTCAGCTCTTCCCCTCAAAGGGGAAAGCAGCCTATGGTCAGCAGGGACTATGGAGACTTCACTGTTCAAAAGGGTTAATTATGATACCATATTTCCTTTACTCCTCCACTTAGCTTCAAATATATACAGATTTTAAGGTCAACACGGATTACAAAGTATATCTTAAGCTACAATGGTCTCAGTAACACAAAGTTCCCTTTAAACACACAAGCTGGTTGTGGCAAAACATGCATTCTGCCCTGAATCCAAGTGAGCTTCTGTGGATTTCTCCTCAGAATCCCCCCAGATGATCCTTGCTGTGAGCAACCTTGCATCCCTGGTTGGGATCCCTAGTCGTGCACTCAGAGCCTGTACGGACCAGCTGGCAGATGTATCCGCGGACATCTTTAACATGTCCCTACTCCGCTCCGAGGTCCCCACCTGCTTCAAGAAGACCACCGTCATACTGGTGCCAAAGAACCACCAGGCAACATGCCTCAATGACTACCGTCCGGTGGCCCTGACTTCAGTCGTAATGAAGTGTTTCGAGAGGTTGGTCATGAAGCGCATCACCTCCATACGCCCAGAACGCCTTGATCCACTGCAATTCGCATACCACCGCAACCGGTCCACAGCAGACGCCATCTCCCTGGCCCTACACTCATCTCTAGAGCATCTCGACAACAAGGACTCCTACATCAGACTCCTGTTTATTGACTCCAGCTCTGCCTTCAAAACCATAATCTCAGCCAAGCTCATATCAAAATTCCAAAACCTAGGACTTGGCTCCTCACTCTGCAACTGGATCCTTGACTTTCTGACCTACAGACCAATCAGTAAGAATAAACAACACCTCCTCCACAATAGTCCTCAATACTGGGGCCCCGCAAGGCTGCGTACTTGGCCCCCGACTATACTCCATGTACACACACGACTGCGTGGCAAAACTTGGTTCCAACTCCATCTACAAGTTTGCTGACGATACGACCTTAGTGGGCCGGATCTCAAATAACGTTGAATCAGAATACAGGAGGGAGATAGAGAACTTAGTGGAGTGGTGCAGCGACAACAATCTATCCCTCATAACTAAAGAGCTGGTAATTGACTTCA
The DNA here is from genome assembly GCF_047496885.1 of Scyliorhinus torazame. Taxonomy (NCBI): domain Eukaryota; kingdom Metazoa; phylum Chordata; class Chondrichthyes; order Carcharhiniformes; family Scyliorhinidae; genus Scyliorhinus; species Scyliorhinus torazame. The sequence continues at coordinate 47,000,683 of NC_092713.1, read as the reverse complement.
GGAAGCAAAGTACTGTACACACCCCTGTCGGCATCAACGGGGCCGAGGTGGAGATGGTTAGCAGTTTCAAATTCCATGGGGTACACATCTCCAAAAATCTGTCTTGGTCCACCCACGTCGACATTACCACCAAGAAAGCACAACAGCACCTATACTTCCTCAGAAAACTAAGGAAATTCGGCATGTCCACATTAACTCTTACCAACTTTTACAAATGCACCATAGAAAGCATCCTATCTGGCGGCATCACAGCCTGGTATGGCAACTGCTCGGCCCAAGACTGAAAGAAACTTCAGAGAGTCGTGAACACACCCCAGTCCATCACACGAACCTGCCTTCCATCCATCAACTCCATCTATACCTCCCGCTGCCTGGGGAAAGCGGGCAGCATAATCAAAGACCCCTCCCACCCGGCTTACTCACTCTTCCAACTTCTTCCATTGGGCAGGAGATACAAAAGTCTGAGAACACGCACGAACAGACTCAAAAATAGCTTCTTCCCCGCTGTTACCAGACTCCTAAACGACCCTCTTATGGACTGACCTCATTAACACTACACCCCTGAATGCTTCACCCGATGCCGGTGTTTATGTAGTTACATTATGTACCTTGTTACCCTATTCTGTATTTTCTTTTATTTCCTTTTCATGTACTTAATGATCGATCTGCTGTGCTGCTCGCAGAAAAATACTTTTCACTATACCTCAGTACACGTGACAATAAACAAATCCAATCCAATCCAATCACTGGCTTCAACACAAGTGATTTCACATTCCACTTTCATCAAGACTTTCGACTTCCGACGGTGGCCATGGAGTGAGTGGTCGCACATTTGTCAGCTCCCGCTCAAGGCAGATTTTTTGGTCCTTTTCTCAGTTTGTTGGGCACATGTTTTGGTGGCAAAACATGTTGAGGTGGTCGAGGGAAGTTAAAACTCCACTGGAGAATGGGTCCACGGACCAGAAGTAGGTCGAGAATAAGGGAGCTGTTGAAGCAAGAAATTCTTTGTGCGCCACAGGTGAAGGTGGCGGAAGGTAAAGGGACAGCCCGGTCTTCCCAGTGGCTAATGGAGCAGCTGGTGGACTTTTTAAATGCGAAGTTCACCCGGCAGAGGAGGATTTAGCCAAGGCGATGGAACCATTAAAAGCTGGAATTGATCGGGTGGAACAGAGGCTGAAGTCCCAGGGCCAGGCTATTCGGAAAGTGGAGGAGCTGGTGGGGGAGCACGAGGAGCAGCTTACCTCGTTGACGGCCGAAATCGGGATGACACGGGTGACCCTAAAGCGGCTAAAGGAGAAGGCAGAGGATCTGGAGAACTGCTCCCGGAGGCAAATTGTAAGAATCGTGGGGACGCCCGAGGGCATCGAGGGAGCGGATGCTGGCTCATATAGAGCCAAGATGTTGGAGAAGCTGAGGGGGGAGGAAGCCTTTGTCCAGCCCCTGGAGGTCGACCGGGTGCATAGGGCACTGATGAGGTAGCCGCAGGTGAACATGCCGCCGGTGGTGATGGTGGTGCAGCTCCACCGATTCCTCGACAAGGATAAAATATTGTGGTGGGCAAGGCAGACGACGAAGTGCTCCTGGAAGTGGAGCAAGCTTCGGTGTACAAGGACTTGGGTGCAGAACTGGCGAAGAGGAGAGCCAGGTTTAATCGCGTGAAGGCTGTCCTCTTGGGCGACTCAACGGCCATGGACATTATTTTGGGGCACCAGAGGAGGCGATGGAGTTTAAGGGAGAATGGACTGGCAGGAGAAGATGGACATTGAACTGTGGTGGAGGTGTGAAATTTTCTTCCCCCTACCTTTCACGCTTTTGTTGCCTTTGGTTCGTTGATTATGGGAAAACCTTTTAAAAAAATGTTTTTAAGGGGTCTTGTTGGGTTCTGTGGCAGGGTATTTAGGAAACGTGGAGGGCGAGTACACCATTTTAAAATTTCATTGTTGTTTTTTTATATGGAGGTGTGTGAGCAGGGGGGCGGGGATCAATAGGGGTAGGAGCTTTGATGCCATGAGGGCGGAGTGGGGGCTGCCAGGCTAGTTAACGGGAGCACAGTGGGGGGTGAGCAGGACTGTACAAAGGGGGATGGAATTGTTGTTTTGATTAGTGGAGGGGGCTTCTGACAACGGTGTGGTTGCTGCGGTGCAGCAAGAATGGAGGTGGTGATGGTGGACATCTGAGGTTGGGCCAGGAGGGTTGCATGACACAGGCCAGCCCAAGGAGGGAGGGGGCTGATCGGCAGGGCAGCGGGGAGGGGGGGCCTGACCAGGTCAGTCACATGGAATGAAAAGAGGGCAGAATGGGCCAGTCAAACGGTCGCGTGTGTTCGTGCACTTGAGGAGCTTGAAAGCAGATGTGGCCTTTTTTCAAGAAACACACAAGATCTGGGACCAGACTAGGCTAAGAAAAGGGCGCGTAAGGCAAGTCTTTCATTCGGGATTAGATATGAATACGTTGTTGGGGGGAAGAAGAGAGAGAGACAGTGCTGATTAACAAACGGATGGCGTTTGAGGTGGGCAATATTGTGGCAGGTTCGGGATGGCGGTTTGTGATGGTGAGCGGGAAGCTGGAGGGGATGCCAGCGGTCAAGCTGAATGTCTATGCCCCAAACTAGGACGATGAAAAAAAAAAAGGGCAGCACGGTAGCACAAGTGGATAGCACTGTGGCTTCACAGCGCCAGGGTCCCAGGTTCAATTCCACGCTGGGTCACTGTCTGTGCAGAGTTTGCACGTTCTCCCCATGTCTGCGTGGGTTTCCTCCGGTTGCTCCCGTTTCCTCCCACAGTCCAAAGACGTAGAGGTTAGGTGGATTGGCCATGCTAAATTGCCCTTAGTGTCCAAAAAGGTTAGGAGGGGTTATTGGGTTACAGGATAGGGTGGAAGTGAGGACTTAAGTGGGTCGGTGCAGACTCGATGGGCCAAATGGCCTCCTTCTGCACTGTATGTTCTATATTCTATGGTGTGAGCTCCATTTTGCGGTCGTCATAGATTTGCACCAGGGGAGTTGGAGAAAATCAAGTTCGCCTTAAAAGGGTCAGTTGATGGGTTTCCCCGGAGATGGAAGCCATTCAGCTCCGGCCGTTTTTTTTGTTGTTTTTTAAAAAAAATTTAAAAAGACACACTTTGAAATTTTCTTTTAAACAAGGCCTTCCCTCAGAGACGTCCATTAAGGATTTATACCTTCCCCGGATAGTCAAAGTGACTATCAGTTCCCAGACTGTATTAAGATGGCATCAAACTTTTGATTTATCTGAGATTTGCTTTTCCACTTTAAATCTATTACTGCAGCTGTGTTTCTCAGCCCTCTTCTCAGCTCTGCCAGTCTTTACTGAACAGTTCTCTCAAACTTTTCTTCATTTCTCTAGTTTTCTTAACCACCGGCTCTTCAGAACTCTGCACTTGGTTTCTTAACCATTACTCCATGGTACTGTTTTCTTCCAGCAAAGCTGAGAGATGTTCCCTCTCTAGCTTTCTAAACAAACTGTCAACAAGTTAGGTAATTCTAAATTCAAAAGCCTTGCTAACTCAAAAGTGCCTCAGTTGCTAAACAATGACCACATGCTTCTGCCAACCTATTTTCACGCCATAACCCTCTCTAAGCACAATAGAAGCACAGTTGGAATTTAAACCAAAACACCCACATCTAAAAAACAACTTTGTCCAGTGGAGGCAGTGGCATAGTGGTATTGTCACTTGACTAGTAACCCAGAGACGCAGAGTAATGCTCGGGGGACCCAGGTGTGAATGGTGAAATTTGAATTCAATAGAAATCTGGAATTAAAACTCAAATGATGACCATAAAACCATTGTCGATTGCTGTTAAAAAAAAATCTGGTTCACTAATGTCCTTTAGGAAAGGAAATCGGTCACCCTTACATGGTCTGGCCTACACGTGACTTCACATTCACGGCAATGTGGTGGATTCTTAAATGCCCTCAGGGATGGACAATAAATGCTGGGACAGCAGCAATGCACACACCCCTTGAACAAGTATAAAAAAAACTAAGGTTTACCCTTTCTTACACAAACACCAAAGTAAACCCACTTAAAACTATACCTTATTTCTAATATTTACCAATACAACTATAAACTCTTCAAAACTACCATTATTTTCCTAACATTAGATGGTGTAGAGGGGATTAGATGGAGATGTTCAAAATTATGAAGGGCTTTAATAAAAGAAAGAAATGGTTTCCGCCACTTGGAGTCTCAATAACCATGAGATAAAGATTTACAGTAATTGCCAAAATAACCAGGAGGGCCCGACTTTGTTTTAATGCTGATGTTATGATTATCAATAATGCACGGATAGGGAGGTAAAAGATATTCAGTGGTGATTTTCAAAAGGGAACTGAATATATGCTTTAAAGGAGTAAAAATGTAGTTATGGGGGAAAGAGCAACAAAGTGGGACTAGCTTGATAGCTTTTCAAGAACCAGCCTAGGAATGATGGCCAAGCGGGTTCCTTCTGAACTGGATGATTTTGAAATACTGAGCAAGGTAGTTTAATTGTAAAATAACAGTTTTATTTTTTGTACACTTTAAAAAAAAAGTCATATACAAGTATCCAAATTAATAAACAAATCAAGACTAGATTGCTCTGGTCAAATGGTTAGCATCCAATTATTTACTGCATCCTAGATAAAAAAAAGTTCATATCAACACACTCAATAATAGTATAGCAGAAAGTCCTTCATCGATCGGGGAATCAGTTCAGAGAACTGGGCAGTGAATTTGGGAAAAGTAGACAGTGAAAGGTTGCCTCTGGTGTATCACCCAACACCATTAACCCTTCCATTTCAAATAAGGTGTTACTTTGCAATTTAAAAAAATGACACCTTTGATCCAATTGAGATTGCTCAAAAACATTTGATTGCAGCCATGTATTACGATTTAGCATCAAAAAAGCAATGTGTGAGTCTACTGGTTAGTCTGACCTGTTGTCGGTGGTTTTCTGAAGTGCTCCTCCCCGAAGGGTACATAGACAACAATCCTGTACAGATAGAAGTCAATAATGTTAAAAAACTGTTCTGCTGAAAGGTCATCAATCTCAAATATAACGCTTGCTTTCCTCTTTGTAGATGCTGCCTGGGTTTCCCCCCGCCCCAGCATTTTATTTTAATTTTAGATTTTCAGCACCTGGAGTATTTTATTTGTGTGTCAATATACAATGGATTAGTATACTATATATATGTATCATATTACAAGGTGGTCAAGCAGCTGGTACTGCAATTTTTCAAACTTTCATTATAATCTTTATTATTGTTACAAGTAGGCTTACATTAACACTGCAACAAAGTTACTGTGAAAATCCCCTAGTCACCACCCTCCAGCACCTGTTCAGGTACACAGAGAATTCAGAATGTCCAATGCACCTAGCAGCTCGTCTTTAGGGACTTGTGGGAGGAAACCGGAGCACCCGGAGGAAACCCACTCAGGCACGGGGAGATCGTGCAGATGCTGCACAGACAGTGACCCAAGCAGGAATCGAACCTGGGACCCTGGCGCTGTGAAGCAACAGTGCTAACCACTGCAAAACCGTGATCAGACCAAACAGATTGGAAGAACACATTTCAATTTCACATACTGCAAGAATGACTGATGGAAATGTAAGCCCGTACAAGCATGCTTAAAAGACAGATTTTAAAAAAAGGCTCCATAATTGTCTGATGCCACTTCCAATTAATTTTGCTTTTAAGAAATGAGAAGTAGGCTATTCAACCCTCAAGTGTGCTCTGCCATTCAATAAGATTTTTTTTTTCTTTTTTTTTTTTTAAATCAACTCCACTTTCCTACCCCATCCCCATGTATCTCGATTCCTTAGTATCCGGAAATCGATTGATCTTTGTCCGGAATATACTAAAATTACTCAGCGTTAACAGTCGGGTTGGGTAGAGAATTCCAAAGATTAACAGCCCTCTAAGCAAAGAAACATCTGATCTCAGTTCTGAATAGCTAACCCCTATTAACAGTGATCAGTCTAATGAAACTTTTGTTGCATCCTGTGGCAAGTAGAAACCAAAACTGTACATAGCACTCTAGGTGCGGTCTCACAAAAGCCCAATTTGATTGCCATAAGACCCGTTTACTCTTAAACTACAATCTCGTCGCAATAAAGGTGAACAAGCTATTTGACTGCTGTACCTGCATGTAACTTGTATTAAAGAACACAGAGGTCCTGCTGAATACCAGCATTTCCAGACCTTTTGCAGCCTCCATATCATTCTGACAGCTTAGTTTTTCAACCAGCTTTGCATCATAAGCAAACTTTGATACAATACAGAGCCCCCCCCCCCCCCATCTCTTGGGCATTGATATATGGAATGTAAATAACATCCCGAATCACTGATCCTTTTTTTTTTTACATCCCATAGTTTACAGCCAGCCAACCCCAAAACAATCCATTTACCCCTACTGATTTCTGACCATTAACCAATCCTCAATCCACATAAAAAAATTAGGGCTTAAAATAAGAACCACCTATTGTGTGGCACTTTACCAAATGTTTTTTCCAAAGAGGCCAGAACCAGAACACGGAGGAGGCCAGGAACGTAATCTCAACTGGCAATCAAAATTCAACCACTAACTACCAATGCTCATTCAATCCAAGTCTAGTGTCTGAACATGTGTGCATACAAACATCTGTCTGCATTCTCACTCTTAAATCAAGCCTCCTTATCCGGATAACAGGATCACCAACGCAAAATAAAAACTAGATCTGCCGTTCAGCCACCAAAACCACTCTGTTAGAGATAGCTCTCGGAGTTGGATTACAGATACCATGTCCCAGTACCCAACTAACTTGAATACGAAAAGGTTTTAGTCAAGAATTCACAATTCAAAATAATGGCTGAGTATTCCTTTACTCCCCGTGTAATGAAGATCAGAGTGCTGTGCAATCCTGTTTTTTTTTTTTAAAAAGTGAGATACAGATCACTTCACAATAACCCTCAGATCGGTAAGAAAAAAAAAATTATGTCTTGCATTATCGCAATTAGACCAATGATGAAATTACTTACTTCTGCTAAAGCATTAGCTGCACACCTGGCACAAATCCAATCATCAGTTGCTTTCTCAGGAGCCACTCCATAACAACCTATCGAAAATGAAATGAAATGAAAATCGCTTATTGTCACAAGTAGGCTTCAAATGAAATTACTGTGAAAAGCCCCTAGTCGCCACATTCCGCCGCCTGTTCGGGGAGGCTGGTACGGGAAGGTGCATAGGAAAGGTGCATAGGAAATTTCAAGAATTTTAGTTTAGCACAAGCTTCAAGTCATGCAGTTTTTTGAAATGATACTGTCCAAAGTAAATATTTAATTGTGTAATTTTTAAAATCATCCCTCAGAAGATATGAAGATGGGAGAAAAAAATGGGAGGGATGTTCAAAATTAGCATTTAACTGGGCATTCTATGCACTAAACACATGGCATTTTATTTTTCACTGCATTAATTTCATGATCTTGTTCTTTGTGGAGGAGCCCTGGCACTGCTGCCTGAGTCTTACCTAGGCTGGCAAAGGCATGCTGCACTGCCAAAGCTGCTGATATTTCAAAGAGACATTAAGTCAAGGCTTGTCAGCCCTCGGGTGAATGTAAAAATCCCATGACAATTTGAAAAACAGGAGAGTCTTCCCAGTGATCTGGCCAAGATGTACCTCAGTCAACACCTCAAATAGATTATCTAGTCACTTGTTTCATTAACTATGGTTGTGGGGGTTTTTTATGCACAAATGGGTTTACAATACACCAGTGGCAATGCTTCAAAACAAAAAGCACTCGATTGCAAAGGGATTTAAAGCAGCGCAAGGTCATGAAGAATGCCATATAAATGCAACTTATTTAATTTAAAATATACCATGCAATCTTGGCCAGCCCACAATGCATAGGATTTTATTGAAGAAAATTATTCTCCCACTTTATGTCAATTGCTTACTTTTAGGGAAGCCACCTTTCTGCCACAGAACCCGTCAATTCCATTTAAATGGACATGGTGCAAATTCAGGATATGACTTCTGCTGCTAAAGTTGATAATTAACTGCCTGCGTTTGCCAGCTCCCCAGATTGTCTGGATGAGAACAGTAAGTATTAATGTGGTAAAACCATGGGCAGGAAAACAGGGCAATTTCCTCCCAATTTTTGGATGTTGCAAGTGCCTTAAGAACTACAAAACGTATACAGTGTAAGCCCACATTTTATGAAGTACATATGCCAGCTACCAAATTGGTGAGGTCTTAAAAAGCCATAAGTATGGAGTGCATAAGATCATAAGCCATAGGAGCAGAATTAGGCCCATTGAGTCTGCTCCGCCATTCAATCATGGCTGATATATTTCTCATCCCCATTCTCCTGCCTTTTCCCATAACCCCTGATCCGCTTATTGATCAAAAACCTAGAGCAAATAGATCACAACAATATTCAGTGTGTAATGCTTAACTAATGCCAATGACATCTTTCAGTTCAATTCAGGGCAATTTAGGATTGCCAATCCACCTAACCCGCACATCTTTGGACTGTGGGAGGAAATCGGAGCACCCGGAGGAAACGGACGCACACAGGGGGAGAATGTGCAGACTCCGCACAGACAGTGGCCCAAGCCGGGAATCAAACCTGGGACCCTGGAGCTGTGAATAAATTGTGCTATCCACAATGCTACCGTGCTGCCCAGTCTGATCCAGCGAGCAAAGAAGCAACACCCTCAAATGCTCCAGAAGCTCCAATTTATGGGGAGCCTAAGCTTTGGTCAATTGTGATCATTAAGAATTGAATACTTAGGAATTCAAAATTCAGTACACAGTCCAACTAACCATCAGAAAATGAGGGAGGAACTTGCAATTTTATTGCACTTTACATCTACTCAGGATGCTCCAAACATTTGATAGTTATACTTGAAAAATACTTCATTGTCTGTAACATAGGAGGCACTGCAGCCAATTTCCACGTAGCAAGGTTTCACAAACAGCAAAGAGTTAATCTGACCTTTTTGCAACGATATTGGTTGAGGTACAAACATTGACTGGTAAACCACTTGTTTACTTGTAGAAGAACTCACTTGTTCTTCTATTCCACCTTCCAAGCTACCCCACTCCTCCTACCTCAAGAGCTCATAATACTTACTTGCATGAACACATACACAGCACTTTGCACACGTCACAAGGATGCTTGTTCCATCTTCGTCAACATAAGAGGTTGGGAGAGTTAGATCTACATGGTCACTTCCAGATGTGAAGCACATCTCTGGGACCAGCGGCTTGCTTTTAATTTGGTTTCTGGGTTTGCCAGTGTCCAAAGGTTGGCTTTTGATTCTCGCACCCTGATTCTCCTGACAATCTACCTATCAAAATAAAAGTGGGAAGGTGTCAGTAAGGGAAGAGCAACATTTAATTACATCAGATTATTTATATTAAGCAGAGTTCATCGCAGACAAGGATTTAGCCACGGCCCAGGACTTTTTAGCACAAGCTTTCCATTTTCAGTTAAGCCACTATATTCTTGGAATTAGTAATGCCCAATTGAGAAAAATTATCCGTTCATGGAAACTCGTTATAAAACTGGTGGCAAAACTGCCTTTTACAAATAATGGTACAGCAGATAAACAAACATTAAGCAGTTATGCAATGTTTTCAGTAGGTTTACAAATGACCATCTAATTGCAACTACAGGGTGGAACAGCCTAATTCGTCAACTAGTTGTTTCATAGGAAGTAATGACTGCGTGGACTTGAGATTTGGTTTTATTATCCCACTGTGTCATAAATGATCAGAACAAAATATACCTTAGCTGAACCTCAAGCTAAACATTTTAGAAAGTCACCTGCTGTGCATGTGCACAGTACAGCTTTAACAAAACCTAAATAGAGTGCCTGTCTCACAAAATACAATTCAAGGTCTCAGTACTTGGGCATCCTCCGTGAAAGACTCCTTAGAATGGAAATAAACCAAAATATGAACAAATACAATAGCCCTTCCAATATGTTTTAATGCTATTACCATTGTCCATATGACCCATCCCACAAGAGTACCAGATCACTTTGATCCACTTCCATAGAAAGCAGGGCGGGAGTTTGGAATGTGAAATATCTGCAGGTGCAGAATTAGAATAGTCATGAAAAAAATAAAAAGTAGATAAAAAGTGTATTCAAAGGTTTACTCAATTAACTTGCGGAATCTAAAAAATATTCTTCCCTGCATGAATGGGAAAGGACATTCAAAGATTCCAAGATCTTTCTAATGTCTGAACAATTAAGAGTGTTTCTGACGGACCTTATTTGAGGGATAATTATTGGCCAGGATACTGGGAGAAACCCCTGCCCATCATTGAAAAGTACTCTGGATTTCTTTATTTTAAAATTTGTTTCCATTCAAAATTTTTACAAAATTTTACAAACCGCTACAGAAAGAAAGCAACACAAACATAACAATAATAAAGAAAAGCGAAAAGCGAATTAACAACTTAAAACAAGGTGGGGTATCTGCCCTTTACCAGTGAAATCTATCCACCACCCATAACGCCCCCCCTCCCCTCTGGTTTGCTGCTGCTGCTGCTGACCGCCACTTAAATTTCCACGAGAAAGTCAAGGAACGGTTGCCACCGCCTGGAGAACCCCTGCAAGGACCCTCGCAAGGCAAACTTTATCCTCTCCAACCTGAGAAATCCCGCCATGTCACTGACCCAAGCCTCTATGCTTGGGGGTTTTGCGTCCTTCCACATTAACAAGAGCCTTCTCCGGGCTACCAAGGAGGCAAAGGCCAAGACTCCGACCTCTTTCGACTCCTGTACTCGCGGATCCTCTGACACCCCAAATATCGCTAACCCCCAGCTCGGCTTTACCAGAGTGTCCAAGACCTTGGACTTAGCCTTTACAAAGCCTCTCCAAAATTCTGTAAATGCCAGGCATGCCCAAAACATATGGACATGGTTTGCTGGGCTCCCTGAACACCTCACACACCTGTCCTCCACCCCAAAGAACTTGCTCATTCTCGCCACTGTCATATGCGCCCAGTGCACCACCTAAAACTGAATCAGCCTGGCACAAGACGAGGAGGACCCTGCCCAGGGCATCTGCCCACAGGCCTTCATCCAGCTCCTCCTCCCACTTGCCCTTCAGCTCTTCCACCGAGGCCTCCTCCGCCTCCTGCAGCTCCTGGTATATGTCGGATACCTTTCCGTCCCCTACCCAAACGCCAGAGACCACCCTGTCCTGTATCCTCCGGGCCGGTAGCAGAAATTCCCCCACCTGCTTTCTCATGAAAGCCCAGACCTGCAGGTACCTAAAGGTATTCCCTGGGAGCAACCCAAATTTCCCTTCCAGCGCCCTCAGGCTCACAAATGTCCCGTCAATAAACAAGTCCCCCATCCTTTTAATACCCGCTCTGTGCCGGCTTAGGAACCCACTGTCTATTCTACCTGGAACGAACCTGTGATTGTTTCGTATCGGGGTCCAGACTGAGGCCCCTACCTCCCCCCTGTGCCGTCTCCACTGACCCCAGATCCTCAATGTCACCATCACCACCGGGCTCGTGGTGTACCGTGTCGGCGGGAGCAGCAGCGGTGCCGTTAGCAATGCCCCCAGGCTAGTATCCCTGCAAGACGCCGCCTCCAACCGTTTCCACGCCAAAGAATTTGCCCCCCCTCCCTCTAGTACCCATTTCCAAATCATGGATATATTCGCTGCCCAATAATAGCTGCAGACGTTCGGCAGCGCCAGCCCACCCCCACCCCGACTGCGCTCCATGAACAGTCTCTTAACACGCGGGGTCTTGTTTGCCCACACAAATCCTGTGATAATCCTGTTCACCTGCTTGAAGGAGGACTTGGGGATGAGGATAGGAAGGCACTGGAAGACTAACAAGAACCTGGGAGGACCGTCATCATCATGGACTGCACCCTGCCAGCCAGGGAAAGCGGCAGCATGTCCCACCTCTTAAAGTCCTCCTCCATCTGATCCACCAGCCGCACTAGATTGAGCTTGTGTAGGGCATCCCAACTCTTAGCCACCTGTATGCCCAAATAGCGAAAGCTCCTCTCCAGCATCTTAAGCGATAGCTCTCCCAGTCTCTTTACCTGGCCCCTCGCATGTATCACAAAAAGCTCGCTTTTCCCGACATTCAACTTGTACCCCGAAAAGCCCTCAAAATCTTTAAGGATCTGCATGACCTCCCCCATCCCCTCCACCGGATCCAAAATGTGCAGGAGCAGGTCATCCGCATACAGTGAAACTCGATGCTCCCCCCCACCCCCCCTCCCCGAACTAGCCCCCTCCAGTTTCTACAATCCCTCAGCGCCATGGCCAGCGGCTCGATTGCCAGGGCAAACAACAGGGCGGACAGGGGGCACCCCTGCCTCGTTCCTCGATGTAGCCTAAAGTACTCCGACCGCAGCCGGTTCGTCGACACACTCGCTACAGAGGCCTGATACAGCAATTTAACCCACGCTATGAATTCCTCGCCAAATCCAAATCTGCCTAACACTTCCCACAGGTACTCCCACTCCACCCGCTCAAAGGCTTTCCATTGCCGCCGCCACTTCTGCACCCCCTCCTTCCAAGGGCATCATGATCACATTCAGGAGCCTCCGCACATTCGTGTTCAGCTGCCTGCCCTTCACAAACCCCATCTGATCCTCACTGATCACTCCCGGGACACCGTCCTCAAATCTGGTGACCAACAGTTTGGCATCTACATTAAGGAGCGATATCGGCCTGTAGGAGCCACATTGCAACAGGTCCTTATCTCGCTTAAGGATGAGCGAGATCAGAGCCTGTACCATCGTCGGGGGAAGGGTTCCCTTTTCCTTTGCCTCGTTGAAGGTTCGCAACAATAATGGGCCCAACAGCTCTGAATTTCCTGTAAAATTCTAAGGGATATCCGTCCGGTCCCAGGGCCTTGCCCGTCTGCATACCCTCCAAACCCTTAACCATTTCCTCCATCTCAATCGGGGCCCCCAATCCCTCTACCCACTCCTCCTCCAACTTAGGGAACATCAGTTGGTCCAAGAATCGCTTCACCCCCATCCGTCAATAGTCCTACGTCCAGCCTCCACAGAGGGCGTTGGCCTCTCTCCTCCACCAGCCCCAACTCCACCCAGTGCGGGGCATGGTCCGAGTTCGCAATGGCTGAGTACTCTGGATTAGCGCCCTACTCACCACGAAAAAGGTCAATCCGCAAGTATGCCTTGTGAACATGGGGGAAGAAAGAAAACTCCTTTGCCCCTGCAGCTTGCCACTCACCATAATATATCTACCCCCTTTATCCGCCTTAAATGCCACTCGCTTGCTCACAAAGATTGCGACCCCCCTGGTCTTCGCATCCAGCCCTGAGTGGAAGACCTGCCCCACCCATCCCTTCCTCAGCCTGGTTTGATCCGCGACCTTCAGATGAGTCTCTTGTAGCATGGCTACGTCTGCCTTTAACTCCCTTAAGTGTGCAAACACACGGACCCTCTTGACCGGCCCATTCAGGCTCCTCACGTTCCACATACGTTCTAATATGTAACCCACAGCCTCGCCATTGTAACAGCCCGAACTTCACCCCTTTGCTGTGGAGGACCGCCTTGGCCCGGTTGAATCCCACGCCTCTTGGCCAGCTCTGTACCCCAGTCCTGGTAAATACGGATCTCACTGTTCTCCCACCTGCTACTTCGCTCCTTCGCCCATCGCAGGACACACTCCTCATCGGTGAAGCGGTGGAATCTTACCATCATAGCTCTCGGCGGCTCGTTCGCCCTAGGCCTACTTGCCAGGACTCTGTGCGCCCCATCCAGCTCCAGGGGTCGCGGGAAAGCCCCCGCATCCATTAGCGTTCCCAGCATCGTGGTCACATACGCACCAGCATCCGACCCCTCCACGCCTTCAGGGAGACCCAGAATCCGCAGGTTCTGCCTCCTTGACCCATGTTCAAGGTCTTCCAGACTCTCCTGCCATCTTTTGTGCAGAGCCACGTGCGCCTCCAATCTAACCGCCAGGCCCAAAATCTCATCCTCGTTCTCAGAGGCCTTCTGCTGTACCTCCATGATCGCCGTCCCCTGCATCTTCTGGGTCTCCAACAACCATTCAATAGAAGCCTTCATAGGGGCCAACATTTCCGCCTTTAACTCGGCGAAGCAGCTTCAGAGAAATTCCTGCTGCTCCCATGACCACCGGGCCCACGCTGCCTGATCCCCGCCGGCCGCCATCTTGTTTTTCCGCGCCCGTTCTCCTCTCTTCTCCAAAGCCCATTCAGTTCCCTTACATTCCAGGTTATCAGCCGGATCAGGGGGCTACCCGCCCCTCTCCCCCGCCGACTAGCCATGACCCCTCCTCGGCCAGCCCACGCGCCCGCACCCCACACCCGGCCCGTTCCCCACAGCGGCATACACCTGTCTCGACCCCCCGTACTTGCTCCAGCTCCTCCTTGACCTTAGCAGCAGCAACTCTATTCCCCCCCCACCCCACAGTTAGGATCCATCCTAGCGGATTTACTCTTTCTCCCCCCCCCCCATTGCACTTCCGCAAGTCAGCGGACTCCTGCTGACCCCGGCCACTCCCGCCTCTCCTTCGACTCCTCCCATTGTGGCACACCCTCCTCTCCCGTTCCCCATCCATAGGCCCTCCCCCTCCCGTTCTAAGCGCGGGAAACAACCCTCGCTTCCCGGCCCCCACCCCCTCAGTCTCCAGCGCGGTAAAAAGCCCGCGCTTTCCACCTACCAGGCCCCGCCACCTCTGATGCAGCTCATTTTACAGGCACGGTCCCCTCACCCCCGACTCAGGCCTCCCCCTCCCCCGCTGGACCCCATCTCACCACCGTCCACCCCCCCGTTCACCTACGCCCCCTCCAACAGCCCCCCCGACCAACTCAACCAAAACAGTCCCCAACCCGCCCCATCCACCCTCACCGACCCGAAAGCGAAAAACACAAAGGAAAAGAAACCCGGAGCAATGCAAAGGCCCCCGCCCCTCGGAAAAAAATAAACATAACATATCAACCACAGTCCCCAATCGCCTATCCCGACCCTCAATCTGTGTCCATCTTCTCGGCCTGAACAAAGGCCCACGCCTCCTCCGGAGACTCAAAATAATGGTGCCGGTCCTTGTAGGTAACCCACAGTCACGCCGGCTAAACATGCCAAACTTCACCCCCTTCCTGTGCAGCACCGCCTTCGCTCGATTGTACCCGGCCCTCCTCTTCGCCACCTCCGCACTCCAGTCCTGGCATATTCGAACCTCTGTGTTCTCCCACCTGCTGCTCATCTCCTTCTTGGCCCACCTGAGAACACACTCCCGATCGACGAACCGATGGAACCTCACCAGCACCGCCCGTGGAGGCTCGTTAGCCTTGGGCCTCTTCGCCAACACTCTTATGGGCCCCTTCCAGCTCCAGGAGCCCCTGGAAGGACCCCGCTCCCATCAGCGAGTTTAACATAGTGACCACATAGGCCCCCACGTCCGGCCCCTCCAGCCCCTCCGGGAGGCCCAGAATCCGCAGATTCTTCCGCCTCGACCGATTCTCCATCTCCTTGAACTGCTCCTGCCATTTCTTGTGGAGCGCCTCGTGCGCCTCCACCTTTACCGCCAGGCCTGTCTCGTCCTCATTGTCAGAGATCTTTTGTCGAGCCTCGCGGATCGCCACCCCCTGGGCCGTCTGTGTCTCCAGCAACTTATCAATAGAAGCCTTCATCGGCTCTAGCAGGTCTGTTTTAATCTCTCTGAGGCAGCGCTGGATACCCTCCTGCTGCTCCTCCGCCCACTGCATCCACACTGCCTGGTCTCCGCCCGCCGCCATTTTGTTCTTCCCTCGCACCTTCTTCGGGTCCACCACCACCTTCTTGTCGCCCCGCTCCTAGTTGAAGCCATATACTGACGGGGAGCTGTTATAAACTCCTTCCCACACCGGGAAACGTCGAAGAAGTGCCGTTGGGGGCCCTGAAAAGAGCCCACAAGTCCGTTTTTGCGGGAGCCGCCGAATGTGCGACTTAGCTCCGCATAGCGGCAATCGGAAGTCCCAAAGCCTCTTTTTTGATCGCCCCACTCCTGGCCCACTCCATACAGCACTGGGGGGACCCTCACTGTTTCCTTCCCACACCAGGAATCGTCGTCCAAGTGCCGCTGGAGCTCTATAAAAGGGCCCAAAAGTCCGTTCTCGGTGGGAGCTGCCGACCGTGCAACCTACCTAGGCATAGCCACAACCGGAAGTCTAGATTTCTTTAAATTCACCCTGAGGGGGAAAATATATTTAGTCTAACCCCCCCAAAAAATGCAACGTGACGTTTGCACCTAGTAGGGTAGTGCTGGTTAGTACTGTTCAGTTCTACCACAGTTTAAGACACTGGCCAAAAAGTAGAAACTTTTTAAAAAACTGGTTTCTAAAAACTACACCTTGAGTAACCTGTATTCATTATATTCTACAAATATGCAATAGGCAGCATTAATGTAATTGGAATTTCACCAGTGACAACCGAAGGCTGATTGCACACTAATTCAAAAAATGTGGCAGCACAGTGATCGCTACTTACAAAGCAGATTGCAATGACTAGCTGCAATTATATAATATTTCATTTTTCACAATCCACTGTCATTCTACAAAACTTGACAAATTGTTTTGAATCTGCTAAGCAGCGCAATTGAAGTAGTCATTAGCAGGTTAATTTATAAAGGAAAGCTTTAATCCAAGCTTAAACACTGGGGAGGTAAACAAAAAAAATATCCCAACCTGGTATGACTGGAAGAGTGCACAAATTGAGCAGTAAGGTGTCAGCTGTGCCATGATGGAGTTGTATTCCCGTTCTGCAAGAAAGTTCTGGGGCCGGTTTTGCCACAGATGAGCAAGTGGCTTTGCCCATGGTTCTGATTCCATTGGGTCATCTTCCACTGACAACAAGTCTGGCATTTCTGTTACAAAAATATGAGTTTTAATAAGAATCAAGTCCAGTACAGTTAATGCCCATTGAACATTATTAAATTAAAGTAGATAGTGTGGTCAGCCACACGTTCTGGTAACTTCTGACTAAGGTAGTCTTGCCATCATATCTTCAGAATTTACTTGCTAAATCTAGCAGTCCCATTTCCTCACAATCATCCCCACTTGGTTCTGCATGCACCGTAACAATACCCAGCTCCCTTCCATCAAGTGTGCCATAGCAGGGCCCTTCTCTCCCAAATGCTATTGAATTCTCCACACAATATTGTATTGCACAGTTTGCTGACAGACCAGATCAGTGATGGGCAATCCAGGCTCGTGAGTGGGCCGCAAGATTGAAATCAAGTTTGTTCACTAACCATGACCCCATGAATACGGTCAAATATATTTAAAATATAGTGAATATTTCATAAATTATAGAAAATGCTTGACTATCAAATTGAAATGGCAAAAACAAAACACACCTTCATCGCTAACGCAGTCCTTCACCACAGAAAGTGGATGGTGCCGTGGTGGTTTACTAAGAGGCTGGCGTCGACTCTTGGCTTTCTTCTTAGATTTCATCTCTTTCATGTATTGCTCAGCCATCTGTGGAAGAACAAAACAGCATATCTGTACTCTCTTTGGAGGGACAGGAGATGCATTTTAGCATTAGTGAAACTTGCAGTGGACGACAGCAGTCCTTTTTACAAGACTTCTGCTAGTTTCAGCGTTAACATAGTAATGTTAGTATTATTGTAAAGTTATTGATGAGCCCCATTGATCAAAAGAACATATCAATTCCAAAATATGTTCCAAAAGAGACAGACACAAGAGATTGGAGGGAAATGCAATAAATCTGAAAATGCTGGAAAAGTGGAAAGAGAAAGTGCAAGTTATGGTCGCCAAGTTTCATGTCAATGATCTTTTGTCAGAAATGCAAAAATTAGAGGTGCAGCAGGTTTTAAGCAACTAGAAGGGAACGAGGGGGGCAGAGCAAAAGAGAATATTTGTGATAGGGTGCAACTGACAGAAGGAATGATGGTGTACGGCAAAAGGAGGTGATATGGGACATGTAAAGAGACAAAAAGAGGTCTAGAGGGGTAAATGGTAAAACCAATCATCAACCATCCAAAAAGATGATAACAAAATAATGGAGGGTAG
Source organism: Scyliorhinus torazame (assembly GCF_047496885.1). NCBI lineage: Eukaryota > Metazoa > Chordata > Chondrichthyes > Carcharhiniformes > Scyliorhinidae > Scyliorhinus > Scyliorhinus torazame. The sequence goes on along the minus strand of NC_092713.1, from coordinate 46,982,652 downwards.
GATCTGAAATTGCAGAACTCAATGTTGAGATCAGAAAATCAGGGCAAAAGGCTATAATAAAATTAAAATGATTAACATAGAAAGAGAGGAGGTTCTGAGTGGTCAGACACACTAATGGTAGACAAATCCCCAGGGGAGGATGAAATGTATCCCAGGCTGTTGAGCGAGGCAAGGGAGGAAATAGCAAGGGCGCTAGCAATAATTTTCAATTCCTCTCTAGCCACAGGAGAGGTGCCGGAGGACTGGAGGAAAGCCAATGTGGTACCATTATTCAAGAAGGGAGGAAGGGATAAACCAGGAAACTGCAGGCCAGTCAGTCTAACCTCAGTGGTGAAGAAACTATTGGAAGCAATTCTGAGTGTCAGAATTAATCTCCATTTGGAAAGGAAAGGATTAATCATGAACAGTCAACATGGTTTTGTTAATGGGAGATCAGGTGTGACCAACTCAATTGAATTTTTCAAAGAGGTGACCAAGTATGTAGATGAGAGAAATGCATGTGACGTCGTCTTCTTGAACTTCAGCAAGGCTTTTGATAAGGTCCTACATGGGAGACTGATAGCAAAGGTAAGAGGCCAGGGGATCCAAGGAAATTTGGCAAATTGGATCCAAAATTGGCTGAGTGGCAGGAAGCAGAGGGTGATGGTCGATGGGTGTTTTTCTGACTGGAAGCCTGTGTCCAGTGGGGTCCCGCAGGGATCAGTGTTGGGGCGCTTGCCGTTTGTGGTTTATATAAATGGCTTAGATATTAATGCAGGAGGGTTGATCAGTAAGCTTGGGGATGATATGAAAATTGGAGGGGTGGTAAATAGTGAGGATAGCCTTCGATTGCAGGAGGATATCGACAGGATGGTCAGATGGGCGGATCAGTGGCAAATAGAATTTGATCCGGATAAGTGTGAGGTTATGCACATGGACAGGACAAACAAGGCAAGAGAACACTTGAAAAATGGCAGTATGCTGAGAAGCACCAATGATCAGTGGGGTCTTGGTGTGCATGTACACAGGTCCTTTAAGGTAGCAGAGCAGGTGGATAAAGTGGTTAAGAAGTTCTATGCCTCTGCCTTTATTAGCAGAGGCATAGAGTTTAAGAGTAGGGAGGTTATTTTCGAACCATATAAAAGGTTAGGCCACAGCTTGAGTATTGTGTGCAGAGGAGATGTGTGTGTTAGTTATGAAGAGAGGTTGGATAGACATGGATTGTTTTCCATGGGGCAGAGGAGACTGAGGGGGGACATGATTGAAATATAAAAGTTATGAGGGGCATAGATTGGAGTAGACAGGAACAAACGTTTCCCCTTGATGGAGGGGTCAATGGCCAGAGGGCACAGGTTTAAGCTAAGGGCCAGAGGTTCAGAGGGGATGCGAGGAAACCCTTTTTAACCAGGAGGGTGGTGGAGGCAGAGACCCTCAAACATTTAAGAAGTATTTAGAAACGCACTTTCGACTTCCGGGTGCGGCGATGACCAGCTGAGTCGCACGTTTCGGCAGCTCCCGGTGAAACGGACTTTTGGGCTCTTGATAGGAGCCCCAATGGCAATTTTGACGGCTAAAACACTGTGCGGTAAACCAAAAGGGACTCCCCCCTGGATACGGATGAAAAAAGGAGAAAGTGGCCGGATTGCAGTGGATCCTTTAGAACAGCGGCAAGGCAGGCAAGCAAAAACCAAGATGGCGTCGGAAGGTGGCAGTTTAACATGGGGCCCTGAACAACAAGAGTTCTTGAAATGCTGTGTGGAAGAGCTCAAAAAGGAAATGAAGAAAGAGCCGTTGGCCCCGATACTACAGGCGATCGAAGGGCTAAAGGAGGAACAAAAGACCCAGGAGCGGGAGCTTCGGGTCGTGAAGGCAAAGGCAGCCGAGAATGAGGACGACATACAGGGCCTGGTGGTGAAGACGGAGACGCACGAGGCACATCAGAAACCATGTGTGGAAAGGTTGGAGGCACTGGAGAACAACGCAAGGAGGAACAACCTGAGGATTCTTGGTCTTCCTGAAGGTGCGGAGGGAGCGGACGTTGGGGCATATGTGAGCACGATGCTGCACTCGTTAATGGGAGCGGAGGCCCCGGCGGGTCCGTTGGAGGTGGAGTGAGCATACCGAGTGATGGCGCGAGGACCGAGAGCAGGAGAAATTCCCAGAGCCATAGTGGTGAGATTCCTCTGTTTTAAGGATAGAGAAATGGTCCTTAGATGGGCAAAGAAAACTCGGAGCAGTAAATGGGAGAACGCGCTGATCCGCGTTTATCAAGACTGGAGTGCGGAGGTGGCGAGAAGGAGGACGAGCTTTATAATCGGGCCAAGGCGGTGCTTCATAAAAAGATAAAATTTGGAATGCTGCAACCGGCAAGACTGTGGGTCACATATCGAGGGAGGCACCACTACTTTGAGACGGCGGATGAAGCGTGGACTTTTATTGTGGAAGAAAAACTGGAATGAGCGGGTTATTAAAAAGAACGTTTGAACAAAGTGGTGGGGCGAATGTGGGGGGCGAAGAGGGGGGTTAAAAAGGGGGGAAAGAGGAGTTTTATGTACTAATCCTGCGATGTGGTAACTTTTCTCTCTTCCACAGGTGGTGATGGGGAGGTGGAGGAGATGGGGGCGTTGGCCATTGGGGGCGGGGCAAAGGGAGAAGCGCGGGCTTGGTTCCCGCGCTATGATAATCATGGCGGGAATAGAGAAGCAGGAAGGAGGGGGCGTCGCACGGTGCGAGCCGAGGTCACGGGGGGGGGGGGGGGGAGCCGAGGTCGGCCAGAGTTTGCTGACTTCTGGGAGCAACATGGGGGGAGTAATTACGCTAGCGGGGGATCTAGAGGGGGAGGTGGGAGGGGGGAATTACTGGTTTGCTGCTGCTGGGGAGAGGGGGGAGCTGGTATGGGAGGGGATGGGCGGGGGAGCACCGCCTGGGGGAGATACAGCTGCGTGGGAACCGGGTGAGGAGCTGGAAAAAGGGGATGGCTAATCGACAAGGGGGGGGGGTAGGAAGCCCCCCAACCCGGCTGATCACGTGGAACGTGAGGGGGCTGAACGGGCCGATAAAGAGGGCACGGGTACTCGCACACCTTAAGAAACTTAAGGCAGATGTGGTTATGTTACAGGAAACGCACCTGGAACTGATAGACCAGGTTAGGCTACGCAAAGGATGGGTGGGGCAGGTGTTCCATTCGGGGCTAGATGCAAAAAAACAGGGGGGTGGCTATATTAGTGGGGAAGCGGGTAATGTTCGAGGCAAAGACTATAGTGGCGGATAACGGGGGCAGATACGTGATGGTGAGTGGCAAACTACAGGGGGAGACGGTGGTTTTGGTAAACGTATATGCCCCGAACTGGGATGATGCCAATTTTATGAGGCGGATGTTAGGACGCATTCCGGGCCTAGAGATGGGAAAGCTGATAATGGGGGGAGATTTTAATACAGTGTTGGAACCAGGGCTGGATAGGTCGAAGTCCAGGACTGGAAGGAGGCCGGCAGCAGCCAAGGTACTTAAAGATTTTATGGAGCAGATGGGAGGTGTAGACCCGTGGAGATTTAGCAGACCTAGGAGTAAGGAGTTCTCGTTTTTCTCCTATGTCCATAAAGTCTACTCGCGAATAGACTTTTGTGTGCTGGAAAGGGCGTTGATCTCGAAGGTAAGGGGAACGGAGTATACGGCAATAGCCATTTCGGATCACGCTCCACACTGGGTAGACTTGGAGATAGGGGAGGAAACAGGAGGGCACCCACCCTGGAGAATGGACATGGGACTAATGGCAGATGAGGGGGTGTGTCTAAGGGTGAGGGGGTGCATTGAAAAGTACTTGGAACTCAATGATAATGGGGAGGTCCAGGTGGGAGTAGTCTGGGAGGCGCTGAAGGCGGTGGTTAGAGGGGAGCTGATATCAATAAGGGCACATAAAGGGAAGCAGGAGAGTAAGGAACGGGAGCGGTTGCTGCAAGAACTTTTGAGGGCGGACAGACAATATGCGGAAGCACCGGAGGAGGGACTGTACAGGGAAAGGCAAAGGCTACATGTAGAATTTGACTTGCTGACTACGAGCACTGCAGAGGCACAATGGAGGAAGGCACAGGGTGTACAGTACGAATATGGGGAGAAGGCGAGTAGGTTGCTGGCACACCAATTGAGGAAAAGGGGAGCAGCGAGGGAAATAGGGGGAGTGAGGGATGAGGAAGGAGAGATGGAGCGGGGAGCGGAGAGAGTGAATGGAGTGTTCAAGACATTTTATAAAAAATTATATTAAGCTCAACCCCCGGATGGGAGGGAGAGAATGATGGGCTTCTTGGATCGGCTGGAATTTCCCAAGGTGGAAGAGCAGGAAAGGGTGGGACTGGGAGCACAGATCGAGGTAGAAGAAGTGGTGAAAGAAATTAGGAGCATGCAGGCGGGAAAGGCCCCGGGACCGGATGGATTCCCAGTCGAATTCTACAGAAAATATGTGGACTTGCTCGCCCCGGTATTGACGAGGACCTTTAATGAGGCATAGGAAAGGGGACAACTGCCCCCGACTATGTCTGAAGCAACGATATCGCTTCTCTTAAAGAAGGACCTATTTCCCTCCAAAATGTAGATGCCAAGATCCTGGCCAAGGTAATGGCAATGAGAATAGAGGAATGTGTCCCGGGGGTGGTCCACGAGGACCAAACTGGGTTTGTGAAGGGGAGACAGCTGAACACGAATATACGGAGGCTGTTAGGGGTAATAATGATGGCCCCACCAGAGGGGGAAACGGAGATAGTAGTGGCGATGGATGCCAAGAAAGCATTTGATAGAGTGGAGTGGGATTATTTGTGGGAGGTGTTGAGGAGATTTGGTTTTGGAGAGGGGTATGTTAGATGGGTGCAGCTGTTGTATAGGGCCCCGATGGCGAGCGTGGTCACGAATGGACGGGGATCTGCATATTTTCGGCTCCATAGAGGGACAAGGCAGGGATGCCCTCTGTCCCCATTATAGTTTGCACTGGCGATTGAGCCCCTGGCGATAGCGTTGAGGGGTTCCAAGAAGTGGAGGGGAGTACTTAGAGGAGGAGAACAACACCGGGTATCTTTGTATGCGGACGATTTGCTACGATACGTGGCAGACCCGGCGGAGGGGATGCCAGAAATAATGCGGATACTTGGGGAGTTTGGGGATTTTTCAGGGTATAAATTGAACATGGGGAAAAGTGAGTTGTTTGTGGTGCATCCAGGGGAGCAGAGTAGAGAAATAGAGGACCTACTGTTGAGGAAGGTAACAAGGGACTTTCGTTACCTGGGGATCCAGATAGCCAAGAATTGGGGCACATTGCATAGGTTAAATTTAACGCGGTTGGTGGAACAAATGGAGGAGGATTTCAAGAGATGGGATATGGTATCCCTGTCACTGGCAGGGAGGGTGCAGGCGGTTAAGATGGTGGTCCTCCCGAGATTCCTCTTTGTGTTTCAGTGCCTCCCGGTGGTGATCACGAAGGCTTTTTTTAAAATTTTTTTTAAAAGGATTGAAAAGAGCATCATGGGTTTCGTGTGGGCCGGGAAGACCCCGAGAGTGAGGAAGGGATTCTTACAGCGTAGCAGGGATAGGGGGGGGCTGGCACTACCGAGCCTAAGTGAGTATTATTGGGCCGCTAATATTTCAATGGTGAGTAAGTGGATGGGAGATGAGGAGGGAGCGGCGTGGAAGAGATTAAGAGAGGGCGTCCTGTAGGGGGACTAGCCTACAGGCTATGGTGACAGCCCCATTGCCGTTCTCACCGAGGAACTACACCACAAGCCCGGTGGTGGTGGCTACACTGAAGATTTGGGGACAGTGGAGACGGCATAGGGGAAAGACTGGGGCCTTGGGGGGGTCCCCGATAAGAAACAACCATAGGTTTGCCCCGGGGGGAATGGATGGGGGATATGGAATGTGGCAAAGAGCAGGAATAACGCAACTGAAAGATCTGTTTGTGGATGGGAAGTTCGCGAGTCTGGGAGCGCTGACCGAGAAATATGGGTTGCCCCAAGGGAATGCATTCAGGTATATGCAACTGAGGGCTTTTGCGAGGCAACAGGTGAGGGAATTCCCACAGCTCCCGAAACAAGAGGTGCAGGACAGAGTGATCTCAAAGACATGGGTGGGGGATGGTAAGGTGTCAAATATATATAGGGAAATGAGGGACGAAGGGGAGACTATGGTAGATGAACTAAAAGGGAAACGGGAAGAGGAGCTGGGGGAGGAGATCGAGGAGGGGCTGTGGGCAGATGCCCTAAGCAGGGTAAACTCGTCGTCCTCGTGTGCCAGGCTAAGCCTGATTCAGTTTAAGGTATTACACAGGGCGCATATGACTGGAGCACGGCTCAGTAAATTTTTTGGGGTGGAGGATAGGTGTGCGAGGTGCTCGAGAAGCCCAGCGAATCATACCCATATGTTTTGGTCATGCCCGGCACTACAGGGGTTTTGGATGGGGGTGACAAAGGTGCTTTCAAAAGTAGTGGGGGTCCGGGTCGAACCAAGCTGGGGGTTGGCTATATTTGGGGTTGCACAAGAGCCGGGAGTGCAGGAGGCGAGAGAGGCCGATGTTTTGGCCTTTGCGTCCCTAGTAGCCCGGCGCAGGATATTGTTAATGTGGAAAGAAGCCAAGCCCCCGGGGGTGGAGACCTGGATAAATGACATGGCAGGGTTTATAAAGCTAGAGCGGATTAAGTTCGTTCTAAGGGGGTCGGCTCAAGGGTTCACCAGGCGGTGGCAACCGTTCGTCGAATACCTCGCAGAAAGATAGATGGAATGGAAAAAAGAAGGCAGCAGCAGCAGCCCAGGATCGGGGGTGGGGTTTGGGGGGGGGGGGGGGGGGGGGGGGGGGGGGAGGAACCAGAAGGACTCTCAGGGTTGTTAATATATACTGTATAATATGTATAGGTCGTTGCGACAGATAATTATATATTGGACTGTTAAATTATATTTTTGGAGAGTGTTACTTGTGATAAGGCAGTTGCCAATTAGGGTTAGTTTTCATTTTTGTTATTTATTATTTATTCATTTTTGTTTATAAAATAGGTCATTGTTATTTGTGTTGTTATAATATTGTGTAAAGGATGCACAATGTACTGTGTTGGTTGACCAAAAATTTTCAATAAATTATTTATATAAAAAAAAGAAACGCACTTTCGATCCGAGGGCATACAAGACTAAGAGTCAAGTGCTGGGAAATGGGATTAGAATGGTTACATGGTTGCTTTTGACTGGTGCAGACGCGACAGGCCTGTTCTGTGCTGTAAGATTCTATGACTCTTATGTCTGGATGGCCTAAAAAAACATCTCCTGCACCAGGTCCCATTTCTTCAGCTCTCAAATGGACATTGTTCCAGGGAAAGGCAAAGAAAATGCTTGAACATGGCAGCATGTGGCATAGATGATTGGGAAAAGCTTGCCACCAATCGCTTAAGTCCAAATGCCTTAACGAGGAGGTAGGCAGGCAGCAGAGAAGGAAGAAAATCCTACACTCCAGAACCCACTACCTCACATGCCCAAAGGTCTGTGGGTCAGGAATTGACCTGTTCAGTCGCAAGGCCACCGATGGTAGAAACCTGTGACCACGAGTCGATGTCACCCCTAAATAGAGGGTACAGCTGAAGGCGATGACCTTATTAAAGGAGTTGTACATTGCTTTTTGAACAGCCTCCAGTAATCATAGGTTGAAAGGCCTCCTGTAAAACTTAAAGATGATTCCAGGTGGGTTCCTCTGGGTGCTCACATTTCCTCCCACAGTTCAAAGATGTGCAGATTAGGTGGATTGGCCATGCTAAGTTGCCCCTTAAGTGTCCAACGGTTAGGTGGGGTTACAGGGACAGGGTGCTCTTTCAGAGGGTTGACTCAATGGGCCGAATGGCCTCCTTCTGCATTGTAGGGATTCTATGATACGAGTATACAACCCAAAAAACTTCATCCATACATCCTAATAAAAATGCTGTAAATAATGCACGAGTGTCAGCTGAAACCAGCATTCACAAGAGAAGCAAAGTGATCATAATTGAAACTTGATTTTCAGAAGGCTTCTTCAGCCAGTTGATCAACAGTTTACAAGAAGATTAGGGGCGTCATGATTGAGGTATACAAAATTGTGAGGGGTCGGGATAGACCTTACCCTGTTTACTTATGGGATTGTGTGACTATTTTCCCTACCATATTCATAACATCGCATTAGTCTGACTGATGCATGTTGCTTTATAGGGTAGATCAAGAGACTATAGGGAAACACCTCCAAGCAATATGCACCATTGAATCCCCACAGTGCAGAAGGAGGCCATTTGGTGCATCGAGTCTGCACCGACCCTCCGAAAGAACAGCCCCACCTAGGCCCACACCCTGCCCTATTCCCATAACCCCAACTCTGGAATGTTCTCCTTCATTGGCTGAGGAATACAAAAATAGGGCTGCAATAATGGAACTGTACAAGACACTGGCGAGGCCATAACTGGAGTACTGTGCATAGTTCTGCTCACCACACTACAGGAAGGACATAATTGCTCTGGAGAGAGTAAAGAAAATATATATGGAATGTTGCCAGGGCTGGAGAATTGTAGCTGTGAGGAGAGATTGGAGTTGCTGTTCTTGGAACAAAGAAGGGCGAGGGGCTGACATAGAACATACAGTGCAGAAGGCCATTTGGCCCACGGGTGCCTGGAACTCACTACCGGAGGAGGTAGTGGAGGCAGGGACGATAGGGACATTTAAGGGGCATCTTGACAAATATATGAATAGGATGGGAATAGAAGGATACGGACCCAGGAAGTGTAGAAGATTGTAGTTTAGTCGGGCAGTATGGTCGGCACGGGCTTGGAGGGCCGAAGGGCCTGTTCCTGTGCTGTACATTTCTTTGTTCTTTGTTCTTTGTTCTTTGAGACTGTACCGACCCACTTAAGGCCTCACTTCCACCCAATCCCCCTAACCCAATAATCCCTCCTAACCTTTTTGGACACTAAGGGCAATCAAGCATGGCCAATCTGCACGTCTTTGGGTGTGGGAGGAAACCCACGCAGACACGGGGAGAATGTGCAGACTCCACACAGATAGTGACCCAGCGGGGAATCGAACCTGGACCCTGGCGCTGTGAAGCCACAGTGCTAACCACTATGCTACCGTGCTGCCCATGATTGAGGTATACAAAATTGTGAGGGGTACGGGTAGAATAGACAGGAAGAACCAGTTTCCTTTGGCAGGTTTCAAAAACCAGGGGTCATAGAATCATGCTAAATGGTAGAAGAATTAGAGGGGACATGAGAAAAAGCGTTTTTACACAGAGGGTGGTGGGTGTCTGGAATTCACTGCCTGAGCTGGTGGTGGAGGCAGAGACCTTTAAGTGCTGAAAGCTGCAGAGCTATGGGCTGTGTGTTGGAAGATGGACTGTATGTTTTCAATAGTTCTATATAAATACCTCTGCAAGGTCCTGTTCATTGAGACTCGTTCCAATATTTGTTTTAACTGTTTCAGTCCAATCTGGGCTATTATCAGAGTCCTCTGCAGCACTCTCTTGACTTGAACTTTGAGAACTTGAAGATTCGGAATCCGACGAGCTGGATTCAAATGATTTCACAAATGGGATGAGAATATTTTGGGAAGGAGAGGCCACAGAAAAGTTTAACACAGTAACAGGTGTGTCCATTGTGCTGAACATGGTTCGCTTCAATGTAAGCTTCTCTTCTTGTGGACTATTTTCAATGTGTGGTTCAACTTGTGCTGGAGCAGGTTCTGCAAAAAGGAAATAATAGATTAACAGAAAACAAATTGTGATTCGACTAAATAATCTTGGAGCTTAAAACAAATACATGCATAACATAGAATCTCTGTGCAAGCATGCTTGACTGCAATAGCAAACCTTCAATACAAGACGTCAGCAGAATCTCGCAGCACCCTTTAATTGTGTTAGATCGTTGTTTCAAAAATATGCACAGGCTTCACAATTTCTGTCACTATATCTGCATATAATGGGAATAAACCAAAAACGCCATACTTGTGGGAAGAGAGGCAGAGCCATTGGGGTTTCGTTCAATCAAACATTGTGGACGGTTATGAAGCTGAAGGCCTCCCAGGGCAGCTGGGAGGGGAGGGCTCCTGCTTAAAAGGAATGCCTCCCTTTCACTACTGGGTTTCCCAATCTGTGGGAAATCTTCCTTTTCAGGAAAGGAGTACAATTAACTTTTGAATCAATTGAACCTGCCCCCACCACAATCTCAGACAGAGCATTCCCGAACCTAACCACTCACAGTGAAGAGGTTTTCCCTCAAATCATCATTGCCTCTTTTACTAATTACTTCAAATCTGTGCTCTCTCATCCTTCATTCTTTCATAAGTGGGAACAGATTCTCCCGATCTACTCAGTCCAGACCCCTCGATCAAATCTCCTCCTGGTTTTCTCTTCTCCCAAGAAAAACAGTCCAATTTCTCCAATCTATCTTCCTCATCCCAGGAGTCATTCTTATGAATATTTTCTGCAATTTCGCCAATGCCTTCACATCTTTCTAAAAGAAGCGCCCAGAACTGGACACTTTTACTCTAGCGGAGGTTGAACTCGTGACTTACACAAGTTCAACATAACCTCCTTGCTCTTGTACTCTAAGCCCCCATTAAAACCCAGGACACTGCACTGCTGCCTCATGGCGCCGAGGACCGTGTTCGATCCCAGCCCCGGGTCACTCTCCGTGTGGAATTTGCACATTCTCCCCGTGCCTGCGTGGGTCTCACCCCCACAACTCAAAAGATGTGCAGAGTAGGTGGATTGGTCACACTAAATTGCCCCTTAATTGGACTCTCTAAATTAAAAAAAAAGGATACTGTCTGTATGCCTTATTAACCACTATCTGTCCTGCTACCTTCAATGACTTATGCACATATACATCCATATTCCACTGTTTCTGCATCCTCCCTTTAGGATTGTACTCATTATTTTATATTGTCTCTCACGTGTTCTTTCTTCACAGTGAATAACTTCACATTTCTTTGTATTCAACTTCATCTACCACCAATTCTACCACTGTTGCTTCACAGGGACCGGGTTCGATTCCCGGCTTGGGTCACTGTCTGTGCGGAGTCTGCACGTTGTCCAGTGTCTGTGTGGGTTTCCTCCAGGTGCTCTGTATTCCTCCCAACAGACATGCTTATTACGTGAATTAGACATTCTGAATTCTCCTTCAATGTACCTGAATAGGTGCCGGAGTGTGGCAACTAGGGGATTTTCACAGTAACTTCATTGCAGTGTTAATGTATGCCTACTTGTGACACTAATAAAGATTGTGAATTTCTACACTATCCTCCTCACAATTCACAATGCTCGAGTTTTGTATCATCCGTAAACTTTGAAATTATTCCTTTTTCTCCAAGATCTAGGTCAAGAGCATGCATCGATGGAAAAGCACTGGCCCCAATAGCGGCCCCTGGGAAACTACAAACAGACCTCCAGCCCGAAAAACATCCATTAACCATTACTGTTTCTTGCCACTTGGCCAATTCCACAGCCATGTTGCTACTGACCTTCATATTCCATGAGTTACAATTTTGCACACAAAAATTTTCGGATGTCCATGTACACCAAATCAACAGCAATGCCCTCATCAAGTCTGGTCACCTCTTCAAAACACTCCAGCACGTTAGTTAAACAAGATTTTCCCGTAATGAATTAATGTTGGCTTTCCTTAATTAACCCACATTTGGGCAGCACGGTGGCGAGCATTGCTGCATCACGGCACTGAAGTCCCAGGTTCGATCCCGGTTCTGGGTCACTGTCCACGTAGAGTTTGCACATTCGACCAGTGTTTGCGTGGGTTTCGCCCCCACATCCCAAAGGTGCAGGGTAGGTGGATTGGCCACGCAATTTAGCCCCTTAATTGAGAAAAAAAAATTGGATACTCCAAATTCAAAATAAATTAACCCACATTTACCCATTGGACTATTAACTTTGTCCCAAATTATTGTTTCTAGAAGCTATCCAACCAAAGTTAAACTGACCAGCCTGTAGCTGCTGGGCGTATTGAACAAGGTTCAATGTTTTCATTTCTCAAGTCCTCTCACACCACCCGAGTCAAAGGCCAAGCTCATATCAAAGCTCCAAAACCTAGGACTTGGCTCCCCACTCTGCAACTGGATCCTCGATTTTCTGACCAACAGACCACAATCAGTAAGAATGAACAACAACACCTCCTCCACAATAGTCTTCAACACCGGCGCCCCGCAAGGCTGCTTACTTAGCCCTCTACTCTACTCCCTGTACACACACGACTGCGTGGCAAAACTTGGTTCCAACTCCATCTACAAGTTTGCTGACGATACGACCATAGTGGGCCGGATCTCGAATAACGATGAGTCCAAATACAGGAGGGAGATAGAGAACCTAGTGGAGTGGTGTAGCGACAACAATCTCTCCCTCAATGCCAGCAAAACTAAAGAGCTGGTAATTGACTTCAGGAAGCAAAGTACTGTACACACCCCTGTCAGCATCAACGGGGCCGAGGTGGAGATGGTTAGCAGTTTCAAATTCCTAGGGGTGCATATCTCCAAAAATCTGCTCTGGTCCACCCACGTCGACACTACCACCAAGAAAGCACAACAGCGCCTATACTTCCTCAGGAAACTAAGGAAATTCGGCATGTCCACATTAACTCTTACCAACTTTTACAGATGCACCATAGAAAGCATCCTATCAGGCTGCATCACAGCCTGGTATGGCAACTGCTCGGCCCAGGACCGCAAGAAACTTCAGAGAGTCGTGAACACCGCCCAGTCCATCACACGAACCTGCCTCCCATCTATTGACTCCATCTACACCTCCCGCTGCCTGGGGAAAGCGGGCAGTATAATCAAAGATCCCTCCAACTCATCGAAAAATTTTCAATAAAATATATTTTAAAAAAAGATCCCTCCCACCCCGGCTTACTCACTCTTCCAACTTCTTCCATCGGGCAGGAGATACAGAAGTCTGAGAACACGCACGAACAGACTCAAAAACAGCTTCTTCCCCACTGTCACCAGACTCCTAAATGACCCTCTTATGGACTGATTTCATTAACACTACACCCCGTATGCTTCATCCGATGCCAGTGCTTTTGTAGTTACATTGTATATGTTGTGTTGCCCTATTATGTATTTTCTTTAATTCCCTTTTCTTCTCATGTACTTATGATCTGTTGAGCTGCTCGCAGAAAAATACTTTTCACTGTACCTCGGTACACGTGACAATAAACAAATCCAATCCAAGGATGACCGAAAAATTATAGCCAATGCACCTCAACTCACTTCCTACAGTATTCCGTGGTGCATCACATCCAGTCCTGGTGCCTTATCAACTTCAAATTTCATTTTTATTCACTCATGGGAAGTTGGCGTCGCTGGCTATGCCAGCATTTATTGCCCATCCCCAATTGCTCGAGAAGGTGGTAGTGAGCTGCCTTTTTGAACTGCTGCAGTCCACAAGGTGGGGTCCACCCACGCTGTTAGGGTGTAGGCCCACCCACACTGTTAGAGATAAGTTCCAGGATTTTGACCAGTGCAATGAAGGAACAGTGATATATTTCCACGTCAGGATGATAAAGGTAGCACAGTGGTTAGCACTGTTGCTTCACAGTGGCAGGGACCAGAGTTTGATTCCCGTCTTGGGTCACTGTCTGTGTGGAGTCTGCACGGGTTTCCTCCAGGTGCTCCGGTTTCCTCCCAAGTCCTGAAAGATGTGCTGTTAGGTGAATTGGAGATTCTAAATTCTCCCTCCGTGTACCCGAACAGGCGCCGGAGTTTGGCAACTAGGGAATTTTCACAGTAACTTCATTGCAGTGTTAATGTAAGCCTACTTGTGAAACTAATAGATTATTAGATTATGAATGATTGGAGGCTGAATGTCCAAGTGTTGGTGTTTCCATACAAGCATTACCTGCCATTGTACTTCTAGATGGTAGTGGTGGTGGGTTTGGAAGCTGCTGCCTCAGGAGCCTGTGTCAGTTCCTGTAGTACATCTTGTAAATGGTACATTGCTGCCACTGTAAATCAGTGGTGGAGGGAATAAATACTTGCGCATGGGGTGCCAATCAAGCAGGCTGCTATGTCCTGCGTTGTGTCCAGCTTCTCGAGTGTTATTGTAGCTATACTCATCCAAGGAAGTGAAGAGTAATCCATTGCATTGCTGATTTGTGCCTTGTAGATGGTGAACAGACTTGGGGGAATCAGGTGGGGAGTTACTCGCCACAGGATTCCTAGACTCTCACCTGCTCCTGTTGTTGAATTATTCATATGGCTAGTCAAGTTCCGTTTCTGGTCAATGGACTACAGAGCTTCGATCTGGTCCACTGATTGAAATTGTTTAACTCGATTACTTGCTGCTGATGTAGTGTTATAGCTTCTGGACACCTCATTTTTAGGTACGGCTGCTGCTGCCCCTGGCATGCCCTCCTGTACTCTTCATTGAACAAGGGTTGATCCCCTGGCTCGGTAGTAATGGTAGAATGGCCTTGAGTTTACAGATTGTGGTCAAGTTCAATTTTGTTGTTGCTGATGGTCCACAGGGCCTCATGGATGCCCAGTCTAGGGTTGCTAAACCAGTTCGAAGACAATCCCATTTAGCACATTTTTTCTTACACTGGACTGTTTTTTGTCCTTTCCATAGCCAGTCTGAACCTTAATGATACAATGATTGGTGCTCACATATGTTCCCCTACAGGCACAATCTACTTGGCCCACTTAATTTCCAAGAACCAGGTCGAGACGTGTCTCCTTCTTTGGACTGGAAACATGAAGAATTTTCCTGAACACACTAGAGGAGAACTCGTCCCATTCTATCCTTTACACAAATATTTCAGTCTATATTTAGTAATTAAAGTTCCCCCATTATAACTACAAGTTTTGCTTCTTTCCAATTGTCTTGCAAATTTGTTTCTCTACATCCTTCCCACTATTTGGTGGCCTGTAGACTACACCATGCAACCTAACTGCATCTGTGTGTTCCTTAGCTCTAGTCAAATAGTGCTATCATTGACTCTTTTGGGCTATCCGCTTTCTTCAGCACGACAAAGCTCTCATAATAAATGCTGCAACCCCCCACCCCCCACTTTTCTTCAAAGAACAAAGAAAATCACAGCACAGGAACAGGCCCTTCAAGCCTGTGATCAGGATGCCCCAACTAAAAAAACACCTTCTGCCCTTACTCAAGTCTGTATCCCTCGGTTTCCTCCCTATTCATGTACCATCCAATTGCCTCTTAAAATATTGTTAATGTGTCTGCTTCCACCACATCCTATGGCAGAGTGTTCCAGCATAACACACCACTCTGCGTGAAAAACATACCCTGCATACCTCCTTTAAACCTCCTTACAATTCCTCATAGCCAACACCCTTAAGACCAGGCAACATCCTGGTGAACCTTCTATGCCCTCTCTACAAATCTTCCATGTCCTTCTGATAATGTGGTGGCCAGAACTGTACGCAATACTCCAAATGCAGCCTAACCAAGGTTTTATAAAGCTGCATCAAGATTTCCCAACTCCTACATCAATGCCTCGGCTGATGAAGGTAAGCATACCATCTGCCTTCTTGATCACCACGGTCACCTATGTTGCCACTTTTAGGGAACTGTGGACCTGCACGCCCAGATCCCTCTGTATGTTAATGTTCCGAACGGTTCTGTCATTTAGTCTCATTCAAACATTAGGCAATTTTGACATTGAATTCTCCCTCAGTATACCCGAACAGGCGCCGGAATGTGGCGACTAGGGACTTTTCACAGTAACTTCATTGCAGTGTTAATGTAAGCCTACTTGTGATAATAAAGGTTATTATTGTACTTGGATTTGATCCTTCAAAATGTATCATCTCTCATTTGTCCATATTAAACCTCATCTGCCATTTCGGTGCTCAAGTCTCCAATCTATCTATATCCTGATGTATCCTCTGACAATCCTCGGCACTATCAGCAACTCCACCAATCTTTGCGTCCTCCACAAACTTACTAATCATACCACCCACATTTTCCTCCAGAGCATTTATATATACACTACAAACAACAGAAGTCCTAGCACGGATCCCTGCGGAACACCACTAGCTACAGATCTCCATTCTGAAAAACACCCTTCCAACGCTACTCTGTCTTCCATAACCAAGCCAGTTCTGTATCCATCTAGCCAGCCCACCCCGAATCCCATGTGATTTGAGTTTTTGTACAGTCTGCCATGTGGGTCCTTGTCAAATGCCTTATTAAAGTCCATATAAACTACATCCACAGCCCTTCCCTCAGCAATTTTCTTTGTAACCTCTTCAAAAAACTTAAACAAGTTGGTGAGACATGACCTTCCCCGTACAAAATCATGCTGCCCGTCACCAACTAGTCCATTTTCTCCAAAAGCTTCCCCACCTCTGATATCAGCCTCACCGCACTATAATTTGCTGGATTATCCCTGCTTCCTTTCTTAAACAAGGGAATAACATTGGCTATTCTCCAGTCCTTTGGAACCTCGCTTGTGGTCAAAAAGAGGATGTAAAGATATCTGTTAAGGCCCTGATAAGAGTATTGATTTATTCATAGTGACTGATAAGAGTATTGATTTATTCATATAGGTGCTAGTTGAATGCATGTAGCTGAGAGGTCAAATTAAAAGCGTGTTGACTGTGGGAATCCAGTCATTGTTTCACCTAATGAATTAACCATTGTATTCCGTACTAAGAATGTATTGTTCTCGGTCTAATCAACTAATCAGTTAAAGCAAGATCTCCCCCAAGTTGTGTAATGTGGCAAGTGTGAGAAACATTTTCCTAAGGCTGCGCATGCAGACACTGAGCTTATTTTGATAAGCACCAGTCAATCTTAAGTAATGTCCAATGTTTGATTAACAAATCATCTTCTGAGTAACAGACATTCATTTGAACAAACCAGGAGGTCTCAGCTGAGAATTAGAAGCCAATGAAAGTAAATGAGGGGTTAAACCAGAGATAAGAATTCCCTCAAAAGTAGGACCTCGTGGTCGATGTCTTTATTCTGGAATCATCGGTTTCTTTGTGTTAAGTAATTTCTTTGGTGTGCTTTATGCGTTTTGCCATGTGCTTGACCTTTTTATGTATGGTTTGATATTTTGTTTCTAAGTTTTGATTCAGTTCTTATTCAAGTGTATTTGAGTGAGTATATATAGAATATAGAACTGTATAGCACAGTACAGGCCCTTCGGCCCACGATGTTGTGCCGAACTAGTCTGAAACTATGATCAAATCAACCTACTCCCAATCATTCTAGTGCACTCCATATGAATCCAATAACCGCTTGAAAGTTCCTAAAGTGTCCGACTCCGCTACCCCAACCACTCTGAGTAAAGAACCTACCCCTGACATCCTTCCTATATCTTCCACCATGAACCTTATAGTTATGCCCCTTTGTAACAGCTACATCCACCCAAGGAAAAAGTCGCTGAACATTCACTGTAATTAGCAATAAACCCGTACTTGTGACACCTCCCACCAATCGACTCTTATTACAAGGTAAGCAAGAGTCCCAACAGGCCTCAAGCTATTTCTCCCGTTGCAACCTGGGTAGATGTCATCCGGCCCCGGGGACTTGTTTACCTTAATGCAATTTAGGATACTCAACACTTCCTCCTTTGATATATTGATGTTCTCAAGAGCATTTACACACCAATCCCTGACCTCAAAATCAGTCATGTACTTCTCCCTGGTGAATACCTATGCCAAGTACTCATTAAAGGATTTCACCCACTTCCTGAGGTTCCACACATAACTCCCCTCCACTGTCCTCGAGTTGGTCTACTCTTTCTCTTGCTATCCTCTTGCTCCTAATATATGCATAAAGAGCCATAGGATTCTCCTTGATGTTGCCGAAGACATTTCATGGTCCCTTTTAGCTTTCCTAATTCCACGCTTATGTTGCTTCCTACTTTCACTGAACTCCTCAAAGGCTGTCGTCGGCGACCTATCGTATGCTTCCTTTGGACTAAGCTTACAATTTCCCTGGTCATCCATGGTTGTCGAATCCTGCCATTTCTATCCTTCATTTTTGCAGGGACATGCCTGTCCTGCACTTCAATCAACTGGCCTTTAAAAGGCTCCCACATGTCAGATGTGGATTTGCCCTCAAATAACCGCTCGCAATCCACAATCGCCAGTTCCTGCCTAAATTGGATGTAATTGGCGCTCGCCCAATTAGGCACCCTCACCCGCAGGTTGCGCAAAATCTTATGGAATTAAGGTTGCAAAATCCAAAATGCTCCCCCTCTGAAACATCAATCACCTGGCTTGGCTCATCCCCCAATACGAAGTCTAGTATGGCCCCCAATACGAAGTCTAGTATGGCCCCCAATACGAAGTCTAGTATGGCCCCCAATACGAAGTCTAGTATGGCCCCCAATACGAAGTCTAGTATGGCCCCCAATACGAAGTCTAGTATGGCCCCCAATACCAAGTCTAGTATGGCCCCCAATACGAAGTCTAGTATGGCCCCCAATACCAAGTCTAGTATGGCCCCCAATACGAAGTCTAGTATGGCCCCCAATACGAAGTCTAGTATGGCCCCCAATACGAAGTCTAGTATGGCCCCCAATACCAAGTCTAGTATGGCCCCCAATACCAAGTCTAGTATGGCCCCCAATACCAAGTCTAGTATGGCCCCCAATACCAAGTCTAGTATGGCCCCCAATACCAAGTCTAGTATGGCCCCCAATACCAAGTCTAGTATGGCCCCCAATACCAAGTCTAGTATGGCCCCCAATACCAAGTCTAGTATGGCCCCCAATACCAAGTCTAGTATGGCCCCCAATACCAAGTCTAGTATGGCCCCCAATACCAAGTCTAGTATGGCCCCCAATACCAAGTCTAGTATGGCCCCCAATACCAAGTCTAGTATGGCCCCCAATACCAAGTCTAGTATGGCCCCCAATACCAAGTCTAGTATGGCCCCCAATACCAAGTCTAGTATGGCCCCCAATACCAAGTCTAGTATGGCCCCCAATACCAAGTCTAGTATGGCCCCCAATACCAAGTCTAGTATGGCCCCCAATACCAAGTCTAGTATGGCCCCCAATACCAAGTCTAGTATGGCCCCCAATACCAAGTCTAGTATGGCCCCCAATACCAAGTCTAGTATGGCCCCCAATACCAAGTCTAGTATGGCCCCCAATACCAAGTCTAGTATGGCCCCCAATACCAAGTCTAGTATGGCCCCCAATACCAAGTCTAGTATGGCCCCCAATACCAAGTCTAGTATGGCCCCCAATACCAAGTCTAGTATGGCCCCCAATACCAAGTCTAGTATGGCCCCCAATACCAAGTCTAGTATGGCCCCCAATACGAAGTCTAGTATGGCCCCCAATACCAAGTCTAGTATGGCCCCCAATACGAAGTCTAGTATGGCCCCCAATACGAAGTCTAGTGTGGCCCCCAATACGAAGTCTAGTATGGCCCCCAATACGAAGTCTAGTATGGCCCCCAATACGAAGTCTAGTATGGCCCCCAATACGAAGTCTAGTATGGCCCCCAATACGAAGTCTAGTGTGGCCCCCAATACGAAGTCTAGTATGGCCCCCAATACGAAGTCTAGTATGGCCCCCAATACGAAGTCTAGTATGGCCCCCAATACGAAGTCTAGTATGGCCCCCAATACGAAGTCTAGTATGGCCCCCAATACGAAGTCTAGTATGGCCCCCAATACAAAGTCTAGTATGGCCCCCAATACAAAGTCTAGTATGGCCCCCAATACGAAGTCTAGTATGGCCCCCAATACTAAGTCGAGTATGGCCCCCAATACTAAGTCG
The DNA here is from genome assembly GCF_047496885.1 of Scyliorhinus torazame. Taxonomy (NCBI): domain Eukaryota; kingdom Metazoa; phylum Chordata; class Chondrichthyes; order Carcharhiniformes; family Scyliorhinidae; genus Scyliorhinus; species Scyliorhinus torazame. The sequence continues at coordinate 46,962,921 of NC_092713.1, read as the reverse complement.
AGTATGGCCCCCAATACTAAGTCTAGTATGGCCCCCAATACTAAGTCTAGTATGGCCCCAATACGAAGTCTAGTATGGCCCCAATACGAAGTCTAGTATGGCCCCCAATACTAAGTCTAGTATGGCCCCCAATACTAAGTCTAGTATGGCCCCCTCCTTGGTTGGATTGTCAACATACTGTATCAAAAGCCCTCATGGACTCATCTAACAAATTGGTCTCCATCCGAGCCCCTGGCTGCAAGGGATTCTCAGTCGATGGAAGTTAAAATCACCCATCACAACTACCCTGCTTTTTTCACACCTTTTCAGTATCTCACTACACAATTGCTCCTCGGTCTCCTGCGGGCTGTTGAGAGTTCGATAGTACACTCCCAACATTGTGATTTCACCCTTCGTTTTTCTGAGCTCCATCCATAATGCCTCTCTACAAGATCCCTCCAATGCGTCCTCCCTCAACACAACTGTGATGTGCTCCCTAATCAGCAATGCGACTCCCCCACCTCTTTTGTTTCCCCTTTTGTCCCGTCTAAAACAACAATATCCCAGAATGTTAAGCTGCCAGTCCTGTCCCTCCTTTAACCATGTTTCCGTAATTGCAATCACATCATAGTTCCATGCAGTAATCCGGGTTCTCAGTTCATCTGGTCTTACCGGCTATACTTTTTGCATTGAAGCAAACGCACTCCAGATCTACAATCCCGCTGAGCCCTGCAGCTTCCCTCTGCGCTATATGTTTGTCTCAGTCTCACTTTTTTCCCCCCAGTCTCTACACTGGCCTGCTGTTCTGGTGTCCACCTCCCTGCCACATTAGTTTACACCCTCCTGAACAGCACTTGCAAACCTCCTGCCCAGGATATTGGTGACCGTCCAGTTCAGTGCAACCTGTCTTTCTTGTACACGTCCCACCTTCCCCAGAAGACTTCCCAGTGATCCATTAATCTAGTGAGTTCTCCCAGTGAGCCAGAGAAGACACAACACTGAGTCAGCAAAGAGTGAGTTTGGGAATTTGAATCTAGGAGGGAATTCGAAGCTTGGGGGAGGGGGGGTGATTTTGATCCCTGGTAAGGGACTAGTAAGTAGTTTTTCCATTTTCTTTTACTTTTCATTGGTATATTTATTAATTTTTTCTTCGTTGTTTTCTTTTGGGAAATTGTAGTTGTTGAAGTTAACCCAAGGTTTAAGACATGGCAGTAGAAGCTGCTGGAGACACAGAAGGCCCAGGGAGTGGCGATCCGCGAGGCTCGACAAAAGATCTCTGATAATGAGGACGAGATCTTAGGCCTGACGGTAAAGGTGGAGGCGCACGAGTCACTCCATAAGAAATGGCAGGAGCGGTTCGAGGAGATGGAGAATCGGTCGAGGCGGAAGAATCTGCGGATTCTGGGCCTCCCGGAGGGGCCGGACGTGGGGGCCTATGTGGTCACCATGTTGAACTCACTGATGGGAGCGGGGTCCTTCCAGGGGCCCCTGGAGCTGGAAGGGGCCCATAGAGGGCTGGCGAGGAGGCCCAAGGCTAACGAGCCACCACGGGCGGTGCTGGTGAGGTTCCATCGGTTCGTCGATCAGGAGTGTGCGCTCAGGTGGGCCAAGGAGAGCAGCAGCAGGTGGGAGAACGCGGAGGTTCGGATATATCAGGACTGGAGTGCGGAGGTGGCGAAGAGGAGGGCATGGGTACAATCGAGCGAAGGCGGTGCTGCACAGGAAGGGGGTGAAGTTTGGCATGTTGCAGCCCGCGCGACTGTGGGTTACCTACAAAGACCGGCACCATTATTTTGAGTCTCAGGAGGAGGCATGGGCCTTTGTTCAGGCCGAGAAGATGGACACAGATTGAGGGTCGGGATGGGTGATTGGGGACTGCGGTTGATATGCTACGTTTATTTTTGTTTCGAGGGGGGGCCTTCGTATTGCTCCGGGTTTCTTTTTCTTTGTGTTTTTTCTCTTTTGGGTCGGTGAGGGTGGCTGGGGCGGGTTGGCCACTGTTTTGGTTGGGTTGGTCGGGGGGGCTCTTGGAGGTGAGATGGGGCCCTGCGGGGAAGGGGGAGGCCCGGGTCAGGGGTGAGGGGGCCGGGCCTGTAAAAGGAGCTGCGTCAGAGGTGGCGGAGCCTGGTAGGTGGAAAGCGCAGGCTTTTTCCCGCGCTGAAGACTGGAGGGGTCGGGGCGGGGAAGCGAGGGTTGTTTCCCGCGCTTAGAACAGAAGGGGGAGGGGGAGAGCCTATGGACAGGGACGGGAAAGAAGTCGAAGGAGAGGCAGGGGTCAGCAGGAATCAGCTGACTTGCGGAAGTGCAATGGTGGTGGTGGTTGGGGGGGGGAGAGAAGGAGTAAATCATCTAGGATGGGGTTCGAGTTGCTGCTGCTATGGTCAAGGAGGAGCTGGAGCGAGTGTGTGTGGGGGGTGGTGGGGGGGCGAGACGGGGGTATGCCGCTGTGGGAAAAGGGCCGGGTGTGGGGTGCGGACACGTGGCTGGCCAAGGAGGGGTCATGGCTAGTCGGCGGGGGAGGGTAGCCCCCTGATCCGGCTGATAACCTGGAAAGTAAGGGGACTGAATGGGCCGGTTAAGCGGGCCCGCGTATTCGCGCACCTGAAGGGGCTCAAGTCGGCTGTGGTTATGCTTCAGGAGACACACCTGAAGGTGGCAAACCAGGTAAGATTGAGGAAAGGGTGGGTAGGTCAGGTGTTTCACTCGGGGCTGGATGCCAAAAATAGAGGGGTGGCGATCTTGGTGGGAAAGGTGTCGTTTGAGGCGTCGAGCGTTGTGGCAGATAATGGCGGCAGGTACATAATGGTAAGTGGTAAGTTGCAGGGAGAGAGGGTGGTACTGGTCAATGTGTATGCCCCGAACAGGGACAAAGCGGATTTTATGCGGCGCATGTTGGGTCGGATCCCAGACGTGGAAGTGGGGGGCCTGATAATGGGGGAGAGATTTTAACACGGTGCTGGATCCGGCACTGGATCGCTCCAGGTCTAGGACGGGTAGGAAGCCGGCGGCGGCTAGAGTGCTCAGGGGGTTTATGGACCAGATGGGAGGGGTGGACCCTTGGAGATTTGCAAGGCCGGGGCTAGGGAATTTTCATTCTGCTCATGTCCATAAGGCTTATTCACGAATCGACTTTTTCATTTTGAGTAGGGCGTTGATAGCGAGTAGAGGATACTGATTATTCAGCAATAGCCATTTCGGACCACGCCCAGCATTGGGTGGACTTGGAGATGGGGGAGGAGAGGGACCAGCGCCCGCTGTGGCGCTTGGAGGTGGGGCTGTTGGCGGACGAGGAGGTGAGCGAGCGGGTCCGAGGAAGTATAGAGGGGTACCTGGAGACCAACGACAACGGGGAGGTCCGAGTGGGGATGGTATGGGAGGCACTGAAGGGGATGGTGAGGGGAGAGCTGATCTCCATTAGGGCCCACAAGGAGCGGAGAGAGCGGGGGGGGGAGAGGGAGAGGCTGGTGGGGGAGATGGTGAGGGTAGACAGGAGGTATGCTGAGGAGCCCGAGGAAGGATTGTTGAGGAAGCGGCGTAGCCTCCAGGCCGAATTCGACCTAGTGACCACCAGGAAGGCGGCGGTGCAGTGGAGGAAGGCCCAGGGGGCGATTTACGAGTATGGGGAAAAGGCAAGCCGGATGCTGGCGCATCAACTTCGGAAGCGGGACGCAGCTAGGGAGATCGGGGGAGTTAAGGACAGGGGATGGAGTGTGGTGCGGAGTGGAGCTGGCATCAATGGGATCTTCAGGGACTTCTACGAGGAATTGTACCGATCCGAGCCCCCACGGGAGGAAGGAGGGTTGGGCTGCTTCCTGGACCAATTGAGGTTTCCAAAGGTGGAAGAGGGACTGGTGGCGGGATTGGGGGCCCCGATTGGGCTGGAGGAGCTGATCAAAGGGATAGGGAGCATGCAGGCGGGGAAGGCACCGGGGCCGGACGGTTTCCCGGTCGAATTCTATAAAAAATATATGGACCTGTTGGGCCCGCTGTTAGTTAGGACCTTCAATGAGGCAAGGGGGGGGGGGGGTCTTTGCCCCCGACGATGTCCCAGGCACTGATCTCCTTGATCCTGAAGCAGGACAAGGATCCCCTGCAGTGTGGGTCTTACAGACCGATTTCCTTGCTAAATGTAGATGCCAAGGTGCTTGCGAAGGTCTTAGCCACGAGGATTATGTGCCGCAGATCATCCATGAAGACCAGACGGGGTTTGTGAAGGGGAGGCATTGAATGCAAATGTGCGGAGGCTTTTGAATGTTATCATGATGCCGGCGAGGGAGGGGGAGGCGGAGATAGTGGTGGCGATGGACGTTGAGAAAGCCTTCGATAGGGTAGAGTGGGGGTAACTGTGGGAGGTGCTGAAGAGGTTCGGATTTGGGGAAGGCTTTGTCAGGTGGGTTAGGCTGTTGTATGAGGTCCCAATGGAGAGTGTGGCCACAAACAGGAGGAGGTCCGAGTACTTTCAGTTGCACCGAGGGACGAGACGGGTATCCCTTATCCCCCCTGCTCTTCGCAATGGCGATTGAACCCCTGGCTATGGCACTGAGGGAGTCAAGGAACTGGAGGGGGTTGGTGCGTGGTGGGGAGGAGCATAGGGTGTCACTTTATGTGGACGACCTGCTGCTGTATGTGGCGGACCCGGTGGGAGGAATGCCGTAGGTAATGAGGATTCTTAGGGAATTCGGGGACTTTTCGGTGTACAAGCTCAACCTGGGGAAGAGCGAGCTGTTCGTAGTTCATCCAGGGGACCAGGAGGAGGATTGGTGAGCTCCCACTAAAAAAGGCGGAGAGGAGCTTCAGGTGTCTGGGAGTCCAGGTGGCCAGGAGCTTTGGGGGGGGGGGGGGGGGGGGGGGGGGGGGGCTGCATAGGCTTAATTTTTCAAGGCTGGTGGAGCAAATGGAGGAGGAGTTCAAGAGGTGGGACGCGTTGCCGCTGTCCTTGGCAGGTAGGGTGCAGTCAATCAAAATGACGGTGCTCCCAAGGTTTTTGTTCCTGTTCCTGTGCCTCCCCGTGTTTATCCCGAAGGCTTTTTTCATGCGGGTTAACAGGAGTATAATGGGGTGTGTGTGGGCGCGAGGGACTCCGAGGGTAAGAAGGTGTTCCTGGAGCGGAGTAGAGATAGGGGGGGGGACTGGTGCTGCCCAACCTTTGTGGATACTACTGGGCCGCCAATGCGACGATGATGCGCAAGTGGCTGATGGAGGGGCAGGTGGCTGCATGGAAGAGGCTGGAGACGACGTCTTGTGTGGGTACGAGTATGGGGGCGCTGGCAACGGCGCTGCTGCCACTCCCTCCAAGGAGGTATATTACGAGCCCGGTGGTGGTGGCTGCCCTCAAAATTGGGGGGGTGGGGGGGGGGGGGGGGAGATCTCGGAAACGTACCAGGTGATGCAGGAGGAGGAGGAGGAGACCTCGGTGGTGGAGGTAAAAGGTAAGTGGGAGGAGGAGTTGGGAGAGGAAATTGAGGACGGGATGTGGGCAGATGCCCTGGGGAGGGTGAACTCTTCCTCATCGTGCGTGAGGCTCAGCCTCATACAATTTAAGGTGCTGCAGAGGGCACACATGACCAGGACAAGGATAAGCCCGTTCTTTGGGGGGGGGAGGACAGGTGTGTTAGGTGCTCGGGGAGCCCAGCAAATCACACCCATATGTTCTGGGTATGCCCAGCGCTGCAGGAATTTTGGAAGGGCGTAGCGAGGACGATGTCGAGGGTGGTAGGATCGAGGGTCAGACCGGGCTGGGGGCTCACAATATTTGGGGTGGCAGAGGAGCCGGGAGTGCAGGAGGCGAAAGAGACCGGAATGCTGGCCTTTGCGTCCTGGTAGCGCGGCGAAGGATTCTTCTTCAGTGGAAGGATGCGAGGCCCCCAAGCGTGGAATCCTTGATCAACTATATGGCAGGGTTTATTAAGTTGGAGAGGGTGAAATTCGCCTCGAGAGAGTCGGTACAAGGTTTCTTTAGGCGGTGGCAACCGTTCTTAGACTGCCAGGCAGAGCGGTAGACATTGGTCAATGGCAGCAGCAACTCGGGGGGGGGGGGGGGGGGGGGTCACTTTATTTTTTTTTGTTTTTGTTATTTACACTGGAGGGTCTGAGGGGGTGTATATACTTGTTGTACTAAGTCGGGGTGTTAATGTTAATTTATTATTCATATACGGGGGGGGGGGGGGGCGCGCGGTATGCAGAGTTGTTTTTCTGGACTGTGTTTTGTACTTAACCCTGTTGGGTTTCTTTTTCATTTTGTTATTGATATATTATGAAAACCATTAATAAAAATTATTTTAAAAAAAGACATGGCAGGAGATCTCAGACCCGTGTCATGCTCCTCGTGTGCGATGTGGGAGCTCAGGGACACGTGCACGGTCCCTGGCTCCTTCACGTGCAAGTGTGTCCAGTTGCAGCTCCTGTTAAGACCGCTTGACGGCTCTGGAGCTGCGGATGGACTTGCTTTGGAGCGTCCGCGATGCTGAGGACGTCGTGGATAGCCTGTTTAGCGAGTTGGTCACACCGCAGGTGAAAGGTACTGAGAGAGATAGAAAATGGGTGACCAAAAGACAGAGCAAGAGTAGGAAGGCAGTGCCGGTGTCCCCTGCGGTCATCTCCCTGCAAAACAGAAATACCGCTTTGGATACTGTTGAGGGAGATGGCTCACCAGTGGAAGGCAGCAGCAGTCAGGTTCATGGCACCGTGGCTGGCTCTGCTGCGCAGCTGGGCAGGAAGAAGAATGGCAGGGCTCTAGTGATAGGGGACTCAATTGTAAGGGGAATAGACAGGCGGTTCTGCAGACGCAATCGAGACTCCAGGATGGTATGTTGCCTCCCTGGTGCAAGGGTCAAGGATGTCTCGGAGCGGCTGCATTAGTCAGAGTAGGAATGTCAGGATAGATAGGATGAATGCATGGCTCGAGAGATGGTGCAAGAGGGAGGGATTCAAATTCCTGGGGCATTGGAACCGGTTCTGGGGGAGGTGGGACCAGTACACACCGGACTGTCTGCACCTGGGCAGGACTGGAACCGATGTCCTGGGGGTGGGGGTGTTTGCTAGAGCTGTTGGGGAGAGTTTAAACAAATGTGGCAGGGGGATGGGAACCGATGCAGGAGGTTGGAAGGTAGTAAAACAGGGACAGAAACAAAAGGCAGTAAGGGGGAAAGTGTAAGGCAGAGAAGCCATAGTCAAAAATCAAAAAGAGCAACAGTACAAGGTAAAGTGACTGAGAGGAGCTCAGTGAACAGGACCAGGAATACTAAAAGGAATAAAACGGGAAGTAACAACATGAATGGTAAGCGACGCGGCAGGTTGTTACATGAAGATATGGGTTCAACGACAATGAAAATTAGGAGAAAAGTTAAGAGGAAATATAACTTAAGAGAGGTTACTGATCGAGGTGTTAAGATTCAGAACAGAGGTAAAAAAACAAACACAAGTGTACTTTACCTGAATGCTCGTAGTATTCGGAATAAGGGAAATGAGTTGATGGTGCAAATCATCGTGAATGACTATGATTTAGTGGCCATTACTGAAACATGGTTAAAGGATGGTCACGACTGGGAGTTAAATATCCGAGGGTATCAAACTTTTCGGAAGGACAGAGCGGATGGTAAGGGAGGTGGTGTAGCTCTGTTAATTAAGGATGACATCCGGGTAATAGTAAGGGATAACATCGGTGCTGTGGAGGATACGGTTGAATCCATTTGGGTGGAACTCAGGAATAGTAAGGCGAAAAAGTCACTGATAGGAGCAGTCTATAGGCCACCAAATAGTAACATTATGGTGGGGCAGGCAATAAACAAAGAAATAACTGATGCATGTGGAAATGGTACAGCAGTTATCATGGGGGATTTTAATCTACATGTCGATTGGTTTAACCAGGTCGGTCAAGGCAGCCTTAAGGAGGAGCTTACTGAATGTATCCGCGATAGTTTCCCAGAACAGTATGTAATGGAACCTACGAGGGAACAAGCGGTCCTAGATCTGGTCCTGTGTAATGAGACAGGATTGATTCAGGATCATATAGTTAAGGATCCTCTCGGAAGGAGCGATCACAATATGGTGAAATTTAAAATACAGATGGAGGGCGAGAAGGTAAAATCAAACACTAGTGTTTTGTGCTTAAACAAATGAGATTACAATAGGATGAGAGAAGAACTAGCTAAGGTAGACATGGAGCAAAGACTTTATGGTGAAACAGTGGAGAACCTTCCAAGCGATTTTTCACAGTGCTCAGCAAAGGTTTACACCAACAAAAAGGAAGGACGGTAGAAGGAGGGAAAGTCGACCGTGGATATCTAAGGAAATAAAGGAGAGTATCAAATTGAAGGAAAAAGCATTCAAAGTAGCAAAGATTAGTGGGGGACTAGAGGACTGGGAAATCTTTAGGGGGCAACAGAAAGCTACTAAAAAAGCTATAAAGAAGAGTAAGATAGATTATGAGAGTAAACTTGCTCAGAATATAAAAACAGATAGTAAAGGTTTCTACAAATATATAAAACAAAAGAGTGGCTAAGGCAAATATTGGTCCTTTAGAGGATGAGAAGGGAGATTTAATAATGGGAGATGAGGAAATGGCTGAGGAACTGAACAGGTTTTTTGGGTCGGTCTTCACAGTGGAAGACACAAATAACATGCCAGTGAAGGATGGAAATGAGGCTATGACAGGTGAGGACCTTGAGAGGATTGTTATCACTAAGGAGGTAGTGATGGGCAAGCTAATGGGGCTAAAGGTAGACAGGTCTGCTGGCCCTGATGGAATGCATCCCAGAGTGCTGAAAGAGATGGCTAGGGAAATTGCAAATGCACTCGTGATAATTTACCAAAATTCATTTGCGTTCATTGGAGTATGGTGTTCAGTTTTAGTCTCCTTACTTGAGAAAGGACGTACTGGCACTGGAGGGTGTGCAGAGGAGATTCACGAGGTTAATCCCAGAGCTGAAGGGGTTGGATTACGAGGAGAGGTTGAGTAGACTGGGACTGTACCCGTTGAAATTTAGAAGGATACGGGCGGATCTTATAGAAACATATAAAATTATGAAGGGAATAGATAGGATAGATGTGGGCAGGTTGTTTCCACTGGTGGGGGAAAGCAGAACTAGGGGGCATAGCCTCAAAATAAGGGGAAGTAGATTTAGGACTGAGTTTAGGAGGAACTTCTTCACCCAAAGGGTTGTGAATCTATGGAATTCCTTGCCCAGTGAAGCAGTAGAGGCTCTTTCATTAAATGTTTTTAAGATAAAGATAGATCGTTTTTTGAAGAATAAAGGGATTCAGGGTTATGGTGTTCGGGCCGGAAAGTGGAGCGGAGTCCACAAAAGATCAGCCATGATCTCATTGAATGGTGGAGCAGGCTCGAGGGGCCAGATGGCCTACTCCTGCTCCTAGTTCTTATGTTCTAAAGCATTCCCTCCCACAATAGCTCTTTAGCCACGTGTGCAACTGTACTGTCCCACCTTCCCCAGAAGCCATCCCAGTGATCCATTAATCTAAAGCACTCCCTCCCACAACAGCTCTTTAGCCATGTGTGAAACTGTAATATCTCCCTGTTCCAAACCTCACTAATAATAATAATCTTTTTATTGTCACAAATATAAAGTTAATGTGAAAAGCCCCTAGTCGCCACATTCCGGCGCCTGTTACAGGAATTGAACCCGCGCTGCTGGCCTTGTTCTGCATTACAAACTAGCTGTTTCGCCCACTGAGCTAAACCAGCCCTAGCACTTGCCATGGAAGTAATCCTGAGATTACTACCCTTGAGGTCCTGCTTTTTGGCTCCCGACCCAACTCCCTGAATTGTCTTTGCAGGACCTCTTCCTGCCTATGTCCTTTCCTATCTTTCCTGAACACCTTGTAAGCAGGAATATTTAACATCTAGTCCTGCTCTTCTTTGACCCAGGTCTCTCTTTCATAGCTACATCATATTCCCATCGCAATCTGCACTTGTAATACATCAATCTTATTCACATACATGCATAGTGATCCTGATTTAGACGCTTTTAGTCAGACCCCACCTGAATTTACTATTCCTTACTCTTTCCTAATAGTCTGTGCACCTTGGTATTCCTTTGATATTTTCTCCCAGTCCCCACACCCTTGCGGTGTTAGTTTAACCCCCCCCCCCCCCCCCCCCCCCCCCCCCCACCTCCCCCAACAGCACTATCCCCAGCAAGGAACACAGTTCCTGTCATATTTAGGTGCAACCCATCTGGCCTGTACAGATCCCACCTCGCTCAGAGCTTGCCTCTGCTTGCCCAGTTCATCAGCTTTATTTTTTGGGGCACCAGACCTAACTTGTACAAGATAGGACTGCTGCCGGTCTCTCGGGCATCCAGCTTCACAGAGCTGTGGTCTAATTGAAGGCCAGCAACTCTACATATCAAAGGAACTAGCTGAAGCAGTGGCCACTGCTGGTGCTGCAGGTAAGCCAAGGAGGTGGTCTTAGTGATGGATGTGGACATTTGAGATCGCCCAAGATCTCACTCTGGCTGGACTAACAAGTCCCAGCGAGGGGATGGTGGTGGGAGAATGTATCCGAAGAGGGGCCTCTGATTGGATCTGGATCCCTGACAAAAGGCAATCCCTGCAACCAGCAGCCCACTGGGTTAACTCTACCAGGTTCTATGAAGAGTACCAGCCTAGTTATAATTTCGAGCCAGTCTTTCTTTAACATTCACAGGCACAGACTTCTCCTTCCTCCAATACAGGTGGAAATCTAGCCACCCTGCCACTCAAAATCATGGTGCGGGTGGGTGCTCCAGGCGTCAATAGCATGACATCCTAATTTATGGCTCCACACACCTACTTTCCTGGCTGTGGGTGGCGCAGAAAATTCAGCCCCAAAACTGCTGGTAACTCTCAGTATGCAGGCAGCACAGTGGCCTAGTCGTTAGCACAGCTGCCTCACAGCACGGAGGTCCCAGGTTCGATCCCGGCTCTGGGTCACTGTCCAGGTGGAGTTTGCACATTCTCCCAGTGTTTGCGTGGGTTTCGCCCCCATAACCCAAAGATGTACAGGCAGGTGGATTGGCCATGCTAAATTGCCCCTTAATTGGAAAAAATGAATTGGATACTGTAAATTTTTTTAAAACTAATTCAGTACACACTTTGCCAAGATATCAACAAGTGGCAACCATGTTACAGTAATGTTCACAAAAGCAAGAAAAAAAAATTATGTCTGTTGATTACAAAAATATCTACCAAATCCTACCTGGAACAATGAGTTCAGCACTATCAACTGCCACTTTCTCATCCTCTTTCAGTTCCTCCTTAGAGTCTTCAGACGCAATTAGTGGAACAGGATTACTCTCTTCACTTTCTTTCAGGATGGCAGTATTGTCACTCACTTCCTGAGGCAGCTCGAGACAAACCTTGTGCCTTTTTGTTCCTATTCGATGCTTTATCGGACTGGATAATAAAAAAAGTGATTTCGCAATTTTTTTTTCTAAAAAAGCATATCAAAAAGATCTGTTGTCTACAAACAGAAAAATCCTTTCCTCACTGAACAATAATTTTGGTGCTACATTTCACTAATTTCTTCTTCTACTTTCCACAGCTGGTTTCATTTTCTGGAGTATGATGGCCTATCTTTGTGCGTTAACAGGTGCTTCCACTGTACAGCATTGCACCAGAAACTTCCTGGGCTGTATGGTCTAGTGTTGTACAGATCATTTATGGTTATTAACAAATATATGTTTCCTCAGCTGCACTAATGGAATGGACAGATAATGAGATTCTCCCCATAATGGTTCATTAAAATCATGAGAAGCAATATGCTTAAATATAGTTTAGAGCTCGCATTACTTTTACGGATTACATATATAACCTTGGGGGACGTATTACTTAGCAGCTATCCAGGCAGCAACATGATGTCACTCCAAATTAAGTTTTCAAACACAAAATGTTGACACACTTCAAGTATGCAAATCTAAATGAAGATCTAATTTCTTACTTGGCATACTACTTGTATATTTTTGCAATGTGTCGAGTTAGTGATTAAATATTTCCAAGCTTTATTTCTGCAAAGAGATCTTAACATGTCCATCCTGCCACCACTTTGCTCGTTGCATACAATAAATCAATGTTTGTTTGCAAACTGAATCAGTGAATGCTCATATAAAATAACTTACGAGTCAAGCAGAATCAGTTAGTCATGTATTTCCGTAAAATGGCCAACTGTCAGAAAATTGTTCTCTTAAGGTACCATGGTCAGATTGTCCAATAATGGGGCTATGTCCCCACGCCAGCGTCAAAACGCGGGCGTTTCACTCTGGACTTTCAGTAAGAAAGTCCAGAGTGATTCTCCAATTTGCAGGGGGCTAGCAGGGCCTTGGAATGCTCCTCGCAGCTCTGGCTGCGGATACGGGGCCGTGCACTTCCGATCGGGAGTCGCCCTCGCAGAATCGCCGCGGGGGCCTTTGTCAATGCCCCCCTACCTGGCTGCGTTGACCTAGCGCGATTCGCAGCAATTCTCCGGGGACCGTAGAATCACGGGAGAGGCGTTGCGCTGGATTTCGGCGTCACCGCCCATTCTCCACCCCCACGCCGATCGCAATTTCGGCGCAGAGACTCTGAGAATCCCACCCCATGTCTCCTACTAAAGGTTAAATAAACTGCTTGCTAAGGAAGAGTATTAAAGATGGTGCAGGACAAAGCGTTCAAACCATAGGCAATAGGAACTGCTTGCCAGAATCTTTGATTAGTTGACTAAGCTACTTCCTTATATGGTGAATGATGTAGGAATAAAATGTTTTTTAAAATTCCACAATTTACAATTTTTTGTTTTCATAGAAAGCCAAATTCCACTGCTGCAGCTTCACAATTAAAGCAAAAAAATAAAATCCATCACGCGAAAAGATGGAAATAGAGATTTGAACTTAAGCACCACAGGTTATAAACTACCAGTTACTATTACTGATACCTGTTGTACCTATGCTAAGAAAGGCTCATCTAACTTTTCCCCTTTGAAAATGGACATAATAAAAAATACATTGGAGCAGTGATTAACAAAGTGGCATTTCCCTATGAGACTTAACCAGCTTAGCACCTGAGAGGTCCAAGCAGTAGAAAATATTCTACCTTTTTATTTCATCATGGTCTTCCTGCTGGGTGGATACTTCTTTCTCAACTTTGCCATCCAATTCAATTTCAGCTGCATCAGCATCCTGGTCCTTCAAACTCTTTGTAGTTACAGAGTTTAACTCTTCGTCAAGAAATTCAACTGCTTCTGGAGTGGCCCGTGTGTGATCAATGAAAATAGTATCTTTTCCTACTTTCCACAACTTGTAACGTTCAGGCTGAAACTTGCGCACAAAAACATCCATCGAAATTTTTACCATATCCTTCCTGCATGAGCACTGGATAATAAAAAGTTATCATTACCATAATGCAGTGGAAATAATCAAGTAAGTAAAAGACCACAAAATGTGGTCTTGTATCCGTGGTGTGCAATGCACAAGAAATAGGAACAATGGCAAGTACAATACAGAATAATGCAACGTCTGACTATTATATTATAATAGCATATATAATGCGAGTTCCAATCGGATTAGTAATATACCAAAACTGGTACGGATATTTTTCTCGTCAAATGCAACATGAAAATCTCTGCAGCGTCAACAAATCAATAAACTGTTTTATAAACAATTGAAGTATGGAGTTCAAAAAAAAAAATCAAAATTAGCTGATGACACTTGAAACCCTTTCTCCTTTCTCTGGAAAAAAAAAAGTGTCTACTCTAATCAAATTTCCTCTCCGGAAGAACATAACCAATTTTTTTCCTCTCGTTCTTATTTTCTTTGCTACTCAAGTCATCTTGACCATAAACGGTACACTTTCTACATTGGTTGGTTAGATCATTGTCTCCTGTTGTGTATTGGCAAAGGATATTTTTAAATCCTACATGATGTGCATACGTCTGTTTCACACTAATGGTAACACTTTATTACAAATACAAAATAGTTTTTAAGAAAAGCTAATGACTAAACCTGAAGCCGTCGAAATTTACAAGCAGTTACAACTACTCTGAACTTGAGCAATTTATATTTGATCAGGATTTGTTAAAGAACAGGCCAAGTTAGCAGCTAAACATAGCAACTGTGCTTCAAATTACAGGCTATGAGTAATGATGCTGGAAATCGGTTATGGTAAACTGGAATTGCAGGAGATTTTACTCCCAGTTCAGAGGTGCCTCATTTACTATAACATTTTTCTTTACCCAACAGATAAGTGACTATTTTCAAACTGCTACAGATTTTAAATGTAAAAGGCTATAAAGATTGATAGCAATTCTAAACGAATCAGTAGTCATACTATCACATGAAATATTAATTTGTACTAATAGCTAACCCAAGAAAATAAGCATTATAAAACCTATGGCACCTCCAGAGATCAATAATAAAATACTATCAAAGAATACGTACTAGAACGGCATGCTTCCCATACTCTATCCATCGAAGTGTGGCAAAGTTTGTTGATTCAGCACAGTTAAAGCCATGGTTAAAGCCTGCATGATAACCATAGGGGAATGTGATCATAAACTCCCCTGCCTCCTGAGTTACCTATGAATTAATTAAAAGATGATTAAAATGTGTTGTTGCCTTAGAATGAATACATTACAGATAAAAATAAGACAAATACCATACAAACATGTAGGACAGCAAATCAACAAAACAAAAAACAGACAAGCTTGAGGATTAACAGCTTAGCAAAATCTTTGTCCATTTTTCTCCCTACTATTGAAGCATAGACATTAAAAATGATTTAGCATTGACAAGAAGTGCATTTAATTTCTGGTACGAAGAGTAACCAGGTCAAGCAGAGCACAAAAAGATTTAAAACAGTTGATCAATAGGCATTTTAGAAATACTGCTAATTTTAAAGAAATTCATTTACCGGAATAGCCGTCGCTGGATAGGCCAGCATTTATTGCCCATCCCTTGTTGCCTTTTGAGAAAGTGGTGGTTAGCTGCCTTCTTTAATTATATAATAATGTTTATTGTCACAAGTAGGCTTACATTAACACTGCAATGAAGTTGCTGCAGTCTGAGGTGCAGGTACACCCAGAGTGCTGTAGTAGACTGGCTGTGTGTTTTGTAAATTGTTTTGATAAAAGGGAGACTCCTGCTCACAAAACACTTTTAAAAAAACGTACTGAGAGAAGCAGTACCTTGCACAAGTTTCTTTCTAACTTGAAGTGGGCAACAGCTGGGCTGGAAAAATTAGGTACTGCCAAAATATGGGGTCAATTTTGCAGCTACCATCTTCAGACCAATAACAGTACAAGTGCAACTGAAGTCAATACGAACAGAAAGATGAATTGTGGATATATTCTACTTCTGGACAGAGATCGACAAACACGTCACTGCTCTACTGGTGATGCAAGCACAAAATTGAAGTAACCAATAAACTTCAGGTTAAAAAAACTGCTTTAAAAGTATTTTTTTTAAAAAGGTGAAAACTGCCTCTGATTCCATATAGAGATAAGAATTTTTTTTAAATATCTAGATAACAGAGTACTAAACATATATAATAAATGTATCTTCCCCATTACTAAACCCTTGTTCAAAAACAGATGACCTAATTATTTTGAGAACAACTATTTCTTTATTCAAAGAGTACAGAAATCGATACTGGCTGAGAAAAACGTTTTCAGATGAAGATTTTAAGTTATTTTATAATTAGTTTCCACAATTCAACAACTGGAATGAGTAGACAATGTGTCTAGAAAAATAATTTGATAATGTTACTTTTGTCTGAATTACTCAAATTATTAAACCTTGTACAGAATCACGTGATTGAAAATTTTGATGTACCTGAATACAGTTGCTCATTCCAGACATTCAACTTTTTAATACCTGAATGAATCAGTAAGATTTATTGCATAATAGGTTTTGGCCATCATATTCAGTATTGGCTCTTCACTAGTTGATTTTGATCAACCAGCGCAACAGCAAATTGTTTTGAAATGAATTGCCATGAAGTAGAGTGCAACAATGGCAGACATTAGCCCACACCTCTATCATATCAATAAAAATAAAAATACCCCCCTGAAGAATTGCTTAGACTAGGATTGTACATCTCAATAGCATTCGGTACATACCCGATCAAATGGGATTCCATATTTCTTGAGAATAGATGGGGATATTAAGGTCATCTTATGCCGCAGAAAAGCTTCACAGCTTTGAGCACTTCCTGGGAAAAAGCCTATTAAAAAAAAAAATCAGCAAGGCTGAAATTATTCATCTCACAAAGCATTTACTAAACAAGACAAAAATCAAGGACAAGGAAAGTCTATTTATCTCACTAAATTTCACTCCAGTTTTTCCCAGTCTCGCATCCAACTGCACCTTGAATTCCCCATTACTCAATTCTTATAGTTCATCTGTTAACTCATTCCAACATGTAACATCCTTTAACTAAGCATTTTTAATAAGAGTTTCAAAATTGATTTTCTCATTTTAAACTGTATTACTCCCATAGACAGTGAGGGGAAAATTGTCATGCAAGAAAAGAATGTTATTGTTTAACATGGTCTATTAATACTTGTTTTCTACATACGCAAAGAAACATCTCTAGAAAAGCAGGTATTGTGCCACTGCACCTGGCCACATTAAAAACAGAAAAATGTTTAATACAATTTGCTCTGGCAGTTAAAGTCCAATACACAGATCAAAGGGGTCATGAAAGGAATCCAAGGTCCCGCATAAAGGAAAGTTAAATCTGACCTCCAAATAACAGAACAAAGAAAGTACGGCACAGGAACAAAGCCGTCGGCCTTCCAAGCTTGTGCTGATCATGGTGCCCTAACTAAAAACAAAACCTTCTGCCCTTACTTCCTCTATTTTTTTTTTTTTTTTTTTAATTGTGGCATTTTTGTTATAAATTAACAGAATAAGCAACCACACATCAAGAAAAACAAAACCAGCCAACATGGCCTACATAAACACCCAAACAATAATCCTCCACCAACCTACCCCCACCTTATCCAACATGCCATGCCTCCTCTTTTTAACCCCCCCCCCCCCCCTCCCCCCTCCCACCACCACCAGCAACCCCTGCTGACAGCTTAGTCCGAAGTCGATAAACGGCTGCCACCTCTGGGCAAACCCTTCCATCGAGCCCCTCAGGGTGAACTTAATTTTCTCAAGCCTGAGAAACTCCGTCACTCACTTGCTCATACCCCCGACTTTGGGGGCTCCGAGTCCCTCCATGCTAGTAAGATCCGTCTCCAAACTACCAGAGGGGCAAAGGCCAAGACATCGGCCTCTCTCGCCCCTTGGGATCCTAGGTCTTCTGACACACTAAAAAAATTGCTGGACTCGGACCACCCTTACCTTTAGTACCTCCGACATGAAGTTGTGTATCCCACTATTTCCTCCCAGATACCTCTGAAATGTTGCTAATATGCCTGCTTCCACCACATTCTCTGGCAGCGCGTTTCCAGGCACTCACCACTCCCTGCGTGAAAAACGTACCCAGCACATCTCCCTTAAACTTTTCCCCCTCTCACTTTGAACTGGTGCTCCCTTGCAATTGACACTTACACGCTTGGAAAAAGCCAGACTATTCACCCTGACTATGCCCATGATGATTATAATTTCATATGCAAGTTTGATGTTATATAGCATAAAATTTGATATTTTAAGTGTTGGATATTTGAAGTTGTGGAGAAAAAAAAGAATGATCAACTTATTCTTGATTTATACCCATTCTTTGGTGGCTGATGCGGCATCTGTGGCTTCAGTTGACATACTGTCACTGTTTTTTGTGGGTCGTTTATGAAGCAGTAAAATTTGCCTTTTTTTTTGTTGTACTTATTACATGTCAAGGTGGAGATGGTGTTGTTAGGCCTTCAAGAGCTGCTCCTGTTCTCTGGTGATAATGTCCCCACAATGGTGTTAGGTGGCAATATGTGATTGAGGGACTGTGGATTCAATCTGAAATTGGCCATCAGTGATATTACTCAATGATAAAATTGCTTAAAACACAAGATAAATAGTGCCTACCAAAATTATTCAAGTAATTCTATTTTCCCAAAATTATATTTTCGTCACACTTCTGTGAACAAATGTAAATATTGCCACGGTCCCAGAGGACCACAGGCTGCTCTTCCCTTTGTGAGCTGACTGGTGGCGATTTAAAAAGCTGAGGGTCACCACACTTCAGGTGAGAGGAAAGGTTGAGGAGGCGGAGCCTTCATGAATAACCTCAGCCTGTGCGGGAATTGAACCTGCGCTACTGGCATCACTCTACAAGAATTGAAAGTATCTGGAAAGAGTACGGATATTGAATAGATTTCTCGCACGGTAAAAGGTTGCATTTGTTTGTTTGCATTTCTTATTATGTAACACTTGCTGCCACTTTTTGTTGTCTTAAACCTGCTTAAACTGTTGTCTTCGATTATGAATGGGTCAATGTTTACTTCATGTACAACTGGACACATTTGATTAAATGTGCCTGCAATGCAGTAAAGGTTAAAGTAACTTGTATTGTTCCAATCTCTTTCCCTCAAAACGAAACCAGTAAACAAGATACTCAGACCCCTTTTATGGTCTTAAACCGAAGCAGTAGAACTGAAGAGTAG
This sequence comes from Scyliorhinus torazame, assembly GCF_047496885.1. Lineage (NCBI taxonomy): Eukaryota > Metazoa > Chordata > Chondrichthyes > Carcharhiniformes > Scyliorhinidae > Scyliorhinus > Scyliorhinus torazame. The sequence goes on along the minus strand of NC_092713.1, from coordinate 46,944,374 downwards.
GGAATGGTTGAATCACATTGAAAACAGCCATTAAATTACTCATCAGAATCTTCCAAAGACTTGAGGAAACAATTAATCCTAAATGACTAAATGTGAGAAGAAGTGGGCAGCACGTGGCGCAGTGGTTAGCATGCTGCCTACGGCACGGAGGACCCGGGTTCGAATCCCGGCCCTGGGTCACTGTCCGTGTGGAGTTTGCACATGCTCTCCGTGTCTGCGTGGGTTTCGCCCCCACAACCCAAAGATGTGCAGGTTAGGTGGATTGGCCATGCTAAATTGCCCCTTAATTGGAAAGAAAATAATTGGGTACTCTAAATTTATAAAAACAAAATGTGAGAAGAACATACAAATAATGAGAAATTAAATACTGCATGTAAAGAATGTTTCCTGCCCTTCCTTTCCCCAGTAACTGGTATTTATATGCACAAAGTAAGGTTTTAATTTACATATTTCACAATTAAGAATTTATAGGATTTGAAACACCTCCACTAAAGTGTATAATTCAAGCACATTTCAAAAGCCTGGGGTTTAATGCCCTCTCCCGTGAAAAACTGGTCGAAAGGAGCTCCCACCTCTGTGCATTCTGAACAAATGTTGTTTGCAGAACTTCAACTGATGGATCTGTTGAATGGAGAGGTTCTGTGGATTAACCTTTTTTTTTTAAATTTAGAGGACCCAATTCATTTTTTTCCAATTAAGGGGCAATTTTAGTGTGGCCAATCCACCTAGCCTGCACATCTTTGGGTTGTGGGGGCGAAATGCACGCAAACACGGGGAGAATGTGCAAACTCCACACGGACAGTGACCCAGAGGCGGGATCGAGCCGTGAGGCTGCAGGGCTAACCCACTGCGCCACTGTGCTGCCCTAACCTTTTCTAAAAAGACCTTGGAATGAATTTTCAAAAGCCCTCTTTCATGCATGGTTAAAATAATAAATAACTGCTGTTTTCGATTATGAATGGGTCAATGTTCACTACTTGTACAGTTGGACAAATATGATTAAAAAGTACCTACAATGCTCTACAGATTAAAGTAACTTGCATCTTTCCAATCTCATCCCCTCAAAAAGAAACTAGTAAATAAGATACTCCGACCCCTTTATGTCAAGTGCATGAATTAGGTGGCGAGACCAGACTCTGTGGACTGGACAGCTACACATCAGACGCGATGCCAGCAGCAAGCACCAACTCTCACTGGAACCATTCCAGAATGTGTCTCTACAGTTATTGTCACTAGAGACAGTCTTCCAGGAATACAACCTAATGCCAGGATTCTACACATCTGAAAAGTTGTTTGGCTCAGTCCAAAAAGGTTGCTTACTCCTTCAAGAAGGGCAGGGGTGTAAAGGAAAGATGCAGTTGTTTTAAAATTAATTGAACATATAAAATTGATGGGGGCGGCGAGGTGAGGAGGCACTATGTTGGAGAGAAAATCTTATTACACTTCACAAAATGTCATGCCTTTATCAAGACCACCAATTGCACAGATTCTTTTATAGGAAAAATGGTGGTGTCATGGGGTGCAGGTGGGTCTGGTGTTGGAAATGATGGGAAAGAACTTGAATCTGGCGCCAAAGGTCATGCAGCTCAATTGGATCATAAAATTGTTTGTGTCACTACTGCTATAATTTCCAATAGAAGGACAAACCAGTGATGTCACAAAGTTACCAGCAAGGAATTAAATGTAATCTCCTTCATAATGGTAAGAAACTTCATAGTTCCTTGAACGGAAATCATACAAAACTGGTAATATTTCTTCCCTGCAGTAAGCTCCCTACCAATTCAACAGAAAATTCTCTCCTGGACGTTATATCAAGGGAGAAATTCAAACAAAGGCCAAAAAGATTGCAATATAATTATTTACCTTTAGCCAAGCGTTCCAGTCGCTTTCCATGCTCCGGAGGGATAGTGTACCTGAAAGAATATAGATTAAATTCTTTATTTGTGCACTGCCAATCTGAGAGAGACACAAGAACACCTGAAGTAGCACAATTCCACCAGTGGCAGAAACACTAACATTTTTTGTTCTGACTTTCCATGGTAAAAGTTGTCTAATGTAGCTCACCAAGTTATGCTGACTAATTTCAGGCAGACGGGCAACAAAACAAGTCCCAAAATAATTTATAAAAATGAGTTTAAATTAGTAAACCAGATAGATTTTATTTGAATAAGTGATTGGCTTTCATTATTGGTCCAGAATGGGTATAGCAATGGAGGCCATTCAGCCCATCGGGTCTATGTTGGCTTTCTGCAAGAACAATTTAGGTAGTCCCACTCCCCTTTCTTCAGCAGGTGCACATCCAATTCCCTTTGAAATTCACAACAGAATCTGCCCCCATTACACTTTTAGGCATTCTAGATCCTAACCACTTGCTGCATTAAAATCTTTTCAATGTTGCCTTTGGCTCTTTTGTCAATTGTCTTAAATCTGTATCCTCTTGTTCTCAACCCTTCTGCCAATGGGAACAGTTCTATCTTGCCAGTCAATCATTTCATGGTTTTGAACAGGTCTGTCCAATCTCCTTCTTCCACATTTGAGTACCCCTTGTCAATATCAAGTACTCGCAAGTAATAACACAGCCAGTATCAAGTGAAAAAAAAACATATTTACTTTAATTCTCTATCTTGGAGCACTGTTCTCTACATTGACCAGAACAAACACAATGGGTGAATGCTTTGTCAAAAATCTCTACTGTTCACAAGGGTGACCTCGAAATCCTTAAATTTCACTTTGCAGCTCCACTTTGTCTACTCCATATTTGAACTGCGCACTTCTGAAACCAGGCTCAACACAACATCAGGAGCAGTGAGGTAAACAATCCATAGTCTGGGCAGGATGTGGAGCTTTGCAGACAGGCCTCAATAAATCAGGCCTGGGAATCACCAAATTTCCTGACAGGTGACTTTGGTGCTGAAAAGGAGACCATGTTTGTATTACACAGACCCCGCGTTGACTATATATTTGAATTAGACCCTTCACACGATTTCAACAATTAGGAAACAGTCGTCACTATACAGCTCACTCAGTTGAAATGGGGACACTGATGATCGTGAGGCCAGTCCTGCTCAAGCAAATCTCTTCAATTGTAGATAGGGCTGAAATTTCTGCAAAAATGCTTCCCTATCACCACATTTTACAGTAAACTGGTGCATATTTTTTGTGAAATCTGCGATTCAAACATTTTGCTGCTTTAAAAAGTTTTTCCTCAATCTTTGTTGCTGTGGGCACATAAATGGAACTGCAGAAGTGGCTTGTATGGACAGTCCTTGTCCGTTCTTCATTCCTTATCCATTTCTAAATAAGCTAGATGAAGGCCATTTCTAGATAGGATAAATACAAAGCTATCCAAATTTCAAGACCCATGGCCCTCCACATGTAGCTCCATTTCACAAGGCAGGGTAAAAGCAAATTACTGCGGATGTTGGAATCGGAAACAAACCGAAAACACTGGGCAATCTCAGCAGGTCTGAGAGCGTCTGGTTGTCTCTTTGTCAAAGGATCATCCAGATTCAAAACGCTAGCTCTCTTCTCTCTCCGCAGATGCTGTCAGACCTGCTGAGATTGTCCAGTATTTTCTATTGTTGATCTAAATCAGGGACTGGTTTTCCAGTAGAAGTGGTCCCAATGTCCTGAGCAATATTTATCACTTAACCAACAGCAGTAAAAGCATATTAACTAGTTGTTTAGCTCGATGCAGTGCATAAATAGACTGTCACATTTGTCTACATAACAGCGGCTAGTTGTTAACTGACCACTAGGCAAGCGGATGATTGGAAAGGCACTAGAACACAAAAGTTTCTTTTTCTTTTTATTTAGCTGCATGTCTTAATCCTACTCAGTTCATCTGTTCAGCATTTACACAAACACGAATCAGTAGGAAACACAAGTCAAACAGTGACTGAATATTAAAGTCATCTCCTTCTCCCTTTCCCCAAAATAGATAAGCTCATTCCTACTTGAAGCCCCATATTTAGATTTTACCTCGATTTCCATAGCAACAAGAGGAGTTATTTGACAATGAAAAGATAAAAGCCCTTTTAGTTCACCTCCTGCCATCCTGGTAGTTGCAACACTGTTGTTGCACGACAATAAAGGAGCTGTTAACTAGTCATTTTAGAGTCCAGGGGGTGAGAGAGGCTGATGTCTTGGTCTTTGCCTCCCTGATAGCTCGGAGACAGATTTTGCTTGGGTGGAGGGACTCAAAGCCACCAAAAGCGGGTGTGTGGGTGAGCAAAGTGGCGCAATTCCCGAGGTGGGGGTGTTGGTTAATTGTTATGTTGTACAAGTTTGCTCTTATTTGTGTGTTTGATTTTTATATAAATGCCTTAATAAAACATTTTTTTTTAAAAACTAGTCATTTTAGTGTGTGAAGTCAAGTATTAAACTGCTTAAGCTATTCCACTGTAACACATTTTAAATCCAAGATAGCGTATTCAAAACATGAACAGTGCAAGGAATTCTGAGCCTGTTACCAGGACTTGGGTTCGCCAAAGTGCAGGTAGTTAATGCTGTAGAGATCCATGTCCTCAGTGTGCCAAGCAAAGGTGGTTTTCCACATTCCAAAATAGAGATATGGTGTATTGACTCCTTCAATTGTGATACCACTCTCTTTTTCTACCACATCCAGGATAGTGTTCAAATGCCCAATGTTCCAGTCAGTGACACCCTAAACAAACAGGAAATTATATCTGTGAGCAAAATGTTTCATTTAAAAAAAAAAAACACATTTGGAAAATGTGCAACATGCAAGCTTACTTACAAAGAAATTAATTAAAGGTGCACACTAATGTATCTATCTTGTGGAAATGAGACAGTACTCCATTCACTTCCCCTACTCCCAGCAGGCACAAAATATCCTGGGAAACCAGGTTCACCATGATAGAATAAAATGAACTGCCGCTACATGTTGACCTTTCGTCAAAAGACAGTCACAAGCAGCGTATTTATTTTCAATAACTTTACAAATGTGCCATTGAGGTACAATCCTACATCTGCTATTCTTAAATCAGCACATACCTGATCCCAACTGGAGGTTACAAAATGGAGGTCAAGCCATTTCTACATTTAGTGAGGGTGCAATTAGTCACTGGGACGCACAGTTAGAGATTTAGAAACAGCTATCTGACCCATCAACTCAAACACAGGTAATGAAGCAAGGAGAAAGTCTAGACTAGGCAGCAGTAACATCTTATGCATGGAGAGCACCAAAGCTCAATTAGAGAAAGAAAGGAAAGGATAGACATTGGAGCAGAGAAAACTGAAGGAAGTAGAGCAGAGAGGAGGATGCGGACAATGAGAATTTAAAACATAATTTTAATAACCTGAAGTATGTTTAAAAACCACAATCCTTCAGTTTTATGCTGATTTAAATGGAGTTCTGAAATTACATACTACAGTTTTCCACATAAGTTCATAAAGTAATCTAATCACTCAGGTCATGAGTAAAATCACGTCCTGTTAGATCTACTAGAATGGCATCAGAAATGAGTGATTTCAGTTATCTGGAAACTGGAGAAGCTGGGACTGAAGGGGATGGTGGCACAGTGGTTAGCACTGCTGCCTCTCAGCTCCAGGGTCCCGGGTTCAATTCCGGCCTCGGGTGACTGTCTGTGTGGAGTTTGCACGTTCTCTCCGTGGCTGTGTGGGTTTCCTCCAGGTGCTCCGGCTTCCTCCCACAGTCCAAAGATGTGCAGATTTGGTAGATTGGCCATGCTAAATTGTCCCTTAGTGTCCAAAAGGTTAGGTGGGGTTACGGGGATAGGGTGGAGGCGTGGGCTTAAGTAGGGTGCTCTTTCCAAGGACCGGTGCAGACTCGATGGGCCGAATGGCCTCCTTCTGCAATGTAAATTCTATGGTTCAAAATTATGAACGGTTTTGCACCATTTTCAGTAACAAAAGGTCAGTAACCAGAGGTCACCAACAGAAAAGAGAACTTATTTTTACTTAGTAACCGGTTAGGACCTTGAATATACTGCCTGAAAGGGTGGTGCTAGCAAATGCAATAGCAGCTTTCAAAAGGAAAATGGAAATGCTTTTTAAAAGAAAATATTTGCACGACTAAAGGGAAGGAGCAAGGAAGAAAGACAAACTGGCAGGTCTTTTGGAGAGAACTGACACGAGTACAATGGGCCAAATGGCCTCCTCCTGTTCTGTATGATCCTACGATACCTACGATACCATTAAACTAAAACGTAATGCCACTCATCCTCAATAACCAAGTCTGATTTGGGAGACAACAGTTCTCATCAATTCTGGTTATGTTACAAAATACACAACAGGCCACGCAATGTTTGGATTCCATTCAGTTTAAAAACATTTTCAGGAGCAAGAGGGAGGAAAAAACTGGGGCACACTGAAGCAAGACCACTATATTAAATATATCTGGGAACCACAACAATACTGAAAACATGAGGGATTTATTTATACCGTACCTCATTGTACAATGTACCATTGACATCTGCACCATAGATTGGTGCGTTAAACGTGAGATTTTTCCAATACTTGCGCTCCAGATCATCAAAGTCTGAATAGCGAGGGGTGCAGTATCTGAAAGAGGAACACATTTAATAGCCAAAAATCGAATAATTGTAACTGGACTTGAATTTTCTTCAGAAAGGAGTTAAACTTGATTTCTAGAGTTTATTGGTTCTTCAAACTCGGGGGCGCGACCCGCGGGTGGGTCGCGGGCGGCTGTCAGGAGGGTCGCGGAGCTGTCCTTTGCAGCGCTCCCGATCACGCAAATCCCCGCGCTGCAGCCTGCTTTTAATAACGCCGGCTGCAAGCGGCCTTTAAAATGGCCACGAACATGTTTTTAAAATGTGGCCGAATTCGCATGCGTGCACGATCATCGGGCGCGCATGCGCAGTGCGGCCGCTGTTTTTTTAAACGGTCGCAGCTTTTTGTTTTACAAGTTCGGGGGGGCTTTTATTCATTTTATTTATTTTTTTACAAGTTCGGGGGGGGGGGCTTTATTCATTAAAACATTTTTTTTTAATAAGTTCAGGGGGGGTTTTATTTAATAAAATTTTACGGAAAAAAAATTCAGAACTTTGGACAGACTTTCCGACACCGGAAGGCTTCACCTTCATCCAACAGGTTCCATTGGAGGAGCGTGTATGAGGGCCAAAGGGACCCAAAACCATTTCCTCCATTTTTATCAACAGCAAATAAGGTAAGAAAAAATGGTGGGTCGCTCAGCTCGGCCGGCGTGGGTCGCAAAGGTCAGCCAGCATGGGTCACGATGGTCGGCCGGCGTGGGTCGCAAAGGTCAGCCGGGTTGGGTCGCGAAGGTTGGCCGGTTGGTAAAAATGGGTCCCCGGAAATAAAGTTTGAACAACACTGGGTTAGACTGCAGAGCAGAATAGTACATTTCAAATATTTATTTTGAATTCTTACTGTGCTGGCGAGTCCAGATAAATTCTTCTCTCCTCCCAGGTTTTTAAAGCTCAGACACCATTAAAAAACAGTAGCATTAGGAGTAATAAAACCATAGGAAATTCAGCAATAGCTTTAATAGTAGCCACCCAATAAAACTAGTTAAAATAATAAAACTTCTGGGCTTTTCATTCACAACATCAAAAGAAATGTAGTATTAACTCTACATTAATTAAAATATGTACTAGACACCTTAATCCCTTCCACAGAACTCTTCATACACCTTATTCTCCCTTTGCTTCTGCTCCCACTACCCATGTTAGAGATGGGACCAACAATTTAACAAGCCCAACTACCTAAATTCAAGCTCCAGATAGGGTGCTGAGACAATTAAAGTTCAACGGGCCAGGACACAATTATATTAACATGAGCAACAAACCACAAAGCGCTATTTCATACCGTGCAAGCAGGACTTTGACCGCTAAGGCTAGATTCAATTGGTGTTGCTTTAACTTGCTTCAAGGAAGCTTAGAGGAGCAGCAATTTCAAGTACTCTTTGATTTTGAGATCTTTGAACAAATTCCTTAATCTAGCCTGAACTCCTCCAAGAAATACTTTGACATTTTCAAGTCTTAAAACCACAGCGGGGTAGCTTTCTAGGCCATTTCAGAGGTCAGTTAATTATGTTGCTGTGGGTCTATAGGCCAGACCGGGTAAGGAAGCAGATCTCCTTCCTTAAATGGACATTATGGACCAGATGGATTTTCAGTGACAATTGATGATGGTTGCATGGTCACCATTTCTGAAACTACCTTTCAATTAGAACACAGAACGATATAGTGCAGTACAGGCCCTTCGGCCCACGATGTTGCACCGACATGGGAAGTCAAAAAACAAAAGCCATCTAACCTACACTATGCCATTATCATCTATATGCTTATCCAATCAATTTTAAATGCCCTCAATGTTGGCGAGTTCACTACTGGTGCAGGTAGGGCATTCCACGGCCTCACCACTCTTTGCGTAAAGAACCTACCTCTGACCTCTGTCCTATATCTATTACCCCTCAGTTTAAGGCTATGTCCCCTCGTGCTAGCCATTTCCATCCGCGGGAGAAGGCTCTCACTGTCCACCCTATCTAACCCCCTGATCATTTTGTATGCCTCTATTAAGTCTCCTCTTAACCTTCTTCTCTCTAACGAAAACAACCCCAAGTCCATCAGCCTTTCCTCATAAGATTTTCCCTCCATACCAGGCAACATCCTGGTAAATCTCCTCTGCACCCGTTCCAAAGCTTCCACGTCCTTCCTATAATGAGGTGACCAGAACTGTACGCAATACTCCAAATGCGGCCGTACCAGAGTTTTGTACAGCTGCAACATGACCTCATGACTCTGGAACTCAATCCCTCTACCAATAAAGGCCAACACTCCATAGGCCTTCTTCACAACCCTATCAACCTGGGTGGCAACTTTCAGGGATCTATGTTCATGGACACCGAGATCCCTCTGCTCATCCACACTTCCAAGAATTTTACCATTAGCCAAATATTCCGCATTCCTGTTATTACTTCCAAAGTGAATCACCTCACACTTCTCTACATTAAACTCCATTTGCCACCTCTCAGCCCAGCTCTGCAGCTTATCTATGTCCCTCTGTAACCTGCAACATCCTTCCGCACTGTCGACAACACCACCGACTTTAGTGTCGTCTGCAAATTTACTCACCCATCCTTCTGCGCCCTCCTCTAGGTCATTTATAAAAATGACAAACAGCAACAGCCCCAGAACAGATCCTTGTGGTACGCCACTTGTACCTGAACTCCATTCTGAACATTTCCCATCAACCACCACCCACTGTCTTCTTTCAGCTAGCCAATTTCTGATCCACATCTCTAAATCACCCTCAATCCCCAGCCTCCGTATTTTCTGCAATAGCCTACTGTGGGGAACCTTATCAAACGCTTTACTGAAATCCATATACACCACATCAACTGCTCTACCCTTGTCTACCTGTTCAGTCACCTTCTCAAAGAACTCGATAAGGTTTGTGAGGCATGACCTACCCTTCACAAAGCCATGCTGACTATCCCTAATCATATTATTCCTATCTAGATGATTATAAATCTTGTCTCTTATAATCCCCTCCAAGACTTTACCCACAACAGATGTGAGGCTCACCGGTCTATAGTTGCCGGGGTTGTCTCTACTCCCCTTCTTGAACAAAGGAACCACATTTGCTATCCTCCAGTCCTCTGGCACTATTCCTGTAGCCAATGATGACATAAAAATCAAAGCCAAAGGCTCAGCAATCTCTTCCCTGGCTTCCCAGAGAATCCTAGGATAAATCCCATCAGGCCCCGGGGACTTATCTATTTTCAGCCTGTCCAGAATTGCCAACACCTCTTCCCTACGTACCTCAATGCCATCTATTCTAATAGCCTGGGTCTCAGCATTCTCCTCCACAACATTCTCTTTTTCCTGAGTGAATACTGACGAAAAATATTCATTTAGTATCTCGCCTAACTCCTTAGACTCCACACACAACTTCCCATCCCTGGCCTTGACTGACCCTACTCTTACCCTAGTCATTCTTTTATTCCTGACATACCTATAGAAAGCTTTTGGGTTTTCCTTGATCCTACCTGCCAAATACTTCTCATGTCCCCTCCTTGCTCGTCTTAGCTCTCTCTTTAGATCCTTCCTCGCTACCTTGTAACTATCAAGTGCTCCAACTGAAACTTCACACCTCATCTTTACATAGGCCTCCTTCTCCCTCTTAACAAGAGATTCCACTTCTTTGGTAAACCACGGTTCCCTCGCTCGACGCCTTCCTCCCTGCCTGACCGGTACGTACTTATCAAGAACACGCAGTAGCTGTTCCTTGAACAAGCTCCACATATCCAGTGTGCCGAACACTTGCAGCCTACTTCTCCAACCTACCCCTCCCAAGTCATGTCTAATGGCATCATAATTGCCCTTCCCCCAGCTATAACTCTTGCCCTGCGGGGTATACTTATCCCTTTCCATCACTAACGTAAACGTCACCGAATTGTGGTCACTGTCGCCAAAGTGCTCACCTACCTCCAAATCTAACACCTGGCCTGGTTCATTACCCAAAACCAAATCCAATGTGGCCTCGCCTCTTGTTGGCCTGTCAACATATTGTGTCAGGAAACCCTCCTGCACACATTGTACAAAAAACGACCCATCGAATGTACTTGAACTATATCTTTTCCAGTCAATATTTGGAAAGTTAAAGTCTCCCATAACTATCCTGTTACTTTTGCTCTTATCCAGAATCATCTTCGCCATCCTTTTCTCTACATCCCTAGAACTATTTGGAGGCCTATAGAAAACTCCCAACAGGGTGACCTCTCCTTTCCTGTTTCTAACCTCAGCCCATACTACTTCGGAAGGAGAGTCCCCATCTAGCATCCTCTCCGCCACCGTAATACTGTTCTTGACTAGCAGTGCCACATCTCCCCCTCTTTTGCCTCCTTCTCTGAGCTTACTAAAACACCTAAACCCCAGAACCTGCAACAACCATTCCTGTCCCTGCTCTATCCATGTCTCCGAAATGGCCACAACATCGAAGTCCCAGGTACCAACCCATGCTGCCAGTTCCCCTACCTTATTTCGTATACTCCTGGCATTGAAGTAGACACACTTCAAACCACCTACCTGAACACTGGCCCCCTCCTGCGAAGTCAAATCTGTGCTCCTGACCTCTATACTCTCAATCTCCCGTACCCTAAAACTACAATCCAGGTTCCCATGCCCCTGCTGCATTAGTTTAAACCCCCCCCAAAGAGCACTAACAAATCTCCCCCCCCGGGATATTTGTGCCCCTCAGGTTCAGATGTAGACCATCCTGTCTGTAGAGGTCCCACCTTGCCCAGAAAGAGCCCCAGTTATCCGGAAATCTGAATCCCTCCAGCCTGCACCATCCCTGTAGCCACGTGTTTAATTGCTCTCTCTCCCTATTCCTCATCTCATTATCACGTGGCACGGGCAACAACCCAGAGATAACAACTCTGTTTGTTCTCGTTCTGAACTTCCATCCTAGCTCCCTGAAAGCCTGCCTGACATCCTTGTCCCCTTTCCTACCTATGTCGTTAGTGCCAATGTGGACCACGACTTGGGGCTGCTCCCCCTCCCCCTTAAGGACCCGGAAAACACGATCTGAGACAATTCCAGATTTATTCATTAACTGTATTTAAATTCCACCAAGTTCTGTGATAGGATTTGAACGCATGTCCCCAAAACATTAATCTGGGCCTCTGGATTACCAGCCCAGTGACATTACCGCCACCAATGGCTGGTTTAGCACAGTGGGCTAAAAAACTAGCTTGTAATGCAGAACAATGCCAGCAGCGCGGGTTCAATTCCCGTACTGGCCTCCCCGAACAGGCGCCAGAACATGGCGACTAGGGGCTTTTCACAGTAACGTCATTGAAGCCTACTTGTGACAATAAGTGATTATATATAATTATAACCTCGTCCTGTTCATTTTATAATGAGAGCACATTAACTGAGGAGACAGAAGGGTAGCACGGCGGCGCAGTGGTTAGCACTGGGACAATGGCGCTGAGGACCCGGGTTCTAATCCTGGCCCTGGGTCACTGTACATGTGGAGTTTGCACATTCTCCCCGTGTCTGCGTGGGTTTCACCCCACAACTCAAAATGTGCTGGTTAGGTGGATTGGCCACACTAAATTGCCCCTTAATTGGAAAAAAAAATAATTGGGTACTCTGAATTTAAAAAGAAAGAAAAAAAACACTGAGGAGACATTTAAAAGAATGGATAGCCAGCTGGCTACAGGACAGGAGAGCCAAGGGGGTTAAAAGAACTGACAAAAATTAGGAAATGGCCTTCAGACGAGTGGTGCTGGGACCACTGCTGTTCACTATTTACAGAAATGATTTGAGCTCAGAAATTGTAAATACAATTTCAAAATTTGCAGATATAGCATTAGTTAGGTATAGTTAATGTAGAGGATTATAAAACAACACAAGTGTAAATGTCTCTCAAATAGATGAAGTATGAGGTGGTACATTTTGGTAGGAGGAATAAGGCAGCCACATACTTCACATGAAGAATAGGGTAGAGGAGCCAAAGAATCTAGGGATACACCTCCACAGGTTAAAAGTAGCAACGCAAACTAAATAAAAAAGCACTGGAGCTTGTTTCTAGAGGAATGGAATTTAAAAGCAAGGAAGTTACAGTAAACTTGTATCGAAGAATTGTTAGATTGCATTGAAGAATGCGGTGCTGATCGCCACATTGCAAAAAGGATATAGAACACTGATGAAGGGACAAACAGATTTACAAAGACGATACTGGAATATGCTGTCACGCTTTTCTCTAGACAGGAGGAAGCTGGGTCTTCAAATTATCCAGGGGTTTGACGGAGTAGACATACAGAAAATGTTGACACTTGTAGGAGAATCAAAAATTACAGACCGAAGTACAAAATAGCCACTCAAATACAATTATTATAGGAGAAACAAGTTAGGAATTAGAACTTGCTACCACGGAGTAGTTGAGGAAACTACTATGAATGCCTTTAAGGGAAGTTAGGTTATGTACATGGGGGCAGAAAGAAAAGGAAGGATTATAGATAGGATTAAACGAAAGACAGTGGGAGGAAGCTTGTGCAGAGCATAAATACCATAGACTAGAATCCCTACAGTGCAGGCCACTCGACCCATCAAGTCTGCACCGACCCTCCAGAAGAGTACCCTACCTAGGACCACGCCCCGCCACCAGTAACCCAACCTAACCTTTTAGACACTAAGGGGCAATTGATCATGACCAATCCATCTAACCTGCACATCTTTGGACTGTGGGAGGAAACCGGAGCACCCATGCAGACACGGCGAGAAAGTGCAAACTGCACACAGTTGGGTCAGTCAAATGGCCTGTTTCTGTGGTGCAAACGCTATTCAGTCATCTACGTTTGCTACCTTGCCATCTAATAAAATCACCTCAACTATTTTGACTGCTCCTGTTCATTATTGGCATGCTAGAGCACAACGAAAGGCAAATACCACTAGTTTGATGTATCACTCATAACTGCAGCTTCAAGTCAGAAACTTGATTAGGATGCAACATGATCTCCCCAAAACTAGATATTTGAAATTTTCAAAACACACTTTGTACACTAAGAAAAATTGTTGGCTTCTAGTTTAATATGGGCTAACAAATTGATTTTATCAAATCTACGATAAGCAACAACTGAAAGAGGCTCTCTTACTTATCACTGTTCGCAATTTTTCGGAATTCGCGTACAGTGATTGGCTTCTTCTGGATGTTGTATTGTGTGAAGAGGCCTGACTGGCCTGTCACCACCTGTTGAATAGGGGCTGGAATCACCAGATCATCAATGTCATCGTAGCTCCTACACGGTTTCCATTCCTTTGGAGGGACAACCTGTTCGGGACAAGGAGAATTAGTCGGGTGAAGTTACAACTCTATATTTCTAAATGTATGTTTGAAACAAAAAAAGTAGTGTTTTGGGCAATACAGCTTTTTAAGAAATAGGTCACACGAGTCAACAGTATTGCAAAATACTAGACCTCCTGTGGCTTTGCTCATTGTGTTCCTGATCAAGATTGTGCGGATATGCAGCTGCGAACCTTTGCCATGCCTTTAAGGTCTTAACTGATCTCAACAGTTTAAAAATAGCTACAGGTAAGGGCAGCACGGTGGTGCAACAGTGCTGAGGTCCCAGGTTCGATCCCAGCTCTGGGTCACTGTCCGTGTAGAGTTTGCACATTCTCCCCATGTTTGTGTGGGTTTCGCCCCCACAATGCAAAGATGTGCAGGGTAGGTGGATTGGACACGCTAAAATTGCCCCTTAATTGGAAAAAATGAATTGGGTAATCTAAATTTATAAAAAAATGTTTCTTTTTTAAATAGCTACAGGTACCTGGAAATGCCAATCTAGAGCACTGAAGAGCCTAGGTTTGCCACTTATACAAATATACTTGTGTTTAAAATGCCTTTATTCCCACACTTAGATTTGTTTATTGTCACGTGTACCATGTCACAATGAAAAGTATAGGCATCATGTAATAGGTGTCTGTGATTTTCATTCGAACAGCAACATGTGAACTGGACACAAGGGTCCTAATTAGGAATGCCATCAGTTATTTATCCCAATCTTCTTTCCAAATTATTCTACTACGGATAGATTAATTAGCTAGTCCCAATACAGCATGGATAACTTCACACTATATGCATCCAGTTGGAACCCTGGAGTTCCAATATTGTGAACTGTTCCTTCACAAGATTAGTTTAATTGACACATGAGATTTGAATATAAAAAAGATCATTAAACAAAGGCCTCTGAGACTTGAATGGCAAGGTCAAAATAAACGCTTTCAGAATTTGAAAAGCTACAGGAAATATTTTTTAAAATGCAGAGAATCCCGACAGTGCAGAAGGGACCCACTGAGTCTGCACCGACCCTCTAAAGAGCACCCTACCTAGGCCCAAGCCTCCACCCTATCCCTATGCCCCCACCCAATCGTTTGGACACTAGGGGTAATTTAACATGGCCAATCCACCCAACTTTTACACCTTTGGAATGTGGAAATCCACGAAGACACGGGGAGAACATACAAACTCTGCCCGAGGTCAATATCAAGACCAGGTCCCTGCCACTGTGAGGCAGCAGTGCTAACCACTGTGCCCCACTATCACTTTTTGGGAGAAAATCCGTATAATGAACTCTTCACATTCCCAAGCTGCTTGGAACAGCAACTAAGGAAACAATTTTTCCTCGTAACTACCCTCTGAAATTGCCTGGTGAGCCACTCAGCTCAAGGGTAGATAGAGAACCTAGTAGAGTGGTGCAACGACAACAATCTATCCCTCAATGACTGCAAAACTAAAGAGCTGGTCATTGACTTCAGGAAGCAAAGTACTGTACATACCCCTGTCTGCATCAACGGTGCCAATGTGGAGATGGTTAACAGCTTCAAATTCCTAAGAGTGCACATCACCAAAAATCTGTCCTGGTCTACCCACGTCGACGCTACCACCAAGAAAGCGCAACAGTGCCTATACTTCCTCAGGAAATTAAGGAAGTTCGGCATATCCACATAGACTCTTACCACCTTTTACAGATGCACCATAGAAAGCATCCTATCTGGCTACATCACAGCCTGGTATGGCAACTGCTCGACCCAAGACCGCAAGAACCTTCAGAGAGTCGTGAACACCACCCAGTCCATCACATGAACCTGCCTCCCATCCATTCACTGCATCTACACCTCCCGCTGCCTGGGGAAAGTGGGCAGCATAATCAAAGATGCCTCCCACCCGGCTTACTGACTCTTCCAACGTCTTCCATCGGGCAGGAGATACAAAAGTCTGAGAACACGCACAAACAGATTCAAAAACAGCTTCTTCCCCACCAGACTCCTAAACGACCCTCTTATGAATTGACCTGATTAATACTACACGCCTGTATGCTTCACCCGATGCCGGTGTCTATGTATTTGCATTGTGGACCTTATGTTGCCCTTTTATGTATTTTCATGTACTAAACGATCTGTTTGAGCTGCAAACGGGGGGTACTCCATCACACTCTTGACTTTTGCCTTGCAGATATTGTTCAGGTTTAGGGGAGCCAAGTGG
The DNA here is from genome assembly GCF_047496885.1 of Scyliorhinus torazame. Classification (NCBI taxonomy): domain Eukaryota; kingdom Metazoa; phylum Chordata; class Chondrichthyes; order Carcharhiniformes; family Scyliorhinidae; genus Scyliorhinus; species Scyliorhinus torazame. Next base: position 46,928,351 of record NC_092713.1, on the reverse strand, counting down.
CTAATCACTCGCCACATAATATTCAACTTCTGGCCAACTCTTATAACCTCAATTATGTGGCTGGCCCAGGACAGGTTTCTGGTCAATGGTCAGCATGAGTAACCTCATGAAAGAGACTCTGGAACAAAAAACTAGGGAAATAAAAGACAAGACATTCAAAAAAGAACACTAGTACTAAGAGTTCATCACAACATGCTTTGATGGTAACAACTGTCTTTTTTACCCTTTGTACACATTACATGGCAACTCAAATTTAACCTAAAGTGGCCATGGTTAGCAGCAACTGTTGAGATTTGGGAAGTTCTAATTCAACTTCATAAATCAACTAAATACTTAATTCACCATAACGTTTTGTTTCAAAATATCAAACAGTAACATTATTACAATATTCAATGATGGCACATTTTGAAGAACTATTTTTCATACAGTTGATCAAACTGGAGACATACCAAATTTGGAAAATTGTCATTATTAATATTTCACTTGAAATAGTTTTGCATTTCATCTCGGTTGGTGCTGCTAAATTATACTGACTCGGCTGGGTGTGCATTACAACATTATATCACTTAGACACCTACTCCTAGGGCCAGTGGTTAACCATGGTGCAAAACATCCAATATCCAGCTGCACCATGTGCTAACAGGTCACAGGCAGCTGCAATAGTGTCACAGAAGAAAGAGTAGGCCGAATGGCCCTCAAGCCTGCTCAATCATTCAACATTATGGCTGATCCGATTATGGATTCAATGCCACTTTCCTGCCTTCCCACCCTTAACCCTGGACATTCTCATCAATCAAAAATCTGTCCAACTCCAACACAAAAATATTCAGTGACCCAGCCTCCACTGCTCACTGGGACAGAGAATTTCACATATTAATGACCCTCAAAGAAATTCCTCTTCATGTCCACCTTAAATGGGAGATCCCCCCTGGTTTCTGGACTTCCTCACAACGAAAACATTCTCTCAGCATCCACCCTGTCAAGCTCCATTAGAACCTTGCAGGTTTCAGTAAGATAACCTCCCACTCTTCTTTTTTTTATTAAATATTTTATTGAAAATTTTTGGTCAACCAACACAGTACATTGTGCATCCTTTACACAATATTATAACAACACAAATAACAATGACCTATTTTATAAACAAAAAATGAATAAATAATAAATAACAAAAATGAAAACTAGCCCTAATTGGCAACTGCCTTGTCACAAGTAACACTCTCCAAAAATATAATTTAACAGTCCAATATATAATTATCTGTAGCAACGACCTATACATACTATACAGTATATATTAACAACCCTGAGAGTCCTTCTGGTTCCTCCTCCCCCCCCCCGCCCCGCCCCCCCACCCCCCCCCCCCCGCCCCCACACCCCCCCCCTACCGCCCCCCGCCCCCCCCACCCCCACCCCCACCCCCCCGCACCCGCCCCCCACCCCCCCACCCCCACCCCCCCGACCCCCTCCCCACCCCCCACCCCCCGCCCCCCCCAACCCCCCCCTCCCCCCGCCCCCCCCCAACCCCCCCCCGCCCCACCCCCCCCCCCAACCCCCCCCCACCCCCGCCCCACCCACCCCCCCCCACCCCCGCCCCACCCACCCCCCCCCCCGCCCCCCCCCCACCCACCCCCCCACCCCCCCGATCCTGGGCTGCTGCTGCTGCCTTATTTTTCCCATTCCGTCTATCTTTCTGCGAGGTATTCGACGAACGGTTGCCACCGCCTGGTGAACCCTTGAGCCGACCCCCTTAGGACGAACTTAATCCGCTCTAGCTTTATAAACCCCGCCATGTCATTTATCCAGGTCTCCACCCCCGGGGGCTTGGCTTCTTTCCACATTAGCAATATCCTGCGCCGGGCTACTAGGGACGCAAAGGCCAAAACATCGGCCTCTCTCGCCTCCTGCACTCCCGGCTCTTGTGCAACCCCAAATATAGCCAACCCCCAGCTTGGTTCGACCCGGACTCCCACTACTTTTGAAAGCACCTTTGTCACCCCCATCCAAAACCCCTGTAGTGCCGGGCATGACCAAAACATATGGGTATGATTCGCTGGGCTTCTCGAGCACCTCGCACACCTATCCTCCACCCCAAAAAATTTACTGAGCCGTGCTCCAGTCATATGCACCCTGTGTAATACCTTAAACTGAATCAGGCTTAGCCTGGCACACGAGGACGACGAGTTTACCCTGCTTAGGGCATCTGCCCACAGCCCCTCCTCGATCTCCTCCCCCAGCTCTTCTTCCCATTTCCCTTTTAGTTCATCTACCATAGTCTCCCCTTCGTCCCTCATTTCCCTATATATATCTGACACCTTACCATCCCCCACCCATGTCTTTGACATCACTCTGTCCTGCACCTCTTGTGTCGGGAGCTGCGGGAATTCCCTCACCTGTTGCCTCGCAAAAGCCCTCAGTTGCATATACCTGAATGCATTCCCTTGGGGCAACCCATATTTCTCGGTCTGCGCTCCCAGACTCGCGAACTTCCCATCCACAAACAGATCTTTCAGTTGCGTTATTCCTGCTCTTTGCCACATTCCATATCCCCCATCCATTCCCCCCAGGGCAAACCTATGGTTGTTTCTTATCGGGGACCCCCCCAAGGCTCCAGTCTTTCCCCTATGCCGTCTCCACTGTCCCCAAATCTTCAGTGTAGCCACCACCACCGGGCTTGTGGTGTAGTTCCTCGGTGAGAACGGCAATGGGGCTGTCACCATAGCCTGTAGGCTAGTCCCCCTACAGGACGCCCTCTCTAATCTCTTCCACGCCGCTCCCTCCTCCTCTCCCATCCACTTACTCACCATTGAAATATTAGCGGCCCAATAATACTCACTTAGGCTCGGTAGTGCCAGCCCCCCCCCTATCCCTGCTACGCAGTAAGAATCCCTTCCTCACTCTCAGGGTCTTCCCGGCCCACACAAAACCCATGATGCTCTTTTCAATCCTTTTTAAAAAAGCCTTCGTGATCACCACCGGGAGGCACTGAAACACAAAGAGGAATCTCGGGAGGACCACCATCTTAACCGCCTGCACCCTCCCAGCCATTGACAGGGATACCATATCCCATCTCTTGAAATCCTCCTCCATTTGTTCCACCAACCGCGTTAAATTTAACCTATGCAATGTGCCCGAATTCTTAGATATCTGGATCCCCAGGTAACGAAAGTCCCTTGTTACCTTCCTCAACGGTAGGTCCTCTATTTCTCTACTCTGCTCCCCTGGATGCACCACAAACAACTCACTTTTCCCCATGTTCAATTTATACCCTGAAAAATCCCCAAACTCCCCAAGTATCCGCATTATTTCTGGCATCCCCTCCGCCGGGTCCGCCACGTATAGTAGCAAATCGTCCGCATACAAAGATACCCGGTGCTCTTCTCCTCCCCTAAGTACTCCCCTCCACTTCTTGGAACCCCTCAACGCTATCGCCAGGGGCTCAATCGCCAGTGCAAACAATAATGGGGACAGAGGGCATCCCTGCCTTGTCCCTCTATGGAGCCGAAAATATGCAGATCCCCGTCCATTCGTGACCACGCTCGCCACTGGGGCCCTATACAACTGCTGCACCCATCTAACATACCCCTCTCCAAAACCAAATCTCCTCAACACCTCCCACAAATAATCCCACTCCACTCTATCAAATGCTTTCTCGGCATCCATCGCCACTACTATCTCCGTTTCTCCCTCTGGTGGGGCCATCATCATTACCCCTAACAACCTCCGTATATTCGTGTTCAGCTGTCTCCCCTTCACAAACCCAGTTTGGTCCTCGTGGACCACCCCCGGGACACATTCCTCTATTCTCATTGCCATTACTTTGGCCAGGACCTTGGCATCTACATTTAGGAGGGAAATAGGTCTATAGGACCCGCATTGTAGCGGGTCCTTTTCCTTCTTTAAGAGAAGCGATATCGTTGCTTCAGACATAGTCGGGGGCAGTTGTCCCCTTTCCTTTGCCTCATTAAAGGTCCTCGTCAGTACCGGGGCGAGCAAGTCCACATATTTTCTATAGAATTCGACTGGGAATCCATCCGGTCCCGGGGCCTTTCCCGCCTGCATGCTCCTAATTCCTTTCACCACTTCTTCTACCTCGATCTGTGCTCCCAGTCCCACCCTTTCCTGCTCTTCCACCTTGGGAAATTCCAGCCGATCCAAGAAGCCCATCATTCTCTCCCTCCCATCCGGGGGTTGAGCTTCATATAATTTTTTATAAAATGTCTTGAACACTCCATTCACTCTCTCCGCTCCCCGCTCCATCTCTCCTTCCTCATCCCTCACTCCCCCTATTTCCCTCGCTGCTCCCCTTTTCCTCAATTGGTGTGCCAGCAACCTGCTCGCCTTCTCCCCATATTCGTACTGTACACCCTGTGCCTTCCTCCACTGTGCCTCTGCAGTGCCTGTAGTCAGCAAGTCAAATTCTACATGTAGCCTTTGCCTTTCCCTGTACAGTCCCTCCTCCGGTGCTTCCGCATATTGTCTGTCCACCCTCAAAAGTTCTTGCAGCAACCGCTCCCGTTCCTTACTCTCCTGCTTCCCTTTATGTGCCCTTATTGATATCAGCTCCCCTCTAACCACCGCCTTCAACGCCTCCCAGACCACTCCCACCTGGACCTCCCCATTATCATTGCGTTCCAAGTACTTTTCAATGCACCCCCTCACCCTTAGACACACACCCTCATCTGCCATTAGTCCCATGTCCATTCTCCAGGGTGGGCGCCCTCCTGTTTCCTCCCCTATCTCCAAGTCCACCCAGTGTGGAGCGTGATCCGAAATGGCTATAGCCGTATACTCCGTTCCCCTCACCTTCGGGATCAATGCCCTACCCAGCACAAAAAAGTCTATTCGCGAGTAGACTTTATGGACATAGGAGAAAAACGAGAACTCCTTACTCCTAGGTCTGCTAAATCTCCACGGGTCTACACCTCCCATCTGCTCCATAAAATCTTTAAGTACCTTGGCTGCTGCCGGCCTCCTTCCAGTCCTGGACTTCGACCTATCCAGCCCTGGTTCCAACACCGTATTAAAATCTCCCCCCATTATCAGCTTTCCCATCTCTAGGTCCGGAATGCGTCCTAGCATCCGCCTCATAAAATTGGCATCATCCCAGTTCGGGGCATATACGCTTACCAAAACCACCGTCTCTCCCTGTAGTTTGCCACTCACCATCACGTATCTGCCCCCGTTATCCGCCACTATAGTCTTTGCCTCGAACATTACCCGCTTCCCCACTAATATAGCCACCCCCCTGTTTTTCGCATCTAGCCCCGAATGGAACACCTGCCCCACCCATCCTTTGCGTAGCCTAACCTGGTCTATCAGTTTCAGGTGCGTTTCCTGTAACATAACCACATTTGCCTTAAGTTTCTTAAGGTGTGCGAGTACCCGTTCCCTCTTTATCAGCCCGTTCAGCCCTCTCACGTTCCACGTGATCAGCCGAGTTGGGGGGCTTCCTACCCCCCCCCCCCTTGTCGATTAGCCATCACCTTTTTCCAGCTCCTCACCCGGTTCCCACGCAGCTGTATCTCCCCCAGGCGGTGCCCCCCCGCCCATCCTCTCCCATACCAGCTCCCCCCTCTCCCCAGCAGCAGCAACCCAGTAATTCCCCCCTCCCACCCCCCCCCCCGCTAGATCCCCCGCTAGCGTAATTACTCCCCCCATGTTGCTCCCAGAAGTCAGCAAACTCTGGCTGACCTCGGCTTCCCCCCCGTGACCTCGGCTCGCACCGTGCGACGCCCCCTCCTTCCTGCTTCTCTATTCCCGCCATGATTATCATAGCGCGGGAACCAAGCCCACGCTTCTCCCTTGGCCCCGCCCCCAATGGCCAACGCCCCATCTCCTCCACCTCCCCCCATCACCACCTGTGGGAGAGAGAAAAGTTACCACATCGCAGGATTAGTACATAAAACCCCTCTTTGCCCCCCACATTCGCCCCACCACTTTGTTCGAACGTTCTTTTTAATAACCCGCTCATTCCAGTTTTTCTTCCACAATAAAAGTCCACGCTTCATCCGCCGTCTCAAAGTAGTGGTGCCTCCCTCGATATGTGACCCACAGTCTTGCCGGTTGCAGCATTCCAAATTTTATCTTCTTTTTATGAAGCACCGCCTTGGCCCGATTAAAGCTCGCCCTCCTTCTCGCCACCTCCGCACTCCAGTCTTGATGAACGCGGATCACCGCGTTCTCCCATTTACTGCTCCGAGTTTTCTTTGCCCATCTAAGGACCATTTCTCTATCCTTAAAACGGAGGAATCTCACCACTATGGCTCTGGGAATTTCTCCTGCTCTCGGTCCTCGCGCCATCACTCGGTATGCTCCCTCCACCTCCAACGGACCCGCCGGGGCCTCTGCTCCCATTAACGAGTGCAGCATCGTGCTCACATATGCCCCGACGTCCGCTCCCTCCACACCTTCAGGAAGACCAAGAATCCTCAGGTTGTTCCTCCTTGCATTGTTTTCCAGTGCCTCCAACCTTTCCACACAGTTTCTGATGTGCCTCCTGCGTCTCCGTCTTCACCACCAGGCCCTAGATATCGTCCTCATTCTCTGCTGCCTTTGCCTTCACGACCCGAAGCTCCCGCTCCTGGGTCTTTTGTTCCTCCTTTAGCCCTTCGATCGCCTGTACTATCGGGGCCAACAGCTCTTTCTTCATTTCCTTTTTGATCTCTTCCACACAGCATTTCAAGAACTCTTGTTGTTCAGGGCCCCATGTTAAACTGCCACCTTCCGACGCCATCTTGGTTTTTGCATGCCTTCCTTGCCGCTGTTCTAAAGGATCCACTGCAATCTGGCCACTCTCTCCTCCTTTTTCCATCCGTGTCCAGGGGGGATTCCCTTCTGGTTTACCGCACAGTGTTTTTAGCCGTCAAAATTGCCGTTGGGGCTCCTATCAAGAGCCTAAAAGTCCGTTTCACAGGGAGCTGCCGAAACGTGCGACTCAGCTGGTCATCGCCGCACCCGGAACCCCCACCTCCCACTCTTCTAAACGTTAAGTACAGGCCCAATCTCTTCAACCTTTTCTCACAAGACAACCACTCATCCCAAGAATCAGCCTTGTGAACCTTCTCTAAGCTGCCTCTAATGCAAATATATTCCTCCTTAAATTAGAAGACAAAAACTTTGAAATACTGTAAGTTTAACTTTGCAGGGGCCCCAAATATTTGTTTTCAGGTTCCTAGATTTTACTGAGCAAAAATAAATTCCAAATACTATCATTTAGCATTTCCTGCATGTCAGCATCATAGTGAAGCAGTCGGGAGTCCGTCGTATCCTGAAGTCAGCATCACAGTGAAGCAGTCTGGGAAGCACGAGAGAGAGCGGGGACGTCAATAAAGAGCCCCGAGAGAGTGGCAACTAGGAGCTTTTCACAGTAACTTCATACTTGTGACAATAAAAGGTTATTATTATGAAAATGGGCAGTACCTAGAGGAGAGTGCAAGAGAAGAACAATGGAGCTAGAGGAGAGGCTACAAAGGAGAAAGCTAATTAGCAAGCTGTTTTAAAGCTACATTAAGAAGAGCTCTTGCTAGTTTAAAAATAACTTAAATAATTCTTCAACTGGAGTTTGCACATTCTACCCATGCCTGCGTGGATCTCACCCCACAACCCAAAGATGTGCAGGGTAGGTGGATTGGCCACACTAAATTACCTCTTAATTGGAAAAAAATGAACTGGGTACCTAAATTGATGATAAAAAAAGAAAATAATATTTCTACTTGGAATAAATTTAACCCAAGTGTTTTCTAACCATATGACTGAAGAGCTCTGTCAAGTGAGAGTACCTTTAAGAAATGGGTGTTTATAAATGGGTGTGTATATAAATATCTGTAGTGAGGGTACCTTTAAGAAATGGGTGTTTACTACTGCAGTGATGTCAGAGAGTGGGTGGAGCTGGGCTGTCTGTCAGCTTTATACTTTCGATTTTGAGCAGGCTGCAGGGTGTGTTTTAGTTTTGTTTTTAGTGTTGGAGCTGAAGCCAGACCAAGCAGGTGTACTGCTGTTCTCGCTGCCATCAAAAGACTACCTCTTGATCATTTGGGGAATTCAGAATTATAAATGGTTTCAGTCATGACTTTAACCTGATGTGCTTCTGATAAAGGTTTTGTTTTAAGCTGTTAAAAAGGAAAGCATGAAGGTTTACTTAGTGTTTTAGTCTTTGGGGGTTGTATTTGAATTAATGGTTGCTAAGATGTTCACTATGTTTTAAAAAGGTTAACTTGAGTTCATAGAATAAACATTGTTTTGCTTTAAAAACTACTTTTCCATTTCTGCTGTACCACACCTGTAGAGTGGGCCGTGTACTCCCCATACCACAATCTAGTAAAAGTTGTGGGTCAGGTGAACTCCATGATACACTTTGGGGTTCTTTAAACCCTGGCCCATAACAAATTGGGGGCTTGAGAGGGATAACAAAGTCTATCTATTGGATTGGCTTTGTGAACTTAAAGACAGTGATGGGTGAGCATATTGTGGGTGCTTTTAAAAGTAAAGGTGATCTGCTGGGAGATAATAAGGAGAGTGTACTTCAGATTAAAAAATAAATCCAGGAGGGTGGAAAGGAAATGAAAAGTTTCAAATGTTTTCACTGCAATAAACTAGGCCATGTAAAGTCACAGTGTTGGTGGTTGAAGAAAAGCACTGGGAAGGCTGATGTGATAAAACAGGATAAGACAGTGGGGTTTGTTAAAGTGGTAAAGGAAAGCCCAAGTGAAGCGAAGGAGGTGCAAAAGATTGTACAGCCTGATCAAGAGGTGATTGATAAGAAGGTGCCAGATCCCTTTAAAGAATTTACTTGTGTGGGTAAAGTTTACTCATATGTATCAGGAGGAACAGGTAAAGAAGTCACAATTTTAAGAGGTACGGGAGCTAGTCAATCTTTAATGGTAAGAGATGAGGAGTTATGTAGTTTGGGAAGAATGTTGCCAGAAAAGGTGGTAATATGTGGAATTCAGGTGAAAGGAGTAGTGTTCCATTATATAAGGTACGGTTGGAAAGTCCAGTGAAGAGTGGTGAAGTGGTATTAGGAGTAATAGAGAAACTATCTTGTCCAGGAATACAGTTTATCTTGGGTAATGATATAGCTGGATCGCAGGTGGGAGTGATGCCTACTGTGGTGGGTAAGCCAGTGGAAAATCAGACAACTGAAGTGTTGAAGGACGAATATCCTGGGATTTTTCAGGATTGTGTAGTAACAAGGTCGCAAAGTCACAGGTTAAGACAAGAGGAGAAATCAGCGAGTGAAGATAAAGGTGAAGTGCAATTCTCAGAAACGATTTTTGATCAGATGGCTGAAAAGAACAGGTGGAGGATGAGGCGGATATTTTCAGTTCAGGAAAATTGGCGGAGTTATAACAGAAAGACATAGAAATAAAACGGATGTATCAGAAGGCATACACAGAAGAGGAATCTGAGTGTATGCCAGAGTGTTATTACCGTAAAAGTGATGTCTTGATGAGAAAATGGAGACCTGTACATATGTAGGTGGATGAAAAGTGGGCAGAAGTTCATCAAGTAGTATTGCCGGTAGGGCAAAGAAAGGAGGTGTTGAGAGTTGCACATGAGGTACCAGTGGGAGGTCATTTAGGAATAAGGAAAACTCAAGCTGAAATACAAAAACATTTTTATTGGCCTGGACTACATAAAGATGTAGTTACATTTTGTCAATCATGTCACACATGTCAAGTGATAGGGAAACCTCAAGCAGTGATGAAACCAGTGCCCTTAATACCCATTCCAGCATTTGAGGAACCTTTTACAAGGGTCATAATTGATTGTGTAGGACCGCTTCCGAAAACAAAAAGTGGGAATCAATATCTTTTGACTTTAATGGATGTGTCTACTAGGTTTCCAGAGGCCATTCCAGTACATAATATTACAGCTAAAAAGATTGTGGAGGAGTTACTTAAATTCTTTACCAGATATGGACTACCCACAGAAATACAATCGGATCAAGGATCAAATTTTACTTCAAGATTATTCAAAGAAGTTATGGATAACTTAGGAATGAAACAATTTAAATCAACTGCATACCATCCAGAATCGCAGGGAGCGTTAGAAAGGTGGCATCAGACATTAAAGACAATGTTGAGGGCTTGTCAAGATTATCCAGAGGATTGGGATAAAGGAATTCCATTCGTACTGTTTGCAATTAGGGATGCACCTAATGAGTCAACCAAATTCAGTCCTTTTGAACAAATTTTTGGTCATGAGGTAAGAGGACCACTTAAATTGATTAAGGAAAAATTGGTGAGTGAGAAATCGGAAATTACATTAATGGATTACGTGTCACATTTTAGGGAACGATTGAAGAGAGGTGAATTGGCTAGACAACATTTAAAAGTTGCACAAAATGTGATGAAACGGGTAGCGGGCAAGAAATCCAAAGTTCGTAGTTTTGCCAGTGGAGATAAAGTTGTTACCAGTGGTGGTGAACCTTTAAAAGCTAGGTTTTGTGGACCTTATCAGATTGAAAGGAAATTAAGTGAGGTGAGTTACGTGGTACAAACCCCAGATAGAAAGAAGACTCACCGAGTGTGTCATGTGAATATGCTTAAAAGATACTTTGAAAGGGAAGGAGAGCAAAAGGAGGAGGTTTTAATGATTCTAACTCAAAGTGACGAATCAAAACCAGATGACTGTGAATTTGACATACCTAAAATTAAATTGGAAAACGAGGATGTTCTTAAAAATTGGGATAAATTGTTGAGTTACCTTCCAGAGGAAAAACAAACTGACCGGAAAAAGTTATTGCTATCACGTGGGCAAGTTTGTAGAGATAAATTGGGAAGTATTAAAATGGCTATACATGATGTAGATGTGGGAAATGCTGTTCCAATCAAACAACATCCATACAGACTTAACCCTTTAAAATTGGCACAGGTTAACAAAGAGATTGAGAGTATGCTTCAAAATGGCATAATTGAAGTGGGTTGCAGCCAATGGAGCTCACCCATAGTGATGGTACCTAAACCAGACGGTTGTGTGTGGACTATAGAAAGGTTAATGCAGTTACAAGAACGGACTCTTATCCTATCCCACGTTTGGAGGATTGCATTGAGAAAGTGGGACAATCAGCTTTTATTTCCAAACTGGATTTACTTAAAAGGTTACTGGCAGGTGCCTTTATCCGAAAGGGCGAAGGAGATTTCAGCTTTTGTGACTCCAGATGGATATACCAATTCAAAGTTATGCCATTTGGCATAAAAATGCCCCAGCCACATTTCAACAGTTAACTAACAAAGTTGTTTCAGGATTACCCAATTGTGCGGTATACATCGATGATCTGGTAATTTTCAGCCAGACATGGAAAGAACATGTAAAACATCTGATGGAGTAATTCGATCGACTTCAGGAGGCGGGATTAGTGATAAACCTAGCCAAAAGTGAATTTGGAAAAGCCATAGTCACTTTCCTTGGCCATACAATTGGACAGGGTCGAATGGTCACACGGGATGTGAAACCAACAGTTATTGAGTTTCCGATAACCTCAAGACGAAGGGAAAGAATGCGATTTCTTGGCATGAGTGGATTTGATCGAACATTTGTGCAATCATTTTGTAGCGTGGTTGCTCCACTGATGGACTTGCTGAAGAAACATCGAAAATTTCAATGGGCAGCGGAGTTTCAACAGGTATTTGACTGCCTGAAAGCTGTTATAACCAATTCTCCTGTGTTGGAGAATTACAAGGGATTCTGTGATCAGATTGAACTAAAGTATCTGACTTTAAAGAGAAATGCCGAGACGTAGAGAAATGGACGGACCGTCCAAGGACCTTCTTGTTCAAAGAGACTGTCAATCAAGAAGGTTTTCAGTTGGAGGAAGAAAAACGGGGGAAAAATTGACTATATTATTGTACCTGTTTGCATGTGTTGTTGTTTTTTAAACAAAAGTATATTTACTGTGTGCATTTCTTAAAGGATAGTGAAAAGATGAAAAATGAAACTATCTTGAAGTTGATGGTTCATTTCTTTTTCTTGGTGGGAGGTGTCATGTGAGAGTACCTTTAGGAAATGGGTGCTTATAAATGAGTGTGTATGTAAATATCTGTCGTGAGAGTACCTTTAAGAAATGGGAGTTTACTACTGCAGTGATGTCAGAATGTGGGTGGAGCTGGGCTGTCTGTCAGCTTTTTACTTTCGTTTTTGAGCAGGCTGCAGAGTGTGTTTTAGTTTCGTTTTCAGTGTTGGAGCTGAAGCCAGACCAAGCAGGTGTACTGCTGTTCTCTCTGCCATCAAAAGACTACCTCTTGATCATTTGGGGAATTCAGAATTATAAATGGTTTCAGTCATGACTTTAACCTGATGTGCTTCTGATAAAGGTTTTGTTTTTAAGTCGTATGGATGTTAAAAAGGAAAGCTTAAAGGTTTACTTAGTGTTTTAGTCTTTGGGGGTGGTATTTGAATTAATGGTTGCTAAGATGTTCACTATGTTTAAAAAAGGTTAACTTGAGTTCATAGAATAAACATTGTTTTGCTTTAAAAACTACTTTTCCATTTCTGCTGTACCACACCTGTAGAGTGGGCCGTGTGCTCCCCATACCACAATCTAGTAAAAGTTGTGGGTCAGGTGAACTCCATGATACACTTTGGGGTTCTCTAAAACCTGGCCCATAACTGCTCAGTCCCAGGTTTTGCATGGCCTGCAGGATATGGGAATTCCTAGACGCTCCATGCAGTCTGGATGACCACATTTACAGCAAGTGGCAATGGTTTGACCACCTTGAGAGCTGGTTGTGCATCATCAAGTAGAGAAGTTCATGGATAGCACGTTTTTAGTCAGTCACCCGGCAACTTTAGGAATTGCAGTCGGAGAGGGAATGGGTGACCACCAGTCAGAGAGGGCGGGCAGGGAGGTAGTCAGGAAAGCCCGAGTGCATCTCACTCGAGAACCATTTTTGGGTGTTGGAAAATGGAGTGACAGTTCCTCTGGGGACTGCAACCAGAGCTTGGCTCACGGCACTGTGCGTGGCTCAGCTGCACAATGGGGGAGGAGTAAGGGTACAAGAGAAATAGTAGATGCTCAATAGGGACATGTGCAGATAGCTATTTCTGTGGCCATAGACGTGACTCCAGGATGGAGTGTTGCCTCCCAGGTGCCAGGGTGTCACGAAACGGCTGCGGGGCATTCTGGGGGGGTGAACAGTCAGAGGTCATGGTTCACATTGGTGCACTTTCAGTGGTGGCCATGGAGTGACTGGTCGCAGATTTGGTGGATTTGTTTGGTCTTTCCCCACCCTAGTTAGGTGGTGTTAGATGGCAGAAGGTGCATGAACACCGAGGGAATGTAAAACTGGTGGAACTGGTTTATGCTCATCGGACAAGAAGTGCCAGCGAGAAAAAGACAGCAGCTTGAGCAAGAGAGTATTTGTAGTGCAACACAGGAGAAGATGGTGGCGTGTAGAGGGGCAGCATTGTCCACCCAGTCGCCTACACAGCAGTTGGTGGAATCCTTTAACAGCAAGTTACAGCAGCAGAGGAAGGAGGCCTTAGAGAACCTGGTGGTGGAGCTGCTTAAGGCGACGTCTGAGCACGTGGAGCAGAGGCTGGAAACGCAGGGCCTGGCAATCCAAAAGGTGGAGGAGTTGGTGGGGAGCAAGAGGATCGGCTGACCTCACTGGAGGTGAAGATGGGGATGCTGACAAGCTGTCAGAAAAGGAGAGGGAGAAGTTGGAGGATCTCGAAATCCATTCCAGGAGGCAAAACCGTCGGATTGTGGGGATGCCTGAAGGCATTTAAGGTGCGGATGCAGCCAAGTATGTGGTGAACGTGCTGGAGAAGCTGATGGGGGAGGGGGTCTTTCACCATCCTACAGAGGTGGATCGAGCGCATAGGGCACTGAGGCGGCCGCAGGTGGGGGAGCTGCCGAGGGCAATGCTGGTGAGGCTACATCGTTTCCTTGACAAGGAGAAGATCCTGAGGTGGGAGAGGCAGACCAGAAGCACACTTGGGAGGAGAGCGAGCTGCGTATCTACCGGGACCTGGGAGCGGAATTGGCCAAGCAGAGGGCTGGGTACAGCTGGATCAGGGCTGCCCTCGACAAGAATGGGGTGAGGTTTGGGGTCTGTAAGCCCGCTCCTTTGTGGGTTATGTACTCGAAGAGTTTATTTTGACTCGCCGGAGGAGGTAAAAGGACTTTAGGAGAGACTATGGACTGGGAGGAGTATGAGGACACTGAACTTAGGAGTGGCGTTTTGTATAAATTGTGGGCCCAGAGTGGGTGGAGACACAGACCAGGGTGGCCGGGGTGGGGGGGCATTTTTGTACACTTGGAAGTGTTTGAAGGTGCACCTTGTGTTCCTTCAGGAGACGCATGAAGCTGGGAGATCAGACGAGGTGGAGGAAGGGATGGGTGGGGTAGTGCTCCACCTGGGGTTGGACATGAAGGCGAGGAGAGAGGCGGTATTGTAGCTGACCCTGGGGGGTAGATACGTGACGATTAATGAGAAGCTGGAGGTGACACCTGTGGTCCTGGTGAACATCTATGCCCCAAATTGGGATGACATGGACTTTATGAGGCAGGTGTTCGGGAAGATGCCGGATCTGGACACGCACCGGTTGATAATGGGTAATGATAATTTAAGACTGGTTTGGAGCCGAGGATGGACCAGCCGTGTCCCTGGTAATTGAAGATATCGGCGGTGGAGAGCAGAGGGGGTTCATGGACCGGGTTTCTTTGGGGGGGGGGGGGGGGGGGGGGGGTCCTGTGAGGTTTGGGGTGGCGTTCTCGTACTTCTCACGTGCGCACCGGGTGTACTCCAGATTGATTTTTTGTAATGGATAAGGCGCTGTTGGCGGGGGTGGCCGACTCAGTATTCCGTGATCACGGTTATCTGACCACACTGCACTGGGTGGATTTGCGGGTGGTTCAGGGGAGGCCCAGCGGCCACAGTGGAGGTTAGATGCGGGCTTGACAGCAGATGAGGAGGCGTGCTAGAGGGTGAGGGTAGCCTTCCGAGGTTATGTGGAGCAGAATGACATGGGGAGGTTACAGCCTCCACGTTGTGGGAGGCACTTAAGACTAGTCAGGGGCATATCTCTCTCACTATTCGGCGCATAGGGAGTGGGTGGAATGGGCAGAGAGCGAGGCCCATGGATGTGATTTTGAGGGCAGATCGGAGGTATTTGGTTGCGCCAGAGGGACTATTAAAGAGACAGAGGCTCCAGGTGGAGTTTGGGTTGATGTCCCCGGGAAGGCTGAAGGGCAACTGCAGAGGGGCAGGATATGTGTTATGGGGATTTGACGCACCAACTAAGGAAGCAGGTAGTGACAAGGGAGAACGGTGAGGAATGAGAGAGGCAAGGTGATGTCGGACCCAGAAGGGGTGAATGGGATGTTTGAAGCCTTCTACAGAAGGTTGTATGAGTCAGAGCCTCTGAGGCAGGCATGAGGCGGTTCTTCGACAGGCTGGAGCTCCCACAGGTGGAGAGGGAGAAGAAGCATGGGTTGGGGCCTCAATTTGGCTGAGAGAGGTGATGGACTGCATAGATTCAATGGAGGTGGGGAAGGCCGGATGGATTTCCAGTTGACTTTTACAAGAGGTTTGGCGGTGAGCTGGGAACCTGCTACTGGGGATGTATAACGAGGCGAGGGGGAGCTACCTCCACCCCACGTGGATGCGAAGACGTCAGCGTCACAGATAGAGGACTGTGTTCCGGGGTTGATAGGAGAGGACCAGAAAGGGCTTGTGAAGGGGTGACAGCAGATTGCTCAATGTCATTATGATGCCCAGGAGGTAGAAGTTGTGGTGGCAATGGATGCAGAGAAGGCTTTTGACCAGGTGGGGTGGGCGTATTTGTTGGAGGTGCGGGTCGGTTCGGCTTTGGCCAGGGTTTCGTGGATTGTGTTCGGCTGATGTATAGGACGCCGATGGCTAGTGTCCAGAGAAATAGGACGCGTTCAAAGTACTTTGGGCTGAATTGGGGGATGAGGCAGGGGTACCCACACTCCCCATTGGTTTTTGCTCTGGCGATAGAGGCAGCTTTGATAAGATCATGGAGACCGTGAGGGAATTTGGCTGTTTTTCGGGGTATAAATGGAACATGGGGAAAAGCGAGGTGCTCCTGATTAATGCTTGTGGGCAGGAGAGATGGCTAGGGGAGTTGCTGTTCCGGGTGGTGGGGGTGGGTTTTCAGTATCTTGGGATGCAGGAGGGACGGAGCTGGGGGGAGGAACTCCCATTCCTCCATTTTGTTTTCTGAATAAATTTAAGCATTTAGAGTGAAATGCCGAACACTGGAGCTTCAGACCAATATGTGGGATGATACCATCAGTTTCAGTAAAATTCTACATTGCCTTCCACACAAATCCAGCAACTAAGCCCAGGTTTCCTTTCTCTCCTCTTTTAAAAAATGTTTCCAATTAAGGGGCAATTTTGGGTGGTCAATCCACCTACCCTGCACATCTTTGGGTTGTGGGGGAAGAGACCCACGCAGACACTGGGAGAACGTGCAAACTCCACACGGACAGTGACCAGGCGCCGGGATCAAACCTGGGTCCTCCGTGCAGTGAGGCAGCAGTGCCAAGCAGTACGCCACCGTGCCACCCTTCCTGTAGCAGTGGGTTAGCACTGTGGCTTCACAGCGCCAGGAGTGTGCGCGGAGTCTGCACATTCTTCCAGAGTCTGCGTGGGTTTCCTCCCACAAGTCCTGAAAGACTTGCTGTTAGGTGAATTGGACATTTTGAATTCTCCTTCTGTGTACTCCAAGGGAGATGGAGTATTGGAACAGTGACATTTTTATTTGATCATTCTCTCTTTTGGCTAATGCTTGTAGACATTTGTTTTTTGCCATCAGCAAATTGGAAACCAT
Organism: Scyliorhinus torazame; assembly: GCF_047496885.1. NCBI lineage: Eukaryota > Metazoa > Chordata > Chondrichthyes > Carcharhiniformes > Scyliorhinidae > Scyliorhinus > Scyliorhinus torazame. Next base: position 46,911,551 of record NC_092713.1, on the reverse strand, counting down.
TCTCCAGTTCTTAGAATAGCGAAAGAGCGTTCCAAGTTAAGAGCACACTGGCTTAGGGCCTTGTGCAATTGCACGGATTATACAGCCCTTGTGGCCAGCAATTGCCAAAATTCAAATCTGTCCCCAACGTGCCACAATCACAAGCTTCATAACTTGGAATAGCGTTTTGGAATTGGAAATTCAGTACAAGTCATTCCCCAAAAGGAAAACATAACAGAATGTGTATTTGTCGGGTTACCTTTGCAAGTCCAGCACGGTGGGCTCCTTGTGACTCTATATATGCAATGTAACGGCTGAAATTTTTGAACTCCTCTAATGTAGGATAAAAAGTCATTATCCGAGAACTGGGATTGGACATTCCAGAATCTGACGCCATGGTTGTCAAAATCAATCACCTGCAATGCAAATATTTACACAAGTTGACACATTACAACCAAAGACTACATGTAATGAGACTTACTTTTACAAATATTAAGGGCATGTAAGAAAACTACCAGAATTTTTTTAAGCCAAGGTTACCAGTTTCAACTGACCATTCCCACACGAGTGTATATCAGGTAACAGCACTAGGTATTCCACTTGTACAGGATCTATAACACTGATGGAAGTCCAAGAACATCATTTATTGGAAAATTCTGATAGCAATTTAGATAACGAATCAGTGCATGTTCGGAATGTTCAGCACATTATAAAACTAGGAATAAGATCTTAAATATATATGACTGGCTATCGGATCTCTCTCAAGGAGGAAGCCATAAATAACAAGCACACACAAGGAAATCAGATTGCCAGAGGAAATTAAAAGAATAAATAATGGATTAATAAATCGCTCAGAAATCTTCGTTAATATAAAGATTGGAGTCAAAGAAAATTCAATGCACTGACAAAAAGGCTGCTGTGGTTACAACAGAAATTTAATCTTCACATCGATTCTGAAGCAAAGAAAACGTGATGCGATTGGAAAGAAAACATTATGCATAAACGTTGCAGAATGTTAACCATGAGGCAGGTTTTGATTTTGAGAGAAATGGGAGTATGGGTGGTAAAAGAGGTATCGGGATTAAATCCTCACTCGAGGGGGTTGTGATTGAATCCTGACCTCGGGGGGGGGGGGGGGTTAAATCCTGACCCTGGGGGTGATTAAACCCTGACCATGGGAGGTGGGATTGATTCTGACCCTTGGGGGAGAGGGGGATTACATCCTGACCCAGGGCGGCCGGGGGGGGGGGGGGGGGGGGGATTAACTCCTGACCCTGGGGGAGGGAGGGGGAATTAAACCCTGACCCTGGGGACGGGGGATTAAACCCTAACCTTGGGGTATGGGGGGATTTAATCCTGGGGCAGGGATTTAATCCTGACCCTGGGGGGCAGGGATTGGGATTAATTCCTGACCCTGGGGGATTGGGATTAAATCCTAACCGGGGGGGGGGGGGGAAAGAGATTGGGATTAAATCCTGACCAGGGGGGGGGGGGGGGGGGAGATTGGGATTAAATCCTGACCAGGGGGGATTGGGATTAAATCCTGACCGTAGGGAATTGGGATTAAATCCTGACCAGGTGGATTGGGATTAAACCCTGATTTGGGGGGGGGGGGGGGGGAAGGCGGGATTAAATCCTGACTCTGGGGAAGGAGGGGGGGGGGTGCTGGGATTAAATCCTGGCCCCGAGGAAGGGGGGGGATTAAATCCTGACCCTGAGGAAGGGGGGGGGGAAGAGGGGGGATTAAATCCTGACCCTGGGGAAGGGGGTGGGGCTGGGATTAAATCCTGACCCTGGGGAAAGGGGGGGGGGGAAGAGGGAGGGCTGGGATTAAATCCTGAGCCTGGAGAAGGGGGGGGGGGGCTGGGATTAAATCCTGACCCTGGGGAAGGAGGGGGGGGCTGGGATTAAATCCTGACCCTGGGGAGGGGGGCATGGGGATTAAATCCTGACTCTGGGGAGTGGGCGGGCATGGGGAGATTGGGATTAAATCCTGACGCTGGGGAGGGGCCTGGGGAGATTGGGATTAAACCCTGACGCTGGGAGAGGGGGTCTCGGTTCCTCCCTTTGTCTCCGGGCCGCCCTCTCGCTCCCCGCCCGCTTTCGTTTCCACTCGCTCCAGGACTGGGCCCCTTCCCCGTCCGCGCTCCGACCCCCACCGCACGGTCCCGAGGAAGGAACAGCTCGGCAGACGGCTGGGGCCGGGGAGCTTGGCTCCGGGAGGTTTGCTCTTTAAACCGCTGCTGCCACAATTCCCTTTGTGGCCGCTGGGGGACCGGGTGCGGGGGGGGGGAGTGCGGGGGGGAGCGGGCAGGGCCCCGCTTCTCTCCTATTGTTTTACAAAAGCGGTCACCTGGGCTCAGCGTCTCACTTGCCCACACGGAGCTGAAACCGGCGACACTGTTCAGGGGAAGGATGCAGGCCGCCCCCGCATCGCCGCCTGCCCGGCCTTCCCGTCCACTCCCCCACTCGGGACACAGCGGCCGCCGCCGCCGATCGTGCGCCTCAACCAAACCCCCGGAATCCCCGCCCCCTTCGTTCGGCGCTGCCTCCTCCTGATTGGAGGGCCGCGCGCCGCGCACGTCACAACAACGCCAGCGCGTCGACCCGATTGGCTGCCGGCCCTGTCAGTCAGCCCATTGTTCAAGCAAGTTAAGTTGCCGCAAGTTACGACAACCGGAAATCAATATTAATCTATTCGACAATTGTACGGAACGCGGACGGTGACAGCAAGCCGAGCCCGGAGATTTTTTTTTTTAAAAAGCCCTTCACAAGATATCAGTGGAGGCTGGTGTCCGACATTACCGAGCGTCGCCTGTTCCCTCGGCGTCTACCGTCTTCATTTGTTGAGGGAAAAAAAATGACATTTCGACCCGCCTCCTTCCAATCATCACCAGCCAATCGGCGCCCCGCCTTCCGATATTAACCAATCTGCGCCTGACGTTCCGCTGCAGACCAATCAGCGCCTGGTGTTTCGATGTGAGCCAATCAGCGCCAGGCACTGCCACCACCAATCAGCGGGCCGCATCGCGAAAACAGCCAATTAGCGACCCGATCCCCACAGCAACAGCCAGTCGGCGCCGGCACTGCCATCATCAATTCGCGGCCCGCACCCGAAAACAGCCAATCAACCACCCGGATCCCACAGCAACAGCCAATCAGCGCCAGATACTGCCATCACCAATCAGAGGCCCGCATGCGGAGAAAAGCCAATCAAAACATCCAGTTTCCACCACCCACCCAATCGGAGATGGGTCCACTGTCGTCAACCAGTCAGCGGGCCCTCCCTCTAATCCCCACCAGCTGCCAATCAGCACCTGTCAAACAACAATTTATAAAGCGCTGTCGGCAGCGAAATGTGACACTTGAACCCAGAGGAAAACATCAGGACAGGTATCTCCACATAGGGAAATATCAGGAGAGATATCTCCACAGAGGAAAACATCAGGACAGGTATCTCCACATAGGGAAATATCAGGAGAGATATCTCCACAGAGGAAAACATCAGGACAGGTATCTCCACATAGGGAAATATCAGGAGAGATATCTCCACATAGGAAGACATCAGGACAGATATCTCCACAGAGGAAGACATCAGGACAGATATCTCCACATAGGGAAATATCAGGACAGATATCTCCACATAGGAAGACATCAGGAGAGATATCTCCACATAGGGAAATATCAGGAGAGATATCTCCACATAGGGAAATATCAGGAGAGATATCTCCACAGAGGAAGACATCAGGACAGATATCTCCACATAGGGAAATATCAGGAGAGATATCTCCACATAGGAAGACATCAGGACAGATATCTCCACAGAGGAAGACATCAGGACAGATATCTCCACATAGGGAAATATCAGGACAGATATCTCCACATAGGAAGACATCAGGAGAGATATCTCCACATAGGAAGACATCAGGACAGATATCTCCACATAGGAAGACATCAGGACAGATATCTCCACATAGGGAAATATCAGGAGAGATATCCCCACATAGGAAGACATCAGGACAGATATCTCCACAGAGGAAGACATCAGGACAGATATCTCCACATAGGAAGACATCAGGACAGATATCTCCACATAGGAAGACATCAGGACAGATATCTCCACATAGGGAAATATCAGGAGAGATATCTCCACATAGGAAGACATCAGGAGAGATATCTCCACATAGGAAGACATCAGAACAGATATCTCCACATTGGAAGACATCAGAACAGATATCTCCACATAGGAAGGTGTCGGGTGAGATATCTCCACATAGGAAGACATCAGGAGAAATATATCCACATGGGAAGATATCTCCACATAGGAAGATATCAGGAGAGATATCTCCACATAGGAAGATATCAAAGAACAAAGAAAACTACAGCACAGGAACAGGCCCTTCGGCCCTCCAAGCCTGCGCCGACCATGCTGCCCATCTAAACTAAAATTGTCTACACTTCTGGGGTCCGTATCCCTCTATTCCCATCCTATTCATGTATTTGTCAAGATGCCCCTTAAATGTCACTATCATCCCTGCTTCCACCACCTCCTCCGGCAGCAAGTTCCAGGCACCCACTACACTCTGTGTAAAAAAACTTACCTCGAATATCTCCTCTAAACCTTGTCCCTCGCACCTTAAACCTATGTCCCCTTGTAATTGACCCCTCTACTCTGGGAAAAAGTCTCTGACTACCACTCTGTCTATGCCCCTCATAATTTTGTAGACCTCTATCAGATCGCCCCACAACCTCCTTCCTTCCAGTGAGAACAAACTATGTTTATTCAACCTCTCCTCCTAGCTAATGCCCTCCATACCAGGCAACATCCTGGTAAATCTCTTCTGCACCCTCTCTAAAGCCTCCACATTCTTCTGGTAGTGTGGCGACCAGAATTGAACACTATACTCCAAGTGTGGCCCAACTAGGGTTCTATACAGCTGCAACATGACTTGTCAATTTTTATACTCAATGCCCCGGCCAATGAAGGCAAACATGCCGTATGCCTTCTTGACTACCTTCTCCAGCATGGTAGCACAAGTAGCTAGCACTTTGGCTTCACAGTGCCAGGGTCCCAGGTTCGATTCCCCACTGGGTTACTGTCTGTGAGGAAAGAGAAAATGCTGAAAAATCTCAGCAGGTCTGGCAGCATCTGAAGGGAGAGAAAAGAGCTAACGTTTCGAGTCCAATGACTCTTTGTTAAAGCTAACAGACGGAGAAAGTGGGAAATATTTATACTGTGGAGTGAGAATGAAAGATGAGTCATAGCCACAGAAACCCAGAGAAAACGGGTGCTAATGGCCACAGGAGCCAAGGGGAAAGAGTGCTAATGGCAGTCCCCAGAGAGAACAAAAGATGTGAAAGGTCAAACAGCAGGGAAACTAACATCAGAGGATGAACTGTAGATGTTGGGGGAGGGGAAGGGGGAAGCAAAGAGGAGAAATGTGAAGGAAAGGTGGATAAGATTGGGCGGGGGAAATTAAATATATATTAAGAAAGAAAGAAATGGTAAAAGACAGTTAAAATGAAATGGGATGAAAACAAATGGGTCGAGGTGGGGTAGAGCTGATCACCTGAAGCTGTTAAATTCGATGTTCAGGCCGGAAGGCTGTAGCGTGCCTAACCGGAAGATGAGATGTTGTTCCTCCAGTTTTCGTTGAGCTTCACTGGAACATTGCTGCAGGCCAAGAACAGACATGTGGGCATGGGAGCAGGGTCTTTTGTTAAAATGGCAAGCAACAGGAAGGTCAGGGTCCTTGCACACAGACCGAAGATGCTGTCTGTGAGGAGTCTGCATGTTCTCCCCGTGTCTGCGTGGGTTTCCTCCGGGTGCTCTGGTTTCCCCCCAGTCCAAAGAGGTGCAGGTCAGGTGGATTGGCCATGCTAAATTGCCCTTGGTGTCCAAAAAGGGTAGGAGTTATTGGGTTACAGGGATAGGGTGGAAGTGAGGGCTTAAGTGGGTCGGTGCAGATTCGATGGGCCGAATGGCCTCCTTCTGCACTGTATGTTCTACGTTTTATGTTCCACCTGTGTTGCCCCTTTCACTGACCTGTGGACCTGTACACCAAGATCTCTCTGACTGTCAATACTCTTGAGGGTTCTGCCATTCACTGTATATTCCCTACCTGTATTAGACCTTCCAAAATGCATTACCTCACATTTCTCCGGATTAAACTCCATCTGCCATCTCGCCGCCCAAGTCTCCAAACGATCTAAATCCTGCTGTATCCTCTGACAGTCCTCATCGTTATCCGCAATTCCACCAACCTTAGTGTCGTCTGCAAACTTACTAATCTGACCAGTTACATTTTCCTCCAAATCATTTATATATCAGAAGAGATATCTTGGTCAATGGAGTAAGCGTTAAGAAGTGTCTTACAGGAGGAAAAAGAGACCGAGTGGTTAAGTGGAAGCAATTCCATAGTTTAGGGCTTGACTAACTGAAGGTGACGACCACCAATGCTGGAGTGATTAAAATAGGGGATGCTCAGAGACCAGTATTAGAGGAGCACAGATGTCGCATTGGATTGACACAGAAACAGGCCATTTGGTAGTATCTGCCTATGCTGACAATACTTTGTCCACTCCAGCCTCCTCCCATCTTTCCCCCTCTAAATCTATCATCATAACCCTCTATTTATTTAAAGCTTTAGCTGACCCTTAAGTCCATCTATACAGTACTAACCACATCAACCACTACTTGTGGTGGCAAGTTTCACATTCCTGCCACTCGATGAAGTTTCTTCTGAATTCGCTGTTCGATTTATTGGAGACTACCTTTTTAAAAATTAATTCATGGAATGTGGGCATCACTGGTTAGGCCAGCAATTATTGCCCAACCCTAGTTGCCCTTAAGAAGGTGGTGATGAGTTGCCTCACACTGATAGCCTCCAGGAATGTGCTTCCCCACAGAAGGAAAAAATTCACTCTATCCATTGTATTAAAACTTTTCATAATTTTAAAGATCTTTATTAGATTGCCCCTCAGTCTTTTTTTTCCAAGAGAAAAGAGACCTATCAATCCTTTCCTGATACGTGTAGCCACACATTTCTGGTATCATTCTTGTAAATCTTCTCCGCGCCCTCACCAGTACATTTTATATTCTTGGCAACCGGTACTGTATGCGGTCTAGCCAAGGTTTGAAACAAATTTAGCAGAATTTCCCTACTTTTCAATTCTATCCATATAGAAAAAAAAGCCTGCTGTTTAATTTGCTTTTTTTCATGTTCTTCCTATGCCAGGGACACGGGTTCGATTTCTGGCTTGGGTCACTATCTGTGCGGAGTCTGCACATTCTCCCCGTGTCTGCGTGGATTTCCTCTGGGTGCTCTGGTTTCCTCCCACAAGTCCTGAATGACGAGATTGTTAGGTGAATTGGACATTCTGAGTTCTCCCTCAGTGTACCCAAACAGGCACCATAGTGTGGCAACTAAGGGGATAAAGAACAAAGAAAAGTACAGCACACGAACAGGCCCTTCGGCCCTCCAAGCCCGTGCCGACCATGCTGCCCGTCTAAACTAAAATCTTCTACACTTCCTGGGTCTGTATCCCTCTTTTCCCATCCTATTCATGTATTTGTCAAGATGCCCCTTAAATGTCACTCTCGTCCCTGCTTCCACCACCTCCTCCGGCAGCGAGTTCCAGGCATCCACTACTCTCTGTGTAAAAAACTTGCCTTGTACATCTCCTCTAAACCTTGCCCCTCGCACCTTAAACCTATGCACACTAGTAATTGATCCCTCTACCCTGGGGAAAAGCCTCTGACTATCCACTCTGTCTATGCCCCTCATAATTTTGTAGACCTCTATCAGGTCGCCCCTAAACCTCCGTCTTCCAGTGAGAACAAACTGAATTTATTCAACCGCTCCTCATAGCTAATGCCCTCCATACCAGGCAACATCCTGGTAAATCTCTTCTGCACCCTCTCTAAAGCCTCCTTTCTGGTAGTGTGGAGACCAGAATTGAACACTATACTCCAAGTGTGGTCTAACTAAGGTTCTATACAGCTGCAACATGACTTGCCAATTCTTATACCCAATGCCCCGGCCAGTGAAGGCAAGCATGACGTATGCCTTCTTGACTACCTTCTCCACCTGTGTTGCCCCTTTCAGTGACCTGTGGACCTGTACACCTAGATCTCTCTGACTTTCAATACTCTTGAGGGTTCTACCATTCACTGTATATTCCTTACCTGCATTAGACCTTCCAAAATGCATTACCTCACATTTCTCCGGATTAAACTCCATCTGCCATCTCTCCGCCCAAGTCTCCAAACGATCAGGGAAGGACACAAGTGAAATGTGGAACTTGTTCAAGGAACAGGTGCTACGTGTCCTTGATATGTATGTCCCTGTCAGGCAGGGAAGAGATGGTCGAGTGAGGGAACCATGGTTGACAAGAGAGGTTGAATGTCTTGTTAAGAGGAAAAAGGTGACTTATGTAAGGCTGAGGAAACAAGGTTCAGACAGGGCATTGGAGGGATACAAGATAGCCAGGAGGGAACTGAAGAAAGGGATTAGGAGAGCTAAGAGAGGGCATGAACAATCTTTGGCGGGTAGGATCAAGGAAAACCCCAAGGCCTTTTACACATATGTGAGAAATATGAGAATGACTAGAGCAAGGGTAGGTCCGATCAAGGACAGTAGCGGGAGATTGTGTATTGAGTCTGAAGAGATAGGAGAGGTCTTGAATGAGTACTTTTCTTCTGTATTTACAAATGAGAGGGGCGATATTGTTGGAGAGGACAGTGTGAAACAGATTGGTAAGCTCGAGGAAATACTTGTTAGGAAGGAAGATGTGTTGGGCATTTTGAAAAACTTGAGGATAGACAAGTCCCCCGGGCCTGACGGGATATATCCAAGGATTCTATGGGAAGCAAGAGATGAAATTGCAGAGCCGTTGGCAATTATCTTTTCGTCCTCACTGTCAACAGGGGTGGTACCAGGGGATTGGAGAGTGGCGAATGTCGTGCCCCTGTTCAAAAAAGGAACTAGGGATAACCCTGGGAATTACAGGCCAGTTAGTCTTACTTCAGTGGTAGGCAAAGTAATGGAAAGGGTACTGAAGGATAGGATTTCTGAGCATCTGGAAAGACACTGCTTGATTAGGGATAGTCAGCACGGATTTGTGAGGGGTAGGTCTTGCCTTACAAATCTTATTGAATTCTTTGAGGAGGTGACCAAGCATGTGGATGAAGGTAAAGCAGTGGATGTAGTGTACATGGATTTTAGTAAGGCATTTGATAAAGTTCCCCATGGTAGGCTTCTGCACAAAGTAAGGAGGCATGGGATAGTGGGAAATTTGGCCAGTTGGATAACGAACTGGCTAACCGATAGAAGTCAGAGAGTGGTGGTGGATGGCAAATATTCAGCCTGGATCCCAGTTACCAGTGGTGTACCGCAGGGATCAGTTCTGGGTCCTCTGCTGTTTGTGATTTTCATTAATGACTTGGATGAGGGAGTTGAAGGGTGGGTCAGTAAATTTGCAGATGATACGAAGATTGGTGGAGTTGTGGATAGTAAGGAGGGCTGTTGTCGGCTGCAAAGAGACATAGATAGGATGCAGAGCTGGGCTGAGAAGTGGCAGATGGAGTTTAACCCTGAAAAGTGTGAGGTTGTCCATTTTGGAAGGACAAATATGAATGCGGAATACAGGGTTAACGGTAGAGTTCTTGGCATTGTGGAGGAGCAGAGAGACCTTGGGGTCTATGTTCATACATCTTTGAAAGTTGCCACTCAAGTGGATAGAGCTGTGAAGAAGGCCTATGGTGTGCTCGCGTTCATTAACAGAGGGATTGAATTTAAGAGCCATGAGGTAATGATGCAGCTGTACAAAACTTTGGTAAGGCCACATTTGGAGTACTGTGTACAGTTCTGGTCGCCTCATTTTAGGAAGGATGTGGAAGCTCTGGAAAAGGTGCAAAGAAGATTTACCAGGATGTTGCCTGGAATGGAGAGTAGGTCTTACGAGGAAAGGTTGAGGGTGCTAGGCCTTTTCTCATTAGAGCGGAGAAGGATGAGGGGCGACTTATAAGATGATCAGGGGAATAGATAGACAGTCAGAGACTTTTTCCCCAGGTGGAACACACCATTACAAGGGGACATAAATTTAAGGTGAAAGGTGGAAGATATAGGAGGGATATCAGAGGTAGGTTCTTTACCCAGAGAGTAGTGGGGGCATGGAATGCACTGCCTGTGGAAGTAGTTGAGTCGGAAACATTAGGGACCTTCAAGCAGCTGTTGGATAGGTACATGGATTACGGGAAAATGATATAGTGTAGATTTATTTGTTCTTAAGGGCAGCACGGTAGCATTGTGGATAGCACAATTGCTTCACAGATCCATGGTCCCAGGTTCGATTCCAGCTTGGGTCATTGTCTGTGCGGAGTCTGCACGTCCTCCCCGTGTCTGCGTGGGTTTCCTCCGGGTGCTCCGGTTTCCTCCCACAGTCCAAAGATGTGCGGGTTAGGTGAATTGGCCAATGATAAATTGCCCTTAATGTCCAAATTGCCCTTGGTGTTGGGTGGAGGTGTTGAGTTTGGGTAGGGTGCTCTTTCCAAGAGCTGGTGCAGACTCAAAGGGCCGAATGGCCTCCTTCTGCACTGTAAATTCAATGATAATCTATGATTAATCTAGGACAAAGGTTCGGCACAACATCGTGGGCCGAAGGGCCTGTTCTGTGCTGTATTTTCTATGTTCTATAATCTAAATCCTGCTGTATCCTCTGACAGTCCTCATCGCTATCTGTAATTCCACCAATCTTTGTGTCGTCTGCAAACGTACTAATCAGACCAGTTACATTTTCCTCCAAATCATTTATATATACTACAAACATCAAAGGTCCCAGCACTGATCCCTGTGGAACACCACTGGTCACAGCCCTCCAATTAGAAAAGTATCCTTCCATTGCTACTCTCTGCCTTCTATGACCTAGCCAGTTCTGTATCCACCTTGCCAGCTCATCCCTGATCCCGTGTGACTTCACCTTTTGTACTAGTCTACCATGATGGACCTTGTCAAAGGCCTTATTGAAGTCCATATAGACAACATCCACTGCCCTACCTGCATCAATCATCTTTGTGACCTCTTCGAAAAACTCTATCAAGTTAGTGAGACACGACCTCCCCTTCACAAAATCATGCTGCTTCTCACTAATACGTCCATTTGCTTCCAAATGCGAGTAGATCCTGTCTCGAAGAATTCTCTCCAGTAATTTCCCTACCACTGACGTAAGGCTCACTGGCCTGTAGTTCCCTGGATTATCCTTGCTACCCTTCTTAAACAAGGGAACAACATTGGCTATTTTCCAGTCCTCCGGGACATCACCTGAAGACAGTGAGGATCCAAAGGATTTCACAGTAACAATTGCAGTGTAATGTAAGCCTACTTGTGACACTAATAAAGATAATTTATTATTTAACTTTTCAAGATTGGTAACAGGGCGGCAAGGTGGCAGAGTGGTTAGCACTCCTACCTCACTGCTCCAGGGACCTGGGTTCGATTCTGGCCTTGGGTGACTGTGTAGTGTTTGCACGTTCTCCCTTTGTCTGGGAGGGTTTCTTCCTAGTGCTCCGGTTTCTTCCCACAGTCCAAAAATGTGCAGATTAGGTGAACTGGCCATGCTAAATTGCCCCTTGGTTTCACAAAGATGTGTATGTTAGATTGCTTGGCCATGATCAATGCGTGGGGTTATGGGAATAGGGTGGGGGGTGGGCTTAGGTAGAGTGCTCTTTTGGAATGTCGCTGCAGATTCTGTGGGGTGAATGGGCTCTTTCTGCACTGTAAGGATTCAACGGTATATTCGTACTCACAATAAAACCTCATTCCTGTACCCCACTTAGACTTGCAGCTTTTAAGTAATAAGTGACCTTCTTGTTCGATCAAAATGTACTACCTTATATTTATGTGTTGAAACTTATTTGCCCATTCTACCCTGCAATTGGGAGTCATTGCCAGGGTGGCAGTGCCAAGGTGTCAACGGGGAAGTGCCAAGGTGCCTGTGGTCCAGGGGGAGGGTCAGGGGCCTCAGATGGTCTTGGAGACCCCCACCCCTGGGTGCAGTTCGTGTTGTGGAACAGTGCCTGGCTGCGGCTTTCCTGGGAGGCCAGTAGATCCGGGGAGGTGATAGATACTGGGTAAGTTGGCCTTAAGTAGGTTTAAGGCCTACTTACTCGAGCGTGGCTTGGTCCTGCTCATTGTGGACGGGTTCCTGATCCCGACGCCTCACGGGACTTGGATAGATCCCGTGAGGTGTCGAGGCTGCCGGGAAGCCTGCAGAATGCTTCACCCAGGATCTACCAGCCACATCACGCTCCTATTGGGGTGCGGCATGGCCGGTAGATCGTGCCCTATATATTCCATCTCAAGGTACAAATGTTTACAGTGGCCTCAGCACTGATCCTTGTGAAACACATTTTCCCATAATTTGCTGTCATGATATCCATATTAACATATCATGGTGCAATCACACACACACTGATGGACAGGTAGTTGGACCAACCAACACACACACAACATCGCAGCCAATCACCAGTGAGAGCACACACACTATAAAATAGGGAACACCACAGTTCCCGCTCATTCTACCAGGAAATAGCTCAGAGCACAGAGCTCACAGCGTGCCACTCAGACATACACCATGTGCTGAGTGCCTCACAAAGATAGTGCAAAGGCTGGGTCCACAGGTTAGCTGGTGAAGTACAAACCACAGCCAGAAGTTAATAGTAATTATTGTACAGAACAATAAAACAGAGTGGTACCATCTACAACCGTGTTGGTTTGTTTGTGTATCGGAACACCCAACACGACATGATACCAGGTCTAGAAACTCGCCAGCGACTGTGAGACCTACCTGCACCTCTTCAGAAACCCGCCATCCTGCGCCATGGATACCACCAGCCCGCCGCAGACGCTCCGGATCACTGGAAATCTTGGCGTCAACTGGAAGCTGTTTAAACAGCGCTTCCAACTCTTCCTAGAAGCCACAGACTGGGAGAATGCATCGGACACCAGGAAGATCGCCCTCCTCCTCTCCTCGGCGGCGCAACACGCCATCCACATCTACAACTCCCTGGCATTCGCGGAAGGCGAGGACAAGACAAAATACAAGACGGTCCTTCTAAAATTTGAGGAACACTTCAGCGTGGAAGTTAATGAGAGCTTCGAGAGGTACCTCTTCCAGCAGCGCCTGCAGGGTAAGGATGAACCTTTTCAATCTTTTTTGACACACCTCCGTATCCTCGCGCAGTCCTGCGGCTATGAGGCCACCTCCGACTCCATGATTCGGGATCAGATAGTTTTTGGGGTCACCTCGGACACCCTACGCCAGCAGCTCCTCAAAATAAAGCGCCTTACCCTAGCTACCGCCATCGAGACATGCGTCCTCCACGAAAACGCGACCAGCCAGTACTCCCAAATCCAGGCGGCCGAATCGGCAAGGCAGGGGTCCTACAAGGCCGAGCGGGTCCAGTCGATCGAGTTCCTCCCGGCCCGCGGCCCGGACGAGGGCGGACATTTTGCGCGCTTTCCGAGGCCTCCCGCGCTTGTACGTGCCAAAAGAGGGGACGCGACGCAGAGGGATGGGATGCGCAGGCGCGCTCTACGCAGGACAGCACCGCGCATGCGCGGTGGCTCAACGAACGCCATGACGTCACGACGTGCGGCAACTGTGGATCTGCACACTTAAAGCAGCAATGTCCGGCCAAAGCGCGACAATGCCTCTGCTGTGGCAGGATGGGCCACTACGCTGTCTGCTGTCGAGCAGCTCAACCTGCCAACTCTCCGCGATTCCGCCAGCCTCGCAGGGACGTGCGGGCCATTCAGCCCCCATACACTGAGTCATACCCTGATGACATGCAGACCGGGGATACCGACGACCGGGAACCCTTCCGCGTTGCGGTAATAAACAAGAACCGGATGTCCCCAAGTCGGACCCACCAGCCAATGCCAGTGCACAGCATTGATCCGGGCGATGAATGGTGTGCCACCCTAACGGTCAACCGATCACCAATCACATTCCGCTTGGACACTGGTGCCTCCGCCAATCTCCTTGCATGGTCAGCCTTCCACACCTTGAAGGTTGAACCACCGATGCTGCCATCCCACTGTCAGCTGGTTGATTATAACGGAAACGTTATCCCGGCCATGGGGTCCTGCCAGCTTGAGGTTACACACAATTCACATACAGCCACACTGTCTTTTGAGATAGTTGGATCCTCGAAGGACTCTCTGTTAGGCGCACAGGCGTGCAAGATCCTCCACCTCGTTCAGCGGATACACACTCTGTCTCCAGAAGGCACGTCCGATTTCCCGGATGCAGACTTTAGGGCGCAGCTCCACTCCTCATCCACAACCAGGAGGTTTCCAAGGGCATGGGCACATTGCCCTACACATACAGAATACGGCTCAAACCGGACGCCACCCCGGTCATTCACGCACCTCGTAGAGTCCCAGCACCACTCAAGGACCGCCTCAAGCAACAGCTGCAGGACCGGCTGGACCAAGGAGTGCTTTCCCGGGTCACGGAGCCAACGCCAATGGTCAGCTCCATGGTGTGCGTAAAAAAGCCCTCCGGCGAGCTCCGGATCTGCATCGACCCAAAAGACCTGAACAACAACATCATGAGGGAACACTACCCCATACCCAAACGGGGAGAAATCACGAGCGAAATGGCCCGGGCAAAAATATTCACCAAGCTTGATGCCTCTAACGGGTTTTGGCAGATTCAACTGGATCAGTCCAGCAGGAAGCTGTGCACTTTCAACACTCCCTTTGGCAGATACTGCTACAATAGGATGCCGTTTGGCATCATCTCGGCATCCGAGGTGTTCTATTGCATCATGGAACAGATGATGGAGGGCATCGAAGGGGTACGCGTCTATGTTGACGACGTTATCATCTGGTCCACCACACCTCAGGAGCACATCAGTCGTCTCCAGCGTGTCTTTGCATGGATACGAGATCAGGGCCTGCGCCTCAACCGAGCCAAGTGCTCTTTTGGCCAAACGGAGCTAAAGTTTCTGGGGGATCACATATCCCGGTCAGGGGTGTGGCCGGATGCCGACAAAGTGGCAGCCATCGTTTGTGTATCGGAACACCCAACCCGACATGTGCCACTCCCTCTCTCTGGTACATGACTTGAAGCCAACTAGTAATCCATTCTGCCACTTCTTCCCCAGTATCTTGGAGGGTTGTGAACCTGGGAGAGATTAAAGAGATAGGTTGGCAAGGCCAAGGAGGGATTTGAAACAAGGGTTTGAATTTTAAGGACAATGCTTGAACAGGCGCCAATATGGGTTAGCAAGCACAGAGTGATGAGTGAACGGGACTTGGCACAAATTAAGACATGGGCAGCAAAGTTTTGGATGAAAGCAAAATACTCCCGAGGCTGGAAATCTGAAATAAAAACAGAAAATGCACCTCTCCAGTCCGAAGAAGAGCCATATTGGGCTTGGAATTAACTCAATTTCTCTCTCCACAGATGCTGCTGGAGCTGCTAAGTTTTTCTGTTTTTGTTTGAGTTTTGGATAAGCTCAGTTGTCAAAGGGTAGAATGTAGGAGGCCAACCCGGAGGGCATTGTAACAGTCAAGTCTTGAGGTAACAATGGAGGATATAGGTTAGGTGAGTGGGGAAGATTTGGCAAATGGAGTATAATGTGGGAAAATGTGAAGTTGTACATTTTGGCAGGAAGAATAAAAAAGAAGCACATTGAATGGTGAAAGATTGCAGAGCTCTTCAGTGCCGAGGGATCTTAGTGTATGAATCGCAAAAGGTAAGTATGCAAGTGCAGCAAGTAATTAGAAGCTAATAGAAAGTTATTGTTTATTGCCAGGGGAATTGAATACAGGAATATGGAGGTTATGCTTCAGCTATGCAGGGCATTGATGAGATCGCATCTGGAGGACTGTGGACAATATTGGTCTCCTTATTTAAGGAAAAATGTAAATACATTGGGAGCAGTTCAGAGAAAGTTTATTAGAGTAATACCTGGAATGTGTGGGGTGTTTTGAGGAAAGGGAGGCCAGAATTCTATCTGCTGGAGTTTAGAAGAGTAAGAGGCAACTTGATTGAAACATACAAGATCCTATGGGGATCTGACTGGGTGGATAAGATGTTCCCTCTGGCCACTGTGTAAAAATAAGGGGAGGCCATTTAAGACTGATGAGGAAAAAACATTTTTGAGGGTTGTGAGCCTTTGAAATGCCTCAAAAGGTGGTTAAGTCAGTGTGTTTGAATATCTTTTTAAGGCAGAAGTAGTCCGATTCCTGATTAACAAGGGGGTTAAAGATTATTGGGGGTAGGCAGTTGTAACAATCAGATCTTATTGAATGGCACAGCAGGCTCCAAGGGCCGAGTGGCATGCTCCTGATTGGTATGTAAAGGTAGGAACAAGGGTTTCAGCAGCAGACAAGTTGTGGCACAGGTGAAGTCAGAGGCAGAAAGCAGTTCTTGGTGATGGCACGGTTGTGTGGTTGGAAGTAGGATCAGCCGGAGACTGCGACGAGGAAAGTGGATGGAGTCGGTGGCCGGGGAATGGGGTTTCTGGCTGCAGTCGGTCCACCCATTTAGTTAAAAACAAATTACTGCAGATGCTGGAACCAGAAAGCAAAAATGTTGGAAAATGTTGTTGCAGGTCTGGCAGCATCTGTAGGGTGAGAAAAGAGCTAATGTTTCAAGTACAGATGACCCTTTGTCAAAGCCATTTAGGGCTTTGGTAGCAATTTAGGCATTTAGGGCAAACATTTAGTTATTGGAGAATTGTGCTGATCCAGTACTGGATGTCTGAAAAGCAGTCTAATCAGAGTCCGAGGACCGATGATTCCACCTCCTCCAGCGGAAACACCTGCCAAGTGTGCGGTCGAAAGACTGGCTCGAGAACCGGGCACATCAGCCACACAAGGATCCACAGAACCCATGACCAGTAACACAGAGTTTCCGAGGTGGGCGATCCTACTTGTCAACGAGCGATCACCGAAGAACTGTTGTCCATTGGAAAGACAATTTGTCCCAATTAAAGTCCCCCCTCCCATTGCTGACCAATCAGCATTGTCCTAGAGCACTACACACCTCACCCCACCCCCCTCATCAATAATTCAGTTCCCCAGTATTAATAATCGGCTCGACCCCTCCCCTTCATCACCTCCCTCTGTCCCTCCCCCGCCCTTCCAGCTGCCTCATCCCCCTCCCCGCCCATAACCACCTCCCTCATCCCCCTCCCCGCCCATAACCTCCCCCCTCCACCTCCCTCTTGAGCCACCTCCCCTCCCCTCCTACCCGCCTCCCCCGCAGCCAATGGGAATCTGTCCACCCGGCATACCGTCATCACCCAATCAGGAGGCGGGTGATCGGTCTCAGCCAATCCACGGCGGCGGGGACCGGGTTATCCACCAATCGGAAGCGGCTCCTAGTCGCTTTTAGCCAGTCGGCTTGCAGAGTGCGTCTTCCATTGGCGGCGTGCGGATCCGCACATCCCAGCCCGAGGGGCGGGGCTGGTGGCGGGGATGGGCAGGCGCCGTGACGGGGGGAGGGGCTAGAGCCGTGACGGAGGGAGGGAGCTGGTGGTGGGACTGGGGAGAGGCTAGAGTCGGGGTGAAGCAGTAGCAGGCAGAGTGAGGGAGCGGGGTGAGGGCAGGAGCGGGGTGGGGGGGTGAGGGCAGGAGCGGGGTGGGGGGGGTGAGGGCAGGAGCGGGGTGGGGGGGTGAGGGCAGGAGCGGGGTGGGGGGGTGAGGGCAGGAGCGGGGTGGGGGGGTGAGGGCAGGAGCGGGGTGAGGGCAGGGGGGTGAGGGCAGGGGGGTGAGGGCAGGAGCGGGGTGGGGGGGTGAGGGCAGGAGCGGGGTGGTGAGGGCAGGGGGGTGAGGGCAGGAGCGGGGTGAGGGCAGGGGGGTGAGGGCAGGAGCGGGGTGGGGGGGGTGAGGGCAGGAGCGGGGTGGGGGGGGTGAGGGCAGGAGCGGGGTGGGGGGGGTGAGGGCAGGAGCGGGGTGGGGGGGTGAGGGCAGGAGCGGGGTGGGGGGGTGAGGGCAGGAGCGGGGTGAGGGGGTGAGGGCAAGAGCGGGGGGGGGGTGAGGGCAGGAGCGGGGTGAGGGGGTGAGGGCAGGAGCGGGGTGGGGGGGGTGAGGGCAGGAGCGGGGTGGGGGGGTGAGGGCAGGAGCGGGGTGGGGGGGTGAGGGCAGGGGGGTGAGGGCAGGAGCGGGGTGGGGGGGGTGAGGGCAGGAGCGGGGTGGGGGGGTGAGGGCAGGAGCGGGGTGGGGGGGGTGAGGGCAGGAGCGGGGTGGGGGGGGTGAGGGCAGGAGCGGGGTGGGGGGGGTGAGGGCAGGAGCGGGGTGAGGGGGTGAGGGCAGGAGCGGGGTGAGGGGGTGAGGGCAGGAGCGGGGTGGGGGGGGGTGAGGGCAGGAGCGGGGTGAGGGGGTGAGGGCAGGAGCGGGGTGGGGGGGGTGAGGGCAGGAGCGGGGTGAGGGCAGGGGGGTGAGGGCAGGAGCGGGGTGAGGGCAGGGGGGGTGAGGGCAGGAGCGGGGTGGGGGGGGTGAGGGCAGGAGCGGGGTGGGGGGGGGTGAGGGCAGGAGCGGGGTGGGGGGGGGTGAGGGCAGGAGCGGGGTGGGGGGGTGAGGGCAGGAGCGGGGTGGGGGGGTGAGGGCAGGAGCGGGGTGAGGGGGTGAGGGCAAGAGCGGGGGGGGGTGAGGGCAGGAGCGGGGTGAGGGGGTGAGGGCAGGAGCGGGGTGGGGGGGGTGAGGGCAGGAGCGGGGTGGGGGGGTGAGGGCAGGGGGGGTGAGGGCAGGAGCGGGGTGGGGGGGTGAGGGCAGGAGCGGGGTGGGGGGGGTGAGGGCAGGAGCGGGGTGGGGGGGGTGAGGGCAGGAGCGGGGTGGGGGGTGAGGGCAGGAGCGGGGTGGGGGGGGTGAGGGCAGGAGCGGGGTGAGGGCAGGAGCGGGGTGAGGGGGTGAGGGCAGGAGCGGGGTGGGGGGGGTGAGGGCAGGAGCGGGGTGAGGGCAGGGGGGTGAGGGCAGGAGCGGGGTGGTGAGGGCAGGGGGGGTGAGGGCAGGAGCGGGGTGGGGGGGGTGAGGGCAGGGGGGGGTGAGGGCAGGGGTGGGGGGGGTGAGGGCAGGAGCGGGGTGGGGGGGGTGAGGGCAGGAGCGGGGTGGGGGGGTGAGGGCAGGAGCGGGGTGGGGGGGTGAGGGCAGGAGCGGGGTGGGGGGGGTGAGGGCAGGGGTGGGGGGGGTGAGGGCAGGGGTGGGGGGGTGAGGGCAGGAGCGGGGTGGGGGGGGTGAGGGCAGGAGCGGGGTGGGGGGGGTGAGGGCAGGGGGGGTGAGGGCAGGAGCGGGGTGGGGGGGGTGAGGGCAGGAGCGGGGTGGGGGGGTGAGGGCAGGAGCGGGGTGGGGGGGGTGAGGGCAGGAGCGGGGTGGGGGGGTGAGGGCAGGAGCGGGGTGGGGGGGGTGAGGGCAGGAGCGGGGTGGGGGGGGTGAGGGCAGGAGCGGGGTGGGGGGGGTGAGGGCAGGAGCGGGGTGGGGGGGTGAGGGCAGGAGCGGGGTGGGGGGGTGAGGGCAGGAGCGGGGTGGGGGGGGTGAGGGCAGGAGCGGGGTGGGGGGGGTGAGGGCAGGAGCGGGGTGAGGGGGTGAGGGCAGGAGCGGGGTGGGGGGGGTGAGGGCAGGAGCGGGGTGAGGGCAGGGGGGTGAGGGCTGGAGCGGGGTGGTGAGGGCAGGGGGGGTGAGGGCAGGAGCGGGGTGGGGGGGGTGAGGGCAGGAGCGGGGTGGGGGGGGTGAGGGCAGGAGCGGGGTGGGGGGGGTGAGGGCAGGAGCGGGGTGAGGGGGTGAGGGCAAGAGCGGGGGGGGGTGAGGGCAGGAGCGGGGTGGGGGGGGTGAGGGCAGGAGCGGGGTGGGGGGTTGAGGGCAGGAGCGGGGTGGGGGGGTGAGGGCAGGAGCGGGGTGGGGGGGGTGAGGGCAGGAGCGGGGTGAGGGGGTGAGGGCAGGAGCGGGGTGGGGGGGGTGAGGGCAGGAGCGGGGTGAGGGCAGGAGCGGGGTGGTGAGGGCAGGGGGGGTGAGGGCAGGAGCGGGGTGAGGGCAGGGGGGTGAGGGCAGGAGCGGGGTGGTGAGGGCAGGGGGGGTGAGGGCAGGAGCGGGGTGGGGGGGGTGAGGGCAGGGGGGGGTGAGGGCAGGAGCGGGGTGGGGGGGGTGAGGGCAGGAGCGGGGTGGGGGGGTGAGGGCAGGAGCGGGGTGGGGGGGTGAGGGCAGGAGCGGGGTGGGGGGGTGAGGGCAGGAGCGGGGTGGGGGGGTGAGGGCAGGAGCGGGGTGGGGGGGTGAGGGCAGGAGCGGGGTGGGGGGGTGAGGGCAGGAGCGGGGTGGGGGGGTGAGGGCAGGAGCGGGGTGGGGGGGTGAGGGCAGGAGCGGGGTGGGGGGGGTGAGGGCAGGGGTGGGGGGGGTGAGGGCAGGAGCGGGGTGGGGGGGTGAGGGCAGGAGCGGGGTGGGGGGGGTGAGGGCAGGGGGGGTGAGGGCAGGAGCGGGGTGGGGGGGGTGAGGGCAGGAGCGGGGTGGGGGGGTGAGGGCAGGGGGGGTGAGGGCAGGAGCGGGGTGGGGGGGTGAGGGCAGGAGCGGGGTGGGGGGGGTGAGGGCAGGAGCGGGGTGGGGGGGTGAGGGCAGGAGCGGGGTGGGGGGGTGAGGGCAGGAGCGGGGTGGGGGGGGTGAGGGCAGGAGCGGGGTGGGGGGGTGAGGGCAGGAGCGGGGTGGGGGGGTGAGGGCAGGAGCGGGGTGGGGGGGGTTAGGGCAGGAGCGGGGTGGGGGGGTGAGGGCAGGAGCGGGGTGGGGGGGTGAGGGCAGGAGCGGGGTGGGGGGGGTGAGGGCAGGAGCGGGGTGGGGGGGGGTGAGGGCAGGAGCGGGGTGGGGGGGGTGAGGGCAGGAGCGGGGTGGGGGGGTGAGGGCAGGAGCGGGGTGGGGGGGTGAGGGCAGGAGCGGGGTGGGGGGGTGAGGGCAGGAGCGGGGTGGGGGGGTGAGGGCAGGGGGGGGTGAGGGCAGGAGCGGGGTGGGGGGGGTGAGGGCAGGGGTGGGGGGGTGAGGGCAGGAGCGGGGTGGGGGGGGTGAGGGCAGGAGCGGGGTGGGGGGGGTGAGGGCAAGAGCGGGGTGGGGGGGTGAGGGCAGGAGCGGGGTGGGGGGGTGAGGGCAGGAGCGGGGTGGGGGGGTGAGGGCAGGAGCGGGGTGGGGGGGTGAGGGCAGGAGCGGGGTGGGGGGGGTGAGGGCAGGAGCGGGGTGGGGGGTGAGGACAGGAGCGGGGTGGGGGGGTGAGGACAGGAGCGGGGTGAGGGCAGGAGCGGGGTGGGGGGTGAGGGCAGGAGCGGGGTGGGGGGGTGAGGGCAGGAGCGGGGTGAGGGCAGGAGCGGGGTGGGGGTGAGGGCAGGAGCGGGGTGGGGGGGTGAGGGCAGGAGCGGGGTGGGGGGGTGAGGGCAGGAGCGGGGTGGGGGGGTGAGGACAGGAGCGGGGTGGGGGGGTGAGGACAGGAGCGGGGTGAGGGCAGGAGCGGGGTGGGGGGTGAGGGCAGGAGCGGGGTGGGGGGTGAGGGCAGGAGCGGGGTGGGGGGGTGAGGGCAGGAGCGGGGTGGGGGGGTGAGGGCAGGAGCGGGGTGGGGTGGGGGGGTGAGGGCAGGAGGGGTGGGGGGGTGAGGGCAGGAGCGTGGTGGGGGGGTGAGGGCAGGAGCGGGGTGGGGGGGTGAGGGCAGGAGCGGGGTGGGGGGGTGAGGGCAGGTGGGGGGGTGAGGGCAGGAGCGGGGTGGGGGGGGTGAGGGCAGGAGCGGGGTGGGGGGGTGAGGGCAGGAGCGGGGTGGGGGGGTGAGGGCAGGAGCGGGGTGAGGGCAGGAGCGGGGTGGGGGGGTGAGGGCAGGAGCGGGGTGGGGGGTGAGGGCAGGAGCGGGGTGGGGGGGTGAGGGCAGGAGCGGGGTGGGGGTGTGAGGGCAGGAGCGGGGTGGGGGGGTGAGGGCAGGAGCGGGGTGGGGGGGTGAGGGCAGGAGCGGGGTGGGGGGTGAGGGCAGGAGCGGGGTGGGGGGTGAGGGCAGGAGCGGGGTGGGGGGGTGAGGGCAGGAGCGGGGTGGGGGGGTGAGGGCAGGAGCGGGGTGGGGGGTGAGGGCAGGGGGGGTGAGGGCAGGAGGGGGTGAGGGCAGGGGGGGTGAGGGCAGGAGCGGGGTGGGGGGGGTGAGGGCAGGAGCGGGGTGGGGGGGTGAGGGCAGGAGCGGGGTGGGGGGGTGAGGGCAGGAGCGGGGTGGGGGTGAGGGCAGGAGCGGGGTGGGGGGGTGAGGGCAGGAGCGGGGTGGGGGGTGAGGGCAGGAGCGGGGTGGGGGGGGTGAGGGCAGGAGCGGGGTGAGGGCAGGAGCGGGGGGTGAGAGGGCAGGAGCGGGGGGGGTGAGGGCAGGAGCGGGGGGGTGAGGGCAGGAGCGGGGGGGGTGAGGGCAGGAGCGGGGTGGGGGCGTGAGTGCAGGAGTGTGGGGGTGAGGGCAGGGGTGGTGGGGTGAGGGGGTGAGGGCAGGAGCGGGGTGGGGGGGGTGAGGGCAGGAGCGGGGTGAGGGCAGGAGCGGGGTGAGGGCAGGAGCGGGGTGAGGGCAGGAGCGGGGTGGGGGGGTGAGGGCAGGAGCGGGGTGGGAGGGTGAGGGCAGGAGCGGGGTGAGGGCAGGGGTGGGGGGGTGAGGGCAGGAGCGGGGTGGGGGGGTGAGGACAGGAGCGGGGTGGGGGGGTGAGGACAGGAGCGGGGTGGGGGGGTGAGGGCAGGAGCGGGGTGGGGGGGTGAGGGCAGGAGCGGGGTGGGGGGGGTGAGGGCAGGAGCGGGGTGGGGGGGTGAGGGCAGGAGCGGGGTGGGGGGGTGAGGGCAGGAGCGGGGTGGGGGGTGAGGGCAGGAGCGGGGTGGGGGGGTGAGGGCAGGAGCGGGGTGGGGGGGTGAGGGCAGGAGCGGGGTGGGGGGGTGAGGGCAGGAGCGGGGTGGGGGGGTGAGGGCAGGAGCGGGGTGGGGGGGGTGAGGGCAGGAGCGGGGTGGGGGTGAGGGCAGGAGCGGGGTGGGGGGGTGAGGGCAGGAGCGGGGTGGGGGGGGTGAGGGCAGGGGTGGGGGGGGTGAGGGCAGGAGCGGGGTGGGGGGGTGAGGGCAGGAGCGGGGTGGGGGGGGTGAGGGCAGGAGCGGGGTGGGGGGGTGAGGGCAGGAGCGGGGTGGGGGGGTGAGGGCAGGGGGGTGAGGGCAGGAGCGGGGTGGGGGGGTGAGGGCAGGAGCGGGGTGAGGGGGTGAGGGCAGGAGCGGGGTGGGGGGGGTGAGGGCAGGAGCGGGGTGGGGGGGGTGAGGGCAGGAGCGGGGTGGGGGGGTGAGGGCAGGAGCGGGGTGGGGGGGTGAGGGCAGGAGCGGGGTGGGGGGGGTGAGGGCAGGAGCGGGGTGGGGGGGGTGAGGGCAGGAGCGGGGTGGGGGGGGTGAGGGCAGGAGCGGGGTGGGGGGGTGAGGGCAGGAGCGGGGTGGGGGGGTGAGGGCAGGAGCGGGGTGGGGGGGTGAGGGCAGGAGCGGGGTGGGGGGGTGAGGGCAGGAGCGGGGTGAGGGCAGGAGCGGGGGGGGGTGAGGGCAGGAGCGGGGTGAGGGGGTGAGGGCAGGAGCGGGGTGGGGGGGTGAGGGCAGGAGCGGGGTGGGGGGGGTGAGGGCAGGAGCGGGGTGGGGGGGTGAGGGCAGGAGCGGGGTGGGGGGGGTGAGGGCAGGAGCGGGGTGAGGGGGTGAGGGCAGGAGCGGGGTGGGGGGGGGTGAGGGCAGGAGCGGGGTGAGGGCAGGGGGGTGAGGGCAGGAGCGGGGTGGTGAGGGCAGGGGGGGGTGAGGGCAGGAGCGGGGTGGGGGGGGTGAGGGCGGGGGGGGGTGAGGGCAGGGGTGGGGGGGGTGAGGGCAGGAGCGGGGTGGGGGGGGTGAGGGCAGGAGCGGGGTGGGGGGGGTGAGGGCAGGAGCGGGGTGGGGGGGTGAGGGCAGGAGCGGGGTGGGGGGGTGAGGGCAGGAGCGGGGTGGGGGGGTGAGGGCAGGAGCGGGGTGGGGGGGGTGAGGGCAGGAGCGGGGGGGGGTGAGGGCAGGGGTGGGGGGGGTGAGGGCAGGAGCGGGGTGGGGGGGTGAGGGCAGGAGCGGGGTGGGGGGGTGAGGGCAGGAGCGGGGTGGGGGGGGTGAGGGCAGGGGGGGTGAGGGCAGGAGCGGGGTGGGGGGGGTGAGGGCAGGAGCGGGGTGGGGGGGTGAGGGCAGGGGGGGTGAGGGCAGGAGCGGGGTGGGGGGGGTGAGGGCAGGAGCGGGGTGGGGGGGGTGAGGGCAGGAGCGGGGTGGGGGGGGTGAGGGCAGGAGCGGGGTGGGGGGGTGAGGGCAGGAGCGGGGTGGGGGGGGTGAGGGCAAGAGCGGGGTGGGGGGGTGAGGGCAGGAGCGGGGTGGGGGGGTGAGGGCAGGAGCGGGGTGGGGGGGGTGAGGGCAGGAGCGGGGTGGGGGGGGTTAGGGCAGGAGCGGGGTGGGGGGGTGAGGGCAGGAGCGGGGTGGGGGGGGTGAGGGCAGGAGCGGGGTGGGGGGGGTGAGGGCAGGAGCGGGGTGGGGGGGTGAGGGCAGGAGCGGGGTGGGGGGGGGGTGAGGGCAGGAGCGGGGTGGGGTGGGTGAGGGCAAGAGCGGGGGTGGGGGGGTGAGGGCAGGAGCGGGGTGGGGGGGTGAGGGCAGGAGCGGGGTGGGGGGGTGAGGGCAGGAGCGGGGTGGGGGGGTGAGGGCAGGAGCGGGGTGGGGGGGTGAGGACAGGAGCGGGGTGGGGGGGTGAGGACAGGAGCGGGGTGAGGGCAGGAGCGGGGTGGGGGGTGAGGGCAGGAGCGGGGTGGGGGGGTGAGGGCAGGAGCGGGGTGAGGGCAGGAGCGGGGTGGGGGTGAGGGCAGGAGCGGGGTGGGGGGGTGAGGGCAGGAGCGGGGTGGGGGGGGTGAGGACAGGAGCGGGGTGAGGGCAGGAGCGGGGTGGGGGGTGAGGGCAGGAGCGGGGTGGGGCGTGAGGGCAGGAGCGGGGTGGGGGGGTGAGGGCAGGAGCGGGGTGGGGGGGTGAGGGCAGGAGCGGGGTGGGGTGGGGGGGGTGAGGGCAGGAGGGGTGGGGGGGTGAGGGCAGGAGCGTGGTGGGGGGGTGAGGGCAGGAGCGGGGTGGGGGGGTGAGGGCAGGAGCGGGGTGGGGGGGTGAGGGCAGGTGGGGGGTGAGGGCAGGAGGGGGGTGGGGGGGTGAGGGCAGGAGCGGGGTGGGGGGGTGAGGGCAGGAGCGGGGTGGGGGGGTGAGGGCAGGAGCGGGGTGGGGGGGTGAGGGCTGGAACGGGGTGGGGGGTGAGGGCAGGAGCGGGGTGGGGGGGTGAGGGCAGGAGCGGGGTGGGGGGGTGAGGGCAGGAGCGGGGTGGGGGGGTGAGGGCAGGAGCGGGGTGGGGGGGTGAGGGCAGGAGCGGTGTGGGGGGTGAGGGCAGGAGCGGGGTGGGGGGTGAGGGCAGGAGCGGGGTGGGGGGGTGAGGGCAGGAGCGGGGTGGGGGGGTGAGGGCAGGAGCGGGGTGGGGGGGTGAGGGCAGGGGGGGTGAGGGCAGGAGGGGGTGAGGGCAGGGGGGGTGAGGGCAGGAGCGGGGTGGGGGGGGTGAGGGCAGGAGCGGGGTGGGGTGGTGAGGGCAGGAGCGGGGTGGGGGGGTGAGGGCAGGAGCGGGGTGGGGGGGTGAGGGCAGGAGCGGGGTGGGGGTGAGGGCAGGAGCGGGGTGGGGGGGTGAGGGCAGGAGCGGGGTGGGGGGGTGAGGGCAGGAGCGGGGTGGGGGGGGTGAGGGCAGGAGCGGGGTGAGGGCAGGAGCGGGGGGTGAGAGGGCAGGAGCGGGGGGGGTGAGGGCAGGAGCGGGGGGGTGAGGGCAGGAGCGGGGGGGATGAGGGCAGGAGCGGGTTGGGGGCGTGAGTGCAGGAGTGTGGGGGTGAGGGCAGGGGTGGTGGGGTGAGGGCAGGAGCGGGGTGGGGGGGTGAGGGCAGTAGCGGGGTGGGGGGGTGAGGGCAGGAGCGGGGTGAGGGCAGGAGCGGGGTGAGGGCAGAAGCGGGGTGAGGGCAGGAGCGGGGTGGGGGGGTGAGGGCAGGAGCGGGGTGGGGGGGTGAGGGCAGGAGCGGGGTGAGAGGGTGAGGGCAGGAGCGGGGTGGGGGGGTGAGGGCAGGAGCGGGGTGGGGGGGTGAGGGCAGGAGCGGGGTGGGGGGGTGAGGGCAGGAGCGGGGTGGGGGGGTGAGGACAGGAGCGGGGTGGGGGGGTGAGGACAGGAGCGGGGTGGGGGGGTGAGGGCAGGAGCGGGGTGGGGGGGTGAGGGCAGGAGCGGGGTGGGGGGGTGAGGGCAGGAGCGGGGTGGGGGGGTGAGGGCAGGAGCGGGGTGGGGGGGTGAGGGCATGAGCGGGGTGGGGGGTGAGGGCAGGAGCGGCGTGGGGGGGTGAGGGCAGGAGCGGGGTGGGGGGGTGAGGGCAGGAGCGGGGTGGGGGGTGAGGGCAGGAGCGGGGTGGGGGGGTGAGGGCAGGAGCGGGGTGGGGGGGTGAGGGCAGGAGCGGGGTGGGGGGGTGAGGGCAGGAGCGGGGTGGGGGTGAGGGCAGGAGCGGAGTGGGGGGGTGAGGGCAGGAGCGGGGTGGGGGGGGTGAGGGCAGGGGTGGGGGGGTGAGGGCAGGAGCGGGGTGGGGGGGTGAGGGCAGGAGCGGGGTGGGGGGGTGAGGGCAGGAGCGGGGTGGGGGGGGTGAGGGCAGGGGGGGTGAGGGCAGGAGCGGGGTGGGGGGGGTGAGGGCAGGAGCGGGGTGGGGGGGTGAGGGCAGGGGGGGTGAGGGCAGGAGCGGGGTGGGGGGGTGAGGGCAGGAGCGGGGTGGGGGGGTGAGGGCAGGAGCGGGGTGGGGGGGTGAGGGCAGGAGCGGGGTGGGGGGGGTGAGGGCAAGAGCGGGGTGGGGGGGTGAGGGCAGGAGCGGTGTGGGGGGGTGAGGGCAGGAGCGGGGTGGGGGGGTGAGGGCAGGAGCGGGGTGGGGGGGTGAGGGCAGGAGCGGGGTGGGGGGGTGAGGGCAGGGGGGGTGAGGGCAGGAGCGTGGTGGGGGGGTGAGGGCAGGAGCGGGGTGGGGGGGTGAGGGCAGGAGCGGGGTGGGGGGGGGTGAGGGCAGGAGCGGGGTGGGGGGGTGAGGGCAGGAGCGGGGTGGGGGGGGTGAGGGCAGGAGCGGGGTGGGGGGGTGAGGGCAGGAGGGGGTGAGGGCAGGAGCGGGGTGGGGGGGTGAGGGCAGGAGCGGGGTGGGGGGGGTGAGGGCAGGAGCGGGGTGGGGGGGTGAGGGCAGGAGCGGGGTGGGGGGGTGAGGGCAGGAGCGGGGTGGGGGTGAGGGCAGGAGCGGGGTGGGGGGGTGAGGGCAGGAGCGGGGTGGGGGGGTGAGGGCAGGAGCGGGGTGGGGGGGGTGAGGGCAGGAGCGGGGTGAGGGCAGGAGCGGGGGGGTGAGAGGGCAGGAGCGGGGGGTGTGAGGGCAGGAGCGGGGGGGGGAGGGCAGGAGCGGGGGGGGTGAGGGCAGGAGCGGGGTGGGGGCGTGAGTGCGGGAGTGTGGGGGTGAGGGCAGGGGTGGTGGGGTGAGGGCAGGAGCGGGGTGGGGGGGTGAGGGCAGGAGCGGGGTGGGGGGGTGAGGGCAGGAGCGGGGTGAGGGCAGGAGCGGGGTGAGGGCAGAAGCGGGGTGAGGGCAGGAGCGGGGTGGGGGGGTGAGGGCAGGAGCGGGGTGGGGGGGTGAGGGCAGGAGCGGGGTGGGAGGGTGAGGGCAGGAGCGGGGTGGGGGGGTGAGGGCAGGAGCGGGGTGGGGGGGTGAGGACAGGAGCGGGGTGGGGGGTGAGGACAGGAGCGGGGTGGGGGGTGAGGGCAGGAGCGGGGTGGGGGGGTGAGGGCAGGAGCGGGGTGGGGGGGTGAGGGCAGGAGCGGGGTGGGGGGTGAGGGCAGGAGCGGGGTGGGGGGTGAGGGCAGGAGCGGGGTGGGGGGGTGAGGGCAGGAGCGGGGTGGGGGGGTGAGGGCAGGAGCGGGGTGGGGGGGTGAGGGCAGGAGCGGGGTGGGGGTGAGGGCAGGAGCGGGGTGGGGGGGTGAGGGCAGGAGCGGGGTGGGGGGGGTGAGGGCAGGGGTGGGGGGGGTGAGGGCAGGAGCGGGGTGGGGGGGTGAGGGCAGGAGCGGGGTGGGGGGGGTGAGGGCAGGAGCGGGGTGGGGGGGGTGAGGGCAGGGGGGGTGAGGGCAGGAGCGGGGTGGGGGGGGGTGAGGGCAGGAGCGGGGTGGGGGGGTGAGGGCAGGGGGGGTGAAGGCAGGAGCGGGGTGGGGGGGGTGAGGGCAGGAGCGGGGTGGGGGGGGTGAGGGCAGGAGCGGGGTGGGGGGGGGTGAGAGCAAGAGCGGGGTGGGGGGTGAGGGCAGGAGCGGGGTGGGGGGGTGAGGGCAGGAGCGGGGTGGGGGGGTGAGGGCAGGAGCGGGGTGGGGGGGGTGAGGGCAGGAGCGGGGTGGGGGGGTGAGGGCAGGGGGGGTGAGGGCAGGAGCGGGGTGGGGGGGTGAGGGCAGGAGCGGGGTGAGGGCAGGAGCGGGGTGGGGGGGGTGAGGGCAGGAGCGGGGTGGGGGGGGTGAGGGCAGGAGCGGGGTGGGGGGGTGAGGGCAGGAGCGGGGTGGGGGGGTGAGGGCAGGAGCGGGGTGGGGGGGTGAGGGCAGGAGCGGGGTGGGGGGGTGAGGGCAGGGGGGGGTGAGGGCAGGAGCGTGGTGGGGGGGGTGAGGGCAGGAGCGGGGTGGGGGGGTGAGGGCAGGAGCGGGGTGGGGGGGGTGAGGGCAGGAGCGGGGTGGGGGGGGTGAGGGCAAGAGCGGGGTGGGGGGTGAGGGCAGGAGCGGGGTGGGGGGGTGAGGGCAGGGGTGGGGGGGTGAGGGCAGGAGCGGGGTGGGGGGGGTGAGGGCAGGAGCGGGGTGGGGGGGTGAGGACAGGAGCGGGGTGGGGGGGTGAGGACAGGAGCGGGGTGAGGGCAGGAGCGGGGTGGGGGGTGAGGGCAGGAGCGGGGTGGGGGGGTGAGGGCAGGAGCGGGGTGAGGGCAGGAGCGGGGTGGGGGTGAGGGCAGGAGCGGGGTGGGGGGGTGAGGGCAGGAGCGGGGTGGGGGGGTGAGGGCAGGAGCGGGGTGGGGGGGTGAGGACAGGAGCGGGGTGGGGGGTGAGGACAGGAGCGGGGTGAGGGCAGGAGCGGGGTGGGGGTGAGGGCAGGAGCGGGGTGGGGGGTGAGGGCAGGAGCGGGGTGGGGGGGTGAGGGCAGGAGCGGGGTGGGGGGGTGAGGGCAGGAGCGGGGTGGGGTGGGGGGGTGAGGGCAGGAGGGGTGGGGGGGTGAGGGCAGGAGCGTGGTGGGGGGGTGAGGGCAGGAGCGGGGTGGGGGGGTGAGGGCAGGAGCGGGGTGGGGGGGTGAGGGCAGGTGGGGGGTGAGGGCAGGTGGGGGGTGAGGGCAGGTGGGGGGGTGAGGGCAGGAGCGGGGTGGGGGGGTGAGGGCAGGAGCGGGGTGGGGGGGTGAGGGCAGGAGCGGGGTGGGGGGGTGAGGGCAGGAGCGGGGTGGGGGGGGTGAGGGCAGGAGCGGGGTGGGGGGGTGAGGGCAGGAGCGGGGTGGGGGGTGAGGGCAGGAGCGGGGTGGGGGGGTGAGGGCAGGAGCGGGGTGGGGGGGGTGAGGGCAGGAGCGGGGTGGGGGGGTGAGGGCAGGAGCGGGGTGGGGGGGTGAGGGCAGGAGTGGGGTGGGGGGGGGTGAGGGCAGGAGCGGGGTGGGGGGGGTGAGGGCAGGAGCGGGGTGGGGGGGTGAGGGCAGGAGCGGGGTGGGGGGGTGAGGGCAGGGGGGGGTGAGGGCAGGAGGGGGTGAGGGCAGGGGGGGTGAGGGCAGGAGCGGGGTGGGGGGGTGAGGGCAGGAGCGGGGTGGGGGGGTGAGGGCAGGAGCGGGGTGGGGGTGAGGGCAGGAGCGGGGTGGGGGGGTGAGGGCAGGAGCGGGGTGGGGGGGTGAGGGCAGGAGCGGGGTGGGGGGGTGAGGGCAGGAGCGGGGTGGGGGGGGTGAGGGCAGGAGCGGGGGGTGAGAGGGCAGGAGCGGGGGGGGTGAGGGCAGGAGCGGGGGGGTGAGGGCAGGAGCGGGGGGGGGTGAGGGCAGGAGCGGGGTGGGGGGGTGAGGGCAGGAGTGGGGGGGTGAGGGCAGGGGTGGTGGGGTGAGGGCAGGAGCGGGGTGGGGGGGGTGAGGGCAGGAGCGGGGTGGGGGGGTGAGGGCAGGAGCAGGGTGAGGGCAGGAGCGGGGTGAGGGCAGGAGCGGGGTGGGGGTGTGGGCAGGAGCGGGGTGGGGGGGTGAGGGCAGGAGCGGGGTGGGGGGGTGAGGGCAGGAGCGGGGTGGGAGGGTGAGGGCAGGAGCGGGGTGGGGGGGTGAGGGCAGGAGCTGGGTGGGGGGGTGAGGGCAGGAGCGGGGTGGGGGGGTGAGGACAGGAGCGGGGTGGGGGGGTGAGGACAGGAGCGGGGTGGGGGGGTGAGGGCAGGAGCGGGGTGGGGGGGTGAGGGCAGGAGCGGGGTGAGGGCAGGAGCGGGGTGGGGGGGTGAGGGCAGGAGCGGGGTGAGGGGTGAGGGCAGGAGCGGGGTGGGGGGGTGAGGGCTGGAGCGGGGTGGGGGGGTGAGGGCAGGAGCGGGGTGGGGGGGTGAGGGCAGGAGCGGGGTGGGGGGTGAGGGCAGGAGCGGGGTGGGGGGTGAGGGCAGGAGCGGGGTGGGGGGGTGAGGGCAGGAGCGGGGTGGGGGGGTGAGGGCAGGAGCGGGGTGGGGGGGTGAGGGCAGGAGCGGGGTGGGGGTGAGGGCAGGAGCGGGGTGGGGGGGTGAGGACAGGAGCGGGGTGGGGGGGTGAGGGCAGGAGCGGGGTGGGGGGGTGAGGGCAGGAGCGGGGGGTGAGAGGGCAGGAGCGGGGGGTGAGAGGGCAGGAGCGGGGGGGGTGAGGGCAGGAGCGGGGGGGGTGAGGGCAGGAGCGGGGTGAGGGCAGGAGTGGGGTGGGGGGGTGAGGGCAGGGGTGGGGGGGTGAGGGCAGGAGCGGGGTGGGGGGGTGAGGGCAGGAGCGGGGTGGGGGGGTGAGGGCAGGAGCGGGGTGGGGGGGTGAGGGCAGGAGCGGGGTGAGGGCAGGAGCGGGGTGGGGGGTGAGGGCAGGAGCGGGGTGGGGGGTGAGGGCAGGAGCGGGGTGAGGGCAGGAGCGGGGTGGGGGGGTGAGGGCAGGAGCGGGGTGAGGGCAGGAGCGGGGTGGGGGGGTGAGGGCAGTGGTGGGGTGAGGGCACGGGCGGGGTGAGGGCAGGGGTGGGGGGGTGAGGGCAGGGGTGGGGGGTGAGGGCGGGCGCGGGGTGGGGGGGTGAGGGCGGGCACGGGGTGGGGAGGTGAGGGCGGGCGCGGGTTGGGGGGGTGAGGGCGGGCGCGGGGTGAGGGCGGGCACGGGGTGGGAGGGTGAGGGCGGGTGGGGGGGTGAGGGCGGGGTGGGGGGGGTGAGGGCAGGAGCGGGGTGGGGGGGTGAGGGCAGGAGCGGGGGGGTGAGGGCAGGGGCGGGGGGGTGAGGGCAGGGGCGGGGGGGTGAGGGCAGGAGCGGGGGGGTGAGGGCGGGGGCGGAGGGGTGTGTGACGGGTGGAGGGTGTGAGATGCGGAGGGGCGGTGTGAGGGGCGGAGGGAGGGGGGAGTGAGTTGCGGGGGGGTGAGGGACAGTGGGGGGAGGGACGGGGGGTGTGGGGCGGAGGGGGGTGTCAGGGGCGGAGGGGGGTGTGAGGGGCGGAGGGGGGGGTGAGGGGTGGAGGGAGGGGGGTTGATGGGCAGGCAGAGGGGTGTGGGGAGTGTAGGGGCAGGCAGAGGGGTGGGGGCGTGTAGGGACAGGGAGAGGTGGGGCGGGCAGGCAGGGGGAGCAGGAGCAGACAGAGGGAGGGGGGATTGCAGGAGCAGGCAGGGTCGGGCGGGGGGGGGGGTAGATAGAGCGAGGGGGGGATTGTAGGGGCAGGCGGAACCAGGAGGAGCATCGGCTGGAACTGGAGCTGGCAGAACTGGGGAGAGACTGCTCTGGCTGGGTGGAGCTGGCAGATGCAAAGCAGTCTACCATTTCCAAACCCACTTTCATGTTTTCATTCTCTGTCTCGAAAAACCCAAGGATCCTATAAGCCTTCTTCGTAACTTTCAACTTGCTTGGCCACCTTCAGAAATTATGCACTTGAACCCCAAGGTCGCTCTGCTCCTAAACTCCCCTCAGAGTTGTACTATTGAGCCTGTATTGTATTTGTATTTTTAGCATCCCTTTATCACTATGCTGCTGAGTTGTTCAACACCCAAAGAACAAACAAAGAACAAAGAAATGTACAGCACAGGAACAGGCCCTTCGGCCCTCCAAGCCCGTGCCGACCATGCTGCCCGACTAAACTACAATCTTCTACACTTCCTGGTTCCGTATCCTTCTAACCCCATCCTATTCATATATTTGTCCAGATGCCCCTTAAATGTCCCTATCGTCCCTGCTTCCACTACCTCCTCCGGTAGCGAGTTCCAGGCACCCACTACCCTCTGCGTAAAAAACTTGCCTCGTACATCTACTCTAAACCTTGCCCCTCTCACCTTAAACCTATGCCCTCTAGTAATTGACCCCTCTACCCTGGGGAAAAGCCTCTGACTATCCACTCTGTCTATGCCCCTCATAATTTTGTATACCTCTATCAGGTCTCCCCTCAACCTCCTTCGTTCCAGTGAGAACAAACCGAGATTATTCAATCGCTCCTCATAGCTAATGCCCTCCATACCAGGCAACATTCTGGTAAATCTCTTCTGCACACCCTCTCTAAAGCCTCCACATCCTTCTGGTAGTGTGGCGACCAGAATTGAACACTATACTCCAAGTGTGGCCTAACTAAGGTTCTATACAGCTGCAACATGACTTGCCAATTCTTATACTCAATGCCCCGGCCAATGAAGGCAAGCATGCCGTATGCCTTCTTGACTACCTTCTCCACCTGTGTTGCCCCTTTCAATGACCTGTGGACCTGTACTCCTAGATCTCTTTGACTTTCAATACTCTTGAGGGTTCTACCATTCACTGTATATTCCCTCCCTGCATTAGACCTTCCAAAATGCATTACCTCACATTTGTCCGGATTAAACTCCATCTGCCATCTCTCCGCCCAAGTCTCCAGACAATCTAAATCCTGCTGTATCCTCCGACAGTCCTCATCGCTATCCGCAATTCCACCAACCTTTGTGTCGTCTGCAAACTTACGAATCAGACCAGTTACATTTTCCTCCAAATCATTTATATATACTACAAAGAGCAAAGGTCCCAGCACTGATCCCTGTGGAACACCACTGGTCACAGCCCTCCAATTAGAAAAGCATCCCTCCATTGCTACTCTCTGCCTTCTATGGCCTAGCCAGTTCTGTATCCACCTTGCCAACTCACCCCTGATCCCGTGTGACTTCACCTTTTGTACTAGTCTACCATGAGGGACCTTGTCAAAGGCCTTACTGAAGTCCATATAGACAACATCCACTGCCCTACCTGCATCAATCATCTTAGTGACCTCCTCGAAAAACTCTTATCAAGTTAGTGAGACACGACCTCCCCTTCACAAAACCGTGCTGCCTCTCACTAATACGTCCATTTGCTTCCAAATGGGAGTAGATCCTGTCTCGAAGAATTCTCTCCAGTAATTTCCCTACCACTGAAGTAAGGCTCACCGGCCTGTAGTTCCCGGGATTATCCTTGCTACCCTTCTTAAACAGAGGAACAACATTGGCTATTCTCCAGTCCTCCGGGACATCCCCTGAAGACAGCGAGGATCCAAAGATTTCTGTCAAGACCTCAGCAATTTCCTCTCCAGCCTCCTTCAGTATTCTGGGGTAGATCCCATCAGGCCCTGGGGACTTATCTACCTTAATATTTTTTAAGACACCCAACACCTCGTCTTTTTGGATCACAATGTGACCCAGGCTATCTACACACCCTTCTCCAGACTCAACATCCACCAATTTCTTCTCTTTGGTGAATACTGATGCAAAGTATTCATTTAGTACCTCGCCCATTTCCTCTGGCTCCACGCATAGATTCCCTTGCCTATCCTTCAGTGGGCCAACCCTTTCCCTGGCTACCCTCTTGCTTTTTATGTACGTTTTCTTTTTCTTTTTTAAAATATTTTATTGAAAATTTTTGGTCAACCATCACAGTACATTGTGTATCCTTTACACAATAATATAACAGTATAAATAACAATGATCTGTTTTATAAACAAAGAATAAATAATATATGACAAAAACTAAAAGGCAACTGCCTTGTCTCAGATAAACACTCTCAAAATATGATTTAACAGTCCAATATACAATTATTTAGAGCAACGACCTATACACATTATACATATATATTAACAACACTGAGAGTCCATCTGGTTCCTCCCCCCCCCCCCCCCCCCCCGGGCTGCTGCTGCTGCCTTCTTCTTTTCCATTCCCTCTATCTTTCTGTGAGGTATTCGACGAACGGTTGCCACCGCCTGGTGAACCCTTGAGCCGATCCCCTTAGGACGAACTTAATCCGTTCCAGCTTTATAAACCCTGCCATGTCATTTATCCAGGTATCCCACCCTCGGGGGGCTTGGCTTCCTTCCACATCAACAGTATCCTGCGCCGGGCTACTAGGGACGCAAAGGCCAAAACATCGGCCTCTCTCGCCTCCTGCACTCCCGGCTCTTGTGCAACCCCAAATATAGCCAACCCCCAGCTTGGTTCGACCTGGACCCCCACTACTTTCGAAAGCACCTTTGTCACCCCCACCCAGAACCCCTGTAGTGCCGGACATGACCAGAACATGTGGGTGTGATTCGCTGGGCTTCTCGAGCATCTCGCACACCTATCCTCTACCCCAAAAAATTTACTGAGCTGTGCTCCAGTCATATGCGCCCTGTGTAACACCTTAAATTGAATCAGGCTTAGTCTGGCACACGAGGACGATGAGTTTACCCTACTTAGGGCATCCGCCCACAGCCCCCCTTCAATCTCCTCCCCCAGCTCTTCTTCCCATTTCCCTTTCAGCTCATCTACCAGAGTCTCCCCCTCGTCCCTCATTTCCCTATATATATCTGACACCTTCCCGTCCCCCACCCATGTCTTTGAGATCACTCTGTCCTGCACCTCATGCGTCGGGAGCTGCGGGAATTCCCTCACCTGTTGCCTTGCAAAAGCCCTCAGTTGCATATACCGGAATGCATTCCCTTGGGGCAACCCATATTTCTCGGTCAGCGCTCCCAGACTTGCGAACTCCCCATCCACAAACCGATCTTTCAGTTGCGTTACTCCTGCTCTTTGCCATATTCCAAATCCCCCATCCATTCTCCCCAGGGCAAACCTATGGTTATTTCTTATCGGGGACCCCGCCAAGGCTCCCGTCTTTCCCCTATGCCGTCTCCATTGTCCCCAAATTTTCAAAGTCGCCACCACCACCGGGCTTGTGGTGTATTTCTTCGGTGAGAACGGCAATGGGGCCGTCACCATAGCTTGTAGGCTAGTCCCCCTACAGGACGCCCTCTCCAATCTCTTCCACGCCGCTCCCTCCTCTTCTCCCATCCACTTACTCACCATTGAGATATTGGCGGCCCAGTAGTACTCACTTAGGCTCGGTAGTGCCAGCCCCCCCCCCTATCCCTACTACGCTGTAAGAATCCCTTCCTCACTCTCGGGGTCTTCCCGGCCCACACAAAACTCATGATACTCTTTTCGATCCTTTTGAAAAAAGCCTTCGTGATCACCACCGGGAGGCACTGAAACACAAAGAGGAATCTCGGGAGGACTACCATTTTAACCGCCTGCACCCTCCCTGCCAGTGACAGGGATACCATGTCCCATCTCTTGAAGTCCTCCTCCATTTGTTCCACCAATCGCGTTAAATTTAACCTATGCAATGTACCCCAATTCTTGGATATCTGCATCCCCAAGTAACGAAAGTCCCTTGTTACCTTCCTCAGCGGAAAGTCCTCTATTTCTCTGCTCTGCTCCCCTGGATGCACCACAAACAACTCACTTTTCCCCATGTTCAGTTTATATCCTGAGAATTCTCCAAACTCCCGAAGTGTCCGCATTATCTCTGGCATCCCCTCCGCCGGGTCCGCTACATATAACAACAAATCATCCGCATACAGAGATACCCGGTGTTCTCCTCCTCTAAGTACTCCCCTCCACTTCTTGGAACCCCTCAATGCTATTGCCAGGGGCTCAATCGCCAGTGCAAACAATAATGGGGACAGAGGGCATCCCTGCCTTGTCCCTCTATGGAGCCGAAAGTATGCAGATCCCCGTCCATTTGTGACCACACTCGCCACTGGGGCCCTATACAACAGCTGCACCCATCCAACATACTCATCTCCAAAACCAAATCTCCTCAGCACCTCCCACAGATAATCCCACTCCACTCTATCAAATGCTTTCTCGGCATCCATCGCCACCACTATCTCCGCTTCCCCCTCTGGTGGGGGCATCATCATTACCCCTAGCAGCCTCCGTATATTCGTATTCAGCTGACTCCCCTTCACAAACCCAGTTTGGTCCTCATGGACCACCCTCGGGACACAATCCTCTATCCTCATTGCCATTACCTTGGCCAGAATCTTAGCGTCTACATTTAGGAGGGAAATAGGTCTATAGGACCCGCATTGCAGCGGGTCCTTTTCCTTCTTTAGGAGAAGCGATATCGTTGCCTCAGACATAGTCGGGGGCAGCTGTCCCCTTTCCTTTGCCTCATTAAAGGTCCTCATCAGTAGCGGGGCGAGCAAGTCCACATATTTCCTGTAAAATTCAAGTGGGAATCCATCCGGTCCCGGAGCCTTCCCCGCCTGCATGCTCCTAATCCCTTTCACTACTTCCTCTATTTCAATCTGTG
Source organism: Scyliorhinus torazame (assembly GCF_047496885.1). Classification (NCBI taxonomy): domain Eukaryota; kingdom Metazoa; phylum Chordata; class Chondrichthyes; order Carcharhiniformes; family Scyliorhinidae; genus Scyliorhinus; species Scyliorhinus torazame. The sequence continues at coordinate 46,874,728 of NC_092713.1, read as the reverse complement.
CTCCCAGTCCCACCCTTTCCTGCTCCTCTACCTTGGGAAATTCCAGCCGGTCCAGAAAGCCCATCATTCTCTCCCTCCCATCCGGGGGTTGAGCTTCGTATAATTTTTTATAAAATGCCTTGAACACTCCATTCACTCTCTCCGCTCCCCGCTCCATCTCTCCTTCCTCATCCCTCACTCCCCCTATTTCCCTCGCTGCTCCCCTCTTCCTCAATTGGTGGGCCAGCAACCTGCTCGCCTTCTCCCCATATTCGTACTGTACACCCTGTGCCTTCCTCCACTGTGCCTCTGCAGTACCCGTTGTCAGCAAGTCAAATTCTACGTGTGTAGCCTTTGCCTTTCCCTGTACAGTCCCTCCTCCGGTGCCTCCGCATATTGCCTATCCACCCTCAGAAGTTCTTGCAGCAACCGCTCCCGTTCCCTACTCTCCTGCTTTCCTTCATGTGCCCTTATTGATATCAGCTCCCCTCTAACCACTGCCTTCAGCGCCTCCCAGACCACTCCCACCTGGACCTCCCCATTATCATTGAGTTCCAAGTACTTTTCAATGCACCCCCTCACCCTTAGACACACACCCTCATCTGCCATTAGTCCCATGTCCATTCTCCAGGGTGGGCGCCCTTCTGTTTCCTCCCCTATCTCCAAGTCCACCCAATGTGGAGCGTGATCCGAAATGGCTATAGCCGTATACTCCGTTCCCCTCACCTTCGGGATCAACGCCCTTCCCAAAACAAAAAAGTCTATTCGCGAATAGACTTTATGGACATAGGAGAAAAACAAAAACTCCTTACTCCTAGGTCTGCTAACTCTCCACGGGTCTACTCTGCTCCATAAAATCTTTAAGCACCTTGGCTGCTGCCGGCCTCCTTCCAGTCCTGGACCTCGACCTGTCCAGCCCTGGTTCCAACACCGTATTGAAATCTCCCCCCATTACCAACTTTCCCACCTCTAGGTCCGGGATGCATCCTAGCATACGCCTCATAAAATTGGCATCATCCCAGTTCGGGGCATATACGTTTACCAAAACCACCGTCTCCCCCTGTAGTTTGCCACTCACCATCACGTATCTGCCCCCGCTATCCGCCACTATAGTCTTTGCCTCAAACATTACCCGCTTCCCCACTAATATAGCCACCCCCCTGTTTTTCGCATCTAGCCCCGAATGGAACACCTGCCCCACCCAACCTTTGCGTAGTCTCACCTGGTCTATCAGTTTCAAGTGCGTTTCCTGTAACTTAACCACGTCTGCCTTAAGTTTCTTAAGGTGTGCGAGTACCCGTGCCCTCTTTATCGGCCCGTTCAGCCCTCTCACGTTCCACGTGATCAGCCGGGTTGGGGGGCTTTTTACCCCCCCCCCTTGTCGATTAGCCATCCCCTTTTTCCAGCTCCTCACCCGGTTCCCACGCAGCTGTGTCCCCCCCAGGCGGTGCCCCCCCGCCCATCCCACCCTATGCCAGCTCCCCCCTCTCCCCAGCAGCAGCAGCCCAATAATTCCCCCCTCCCACCCCCCCCGCTAGATCCCCCACTAGCGTAGTTACACCCCCCATGTTGCTCCCAGAAGTCAGCAAACTCTGGCCGACCTCGGCTTCCCCCCGTGACCTCGGCTCGCACCGTGCGACGCCCCCTCCTTCCTGCTTCCCTATTCCCGCCATGATTATCACAGCGCGGGAACCGAGCCCGCGCTTCCCCCTTGGCCCTGCCACCAATGCCAACGCCCCATCTCCTCCACCTCCTTTCCTCCCCCCACCACCTCCTGTGGAAGAGAGAAAAGTTACCACATCGCAGGATTAATAACATAAAACTCCTCTTTCCCCCCTTTTTACCCCCCTCTTCGCCCCCCATACTCGCCCCACCACTTTGTTTCAAACGTTCTTTTTTTAATAACCCGCTCATTCCAATTTTTCTTCCACGATAAAAGTCCACGCCTCATCCGCCGTCTCAAAGTAGTGGTGCCTCCCTTGATATGTGACCCACAGTCTTGCCGGTTGCAGCATTCCGAATTTTATCTTCTTTTTGTGAAGCACCGCCTTGGCCCGATTAAAGCTCGCCCTCCTTCTCGCCACCTCCGCACTCCAGTCTTGGTATACGCGGATCACCGCGTTCTCCCACTTACTGCTCCGAGTTTTCTTTGCCCATCTAAGGACCATCTCTCTATCCTTAAAACGGAGGAATCTCACCACTATGGCTCTAGGAATTTCTCCTGCCCTCGGTCCTCGCGCCATCACTCGATATGCTCCCTCCATCTCAAGCGGACCCGCCGGGGCCTCCGCTCCCATTAACGAGTGCAGCATCGTGCTCACATATGCCCCGACGTCCGCTCCCTCCGCACCTTCAGGAAGACCAAGAATCCTTAAGTTGTTCCTCCTCACGTTGTTCTCCAGCGCCTCCAGCCTTTCCACACATCGTTTATGGTGTGCCTCGTGCATCTCCGTCTTCACCACCAGGCCCTGTATGTCGTCCTCATTCTCGGCAGCCTTTGCCTTCACGACCCGAAGCTCCCGCTCCTGGGTCTTTTGCTCCTCCTTTAGCCCTTCGATCGCCTGTAATATCGGGGCCAACAGCTCCTTCTTCATTTCCTTTTTGAGTTCTTCCACGCAGCATTTCAAAAACTAGTGTTGTTCAGGGCCCCATATTAAACTGCCACCTTCCTACGCCATCTTGGTTTTTGCTTGCCTTCCTTGCCGCTGCTCTAAAGGATCCACCGCAATCCGGCCACCTTCCTCTCCTTTTTTCATCCGTATCCAGGGGGGATTCCCTTCTGGTTCACCGCACAGTACTTTTAGCCGTTAAAATTGCCGTTGGGGCTCTTATTAAGAGCCCAAAAGTCCATTCCACCGGGAGCTGCCGAAACGTGCGACTCAGCTGGTCATCGCCGCACCCGGAAGTCAACACCCACATTTTCAACTGGGCCATTGTCACCATCTTCTATTTTAGGAAGTCAGACGCAAAGTACTCATTTAGTACCTCTGCCATTCCCTCTGCTTCAGTGAGCAGCTGACCCTGCTTGTCCCTTATGGACCCCACTCTATGGTTCACTAATGGTTTACTATTAATATGTTTTAGTGCAGTCTGCGATCCTTTCCTCCTGCTTCCTCTTCGCCTTCCTTATTTCAGCCTTAGCATCTCTCCTGCATTTGCGATACTCGTCCTGATTTCTATTGCTATTATTATTCCAGCATGTATCAGATGTCTCTTTATTTTTTCTTCCTTATTTTCCCCTCAATAACCTTAGACATCCAGGGTACTCTACCTTTGGATACCCCATTCTTATTTCTCCTAGGTGGGGTGGGGGGTGGGAGCCTCAGGGAATAGCTCCGCCCGCGTCCCCGTCCCATGGATAGTCCGGGGGCCATCAGGCACCCCCGAAGGAGGGGGAGGTGATGGGACCCATGCCGGTGACTCCCACAGGGGAGGTGCTTGAATGCCGCAGCATCTTGGAGATGCAGGAGGATGGGGGTGAGAAACAACATCAGCCATGATTGAATGGCGGAGCAGACTCGATGGGCCGAGTGGCCTAATTCTGCTCTTATGTCTAATGGTCTAAATCTAGACACTAGTTAAGATGGCACGGGTGTAGGGCACAGTTTGGTCACAGGCGAGGGCATAAACCTGTAAACATCTGTTCATGTTAACTACCTGTTACCACTGTTGCAACCTACCTCGGCGCTCTGCCTGATGGGTATGAGGGATGTCTGGGCTGGCCAGGTAGGTGCTGCTGGGGGGAATGGGCGGACGTTGTGGGTGGGCTGGATCCCCATCACTCCCAACCCCCCCGACCGTCCCCATCACCCCCCCCCCCCCCCCCCGGATCGTCCCCATCACCCCCCCCGGACCGTCCCCATCACCCCCCCCCGGACCGTCCCCACCCCCCCCCCCGACCGTCCCCATCCCCCCCCGACCGTCCCCATCCCCCCCCCGACCGTCCCCATCCCCACCCCCCCCCCGACCGTCCCCATCGCTCCCCCCCGACCGTCCCCATCGCTCCCTCCCGACCGTCCCCATCACCCCCCCCGACCGTCCCCATCACCACCCCTCGACCGTCCCCATCACCCCCCCCCCCCGACCGTCCCCATCACCCGCCCCCCGACCGTCCCCATCACCCCCCCCGACCGTCCCCATCACCCCCCCGACCGTCCCCATCACCGCCCCCGACCGTCCCCATCACCCCCCCCCTCGACCGTCCCCATCAACCCCCCCCGACCGTCCCCATCACCCCCCCGACCGTCCCCATCACCCCCCCCGACCGTCCCCAACACCCCCCCCGACCGTCCCCAACACCCCCCCCCCGACGTCCCCATCACCCCCCGACCGTCCCCATCACCACCCCCCCGACCGTCCCCATCGCCCCCCCCGACCGTCCCCATCGCCCCCCCCGACCGTCCCCATCGCCCCCCCCGACAGTCCCCATCACCCCCCCCAACCGTCCACCTCACCTACCCGACCGATCGTCCCCATCACCCCCCCTGACCGTCCCCATCACCCCCCTCGACCGTCCCCATCACCCCGCCTGACCGTCCCCATCACCCCGCCCGACCGTCCCCATCACCCCGCCCGACCGTCCCAATCACCCCCCGACCGTCCCCATCACCCCCCCGACCGTCCCCATCACCCCCCCACCGATCGTCCCCATCACCCCCCCTGACCGTCCCCATCACCCCCCTCGACCGTCCCCATCACCCCGCCCGACCGTCCCCATCACCCGCCCAACCGTCCCCATCACCCACCCGACCGTCCCCATCACCCCCCCCGACCGTCCCCATCACCCCCCCGACCGTCCCCATCACCCCCCCGACCGTCCCCATCACCCCCCGACCGTCCCCATCACCCCCCCGACCGTCCCCATCACCCCCCCCGACCGTCCCCATCGCCCCCCCGACCGTCCCCATCACCCCGCCCGACCAACCCCATCACCCCCCCCGACCGTCCCCATCACCCCCCGACCGTCCCCATCACCCCCCGACCGTCCCCATCACCCCCCCCGTCCCCATCACCCCCCCCGACCGTCCCCATCACCCCCCCCGACCGTCCCCATCACCCCCCCGACCGTCCCCATCACCCCCCGACCGTCCCCATCACCCACCCGACCGTCCCCATCACCCCCCCCCCCGACCGTCCCCATCGCCCCCCCCCCCGACCGTCCCCATCGCCCCCCTGACCGTCCCCATCACCCCGCCCGACCGTCCCCATCACCCACCCGACCGTCCCCATCACCCCCCCCGACCGTCCCCATCACCCCCCCCCCGACCGTCCCCATCACCCCCCCGACCGTCCCCATCACCCCCCCGACCGTCCCCATCACCCCCCCGACCGTCCCCATCACCCCCCGACCGTCCCCATCACCCCCCCGACCGTCCCCATCGCCCCCCCCGACCGTCCCCATCGCCCCCCCCGACCGTCCCCATCGCCCCCCCCGACCGTCCCCATCGCCCCCCCCGACCGTCCCCATCGCCCCCCCCGACAGTCCCCATCGCCCCCCCCAACCGTCCCCATCACCCCCCTCGACCGTCCCCATCACCCCGCCTGACCGTCCCCATCACCCCGCCCGACCGTCCCCATCACCCCCCCGACCGTCCCCATCACCCCCCCGACCGTCCCCATCACCCCCCCGACCGTCCCCATCACCCCCCCACCGATCGTCCCCATCACCCCCCCTGACCGTCCCCATCACTCCCCCGACCGTCCCCATCCCCCCCCCGACCGTCCCCAACATCCCCCCCGACCGTCCCCAACATCCCCCCCGACCGTCCCCTAACTCCCCCCCCGACCATCCCTAACTCCCCCCCCGACGTCCCCATCACCCCCCCCCGACGTCCCCATCACCCCCCCCGACGTCCCCATCACCCCCCCTGACGTCTCCATCACCCCCTCCCAACCGTCCCCATCACCCCCCCCCGATCGTCCCCATCACCCCCCCGACCGTCCCCATCACCCCCCCCGACCGTCCCCATCACCCCCCCCCGACCGTCCCCATCACCCCCCCCGACCGTCCCCATCACCCCCCCCGACCGTCCCCCATCACCCCCCTCCCCGTCCCCATCATCCCCCCTCCCCGTCCCCATCATCCCCCGTCCCCATCATCCACCCGACCGTCCCCATCACCCCCCCCGACCGTCCCCATCACCCCCCCCGACCGTCCCTATCAACCCCCCGACCGTCCCCATCACCCCCCCGACCGTCCCCATCACCCCCCCGACCGTCCCCATCACCCCCCCGACCGTCCCCGTCACCCCCCGACCGTCCCCTTCACCCCCCCCGACCGTCCCCATCACCCCCCCGACCGTCCCCATCACCCCCCCGACCGTCCCCATCACCCCCCGACCGTCCCCATCACCCCCCGACCGTCCCCATCACCCCCCGACCGTCCCCATCACCCCCCGACCGTCCCCATCACCCCCCCCCGACCGTCCCCATCACCCCCCCCGACCGTCCCCATCACCCCCCCCCGACCGTCCCCATCACCCCCCCGACCGTCCCCATCACCCCCCCGACCGTCCCCATCACCCCCCCGACCGTCCCCATCACCCCCCCGACCGTCCCCATCACCCCCCCGACCGTCCCCATCACCCCCCCCGACCGTCCCCATCACCCCCCCGACCGTCCCCATCACCCCCCCGACCGTCCCCATCACCCCCCCGACCGTCCCCATCACCCCCCCCGACAGCCCCCATCACCCCCCTGACCGCCCCCATCACCCCCCCGACCGTCCCCATCACCCCCCCCCCGACCGTCCCCATCACCCCCCCCCGACCGTCCCCATCACCCCCCCCCGACCGTCCCCATCACCCCCCCCCCGACCGTCCCCATCACCCCCCCTCCTTGACCGTTCCTATCACACACCCCCACCAACTGTCTCCATCACCCCCCTCATGGAGCAGCATCACAAGTTTCTCTGGCTTGGCAGTCAAGCACAGAGGTTTACATTTCTTTATTGAACAAAACACACACAAAGAAAAACGGACGCAGTTTAATTCACTCAAGGGTTTGGTGGATTTGTTGAAGTCCGAAAATAGGGGACCTAAACGTGTATACCGGGGTGCGAGAGCGGTAGGCTCTCCTTCGCCATTTTCTGAGTCTAAGTGTCTGCACGACACTGCAGAGTATCGCCAGTACTAAGAGTGATTCTACTATGTATGATAGTGAATACCAGGTTATAAACTTGTCACACCAGGTCGGGGTATCGGTACATGTCTCGGGGGTAACTATCTCGGGGTACAGTGTATGGCAGGGGTGGGAATCATTCACGGCCTGTGTGGGAGGGGTCAGGGGGTAGCGTCCGCGTGCAACTGAAGGGATCCCGCTAAGATCCAAGTGAAAAACATGAAGGTTGTCTTCATCTTTCCTTTGGCGGTCTTTTTCTTCCTCTGGGGTTCCTGAGGTTCCGGAGTTCTATGGACACAAGCATAATATCTGTTATTATCTTGCTTAAGATCTCGTCTGTTTGTCCCTTGTTGCCAATTACCCATTATAATTGGTCACCATCTGTGACTCCATCATTTTATTTTTTAAACCAAATCTTTGGACAAGACATCCGAGAAAAATACTGACACAGTGCGAGCCGTCTCGCAGCCTGTGCGATCTACCATCCTAGTGTTTGAGGATGTAAATAGCATACGGAAGCAACCTAAGGGTCGCCAGAAACAAACAAAAGAATTTCGAACTGAAAGTGCCAAAATGGGGTGCGTATGCGGGTAAGAAATGGGTGCAATCCCCGGGTAGGACGGTGATCAGTGCCGTTTGTGCTCTACCCGAGTGTAGCTGACCAGAGGGTTCCTCAGGCAGGGCGGGGACCAGTGCCGTTTCTCCACTGCTGGAGCGACCGGCAAGAACGGGTAAGAATGTGGTCGTTGTGGGGGCTGCCTCTCGTGACCGAATCAGGAGAGTAGCTATGAGTGGTGTCTGTCGACAAACTAGTTCCTCTGAACAGTTGGCTGTGGACAAACCTGTTCCATTAACAGCCATTGGGCGTCAAAAGGGTGGTGGCATGGGGCCATGTAAACTTTTAAATTCACAAACAACATTTAACATGTACATTAAACGAACAAACATACAACAAACATGGTGCAGGTTCCATCAGAAAGGACACCATATCTCCATCGGTTCCATTTTTCCATCATGTGGACATCTCATTGCTCAGTAGCGAACAGGATCGCAAAGGGATTTGTTTGGTGGGAGTCAGACTCTAGGTCATCATCATCTCCCGGCTGCCATACTCTTGACTGGAATAGTTTGGCTAAAGCTGCTTGGGGCGAATTGGGGTCCATCTCATCATTCCGGATGAGCCTGAACGAATTGTCTCGGTGCCAGAATCGTGCGTCGAGGTTGGAGCTACTAGGTTTTAATTCGTAATCGTCGGGCGGTGGGTCTGGGTCAGGGGCTTTGATGTATGTGATTTTGAAGGGGTCACTGGAATCATGCTCGGATTCGCTGGGAGTGGGGCTTGGTGCAGGGGTGTAATCATAACGTGGTGTACTGTGGCTGTCATCATTGCTATCGCTATCACTGTCGTCGCTGCTGGTTGAAGGAAGGGAGAGGCGGAGTCGTGCCTCTGGGGGTGGAGTTGAAGATGTGTCTGAGGACGGGCTGGACTGGCTGGGGGAGCGTAGGAATGCGTAATCTGTGGGCAGGACATGCTCGTCTGCTGCTGCGAGCGAGATGTGGTGTGCATGGTTGTTCGTTCTGCAAGCCATAAGCCTCGAGCTGGTTTACGTGAAACCACGCAGATTTGTCATTGGGATATGTGATCTTGTGTACCGAGGGGCTTACTTTGTCCGAAATGGAGTACGGTCCAGAAAATTTGGGGGAAAGGAATGAACTGGGGTATAGGGAAAGCATCACTTGCTGCCCTACTACAAACTCGGTGGTGTGTACCTTTTTGTCGAAACAAGCTTTGCTTTGTTTCCTCCTGGTCCCAAGTCTCACAGCTGCTGCGAGTTGGGCTGCCTTTATGTTCTCACTTAGCTGCTGTACAGCATTTTCATGCTTGAGGGCGGTGACTGCGGGGCTGGCCAAATCCAGTCCTAATAAATACTCTGTCCCTTTCATGGGCGTCCGGTCATGAGGGTGTGGGGGTGTATCCTGTGGACGTGGATACCGTGTTTCGTAGGAACATTAAAGCAAATGGGAGAACTGAATCCCAGGTGCTGTCCTTTTGTACCATTTTCCTGAGAGTGGCTTTTAGAGTTCTGTTCATCCTCTCTACAATGCCACTTGACTGGGGGTGGTAGGCTATGTGAAACTTCTGCCTAATTCCGAAAAACGTGAGCACATTCTTCATTACTCGTCCTGTAAAATGAGAGCCTTGATCGGACTCTATACTGCGTGGGAGGCCCCATCTTGTAAAGATGTGTTGTGTGATGCACGATCAATGACCACTAAAGCGAGGTTGTAGTCTAACTGAAGGCTTTAATAAGCTAGATGTTTCACCCAGCAGCTCAGGTACAGAATGAAGACTGCTGGGGTGGCACGGGCTCTTATACCCCGCCTAGCAGGGCGGAGCTACCATACAGCATGACCAATAGGAAGCATACAATTTCTACCAATGGTAAGTCAGCATTACCAGGTACCGTAATACCTCTACGACCACATTCATCCCCTGTTTAAAAAGAGTCCGGCGGGGGTGGTGGCCTGATACTACAAACATGGCAACGTGATAGAATTAGTTATGGAGGTACCGTAATACCTCCGTACAGCGGTTTGAAACTATTTACAATTCTAGTAACTATTTACAATTTATGATTTAAATTTACAATTTAAAATGAAGCAATCAGTCGACCGGGGGCCCTGGTCGTCCTCTGTGATCGTCGGAGCTTCGGTGGTGACTCCTGTGGAGACTCGGGCGTCTGTGACTCCGGGAGCGTGTCCTCGATCTCTGTGGCAGCTTCGACACCCCTAGACGGCGCTGGTGGGGAAAACGGCTGACCTGGGAAGGGAGCGTCTGCGGGGAGCGTCGGTGGGTGGGGGGCCTAGACGGGGCTGGCGGAAGGACCGATCCTCCTGTAAGGTGCCCTGGTGGAGGGTGGGACTGGTGGCTGGGGTGTGCGTGGGGCTCCAGCGGGCGGCAGGTCTCGTAGGGAGACCGTATCTTGTCGGCCGTCGGGGTACGCCACGTAGGCGTACTGGGGGTTAGCGTGGAGAAGATGGACCCTCTCGACCAATGGGTCCGACTTGTGCGCCCGCACGTGTTTTCGGAGCAGGATGGGCCTGGGAGCTGCCAGCCAGGTCGGGAGCGAGGTCCCAGAGGAGGACTTCCTGGGGAAGGCAAGGAGACGTTCGTGAGGTGTCTGGTTGGAACGGTACAAAGCAGTGACCGGTTGGAATGGAGGGCATCCGTGAGGACGTCCTGCCAGTGGGAGACTGGGAGATTCCTGGACCGTAGGGCCAGTAGGACATCTTCCAGACCGTTCCGTTCTCCCTCTCTACCTGTCCGTTACCCCGGGTGTTGTAACTAGTTGTCCTGCTAGAGGCGATGCCCTTCCTGAGCAGGAATTAATGCAGTTCGTTGCTCATAAAGTAGGACCCCTATCACTATGTATGTAGGCGGGGAACCAGAACAGTGCAAAGATGCTATGGAGGGCCTTGATGACGGTGGTTGCGGTCATGTCTGGGCAGGGGATGGTGAATGGGAACCGGGAGTACTCGTCAATCACATTCAGGAAGTACGTGTTGCGGTCGGTGGAGGGGAGGGGGCATTTGAAGTCCATGCTGAGGCTTTCAAAGGGATGGGAAGCCTTTATCAGGTGCGCTTTCTCTGGCCGGTAGAAGTGCGGTTTACACTCCGCGGAGATTTGGCAGTTCCTGGTGGCTGTCCTGACCTCCTCTATGGAGTAGGGCAGGTTGCGGGTCTTGATAAATTGGAAAAAGCGAATGACCCCCGGGTGGCAGAGGTCCTCATGGAGGGCTCGGAGGCGGTCCACTTGTGTGGTGGCACATGTGCCGCGGGACAGGGCGTCAGGAGGTTTGTTTAGCTTCCCGGGATGATACACGATCTCGCAGTTGTAGGTGGAGAGTTCGATCCTTCACCGCAAGATCTTATCGTTTTTTATCTTGCCCCGCTGTGCATTATCGAACATGAAAGCAACCGACCGTTGGTCAATGAGGAGAGTGAATCTCCTGCCGGCCAGGTAATGCCTCCAAAGTCGCACAGCTTCTACTATGACCTGGGCCTCCTTTTCTACTGAGGAGTGGCGGTTTCGGAAGCATGGAGGGTACATGAGAAGAAGGCTCTCGACCTGGAAGGGGAGGAACCTGTCAATGGCGTGCATCGTGACCTTTGCAATGTCCGGTTTGATGCGGCTGAAGACCTGGCGGGCCTCTATCGACAGGGGAAAAGCTGTGGATTGGATCAGGGGACGGGCCTTGTCCGCATAGTTGGGGACCCACTAGGCATAGTAACTGAAAAACTCTGGGCAGCACTGCAGGGCCTTGGTGCAGTGAGGGAGGGGGAACTCCATAAGGGGGCGCATGCGTTCCGGGTCGGGCCCTATAACTCCATTTCGCACTACGTAGCCGAGGATGGCTAGGCGGTCGGTGCTAAACACGCATTTATCCTTCTTGTATGTAAGGTTAAGGATCTTTGCGGTCTGGAGGAATTTTCGGAGGTTGGTGTCGTGGTCCTGCTGGTCATGGCTGCAGATGGTGACATTATCGAGATACGGGAATGTTGCCCGTAAACTGTACCAGTCAACCATTCGGTCCATCTCACGCTGGAAGACCGAGACCCCGTTGGTGACACCGAAGGGAACCCTTAAGAAGTGATAGAGCCGCCCATCTGCCTCGAAGGCAGTGTATTTGCGGTCACTTGTGCGGATGGGGAGCTGGTGGTAGGCGGACTTGAGATCCACCGTGGAGAAGACCTTGTACTGCGCGATCCTGTTCACCAGGTCGGATATGCGGAGGAGAGGGTACACGTCCAGCTGCGTAAACCTGTTGATGGTCTGACTGTAGTCGATGACCATCCTATGCTTCTCCCCGGTCTTTACCACCACTACTTGAGCTCTCCAGGGACTGTTGCTAGCTTCAATGACTCCTTCCCTCAATAGCCTTTGGACCTCTGACCTAATAAAGATTCGGTCCTGGGCACTGTACCGTCTGCTCCTGGTGGCGACCGGGTTTGCAATCCGGGGTGAGGTTCGCAAACAGGGAAGGCGGGTCGACCTTAAGGGCCGCGAGGCCGCAGACAGTGAGGGGGGTATAGGGCTGCCGAATTTGAAAGTTAGACTTTGGAAATTACACTGGAAGTCTAAGCCTAGGAGTGTGGCTGCGCAGAGGGTGGGGAAGGACGTAGAGCCGGTAATTTTTAAACTCCCTTCCCTGGACTGTGAGGTTTGCTGCACAAAACCCCTTTATCTCTACTGAGTGGGAACCGGAGGCCAGGGAGATTTTCTGATTAACGGGGTGGACGAGGAGAGAACAGCGCCTTACCGTGTCGGGGTGTATGAAGCTCTCCGTGCTCCCAGAATCGATTAGGCAGGACGTCTCGTGCCCGTTGATAAATTCAGTCGTAGCAGTTGAGAATGTTCGAGGCTGGGACTGATGCAGAGTCACCCAGGCTAATCACAGCAGTTGAGTGTTCTCTTCGGGCAGTGTGTGGTCAGCCGAGCTGGGGTCCTGGGGGTCCATCCAAGATGGTGGCTCCCATTGGTCGCACATGGCTGGGGGTGCACAAAATGGCGGCGCCCATCCATCTAACGTGGCGTCCGCGATGGCGGTGTCCGGGGGCCGCACGTGGCCCAGGAGTAGGAAGCTGGCGGCGCCCGCTGGCCGCATGGGGACAGTGGAGAGGTTTGTGGTGGCGGTCCGCATTCGCCGCCGGAGACCGCGGCAACAGCACGGGCCTGGCATACCACCATGAAATGGCCCTTTTTACAGCATCCCTTGCAGGTGGATGCGCGGGCCGGGCAGCGCTAGCAGGGGTGCTTGGCCTACCTGCAAAAGTAGCAGCAGGGCCCCCCGGGGTTGCCAGGCCGCCTTGCAGCAGAAGCCTGTGGGGGGATGGGGGATGTCTTGGGGTCGGCTGCGGAGGGGTTCCACGCTGCCCAGGGGGCTGCCGTGCGGTCAGGAACGTAAGCGCGGGCGTTTCTGGAGGCCACATCCAGGGAGCCTGCAAGGGCCCATGCCACCTTGAGACCTAGAGTGTCTTTTTCCAGCAATCGCTGGCGGATTTGGGAGGACAGCATACCTGCCACGAAAGCATCCTGGACCAAGAGTTCAGTCAGTTCGCTCGCCAAAACCTACGGGCAGCTGCAGTTTCTCCCCAACACGGAGTGCACGGTAGAATTCTTCCAGCGATTCCCCAGGGATTTGTCGCGAGCAGATGTCGTGCGTAGACCTGGTTTACCGGGCGAATATAATGTTCTTTTAGCAGCTCTATTGCCGCATCGATGTCTTCCGCTTCCTCGATGAGGGTGTAAATCTCCGGGCTCACCCTCGAGTGCAGGACTTGCATTTTCTGTTCTCCTGTGGGTGTGTTTTCGGCCGTCCCGAGATATCCTTTAAAACAGGCCAGCCAGTGCTTGAAGATTGCCGCTGAATTCGCCACGTGGGGGCTGAGTTGCAGACACTCTGGCTTGATTCGGAGCTCCATCCTTTTAAATCTAGCTTATTAAACTGATGCACGATCAATGACCACTAAAGCGAGGTTGTAGTCCAACTGAAGGCTTTAATAAGCTAGATGTTTCCCCCAGCAGCTCAGGTACAGAATGAAGACTGCTGGGTCGGCACGGGCTCTTATACCCCGCCTTGCAGGGCGGAGCTACCATACAGCTTGACCAATAGGAAGCATACAATTTCTTTTTTTTAAAAATATATTTTATTGAAAATTTTTTCCAAACAACAATTTTTCCCTCTTACAAAGCAAAGGAAACAATAACAAAACAGAAATTTTTAACAATACACAGGTAACAAAACCCCATTGTCTATTGACCTAAACTAAACCACCCCCCCCCCCCCCAGAAGCATACAATTTCTATCAATGGTGTTCCAGCATTACCAAGTACCGTAATACCTCTACTACCACACTGTGTTCATATTTCAGCTGTTGTTTTGGCCGTATTCGTTCTCGATGGAAAAGCTTCCACCCATTTTGTGAAGGTGTCGATGACCACCAACACATACTTACAACCATTTCTGCAGGGGGGTAGGGGTCCTATGTTATCTATCTGCAAATTCGTCCAGGGGCCATTAACGGGGCTGTTGTGACTAAGCTGAGCCTTTCTTGCATATCTGTCCAGATTGTCCTGGGCACAGATCAATCTGTATTCAATTTTCAATGTAGTTGTCATAATATACACCAGTATATCATGGTGCAGACACACACACACACACTGATGGACATGCAGTGGGACCAATCAGCATACACAACACCGCAGCCAATCACCAGTGAGAGCACACGCACTATAAAGACAGGGGACAGGCGAGTTCCCGCTCATTCTAGTAGCAGCCAGCTCAGAGCACAGAGCTCACAGCCTGCAACACAGACATTCACCATGTGCTGAGTGCATCATCTGGTTAGGACTAGGCAAGGGTAAACAGTTAAAGCTGGTATTGCATTTACCCACAGTTCAAGTATGTTAATAGGGGCAGCACGGTAGCATTGTGGATAGCACAAATGCTTCACAGCTCCAGGGTCCCAGGTTCGATTCCGGCTTGGGTCACTGCCTGTGCGGAGTCTGCACATCCTCCCCGTGTGTGCGTGGGTTTCCTCCGGGTGCTCCGGTTTCCTCCCACAGTCCAAAGATGTGCGGGTTAGGTGGATTGGCCATGCTAAATTGCCCATAGTGTCCAAAATTGCCCTTAGTGTAGGGTGGGGTTACTGGGTTATGGGGATGGGGTGGAGGTGTGGACCTTGGGTAGGGTGCTCTTTCCAAGAGCCGGTGCAGACTCGATGGGCCGAATGGCCTCCTTCTGCACTGTAAATTCTATGATATCTATGATACTTATAATAAAATAGAGTTGCACCACTTCAAGTGTTGGTGACCTGTTTGTGATCCAGAACACCCAACACATCATGATACCAGGCGTGAACTGGTTCAGTCCAGATAGCCATACCTCAGTGTACAGTGACAACCAGCAATGATACCCAGGCAAGATGTTCAAGATCCAGGTTCCGCAGCAGCTCCAGTGCTACGGCGATCTCCGCGAAAACTGGCGGGCATTCCGGCAAAAGTTTGAAATCTTCCTGCTGGCAGCCGAACTAGAAGACCTGGCCGATCCTGAAAAAACAGAGCTTCTCCTCACCATCGCCGGTGCCAGAGCAGAAGAAATCTTTTAAAAATTCAAGTTCTCGAAGGAGCAAAACAGGAGCGACTTCCAGGCAGTCCTGGACAAATTCGGCAAATACTGTGAGGAAAACACACTCCAACCAGCAAGAAAAGGTAAGAGAAGCGGCAGTACTCACCCTCGAGGCCGAAATCCCGGAGCAGAGAACGATTTTGGTCGGCGGCCATCTTTCTAAAGGGACTGCACTTGCGCAGTTGCGTGATGCCGCGCATGCGCAATCACGAAAACCGTAATCAGTAAAGGAACTGCGATCTGCGCATGTGCAAACGCCTCCTACGTGCTATGTCACGCGCGTCATGACATCAGAGGTCCCGGGCCATGCACATTTAAAGGGAAACGTCCCAAATCAAAGAAAAAATATTTAAAAGCTGTAAAACAACCTTCACCTGGAATGACAGCACAATGCCTCAAATTGAACCAGGAAATGAAATAAATCTCCGCAGAACCCTGCAACAAGCAGTTACCTACCCCCAAACCGAGTCCGATTCCGACTTCCCGCAGACCAGTGACACCGAGGACCCGAGGGAGCCTTTTTGAGTCGCTGTTGTAACAAAGAACAGGCTGTCCCCAAATCAAAACCACCAGCTGCTGTTGGTGCACAGCATTGATCCAGACGACGAGTGGTGTGCCACCCTGACGGTCAACCGATCCCAGATACGATTCCGCCTGGACACTGGTGCTTCCGGTAATCTCCTAGCGTGGTCAGCTTTTCAGACCCTTGGGGTTAAACCAACCATTCTTCCGTCGACCTGCCAACTAGTGGACTACAATGGCAACATCATTCCTGCTACCGGTTCATGCCAACTCGAAGTGACGCACAACTCGCGAAAAGCCATCCTTCCCTTCGAGATCGTGGGCTCCTCGAAGGACTCTCTGCTAGGCGCACAGGCGTGCAAACTCCTAAACCTCGATCAACGAGTACACTCTCTCTCTCCAGAGGACACGTCTGCCTTCCAGGATGCGGACTTCAGGGCGCAATTCAATGCCATCATCGACCAGCACCGCGACATTTTCGAAGGCATAGGCATGCTTCCATACACTTACAAAATCCTGCTCAAACAAGACGCCACGCCTGTGGTTCATGCACATCGCAGGGTCCCAGCACCCCTCAAGGGACTGCCTCAAGCAGCAGCTGCAGGACCTCCAGGACCAAGGCGTGCTCTTCAGAGTGACGGAACCAACCGACTGGGTCAGTTCCATGGTGTGCGTAAAGAAGCCTTCCGGCGAGCTCCGGATCTGCATTGACCTAAAGGATCTGAATCGCAACATAATGAGGGAGCATAACCCTATCCCCAAGCGCGAGGAGATCACGTGCAAGATGGCTCGGACCAACATCTTCACGAAACTTGACGCCTCGAAAGGATTCTGGCAAATTCAACTAGACAGGTCCAGCAGAAAGCTGTGTACCTTTAATACCCCGTTTGGCAGATACTGCTACAACAGGATGCCGTTTGGGATTATATCGGCATCAGAAGTATTCCACCGGATCATGGAGCAAATGATGGAGGGCATTGAGGGTGTGCGCGTCTATGTTGACGACATCACCATTTGGTCCACGCAGGAGCATATCAGTCGCCTCCAGTGCGTTTTCAAACGAATACGGGACCAAGGCCTTCGCCTCAACAGTGCCAAATGTTCCTTCGGCCAGACGGAATTCAAGTTCCTAGGGGACCACATCTCCCGGTTGAGTGTGCGGCCAGATGCGGACAAGGTGGCAGACATCGCGGCCATGCAGATGCCAGTGGATAAGAAGGCGGTCCTTCGATTTTTGGGCTTGGTCAACTTCCTGGGGAAGTTCATCCCCAACCTCGCCTCCCATACCACGGCTCTCCGGAACCTGGTCAGGAAGACGACAGACTTCCAATGGCTTCCTGCCCGCGAGCGCGAATGGGAGGAGCTTAAGACCAAGCTTACCACGGCCCCGGTATTGGCATTTTTTTTACAAAGCAAACAAAAATTTCAACGGATGCCAGCCAATCCGGCATTGGGGCGGTGCTCCTGCAACGCGATGGGGCCTCATCATGGCCCCCCGTTGCATATGCGTCAAGTGCCATGACTCCCAAGGAACAGCGCTACACGCAGATCGAAAAGGAGTGCCTGGGCCTGTTGACTGGGGTCGACAAATTTCATGATTATGTGTACGGCCTCCCCCAATTCACTGTCGAGACCGACCATCGCCCGCTGGTCAACATTATACAAAAAGACCTGAATGATATGACCCCTCACCTCCAGCGCATTCTGCTTAAACTCCTGTGGTACGATTTCCAGCTCCTATACACCCTGAGCAAGGACTTGATCATAGCCGACGCTCTGTCCAGGGCAGTCAACACCCCTTGTGACCCAGAGGGGTTCGTCTGCCAGGTTGACGCCCATGTGGCCTTCACGGCCTCCAATCTGCCGGCCACGAATGAACGCTTTATCCACATTCGCTGCGAGACTGCGGCTGACCCCCTACTACAGCATGTCATGCGCCACATGACGGACGGGTGGCTCAAGGGCCAATGCCCGCAGGTCTACAATATCAGAGACGATCTGGCAGTAGTCCTCCTGAAGCTGGACTGCATCGTGATCCCGCACAGCATGCGCCAGCTCGTTTTGGAATAGCTACACGAGGGCCATCTTGTAGTGGAGAAGTGCCGCCGACGGGCCCGAGAGGCAGTATACTGGCCCGGCATCAATGAGGACATCGGCAACACAGTGCTCAACTGCCCCACCTGTCAGCGGTTCCAGCCGAACCAACCACGTGAGACCCTACAGCCCCATGAGTTGGTCACGTCCCCTTGGACTAAGGTAGGCGTTGACCTGTTCCATGCGCTCGGCAGGGACTATGTTCTGATTGTAGACTGTTTTTTGAACTACCCGGAGGTCGTACGCCTGCACGACATCACATCATCGGCGGTCATCCGTGCCTGCAAGGAGACCTTTGCTCGTCACGGCATCCCACTCACTGTGATGTCGGACAATGGCCCCTGCTTCGCGAGCCAGGAAGGGTCCAACTTTGCCAGCAGGTACAACTTTGTGCATGTGACATCCAGCCCCCAGCACCCCCAATCCAATGGCAAAGCGGAAAAGGACGTCCAGATCATCAAACAGCTCCTCTGCAAGGCTGCCGATGCAGAATCCGACTTCTTCCTCGCCTTGCTGGCCTATCGTTCGGCCCCACTCTCCACGGGCCTGTCGCCAGCCCAGCTGCTCATGGGTCGCACCCTCAGGACCATGGTGCCGTCCATTCACGTCCCAGACCTCGATCACGTTCCGGTCCTTCAGTGGATGCAACAGTCTCGTACACAACACAAGATGGCACATGACGCTCGGGCGACTGATCTCCCTGCTCTGGCGCCGGATGACAACGCCCGCATCCATCTTCCGGATGGTGGCTGGTCTGCAACTGCTGTGGTTCTTAGGCAGGTGGCTCCCCGCTCGTTCCTGGTTCGTCTGCCAGATGGTTCCATTCGCCACCGCAATCGGCGTGCCCTTCGTCTCGTTCCACGCTCGCTATGTGATCCTCCACCGGTGCCACACCCTCCTGTTGTCCCCAACCTGGACTATGTGGAGATTCCGAATACTCTGCATCCTCCTCACTCTGCCGTGGCCCAGCCCGTTCCTTAGCCGGTGGCTCCTGACCCACCCTTGAGGCGGTCAACCAGAATTCGTCGCCCACCTCAGAGACTTGACTTATGAGTTTTACGATGTTGGACTCTTTGATCTGTTCTGTTATCCTGTTTCATCGTTCCAGTAGTTTGTATATAATGTTCATTTTGTTGTTGGTGTGACACCCTATTTCTCTGCACCAGGCACCTTCCCGTGTAAATAGATTAGCCTCATGTACATAGTCATGTAAATAACATGCATACACATAGTCACGTACATTCACTGCACAATATTTTTTTTTTTTTTTAAATAATATTTTATTGAAAATTTTTGGTCAACCAACACAGTACATTGTGCATCTTTTACACAACATTGTAACAATACAGATAATAATGACCTTTTTAAATTTAAACAAAAACAACAACAAATAAATAAATATTAAATAACAAAAAAAATAATAATAAATAAATAAATAAAAGCTAGCCCTAATTGGCAACTGCCTTGTCTCAGGCCACACTCCCCCCCCCCCCCATCCCCCCCCATCCCTCCCCCCCCCCCAAGTCCTGGGCCGCTGCTGCTGCCTTCTTTGTTCTCCCCTATCTATCTTTCCGCAAGATATTCGACGAACGGTTGCCACCGCCTAGTAAACCCTTGAGCCGACCCCCTTAGGACGAACTTAATCCGCTCCAACTTTATGAACCCCGCCATATCATTTATCCAGGTCTCCACCCCCGGGGGCTTGGCTTCTTTCCACATTAGCAATATTCTGCGCCGGGCTACTAGGGACGCAAAGGCCAAAACATCGGCCTCTTTCGCCTCCTGCACTCCCGGCTCTTGTGCAACCCCAAATATAGCCAACCCCCAGCTTGGTTCGACCCGGACTCCTACTACTTTCGAAAGCACCTTTGTCACCCCCATCCAAAACCCCTGTAGTGCCGGGCATGACCAAAACATATGGGTATGATTCGCTGGGCTTCTCGAGCACCTCGCACACCTATCCTCCACCCCAAAAAATTTACTGAGCCGTGTTCCAGTCATATGTGCCCTGTGTAATACCTTGAACTGAATCAGGCTTAGCCTGGCGCACGAGGACGACGAGTTTACCCTGTTTAGGGCATCTGCCCACATCCCCTCCTCAATCTCCTCCCCTAGCTCTTCTTCCCATTTCCCTTTTAGTTCGTCCATCATAGTCTCCCCTTCGTCTCTCATTTCCCTATATATATCCGACACCTTACCGTCCCCCACCCATTTCTTTGAGATGACTCTGTCCTGCACCTCTTGTGTCGGGAGCTGCGGGAATTCCCTCACCTGTTGCCTCGCAAAAGCCCTCAATTGCATGTACCTGAATGCATTCCCTTGGGGCAACCCATATTTCTCGGTCAGCGCTCCCAGACTCGCAAACTTCCCATCCACAAATAGATCTTTCAATTGCGTTATACCTGCTCTTTGCCACATTCCATATCCCCCATCCATTCCCCCCGGGGCAAACCTATGGTTGTTTCTTATCGGGGACCCCCCCAGTGCTCCGGTCTCTCCCCTATGTCGTCTCCACTGTCCCCAAATCTTCAGTGTAGCTACCACCACCGGACTCGTGGTATAGTTCCTTGGTGAGAACGGCAATGGGGCTGTCACCATAGCCTGCAGGCTGGTCCCCCTACAGGACGCCCTCTCTAATCTCTTCCACGCCGCTCCTTCCTCCTCTCCCATCCACTTACTCACCATTGAAATATTAGCGGCCCAATAATACTCACTTAGGCTCGGTAGTGCCAGCCCCCCCCTATCCCTACTACGCTGTAAGAATCCCTTCCTCACTCTCGGAGTCTTCCCGGCCCAAACAAAACCCATGATACTCTTTTCTGTCCTTTTGAAAAAAGCCTTCGTGATCACCACCGGGAGACACTGAAACACAAAGAGGAATCTCGGGAGGACCACCATCTTAACCGCCTGCACCCTCCCTGCCATTGACAATGCTACCATATCCCATCTCTTGAAATCTTCCTCCATCTGTTCCACCAACCGCGTCAAATTTAGCCTGTGCAATGTGCCCCAATTCTTAGCTATCTGGATCCCCAGGTAACAAAAGTCTCTTGTTACCTTCCTCAACGGTAGGTCTTCTATTTCCCTACTCTGCTCCCCTGGATGCACCACAAACAGCTCACTCTTCCCCATGTTCAATTTATACCCTGAAAAATCCCCAAACTCCCCAAGTATCCGCATTATTTCTGGCATCCCCTCCGCTGGATCCGCCACATATAGTAGCAGATCATCCGCATATAAAGATACCCGGTGTTCTTCTCCTCCCCAAAGTATTCCCCTCCATCCCTTGGAACCTCTCAGCGCTATCGCCAGGGGCTCAATCACCAGTGCAAACAGTAATGGGGACAGAGGACATCCCTGCCTTGTCCCTCTATGGAGCCGAAAATATGCCGATCCCCGTCCATTCGTGACCACACTCGCCACTGGGGCCCTATACAACAGCTGCACCCATCTAACATACCCCTCTCCGAACCCAAATCTCCTCAACACCTCCCACAGATAATCCCACTCCACTCTATCAAATGCTTTCTCGGCATCCATCGCCACTACTATCTCCGTTTCACCCTCTCGTGGGGCCATCATCATTACCCCTAACAACCTCCGTATGTTCGTGTTCAGCTGTCTCCCCTTCACAAACCCAGTTTGGTCCTCATGAACCACCCCCGGGACACATTCCTCTATTCTCATTGCCATTACCTTGGCCAAGACCTTGGCATCTACATTGAGGAGGGAGATTGGTCTGTAGGACCCGCATTGTAGCGGATCCTTTTTCTTCTTTAAAAGAAGCGATATCGTTGCTTCTGACATAGTCGGGGGCAGTTGTCCCCTTTCCTTTGCCTCGTTAAAGGTCCTCGTCAGTAGCGGGGCGAGCAAGTCCAAATATTTTCTGTAAAATTCAACTGGGAATCCGTCCGGTCCCGGAGCCTTTCCCGTCTGCATGTTCCTAATTCCTTTCACCACTTCTTCTACCGTGATCTGTGCTCCCAATCCCATCCTTTCCTGCTCTTCCACCTTGGGAATTTCCAGCCGATCCAAAAACTCCATCATTCTCTCCCTCCCATCCGGGGGTTGAGCTTCATACAATTTTTTATAAAATGTCTGAAACACTTCATTCACTCTCTCCGCTCCCCGCTCCGTCTCTCCATCTTCGTCTCTCACCCCCCCTATTTCCCTCGCTGCTCCCCTTTTCCTCAATTGGTGTGCCAGCAATCTGCTCGCCTTCTCTCCATATTCATACTGTACACCCTGCGCCTTCCTCCATTGTGCCTCTGCAGTGCCTGTGGTCAGCAAGTCAAATTCCACATGCAGCCTTTGCCTTTCCCTATACAGTCCCTCCTCCGGTGCTTCCGCATACTGTCTGTCCACCCTCAAAAGTTCTTGCAACAACCGCTCCCGTTCCTTACTCTCCTGCTTCCCTTTATGTGTCCTTATTGATATCAGCTCCCCCCTAACCACCGCCTTCAACGCCTCCCAGACCACTCCCACCTGAACCTCCCCATTGTCATTGAGTTCCAAGTACTTTTCAATGCATCCCCTCACCCTTAAGCACCCCCCTCATCCGCCATTAGTCCCATGTCCATTCTCCAGGGTGGACGCCCTCTTGTTTCCTCCCCTATCTCCAAGTCTACCCAGTGTGGGGCATGATCCGAAATGGCTATAGCCGTATATTCCGTTCCCCTCACCCTCGGGATCAATGCCCTACCCAACACACAAAAGTCTATGCGTGAATAGACTTTATGGACATAGGAGAAAAACGAGAACTCCTTACTCCTAGGTCTACTGAATCTCCACGGGTCCACCCCTCCCATCTGCTCCATAAAATCCTTAAGCACCTTGGCTGCTGCCGGCCTCCTACCAGTCCTGGACTTCGACCTATCCAGCCTTGGTTCCAACACTGTGTTAAAGTCTCCCCCCATTATCAGCTTTCCGGTCTCTAGGTCTGGGATGCGTCCTAGCATTCGCCTCATAAAATTGGCATCGTCCCAATTCGGGGCATACACGTTTACCAACACCACCATCTCTCCCTGTAATTTGCCACTCACCATCACGTATCTGCCCCCGTTATCCGCCACTATAGTCTTTGCCTCGAACATTACCCGCTTCCCCACTAATATAGCCACCCCCCTGTTTTTCGCACCCAGCCCCGAATGGAACACCTGCCCTACCCATCCTTTGCGCAACCTAACCTGATCTATCAGTTTCAGGTGCGTTTCCTGTAACATGACCACATCTGCTTTAAGTTTCTTAAGGTGTGCGAGTACTCGTGCCCTCTTTACCGGCCCGTTAAGCCCCCTCACGTTCCACGTGATCAGCCGAGTTGGGGGGCTTCCCACCCCCCCCCCTTGCCGGTTAGCCATCATCTTTTTCCAGCTTCTCGCCCAGTTCCCACGCAGCTGTATTTCTCCCAGACGGTGCCCCCCCGCCCATCCTTTCCCGTACCCACTCCCCCCTTTCCCCAGCAGCAGCAACCCAGTAATTCCCCCCTCCCCCCCCCCGCCCGCTAGACCCCCCGCTAGCGTAATTACTCCCCCCATGTTGCTCCCAGAAGTCAGCAAACTCTGGCTGACCTCGGCTTCCCCCCGTGATCACGGCTCGCCCCGTGCGGCGCCCCCTCCTTCCTGCTTCTCTATTCCCGCCATAATTATCATAGCGCGGGAACCAAGCCCGCGCCTCTCCCTCGGCCCCGCCTCCCATGGCCAACGCCCCATCTCCTCTCCCTCCCCCCCTCCCCCCATCACCACCTGTGGGAGAAAGAAAAGTTACCATACCGCAGGATTAATCATACAATCCCTCTTCGCCCCCCCCCCCAATCGTCCCACCACTTTGTCCAAACGTTCATTTTCGTAGTCCAATCATTCCAATTTTTCTTCTACAATAAAAGTCCACGCTTCATCCGCCGTCTCAAAGTAGTGGTGCCTCCCTTGATATGTGACCCACAGTCTTGCCGGTTGCAGCATTCCAAACTTTATCTTTTATTTGTGAAGTACCGCTTTGGCCCGATTAAAGCTCGCCCTCCTTCTCGCCACCTCCGCACTCCAATCTTGATAGACGCGGATCACCGCGTTCTCCCATTTACTACACCGAGTTTTCTTCGCCCATCTAAGGACCATTTCTCTATCCTTAAAACAGAGAAATCTCACCACTATGGCTCTGGGAGCTTCTCCTGCTCTCGATCCTCGCACCATAACTCGGTATGCTCCCTCCACCTCCAACGGACCCGTCGGGGCCTCCACTCCCATTAACGAGTGCAGCATCGTGCTCACATATGCCCCGACGTCCGCCCCCTCCACACCTTCAGGAAGGCCAAGAATCCTCAAGTTGTTCCTCCTTGCGTTATTTTCCAGTGCCTCCAACCTCTCCACAGATCGTTTCTGGTGTGCCTCCTGTATCTCCGACTTCACCACCAGGCCCTGTATATCGTTTTCATTCTCTGCTGCTTTCGCCTTCACGACCCGAAGCTCCTGCTCCTGGGTCTTTTGTTCCTCTTTCAGCCCTTCAATCGCCTGTAATATCGGGGCCAACAACTCTTTCTTCATTTCCTTTTTTATCTCCTCCACGCAGCGTTTCAAAAACTCTTGTTGTTCAGGGCCCCATATGAAACTGCCACCTTCCGACGCCATCTTGGTTTCTGCTTGCCTTCCTTGCCGTTGTTCCAAAGGATCCGCTGCAATCCGGCCACTTTCCTCTCCTTTTTCCATCCGTGTCCAGGGGAAACACCCTTCTGGTTTACCGCACGGTGTTTTCAGCCGTTAAAATTGCCGTTGGGGCTCCTATCAAGAGCCCAAAAGTCCGTTTCACAGGGAGCTGCCGAAACGTGCGACTCAGCTGGTCATCGTCGCACCCGGAAGTCCTTCACTGCACAATATTTATTGTCACGCAGGCACATGTTCTTTATATACAAGGGGGGATGTCATAATATACACCAGTATATCATGGTGCAGAAACACACACACTGATGGACATGCAGTGGGACCAATCAGCATACACAACACCGCAGCCAATCTCCAGTGAGAGCACACGCACTATAAAGACAGGGGACAGGAGAGTTCCCACTCATTCTAGTAGCAGCCAGCTCAGAGCACAGAGCTCACAGCCTGCAAATCAGACATTCACCATGTGCTGAGTGCATCACCTGGTTAGGACTAGGCAAGGGTAAACAGTTAAAGCTGGTATTGCATTTACCCACAGTTTAAGTATGTTAATATAGTTAACCTTACAACAAAATAGAGTTGCACCACTTCAAGTGTTGGTGACCTGTTTGTGATCCAGAACACCCAGCACATCAGTAGTGAGTAACATCGGCTTTTAAATCAGGCCACCAGCAGAGAGGTCTGAGGTGGGTTCGGGTGGGTTCAATGCCTTGGTGTCCATGATCATTCTGGGGTCGGTGGGACCTCTATAAACGGGATGGTCTACACCTGGACCAGAGGGGTACCAATATCCTGGGGGGGGGGAAATTTGCTAATGCTCTTCGGGAGGGTTTAAACTAGTTCAGCAGGGGCTTGGGAACCTGAATTGTAGCTCCAGTATACAGAAGATTGAGAGTAGTGAGGTCATGAGTAAGGTTTCAAAGTTGCAGGAGTATACCGGCAGGCAGGAAGGTGGTTTAAAGTGTGTCTTCTTCAATGCCAGGAGCATCCGGAATAAGGTGGGTGAACGTGCGGCATGGGTTGGTACCTGGGACTTCGATGTTCTGGCCATTTCGGAGACATGGATAGAGCAGGGACAGGAATGGTTGTTGCAGGTGCCGGGGTTTAGATATTTCAGTAAGCTCAGGGAAGGTGGTAAAAGAGGGGGAGGGGTGGCATTGTTAGTCAAGGACAGTATTACGGAGGTAGAAAGGACATTTGATGAGGACTCATCTACTGAGGTAGTATGGGCTGAGGTTAGAAACAGGAAAGGAGAGGTCACCCTGTTAGGGGTTTTCTATAGGCCTCCAAAAAGTTCCAGAGATGTAGAGGAAAGGATTGCAAAGATGATTCTGAATTGAAGCGAAAGCAACAGGGTAGTTGTTATGGAGGACTTTAACTTTCCAAATATTGACTGGAAACGCTATAGTTTGAGTACTTTAGATGGGTCTGTTTTTGTCCAATGTGTGCAGGAGGGTTTCCTGACACAGTTTGTAGATAGGCCAACGAGAGGAGAGGCCATATTGGATTTGGTACTGGGTAATGAATCAGGACAGGTGTTAGATTTGGAGGTACGTGAGTACTTTGGTGATAGTGACCACAATTCGATTAAGTTTACTTTAGTGATGGAAAGGGATAGGCATATACCGCAGGGCAAGAGTTATATCTGGGGGAAAGGCAATTATGATGCGATGAGGCAAGACTTAGGATGCATCGGATAGAGAGGAAAACTGCAGGGGATGGGCACAATGGAAATGTGGAGCTTGTTCAAGGAACAGCTACTGCCTGTCCTTGATCAGTATGTACCTGTCAGGCAGGGAGTAAGTGGTTGAGCAAGGGAACCGTGGTTTACTAAAGCAGTCGAAACACTTGTCAAGAGGAAGAAGGAGGCTTATGTAAAGATGAGACATGAAGGTTCAGTTAGGGCGCTCGAGAGTTACAAGTTAGCTCGGAAGGACCTAAAGAGAGAGCTAAGAAGAACCAGGAGGAGACATGAGAAGTCTTTGGCAGGTAGGATCAAGGATAACCATAAAGCTTTCTATAGATACGTCAGGAATAAATGAATGACTAGGGTAAGAGTAGGGCCAATAAAGGACAGTAGTGGGAAGTTGTGCTTGGAGTCCGAGGAGATAGGAGAGGTGCTAAATGAATATTTTTCGTCAGTATTCACACAGGAAAAAGACAATGTTGTCGAGGAGAATACTGAGATTCAGGCTACTAGACTAGAAGTGCTTGAGGTTCATAAGGAGGAGGTGTTAGCAATTCTGGAAAGTGTGAAAATAGATAAGTCCCCTGGGCCGGATGGGATTTATCCTAGGATTCTCTGGGAAGCTAGGGAGGAGATTGCTGAGCCTTTTGCTTTGATCTTTAAGTCATCTTTGTCTACAGGAATAGTGCCAGAAGACTGGAGGATAGCAAATGTTGTCCCCTTGTTCAAGAAGTGGAGTAGAGACAACCCCGGTAACTATAGACCAGTGAGCCTTATTTCTGTTGTGGGCAAAATCTTGGAAAGGTTTATAAGAGATAGGATGTATAATCATCTGGAAAGGAATAATTTGATTAGAGATAGTCAACACGGTTTTGTGAAGGGTAGGTCGTGCCTCACAAACCTTATTGAGTTCTTTGGGAAGGTGACCAAACAGGTGGATGAGGGTAAAGCAGTTGATGTGGTGTATATGGATTTCAGTAAAGCGTTTGATAAGGTTCCCCACGGTAGGCTACTGCAGAAAATACGGAGGCATGGGATTCAGGGTGATTTAGCAGTTTGGATCAGAAATTGGCTAGCTGGAAGAAGACAAAGGGTGGTGGTTGATGGGAAATGTTCAGACTGGAGTCCAGTTACTAGTGGTGTACCACAAGGATCTGTTTTGGGGCCACTGCTGTTTGTCATTTTTATAAATGACCTGGAGGAGGGCGTAGAAGGATGGGTGAGTAAATTTGCCGATGACACTAAAGTCGGTGGAGTTGTGGACACTGCGGAAGGATGTTACAAGTTACAGAGGGACATAGATAAGCTGCAGCGCTGGGCTGAGAGGTGGCAAATGGAGTTTAATGCATAAAAGTGTGAGGTGATTCATTTTGGAAGGAATAACAGGAAGACAGAGTACTGGGCTAATGGTAAGATTCTTGGCAGTGTGGATGAGCAGAGAGATCTCGGTGTCCAGGTACATAGATCCCTGAAAGTTGCCACCCAGGTTGAGAGGGTTGTTAAGAAGGCGTACGGTGTGTTAGCTTTTATTGGTAGAGGGATTGAGTTTCGGAGCCATGAGGTCATGTTGCAGCTGTACATAACTCTGGTGTGGCCGCATTTGGAGTATTGCGTGCAATTCTGGTCGCCGCATTATAGGAAGGATGTGGAAGCATTGGAAAGGGTGCAGAGGAGATTTACCAGAATGTTGCCTGGTATGGAGGGAAGATCTTATGAGGAAAGGCTGAGGGACTTGAGGCTGTTTTCATTAGAGAGAAGAAGGTTAAGAGGTGACTTAATTGGGGCATACAAGATGATCAGAGGATTGGATAGGGAGGACAGTGAGAGCCTTTTTCCTCGGATGGTGATGCCTAGCACAAGGGGACATAGCTTTAAATTAAGGGGAGATAGATATAGGACAGATGTCAGAGGTAGGTTCTTTACTCAGAGAGTAGTAAGGGCGTGGAATGCCCTGCCTGCAACAGTAGTGGACTCGCCAACACTAAGGGCATTCAAATGGTCATTGGATAGACATATGGACGATAAGGGAATAGTGTAGATGGGCTTTAGAGTGGTTTCACAGGTCGGCATAACATCGAGGGCTGAAGGGCCTGTACTGCGCTGTAATGTTCTATGTTCTATGATCGTCATGGAACTGACAAGTAATTTGGTTCCTGTCCTGGCTGGGAACTACATAAATGCCTTCTTTCAAAATCACACCGTCGTCTGTGGTGATTGCATTCTTAAACTTGTCATACGGGGCTGGGAAGGTTCATTTTAAAACTTCCCTGAGTTTTTCATCTTCCTTCTGGGCCTTTGCTAGATCCTGAATGTTGGTCTGTGAGACCTGAACCGCGTGTACTGGGGTGCTCTCGGTGGGGGGGGGTTCCAAAAGTAACCATGTCTGGAACCTGCCTTCGCTAGGGCGTCTGCTTTAACGTTACCAGGGGGGGAAGAACGGTGATGACTGCGAACCTTAATATGCTGTATTTCCTATCTTTAGCTGTCTCTAGGATATACCGGAGTAATGGGGCTAAGGGTAGGGGCTTTCCGTCTGCGGAAACAAATCCTCTGGTTTCCCACAGTGGTAGGAATTCCGTTAAACTATTACAGACATATAAACTGTCCGAATATATGTCTGCTGGGGTCGGAAACGAGTCAGGGTGGTCTACAATGTATGCTATGGCTGCCAGTTCTGCTGCCTGCAAGCCTAGATGTCCTGGCAACTTCAATGAAATCTCATCTAGGGCGCGTCCGTGCGCGTCCTCTACATAAATACCGCAACCGGTATTTCCATTCAAAACTGTGGAGTAGCCAGCCACATAAATTTTCAGAGGTGTGCGCGTGTCTGTGGGCTGGGGTCTCTGGGGTGTATTACCTGCTTTCCTGGGAGCTGACTTAGGTATAAATGGGCCAGAATGATGGTTTGTGGTGATGATCTCACACTCATGTGGGGTACCTGCATATTGCAAATTATCGGCTAGGAATATGTGGGTCTTGGTTCTTTTAACTGTAATGTCCCGTCCCTGTAAAAGAAGGGTCCAACGGGCTGCGCGGATTTGGCTGACTGTGCCATCTTTAAGTCGACCGTCTAATAATAGCTGTGTTGGGGTGTGTTCAGTGAGAATGGTGATGGGGTTGAGTCTTGTAATGTAGGCGAAGTACTGTACTGCCCAAAAAGCTGTGAGCAGGTGCCTTTCGCAGGCAGAAAATCCGTGCGCGACAGGATCTAACATGCATGAGGAGTAAGCCACGGGGCATAATTGGTCATGGAGTTCCTGGAGGAGCACGGCCGAAAGGGTTCGGTTGGTGCTTGCAACTTCGATTGCGTATGGGGAAAGTGGATCTGGGACCTGTAGTGCGGGGGCTGTGCTGAGTGCTCTTTTTAAAACATCCACGGCATCCGTGTGATGTGGAAGCCATTCCCAAGGTGCCTGCTTCTTGAGAAGTTGGGAAAGGGGCGCTGCTTTTGTGGCGAAACCGTCAATATGGTTTCGGCAGTAGCCAGCCAGTCCTAGAAATGACCGGAGGGCTGAGACATTATGGGGAAGGGGCAATTTGACGATCAAGTCAATTCTCTTTTGCTCAATCTCGCGTTTACCATGAGTGATTACTGTACCCAAGTAAATCACTTTTTCCTGCAAAATCTGGGCCTTCTTGGGGTTGACTTTACATCCGATTTCTTTTAGGAGTCCTAGAAGTTCGGCGAGAAGTGAAATGTGCTCTCCCTTTGTGTCTGTCTGTAGTAACAAATCATCTACATACTGGACCAGACAATCGGGTCGGGAAAAGTTTGCTAGTCCATTTGCCAGCTGTCGGTGGAAAATGGAGGGGGAGTTGTGGAAGCCTTGTGGAAGGCACGTCCACCTATATTATTGTCCCTGGAATGTAAAGGCGAATTTGTACTGGCACGCTTTATTCAATGGAATGGACCAAAAGCTGCTGCTAATGTCCAAAACTGAAAAAAATTTTGACTGGAGTCCCTGTTTGAGCATGGTCTTGGGACCCGTGGCTACAGTGGGGGCTGCTACTGGGGTTACTTTGTTCAGTTCCCGGTAATCAATGGTCAGTTGCCATGATCCATCCGGTTTCCTGACGGGCCAAATTGGTGCGTTGTTCATGGAGGCTACTTATCGGAGTACTCCTTGATCAAGCAGACTCTCTGTTACTTTGGAGATTTCTCCCTCTGCAACTTGGGGAAAACCGTACTGCTTTTGGGGTCTGGGGTCGGGACCTGTAATATTTACCAAGCCAGCTATTTTGCCACAGTCCTGCTTGTGCTGTGCAAATGCTGTTTTGTGTTGCTGCAGGACTTCCCTAACCTGTCTGTCCTGACTAATGGCTCGAGGGTCGAACCAGAAGTCTCCTACTGAGCTAATTCTGTTTTCACAGTCTCCTACTGTGAGCGTGGCGGGAGCTCATAAAATCGATTCCTAGGATGTGTTCAGCTGTCTGGGGTAGATCGACCAAAACTACGGGGTGTTTAGTCGTAATGTTCCCTATTTGTATTGCTACAGGGGCTGTGATGTGTCCTTGTTATAAATGACATGTAAAGAACTGAGTGTGATGGTGTCTGTTGTGGACCACGTGTCTCGCTGAAACATCGTGGAGGAATTGAGTGTGGTGCGGGACCCTCCTGTGACCCAAAGAAATTCTACAGGGTGTCCCCGAACTTTGCCTGCCACGACCGGTCTCCCGGACTTGTCCCAAAAGGTGTCGCAGACCCAAGTTGGGGAGCCCGATGTAGCCACATAAGTTGGCCAACTCCCGATTTAAAATGGCGAACGGCAAAGGCTGAAGGGAAATTCAGCCAACACAGGCAGAAACCAGCAGGTGCAGATTTGTTGTGTATTTAACTCTGCAAAAGCCCAGACAGCATCAATACCAGTGACCATCAGCATAATAATGTAGCAGCCATCTACATACTAATGAGCAATCCCTGGGAACAATAGCAACATTTGGGACACACAAAACTAAGCCAGACTCTCCGGCGCCAGCAGGAGCCAACACAAAAGAGGTTAACGAACACCTCAAGACCGCCCATCGATCAGGGAACCGCTCCAGTATTGGAGAAATTGAACCAAGCGATTGGAACAAAGTCCAATCACCTAGAACCAGGTACAGGGTCCGCCCCGAAAGGTGGGAAGCCCCTGGGGACTATAAAGTTAAGCCCCCAAGTTCAACTCGCTCTCCTTCCTGCCCGGGTCACCCAGCAACGCAAACCAACCTTGACCGTGACCGGTGCAATGACCGCCGAAAGACCGTAAGTCTTAATTCAACGCTCGCTACGAGATAGGCGCTCCTAGCTACCAATCTGTACCAACTTCGAATCCCACAGACTCAGAACCTGAACGAAAGGCCATTTGTTCCCCTGACCTGGTGGGCCAGTCCGAAGTTAAGTATAGGCCTGATTGTTGTGGAAGTAGCTTAGACGTAGAGTTCATGCATGAGTGGCGATTACTGTGTATAATAAATGTGCTTTGATTTAAACCTTACTAATCGGTGTATTGGATTATTGATCATTACTCGGACTTGAACCATGTGGCGGTATCATAAGGATGCCTGGCGTCTCACGAGCAAAGGTAATAAAACAGAGCAATTAAACCAAGGAGAAAATTAGCAACACCTTGATGAATCCTGCACGCCTCTTGGCCAGCTCCGTTCCCAAGTTCTAGTAGATGCGCACCTCACAATTCTCCCATCTGCTGCTCCTCTCTGCCTTGGCCCATCGCAGCACACGTTCCCTGTCAACAAGCCGGTGAAAGCGGACCACCAAGGCCCCCGGTCGGTCGCCCGTCCTGGGCTTCCTTGCGGGGGCTCTACGCGCTCCATCCAACTCCAGGGGTCGGGGGAAGGCCTCCGGCCCCACCAGCGCCTCGAGCATACCTTTCACATATGCACCCACATCCAACCCCTCGCAGCCCTCGGGGAGGCCAACGATGCTCAAATTCTGCCTCCTGGCTCTGTTCCCCAGCTCTTCAGGCTGCTCCTGCATCCTCCTGTGGCGGGCGTTCAGCTCTTCCACCTCGTGCTCCAGCTCCGTTACGGTGTCCGCCTAGCTGGAGAGCTTCACCTCGACCTCCCTGAGCGCCTTCTCCTGGACCGCCTGCGCCTCGACCATTCGGTCCATTACCCCTCAACCTGACCAGGTCGCCAGGTCCCGCAAAAGTCCGTTCAACAGGTCCATTTGGCCATCGCGGGCGGGAACAATCCTACCTGCGACCTGCTTCCTCGAGGGCATCACTGGAAGTCTAAACCAGGGTTATTAATAACATTACTGCAACAGAATATAAAATAGAATATACATTCATCACACAATATGTTACCAACTAGAGAAGAGGCCATCCTAGACTGGGTATTGTGTAATGAGAAAGGAATAATCGGCAATCTAGTTGTGCGAGACCCCTTGGGGGTGAGTGACTATAATAAGACAGAATTTTTCATCAAAATGGAGAGTGATGTAGTTGATTCTCAGACTAGGGTCCTGAATCTTAATGAAGGAAACTTATGATGGTATGAGATGTGAGTTCGCAATGATGGATTGGGAAACGTTACTTAAAGGGATGACAGTGGATAGGCAATGGCAAACATTCAAAGAGCGCACGGGTGAACTGCAACAATTGTTTATTTTTGTCTGGCGCAAACGGAAAATGGGAAAAGTGGCCAAACCATGGCTTATATGAAAAATTAGAGATAGTATTAGATCCAAGGAGGAGGTATACATATTGGCCAAGAAAAACAACAGACCTGAGGATTGAGAGCAGTTTAGAATTCAGCAAAGAAGGACCAAGGGATTGATTAAGAAGAGGAAAATAGAGTACGAGAGTAAGCTTGCAGGGAACTTAAAAACTGACTGTAAAAGCTTCCATAGGTACGTGAAGAGAAAAAGATTGGATGAGACAAATGTCCGAAACAGGGACATTTATTTATTTTTTTTAAATTTAGAGGATCCAATTCTTTTTTTTTCCAATGAAGAGGCAATTTAGCGTGACCAATTGACCTACCCTGCGCATCTTTTTGGGTTGTGGGGGTGAGACCCACGCAGACACGGGGAGAATGCGCAATCACCACACGGACAGTGAGCCGGGGCTGAGATCGAACTCGGGTCTTTGGTGCTGTGAGACAGCCATGCTAATCACTGCGCCACCGTGCTGCCCCAAAACAAGGAAATCTATAATGGGGAACAAAGAAATGCTGACCAACTAAACACATACTTTGGTTCAGGCGTTGTGAGACAGAAGTCATAACCACTGTGCCACCCTAATGTTCCAATAAAGAAAAAGGTAGAGTTCAACAAATCCAGTGAACCCTGGCTATCAAGGCAGCTACAGCATTGGATAAAGAGAAAAAGGAAGGCTTCTGGCTCTTCTCGAGGGCTCAAAACAGGAGAAGACCTTGAGGAATATAGATTGTGCAAGAGGGAACTTAAAAAGGAAATTAGTAGAGCAAAAAGGGGACATGAAAGGATGTTGGCAGTTAAAATAAAGGAAAATCTGAAGTTGTTTTACATGTAAATTAAGGGTGAAAGGATAACCAGGGAAAGAGTGGGGTCCATTAAGGACCACAATGCTGATTTGTGTGGAGCTGGAGGCTATAGGTAGGGTTCTAAATTAATACTGTGTGTCGGTGTTCACGTGAGAAGGGCAATGTGGGTATAGAAATTGGGGAAAAGTACTGTGATAAAATTAAAGAGATTAATATAGGCAGAGAGGGGGTTCTGAGTGGTCTGGCAGACTTAAAAGTAGATAAATCTCCAGGGTCAGATTAAATGTATCCCAGGCTGTTGAGTGAGGCAAGGGAGGAAATAGCAGAGACACTGGCAATAATTTCAATTCCTATTCGGACATAGGAGAGGTGCTAGAGGACTGGAGGATAGCCAATGCTGTACTGTTATTCAAGAAGGGAGGATAAACCAGGAAACTACAGGCCAGTCAGCCTAACCTCAGTGGTGGGGAATCTATTGAGAGAATTCTGAGAGACAGAATTAATCTGCATTTAGAGAGGCAAGGATTAATCAAGATGGTTTTGTTAAGGGAGGTCATGTCTGACCAACTTTAGAATTTTTCGAAGAGGTGACCAGGTGTGCAGATAAGGGCAATCCATTTGATGTTGTCTACGTGGACTTCAGCAGGTCATTTGATAAGGTCCCACATAGGAGACTGATAGCAAAATTAAGAGTTCATGGGATCCAAGGACAGTTGGAAAATTGGATCCAGTTGGCTGAGTGGCAGGGAGCAGAAGGTGATGGTTTTGAGGTGTTTTTCTGACTGCAATCCAGCTCCCAAAGGGATCAGTGTTGGGTCCCTTGCTGTTTGTGGTTTATATAAATGAGTTAGACAAATGTAGGAGGGTTGATCAGTAAGTTAGCGGATGATATGTAAATTAGTGGGATGGTAAAAAGTGAGGAGGATAGCCTTTAGATTACAGGAGGATTGTTATAACCTGCCTGCTTACCATTGGCTGGGGACTAATGACAATCCCACAATCCTGTGGGAGTATGAGCTTCCCCATGAGGGGGACGGAGAAGCCATTAGTAAACTCCATGTATAAATAAAGCGGGCCAGTTTGGAACCAGCAGGAAGGAGTGTGCAGCAAGGGAAGTTGCTGCTGCTGTTATATATATATATGTTATTGTAAATAAATGTTATTACTTTGTATCCTTAAAACTCGTGCTGGATTCTTCGTGGCCCTCACAAAACTGGCGACGAGGGTTAAAGTGAATAGCTGCCTACACTGCTGAAGCCACCTCCCTGGATTTTTGTTGGATACAGGTTAGAAGTTGTTTTCTATTATACCATGCCTCTATACGGACGTTTGGATGTTTTTGATGCTGCGCTGGAAAGCTGGAACCAGTACCCACAACGGATGCGTTACTATTTCCGGGCAAACAATATCCCTGAAAACGAGCGCCAGGTGGTCATATTGCTCACCGCCTGCGGCCCGCATACGTTTGGGGTGATTAGGAGCCTTACGTACCCAGCTGCGCCAGACACCAAAACGTTTGATGAACTTGTGAATATAGTGAGGCAACATTTTAACCCAACCCCGTCCACGATAGTCCAGCGTTACCGATTTAATACCGCTGAGAGGACCCCTGGAGAATCCCTTGCCGACTTTCTATCCAGGCTACGCAGGATTGCGGAATACTGTGACTATGGTGAGACCTGTCAGAAATGTTACGCGACCGTTTGGTTTGCGGTATTAACAATGCGGCCACCCAGAGAAAGTTGTTAGCTGAGCCAACATTGACTTTTCAACAGGCCATTAAAATTGTATTGTCCCGTGAGAGCGAAGAACGAGGAGTGCAGGAGCTACAGGGAAAGGAAGTGCATGCCTTGGGGCGCAACCCCTTCCATCCGAAAATGTCCCCCCGCACTCCTGCGGTACCTTGGGCGAGGCGACGTCCGGACCGACGCCAGTGGCCGTCGGACATTCCTCCCCGAAGGGAACCTTCTCCAGAACCAATGGATGAGGGGCCATGTCCGTGTCAGACTTGTAGGCGCCGACCCCGTCGCGGACGCCGGTCCTGGGGGCGCCAGAGGCACCATCGTTCCGACCGAAACTGGGACCAGCCCAGGGGCCGTACCTTCCATGTGGATGAACCTGCGGCGACTACTCCTGAGGACGCGGAGACGGAGGACGACTGCCTGCAGCTGCATTGTGTGGCAGCTCCCCATGTGGCTCCCATTAAGGTGACAGTACGGGTCAATGGTCACCCGCTTGAGATGGAGTTGGACACTGGCGCAGCGGTCTCCGTGATCGCCCAGAGGACATTCGACCGCATCAAGCAGGGTATACAGACCCTTACATTAACCGACTCACAGGCCAGGTTGGCCACCTACACGGGGGAACCACTGGACATTGCAAGAACTACAATGACCCCTGTTGTTTATGGACGCCAGGAGGGGCGTTTCCCACTTATCGTGGCGCGCGGCCATGGGCCCAGCCTGTTGGGTCGGGACTGGTTGTGCCATTTGCGGTTGCAATGGCAGCACATCCTCCAAACAGTTTCTGGAGGGTTGACTGAGGTGCTAGGACGATACCCAGATGTATTCCAGCCTGGTTTGGGGAAAATAAAAGGGGCCGTAGCCCGTATCCAAGTCGAACCAGGAGCTACGCGCGCGCTATTTCCGGGCGCGCCCGGTGCCTTACACCTTGCTCGAGAAGGTAGAAGCGGAGCTCACTCGTTTGGAGAGTTTGGGTATTATCAGGCCCGTCCGTTTTGCTGACTGGGCAGCACCAATTGTACCTGTAATTAAGCCAGATCCCACAGTTCGCTTGTGTGGCGGCTATAAACTTACAGTGAATATGGCTTCCCGACTCGACCGGTATCCAATGCCTCGCATAGATGATCTCTACGCGAAACTTGCAAGCGGACTCTCGTTCACAAAATTAGATATGAGTCATGCCTACCTACAGTTGGAGCTGGACCTTGCCTCCTGACCATATGTAACGATTAATACACACCGGGGCCTGTATGAATATTCATGGTTGCCCTTTGGAGTATCCTCTGCCTGCACTATTTTTCAACGTGTTATGGAGGGCATTTTGAGAGGTTTACCACATGTCGCTGCCTACTTAGATGACGTTTTGATTACAGGGACGTCTGGGCAGGAACATTTAGAAAATCTGGAGGCTGTCCTTAGACGCTTTTCGGAGGCTGGAGTCCGTTTACATCACACAAAGTGCGTATTTCAGGCAAAGGAAGTAATCTACCTAGGTTATCGCGTGGACCGCGAAGGTTTGCACCCCGTCGCAGAGAAGGTGCGTGTGATTCAACAGGCCCCCGCCCCGACTGACACTTCGCATCTTCGTTCTTTTCTCGGTCTCGTAAACTATTACGGGACATTCCTCCCCAATCTGGCAATTACGCTGGCCCCTTTGCACCTTCTGCGAAAGAAAAATCACACCTGGGTTTGGGGTCAGCCGCAAGAAACCGCTTTCCGGCGGGTAAAGCAACAATTGTCGTCGTCTGGGTTACTAACCCACTATGATCCGGGAAAGCCTTTGCTCGTCACATGTGATGCATCCCTGTATGGTATTGGGGCCGTCCCAAGATGGAGAACGGGGCCGAGCGACCGATAGCTTTCCCCTCCCGCACATTGACTGCAGCGGAGAAAAAGTACGCGCAGATCGAGAAGGAGGGCCTGGCAGTGGTTTTTGCGGTGAAACGCTTCCATCAGTACGTGTATGGCCGCCATTTCACTATCATGACTGATCATAAGCCTCTGTTGGGACTTTTCAGAGAGGATAAGCCAATACTGCCCATTGCTTCCGCACGGATCCAGCGCTGGGCTTTGTTGCTTGCTGCATACGGGTATTCTCTGGAGCACAAACCAGGAACGCAGATAGCAAATGCCGATGCACTGAGCCGATTGCCTTTATCGACCAGCCCCATGTATAAATCAAGCTGGCCAGTTTGGAACCAGCAGGAAGGAGTGCGCAGCAAGGGAAGTTGCTGCTGCTGTTATATATATATGTTATTGTAAATAAATGTTATTACTTGGTATCCTTAAAACTTGTGCTGGATTCTTCGTGGCCCTCACAAAAAGGATATAGACAGGCTGGTCAGAGAGGCTGATCAGTGGTAAACAAGACAAGGGAATACATGATAAACGGCAGGACCCTGGGAAGCACCAAGGATCAGATCGACCTTGGTGTGCATGTACAAGTGTTCCTTAAGGTAGCAGAGAAGGTGGATACAGTGGTTAAGAAGGCAGAATGGCAGCACAGTGGTTAGCACTGTTGCTTCACATCGCCAGGGTCCCAGGTTCAATTCCCAGCTTGGGTCACTGTCTATGCGGAGACTGCACGTTCTCCCCGTGTCTGCGTGGGTTTCCTTCGGGTGCTCCAGTTTCCTCCCACAAGTCCCGAAAGACGTGAATTGGACATTCTGAATTCTCCCTCTGTGTACCCGAACAGGCGCTGGAATGTGGCGCCTATGGGCTTATGTGGCGCCTATGTAACTTCATTGCAGTGTTAATGTAAGCCTACTTGTGACACTAATAAAGATTATTAGATTATTATTATTAGATTAGATATGGTATATTTGCCTTTATTAGCCGAGGCATAGTTTAAGAGCAGGAAGGTTGTGCTGGAGCTGTATAAAATGTTGGTTAGGCCACAGCTACAGCATTGTGTGCAGCTCTAGAATCCACATTATAGGAGGGATGTGATAGCACTGGAAAGGGTGCAGAGGAGATTTACCAGGATGTCGCCTGGGCTGGAGAGCTTTAGTTATGAAGAGTGATTGGATAAACTGGAATTGTTTTCCTCGGAGCAGAGGAGACTGAGGGGGGACATGATTGGGATGTATGAGGGCCACAGATCGAGTAGTCAGGAAGAAACCTATCCCCTTGGTGGAAGGATCAATGACAAAGGGCATAGGTTTACGGTAATAGGCAGGAGGTATAGAGGGGATGTGAGGAGAAACATTTTTACCCAAAGGGTGGTGGGAGTCTGGAACTCACTGCCTGAAAAGCTGGTGGAGGCAGAGACCCCCATAATATTTTAGATGTGCACTTGCGATCCCAACTCGGTCAAGTGCTGGAAAATGGTGTTAGAATTGTTAGATGGTTGTTTTTGACTAGCACAGATACGATGGGCTGAAGAGCCTCTTCTGTGCTCTATGACTCTACCTCAAAGAAAAATATAAAATTGTAACAGGACTTGACAGGGTAGATGCAGGAAGGATGTTCCCGATGGTAGGGGTGTCCAAAACCA
The DNA here is from genome assembly GCF_047496885.1 of Scyliorhinus torazame. NCBI lineage: Eukaryota > Metazoa > Chordata > Chondrichthyes > Carcharhiniformes > Scyliorhinidae > Scyliorhinus > Scyliorhinus torazame. The sequence continues at coordinate 46,835,785 of NC_092713.1, read as the reverse complement.
GGGATCATAGACGGGGTAAAACTTTTTGTTAATAAATATTTTATTGAAAATTTTTGGTCAACCAACACAGTACCTTGTGCATCCTTTACACAATATTATAACAACACAAATAACAATGACCTATTTTATAAACAAAACAAAAAAAATGAATAAATAATAAATAACAAAAATGAAAACTAACCCTAATTGGCAACTGCCTTATCACAAGTAACACTCCCCAAAAATATAATTTAACAGTCCAATATATAATTATCTGTAGCAACGACCTATACATATTATACAGTATATATTAACAACCCTGAGAGTCCTTCTGGTTCCTCCCCCCCCTCCCTCCCCCCCCCCCCCCCCCCCCCCCCCCCGCCCCCGATCCTGGGCTGCTGCTGTTGCCTTCTTTTTTCCATTCCATCTATCTTTCTGCGAGGTATTCGACGAACGGTTGCCACCGCCTGGTGAACCCTTGAGCCGACCCCCTTAGAACAAACTTAATCCGCTCTAGCTTTATAAACCCTGCCATGTCATTTATCCAGGTCTCCACCCCCGGGGGCTTGGCTTCTTTCCACATTAACAATATCCTGCGCCGGGCTACTAGGGACGCAAAGGCCAAAACATCGGCCTCTCTCGCCTCCTGCACTCCCGGCTCTTGTGCAACCCCAAATATAGCCAACCCCCAGTTTGGTTCGACCTGGACCCCCACTACTTTTGAAAGCACCTTTGTCACCCCCATCCAAAACCCCTGTAGTGCCGGGCATGACCAAAACATATGGGTATGATTCGCTGGGCTTCTCGAGCACCTCGCACACCTATCCTCCACCCCAAAAAATTTACTGATCCGTGCTCCAGTCATATGCGCCCTGTGTAATACCTTAAACTGAATCAGGCTTAGCCTGGCACACAAGGACGACGAGTTTACCCTGCTTAGGGCATCTGCCCACAGCCCCTCCTCGATCTCCTCCCCCAGCTCTTCTTCCCATTTCCCTTTTAGTTCTTCTACCATAGTCTCCCCTTCGTCCCTCATTTCCCTATATATATCTGACACCTTACCATCCCCCACCCATGTCTTTGAGATCACTCTGTCCTGCACCTCTTGTGTCGGGAGCTGCGGGAATTCCCTCACCTGTTGCCTCGCAAAAGCCCTCAGTTGCATATACCTGAATGCATTCCCTTGGGGCAACCCATATTTCTCGGTCAGCGCTCCCAGACTCGCGAACTTCCCATCCACAAACAGATCTTTCAGTTGCGTTATTCCTGCTCTTTGCCACATTCCATATCCCCCATCCATTCCCCCCGGGGCAAATCTATGATTGTTTCTTATCGGGGACCCCCCCAAGGCTCCAGTCTTTCCCCTATGCCGTCTCCACTGTCCCCAAATCTTCAGTGTAGCCACCACCACCGGGCTTGTGGTGTAGTTCCTCGGTGAGAACGGCAATGGGGCTGTCACCATAGCCTGTAGGCTAGTCCCCCTACAGGACGCCCTCTCTAATCTCTTCCACGCCGCTCCCTCCTCCTCTCCCATCCACTTACTCACCATTGAAATATTAGCGGCCCAATAGTACTCACTTAGGCTCGGTAGTGCCAGCCCCCCCCTATCCCTGCTACGCTGTTAGAATCCCTTCCTCACTCTCGGGGTCTTCCCGGCCCACACAAAACCCATGATGCTCTTTTCAATCCTTTTAAAAAAAGCCTTCGTGATCACCACCGGGAGGCACTCAAACACAAAGAGGAATCTCGGGAGGACCACCATCTTAACCGCCTGCACCCTCCCTGCCAGTGACAGGGATACCATATCCCATCTCTTGAAATCCTCCACCATTTGTTCCACCAACCGCGTTAAATTTAACCTATGCAATGTGCCCCAACTCTTGGCTATCTGGATCCCCAGGTAACGAAAGTCCCTTGTTACCTTCCTCAACGGTAGGTCCTCTATTTCTCTACTCTGCTCCCCTGGATGCACCACAAACAACTCACTTTTCCCCATGTTCAATTTATACCCTGAAAAATCCCCAAACTCCCCAAGTATCCGCATTATTTCTGGCATCCCCTCCGCCGGGTCTACGACGTATAGTAGCAAATCGTCCGCATACAAAGATACCCGGTGTTCTTCTCCTCCTCTAAGTACTCCCCTCCACTTCTTGGAACCCCTCAACGCTATCGCCAGGGGTTCAATCGCCAGTGCAAACAATAATGGGGACAGAGGGCATCCCTGCCTTGTCCCTCTATGGAGCCGAAAATATGCAGATCCCCGTCCATTCGTGACCACGCTCGCCATCGGGGCCCTATACAACAGCTGCACCCATCTAACATACCCCTCTCCAAAACCAAATCTCCTCAACACCTCCCACAAATAATCCCACTCCACTCTATCAAATGCTTTCTCGGCATCCATCGCCACTACTATCTCCGTTTCCCCCTCTGGTGGGGCCATCATCATTACCCCTAACAGCCTCCGTATATTCGTGTTCAGCTGTCTCCCCTTCACAAACCCAGTTTGGTCCTCGTGGACCACCCCCGGGACACATTCCTCTATTCTCATTGCCATTACCTTGGCCAGGATCTTGGCATCTACATTTAGGAGGGAAATAGGTCTATAGGACCCGCATTGTAGCGGGTCCTTTTCCTTCTTTAAGAGAAGCGATATCGTTGCTTCAGACATACTCGGGGGCAGTTGTCCCCTTTCCTTTGCCTCATTAAAGGTCCTCGTCAATACCGGGGCGAGCAAGTCCACATATTTTCTATAGAATTCGACTGGGAATCCATCCGGTCCTGGGGCCTTTCCCCCCTGCATGCTCCTAATTCCTTTCACCACTTCTTCTACCTCGATCTGTGCTCCCAGTTCCAGCCTTTCCTGCTCTTCCACCTTGGGAAATTCCAGCCGATCCAAAAAGCCCATCATTCTCTCCCTCCCATCCGGGGGTTGCGCTTCATATAATTTTTTATAAAATGTCTTGAACACTCCATTCACTCTCTCCGCTCCCCGCTCCATCTCTCCTTCCTCATCCCTCACTCCCCCTATTTCCCTCGCTGCTCCCCTCTTCCTCAATTGGTGGGCCAGCAACCTGCTCGCCTTCTCCCCATATTCGTACTGTACACCCTGTGCCTTCCTCCACTGTGCCTCTGCAGTACCCGTTGTCAGCAAGTCAAATTCTACGTGTAGCCTTTGCCTTTCCCTGTACAGTCCCTCCTCCGGTGCCTCCGCATATTGCCTATCCACCCTCAGACGTTCTTGCAGCAACCGCTCCCGTTCCCTACTCTCCTGCTTTCCTTTATGTGCCCTTATTGATATCAGCTCCCCTCTAACCACTGCCTTCAGCGCCTCCCAGACCACTCCCACCTGGACCTCCCCATTATCATTGAGTTCCAAGTACTTTTCAATGCACCCCCTCACCCTTAGACACACACCCTCATCTGCCATTAGTCCCATGTCCATTCTCCAGGGTGGGCGCCCTCCTGTTTCCTCCCCTATCTCCAAGTCTACCCAGTGTGGAGCGTGATCCGAAATGGCTATAGCCGTATACTCCGTTCCCCTCACCTTCGGGATCAACGCCCTTCCCAGCACAAAAAAGTCTATTCGCGAGTAGACTTTGTGGACATAGGAGAAAAACGAGAACTCCTTACTCCTAGGTCTGCTAAATCTCCACGGGTCTACACCTCCCGTCTGCTCCATAAAATCTTTAAGTACCTTGGCTGCTGCCGGCCTCCTTCCAGTCCTGGACTTCGACCTATCCAGCCCTGGTTCCAACACCGTATTAAAATCTCCCCCCATTATCAGCTTTCCCAGCTCTAGGTCCGGAATGCGTCCTAGCATCCGCCTCATAAAATTGGCATCATCCCATGTTCGGGGCATATACGTTTACCAAAACCACCGTCTCCCCCTGTAGTTTGCCACTCACCATCACGTATCTGCCCCCGTTATCCGCCACTATAGCCTTTGCCTCGAACATTACCCGCTTCCCCACTAATATAGCCACCCCCCTGTTTTTCGCATCTAGCCCCGAATGGAACACCTGCCCCACCCATCCTTTGCGTAGCCTAACCTGGTCTATCAGTTTCAGGTGCGTTTCCTGTAACATAACCACATCTGCCTTAAGTTTCTTAAGGTGTGCGAGTACCCGTGCCCTCTTTATCGGCCCGTTCAGCCCTCTCACGTTCCACGCGATCAGCCGGGTTGGGGGCTTCCTACCCCCCCCTTGTCGATTAGCCATCCCCTTTTTCCAGCTCCTCACCCGGTTCCCACGCAGCTGTATCTCCCCCAGGCGGTGCCCCCCCGCCCATCCCCTCCCATACCAGCTCCCCCCTCTCCCCAGCAGCAGCAACCCAGTAATTCCCCCCTCCCACCCCCCCGCTAGATCCCCCGCTAGCGTAATTACTCCCCCCATGTTGCTCCCAGAAGTCAGCAAACTCTGGCCGACCTCGGCTTCCCCCCGTGACCTCGGCTCGCACCGGCGACGCCCCCTCCTTCCTGCTTCTCTATTCCCGCCATGATTATCATAGCGCGGGAACCAGGCCCGCGCTTCTCCCTTGGCCCCGCCCCCAATGGCCAACGCCCCATCTCCTCCACCTCCCCTCCTCCCCCCATCACCACCTGTGGAAGAGAGAAAAGTTACCACATCGCAGGATTAGTACATAAAACTCCTCTTTCCCCCCTTTTTAACCCCCCTCTTCGCCCCCCACATTCGCCCCACCACTTTGTTCAAACGTTCTTTTTAATAACCCGCTCATTCCAGTTTTTCTTCCACAATAAAAGTCCACGCTTCATCCGCCGTCTCAAAGTAATGGTGCCTCCCTCGATATGTGACCCACAGACTTGCCGGTTGCAGCATTCCAAATTTTATCTTCTTTTTATGAAGCACCGCCTTGGCCCGATTAAAGCTCGCCCTCCTTCTCGCCACCTCCGCACTCCAGTCTTGATAAACGCGGATCACCGCGTTCTCCCATTTACTGCTCCGAGTTTTCTTTGCCCATCTAAGGACCATTTCTCTATCCTTAAAACGGAGGAATCTCACCACTATGGCTCTGGGAATTTCTCCTGCTCTCGGTCCTCGCGCCATCACTCGGTATGCTCCCTCCACCTCCAACGGACCCGCCGGGGCCTCCGCTCCCATTAACGAGTGCAGCATCGTGCTCACATATGCCCCGACGTCCGCTCCCTCTGCACCTTCAGGAAGACCAAGAATCCTCAGGTTGTTCCTCCTTGCGTTGTTCTCCTGTGCCTCCAACCTTTCCACACATCGTTTCTGATGTGCCTCATGCGTCTCCGTCTTCACCACCAGGCCCTGTATGTCGTCCTCATTCTAAGCTGCCTTTGCCTTCACGACCCGAAGCTCCCGCTCCTGGGTCTTTTGTTCCTCCTTTAGCCCTTCGATCGCCTGTAGTATCGGGGCCAACAGCTCTTTCTTCATTTCCTTTTTGAGCTCTTCCACACAGCATTTCAAGAACTCTTGTTGTTCAGGGCCCCATGTTAAACTGCCACCTTCCGACGCCATCTTGGTTTTTGCTTGCCTTCCTTGCCGCTGTTCTAAAGGATCCACTGCAATCCGGCCACTTTCTCCTCCTTTTTCCATCCGTATCCAGGGGGGATTCCCTTCTGGTTTACCGCACAGTGTTTTTAGCCGTCAAAAGTGCCGTTGGGGCTCCTATCAAGAGCCCGAAAGTCCGTTTCACCGGGAGCTGCCGAAACGTGCGACTCAGCTGGTCATCGCAGCACCCGGAAGTCTAGATGGGGTAAAACTTATAGGACTGAGGTGAGTGGTAAGCCTGTGGAATTCACTGTCACAGTGATGTGACCATCAATTCACACAAAACCGACTTCCGGGTGCGGCGATGACCAGCTGAGTCGCACGTTTCGGCAGCTCCCTGTGAAACGGACTTTTGGCCTCTTGATAGGAGCCCCAACGGCAATTTTGACGTCTAAAAACACTGTGCGGTAAACCAGAAGGGAATCCCCCCTGGATACGGATGGAAAAAGGAGGAGAGAGTGGCCAGATTGCAGTGGATCCTTTAGAACAGCGGCAAGGAAAGCAAGCAAAAACCAAGATGGCGTCGGAAGGTGGCAGTTTAACATGGGGCCCTGAACAACAAGAGTTCTTGAAATGCTGTGTGGAAGAGCTCAAAAAGGAAATGAAGAAAGAGCTGTTGGCCCCGATACTACAGGCGATCGAAGGGCGAAAGGAGGAACAAAAGACCCAGGAGCGGGAGCTTCGGGTCGTGAAGGCAAAGACAGCCGAGAATGAGGACGATATACAGGGCCTGGTGGTGAAGACGGAGACGCAGGAGGCACATCAGAAACGATGTGTGGAAAGGTTGGAGGCACTGGAAAACAACGCAAGGAGGAACAACCTGAGGATTCTTGGTCTTCCTGAAGGTGTGGAGGGAGCGGAAGTCGGGGCATATGTGAGCACGATGCTGCACTCGTTAATGGGAGCAGAGGCCCCGGCGGGTCCGTTGGAGGTGGAGGGAGCATACCGAGTGATGGCGCGAGGACCGAGAGCAGGAGAAATTCCCAGAGCCATAGTGGTGAGATTCCTCCGTTTTAAGGATAGAGAAATGGTCCTTAGATGGGCGAAGAAAACTCGGAGCAGTAAATGGGAGAACGCGGTGATCCGCGTTTATCAAGACTGGAGTGCGGAGGTGGCGAGAAGGAGGGCGAGCTTTAATCGGGCCAAGGCGGTGCTTCATAAAAAGAAGATAAAATTTGGAATGCTGCAACCGGCAAGACTGTGGGTCACATATCGAGGGAGGCACCACTACTTTGAGACGGCGGATGAAGCGTGGACTTTTATTGTGGAAGAAAAACTGGAATGAGCGGGTTATTAAAAAGAACGTTCGAACAAAGTGGTGGGGCGAATGTGGGGGGCAAAGAGGGGTTTTATGTACTAATCCTGCGATGTGGTAACTTTTCTCTCTCCCACAGGTGGTGATGGGGGGAGGAGGGGAGGTGGAGGAGATGGTGCGTTGGCCATTGGGGGCGGGGCCAAGGGAGAAGCGCGGGCTTGGTTCCCGCGCTATGATAATCATGGCGGGAATAGAGAAGCAGGAAGGAGGGGGCGTCGCACGGTGCGAGCCGAGGTCACGGGGGGAAGCCGAGGTCAGCCAGAGTTTGCTGACTTCTGGGAGCAACATGGGGGGAGTAATTACGCTAGCGGGGGATCTAGCAGGGGGGGTGGGAGGGGGGAATTACTGGGTTGCTGCTGCTGGGGAGAGGGGGGAGCTGGTATGGGAGAGGATGGGCGGGGGGGCACCGCCTGGGGGAGATACAGCTGCGTGGGAACCGGGTGAGGAGCTGGAAAAAGGTGATGGCTAATCGACAAGGGGGCGCGGTAGGAAGCCCCCCAACTCGGCTGATCACATGGAACGTGAGAGGGCTGAACGGGCCGATAAAGAGGGCACGGGTACTCGCACACCTTAAGAAACTTAAGGCAGATGTGGTTATGTTACAGGAAACGCACCTGAAACTGATAGACCAGGTTAGGCTACGCAAAGGATGGGTGGGGCAGCTGTTCCATTCGGGGCTAGATGCGAAAAACAGGGGGGTGGCTATATTAGCGGGGAAGCGGGTAATGTTCGAGGCAAAGGCTATAGTGGCGGATAACGGGGGCAGATACGTGATGGTGAGTGGCAAACTACAGGGGGAGACGGTGGTTTTGGTAAACGTATATGCCCCGAACTGGGATGGTGCCAATTTTATGAGGCGGATGCTAGGACGCATTCCGGACCTAGAGATGGGAAAGCTGATAATGGGGGGAGATTTTAATACGGTGTTGGAACCAGGGCTGGATAGGTCGAAGTCCAGGACTGGAAGGAGGCCGGCAGCAGCCAAGGTACTTAAAGATTTTATGGAGCAGATGGGAGGTGTAGACCCGTGGAGATTTAGCAGACCTAGGAGTAAGGAGTTCTCGTTTTTCTCCTATGTCCATAAAGTCTACTCGCGAATAGACTTTTTTGTGCTGGGTAGGGCATTGATCGCGAAGGTGAGGGGAACGGAGTATACGGCTATAGCCATTTCGGATCACGCTCCACACTGGGTGGACTTGGAGATAGGGGAGGAAACAGGAGGGCGCCCACCCTGGAGAATGGACATGGGACTAATGGCAGATGAGGGTGTGTGTCTAAGGGTGAGGGGGTGCATTGAAAAGTACTTGGAACTCAATGATAATGGGGAGGTCCAGGTGGGAGTGGTCTGGGAGGCGTTGAAGGCAGTGGTTAGAGGGGAGCTGATATCAAAAAGGGCACATAAAGGGAAGCAGGAGAGTAAGGAACGGGAGCGGTTGCTGCAAGAACTTTTGAGGGTGGACAGACAATATGCGGAAGCACCGGAGGAGGGACTGTACAGGGAAAGGCAAAGGCTACATGTAGAATTTGACTTGCTGACTACAGGCACTGCAGAGGTACAATGGAGGAAGGCACAGAGTGTACAGTACGAATATGGGGAGAAGGCGAGCAGGTTGCTGGCACACCAATTGAGGAAAAGGAGAGCAGCGAGGGAAATAGGGGGAGTGAGGGATGAGGAAGGAGAGATGGAGCGGGGAGCGGAGAGAGTGAATGGAGTGTTCAAGACCTTTTATAAAAAATTATATGAAGCTCAACCCCCGGATGGGAGGGAGAGAATGATGGGCTTCTTGGATCAGCTGGAATTTCCCAAGGTGGAAGAGCAGGAAAGGGTGGGACTGGGAGCACAGATCGAGGTAGAAGAAGTGATGAAAGGAATTAGGAGCATGCAGGCGGGAAAGGCCCCGGGACCGGATGGATTCCCAGTCGAATTCTATAGAAAATATGTGGACTTGCTCGCCCTGGTACTGACGAGGACCTTTAATGAGGCAAAGGAAAGGGGACAACTGCCCCCGACTATGTCTGAAGCAACGATATCGCTTCTCTTAAAGAAGGAAAAGGACCCGCTACAATGCGGGTCCTATAGACCTATTTCCCTCCTAAATGTAGATGCCAAGGTCCTGGCCAAGGTAATGGCAATGAGAATAGAGGAATGTGTCCCGGGGGTGGTCCACGAGGACCAAACTGGGTTTGTGAAGGGGAGACAGCTGAACACGAATATACGGAGGTTGTTAGGGGTAATGATGATGGCCCCACCAGAGGGGGAAACGGAGATAGTAGTGGCGATGGATGCCGAGAAAGCATTTGATAGAGTGGAGTGGGATTATTTGTGGGAGGTGTTGAGGAGATTTGGTTTTGGAGAGGGGTATGTTAGATGGGTGCAGCTGTTGTATAGGGCCCCAGTGGCGAGCGTGGTCACGAATGGACGGGGATCTGCATATTTTCGGCTCCATAGAGGGACAAGGCAGGGATGCCCTCTGTCCCCATTATTGTTTGCACTGGCGATTGAGCCCCTGGCGATAGCGTTGAGGGGTTCCAAGAAGTGGAGGGGAGTACTTAGGGGAGGAGAAGAGCACCAGATATCTTTGTATGCGGACGATTTGCTACTATACGTGGCGGACCTGCGGAGGGGATGCCAGAAATAATGCGGATACTTGGGGAGTTTGGGGATTTTTCAGGGTATAAATTGAACATGGGGAAAAGTGAGTTGTTTGTGGTGCATCCAGGGGAGCAGAGTAGAGAAATAGAGGACCTACCGTTGAGGAAGGTAACAAGGGACTTTCGTTACCTGGGGATCCAGATAGCTAAGAATTGGGGCACATTGCATAGGTTAAATTTAACGCGGTTGGTGGAACAGATGGAGGAGGATTTCAAGAGATGGGATATGGTATCCCTGTCAATGGCAGGGAGGGTGCAGGCGGTTAAGATGGTGGTCCTCCCGAGATTCCTCTTTGTGTTTCAGTGCCTCCCGGTGGTGATCACGAAGGCTTTTTTAAAAAGGATTGAAAAGAGCATCATGGGTTTTGTGTGGGCCGGGAAGACCCCGAGAGTGAGGAAGGGATTCTTACAGCGTAGCAGGGATAGGGGGGGGGCTGGCACTACCGAGCCTAAGTGAGTATTATTGGGCCGCTAATATTTCAATGGTGAGTAAGTGGATGGGAGATGAGGAGGGAGCGGCGTGGAAGAGATTAGAGAGGGCGTCCTGTAGGGGGACTAGCCTACAGGCTATGGTGACAGCCCCATTGCCGTTCTCACCGAGGAACTACACCACAAGCCCGGTGGTGGTGGCTACACTGAAGATTTGGGGACAGTGGAGATGGCATAGGGGAAAGACTGGAGCCTTGGGGGGGTCCCCGATAAGAAACAATCATAGATTTGCCCCGGGGGGAATGGATGGGGGATATGGAATGTGGCAAAGAGCAGGAATAATGCAACTGAAAGATCTGTTTGTGGATGGGAAGTTCGCGAGTCTGGGAGCGCTGACCGAGAAATATGGGTTGCCCCAAGGGAATGCATTCAGGTATATGCAACTGAGGGCTTTTGCGAGGCAACAGGTGAGGGAATTCCCGCAGCTCCCGACACAAGAGGTGCAGGACAGAGTGATCTCAAAGACATGGGTGGGGGATGGTAAGGTGTCAGATATATATAGGGAAATGAGGGACGAAGGGGAGACTATGGTAGATGAACTAAAAGGGAAATGGGAAGAAGAGCTGGGGGAGGAGATCGAGGAGGGGCTGTGGGCAGATGCCCTAAGCAGGGTAAACTCGTCGTCCTCGTGTGCCAGGCTAAGCCTGATTCAGTTTAAGGTATTACACAGGGCACATATGACTGGAGCACGGCTCAGTAAATTTTTTGGGGTGGAGGATAGGTGCGCGAGGTGCTCGAGAAGCCCAGCGAATCATACCCATATGTTTTGGTCATGCCCGGCACTACAGGGGTTTTGGATGGGGGTGACAAAGGTGCTTTCAAAAGTAGTAGGAGTCCGGGTCGAACCAAGCTGGGGGTTGGCTATATTTGGGGTTGCACAAGAGCCGGGAGTGCAGGAGGCGAGAGAGGCCGATGTTTTGGCCTTTGCGTCCCTAGTAGCCCGGCGCAGGATATTGCTAATGTGGAAAGAAGCCAAGCCCCCGGGGGTGGAGACCTGGATAAATGACATGGCGGGGTTTATAAAGCTAGAGCGGATTAAGTTCGTCCTAAGGGGGTCGGCTCAAGGGTTCACCAGGCGGTGGCAACCGTTCGTCGAATACCTCGCAGATAGATAGACGGAATGGGAAAAAGAAGGCAGCAGCAGCAGCCCAGGATCGGGGGGGGGGGGGGGGGGAGGAACCAGAAGGACTCTCAGGGTTGTTAATATATACTGTATAGTATGTATAGGTCGTTGCTACAGATAATTATATATTGGACTGTTAAATTATATTTTTGGAGAGTATTACTTGTGACAAGGCAGTTGCCAATTAGGGCTAGTTTTCATTTTTGTTATTTATTATTTTTCATTTTTTGTTTATAAAATAGGTCATTGTTATTTGTGTTGTTATAATATTGTGTAAAGGATGCACAATGTACTGTGTTGGTTGACCAAAAATTTTCAATAAAATATTTAATTTAAAAAAAAGGAAGATTTAAAAAAGGCAAAAAAAAAAAAAAAAATTCACACGAAACCAGGAGTAGAAGTAAACTGTGGCTTTAATCAACTAGAACAGCGCCTGCCTGAGACTGATCTGTTAGTGGGAGCCGCCCACAGGGCGACTGCTCTTTATACCTCCCCTCAAGAGGTGGAGCCAGGGGCGGAGTCCACACAGGCCCCAACATGCTACATCATAGGTAATACCTCACAATGGTCCATAGGTGGAGCCCACATGGGCAGCAGCGTAATACAGATATGCACATGGCAAATTGTTACAGCAATACATTCACCACATTCACCCCCTGTTAAAAAATGAAGGCCGGCGGGGGTGAAGGGTTCATAAGTTCAGCCTGTCCGGCGCACGGATTGTGCGCTGTGATCGCCAAAGCTCTGGTATTGCAGCTGGCCCGGGGTTGAACTCAGCCGTGCTGGCATCGGTAGTGAAGTCGCCGCTGCGGGCACACACGTGGACTCCGGGAGCGTGTCGTCTGGGGCTTCGTTCCTTTTTTAAAAATATATATATTTATTAAGAATTTTAACATAATTTTTCACCCTTACAAACAAAAACCGCGCCCCCCCCGTAACAAAAAGAACGAAAGCGCACATTGCAAGACATGAACGTGGTAAATCGATATGATACAGAGCTTTGTACGTTGGATTCCTCTCGTACATGTCAGTTTTCCAGATCCTTCATGTATTTTCTTACTCAAATACCCCCCAAACAAGCCCCCCTTCCTCCTCCCTCCCTCCCTCCTCCTCCCCCCCACCCCCCCCAACGCAAGACATCCCCCCTTCCCCCCCCTGGGTTGCTGCTGCTGCTGACCGACCTTCATCTAACGCTCCGCGAGGTAGTCTAGGAACGGTTGCCACCGCCTGTAGAACCCCTGTGCAGACCCTCTCAATGCAAACTTTATCCTCTCCAACTTGATAAACCCTGCCATATCATTTATCCAGGCCTCCACGCTGGGGGGCTTCGCCTCCTTCCACATTAGCAAGATCCTTCGCCAGGCTACTAGGGACGCAAAGCCCAGAATGCCGGCCTCTTTCGCCTCCTGCACTCCCGGCTCATCCACTACTCTAAATAGTGCTAGCCCCTAGCTTGGCTTGACCCGGACTTTCACCACCTTAGATACTGTTCCCGCCACTCCCCTCCAGAACCCCTCCAGTGCCGGGCATGACCAAAACATATGGACATGGTTTGCCGGACTTCCTGAGCACCTCCCACATCTGTCCTCCACCCCAAAGAACCTACTCAGCCTCGCCCCCGTTATGTGCGCTCTATGAACCACCTTAAATTGTATCAGGCTAAGCCTGGCACACGAAGAAGAGGAATTAACCCTACTTAGGGCATCAGCTCATAGCCCCTCCTCAATCTCCTCCCCCAGCTCCTCCTCCCATTTACCCTTCAGCTCCTCTACCAACGCCTCCCCCTCTTCTTTCATCTCCTGGTATATCGCCGACACCTTGCCCTCTCCGACCCAGACACCCGAGATCACCCTGTCTTGAATCTCCTGTGCCGGGAGCATCGGAAATTCCCTCACCTGTCGCCTCACAAACGCCCTCACCTGCATGTATCTGAAAGCATTTCCCGGGGGTAGCCCAAACTTCTCCTCCAGTGCCCCTAGGCTCGCAAACATCCCATCAATGAACAGGTCCCCCATTCTTCTAATCCCTGCTCGATGCCAGCTCTGAAACCCCCCGTCCATCCTCCCTGGGACAAACCGGTGGTTACCCCTGATCAGGGACCACACCGAGGCTCCCATTGCACCCCTGTGTCATCTCCACTGGCCCCAGATCTTTAGCGTTGCCGCCACCACCGGACTCGTGGTGTACCTTGTCGGCGAGAGCGGCAGCGGTGCCGTCACCAGCGCCCCCAGGCTCGTTTCCTTGCAGGACGCCATCTCCAACCTCTTCTATGCCGCCCCTTCTCCCTCCATCACCCACTTACGGATCATCGCCACATTTGCTGCCCAGTAGTAGCCACCCAGATTCAGCAGCGCCAACCCTCCTCTGTCCCTACTGCGCTCCAGAAACCCTCTCCTTACCCTCGGGGTCTTATTCGCCCACACAAAACCCATAATACTCCTGCCTACCCTCTTAAAAAAGGCCTTGGTGATTACAATTGGAAGGCACTGGAACACAAAAAGAAACCTCGGGAGGACCACCATTTTGACCGACTGCACTCTACCCGCTAGCGAGAGCGGCAACATGTCCCATTGTTTGAAGTCCTCCTCCATCTGCTCCACCAGCCTCGTCAGATTAAGTTTATGTAGGGCCCCCCAGCTCCTAGCTATTTGGATCCCCAGGTACCGAAAGCTCCTTTCCGCCCTCCTCAGCGGTAGATCGTCTATCCCCCTTTCCTGGTCTCCTGACTGTACTACAAAAAGCTCACTCTTCCCTACATTAAGCTTATAGCCCGGAAAATCCCCAAACTCCCTTAGAGTCTGCATGACCTCCACCATCCCCTCCACTGGATCCGCCTGGAGCTTCATTCCGGTGGGTCGGTGAAGGGGGAATGGCGGGCTGGAGGGGATGGGAGTGCCATGTAGGGGCGGGGGCGCTGATCAGTGTAGATTGGGTGGGGTAAGATGGGGTGGTGGTGGTAGTGGAACCTGCGGGTGCCAGGTCCTGGAGGGAGACCGTATCCTGTCGGCCGTTGGGGTGTTCGGTGTATGCGTACTGGGGGTTGGAGTGTAGGAGCTGGACCCCATGAGGTCGGACTTACAGCTCCTGACGTGTTTGCGGAGCAGGACGGGCACCGGTGTCTTCAGCCAGGATGGAAGCGAGGCCCCGGAGGTGGATTTCCTGGGGAAAACGAATAGGCGGTCATGAGGGATCTCGTTTGTGGCCGTGCAAAGTAGGGACCTAATAGAGTGGAGTATGTCGGGGAGGACCTCCTGCCAGTGGGGAACTGGGAGATTCCTAGACCGTAGGGCCAGGAGGACGGTCTTCCAGACCGTCGCGTTCTCCCTCTCCACCTGCCTGTTTTCCCTGGGGTTATAACTGGTAGTCCTGCTCGAGGTGATGACCTTACTGAGCAGGTACTGACGCAATTCGTCGCTCATGAACGACGAGCCCCGGTCACTGTGAACGTATGTGGGGAAACCAAACAGGGTGAAGACACTATGTTGGGCTTTAATGACGGTGGCCGCGGTCATGTCGGGGCAACGGATTGCAAAGGGGAAGCGGGAGAACTCGTCGATGATGTTCAGGAAATATGTGTTGTGGTTGTTGGAGGGGAGGGGCCCTTTGAAATCGATACTGAGGCGTTCAAAGGGCCGGGATGCCTTTACTAGGTGGGCCTTATCCGGTCGATAGAAGTGCGGCTTACACTCTGCACAGATTTGGCAGTCCCTGGTCATGGCTCTGACCTCCTCAGTGGAGTAGGGCAGGTTGCGGGCCTTGATGTAGTGGAGAAGCCGGGTGACCCCCGGGTGGCAGAGGTCATCGTGGATAGCACGTAGTCGGTCATCTTGCACGTTGGCGCATGTGCCGTGGGACAGGGCAGCTGGGGGTTCGTTCAGCTTCCCAGGATAATATACTATATCATAATTATAGGTGGAGAGTTCGATCCTCCACCTCAAGATCTTATCATTCTTGATCTTGCCCCGCAGCGTATTATCGAACATGAAGGCTACCGATCGTTGGTCGGTGACGAGGGTAAACCTCCTACCAGCAAGGTAGTGCCTCCGGTGCCACACGGCTTCCACGATGGCTTGGGCTTCCTTTTCGACTGAGGAGTGTCGAATTTTGGAGGTGGTGAGGGTTTGTGAAAAAAACACTACTGGCCTGCCTGTCTGATAGAGCGTAGCAGCGAGGGCGACCTCTGATGCGTCGCTCTCCACCTAGAAGGGGACGGACTCGCCACCGTGCGCATCGCGGCTTTGGCGATGTCCCCCTTGATGCAGCTGAAGGCCTGGCGGGCCTCAGCTGCCAGTGGGAAGATGGTGGCCTTGATTAGTGGGCGGGCTTTGTCCGCAAAGTTGGGGACCCACTGGGTGTAATATGAAAAGAACCCGAGGCACCTTTTAAGGGCCTTGGGGCAGTGGGGAAGGGGGAGTTGCAGGAGTGGCTGCATATGGTCGGGGTTGGGTCCTAGAACCCCGTTTTCCACGACGTAGCCAAGGATGGCTAGTCTGGTTGTGCGGAAAATGCATTTCTCCTTGTTGTAAGTGAGGTTAAGGGTTCAGGCGGTTTGGAGAAATCTCTGGAGGTTGGCATCATGGTCCTGTTGATCATGGCCGCAGATCGTGACGTTGTCCAAGTATGGAAATGTGGCCCGCAGCCTGTACTGGTCCACCATTCGGTCCATCGTTCTTTTGAAGACCGAGACCCCGTTCGTGACGCCAAAGGGGACCTGGAGGAAGTGGAAGAGGCGGCCGTCTGCCTCAAAAGCCGTGAAGTGGCGGTCCCCCGGGCGGATTGGGAGCTGGTGGTATGCAGACTTCAGATCCACCGTGGAGAACACCCGGTAGTGCGCGATCTGATTAACCATGTCTGCGATCCGGGGAAGGGGGTACGCATCGAGGTGCGTCTACCGGTTTATGGTTTGGCTGTAATCTACAACCATCCGGTTCTTTTTCCCGGTCCTGACGAGCACCACCTGGGCTCTCCAGGGGCTATTGCTGCCTCGATGATTCCCTCCCGCAAGAGACGCAGGAACTCGGACCTGATAAAAGTCCTGTCCTGGATGCTGTACCGCCTACTTCTGATGGCGACTGGTTTGCAGTCGGCGGTGAGATTTGCGAAGAGCGGGGGAGGGTCGACCTTTAGGGTCGCAAGGCTACATACGGTGAGTGTCCCCGCCGAACTTCAGGGTTAGCTCCTGAGGTTACATTGGAAATCCAGTCCCAATAGAAGAGGAGCGCAGAGGTCGGGGAGTATAATTTAAAGTTGGCATACTCGGCGCCCTGTATTGCGAGGGTTACGGTAGTGCACCCCCGGACCTGCACCGAGTGCGACCCGGAGGCGAGGGAGATGGTTTGATGCGCCGGGAAGATTGGGAGCGAGCAGAGTCTTACCATGTCTGGATGAATGAAGCTCTCTGTGCTCCCGGAGTCGAAGAGGCAGGGCGTTTCGTGCCCGTTTACCCGGACGGTCATCATAGAGCTCCTGAGGTGTTTGGGTCGCGACTGGTCAAGGGTGACCACGCTGCGTTGCGGGTAGCCGGCGTGGTCGGAGGTGCTGGGGTGGTTCCAAGATGGCTGCCCCCATTGGTCGCACGTGTCGGGCGGCATTGCAGAAGGCGGCCAAGAGGGCGACCCCCGTCGGTCGCACGTGTCAGGTGGTGTGGAAGATGGCGCCAAGATGGCGGCCCCCATGAATCGCACGTGGCGGGCCGCGTGTGCGAGGATGGCCATGATGGTGGCCCCCGTGAGTCGCACACGCTGTGCGGGCTGGAAGATGGCTGCCGCCATGGACAACACGAGGCCGATGACGCGTTTGGGGGGGGGAGGGCGGAGCCGGCAGACACGCTGCCACACTGCGGGATCTGCAGGCCTGTGAGTCTGAGGGTCGGGCCTGCAATTTAGAGTTTTTGGACCTGGCCAGGCAAACTTTAGCAAAATGTCCTTTTCTTCTGCAGTCGCTGCAGTTCGCGTTCCGGGCCGGGCAACGCTGCCGGGGGTCTTGAGGCTAGCCGCAGAAATAACAGGGTAGCCGCCCATGGTGGACGGGCAGCCGCGCGGCACAGCCCTGGGGTATTCTTTGGTCGGGGGTCCACGAGGGGGTCGCAGGATCGGACGGAAACGCGTTAAGGCTTTGGAACGCTACTTCCAGAGAGGAGGCTAATTTAACCATCTCTTCCAGATCTAGGGCACCTTTTCGAGTAGGCGCTGTCTCACGTAGTTGGACCTGACTCCAGCCATGTAGGTGTCCCGGATGGCGAGGTCCATATGTTGAGTGGCCGTAACGGCCTGGTAATTGCAGCTTCGTGCAAGGACTTTGAGGTCGCGTAAGTACTCTTCCAGCGATTACCTAGGACGCTGGCGGCGAGTGGTGAGGAGATGCCGCGCGTATACCTCGTTCACGGGCCTTACGTAGAGGCGCTCTCGCATCGCGGGGCCGTCTGCATAGGTGGAGGCTTCTTCGAGTTGAACAGAGATTCAATGGCTCACCCGTGCGTGGAGGAGACTCAGCTTCTGTTCGTCGGTGACGGAAGGCGAGTAGGAGGTGGCGAGGTAGGCCTTGAAACAGCGGAGCCAGTGCGAAAAAATCTCTTTCGTCTCCGTGGCCTGCGGATCGAGTTCCAGTCGGTCAGGTTTGAGGGCCGATTCCATTGTGGCGTTGTAGTTGATTAAATTGATGCGACCATCAATTCACACGAAACCAGGAATAGAAGTAAACTGTGGCTTTAATCAACTAGAACAGTGCCTGCCTGCGACTGACCTGTTAGTGGGAGCCGCCCACAGGGCGACTGCTCTTTATCCCTCCCTCAAGGGTGGAGCCAGCGGCGGAGCCCACACAGGCCCCAACATGCTACATCATAGGTAATACCTTACAATGGTCCATAGGTGGAGCCCACATGGGCAACAACGTAATACAGATATGCACATGGTGAATTGTTACAGCAATACATTCACCACACACAGTAAGCAGTCTAGGCCAAAACATTGTGGGCTGGATTCTCCGATTTTGAGACTAAGTGCCGATGCCAGCGTGGAAACCGTGGCATTTAACGACAGAAACAACGACGCAACAGCTGCACAGATTCAGCTACTTTAAATGGTCTAGCACCATGGCCACATGGAACACAATTGATTCCAGGGAAAATGGTGCCGGATTCGCCGAGTCCGTGATTGGCACACTTGAGGCTCACATGCCGCAGCCGCGAAACGGTCCTTCCCCCCACACACACGGTCCCAGTCAACAAGATGGCTGGTTGGGCACGTCAGTTGGGCACTTCAGTGAAGAGGATCCTGGGGCATCCTCTGGTGCGCACCACACAGCTACTCCGGTACATCAGGTGGAGGTAGGTACTCCCGAGGGGCTGGACAGTAGGAGGGTGGGCCGTCCCCAGGAACTAGCTGCGGTCCAGGTGGGTTTCCGGCTTCCGGAACGGACAGACCCATCTATTGTGGAGATGCAGTCGCAGAGCCAGGGACTATACGAGGGATTGTCAGGGAGCATCCATTATCTGCAGTGCATTTGGAGGAGCCCGACCGTCTGTAGGAGCAGGAGGTGGTACCGACCATGCCTGCCACCCAGGCCAATACCGCACAGGTGGCATCCATGGTGGAGGCGTTGGGGGCAAGGGTTTTGGCTATGGATCAGCATGTCCAAGGCCTGGGGCATTCTGTGCAGGTGGTGGCCGAGGCCCAGGACAGGGGTGCCATCTCACAGGCAGCCATGTGCCAGAGCCACCTGGACAACGCAGTGGCGCTCCTGAGCTTGGCCCAGTCACAGCAGGCCATGGTAGAGAGCATCAGTGGCATTGCCCAGGTGCTGGCTGCCATGGCACAGACACAAGGGGGTGACCCAGTCCTAGAGGGAGATAGCGCAATCTGGCTGATGTGGCAGAGACCCAGAAGGTGGTGGCACAGTAACAGCGTAATGTGGTGCAGTCCCAGACTGACGTGGTCCACTCCCTGTGCTCCATGACCGCAAGCATGCAGACCCTGGTCGAGGCGAGAGTTGGCCTCTAGGGCTGGCAGGGTGCCTCAGGGGATAGCTCGGCTCACACCCCTGTCCCAGGGACCATCGAGCACCCCGAGGGAGGAGGAGGTGATGGTGACTCCTGCAGGGCTCGCCCCAGAAGATAGCCGCCAACGGTGAACCAGGTCGCAGGGCGGGAATCACAGTAGGTCGCCTCCACTCCTGATGTATCTGGGGATGCACCTCCTCCTCTCCTGATGTATTGTCTGGGGATCCACCTAGACGTAGCGTTAGGGCCTGAAAGGCCAGAAAGTTAAACACCAGTTGAGTTGGCACGGGTGCAGGGCACAATGTAGCGACTGGGGCTAGGACGTGTGTTTGTATATATTTGTTCACATGAAACACCTGTTCACACTGTTACAACCCGCTTCGGTGATCTGTCAGATGGGTGTGAGGGGTGGTCTGGTCTGCACTGGCCAGAGAGGGTGCGTGGGAGTGTGCGGAGGGAATGGGCGGACATTGTGGGTGGGCTGGGCTCCCCACCTCTGCCACCCGAGGGATTTTATGGGACCGTGTGATGGAATGATCAGCTCACATGCAGGGATCACCAAAGTGGACGGTGGAAAGTGCTACCGTGGGCAGGGGTCAGACGTTGTCAAACGATGTGGAGCACCAGAGCTCATTGCAGAGCGGGTTGTCATCATCCTCCATCCCATGGACCAGACCCGCTGTTACTGCCAACCCAGGGCCCACACCCTGTCGTGCAGCAGATATGTATCACGGAGAGGGTTGCAGAAGGCGGGGCGAGGGAGATAGATGTGGGGCGGGATTCTCCCGCAATTGGCAGGATGGCCTGCCGCCAAGAACGGCGCGAACCACTCCGGCGTCGGGCCACCCGGAAGTTGCGGAATCCTCCGCAGTTCCGGGGCTAGGCCGGCGCTGGAGGGATTGTAGCCGCGCCAACCGGCGCCCAAGGGCCGGTGTTGTCCCGCAGAACAGCCGGCATGTTCTTGCGCATGCGCGGGGGTTTCTTCTCCGCGCCGGCCATGGCGGAGCCCTGAGGACAGCGCGGAAGGAAGGAGTGCCCCCACGCCCCCCCGAGGACTCTACTAGACGGCCTACCAGCCAGGTCCCGTCGTGTGGCACCATGTCCATTTCACACCGGCAGGACTGGCCAGGAACTGACGGCCGCTCCGCCCATCGGGGCATGGAGAATTGCCAGGGGGGCCGCTGCCAAAGGGCCCCGACCAGCGTGGCGTAAATCCCGCCCCCCCCCCCCCCCCCCCGAGAGCACCCTGTCCTGTATTATGTGTGGCCGTAGCCGCGGGAATTCCACCACCTGCCGTCTGGCAAACGCCCTTACCTGTAAGTACCTGAAGGTGTTCCCCGGGGGGGAGCCCGTACTTCTCCTCCAGCTCACCCAGGCTCGCGAACTTCCCGTCCACAAACAGGTCCCCTAACTTTCGTATCCCTGCCCTGTGCCACCCCGCAATGGAGTCCCCGCCGCGGCCCCCACTTCCCCCCTGTGCCGCCTCCACTGCCCCCAAATTTTGAGGGCAGCCACCACCACCGGGCTCGTGGTATACCTCCTTGGAGGGAGCGGCAGTGGCGCCGTTGCCAGCGCCCCCAGACTCGTACCCACACAAGACGCCGTCTCCTTTGTCCCTCATAAAGTCCGTTGCCTCCTCTGGTGTGTCGAAATAAAGCTTCCGTTTCTGGAAAGTCACCCACAGGCGGACTGCTTGGTATAATACCCCAGATTTCACCCTTAATCCAGTTGAACCCGGCGTCCTCTTCGCCAACTCCGCACCCAGGTCTTGGTAGACCTGTAGCTCACTGCCTTCCCAGGTACTCTTGGTCTGCCTCGCCCATCGTAGGATTTTTTTCTTATCCGAAAAGCGATGCAGCCGCACCACCATTGCCATTGGCAGCTCCTCCTCAGCACCCTGTGCGCTCGGTCCACTTTGAGAGGCTGAATAAAGGCCCTCTCCCCCTTCACCTTCTCCAGCATACTCGCCACATGTACAGCGGCCGCTGCACCTTCAATAGAATAGAATTACTGCAATGCAGAAGGAGGCCATTCGGCCCATTAGGTCTGCATCAACCTTCTGAAAGAGGACCCTACCTAGGGTCAGGCCTCCACCCATCCCCACCTAACCTTTTGGACACTAAGGGCCAATATTGCATGGCCAATCCACCTAACCTGCATATCTTTGGACTGTGACAACCGGAGCACCCGGAGGAAACCCACGCAGACACGGGGAGAAAATGCAACTCCACCCAGACAGTCACCCAAGGCTGGAATTGAACCTAGGACCCTGATACTGTGAGGCAGCAGTGCTGACCACTGTGCCACCGTGCTGCTTCTCGGCGACGGGTAAAGTAACACGGCTACCCAGAACATACAGAATAAACAAATAAGGAGCAAAGGTAAGCCATTTAGCCCCTCAAACCTGCTGCTCTGCTATTTAATATCATTGCTGATCTGATGATACCCTCAAACTTGGTCCTGCCTCCCCCGATAACTTTTCACCTCCCTGCTTATCAAGAATCTCTCTGCCTCTGCCTTTTAAATATTCAAAGGTTCTGCTTCCACTGCCTTTTCAGGAAGAGTTCCCAAGACTCACGACCCTCAGTGAAAATATTTTGCCTCATCTCTGTTTTAAATGAGCGACCTCTTACTTTTAAACAGTGACCCCCTAGTTCTAGATTCTCTCACAAAAGGAAACATCCTCGCTACATCTTCCCTGTCATGAACCCTCAGGATCAAGTGTTCCAATTTGCCTCTTATTCTGCTGAACTCCAGCGGATACAAGCCTAGCCTGTCCAACTCTTCCTAAGACAAACCTCCCATTCCAGGTATTAGTCCAGTAAACCATCCCTGAACTGCATCCAATTTACATCCTTCCTTAAATAAAATGACCAATGCCGTACACCAAAAGTGGTCTCACTCGTGTTCTGCACATCTGAAGCATAACCTCCCTACTTTTGTATTCAATTCCCCTCGCAATAAAACATTCTATTAGCTTTCCGAATTACTTGCTGCACCTGGATAATGATCTTTTGTGATTTGTGCACTAGGACCGCCCAGATCCTTCCACATCTCAGAGCTCTGCAATTTCTCACCATTTAGATAATAAGCTTCTTTTGTATTCTTCCTGTTAAAATGGACAATTTCACATTTTCCCACATCATATTGCCAGCTCTTTTTCCACTCAATTAACCTATTTATATCCACCTGCAACCTCCTTATGTCCTCTTCACAACTTACTTTCCTACCTATCTTTGTGTCATCAGAAAATTTGGCAACCATCATTTCAATCCCTTCATCCAGGTCACTTCCATAAATTGTAAACAGTTGAGGTCCAATCACTGATCCTTGTGGCACACCATATGCTATATCTCCTCAACCTATCTTACCGAGCTACTAAAAATAGAATCAAAAAAGCTAAGATGAACTACGAAAGGAAACTAGCAGAAGACTGATTCCTTGGATTGCAGGACTGATATACGAGGAGAGATTGAATCAATTAGGATTGTATTCGCTGGAGTTCAGAAGAATGAGGGGAGATCTCATGGAAACCTATGAATTTTTAACTACTGGACAGGGTCGATGCAGAAAGGATGTTCCTGATGGTGGGTGTGTCCAGAACCAGGGGGCACAGTCTGAGGATATGGGGAAGACCATTAAGGACATTAAGGGGAGAAAATTCTTCACCCAGAGATTGGTGAGCCTCTTGGAATCCATTACTACAGGAAGTAGTTGATTCCAAAACATTGCATGGTTTCAAGAAGCAGTTAGATATAGCACTTAGGGCAAAGGGGATCACAGGATATGGGGGAAAGCGGGATTAGGCTATTGAGTTGGACAATCAGCCATGATCATAATGAATGGCGGAGCCGGCTTGAAGGGCCGAATGGCCTCCTCCTGCTCCTATTTTTTCTATGTTTCTATAAACAATGACACCAAGAACTTCTGTAAGTATATAACGAGGAAGAGAATAGCTAAAGTAAATGCTGGTCCTTTAGAATTAGAGGATGATACTGGTGAGGTATGGGGAACACAGGGATGGCAGAGGCACTGAAGGAATATTTTGCCTGTCTTCACAGTAGAGGATACAAATAATTTCCCCAAAACTGCAGTTACTGCAGATGAACTTAGTGCAATAACTATCACTAGGGAGATGGTATTGAATAAACTAATGGGACTAAAGGCAGATAAGTCTCTGGTACCTGATGGCCTGTACCGTAGGGAATTAAAGGAGGTGGCAGCAGAGATAGTGGATGCATTGGTTATGATATTTCAAATTCCCTAGATTCTGGTAAGGTCCCGGTGGATTGGAAACATGCTAATCTAACTCAAAAAGGGAGAAAGGAAAAATGTAGGAAACTACAGACCGGTTAGCTTGACCTTTAGGTTGGGGAGTTGCTGGAATCAATCATTGAGGAGCTAACTGAACATTTGGAAAGACAAAGTTCAATCACCATTGTCAGCATGGTTTTATGAAGGGTAGGTCATGCTTGAGAAACTTGCCTGAGTTCTTTGAGGACGTAACCAGCAAGGTGGATAATGGGGAACATGTGGATGTGGTATATCTAGACTTCCAGAAGGCATTTGACATAAAAGATTGATTCGGAAGGTGAGATTGCAGGAGGTTGCGGGTAGAGTACTAGATTGGATTCAGGATTGCCTGACTGACAGAAAGCAGAGGGTCAGGTTAATGGGTCCTTCTCTGGCTGGTGAACTGTAACGAGCAGGGTGCCGCAGGGGTCAGTCCTCGTACCTCAACTGTTTACAATCTACAAGCAGAGACAGGGTGCAACATAGAGAAATGTGTGGATGATATTAAAATATGTGGGAAAGCAGGCAGTGAAGAGGAGAAACAGATTTTACAGACAGATTATTGATAGGCTACGAGATTAGGCCAAAATTTGGCAGATGGAGTTTAATGTGGATATGTGTGAGGTTATCCATTCTGGCCAAAAAAATAGGCAATTTATTATCTAAACGGAAAGCAGATTCAAAATGCGTCTGGGCAGAGTGATCTGGTTGTCTTTGTTCATGGATTGCAGAAAGTCTGTATGCAGATACAAAATGTAATAAGAAAGGCAAATGGAATGTTAGTGTTTATTGCAAAAATGACTGGAGTATTGGAGAGGAGTAGAGGAGTATTGCTGCAATTGTTGGTGCGACCACATCTGGAGTATTGTGTCCAGTTTTTATCTCCTTATCTGAGGAAGGATATGATGTGGAGATGCCGGCGTTGGACTGGGGTGAGCACAGTACGAAGTCTTACAACACCAGGTTAAAGTCCAACAGGTTTGTTTCGATGTCACTAGCTTTCGGAGCGCTGCTCCTTCCTCAGGTGAATGCAGAGGTATGTTCCAGAAACACATATATAGACAGATTCAAAGATGCCAAACAATGCTTGGAATGCGACCATTAGCAGGTGATTGAATCTTTACAGATCCAGAGATGGGGTAACCCCAGGTTAAAGAGGTGTGAATTGTGTCAAGCCAGGACAGTTGGTAGGATTTCGCAGGCCAGATGGTGGGGGATGAATGTAATGCGACATGAATCCCAGGTCCCGGTTGAGGCCGCACTCATGTGTGCGGAACTTGGCTATAAGTTTCTGCTTGGCAATTCTGCGTTGT
This sequence comes from Scyliorhinus torazame, assembly GCF_047496885.1. Lineage (NCBI taxonomy): Eukaryota > Metazoa > Chordata > Chondrichthyes > Carcharhiniformes > Scyliorhinidae > Scyliorhinus > Scyliorhinus torazame. The sequence continues at coordinate 46,811,091 of NC_092713.1, read as the reverse complement.
TGCGCGTCCTGAAGGCCGCCTTGGAGAACGCTTACCCGGAGATCAGAGGCTGAATGCCCTTGACTGCTGAAGTGTTCCCCGACTGGAAGGGAACATTCCTGCCTGGTGATTGTTGCGCGATGTCCGTTCATTCGTTGTCGCAGCGTCTGCATGGTCTTGCCAATGCACCACGCTTCAGGACATCCTTTCCTGCAGCGTATGAGGTAGACAACGTTGGCCGAGTCGCACGAGTATGTACCACGTACCTGGTGGGTGGTGTTCTCACGTGTAATAGTGGTATCCATGTCGATGATCTGGCACGTCTTGCAGAGATTGCCATGGCAGGGTTGTGTGGTGTCGTGGTCACTGTTCTGAAGACTGGGTAGTTTGCTGCAAACAATGGTTTGTTTGAGATTGCGCGGTTGTTTGAAGGCAAGTAGTGGGGGTGTGGGGATGACCTTGGCAAGATGTTCATCGTCATCAATGACGTGTTGAAGGCTGTGAAGAAGATGACGTAGTTTCTCCGCTCCGGGGAAGTACTGGACGACGAAGGGTATTCTGTCGGTTGTGTCCCATGTTTGTCTTCTGAGGAGGTTGGTGCGGTTTTTCGCTGTGGCGCGTTGCAACTGTCGATCGATGAGTCGAGTGTCATATCCCGTTCATACGAGGGCATCTTTCAACGTCTGTAGATGTCTGTTACGCTCCTCCTCGTCTGAGCAGATCCTGTGTATACGGAGCGCTTGTCCATAGGGGATGGCTTCTTTAATGTGTTTAGGGTGGAAGCTGGAGAAGTGGAGCATCGTGAGGTTATCCGTGGGTTTGCGGTAAAGCGAAGTGCTGAGGTGACCGTCCTTGATGGAGACGAGTGTGTCCAAGAATGCAACTGATTTTGGAGAGTAGTCCATGGTGAGTCTGATGGTTGGATGGAACTTATCAATGTCATTGTGTAGTCGTTTCAGTGATTCTTCGCCGTGGGTCCAAAGGAAAAAAATGTCATCGATGTATCTGGTGTATAACGTCGGTTGAAGGTCCTGTGCGGTGAGTAGGTCCTGTTCAAACTTGTGCATGAAGATGTTGGCGTATTGGGGTGCGAATTTGATCTCCATGGCTGTTCCGTGCGTCTGGATGAAGAACTTGTTGTCGAAGGTGAAGACTTTGTGATCCAGAATGAAGCGGATGAGTTGCAGAATTGCGTCTGGAGATTGGCAGTTGTCGGTGTTGAGTACTGAGGCTGTTGCAGCAATGCCGTCGTCATGGGGGATGCTGGTGTAGAGTGCCGAGACGTCCATTGTGACGAGGAATGTTCCTGGTTCAACTGGTCCATGGTTGCTGAGTTTCTGCAGGAAGTCCGTAGTGTCGCGACAGAAGCTGGGCGTACCTTGTACGATGGGTTTCAAGATGCCCTCGATGTAGCCAGAGAAGTTCTCACACAAGGTCCCATTGCCTGAAACGATAGGGCGGCCTGGTGTGTTGGCCTTATGTATTTTCGGGAGGCAGTAGAGATCTCCGATGCGGGGAGTACGTGGGATGAGAGCACGTAGGGTGCTCTGAAGATTTGGATCCAAGGTCTTGATCAGTCTGTTAAGTTGGCGGATGTGTTCCTTGGTCGGATCTGCGGGTAACTGTCTGTAGTGTTCTTGGTTGTTCAGTTGTCGGTATACTTCTTTGCAGTAGTCCGTTCTGTTCAGTACAACAGTGGCCCCTCCTTTGTCTGCTGGTTTGATGACGATGCTGCAGTTGGTCTTGAGAGCGCGGATGGCATTGCGTTGTGCTTGGGTGACGTTCGGGGCTGTCTTGTGAATGCGACTGATGAATCTGGCGTTGACGCGACTCCTGACGGCTTGAGCATACATGTCGAGTCTAAGGCAGCGGCCTTCCGGAGGGGTCCAATTCGACTCTTTCCTCTTCGGTTGCCGCACCGCAGATCTCTCGGTCTGCTGTTCCGGTTCATTGATAGTCTGCTGGGGTTCGCTGTTGGCCTCTTGGGGTGTGGAAGAATTCCCGGAGCCTCATTCGCCTGATGAATTCCTCCGTGTCTGCCGCAAGACTGATGGGGTCCATTTTGGTGGTGGTGCAGAAATTGAGCCCTCTGCTGAGGACTTTGATTTTGTCTGGTTGAAGGGTGTAGTCTGACAAGTTGACAATAGATTTCCCTGTATTATTTTCGACTGTGGCACCGGGGGTGGCTTGGTTGCTGCTGGTGGTGATGCCGAGTTTCTCAAGCTTTCTGTTCTTGGTGTGCATAGTATTGTTGTCTCATCTGTTTGGCGGTGTTCCGCCAAAGGATATGGTGGCAATGGAAGTAGTTCAGAGGTTCATCAGATTGATTCTGGGGATGAAGGGGTTGACGTATGAGGAGAGATTAAACAGTTTGAGCTTTTACTCGCTGGATTTTAGAAGGATGAGAAGGGATCTAATGGAGGTGTATAAAATACTAAAAGGGATTGATAAAGTAAATGTAGACCAAATGTTTCCCCCTTGTGGGACAATCTAGAATAAGAGGTCACAGATATAAGTTGAGAGGCGGTAGATTTAAAACTGAGATGAGGAGACAATACGTCTCACAGAGGGTGGTGAATTTGTGGAACTCGTTGCCCCATAGTGCGGTGGAGTCCAAATCATTAAATGGTTTCAAGAGAGAGATATATTTCTGATTTTAGAAAAACAGGTTAAAGGGATAGGGGGAACAGGCAGGGAGGTGGCTTTGAGACCAGGAAGTGATCAGCTATGATCTGATTGAATGGCGGAGCAGGCTCCAAGGGCTGAATTGCCAACTTCTGCTCCTAATTCCTATGTCCTAACTTGAAAAAGACCCATTTATGAATACTCTCTGCTTCCTGTTAGCCAGCCAATCTTCTATTCATGTCGATATGTTATCACCTATAATATGAGTTTTTAGTTTGTGCAATAGCCTTTGATATGGCACTGTATTAAATGCCTTCTGGAAATCTAAGTACAGTACATCCACTGTTTCCCCATTATCTACAGCACATGTTACTTCCTCAAAGAACTACAATAAAGACCACAATGTTTAAATTGATTAAACATGATTTCTCTTTCACAAAACCATGTTGACTTTGCCTAATTACCTTGAGCTTATCCAAGTGCCCTGCTATAATTTATTTAATAATATAGTTTCTAACTCAGCTAACTGGCCTGTAATTTCCCACTTTCTGTCTCCCTCCCTTTTTGAATAATGGAGTTACATTTACTATCTTCCAATCTAATGGGACGTTCCCCGAGTCTACTGAAGTTTGGAAAATTAAAAGTAATGCATCAACTATCTCACTAGACACTTCTTTTAAGACCCCAGTATGAAGTCCATCAGGACCCAGGCTCTTGTGAGCCAGCAGCTCCAACGATTTACTTGAATAAAACAAAAACCCTCACAACCTCGAGTTGTAGAAGATGGTGTTGAAACACCGGAGCGTGTTGAAGGTTCCATTCCTGGCTGCCTGCTTCTTGCAATGTGGCTGTGCCCATGTGCAGCAGTGCAAATACTCACTGCACAGCATCAACATTACACATGCATTTGGACTCGAGTAGCCTGCCTTGTGTTCGGTAATCGGAATGATTTGTAAACGGACAAAACATTGATGTTAATGTTTATCTATATACAGTATTTAAAAATAACCTGTACAGCTTTAATATGGTTAGGGAACAGGAGGGAATTAATTGCATAAGCAGTAAAATGAGTAAAACAGAGTGTCTGCATTTGTAAGATCAAGGGGGGGGGGAGCTGGGGAGGGTGCGCAAAGGAGGGGAGCTGGGGAGGGGGTGTGTAGGAGGGGAGTTGGGGAGGGGGTGTGAAGGAGGGGAGTATTGGACGTGGGGGGGAGCTGGGGAGGGTGTGTGAAGGGGGGGAGCTGGGGAGGGGGTGTGAAGGAGGGGAGCTGGGGATGTGGAGGGGATCTGGGGAGGGGGTGTGAAGGAGGGGAGCTGGGGATGTGGAGGGGATCTGGGGAGGGGGTGTGAAGGAGGGGAGCTCGGGACGCGGAGGGGAGCTGGGGAGAGAGGGTGAAGGAGGGGAGCTGGGGAGAAGGTGTGAAGGAGGGGAGCTCGGGACGCGGGTGTGAAGGAGGGGAGCTGGGATGTGGAGGGGAGCTGGGGAGGGGGTGCGAAGGAGGACGTTCGGGACGTGGACGGGAGCTGGGGTGGTGGTGTGAAGGAGGGGAGTTCGGGATGTGGAGGGGAGCTGGGGAGGGGTTGTGAAGGAGGGGAGTTCGGGACGTGGAGGGGAGCTGGGGTGGGGGTGTGACGGAGGGGGGTTCGGGACGTGGAGGGGAGCTGGGGAGGGGGTTGTAAAGGAGGGGAGCTGGGGATGTGAAGGAGAGCCCGGGGGTGTGGAGGAGGGAACTGGGGGGGGGTGCGCAAAGAAGAGGAGCTGGGGAGGGTGCGCAAAGGAGGGGAGCTTGGGAGAGGGTGCATAAGAGGAGAGCTGGGGATGTGGAGGGGAGCTGGGGAGGGGGTGTGAAGGAGGGGAGCTCGGGACGCGGATGGGAGCTGGGGAGGGGGTGTGAAGGAGGGGAGCTGGGGAGGGGGTGTGAAGGAGGGGAGCTGAGGAGGGGGTGTGAAGGATGGGAGCTGGGGTTGTGGAGGGGAGCTGGGGAGGGGGTGTGAAGGAGGGGAGCTGGGGATGTGGAGGGGAGCTGGGGAGGGGGTGTGAAGGAGGGGAGCTCGGGACGTGGACAGGAGCTGGGAGGGCGTGTGAAGGATGGGAGCTGGGGATGTGGAGGGGAGCTGGGGAGGGGGTGTTGAAGGAGGGGAGCTGGGGAGGGGGTGTGAAGGAGGGGAGCTCGGGACGCGGACGGGAGCTGGGGAGGGTGTGTGAAGGAGGGGAGTTCGGGACATGGAGGGGAGCTGGGGAGGGGGTGTGAAGGAGGGAAGTTCGGGACGTGGAGGGGAGCTGGGGAGGGGTGCGAAAGAGGGGAGCTGGGGAGGGGGCGCAAAGGAGAGGAGCTGGGGAGGGGGGTGTGAAGGAGGGGAGTTCGGGACGTGGAGGGGAGCTGGGGAGGGGTGCGAAGGAGGGGAGCTGGGGAGGGGGCACACAGGAGAGGAGCTGGGGAGGGGTGCGAAGGAGAGGAGCTGGGAGGGGATGTGAAGGAGGGGAGCTGGGGAGAGGGTGCATAAGAGGGGAGCTGGGGAGAGGGTGCATAAGAGGGGAGCTGGGGAAGTGAGATATGTGAGGGGCACGAGGGAGGAGAGGTGGGGGATGAGCGAGATGGGGATGACGATAGGGAAATTGGGGATGGCAGAAGATGGGGAGATTGGGGGGATGAATGAGGGGAGATGGCGGGGACGAAGGAAGGGAGGGGAGGTGGGGATGAAGGAGGGGGTAGGGGGGATGAAGGGGGGAGGGGAGGTGGGGATGAAGGAGGGGGGATGAAGGAGGGGAGGTGGGGATGAAGGAGGGGGGATGAAGGAGGGGGAGGGGGATGAGGGAGGGGGGATGAAGGAGGGGAGGGGAGATGGGGATGAAGGAGATGGGGAGAGTGGATGAAGGAGGGGGGATGAAGGAGGGGGAGGGGGGATGAAGGAGGGGGAGGGTGGATGAAGGAGGGGAGGGGAGGTGGAGATGAAGGAGAGGGGGTAGGGGGGGATGAAGGAGGGGAGGTGGGGGGATGAAGGAGGGGGGAGGGTGGATGGAGGGGGGTAGGGGGGATGAAGATGGGGAGGTGGGGATGAAGGAGGGGGGTAGGGGGGATGAAGGAGGGGAGGGGAGGTGGGGATGAAGGAGGGAGAGGGGGAGATGAAGGAGGGGGATGAAGGAGGGGGTAGGGGGGATGAAGGAGGGGAGGTGGGATGAAGAGAGGGGGAGGGGGATGAAGGAGGGGGGATGAAGGAGGGTGTAGGGGGGATGAAGGAGGGGAGGGGAGGTGGGATGAAGGAGGGGGATGAAGGAGGGGAGGGGAGGTGGGGATGGGGATGAAGGAGGGGGGATGAAGGAGGGGGTAGGGGGGATGAAGGAGGGGAGAGGAGGTGGGGATGAAGGAGGGGGGATGAAGGAGGAGAGGGGAGGTGGGGATGAAGGAGGGGGGGGGTAGGGGGGATGAAGGAGGGGAGGGGAGGTGGGGGGGATGAAGGAGGGGGTAGGGGGGATGAAGGAGGGAGGGGAGGTGGGATGAAGGAGGGGGGTAGGGGGGATGAAGGAGGGGGGTAGGGGGGATGAAGGAGGGGAGGGGAGGTGGGGGGATGAAGGAGGGGAGGGGAGGTGGGGATGAAGGAGGGGGGTAGGGGGGATGAAGGAGGTGAGGGGAGGTGGGGGGATGAAGGAGGGAGGTGGGGGATGAAGGAGGGGAGGTGGGGGATGAAGGAGGGGGAGGGTGGATGAAGGAGGGGGGTAGGGGGGATGAAGGAGGGGAGGTGTGGGGGGGGGAGGTAGGGATGAAGGAGGGGGGTAGGGGAGATGAAGGAGGGGAGGGGAGGTGGGGGGGGGATGAAGGAGGGGAGGGGAGGTGGGGATGAAGGAGGTGGGTAGGGGGGATGAAGGAGGGGAGGGGAGGTGGGGGATGAAGGAGGGGAGGAGAGGTGGGGAGGGGAGGGGAGGTGGGGAGGGGAGGGGAGGTGGGGATGAAGGAGGGGGTAGGGGGGATGAAGGAGGGGAGGGGAGGTGGGGGGATGAAGGAGGGGAGGGGAGGTGGGATGAATGAGGAGGGGAGGGGGGATAAAGGAGGGGGGATGAAGGAGGGGGTAGGGGGGATGAAGGAGGGGAGGGGAGGTGGGGATGAAGGAGGGGAGGGGAGGTGGGGATGAAGGAGGGGGGATGAAGGAGGGGAGGGGAGGTGGGGATGAAGGAGGGGGGATGAAGGAGGGGAGAGGAGGTGGGGATGAAGGAGGGGAGGGGAGGTGGGGATGAAGGAGGGGGGAGGGGGGATGAAGGGGGATGAAGGAGGGAGGGAGGAAGGAGGGGAGACTGCAGGGTGAGGTGAAGGATGGGAGAGGGACAGTGAGGATTAACTGCCTGTGAATCTGGTTCCCTCCTGCAGCAGCTGCCGTTTACAGGCGGATGGAGCCGGCACCGCCCACGTGACGGCCGCTGGCAGATTCCACCTCCCGCGTGCTGGGCGCCAACAGCTGGTGCGCATGTCAGGAGGACAACTTCCATCATGCACCGCAGGCCGGACCCCTCTGTCCGGCCCTGCTGCTTGGGCTGCCGAGAAGACAGCTGCTGTTGGTGTGGCTACCCCTGCCCAGCAGAGGGCCAGGCTACCGTTGCACTAATTGCTGCCATGCTGCAGTCAAGGCTGACAGCAGGGATGTTGACATCAAAGTGGGTAACGCCATTGTACATGAAAGTACTTCTGAAAAGTTGGAAATGACTTTTGAAAGTGGTGAAATCTAGTTTTCAGAACAACTCCTCTGACAACAAACCTTCCACTGCGGTTGGCCACAAAGTTTGCAATTACACTCTTTAAAGGTTTTCCCAGCCTGCTAGTTTCATTGTGCAATGGGGCCCTGCTGTGCTTCCACCTCCCTGCCCCTGGCAAGCTCCTCAGAGCCCAGGAAACCCCCCACGATGGTTGCTGAAGCCAAAAACACTGATGTGTTAAATCCTCAGTTTCCACATATTAATGTTGAGTTTGTTACTCTCTTTGCTTAGTGTAAACTAATCGCATCTCTTAAATTTCCATTCTTTTAGTTTCAACAGAAAATTTACCGTCATTGTCACCTTTCTACAAACGCTTCCTGCAAAGCCCACCCAGCGCCCCCCCACCCCCCCAAAGGCCTTTGGCAGTTAAAAGTCTGCTCAGTGGGCCTTCTGGGACAGTGCTGTCTGTGGACCTTGAATAGGAGATAGATTTAGGCAGGGCAGGATTAGAGAATGATGAGATTAGAAGCAAGACCCTTGTTAGTGCGTGGCTCATTGAAGAAAAATTACGAAAGCTTTGGAAATGGGAACCGCTACTACAAAAGCAATAGAGATACAGAGACGGAGATAAAGGGATAAAGCTTTTGCAGGAAGAAAGAGCAGTGAAAATTTGGAAAGAGATGGCTTAATTGGTTGTTCATGGATTTATCATCAAGAGACAGGAAAGGTAGTCTTAGCACCATACAACATTGAAATGAACCTTGTTAGGTGACCATAATTGTTCATTTATGGTTGAAACTAAAATATTGGATGACTGGAAATCCAGGAGACAAAATTAGTTTACAGTGCATAAGGGGAGTAAGAAATGCAATCCATCAGATTGCAGGGTTGCAGTCTCAACGGAAATAAGGTGGAAGAAGGGAGAGAAACTCAGAAGAAAGAGCCAAAGAGGATCAGAAAGTCTGCTAACAGAAGGGCACAGGCAGTGTAAGTAGAACTCAGCATTGCTTATCACCAGAGGAGGGAGCTGAGGATAACTCAGAGTTAAAGACTCAGCTGATGAAAAGCTGCCCTTCTTGTGAGCAATGAGGGATGGACAACAAATGTTGGCCTTGCCAGCGATGTTCGCATCCCAGGAATGAACAAAGAAACCTCCAGGGAAGAAGTGGGATTCGAAAAGGAAATTGGTGAAAATGTGAAAGGGTAGAGGAATCTGGCATTATTGATGCAGATCGATCTGCTGCATATTTTCATTGTTGGTACTTTTCATTTCAGATGTTTAACATTTGAAACTTGTGTTTAATTTAGAAAATTGTACAATAGGTATGTGCTAATGAAACAGGGATTCACTTGTCTGCATGCAAAATAAGTTTTTTGGAGTGCTGAATGACATATCAATCTAGATAGCCATCCAGTTTAATAGCTTCAAACAAGGCTGGGGAAGGATTCTCCGACCCCCCCGCCAGGTCAGAGAATCGTCGGGGGGGGGGGGGGGGGGGGGGGGCGGCGGCGGCAGCGTGAATCCCATCCCCGCTGGCCGCCAAATTCTCCGGCACCGGACATTTGGTGGGGGAGGGAATCGTGCCGCGCCAGTCGGCGGGCCCCCCCCGGCGATTCTCCGGCCCGCGATGGGCAGAAGTCCCACTCCTGTAATGCCGGTCCCGTGAATTAAATCACCTCCCTTACCGGCGGGACCAGGCGGCGCGAGCGGGCTCCGGGGTCCCGGGGGGGGGTGCCCCCACGATGCCTGGCCCGTGATTGGGGCCCACCGATCCGCGGGCGGGCCTGTGCCATGGGGGCACTCTTTCCCCTCCGCATCGGCCATAGCCTCCGCGATGGCCGACGCGGAGGTGACCCCCCCTGTGCATGCGTGGGGATGACGTCAGCAGCCGTTGACGCTCCTGCGCATGCGCGGACTTCCGCCGGCCGGCGGAGTCCCTTCGGCCCCAGCTGCCATGGCACCAAAGGCCTTCCACGCCAGCCGGCGGGACGGCAACCACTCCGGCGCCGGGACCCCCCGCCTTGCCGGGTAGGGGAGAATGGGGGCGGGATTCTCCCCTACCCGGTGGGGCGGGGGGTCCCGGCAGGTGGAGGGGGAGTTGTGGAATCCTTGTGGAAGGCATGTCCACGTGTACTGCTGACTTTTAAAAGTGAAGGCAAATTTGCATTGGCACGCTTTTGCCAATGGAATGGACCAGAATCCATTTCTTTTTAAAAAATATATATTTTATTAAAGTTTTTCGATCAAAAAGAATTTTCCATTTTTACAACTTTGTAACAAAATGTACATTGACCGTTATTTAAACAATATATTAAACTAACAACAAATGCAGAAAAAGAACAAGAAAAGAGAAATAATAATACTGAAAAAATAAACATAAACAACTAGGATGGAAAGAGAAAAAAAAACCCAAACACCGAATACCCCCCCCCCCCTCCTGGGTTGCTGCTGCTGTCGTTCCTGTTTTCACTTATCGCTCTGCGAGATAGTCAAGGAACGGTTGCCACCGCCTGGTGAACTCTTGAGCCGAACCTCTTAGTGCGTATTTTATTTGCTCCAATTTTATAAACCCTGCCATGTCGTTTATCCAGGCCTCCACGCCCGGGGGTTTGGCTTCTTTCCACATAAGTAGAATCCTTCGCCGGGCTACTAGGGACGCAAAGGCCAAAACATCGGCCTCTCTCGCCTCCTGCACTCCCGGCTCTTCTGCAACCCCAAATATAGCTAACCCCCAGCTCGGTTCGACCCGGACCCCCACCACCTTTGAGATCACTCTTGCCACACCCACCCAGAACCCATGCAATACCGGACATGACCAAAACATGTGAGTGTGGTTCGCCGGGCTTCCCGCGCACCTCCCGCACCTATCCTCCACTCCAAAAAATCTACTCAGCCTTGCTCCCGTCATATGCGCCCTGTGTAGAACCTTGAATTGGATCAGGCTAAGCCTGGCACACGAGGACGAGGAATTTACCCTACTTAGGGCATCTGCCCACAGCCCCTCCTCAATCTCTTCCCCCAGCTCCTCCTCCCATTTACCCTTCAGCTCCTCTACCATCGTCTCCCCCTCGTCTCTCATTTCCCTATATATATCGGACACTTTACCTTCACCGACCCATGCCCCCGAAATCACTCTGTCCTGGACCCCTTGCGCCGGGAGCTGCGGAAATTCCCTCACCTGTTGCCTCGCAAATGCCCTCACTTGCATATATCGGAAGGCATTCCAGGTGGCAACCCGTATTTTTCTACCAATGCTCCCAAACTCGCGAACGTTCCGTCCAAGAACAAGTCCTTCAACTTCCCAATTCCTGCTCGCTGCCAGATTGGAATCCCCCATCTATCCTCCCCGGGAAGAACCTGTGATTGTTCCTTATCGGGGACCACACCGAGGCACCCGGCACTCCCCTATGTCGTCTCCACTGCCCCCAAATCTTCAAAGTCGCCCCCACTACTGGGTTTGTGGTGTATTTGTTCGGGGGAACGGTAATGGTGCCGTCGCCAGTGCTTTTAACTTGTTCCCTTACAGGACGCCATCTCCAGCCTTTTCCACGCCGCCCCTTCTTCTTCCCTCATCCACTTACATATCATGGACACGTTGGCGGCCCAATAATAGTCACTCAGACTCGGCAGTGCCAGTCCCCCTCTGTCCCTACTGCGCTGCAGGAACCCCCTCTTTACCCTCGGGGTCTTTCCAGCCCACACAAAGTTCATAATACTCCTGTCCACTTTCTTGAAAAAGGCCTTTGTAATCAGTATGGGGAGGCACTGAAACACGAAAAGAAACCTCGGAGGACCACCATTTTAACCGCCTGTACTCTGCCCGCCAATGACGGGCACCATGTCCCACCTCTTAAGTCCTCCTCCACCTGCTCTACCTAGTCGCGTCAAGTTAAGTTTATGCAAGGTTCCCCAGTTCCTGGCCACCTGGATCCCTAGATATCGAAAATCCCTTGCTACTCTCCTCAGCGGCAGATCGTCTATCCCCCTGACCTGTTCCCCGGGGTGCATCACTAAAAGTTCACTCTTTCCCATATTCAATTTATATCCCGAGAACTCTCCAAACTCCCTGAGCGTCTGCATTATCTCTGGCATCCCCTCCACTGGGTCCGCCACATATAGCAGCAAATCATCCGCATATAATGACACCCGATGTTCCTCTCCTCCTCTGAGCACCCCCCTCCACTTCTTAGAGCCCCTCAGCGCTATGGCCAATGGCTCGATTGCCAACGCGAACAGTAACGGGGACAGGGGGCACCCCTGTCTTGTGCCCCTATGTAATCGGAAATAGTCTGATCGTTGCCTGTTTGTAACCACGCTTGCCACCGGGGCCCCATACAGGAGCTGAACCCATCTGATGAACCCCTCTCCAAATCCAAATCTCTTCAGTACCTCCCACAGGTAGTCCCACTCCACTCTATCAAATGCCTTCTCTGCATCCATCGCCACCACTATCTCCGCCTCCCCCTCCGGTGGGGGCATCATCATCACCCCCAGCAACCTTCGTATATTGGCATTCAATTGCCTCCCTTTAACAAACCCTATCTGGTCGTCATGTACCACCCCTGGGACACAGTCCTCTATCCTTGTCGCCATCACTTTGGCTAGTAACTTGGCATCTACATTTAGGAGGGAGATGGGCCTGTATGACCCGCACTGCAGCGGGTCTTTGTCTCATTTCAGGATCAACGATATCGTCGCCTCGACATTGTCGGGGGTAGCGTCCCCCTTTCCTTAGCCTCGTTGAAGGTTCTCGTCAGGAGTGGGGCCAGTAGGTCCACATATTTCCTGTAAAATTCCACCGGGAACCCATCTGGTCCCGGGGCCTTTCCTGCCTGCATGTTCCCAATTCCTTTAATCATCTCCTCCACCTCAATCTGCGCTCCCAAACCTGCCACCTCCTGCTCCTCAACCCTTGGGAACTCCAGCTGGTCCAGGAAGTGTATCATTCCCTTTTTCCCTCCGGGGGTTGGGACTTATACAGCCTCTCATAAAATGACTTAAACACCCCATTCACCCTCCCCGTCCCTAACTCCTCCCATCTCTCTCGCCGCCCCCCTCTTCCTAGGTTGTTGGGCCAGCAATCGGCTCGTCTTTTCCCCATATTCGTATTGTATTCCCTGTGCCTTCCTCCACTGCGTCTCCGCCTTACCCGTGGTCAGCAGGTCAAACTCCGTCTGTAGTCTCCGTCTTTCCCTGTATAGCCCTTCATCCGGGGCCTCCGCATATTGCCTATCCACCCTCAGAATCTCCCCAATCAATCTCTCCCTTTCTTTACCCTCTTGTTTCCCCCTGTGGGCTCTTATGGAAATCAGCTCCCCCCTAACCACCGCCTTCAGCGCCTCCCAGACCACTCCCACCTGGACCGCTCCATCATCATTGACCTCTAGGTATCTTTCAATACATCTCCTCAGCCTTCCACATACCCTCTCGTCCGCCAACAGTCCCATGTCTAATCTCCAAAGTGGGCGCTGCTCCTTCTCCTCTCCTAGATCCAGATGCACCCAATGTGGGGCGTGATCTGAAACGGCTATAGCCGAATATTCCGTTCCTACCACTTACGGGATCAGCGCCCTTCCTAGGACAAAAAAGTCTATCTGGGAATATACTTTATGGTCGTGGGAGAAGAAGGAAAACTCTTTACTCCTCGGTCTAGCAAATCTCCAGGGATCTACTCCTCCCATCTGCTCCATAAACCCCTTAAGCACCTTGGCCGCTGCCGGCCTCCTCCCGGTCCTAGATCTGGACCGGTCCAGCCCTGGGTCCAGTACCGTGTTGAAGTCCCCCCCCCCCCCCCCCATTACAAAAATTTCCCATCTCTAGGTCCTGGATGCGCCCCAACATACGCTTCATAAAACCCGCGTCATCCCAGTTCGGGGCGTATACGTTCACCAGCACCACCGCCTCACCTTGCAATCTGCCACTCACCATCACGTACCTGCCCCCACTGTCCACCACTATGGTCTTAACCTCAAACGATACCCGTTTCCCCACCAGTATTGCCACCCCTCTATTTTTCGTATCTAAGCCTGAGTGGAATACCTGTCCCACCCATCCTTTCCTTAATCTGGCCTGATCTGCCAATTTCAGGTGCGTCTCCTGAAGCATAACCACATCCGCCTTCAGTCTCTTTAGGTGCGCAAACACCCTTGCCCTCTTAATCGGCCCATTCAACCCTCTCACGTTCCACGTGATCAACCGGGTTGGGGGGCCCTTTACCCCCCCCCCCCCCCGCATCGTCGACCAGCCATCCCCTTTTTTAAACCAACTCCTCACCCGGGTCCCACGCACCCGTTTGTCCCCCAGACGGCGCCTTCCCGTCCCGACCATCCCATCCCATATCAGCTCCCCTTACCCTCAGCAGCAGCAACCCAGTTAGTCCCCCCCACCCCCGCTAGATTCCCTTCTAGCTTGATTGCTCCCCCCATATTGCTTCCGGGAGTCAGCAAACTCTGGCTGACCTCGGCTTCCCCCGTTTACCCTTGGCCTCCCTGCGTGTGAGGCCCCCTTCCTTCCTGCGCCCACTTTTCCCGCCGCAATTTCCATCGCGCGGGAAAAAAAACTGCGCTTCCCTCTTGGCCCCGCCCCTAGTGGCGCAGCTCCCTCTCCCCTGTCCCCTTCCCCACCGGCACCCACATTTCTCAGAATCCATTTCTGACGTCCAAAACCATGAAGTATTGTGAGTTGAGTCCCTGTTTGAGCATGGTCTCGGGACTTGTGGCTACCGTGGGGGCTGCTGCGGGGGTGACTTTGTTGAGTTCCCGGTAATCGATGGTCAGTCGCCATGATCCATCGGGCTTTCTCACTGGCCAAATCGGGGCATTATTAGTGGAGGCTACTAATCTGAGTACGTCCTGCTCTAATAAGCTGTTGATCACCGTTGCGATTTCTCCCTCTGCCTGTTGGGGAAATCCACATTGTTTCTGGGGTCTAGGGTCAGTTCCTGTGATTTGAACAGAACCAGTCATCTGGCCACAGTCGTGTTTGTGGGTCGCGAATGCTGTCCTGTGCTTCTGCAGAACTGCCCTAACCTGCTTGTCTGTGCTAATCGTGGTCGGGTCAAACCAGAATTCGCCAACTGCGCTAATCTTGTTTGCGTATTCACCTATTGTGAGCGTTGCGGGGGCTCTTGCGGGTTTTGCCATTCTCCAAACACACTGGTTGACTGGATCAAAGGACAGGTTGTGGGAATTCATAAAGTCAATTCCCAAAATGTGTTCTGCTGTGTGGGGCAGGTCGACTAAAACTATGGGTGCTTTGTCGTTATATTGCCAATCTGAATGGGGACAGGGGCTGTGATGTGTCCCTGCTGTGAGTGGCCTGTGAAGCCGCTGAGGGTGATGGTGGCTGTAGTGGGCCATGTGTCTTTCTGGAATATGGTGGAGGAATTGATTGTGGTGCGGGACCCTCCTGTGTCCCAGATAAATTCGATGGGCTGTCCCCTTATCTTTGCTGCAACTACTGGTCGGCCGGACCTATCCCAAACAGGGGCTGTTTAGCACAGGGCTAAATCACTGGCTTTGAAAGCAGACCAAGGGAGGCCAGCAGCACGGTTCAATTCCCATACCAGTCTCCCCGAACAGGCGCCGGAATGTGGCGACTAGGGGCTTTTCACAGTAACTTCATTTGAAGCCTACTTGTGACAATAAGCGATTTTCATTTCATTTTCATTTCATTTCATTTCATTTCAAAGGGTGTCGCAGACCCAACTGGGGGAGCCCAAACACCGACAGTCCGTTCCGTTCAGGTCCGCCTCGTCTGAACGGGTGCTCACACTATGTATGTAATCTGTCCTATTCTTATTCAGAGTGCCTGCCTGCTGGGCTCTCTGTGGCTTTCGTAGGGCATTGCATTCCCGTGCAAAGTGTCCTAACTGTCCACAGTTGTAACACTCCTGTGGCTTTTGTGGGGGGCTGTTCCTGCCTTCGTTCACCCATGCGGGGTTCTGGTGCGTTTTCACCGCTTGGATGTCTGCTTCTGCCTGCTGTTCCTCGGGTTTCCTAACTGTGGGTTTGTTTTGTACAGACTGCTCCCAGGCGCGGGACAATCTTTTTAAAACCCATTTCTCATTGTGGGTTTCCTCTGAGGGGTCATAATTCGTACAGGCTTTTTGTCCTGCCTCTGTGGCATGGGAGATAAGGGTGCGGGTCCATTTGGCCATACCGTCTTGGGGCAAATGGGCATGTTCTAAATGACTGAAAACTGCTGTGAAATGAATCCGCAGGCGTCCAGCAAACGCTGTGGGGTGTTCTGTCTTTTTCTGCCTGCACTTATTCAGGCCTTCTACAGGGTCACCTCTGTTATAGCCGATCGCGTCTAGGATCGCTGCATGCATTTCTGCAAGGGTGCCTCCTCCTACATTCTGTGGGTCGCGAAGGGCTGCTACGACTGAAGGGTCTAAGCTCAAAACTGTGAGCTTCACGTGCTCACGCTCGTCCAGGCCGTACATGGTCGCCTGCTGCTTTACTCTAGCAAAGAAGTGGTGGGGGTCTGAGGTGGGGAGGAACGGTGTGATTTTCTCGCCCGCGTCCCGTAATTGGATCACGGTTAAGGGGGTGGTATAAAGAAATCCTGTATCTTCGTCCGATGTGACTATGCGGTGGGTGGTTACTGGATTCATTGGTGCCTGAACTATCTGCAATGTGGGGGGTTGGGGCCCTTTTCTCTTCTGGGGCTTTCCTTGCGCACATGTTCCCTGAACATATCTATGCGCGGTCTCATTTAATTCTTCCCAATCCGGGCCGTCTTCTGTATCTAACTGGGATCCAAAAGTGGTCTGGAATCCATTCTGAACTGAAAGCAAAGACTGCAGATCTGCAATCTGCTTCCGGCACTTTGCGTGATCTAATGAGCTTTGTCTCTGCTCTGTGGTGGTAGCATGGAGTGCTCGTAATGCTGCTTTCAGGTCGCTACACTGCCTTTGCAATGCCTCTACCTGTTTCTCTGCTTCCTCTCTTACCAGGACTGCACGTTGCGTGTCCTGATAGGCCTTTTCGAACTGTGTCTGGAAGCTGCTGAGATGCGCCAGCCAAGACCGGTGTGCCCTCTTGGCATCATCCACCTCTCCGTCCTTTGCTGCTAACTTCCTTCTCAATTCTATGTTCTCTTTCTCAACCTCACTTACATCGACCTTGCTCATTCGATGTACTCCTTCTATCTCTTTACGGAGCATCTGAACGACCTCCTCTGTGCCTCGCAATTGTGCCAAACAGGACACGATTGCCATCGGCTTGCGAGCTTTTCCCAAGCTTTTCTTATGAATCTCTGACAGGTGCTGCTGTTCCATCACCGTGCCCCAAATTGGCCGTGGCTTCCTGTGATCCTGATTAAAGCTGCTTCTACAAGGCAGGGCTATGATGCTGGGTCTAGAGCTGTATTAACTGACTCTCAAAAAAAAAAAAAGAATCTCTGACAGGTTCTCCCACCGAGTATGTTCTATACTCCCGGGCCCTGTTTCCTCATTGTCACAGAATTCGATCCAAAGGGGCCATCCTTTCCCTTTGAGGTACTTTCTGATTTCCTCTTCCCAAACGGGACACTGTCCTACTCTGCTGCTGGTCGCTGCGAGGCGGTGCTGTAATTACGGGTACGACTTTCGCTACTTTCCGGAAATCAAACTCACGACAATTTTTCGCAACAAAAATCTATCAGTCTTACCTGATAGCCCTGTTAGTTACACATGCAGTAACACACTTCTGAATTATGAGGATTGACCAGAACTGCTTGAACACTTGTGGTTTTTCTGTTCCCAGTTGGATTTCTAATTCAAGTTTTGCGTTCTCCCGGAGTGGTTAAGCCACTTCTAGATTGGGTCCCGTCAGGATGTCGGCAGTAATATGTTGCTAACTTTTGGTTGGCTCTTAAATCGTAATTTGCTCTGTTTGTTTAACCTTTGCTCTAGAGTCACCAGGTATCTTTATGATACCGCCACGAGGTTCAAGTTCAAGTAATGATCAATAACTCAACACACCAATTAGTAAGATTCAAATCAAACACATTTATTATACACAGTAAATCACTACTCATGCATAAACTCTACTTTCTAGACTATTTCTATCACTAAAAGGCCAATACTTAGCTTCGGACTGGCCCACCAGGTCAGTGGAACAAATGGCCTTTCGTTCAGGTCCTGAGTCTGCAGGATTCAAAAACTGGTATGGACTGGTAGCTAGGAGCGCCTATCTCGTAGCGAGCGTTGACTTGAGACTTACCTGGTTGGTGGCCGCTGGACAGTTCACTCTCAGGGGTTGCTTCGCGTTGCTGAGTGACCCTGTCAAGAAGGACGATTTGAACTTGGGGGCTTTACTTTATAGTCCCCAGGGGCTTCCTGCCCTTCGGGGCGGACCCCGTACCTGGTTCCAAGTGATTGGACTGCGCTCCGATCAACTTGGATCGATTTCTCCAATACTGGAGTTGTTCCCTGATCGCTGGGCGGTCCCTAAATGTCCATTGGCCGTCCTTTGTCTTGGCTCCTGCTAGCGCCGAGGAGTCTGGCTTGGCTTTATTCACCTTAACTGTTGCAATTGTGCCTTGGAATTGCTCATTACTATGCAGATGGCTGCTGGTTTTGGTGCTGTCTGGTTTCATACAGGTTTCAATACACATGATTTCTGTGTTTACTAGTCTTTGCCTGTGTTGGCTGAATTTCCCTTCAGCCTTTGCAGTTCTCCATTTTAAGTCGGGAAGTGGCCAACTGTTTAAAAACCTCCTTACACTGTTTAAAAACCTCCTTACCTTGCAGGTCAGCTGGGAGCGGGAGAGAGAGAGAGCCGGGACATTGAAAACAGCACGGGAGATTTTAAAAGCGCGGGAGCTGCGAGTCAGAGCGGAGAGTATAAAAGTTTGCGGCCTGGCAGAGGTAAGTACTGTTTAAAAACTTCCTTACCTTGCAGGTCAGCTGTTAGTTTCGGGAGATCAATTTCGGGAGCAGGCCTATTGGCTGACTGTAAATCAGGAAGGATACAAAAGGTGTGGCTGAAGAGCCTTTAGAAACGGAGTGCTGGAAGCAAACAGAGTGTATCTGAGTTTGGGTAAGGCTGAGTTCGGGTAAGAGGTGAGTGAGGGCTGTGTTTTTTTGGAGTTTGGTGTTTGGGGTTAAGTTCCCCCCCCCCAAAAAAAAAATCCAATTAATTAAGTAGATTAATTAACTAGTTAAGGGAATTTGGTGCTCATCTTAAGGAGGTGCAGAGAAGCAGACCTGTGAGGGAGTCTCGGGAGCAATTACATCACAGCCAGCAGGTAAGTGATTGGTTTGTGACTGGTAAGTGATTTTTCTCTCTTTGACTTTCTCTTAGCTGTGTAGTGTAGTTCAAATTTAACTTCAGGTTTAAGTCATGGCAGGAGAGCTCAGACCCGTGTCATGCTCCTCTTGTGAGATGTGGCAAGTCAGGGACCCTTCTGGTGTCCCTGACTCCTTCATCTGCAAGAAGTGTGTCCAACTGCAGCTCCTGTTAGACCGCTTGACGGCTCTGGAGCTGCGGATGGATTCACTTTGGAGCATCCGCGATGCTGAGGAAGTTGTGGATAGCACATTCAGTGAGTTGGTCACACCGCAGATTAAAATTACTGAGGCAGATAGGGAATGGGTGACCAACAGACAGAGGAAGAGTAGGAAGGCAGTGCAGGGATCCCCTGCGGTCATCTCCCTCCAAAACAGATTTACCGTTTTGTAAACTGTTGGGGGAGATGGCACACCAGGGGAAGGTGGCAGCAGCCAGGTTCATGGCACCGTGGCTGGCTCTGCTGCACAGAAGGGCGGGAAAAAGAGTGGCAGAGCTATAGTGATAGGGGATTCAATTGTAAGGGGAATAGACAGGCGTTTCTGCGGACGCAAACGAGAATCCAGGTTGGTATGTTGCCTCCCTGGTACAAGGGTCAAGGATGTCTCGGAGCGGCTGCAGGGCATTCTGGAGGGGGAGGGTGAACAGCCAGCTGTCGTGGTGCATATAGGCACCAACAATATAGGTAAAAAATGGGATGAGGTCCTACAAGCTGAATTTAGGGAGTTAGGAGTTAAACTAAAAAGTAGGACCTCAAAGGTAGTAATGTCAGGATTGCTACCAGTGCCACGTGATAGTCAGAATAGGAATGACAGGATAGCTAGGATGAATACGTGGCTTGAGAGATGGTGCAAGAGGGAGGGTTTCAAATTCCTGGGACATTGGGACCGGTTCTGGGGGAGGTGGGACGTGTACAAATCGGACGGTCTGCATCTGGGTGGGACCGGAACCAATGTTCTCGGGGGTGTGTTTGCTAGTGCAGTTGGGGAGGGTTTAAACTAATGTGGCAGGGGGATGGGAACCGATGTAGGAAGTCAGTGGGGACGGAAACAAAAGGCAGGAAGGAAGAGTGTGTAAAGCATGACCAGAGAAAGCAGGGCAGAGAGCAAGGAAAGTCTACATTAAACTGCATTTATTTCAATGCAAGGGGCCTGACGGGCAAAGCGAATGAACTCAGGGCATGGATGGGCACATGGGACTGGGATATTATAGCTATGACTGAAACATGGCTAAGGGAGGGGCAGGACTGGCAGCTCAATGTTCCGGGGTACAGATACTATAGAAAGGATGGAACAGGAGGTAAGAGAGGAGGGGGAGTGGCGTTTTTGATTAGGGAGAACATCACGGCAGTACTTAGAGGGGATATATCCGAGGGTTCGCCCACTGAGTCTATATGGGTGGAACTGAAAAATAAGAAGGGAGAGATCACCTTGATAGGACTGTACTACAGGCCCCCAAATAGTCAGCGGGAAATTGAGGAGCAAATATGTAAGGAGATTACAGATAGCTGCAAGAATAATAGGGTGGTAATAGTAGGGGACTTTAACTTTCCCAACATTGATTGGGACAGCCATAGCATTAGGGGCTTGGATGGAGGGAAATTTGTTGAGTGTATTCAGGAGGAATTTCTCATTCAGTATGTGGATGGACCGACTAGAGAGGGGGCAAAACCTGACCTCGTCTTGGGAAATAAGGAAGGGCAAGTGACAGAAGTGTTAGTGAGGGATCACTTTTGGACAAGTGACCATAACTCCATTAGTTTTAAGGTAGCTATGGAGAATGATAGGTCTGGCCCAAGAGTTAAAATTCTTAATTGGGGCAAGGCCAATTTTGATGGTATCAGACAGGAACTTTCAGAGGTAGATTGGGGGAGACTGTTGGCAGGCAAAGGGACGGCTGGTAAATGGGAGGCTTTTAAAAATGTGTTAACCAGGGTTCAGGGTAAGCACATTCCCTTTAGAGTGAAGGGCAAGGCTGGTAGAAGTAGGGAACCCTGGATGACTCGAGATATTGAGACTCTGGTCAAAAAGAAGAAGGAGGCACATGACGTACATAAACAACTGGGATCAAGTGGATGCCTTGAAGAGTATAGAGATTGTCGAAATAGAGTTAAGAGGGAAATCAGGAGGGCAAAAAGGGGACATGAAATTGCTTTGGCAAATAATGCAAAGGAGAATCCAAAGAGCTTCTACAGATACATAAAGGGAAAAAGAGTAACTAGGGACAGAGTAGGGCCTCTTAAGGATCAACAAGAACATCTATGTGCAGAGCCACAAGAGTTGGGTGAGATCCTGAATGAATATTTCTCATCGGTATTCACGGTGGAGAAAGGCATGGATGTTAGGAAACTAAGGGAAATAAATAGTGATGTCTTGAGAAGTGTGCATATTACAGAGGAGGAGGTGCTGGAAGTCTTAAAGCGCATCAAGGTAGGTAAATCCCCAGGACCTGATGAATTGTATCCCAGGATGTTGTGGGAGGCTAGGGAGGAAATTGCGGGTCCCCTAACAGAGATATTTGAATCATCGGCAGCCACAGGTGAGGTGCCTGAAGATTGGAGAGTGGCGAATGTTGTGCCCTTGTTTAAGAAGGGCAGCAGGGAAAAGCCTGGGAACTACAGACTGGTGAGCCTAACGTCTGTAGTAGGTAAGTTGCTAGAAGGTATTTGAGAGACAGGATCTACAAGCATTTAGAGAGGCAAGGACTGATTCGGGGCAGTCAGCATGGCTTTGTGCGTGGAAAATCATGTCTCACAAATTTGATTGAGTTTTTTGAGGGAGTGACCAAGAAGGTAGATGAGGGCAGTGCAGTAGACGTTGTCTCCATGGACTTTAGCAAAGCCTTTGACAAGGTACCGCATGGTAGGTTGTTGCAGAAGGTTAAAGCTCACGGGATCCAGGGTGAGGTTGCCAATTGGATTCAAAATTGGCTGGACGACAGAAGACAGAGGGTGGTTGTAGAGGGTTGTTTTTCAAACTGGAGGCCTGTGACCAGTGGTGTGCCTCAGGGATCGGTGTTGGGTCCACTGTTATTTGTGATTTATATTAATGATTTGGATGAGAATTTAGGAGGCATGGTTAGTATGTTTTCAGATGACACCAAGATTGGTGGCACAGTGGATAGTAAAGAAGGTTATCTAGGATTGCAACGGGATCTTGATCAATTAGGCCAGTGGGCCGACGAATGGCAGATGGAGTTTAATTTAGATAAATGTGAGGTGATGCATTTTGGCAGATCGAATCAGGCCAGGACCTACTCAGTTAATGGTATAGCGTTGGGGAGAGTTATAGAACAAAGAGATCTAGGAGTACAGGTTCATAGCTCCTTGAAGGTGGAGTCGCAGGTGGACAGGGTGGTGAAGGCGGCATTCAGCATGCTTGGTTTCATTGGTCAGAACATTGAATACAGGAGTTGGGACGTCTTGTTGAAGTTGTACAAGACATTGGTACGGCCACACTTGGAATACTGTGTGCAGTTCTGGTCACCCTATTATAGAAAGGATATTATTAAACTAGAAAGAGTGCAGAAAAGATTTACTAGGATGTTACCGGGACTTGATGGTTCGAGTCATAAGGAGAGGCTGGATAGACTGGGACTTTTTTCCCTGGAGCGTAGGAGGCTTAGGGGTGATCTTATAGAGGTCTATAAAATAATGAGGGGCATAGATAAGGTAGATAGTCAACATCTTTTCCCAAAGGTAGGGGAGTCTAAAACTAGAGGGCATAGGTTTAAGGTGAGAGGGGAGAGATTCAGAAGGGCCCAGAGAGGCAATTTCTTCACTCAGAGGGTAGTGAGTGTCTGGAATGTGCTGCCAGAGGTAGTAGTAGAGGCGGGTACAATTGTGTCTTTTAAAAAGCATTTAGATAGTTACATGGGTAAGATGGGGATAGAGGGTTATGGGCCAAGTGCGGGCAACTGGGACTAGCTTAATGGTAAAAACTGGGCGGCATGGACTGGTTGGGCCGAAGGGCCTGTTTCCATGCTGTAAACTTCTATGATTCTATGATTTTAACCCAGGTGGCTACACTTGGAAGCACATTAAAATTGACATGTTATTGTATATATGGAAGCATAACAACATAACCTAATCGAACCTCACTTTACACTCACACACATAGTTACTAGAAGGGAGCACTTATAGACCATGCAAATCTGGATAATCTTTCTTACCAATGAGGCAATGTTAAGTGTAGCGTGCATTGCCCCACCCCACCCCACTCCTGTTAACGTGGGTTTCCTCCCACAGTCGAAAGGTGTGGTGCAGGTTAGGTGGATTGGCCATGCTAAATTTCTGCTTCGTGTCCAAAGGTTAGGTGGGGTTATTGGGTTACAGGCACATTGTGGGAGTGTGGGCCTAGGTAGGGTGCTCTTTCAGAGATTCGGTGCAGACTCGATGGGCCAAATGAATTCCTTCTATGTTGCAGGGATTCTATGATCGTATTTACCATCTGTACATAGTGAATGAGCTGCATATACTAACGAACATCATTTTTGTCTGTACATCTGTGTCCCCTCTCAAATACAAGTAAATATGTAACAAATATCAATTTTAATTGCTCTGACCATTTTAGTGTGTGAATTTGGTGGGGGGGGGGGAAGAAATCTGATATACATTTAAAAGTGTCTTGCTCAAATCACCAAGGAGTTAAAAGTAGTCGTGCCAGTAGAGACTGTGAGAGAGGTGTGACTCGCTGAGCTGAGACCGGCTTTCAGTTCCACGCCAACCGGGTCTGTCATCTTTTCTGCAAAGCCTGGAAGCCTAAATCTTGAGCTGGCAGGTGATCCGGAGGCGTCTGGTCTGCAACTTAGCATTTGAAATGATGAGCTCAACAGTTGTTGGATGGAGTCCCCATCGCTCACCCAGGATGGTGTCCTGTTCAACATCCAGCCTCTGCTCCTGCATAAGAAATCCATCTAATAATAACAATAATCTTTATTGTCACAGTCGGCTTACATTAACCATGCAATGAGGTTACCGTGAAAAGCCTCTAGTCATAGATTTCATAGAATTTACAGTGCAGAAGGAGGCCATTCGGCCCATCGAGTCTGCACCGGCTCTTGGAAAGAGCACCCCACCCAAGGTCCACACCTCCACCCTATCCCCATAACCCAACAACCCCACCCAACACTATGCCACATTCCGGTGCCTGTTCAGGTACACAGAGGAAGAATTCAGAATGTACATATATTTATTCATTTATTTATTTAAAATTTAGAGAACCCAATTCATTTTTTCCAATTAAGGGGCAATTTATTTTTTCCAATTAAGAGGCAATTTAGCGTGGCCAATCCACCTACCCTGAACATCTTTGGGTTGTGGGGGCGAAACCCACGCAAACATGGGGAGAATGTGCAAACTCCACACGGACAGTGACCCAGAGCCGGGATCGAACCTGGGACCTCGGCGCCATGACGCTGCAGGGCTAACCCACTGCGCCACCGAGCTGCCCACAGAATGTTCATATTTAAAAAATATATATATTTTATTCAAGATTTTTGGCCAAACATAACAGTACGTAGTGTTTCTTTTACACAACAATAAAGCAATATAAATAACAGTGGCCAGTTTTAAACAAATAAATAAATAATATATAAACAAAAACAAAACTGAATGGCAACTGCCTTGTCCAAAATAAATACTCTCCAAAAATACAATCCTACAATCCAATATACAATTACCTATAACAACTACCTATACATATTATACATATACAATAACATCTCTGAGAGTCCGTTCGATTCCTCCCCCCCCGGGTTGCTGCTGTTGTCTACTTCTTTTCCATTCCCTCTATCTTTCTGTGAGGTAATCGACGAACGGTTGCCACCGCCTGGTGAACCCCTGAGCCGAACCCCTTAACACAAACTTAATCCGTTCTAACTTTATAAACCCTGCCATGTCGTTTATCCAGGTCTCCACACCCGGGGGTTTGGCTTCCTTCCACATTAACAATATCCTGCGCCGGGCTACTAGGGACGCAAATTCCAACACGTCAGCCTCTCTCGCCTCCTGCACTCCCGGCTCTTCTGCAACCCCAAATATAGCCAACCCCCAGCTTGGTACGACCCGGACCCCCACCACCTTCGAAAGCACCGTTGCCACCCCCACCCAGAACCCCTGTAGTGCCGGGCATGACCAGAACATGTGGGTGTGATTCGCTGGGCCTCTCGAGCATCTCGCACACCTATCCCAAAAAATTTACTGAGCCGTGCTCCAGTCATATGCGCCCTGTGTAACACCTTAAATTGTATCAGGCTTAGCCTGGCACACAAGGACGATGAGTTTACCCTACGTAGGGCATCAGCCCACAGCCCCTCCTCAATCTCCTCCCCCATCTCCCCTTCCCACTTCCCTTTCAGCTCATCCACCATGATCTCCCCCTCGTCCCTCATTTCCCTGTATATGTCCGACACCTTACCATCCCCCACCCATGTCTCTGAGATCACTCTATCCTGCACCTCCTGCGTCGGGAGCTGCGGGAATTCCCTCACCTGTTGCCTCGCGAAAGCCCTCAATTGCATGTATCGAAATGCATTCCCTTGGGGCAACCCATATTTTTCCGTCAGCGCTCCCAGACTTGCAAACATCCCATCTACAAACAGATCTCTCAGTTGTACTACCCCAGCTCTTTGCCATGCTCCAAATCCCCCATCCATTCTCCCTGGAACGAACCTATGATTGTTTCTTATCGGGGACTGCACCGAAGCTCCCGTCCTTCCCCTATGCCGTCTCCACTGCCCCCAGATTGTCAATGTAGCCACCACCACCGGGCTTGTGGTGTATTTCTTTGGTGAGAACGGCAACGGTGCCGTCACCATTGCTTGTAGGCTAGTCCCCCTGTAGGATGCCCTCTCCAATCTCTTCCACGCCGCTCCCTCCCCTTCTCCCATCCACTTACACACCATTGAAACATTGGCGGCCCAGTAGTACTCACTTAGGCTCGGTAGTGCCAGCCCCCCCCCCTGTCCCTACTACGCTGCAAGAATCCCCTCCTCATTCTCGGGGTCTTCCCAGCCCACACAAAACTCATAATACTCTTCTCGATTCTTTTGAAAAAAGCCTTCGTGATCACCACCGGGAGGCACTGAAACACAAAAAGGAATCTCGGGAGGACCACCATTTTAACCGCCTGCACCCTACCTGCCAATGACAGGGACACCGTGTCCCATCTCTTAAAGTCCTCCTCCATCTGTTCCACCAACCGCGTTAAATTAAGTCTGTGTAATGTACCCCAATTCTTGGCTATCTGGATCCCCAAGTACCGGAGGTCCCTTGTTACCTTCCTCAACTCTGCTATCTCTCTGCTCTGCTCCCCTGGATGCACCACAAACAACTCACTTTTCCCCATGTTCAGTTTGTACCCTGAAAAATCCCCAAACTCCCCAAGTATCCGCATTATCTCTGGCATCCCCTCCGCCGGGTCCGCCACATATAGCAACAAATCATCCGCATAGAGAGATACCCGGTGTTCTTCTCCCCCCCACTTCCTGGAACCCCTCAGTGCCATGGCCAGGGGTTCAATCGCCAGTGCAAACAATAACGGGGATAGAGGACATCCCTGCCTCGTCCCTCTATGGAGCCGAAAATAGTCAGACCCCCGTCCATTCGTGACCACGCTCGCCATCGGGGCCCTATACAGCAACTGTACCCACCTGATATACCCATCCCCAAAACCAAATCTCCTCAGCACCTCCCACAAATACTCCCACTCCACTCTATCAAATGCTTTCTCGGCATCCATCGCCACCACTATCTCCGCTTCCCCCTCTGGTGGGGGCATCATCATTACCCCTAGCAGCCTCCGTATATTTGTATTCAGCTGTCTCCCCTTCACAAACCCAGTTTGGTCCTCATGAACCACCCCCGGGACACAATCCTCTATCCTCATTGCCATTACCTTGGCCAGAATCTTAGCGTCCACATTCAGGAGGGAAATGGGCCTGTAGGACCCGCATTGCAGCGGGTCTTTTTCCTTCTTTAGGAGGAGCGATATCGTTGCCTCTGACATAGTCGGGGGCAGCTGCCCCCTTTCCCTCGCCTCATTAAATGTTCTCATCAGTAGCGGGGCCAGCAAGTCCATATATTTCCTATAGAATTCAACTGGGAATCAGTCTGGTCCCGGATCCTTCCCCGCCTGCATACTCCCAATCCCTTTCACCACTTCCTCCTTCTCAATCTGTGCTCCCAGTCCCACCCTCTCCTGCTCCTCCACCTTGGGAAATTCCAGCTGATCCAGAAAGCACATCATTCTCTCCTTCCCATCTGGGGGCTGAGCTTCATATAATCTTTCGTAAAATGCCTTGAACACTCCATTCACTCTCTCCGCTCCCCGCTCCATCTCCCCCTCCTCATCTCTCACCCCCCCTAACTCCCTCGCTGCTCCCCTTTTCCTCAGTTGGTGGGCCAGCAACCTGCTTGCCTTCTCCCCGTATTCGTACTGTACACCCTGTGCCTTCCTCCATTGTGCCTCTGCATTACCCATAGTCAACAAGTCAAATTCTACATGTAGCCTTTGCCTTTCCCTGTACAGTCCCTCCTCCGGTGCCTCCGCATATTGTCTGTCCACCCTCAGAAGTTCTTTCAACAACCGCTCCCTTTCCCTACCCTCCTGCTTTCCTTTATGTGCCCTAATAGATATCAGCTCCCCTCTAACCACTGCCTTCAGCGCCTCCCAGACCACTCCCACCTGTACCTCCCCATTATCATTGAGTTCCAAGTACCTTTCAATACACCCCCTCACCCTTAAGCACACCCCCTCATCTGCCAATAATCCCATGTCCATTCTCCAGGGTGGACGCTGTTGTTTTTCTTCCCCTATCTCCAGGTCCACCCAATGTGGAGCATGATCCGAAATGGCTATAGCCATGTACTCCGTCCCCGTCACCTTTGGGATCAGTGCCCTTCCCAGAACAAAAAAGTCTATCCGTGAATAAACTTTGTGGACATAGGAGAAAAACGAAAACTCCTTACTCCTAGGTCTACTAAATCTCCAGGGGTCTACTCCTCCCATCTGCTCCATAAAGTCCTTAAGCACCCTAGCTGCAGCTGGCCTCCTTCCGGTCCTGGACCTCGATCTGTCCAGCCCTGGGTCCAGCACCGTATTAAAATCTCCACCCATTATCAACTTCCCCACTTCTAGGTCCGGGATTCGTCCTAACATACGCCTCATAAAGTTGGCATCATCCCAGTTCGGGGCATACACGTTCACTAATACCACCGCCTCCCCTTGCAATTTGCCACTCACCATCACGTATCTGCCCCCACTATCCGCCACTATAGTCTTTGCCTCAAACATTACCCGCTTCTTCACTAGTATGGCCACCCCCCTGTTTTTTGCGTCTAGCCCCGAATGAAACACCTGCCCCACCCATCCTTTGCTTAGTCTGACCTGGTCTATCAGCTTCAGATGCGTCTCCTGAAGCATAACCACATCTGCCTTAAGTTTCTTTAGGTGTGCGAGTACCCGTGCCCTCTTAATCGGCCCATTCGGCCCTCTCACATTCCACGTGATAAACCGGGTTGGGGGGCTCGTTACCCCCCCCCCTGACGACTAGCCATCTCCTTTTCCAATCCAGCTCCTCACCCGGTTCCCACGTAGCCGTATCTCCCCCAAGCGGCGCCCCCCCGCCCCGACCACCCCCCCCCCCCCCATACCAGCTCCCCCTTCTCCCCAGCAGCAGCAACCCAGTTAACCCCCCCCCCCCCCCCGCTAGATCCCAAACTAGCATAATTGCACCCCCCATGTTGCTCCCAGAAGTCAGCAAACTCTGGCCGACCTTGGCTTCCCCCCGTGACCTCGGCTCACACTGTGCAAGGCCCCCTCCTTCCTGCTTCCCTGTTCCCGCCGTGATTACCAAAGCCCGCGCTTCCCTTTTGGCCCCGCCCCCAATGGCCGGCGCCCTCAGCTCCTCATCCTCCCTCCCCCACAACATGGGGAAGAGAGAAAAGTTACAGGGTCGCAGGATTAACAAATTGGGAAGTCATCTCTTCCCTCTTTTCCCCCCTTCATCCCACATATTCACCCCCCCACTTTGTCCCAAACGTTCTTTTTATGGCCCGCTCACTCCAGTTTCTCCTCGACAATACATGTCTACGCCTCATCTGCCGTTTCGAAGTAGTGGTGTTTCCCTTGATGTGTGACCCACAGTCTTGGGTCACACAGCATTCCAAATTTAATCTTCCGTTTGTGCAGCATCGCCTTGGCCCGATTAAAGCTTGCCCTCCTTCTCGCCACCGCCGCACTCCAATCTTGATATACGCGGATCACCGCGTTCTCCCACCTACTGCTCCGAGTTTTCTTTGCCCATCTGAGGACCATCTCTCTGTCCTTATCATAGAATCATAGAATCATAGAATTTACAGTGCAGAAGGAGGCCATTCGGCCCATCGAGTCTGCACCGGCTCTTGGAAAGAGCACCCTACCCAAGGTCAACACCTCCACCCTAACCCCATAACCCAGTAACCCAGTAACCCCACCCAACACTAAGGGCAATTTTTGGACACTATGGGCAATTTAGCATGGCCAATCCACCTAACCTGCACATCTTTGGACTGTGGGAGGAAACCGGAGCACCCGGAGGAAACCCACGCACACACGGGGAGGATGTGCAGACTCCGCACAGACAGTGACCCAAGCCGGAATCGAACCTGGGACCCTGGAGCTGTGAAGCATTTGTGCTATCCACAATGCTACCGTGCTGCCCACAATATCGGAGAAATCTCACCACTATGGCTCGAGGTATTTCTCCAGCCCTCGGTCTTCGCGCCATAACTCGATAGGCTCCCTCCACTTCCAGTGGACCCGTCGGGGCCTCCGATCCCATTAACGAGTGCAGCATCGTGCTCACATATGCCCCGACGTCCGCCCCTTCTGCACCATCGGGAAGACCAAGAATCCTTAAATTCTTCCTCCTCGCATTATTCTCCAGCACCTACAGCCTTTCCACACACCTTTTGTGTTGTGCCTCGTGCATCTCCGTTTTCACCACCAGGCCCTGTATGTCGTCCTCATTCTCAGCAGCCTTTGCCTTCACGACCCGAAGCTCCTGTTCCTGGGTCTTTTGCTCCTCCTTTAGCCCCTCAATCGCTTGTAATATCGGGGCCAACAGCTCCTTCTTCATCTCCATTTTGAGTTCTTCCACGCAACGCCGCAGGAACTCTTGTTGGTCAGGGCCCCATATTAAACGGCCTCCTTCCGACGCCATCTTGCTTTGTGCCTGCCTTCCTGGCCGCTGCTCTAGAGGATCCACCGCAATCCGGCCACCTTCCTCTCTTTTTTCCATCCGTGTCCAGGGGGGATTCCCTTCTTGATTACAGCACAGTGTTTTTTGCCGTTAAAATTGCCGTTGGGGCTCCTATCAAGAGCCCAAAAGTCCGTTCCACCGGGAGCTGCCGAAACGTGCGACCTAGCTGGTCATCGCCGCACCCGGAAGTCCAGAATGTACATATTACCTAACAGCACGTCTTTTGGGACTTGTGGGAGGAAACCGGAGCACCCGGAGGAAACCCACGCTGACATGGGAGAACGTGCAGACTCCACACAGACAGTGACCCAGCCTGGAATCAAACCTGGGACCCTGGCGCTGTGAAGCAACAGTGCTAACCACTGTGCTACCGTGCCGCCCATACTGTAGATCGGTCATGGGTGGAAACAAGACAGCCAGCAAGAGCTTGCAGCAGATGTATGGGCTGGAGGTGACCCCGAGGCCTAATTCAGATCACAAAATTTTGGAAGCACATTAAAATCAATCCCTTGATTCTCAAAGGAAAAAAGTTGCATCACCTTCTCAGTGAGAGCTTGTTTGATTAAAATCAAAGGTCCTTCTGCTTTCAGTAGTCCCTAGTTGCCTTCATGTGGTTTTGGTATTTTCTTACATCTAGCTGTGTTCTTTTGCTAGAAGAGATTACATCGAAATATTCTGGACACCTAATTTCACGAGTTTTATTTTACAGTTCCCTTATTACAGAACGGTGGCTTAAACTGGGCTACAGATTCACACAGGTAACAATCCTCTGATACCTCGACTAGATGGACTGTAACCCAAATGGGTGTCTACACATGGAAGATTGACATGTTATTGTGCATATGGAAGCACAACAACATAACCTAATCTAACCTCACTTTACACTCACACACATAGTTACTGGAAGGGAGCACTTAATACTATGAGACCATGCAAACCTGGATAATTTTTCTTACCAATGAGGCAAGGTTCAGTAGTAGCGTGCATTGCCCCTCCCCACCCCACTACTGCTGAGTTAACTGTACAAACCAGAAATGGAACCTGTAACATTCTGGGCTAGAATGGCTTACCAGAGGGCATCACGGTGGCGCAGAGGTTAGCATTGAGGTCCCAGTTTCGACCCCGGCTCTAGGTCACAGTCCGTGTGGAGTTTGCACATTCTCCCCGTGTTTGCCTGGGTTTCGCCCCCACAACCCAAAGATGTGCAGGGTAGGTGGATTGGCCACACTCAATTGCCCCTTAATTGGAAAAAATGAATTGGGTACTCTAAATTGAAAAAAAGAGAATGGCTTACCATGGGGCGGCACAGAGGTTAGCCCTGCTGCCTACAGCACTAATGACCCGGGTTTGATCCCATCCCCGGGTCACTGTCCGTGTGGAGTTTGCGTATTCTCCCCGTGTCTGCGTGGGTTTCACCCCCACAACCCAAAGATGTGCAGGGTAGGTGAATTGGCCACACTAAATTGCCCGTTAATTGGAAAATTGGGTACTCTAAAAAATTTAAAAAAAATAGAATGGCTTGCCATGATATCATAAAGTACATTTACGTACTCACCATCAGGAGAAAGTCCTATACATCTTCATATCACCCTTTTGCTTTGGGAAGCGTACATTTTCTTATTGTGCAAAGGTAGGCGAGAGAATATTCTGAAAGAGGGTTAATTGGCTTCCTGATTATGACATTGTTATGTCCAAGAAATACCCTTGGGACCTGGGGTTACCATGGGAATGAATAGCTAAGAAGCAAAAGATAAATAGAAAGCTAATTGCAGTGGGGTTAGATTTCTCTCTGTGTTTGAGAAAACAAGAAAGGTTCTCTCCAAATGGAATAGTTTTCTGTTTGAGTTTTACAATAGATTCTGGCATTGAAACAGGTCTCTGAGATTGAGCAGAGACTGATTTATTTTTCTTTATTCTTTGATGGGAGCAAGGCCAGCACCTGTTGTCCATCCCTAATTGCCACATATAGGCCAAACCAGGACGACAGGCTTCCTTCCCTAAAAGACATTAGTGAACCAGATGGGTTTCTATAACAACTAATGATAGTTTCATCATCACCATTACTGAGACTAGCTTTCAATTCCAGATTTTAAAATTTAAATACCACCCGTTGTGAGAGATTTGAACTTGTGTTCGCTGGGCATTAACCTGGGCCTCAGAATTATGAGTTCAATGACATTACCACTAGGACATCACGTCTTGCCATTATTGCATGTCACTGTGTGTGTTTTACAGTTTGAAAGAACTGAATACTAAAGATAGAAAAGACAAGGGATTGTGGATTGGGCCATACCCATTGCTGCAGTTTTTGTGATTTCGGAGCCCGTCCGGCTGCTTATAGAGATCAGAAAAGGGAGTCTCTGGGGATTCTGTGCCATTGGGACTGTAGTGACCTGAGTGGAGTGCCTGATATTAGAGCACTGATACCCTTGGAAGAGGAGGTTCTCCACTAGCAGAAGCACAGGATAGCCAGGAGCTAGTCTGATGGTGAGACTAGGTCGTGAGTCAAGAACGTGAGGTGGCCTTGAGCTTCTATCCGCTATGCTGCTGGACAAAAGGATATTCCCAACAGACATGGAGGGAAAAGAGCATTTGAAAGCTTTATTCCGAACTGTTTTGTGTTCGCTTCTGAAGTTTCCACACAATGGAAAGGTGGGCAGCCAGTTTTTGGGGTTCTGTTGTCCACCTCTTAGGAGTATGAGGAACCCATAAAAGGGTGCTGGATCATACAACTCCACTGTTCCCTCCACCAGCACATAGTCTGAAGTCAGTGATGTGCACTTCTGATTGGATTCAGGGACACCTGTGTTGGAATTGCAGCAACACCTGGGGAACATCTAGCAGAGCTTCCAGAGGTTATGCATGGATGAGGGAGGAGTCCATTCAGGCCACGAGTGCCTTTGTGTTCCAGAAGTGTGCACACATGGCATCCTCTATCGCAAGGTTATTGATTCCTAAGAGACCAGATCCATCAGACCAGTCAGTGGATGTCGGAGATACACGCAGATCTGCACACCATCACCTTGTCAATGAGCTCAACACAGCAGTGAGAAGGCAAGAGAGGGGACTGGAAGCCTGGATCCAGTCTGGATGCTGCCCTATCTCTGGTTCACTGGGATGTTTCTTTGCACACTGAAAGGGAGGAGGAGCCGTTGTCAGCCGCTGGATGTTTCCCATGACACTGCTAAGGCGGACAGGGACATCTCTGCTCCTCTGCCTGTGACCCCAGCACCTCCAATAGCTGTGGTGATCAAGGTAAGAAGTTAGAGTTCCCCATTGCCATGTGGGCTAAGGACTAATGTCCCCTCCCAAACCACTGTGCACCCCCAAACTTCTGAGTCCTTGTGCAATCCACCCACTATTCCGGGGTCTGTGTGCATCCCCTTCCAGTCGAAAACATGGTATCACTTTGACCCCCTTGATTGCCAGCATTTCATGTACCTCGTCAGGCTCCAGCTTTCCAGTCCATGTCTACCCCCTGCCTTCTATTGTTCAACATTCTCCTTGCCCCTCTGGCTTACATCATGCCCGTTTTTCCCTCACAGACCTTGCACAGCCTTCCCTCCACATTGCCCACCTTGTCATTACCCTTCCCCCTCAACTCCCTGTTGCCCCCTCATACTAACCCCCCCCCCCCCCCCCATAGCCCTTGCACAGCCTTCTCTCCCCATTGCCCCCCCCCCTGTTGTTCAGCCATTGCCCGCCCACAGCCCTTGCACAGCTGTCCCTTCTTGTTGCCCTCCCCGGTGTTCATCATCCCCATTTTTGTCTCCCACCTCAGCCTCAGCCCCAGTGCCCGTTTGTGAAACTGGAGTTCGGAGTATCACAACAGTGTCAGCCACTGGTACAGAAGGCCCCTGCACTCTCCAACCCCAGTACTGGGTTACAGTGCCTGAAAGTAGAAAGTGCATGATCAGCACAGCACAGTGGTGTCCTTACATACATTACATGATTACATAGAACATACAGTGCAGAAGGAGGCCATTCGGCCCATCGAGTCTGCACCGACCCACATTAATCCCTCACTTCCACCTTATCCCCGCAACCCAATAACCCCTCCCAACCCTTATGGACACTACGGGTAATTTAGCATAGCCAATCCACCTAACCTGCACGTCTTTGGACTGTGGGAGGAAACCGGAGCACCCGGAGGAAACCCACGCGGACACGGGGAGAACGTGCAAACTCCGCACAGACAGTGACCCAGCGGGGAATCGAACCTGGGACCCTGGCGCTGTGAAGCCACAGTGCTAATCACTTGTGCTACCGTGCTGCCTTGTGGACAACATCGGCAAAGAGCAGGAAACTAACCCTCCAGCCCTAGCAATGTGGCGTTCATCCGGAGAGGCACAGCACTGTTGCACTCGCCTCAAAGTCACGAGCGAACTGAGGTCCGACTTGTGCGTGCCACTCACTTTCAAACGGGGTTGAGGCCGGCATAATTTCCTGCAGGCGTGATGCAAGTTGGGAGGGGTGAGGATATTCTGACGAGCAGCTGTTTTAATGTATATTCAGGGGCGGGATTCTCCACTCCCGCGCCGGTTGGGAGAATCGCCTGGGTCGCCGAATTTTCCCGCGATGCCGGTCCGACGCCCTTCACCCAAGTGGTGAGAACGGCCCCGCCAAGTTCCGCACGGCGCAGGCCGGAGAATCGCCCGACACCCAAAATGGCTATTCTCCGGCCCGGATGGGCGGAGTGGCCAGGCCAAAACGGCAGGTTCCCCCCGGCGCCGTCCACACCTGGTCGCTGCCAGCGGGAATGCTGGGGGGGGGGGGGGGATCCCGCACTGGGGGGGGGGGGGCCTCAAATGGGGTCTGGCCCGCGATCGGTACCCACCGATCGTTGGGCAGTCCTCTCTGAAGGAGGACCTCCTTTCTTCCGCAGCCCCGCAAGATCCGTCTGACATCTTCTTGCGGGGCGGACTCTGAGAGGACGGCAACCACGCATGCGCGGGTGACGCCAGTTATGCGGTGCCCGCCGTGTCATGTATGCGCCGCCTTTACCTGGCGACAAGGCCTGGCGCGTGTAAATGACGCGGCCCCGCTCCTAGCCCATTATCGGGCCCTGAATCGGTCGGGATAGTTTTGCTCCGTCTTGAACCTCGACGGCGTTCACGACGGTGTGGGCACTTCGACGCGGGAGTGGAGAATCCCGCCCATGAAGTTTAAATGAATGCAAATTGCGTTCACGCCACTCGGCAGCAGGAAGAATGGAAAACCTGGTGAATTCCTGACCTTTTAAACCTGCCGCTAGTTTCTCCGCTCCTGTCCACCATGAAACCCACTGCAAATGGGAAGGGAAAATTCCAGCCACTGTGTCCAATTCTGGGCACTTTAGGAAGATAATAGGTGCAGAAAAGACTGGTGAGAATGGATCCAAGGACAAGGAATTTCTGATACAAAGGTAGATTTGAGAATCTGGGCTGCAGGTTAGGAGTGCAGGGGTCTTCTAAATTTGATGGAGGCATCCATAATCATGAGGGGGTTGGACCAAGCAGATGGGGCAAAACTATTCCCATTTGTGGAAGAGAACAAGAGGACATCAATTTCAGGTAAATGGCAAGAGAACAAAAAGGAAAAACTTCACACAGAGTGGCAATTGTTGTGTTCTTTGTTTTTGTTCTTTCAGGATGGCGAAGGTTGTAGTACTAACAAAGAACAAGCTGTGTTTAATAAACAAAGCTAATTTATTACACTGCACTGAATTAGATTTGAACATATTGCTAAGGAATTAATTAAGTAAAGATTACATTACACATGTACACTATTAAACGATACTATTAGTTCAACTATCTCACAACTACTCTGTCTTCCTCTCGCTCCATGTATCTCCATCTGTTGTATCCGTCCAATTCAGATACTTCAACCAGCTCTTTAATTAAAGTTTACCCAGGTGTCTTTATTTATGAGAACAAAGTAGGACAGATATAATGCAACACACTTTATTAAGTATAATTAACCCATAAATTACCCACTATACATACAAGAAACACCCAGGATTCAACTATATTTCCCGTAAAGGTGATTTGGTAAGCTGCAGATCCGATCCCCGAGTCCCTCCGGTTCATCTTTGCAAAGGTGATTCTCGCTGGCTGTTCCTTGCTTGCTTCCTTCCTTCAGGTCTGGCCAAGGTCACCTCACACACCAAGCTTTGAGTCTTTTGCTTCCCATCCTTTCCAGATGTCTGGAAAATGCCTATCTTTTTATCCCCCCGTCGCCACCCACCTCCTTTCTCCACCTGTCCTTGGCCTTCGGCCAATGGAGTCTCAGGAGGCAGGGTCTCGGTGCCCAATGGTCTGGTTGATGACCTGTTGACAGGGCACCTGAGCCCGCCTTGGGAGGAGCGATGATTGCTTGATGAGTTATGGGAACTGTGAACAATAGGCCAATGCATCTCAAGTAGGAGCGACTATCAGTTGATGGGCTATCAGGAATTGTGGACAATAGGCCAGTGAATCTCAAGTAGCAATAATTACTTGATGGGTTATTTAGGGTCTGCTTCAGACAGACCCTGACCGCTAGTCTTGAGTTCTGTAGATTAGGATTCTGCAGGCTGTGGTTTTTAAAGTGCCCAATTCTTTAATTTAAGATATCCAATTTAATTGGCCTTAAAACTAGGCCTTGATTATTACAACACATCTATCTCCCAAAAGTCAAGGAGGCATGTGATATTTACATGGTTGCTCTATAGCGCCACCCAGTGACTAGAGTAGTAACATTACATTAACCCTTTATGTGCTTTACAATATCCACATACTGTGACAGCAATTGGATAATTATCTGAAGAGAAAGAATTGCAGGGAAGTGGGCCAAGCAGGAGTTGCTCCTGCAGACATGGAAATAATGGGTGGACTGGCCTCCTTCTGTGCTCTAACTTCTGATTCTCTGACTAAGTCACATACGCTCAAGCACGTTTACACACAGCACAAAATGGATCTCAAAGCAACAAAACATCTTTTTCACCTGAACAAATTTGATTAGGGCCGAGTTATGAACCACTAGAATTTTGAACGATCTCCTTAACCCAACAGAAAAAAATCCAGATAGCGTAAAGAGAGATTAGGAGTTTCTCCTCGTGTGCCATTCCCCGAATATAGGTCACTGACCTGAAACAGTAATTCTCTCCATGGATGCTGTCTAACCTGCAGAGACTTTCCAACATTATAGTTTCGTATTTCTGATTTCCAGGGTGTCATACCTGGGATATACCTCAAAGATGTGTTGGGGACCCCACCCTCCCACCAACGTCAGATGTTTCCGACTGTCTTACCAGAATAGAAACCCAGGAAAAGTTAGAAGAATTAAAACCACTTTTAACTCCTGGGTGACTATACTCGTGAGCCCCCAACTACCCCCGCCTCCTCAGCCTTTGACTATCTTCCGTCCGGCTACCCTCCTGACACCCCCCCTCCACTGACCACCCGACCATACCCACTGATTACCTGACTGACCCCACAAAACACCTCACGCCCCTCCACTAGATCATCTAAGCGTACCCACTGTCCACCAGATCCCATTCCCAATGTTCAATCCCCTACTGATCACCTGACCACTGACCCCCCCCCCCCCCCCCCAATTACCAACTTACCTCCTCAATGGTTTCTCAAAGTGGCTGGACCTTAAAACTTACCTGCTTTACAGCTGTTAGTGCTGTAAAAAAGGGCCATGACTTCCTTCCCCTGGCTCCGCTGCACTCGATTGAAAGACTCAGGAACACACTGCACAGCACTATTTTCATAAAGTCGGATGAGAAAGGTGCAGCTGCATTGCAATGTAAGTAAATAGGATTGAAGAAGCAATCTGACTGATTCCCAGTCCAAGGTCGTTCCAACCATATAATTTTTAATTTCAGATTTTCAGCATGTAATTAATGCCATGTTGCCTTGGTGATCAGCCATCACAATATGCATTTAAGCAAATTAGCCACTGCTCATGAGCTCTTAGGAAGCGTATAATTTCTCTTCTGATGATCTAGCATTTTCAGACATTTCTTAGTTCACCATTGAATTATGCAAACCAGAGGAACTGGCTTTTCCACTCCCCGCTGACAGATGTGAAGGCAGGCCTGCCTACCACCTACTCACCTGTCCCTACCCCCATCACAATTTAACCAATGGAGGGGGGAGGTGTTGAGCAGCCCACCTATCAGTCGACCAATTAAGGCCTCATCTTGCTATCACTGGGCTTTAACTGGCGACAGGAGAGGCCGATAGCAAGCATGTCCCCCTATGCAAGGTGGAAGTGGGCTTCTGGGGGGTGCGGGTGGGTCCCTCTTTAAACCTTCAAAACTTTCCCCTCCCCCTTACCAGGGCCTGCCAGCTTGGCAGCCAGGGAGACTCCTGGTTCACCTGTTGGGCTATATCCACCCTCTCAGACTCACAAGCAATGGTGCTACTGGTACTGCCGGCTTCCTATCGACTTGCAGCTTTCGAAGGCAAGATTTTCTTCAGGGAAGGAAGTCCTGCCTCATTACTCTTAATTGCCAACCTGTTGTCTAATGGCAGCAGGGCAGTTGCTCTACTGTTGAGCTGCCCCCACTCCCAACTTTTTAGCTGGGTCTGGACTGCATAAAATCCAGCTTCAGGTGTCATTCTCAGCCTTTGGGAAGTTAGCTGATCTCTTCCAAATAAGCCTCAGGAGCTTTGACACTAGAGGGAGAATAGTAACTTTCAATTGTCTACCTGGGACCTCTGCCAGAGCATGAATGAATTGTATTTGGTGAGAACACAATTAGGCTTGACTGTGATGTACACCCTGTGAAACAGCCTACTGCTACTCCCTGTCTTAAGCTTGCACACATAACGAATGAGAACTTTGACAACGTACAGAAGGGTTGTCAGCACTTGGAATTGTATCCTAATAAAGGACAATATCCTCCAAAGAGGAAAGAAAGTGGGAAAATTGAGGTGGCAGTGAGATGATCACTTAAGAGGTTGGAACTGAAACAAAGGGGGATCATGCATTTTTGATGGGACATAGTATTTCCCCACTGAAAGTTTTCAGAGGTCTAATTTCAGTTTCACAACTGCGGTAATCAGAATGATCACAATGAGCTAACAGGAAACCATTTGGAGTTCTTATCTGTTACCCTCTTCACAACTTCTCCTTAATTATGATTCTTAAAAAATCAGCAATGGCCTTAATTGTTTTCTATCCAATTGCTCTTCGTAAATTTGTATTTACACCTGCACACAACCCAAAATGGTGGATTCATTATATAGCTTTAATTTCCAAAGGTAGAGAAATAAGTAAAAATTCCCCAATGAAACCACATTGTATAAAACCCGATTTTTCAACTTTATTAACATCAAGACTTTTCCAATGATGATATCATTTATCAACAAATAGAAAACAGACTGTGTATACAACAGAGTAACCCCTACAGCACTATGCATACACAAGGTAAAAATGAGCGCGTTCCAAACAATTCAACCTCTTCAAATCAGGTTACAGTCAATAGCATTCTGATTAATTGATTATATTTGGCATTCATCCACCACCTTTCCCAATTTCACACCCAGTCTCCCTACTGCAACAGCTCCATAGAATTGCAGAAGATTATACCATCACAGAACTTCCATCCACCATAATAGCTCACTGGAAAATTTTGGCTATTGGTAAGGAAATGCTTAGCAGTCTTAACTCCCACAGAATAGTCAATGTAAAACAGAGACCAGCTGGTCTGATTGGTAAGGAATAAGCATTGTTGCTCCCAGCTCTTCTCTGGGTAGGTGATTGAAGTTTTGTAGCAAGGTGCGCTGCAGTGTTTACATCAAGTTGATTGTGATCCAGTTTAAATTTATCTCCAATAGATTGGTCATAATATTGGGTATTGAGTACTTTCTCTAACTTTTTTATTATTTTTAAAACAAGGAAATAATCAAATCGGTCATATTAAGAAACTGTACAAAACCAAAATGCAACCTTGTTTTTTTTTATTAAATTCATCTAACAGCACCAGGCTCCTGCTTTATTCAGTATTAATAGTTTTGTATTGTACAGTATCTGAAGAGAAGACACTTTCATATAAGAGATTAAACTTCAGTTCAATTTGTCTATCCCTAGGAGTAGATACAGCAGCAATAATCAGAACAGTGGTTAAGATTCCAGTCACCAGGATTAAATACAGAACTGCACTAAAATGGGCAGCTCTGTTGCAAACATAAAGAACCCTTAAATCAGCAAAAAGGAGAATATAAAAACTTAACCAATTATAATAAAATAAAAAAAGGATTTACAGCATAAGGAATTCTGTTTTGCCATTAAGCAAAACAATTCAGCTTCGGAAAAAAATACCAATTTTAATAAAAAGGTTTATAAAATTGTAAATGGCACCCCAGTTAAAGCCCAAAAGAAAACTGATGTACTGTGTTTGAGCTAAAATTATATCAAAAAGGGAATCCCATGCAGGGTGAAGAGGATTTGAGATGCGTAAATTATCATCCTACTGGAATTAAAACAAGTCAACTTAGTTCCTGATCAGTCCAAGAATCAAGATAGAATTTCTGAGTTGCTGATATCATTACACCTTGCCAACTCACTGCACAGGATAACTAAACAATGATTTGATTTGATATGGCTCAAAAAATCATTTTCTGGGTCCTGAAAGTCACAAGTTCTGATTGGGTGATAGAAGTTACGTTGCATAGTGATCAAAGCTTCCGAGGTACTCCAGCGCTGCTCGGTAACACAACTGGTACTGGTCCTGTGGACAGAGATTGAGCATTGTTCAATATAAGTGTATGCGTTATTGAATTCAATAGATAGATCAAATATTTAAACAATTTCTTAAAAAACTGCATAATATACTCAACTAATTATTGTCATTCCTCATCATGGAACACTGGCTCACATGAATATGTAGATGAATACATGAATGTACAATATACAAGGGCGGCATGGTGGCGCAGTGGTTAGTGCTGCTGCCTCACAACGCCGAGGATCTATATTGGATCCTGGCCCCAGGTCACTGACCGTGTGAATTTTGCACATTCTCCCAGTGTCTGTGTGTGTCTCACCCTCACAACCCAAAATTATGTGCTGGGTAGGTGGACTGGCCATGTTAAACTGGCCCGTAATTGGGGAAAAACAATAATTGAGACACTAAATTTATAAAAAAATATGCAATATACAGTGCAGTCAAAATATGATGGCTGAATACTTCTGAAGTGTACCGCACTCCTGAGTAAGACTGTATAAGGTACTCCATGCTAATAATAAGAGAATGGTTCTGAAAGTACACTGAATTTCATCAATCCACCACTGTAACCCCAGTAGAACTACTAAGTTACCATTTTTCAGCCTTTTTAATTGAATAATCAATGAGTGCTAGATACCCAAGCTCAAAGTAAGTTTTCAAAGCCGATTTAAAAACTTAGATTTTTTGCCAGAGAAAAAGGGTAATTTCTGTGACAATGAGTAAAAATCAGCAGTAAATTACACATTATTTGTACTAAAATTACATTTTTCAGTGTGTGCCAAGAACAGCATATTGTAATCATGGCAAGCAGTGTATTAATTTAGATAATAACAAAGCTGTAGTGACCAACAGTTTTCACTGTACATCCTAACATTACAGATTTGCACCCATTACTGCATCTTAATTTTACTAAGAAATTACAGAGCTACTTTCCCCTCAAATTTAAGAGGTAATCAGATTTTACTAATTTATTGATTCAAAAACACTCCAGAGATTGAGCTCCCTGTGGATACCAAAGGGTAGAAACTGGACAGGCACAACCAAGAGTCAATTTTCTACGCCCAACTAACAATTTGACTCAATGTTGGGTCACTTCTCAGATGGCCATAGGTGGGTGGCACGGTAGCAGTGGTTAGCATTGTTGCTTCACAGCGTCAGGGTCCCAGGTTCGATTCCTGCTTGGGTCACTGCCTGTGTGGAATCTGCTCCGGGGTGCTGCAATTTCCTCCGACAAGTCCCGAAAGACGTGCTTGTTAGGTGAATTGGACGTTCTGAATTCTCCCTCTGTGTACCCGAACAGGCGCCGGAGTGTGGCGACTAGGGGATTTTAACAGTAACTTCATTGCAGTGTTAATATAAGCATACTTGTGACACTAATAAAGATTGTGATTAAAATTACAGCCTCTGGTTGGAGGCATTCCTGGAGGTTTGGTCACTGA
Organism: Scyliorhinus torazame; assembly: GCF_047496885.1. NCBI lineage: Eukaryota > Metazoa > Chordata > Chondrichthyes > Carcharhiniformes > Scyliorhinidae > Scyliorhinus > Scyliorhinus torazame. The sequence continues at coordinate 46,769,147 of NC_092713.1, read as the reverse complement.
AATCTTTTTAAAAATGCATTCTTAGCATATTGGAAGGCCATATAGAAGACCAGCATTTATTACCCATCCATGTTCTTGAGAAGGTGGCAGTAAGTTGCCTTTGTGTGGCAAAAATGGTCCTTTAATAAGTTAAAAGTAAAGTCGTCATAGTCCCAGATGACCATAGGCTGCTTTCCCCTTTGAGGGGGAGAGCTGACTTGTGATGATTTAACCTGAAAATCATCACACCTGAGGCGAGGGGCAAGGTTGAGAAAGCGGACCTCCATGAATAACCTCAGCCGGTATGGGAATTGAACCCTGTTGGCCTCGCTCTGCATCACAAACCAGCTGTCTAGCCAACTGAGCTAAACCAGGGGTTAGGAAGACAGTTCCAGGATTTTGACCAGCAGATGAGGAGGAACAGGCATTCATATACAAGTTGTGATGGTGTATAACCTAAAAGAGAACTTGGTGGATATAACTGAAAAGAGAACTTGGTGGTGGTGTTCTCATATACCTGCTGCCTGTTTCTTTTTACGTCACTGGTTTGGGATTTGCTGTCAGGGAAGCCTTGATAAGTTGCTGCAGTGTAGATAGTACATTCTGCACCAGCAGTAGAGGGACAGATGTTTAAGGTGATAAGGAGGTGCTGATTTGGCAAGCTGCTCTGTTCTTGGCGGGGTCAAGCTTCTCGAATTCTGCTGGAGTTGCCTTCATCCAGGTAAATGGAGAATTTCCATCACACTCTTGATCACATCACATTGTCAAATGTTAATACGTGTGCTTTAAGGTTGGTTTTCAGACCAGAAGCTGATCGCGCACCTCAGAGCCAGGATGTCACCCATAACCAGGTGAAGAGGGAAAACAGAGTGCGTGGAAGAAGGGTGGTGTAATACTGCACAAGGGAAAAGGCAGAATTCAGACGAATTTTCATGTCAACATTAACTAATACTATGTTTCCTTTCTCTGCTGTAGCATCATTTTCCCCTCCAAATCTTTGATGTTCCTCTTTTGCAAAAATTCCCTTTTAAATTATGTTTCTCATCAGCCATGCAAGGATCCTGAGAACGCATGACCATGACATGGAATTTCTTAGGTGGACAATCATACTTGTTAACGAGTAACTGCTGAATAGCTATTTAAAAAAAGTATATTTAGAGTACTCAATTTTTTTTCTCCCCAATTAAGGGGCAGTTTAGCATGGCCAATCCACCTAGCCTGTACATAAGACCATAAGACATAGGAGCGGAAGTAAGGCCATTCGGCCCATCGAGTCCACTCCACCATTCAATCATGGCTGATTTCAACTCCATTTATCCGCTCTCTCTCCATAGCCCTTAATTCCTTGAGAAATCAAGAATTTATCAACTTCTGTCTTAAAGACACTCAATGTCCCGGCCTCCACCGCCCTCTGTGGCAATGAATTCCACAGACCCACCACTCTCTGGCTGAAGAAATTTCTCCTCATCTCTGTTCTAAAGTGACTCCCTTTTATTCTAAGGCTGTGCCCCCGGGTCCTAGTCTCCCCTGCTAATGGAAACAACTTCCCTACGTCCACCCTATCTCAGCCATTCATTATCTTGTAAGTTTCTATTAGATCTCCCCTCAATCTCCTAAACTCCAATGAATATAATCCCAGGATCCTCAGACGTTCATTGTATGTTAGGCCTACCATTCCTGGGATCATCCGTGTGAATCTCCGCTGGACCCGCTCCAGTGCCAGTCTGTCCTTCCTGAGGTGTGGGGCCCAAAATTGCTCACAGTATTCTAAATGGGGCCTAACTAATGCTTTATAAAACTTCAGAAGTACATCCCTGCTTTTATATTCCAAGCCTCTTGAGATGAATGACAACATTGCATTTGCTTTCTTAATTACGGACTCAACCTGCAAGTTTACCGTTCGAGAATCCTGGACTAGGACTCCCAAGTCCCTTTGCACTTCAGCATTATGAATTTTGTCACCGTTTAGAAAATAGTCCATGCCTCTATTCTTTTTTCCAAAGTGCAAGACCTCGCACTTGCCCACGTTGAATTTCATCAGCCATTTCTTGGACCACTCTCCTAAACTGTCTAAATCTTTCTGCAGCCTCCCCACCTCCTCCATACTACCTGCCCCATCACCTATCTTTGTATCATCGGCAAACTTAGCCAGAATGCCCCCAGTCCCGTCATCTAGATCGTTAATATATAAAGAGGACAGCTGTGGCCCCAACACTGAACCCTGTGGGACACCACTCGTCACCGGTTGCCATTCCGAAAAAGAACCTTTTATCCCAACTCTCTGCCTTCTGCCTGACAGCCAATCGTCAATCCATGTTAGTATCTTGCCTCGAATACCATGGGCCCTTATTTTACTCAGCAGTCTCCCGTGAGGCACCTTATCAAAGGCCTTTTGGAAGTCAAGATAGATAACATCCATTGGCTCTCCTTGGTCTAACCTATTTGTTATCTCTTCAAAGAACTCGAACAGGTTTGTCAGGCACGACCTCCCCTTACTAAATCCATGCTGACTTGTCCTAATCCGACCCTGCACTTCCAAGAATTTAGAAATCTCATCCTTAACAATGCATTCTAGAATCTTGCCAACAACCGAGGTTAAGCTAATTGGCCTATAATTTTCCATCTTTTTCCTTGTTCCCTTCTTGAACAGGGGGGTTACAACAGCGATTTTCCAATCCTCTGGGACTTTCCCGGACTCCAGTGACTTTTGAAAGATCATAACTAACGCCTCCACTATTTCTTCAGCTATCTCCTTTAGAACTCTAGGCTGTAGCCCATCTGGGCCCGGAGATTTATCAATTTTCAGACCTCTTAGTTTCTCTAGCACTTTCTCCTTTGTGATGCCTACATATTCAACTCTGCCCCCTGACTCTCCTGAATTGTTGGGATATTACTCATGTCTTCTACTGTGAAGACTGATGCAAAGTACTTATTTAGTTCCTCAGCTATTTCCTTGTCTCCCATCACTAGGTTACCAGCGTCATTTTGGAGCGGCCCAATGTCTACTTTTGCCTCCCGTTTGTTTTTAATGTATTTAAAGAAACATCTTTGGATTGTGGGGGTGAGGCCCATGCAAACATGGGAAAAATGTGCAAACTCCACATGGGCAGTGACCCCGGGCCAGAATCGAACCCAGGTCCTCAGCGCCATGAGGCAGTAGTGCTAACCACATGTCCTCTTAAAATTCCCCTTTATCTGCTCCACCAATTGCTCCACGCGCCAGGTTCAATTTGTGCAATTGTTCCTGGAATGACCAAGTATCTAAAATTCGTCCCCAGCACTTTAAACGACAGCTCGCCCAGCCTCCCCTCCTGTCTCCTTGTTGAACCAGGAAGACCTCACTCTTCCCCATGTTTAATTTATACCCGGAAAACCCGCCAAATTCCGCTAAGATGTTCATGATCCCCTCCAATGCTTCCTAACGGGTCCGAAATGTAAAATAACAGATCGTCCGCATATAGCGAAACACTATGCTCCGCACCACCCTCGATGCTCTTAAGCGCCACTGCCAATGGCTGTATCACCAGGGCATAAGCAACGGGGAGAATGGGCATCCCTGCCTTGTCCCACGATGCAATCCAAAATACCCTGAGCTCACCCGATTTGTCCTAACACTTGCTACTGGTGCCCTTTATAGCAACCAGAACCAATCCACAAACCCCTGCCCAAACCTGAACCGTCCCAGTACTTCTCACAGATATTCCCATTCTACCCGATCAAAGGCTTTCTCCGCATGTATAGTGATCGCCACCTCCACCCCCTATCCCAACGGCATCATTATCACATTCAATAAGTGCCTAATGTTCGCCGACAGATGCCTCCCCTTTACAACCCTGCTGGTCTTCCCCCATCAACCCCGGTACATAGTCCTCTATAAGCGAGGCCAAGATTTTTGCGAACAGCTTGGTGTCCAAATGTAGCAGTGAGATCGGGCGGTAGGACCCAAACTGCTCTGGGTCCTTATCCTTTTTCAGAATTAAGGATATCGAGGCTTGTGATAACGTAGAGGGAAGCTCCCCCTTCTCTCTCGCCTCATTGTATGCCGTTACCAACAGGGGCCCCAGATCCCCCGAAAACGTCTTATAAAATTCCAAAGGGAACCCATCCAGGCCCGGGGCCTTCCCTGCCTGCATCGCCCCCATGCCCTCCATCACCTCCACCAGTCCAATGGTGCCCCCAGCCCCTCTACCAGATGCTCCTCCACTTTGGGGAACTCCAGCCCATCTAGAAATCGCCGCATTCACTCTCCCCTCCCCCCCCCCGCCCCGCCGGAGTCTCCGATTCATATAACCTCTTTTAAAATTCTCCAAATGCCCCATTCACCCCCACCGGGTCCAGGACCACCCTTCCCCTCCCATCCTTCACCGTTCCAATCTCCCTCGCCTCCTCTTGCTTCCTGAGTTGGTCAGCCAGCATCCAACACGCTTTCTCCCCATATTCACACACTGCCCCCCCCCGGTCCTCCTTAACCTCACCCCCTTCTTAAGGAGGTTAGCCATGACCCGGTTGAATCCAGCTCTCCTCTTTGCCAGTTCGCGCCTAGGTCCTGATATACCCAAAACTCGTTGCCTCCCAGGTACATCTTCTCGTCTGCCTGGACCACTGCAAGATCTTCTCTTTGTCCAAGAACCGGTGTAGCCTCACCACATTGCCCTCGGCGGCCTATTCGCCTGTGGCTTCCCCAAAAGCGCCCTATGCGCCCAATCGATCTCCAGGGGCCGGTCGAAGGCCCCCTCCCCCATTAGCTTCTCCAACATTTTGGCTACATAAGAGCCTGTGTCTGCTCCCTTGATGTCCTCTGGCATCCCCACTATTCTCAGATTCAGCCTCCGGGAGCGGTTCTCCAAATCCTCCACTTTCTCCTTGAGCCGCTTCTGGGTCTCCCTCAGCATCCCAACTTCGGCTGCCAACAAGGTAAGCTGCTCCTCGTTCTCCCCCACCGCCTCCCCCACCTTCTGCATCACCTGGCTCTGGGTCTCCAGCCTCAGTTCCCCACAGTCAATCCCCACTTTCAGCAGGTCTATCACCTTCACCAGGTCCTCCTGAGCCTTCCTCCTCTGTTGGCTGACCTTTTTGTTTATAACGTCAACAAACTGCTCTATTGGGCTGGCAGGGCCGACCCTCTACCCTCCGCCATCTTCCCCTGTATCGCACAAAGAGTTTCTTGCTCCTGCAGCTCCTTTCCTCCAGACCCATTTCTGGTCCGTGGATCCATCCACTGACCTCACCAGTGGAGTATAGCTTTCCTCCACCTTCTCTGCGCCTTTTCCCTCCAAAACATCCACTCGGCAACTGAGGAAAAGGACCAACAAAAACCACCTCGAGTGGGAGCTGCCAAATGTGCGACCACTTGCATCATTGGCCACCACTGGAAGTCCCCATGGAAACAATTGTTGGCCTCATCAGTGACACCCACATCTCAAGAAAGAATTTTAAAAAAGTATATCAAATCAAAGGCGGCACAGTGCACAGTGGCTAGCACCGATGCCTCACACCTCCAGGGTCCTAGGTTTAATTCCAGCCTCGGGTGACTATCTGTGTGGAGTTTGCACTTTCTCCCCGTGTCTGCTTGGGTTTCCTCCGACAATCCAAAGATGTGGAGGTTAGGTGGATTGGCCTTGCTAAATTGCCCCTTAGTGAACAAAAGGTTAGGTGGGTTTACTGGGTTATGGGGATAGGATGGAGGCGTGTGGGGGGTTCTGTACAGGGGCTTGTGCAGACTCGATGGGCCGAATGGCCTCCTTTTGCACTGTAAATCCTTTGATTCTAGTTGGCCTCACACTAAGGGATATTGCACAGTGATTCTTCCTTCAGGACAGTGGCAATCAGCTTATAGCCTACTTGGTTTTTAAAATTAATTTAGAGTACGCAATTCATTTTTTTTAAATGAAGGAGCAATTTAGCGGGGCCAATTCACCAACCCTGCACTGCTCTTTGGGTTTGTGGGGGTGAGGCCCACACAGACACAGGGAGAATGTGCAAACTCCACATGGACAGTGACCCGGGGCCGGGATCGAACCCGGATCCTCAGCGCCATGAGGCACCACTGTGCCGCCCTATTCCCTACTTGGTTGCTCCAGGACTAACTGTTGGAGAATAGCTCCCACAGATCCACCAACATCCTCCACCAGCCAGGTTTTACTTCCTTCGGAAATGGGATACTGTTCGTGGGCCCAGGCATTGCGTGATAAAAAATAGAAAAGATGCGTGACATGTACTCACAACAATTCATGTGGCAAGCTTTGATTTATCCAAGATGATTTACAGGAGAAATTATCACTCAGGATCAGGCTGAATTGTTCTCATGAGTCTGGCGAATCATAATTTTGTAATTAAAAGAATCAAGATATATTAGATCTTTTACATTAATTCAGAGATGAGTAATACACTAAACCTGCCTAAATACAGTTATTAGCACCGTTATTTGATTAACACCCCAAGTTTGTTAACGATGATTGTTGCAGTTGTCAATTACATCTATTACACGTAGAGTCTGGGCATTGGTCACATTAACCAGGTGGCGTTTCGCTGAATATCAGAACAATTTCAAAGGGTTCAATAGCCTACTCCTTTCCTTAAATAAAGCAGAAAACCTTTCAAATCAAACAAAGGTTTGCCTTTTTTCATATGGTAGGAGGTTTCACATCAGAATAATCTTAAAAAGATAAGTTTCACTGTGCTTCCTGAAATTGACGGGGGCAATTTTAATGTTGTCAGAAATTTTGTGAGAAGCTTAAATACCAGGAGTTGCTTTTCTCAGGTCCATCCCTAACACCATCATCAGATTCCCTTCCGCACCTTTTTTTCTGTTACACTGCCATTTTGTGCTCTTGCCTGTATTGAAAAAATTCAATTTCCGCCCTTTGTTTTGTGATGAATGTAAGAAATTAGTATATATATTGTATTATATGTATCTGCTGCAGTAACATTTTTAAACATCCTGGTTTGAAAGACAGCCAGACTTTGTGGCTGCAGAAGGTTCAATTAAGATGTCGTAAACGTGAGATCATCATTCTTTCAAGCCATGCTTATGTTTACAAGTAAGAAGTCTTACGCTTCTTAGCCCTTTTTACCCAGTTTTAGGGGAGATTTTATATCAATGGTCTGTCGAAAACCCAACGGAAGAAAACTGCATGAAAAGGAATGAACCATGGTCCACCTGTGGTCTCGGGTTCAGTGTGGAGTTCTGCAGGAGGAAAGATGGCTGGGGCAAGCTCATCGGGTGGGGCTGCATCCATTATGGTGAACACACTGGCCAGGGTAATTGTGGTGGAGTTTGAGCAGCATGGGAAGGAAATAATGGGAATGCTCAAACAGTTGGTGGACAAAAAGGAGGCTCTTGGAAAGGTTAAAAAAAAAATTGAATTAAAGGGCAATTTAGTGTGGCCAATCCAGCTACCCTGCACATATTTGGGCTGTGGGGGTGAGACCCACACAGACACGGGGAGAATGTGCAAACTCCACACAGAGAGTGACCCGAGGCTGCGATCGGATCTGGATCCTCGGCACTGTGAGACAGCAGTGCTAACCACTGCATCACCGTGCCGTCCTGGGCTCTTGGAAATATGTTGATGGCGATATGGGAGCATGGAGAGCCATTGAGGGGAGTGGCGAAGGCATTGTTGCGGCATAGCAACCAGCTCGCCTCGATGGGAGAGGAGCTGCGGAAGATGGAGGAAAGTAATAAAGGACTGAGCCACCTCACCTCCCAAAAACTTAGCAAAAGTGGTGGACTTGGAGAACAGGTCACGGCGGCAGAGTTAGCAGACTATGACACTGCCTGAGGGGCTGGAGGGCCCAAAGCTGATGGGAGCACGTTTCGGGGATGTTCGTTAAGTTGTTGAAGAAGGAGAAGAACATTTCCTTCTTTGAGCTGGATAGGGCTCACTGGTCGCTCTGTCTGAAGCCAAAGTCGAATGATTCATCAACAGCTGTGACAGTCCATTTTCACATCTATCAGACGAAGGAAATGGTCTTGAGATGGGCCAAGCAGAATCGGGACGTGAGGTGGGAAGGCAGTGGTATTCGTATATACCAGGACGTAATGGCGGAGCTGCCAAGGTGGCAGGCGGCCTTTAACAGGACGAAGGCAGCGCTTTATAAGAGTAATATGCAATTCAGAGTGGTCCACCTGGTGAATTGGAGAGTTACGCATAACACTGAGGACTATAATTTTGAAATGACGGAGAAGGTGGAGGCGTTTGTGAGGGCTGAAGGATTGGGGCTTTGTTTTCTTATGTTGTGGTTGGGAGGGGATGGTTTGGGGATGTTAGGAGAATGTGTTGGGGCTTTTTCCCCTTTGGGGTTTATCATGTTTGGTTGGTTTAGAAAGCTGGGTGTGGGGAGGGTTTTCTGTTGGTTTTTGTACAAGGTATGTGGGGGGGAGGGGGCTCGGGTCACCTCACTAGCAAACTTAAGTTGGTTGGTGAATGGGAATGAGGTGGGGGAGGGGCCATGACCGGCTGTGCCTGTGTGGACAGGTGTCAATGTGAGGTGGGAGGATGGCAAGTGTGCAGTGAGGAGTGATATTGAGAGGAAGTGATTGGGGGGTTTCTGGGAAAATGGGGAGAGTAGCTGGCTGACTGTGAATAGGGGTAGGGCTTGGTCCCACTTGTGGGGTGGGGCCAGGATCATGGCTGATGGGGGAGGTTGTTGAGAGACCCCCAGTCCGAATGGTAATGTGGAACATGCAGGAGTTGGGTGGACTGGTGAAGTGGGCGAGAGTCTTCTCACCTGATGAAGGAGCTGCGCTCCGAAAGCTAGTGATTCCAAATAAACCTGTTGGACTTTAACCTGGTGTTGTAAGGCTTCTTACTGTGCATTTTTGAGAGCCAATGTGGTGATGCTGCAGGTGACCCATTTGAGGGTGAAGGACCATGTTCGGCTTCGGAAGGGTTGAGTGAATCAGGTATTCAACTCGGGCTTTGATAGCAGGGCTTGGGGGCTAGCGGTACTAGTGGGTAAGAGAGTTAGGTTTCAGGTGGAGAAGGTGGTACTTTAAATTTATTTAAAAAAAATTTAGGTGGGTGATGTAAATATAGTGTTGCATCCGAAGATGGGTTGATCTAAGTCGCGCTGGTTGACTCCTTCCAGGGGGCGACGGTGTTGGCAGTGTTTATGAAGGAGATGGGAGGAGTGGACCCATGGCAGAGAGTATTCCTTTTTTCGCCAGTGCATAATGTATTCTCGAGGATTGACTTCTTTATTATGGGGGGGGTGTTGTCGGGGGTGAGGAAAGCGGAAAACTCGGTGAACATTATTTCAGATCACGCTCTGCACCAGGTGGATGTGGTCCTGGAGAAGGGGCCTGTATAGAGACCAGCGTGGAGGTTGGATGTGGGGCTGCTTGTGGATCCAAGTTTTGGTGTGAGGATGGCAAAGGTGATTGACGATTATGTGGGGTTTAATAAGAATGGACAGGTCTCACCATTGATGGTTTGGGAGGCGCTGAAGGCAGTGATAAGGCGCAGGTGGATAGGGAGGCAAGAGAAGAGCGGCAGCGGCTGGTGGATGAAATTTTGGAATTTGATGGGAAGAATGCGGAGGATCCCACTCTGGAGATTTTGATCAGTAGAAATGAATTGCAGACGCAGTTTGACCTTTTGTCTACAGGAAAAGCAGTACGCCAGTTGAGGCGGGCAAAGGGTGTGGTGTACGAGTACGGGGCAAAGGCCAGTCGCCTGCTTGCAGGAAAGCTCCCCTGGCAGGCAGCCTCGTGAGAGATTGTTCAGGTCCAGGATGGGGCGAGGGGGCTGGGGGTGGCGCCGCAGCAGGTGAACAGGGCATTTGAGGAGTTTTATAAGAGGTTGTATCGGTCCGAGCCTCCAGGGGATAAGTCGCATATAAGGAAGTTCTTGGTGGGGCTAGAGTGTTCTAAAGTAGGAGAGGAGGGGTTTGGAGGATTGAGGAGGTTCAGATGATGATAGGGAAAATGTGAATGCGTAAAGAACCGGGGCCGGATAGGTTCCCGGTGGAATTCTATAAGAAGTTTTTGGATAGGCTGGCGCCGGTGTTTGAGGACTGGGCCAGGTGGCTCGGGACTGGGCCAGGCTCCGTAAATTTAATTTTACGAGCCTGGCGGGTAGGGTCAAGGCAGATTTGTTGAGGTGGGACAGCCTTCCCCTATCAAAGGCAGGCCGGGTGCAGACAGTAAAGATGAATTATATTATTTCCCTGCTTGCCGGTCTTTTTGCCGAAGGCGTTTTTTATGGGGGGGGGGTGGAACAGTTGATTTTGCCATTTGTATGGGTGGGTAAGATGGCGAGGATTCGGAAGACAGTGCTTCAGTCGGCGGTGGGGGGGTTTGGCTCTTCCGAATCTGATGTAATACTATTGGGCGGCGAACGCCAAGAAGGTGTGGGACTGGGGTAGGGAGCTGAAGGCGATGTGGGTGAGGATGGGGGCAGGTTCTTGTAGGGGTTGCAGATGCTAGCTATGGCGCTGCTCTTTTTTTCCCCAGGAAAATACACGGATAGTCCCGTGGTGATAGCCATGCTGCAGATATGGAGGCAATTTTGGCAGCATTTTAAGTTGGGGCAGGGTCGAAGCTGACGCCAGTTCGAGAGAATCATTTGTTTGAGCCGGCAAGACTGGATACTAGGTTTTAGGGATGGGAACAGGGGGGGTGATGGAAATGAAGGACATATTTTTGGAAGGGCTGTTTGCGAGTTGGAGGAGTTGATGGGGAAGTTTGGGATCCCGTGGGGGGGGGTTTAGGTATATGCAGTTGCAGGATTTTGCAAGGAAGAGAAAGATTTTCTCAATGTTTCTGGTGACACCTCCCTCCTCGTTGTTGGAGGGGGTGATTGGGTTGGGGGGAGGCATATCGGTGATATATGGGAAGATTTTGGAGGAGGATATGGTGTCGCTGGAGGAGGTTAAGGCCAAGTGGGAGCAGGGGCTGGGGGTGGCATTGGAGGTGTTGTGGTGTGAGTTGTTGTGTGGAGGGTGAATGCCTCAACCTAGTCTCCGAGGCTGGGGTTAATACAATTTAAAAAATATATATTTTTATTCTCCTTTTTCACATTTTCTCCCAAATTTACACCCACCAACAATAAACAATAATCAGTAACGAATGCAATGTCAATCCCCGTATCAATAACACCATTCCCATCCTCCCACCAAAACCCCAAACAGCATCCCGCATGTTAACATAAACAAATAACAAAAAGGAATCAGGAATCACCCATAGTCACCATTAACGCATAGTCAGTCCCCCTCCCCCCAACCCTCCCTAATGTTCGATGTAATCCAATTCTTGAAAGTGCATAATGAATAACGCCCATCAATTGTAGAGCCCCTCCATTCTTCCCCTCAGTTCAAATTTGGCCTTCTCAAAAGTCAAGAATTCCAGCAGGTCGCTCCGCCGCGCCAGGGCACAGGGTGGAGAGATTGATCTCCATCCCAACAGAATCCGCCTTCGGGTGATCAACGAGGCGAAGGATACAACATCTGCGTCCGCACCCTTTTCCAACCCCGGCTGGTCCGACACCCCGAATATGGTCTCCCGAGTGCCCGGGTCCAATTTTACGTGCACCACTTCAGAGATTACCCTAAAAACCTCCTTCCAGTAATCCTCCAGCTTTGGACAGGACCAAAACATATGAACATGGTTTGTGGCCTCGCCCCCACAAAGCTCACACACATCTTCTACCCCCTCAAAGAACCGGCTCATCCTCGCCCTTGTGAGGTGTGCTCTGTATCAGCCCCAACCTTGCGCACAAAGTGGAGGTGTTCACCCTCCGGAGCACCTCACACCAGAACCCCTCCTCCATTCCCTCTCCCAACTCTTCCTCCCACTTTGCCTTGATCCCATCCAGCGGTGCCTTCTTCTCTTCCAAAATAGCCCCGTAAACTACCGACACTACCCCCTTCTCCAATCCCCCTATCGTCAGCACCTCCTCCAGCAATGTGGAGGCCGGCTCTACCGGGAAGCTCTGTATCTCTTTTCTGGCAAAGTCTCAAACCTGCATGTATCTAAATATTTCCCCCTGCTCCAGCACATACTTCGCTCCCAGCTCCTTCAATCCTAAAAACTGACCCCCAAGAAACAAATCTTTTAGTGTCCTAATCTCCTTCTCCTCCCATTTCTGAAAATTTCCATCCCATTGCCCTGGCTCAAATCTATGGTTCCCCCAAATCGGCATTTCTCTTGACCCTGCCCCCAACCTGAAGTGCTGGCGAAACTGCCTCCAAATTCTCAACGAAGCTATTACTACCGGACTCTCTGAGTATTTCGTCAGGGCTGTCGGGAGCGGCGCTGTTGCTAGTAACTCCGATCCCGACCCCTACACAAACTCTCCTCCATTTTGACCCACTGGGAGTCAACTCCTCTGACTCTTCTCCACATTTGCCGCCCAGTAATAACACATCAGGTTTGGAAGAGGGGTTAAAGGTGGTGCACATGGTGCACCTGAAGAGGTTGAGGATACTTGCGTGTGGTGTGGGAGGGGCCCGGCCATCATATACATATGTTTTGGTCGTGCCCAACTTTGGGGGTCGTTTTTCAGCACCATGTCGGCAATCTTGCACTTGGATTTGGAGCCCAGTCCCCTGGGGGCCATATTTGGGGTGTCAGACTTGCTGGAGCTGCAGATGGGAATGGGGGCAGACAGTTTAGCCTTCACCTCGCTGACTGCTCGCAGGCGGGTCCTGTTGAGGTGGAGGTCAGCCTCTCCACCCAGTGCCTCTGTATGGCTTAGGGATCTGATGGAGTTCCTGTATTTTGAGAAGGTTACGTTTAACTTGAGGGGGACGATTGAGGGGTTCCATAAGAGCTGGGGTCTGTTTATCCTTCACTTTAAAGAGTTGGTTACTGTCAACTGCTGGTTGGTAGACTGGGGGGGGGGGGTCTGTTGTTATGCATTGTTTTGTTTTATGCATGAATTGTTAAAACTTTGAAAAACAAATAAAAATATTTTTTAAAAGTTTGTTTTTATATACCATATCCCTATTTTTGCGTGGAATCATTTTTGAAGCGAAGTATCCTTTCCTCAGTTTTACAAATTAAAAAACAGTATTGGGGTTCCTGTCCAGCATCCTAGCAAATGTTGGGGTCTGGTCCAGGGTCAGAATAGTTTTCCTCAATAGTCTCCATCTCCATCCAACCCCTTCACTTTCTTGACTTCTCTATTTCAATTTCTGGCAATAAGCTATCAACCAGTCACTGATTCCAACACTTTCAAGAAACTTTCAAGAAATTCCAACTGCACTTTCTCACACCCCGCTTGCTGTGAGGACTCTATGCCATTCTTCTTGTTTCTCCATCTCTGTTGCATCCTATTAGACACTGCAGTCTTCCATGCAAGTGATTCTGATCGGCCTTCCTTTTTCTTCAACCCCTGCCCCTCATTATGGTTGATAGGGCCCTCAACCATTTCCATTCTATTTATGCATTTCTGCTCTTACCCCTCCCTCTCCCTTCCAAAATCACGAGAGGGGTCTTGATGTCCTCACTTTCTGCCCCACCAGTCTCCATATTCAGTGAATCATCCTCCGTCTTTTCAGCCTAGCGCAGTGCCACCACCAAAAACATCTTCCTTTTGCCTCCCCTTCAGCAATTTGGAGGGATCACTTCCTCTGTGACACCCTGGTCCATTCTTCAGTCACCAAAACAGCCCTGCCCTTTTAGCTCCTCCCTCTAACTTGCTTCCAAATGATACAGCAATTTACTTGTACTTCATTCAATTTAGTTTACAGTATTTGCTGCTCACGCTGTGGTCTGCTCTACAGTGGGAAGCCAAAACGCAGACTGATAGACTGTTTTGTGAAATCTCTTTGATCAGTCTGCAGCTTCGTCTCCTGCCATTTTAATTGCTCCCACTCTCACCTTTCTAACTTTGACCTGCTGCAGTGTTCCAAGGAAGCTCAAACAGACTGGAGGGACAGCACTCATCTTTCAACTGGCACTTTACAATCTTCTGTACTCATCATCAAGCTCAACAATTTTAGAATGTAGCCTCGGTTTTTCTTTGCTGGTTTTGTTTTTTCTCGTTGTTTTCTTTGCGTTCCCACGGCAGCTATTCAGGATCTGGCCATACGCACCTCCTCCAAACTCATCTTTCGGTTTTTGACTTAGTCGCTTTGGCCTTGCACCATGAAAACTTTTGTCATTTAATTTCCCCTGGCTTCCACCTATCACAGACCTTCCTTTTTCATCTTTTCCCCACTCCTCCTCTTTTGCCTTGCTCAAAGCCTCTTTTTCCCAGTTCTGATGAAAGATTACATACTTTTCTCTCCACAGTTGCTGCCAGACTTGCTGAGGATTTCTAGCGGTTTCTGTTTTCATTTTGGATTTTCAGCGTCCACAGTTTTTTGTGCTAGGAGTTGCTTCCAATATTTTAAGCACTCGAGTGAAATTAAACAACATAATTCCTTTCAAATGCAGTAAGTTTTTTTATGGGTCACACTTGTATATTTCCAACAGTGGCTGAAGATTATATATTTCTGTTTTGTACTAATGATAGTTGTGTGCACTGGAGGTGATTTAACATTTATCCCTTCAACAATCCTGCCTACGGGGCCAACGAATACCTCCTGTCTTCCCGCAGAATCTCATCCACCAGCCTTGCCATCTCTGCTCGCTCCTCCTCCCTCTGCGCCTGGATCGTTACGAACTACAACCTAATCACTGCCTTGAGTGCCTCCCACAGCGCGGCGGCCGAGATCTCACCTGAATCATTTAGTTTCACATACCCGCGAATTGTGGCCCTCACCTGCTCACATACCTCCTCATCCGCTAACAACCCAACGCCCAGTCTCCACTCACCCCCGATACACTTACGAGTCCACCCAATGCGGCACGTGGTCTGAAACCATGATCGCAGAGTACCCCGAGTCGACCATCCCCGCCAATATCGTCTTACCCACCACAAAAAAAAATCAATTTGAGTACACCCTGTGCACATGGGAGAAGTACGAAAACTCCTTCATCATTGACCTCCCTTACCCCCATGGTCCACCCCCCCCATGTGCTCCATGAATCCTTTCAGCTCTTTTCCAACCACCGACACCCTCCCTGACCTTGGGCTCGACCGGTCCAACCATGGATCAATGACCGTGTTAAAATCCCTATCCATAATCAGCCGGTGCAAGTCCAGGTCCGGGATCTTCCCCAGCACTCGCCTCATAAATTCCACATCGTCCCAATTTGGGGCCTAAACATTTAACAGGACCACAGGCATCCCTTCCAGCTTCCCACTCACCATCACAATCTTCCCCCCTGAATCTGCTACTATATTCCCCACCTCAAACACCACCCCCCGCGTCTTCATGTCCAAACCGAATGGAAGACTTGTGCTGCCCACCCTTTCCTTAGCCTTGTCTGAACCCCAAACTTGAAGTGTGTTTCTTGTAAAAAGGCCACATCCGCCTTAAAGCTCCATGGATGCACAAAAACACACGACCGTTTAACTGGCCCATTCAGCCCCCTCACATGTGACCAACCTGGTCGGCGGGCACACCGCCCCCCTCCCCTGCCGATCAATCATACCCCTTCTTCGGCCAGCCCCCGGCCCATGCCACGTGACCCTTCAGGCCCACCCTTTGATGTCCACCTTCACCACTCCCTCCCATGCTACTTCACAGCAAAAACACCTTTGTCAGCAGCCCCCTCCCCCTCTCCCTTAAACAAAACAATAACCCCATCCCACTCTGCTACCCTAGCCACCTGATCACCCCCCACTAGCCTGTTAACTAGCCCGCCCAGCTAGCCTGGCAGCTCCTGCCCAAGGTGCCTAAGCCTCCTAACCCCCACTGATTCCCCTCCCCCCCCTTGTTTACCTCACAAACAACAATGAAACAAGAAAGAAAAGGTGCACTCACTCTCAGTCGCAACAGAATATCTTGAAGGAGAAAAGTTCTCCAACAACCAACAAAAATAAAAGGAATAAATGGACAGAAAAAGCACCCATCTCCTCCACAGTTCAATGTCCTCCTTCTCCTGCCAGTCCATTGTCTCTTAAAAACTCCCATCGCCTCCTCTGGTGTTCAAAAAAAGTAATCCAGAGGCGGTTTGGGTACAACATCCCAACTTCACCCCCTTTTTGAAGAAGACAACCTTCACCTGATTAAACCCGGCTCTCCTCTTCGCCAGGTCCGTGCCCAGGTCCTGGTACACCCGAAGCTCGCTCCCCTCCAAGTGCATATCCTCTTCTGCCTCGCCCATCTCAGTATCTCCTCCTTGCCCAGGAACCGGAGAAGTCGCACCACAATCGCCCTCAGTGACTTATTTGTCTGCGACTCCTTCACCAGCTCGGTCCAGGGGCCGGTCATTTAAAAAGTCCAACAGTTACTCTGTCGACCATTGGGCAGGCAAGGCAGACCCTTTGCCCTCCACCATCTTGATCTGTGGCGCACAAAGATTCTCTAGCTCCAACTGCTCCCTTCTTCTCGACCCACCTCTGGTCCGTGGATCCATCCACGAGCCCCTCCAGTGGAGTCCAACGTTTCTCCATTCAGCCCTACACCATTTTCCCGCAAAACATCCACCCTACAAACGGGGAAAGGTTAAAAAAAAAAACAGCCCCGAGGGGAGCTGCCAAATGTGCGCCCACTCGCATCATGGGCGCCATCGGAAGTTCGAATTAGATAATAGTTAACTAGTTGTATTTGCTGCATATTTCATTTCAGTTCTTGTTATAGATAAAAAGTAACTGTATTTAAATTTACAAACCTGGTAACTGTAAATATTGGACAGCCAAGGGTTAAAAGACTTCGGGCATTTTTTGAAAAATTGGTTAATTCCATTGTGTTGCGACCCCGGGTCAAGTGGGGCTGGAATTGACCGCGCACACCAGCCCAGGGGGCCGTAATACTATCCAGCTCCCTTTTGAAATAATCTTTGGATTTGGCATGTTGGTGAATTAACTATTACTAAAATGATGCAGGTTTGCTGTAAATGCCATCAATAACAGGTTTCTGCAAAATATATTTCATGGTACTTTCATTATGCTTGATATGAACATTCTTATTCAATATAAGCTTACAATTATCTTCTGACAGAATAGGTGTTTGACAGATTTCAAACCAATGGCACGATGTATCAACTAATCTCAGGGTTAGATCAACTCAAGAGGACAAAATTCATATTGGAATTGGCCAGTAAAACAGAACAGGCTAGTGCAATGCAAGCTGTTTTGTAATGCCTGCACAACAGGCTTCTAGTGTACCTTTTGTGTTACTGTCCAAGACAATTTCATCTGATGGATCCTAGAAAAAGGCCAATGAATGGTTGCACCACAACTCATCATCAGAGAGATCAGAGGACTTCTCACATCCTTGACAATCTGGCAGCTGGACTGCTTGCGCTGAATATTTTTGGATAAACCTCATCAATATGGCAAGGCAAGAAGCCATACACACGTATATATTTTAGATTTACACTGCATTTCTATTAGTTTAATTGATAAATTAAGTATCCCACCTCTGTCTGAACCATAGCGGGTCGCTGCGTTCGTAAAGTCTTCACCGTTTGAAACATGTCCACAACTCCCTCGTATCTCATCCGTTCCAGCACAATGCTAAGAGTAATGAACACACCAGTTCGTCCCACACCAGCGCTAAAAAGACAGGAGAAATCTTTATCAGATGTTTGCATTGCTACATATATCAGAGCCTCGTTCAAAGTACTGGATTTTCACTACTGAGGCTGGTAGCTTGATTTGGAAAATTTCCTGGCTTGCTGCCCCTGCCCTTGGTACAATGTGCCCCAAATGACATGAGTGTCACTTTGGGGGGCACGGGGGATATAGGAGGCAGCCATAGGGGTGGCCAATACAGGCTGGCTCAAAGCCTCGCCTCGGTTCTCTGGGACTTTGTCTTAGTTCTTTGGTTACATTTCAGACCATACAGCTCTCATCCCCCACACCTCCTCCTCCCACCTCCAACCCACTGCCCCCGCCTCCAACCCACTCCCCATGCCACTTCTATGTCCCGACACCAACTCATGCCCCCACAAACTCCTTATAGCCTCATGACAACTCAAGCCTACCCCCCTACCAACCCCCAAAAGCCGCTCACACCCTCCATGCCGACTCATGGCTTTTCCATGCCCATTCACCCAGTATATACTATGTACAGAACCAATTAACCCTATAGTAACAATGGCATGTGTGAAACGGCTTTGAAAAAAATGATTAATTCTTGTAAAAAAAATGGTGTTCCTACAACTCTATAAAAGTGTCAGAGACTAATTTCAACTAATGTCTGCTAACAAACCAGTAATAACAGAGATTTATGCATTTCATATTTCGTTATCTTATGCAAATATTGAGACATTGACAAAAGAGATCACAGAAAAATTAACATATTATAACCCCAAATAAGTCAATCAAGCCAAGTCAACAGTTCTCTTCAGCTGTATAAACAGGACTCCCACAGAGTTAAAACTTTTAATAGTCGACTCCTAAAATTGTAGAGAGCTCCCACAAAGGAGTCAGCCAGTTTGGGAATGCAGAGTGCAATTTATTATCCGTACCCGACTTGGTTAAAATTGAGGAATCTAGGATTGAGAGTGGGAATCCTGGAATTGGGTCCCACCCACCATTTTTAAATAGATCCCAAATCCTTTTGACTCCATCAGTGGGATTCTTCGACCCCCCCCCCCCTACCAGGTCGGAGGATCCCCAGAGGGCGGCGCGAATCCTGCCCTGCCGCCGGCTGCTGTATTTTCCGGCGCCGGTTTTTGGGCGGTGGCAGGGTTCACGCCATGCCGGTCGGGGGCCGTTGGTAGCGCCCCCCCCCCCCCCCCCCCCCCGGCAATTCTCCGGGCCCCGATGGGCCAAGCGGCCGTCCATTTCTGGCCAGTCCCGCCGGCGTGGATTAGTCATGGTCCCACATGGTAGGACCTGGCAGGTAAGTCGGCTGGTGTGGTCCTCGGGGAGGGATCCGACCCCGGGAGGAGCTCCCACGGTGGCCTGGCTCGCGATCGGGGCCCATCGATCTGTGGGCGGGCCTGTGCTGTGGGGGCACTCCTTCTTTCCGCACCAGCCCCTGTAGGTCTCCGCCATGGCTGCGTGGAGAAGACAACCCCCTGCGCATGCAGCAGAATATGCTGGCCTGTCTGCGCAGAACCACGCCGGCGGTTCTGCGCATGTGCGAGATCACGCCGGCCCTTTGGCGCACACGCTAACTCGCGCAGTCCCTTTGGCGCCGTCCTCCTAGCCCCCGGAAGTGCGGAGAATTCCGCACTCTCGGGGGCTGTTGACGCCGGAGTAGTGCACGCCGGTTTTCCCGCCGGCGTAAGGGAGAATCCCGCCCATTATGTGATGGAAGAACACTGTGCTGAAGATAAATGCATGTAATATGTAATGGAAATATTCTTAGTTGAAACCAATTTAACCACCAATTTGCAATCCAATATGACTGTTTGTTCATCCTCACCTGCAGTGCACAGTGATAGGTCCATCCTGTCCAAACTGTTCCTTAGTCTTGTGTACTTGACCAATGAAATCAATGAATCCCTCTCCTGTTTTTGGCACTCCTTGTTCAGGCCAGTCAGTGAATTGGAACTGTCGGATCGTTCGAGATTGACCATCCTACGTTAAATGCAAAGGTATACATTTGAAAACTGTTAGCATAAATGGTGACTAACCCACATTTTAAATGAAATTATCTCTAGGATACAATGAGAAGAATGAAGAAAGCTTCTGAGTTTCCCCACTCAGAGGACACCGATCAAGATAGGGAATGAAGCCAAAAACACTGTGAATCACAAGTGAAATGAATTACCACCTTTGCACTCTATGTATTTGCATATATATATATATATATAGATAGAGAGAGAGAGAGAGAGAGAGAGAGAGAGGGAAAGAAAGTAAACATGGGCAAGAGGGAGTCAGTTAGAACCAAAACCTTTGACTATATTGTATTTTCACATGACTGCTGCAAACCAAGACCATTTGAGATTCCCAAAACTGGTTATGTGGATTGTGCAGCATGGAAAGAGACCACTTGGCCCAATGACCCATCATGTCTATGCTGGCTTTTTGAAAGAGCTACCCGACCAGTGCCACAACCGTCTACTCTTTTACCATAGCCCTTCTTTTCAGGATACAACATCTCTAATGATAAGTGCTTACATTTCTCAAAAACCATTAAAGTCAATCTTTATTACCAATTTATAATGCATTTTATCCTTATCCAGTTTTCATTTTTAATAATTAAGAACAAGAAAATAGAGAAAAATTAGAGTCCACTAAATAGGATAGATTTTGAGACACTCAAAAAATAGTTTTCAATTTATAACAGCAAACATCTAAGTGTTGCTAAATGGCAATTTTATACCATTCACAGTCATCACTTCTATGGCCTCAATGCCAGTTCCAAATGTAAGATACATCTCCTTGGTCACAAGATACTATTAAGCTGCTCAGCAGTAAATTAGCCATTGTAAGAAATGTGCAATGCAACATGTTGGCAACTAAAATTAATGTTTAAAGGGCAGCACGGTGGCGGTGGGTTAGCACTGCAGCCTCATGGTGTCGAGGTCCCAGGTTCGATCCCGGCTCTGGGTCACCCCGTCTGTGTGGAGTTTGCACATTCTCCCCGTGTTTGCATGGGTTCACCCTACAACCCAAAAGATGTGCAAGCTAGGTGGATTGGCCACGCTAAATTGTCCTTTAATTGTAAAAAAATGAATTGCGTACTCTAAATTTAAAAAAAAATATGTTTAAAATAGTACATCACACCCCATAATATTATGAAGCACAATACTTTTTAGTCCTACTATTTTATATTAATTTTGCAATGATCATTGCATGCAGTATATTCATCTTGACAATAATGTAATAAAACAAAAAGTGAAAAAACTGCTGGTGCTAGAAATCTGAAATAAAAACAGCTGGGCGTGCCAAGAGTTTGCAGCCTCTTCTGTTAACAATAACGCTGTCGTGATTATCAAGGTTTTTCAACATCTTGAAATTATGGAAGTGGCAGGCACATATCTCTGGACTTGGTTCTTGGTTAAAAAAAAAAGCAACATTTTGGAATTCTCTTTCAATTTTTGGAATCATTGTGAATTCTCAATGCAATCAAGAGGATTTAGAAACACATCAACATTTTAAAAATTCATTCACAGGATGTGGGCATTGCTAGCAAGGCTAGCATCTATTGCCTAGAGGGCAGGAGTATGAGCCTCTGCAACTGTCCAATAGGTTTGAAGTTCTCTCATCGTGTTTGAATGAGAGCGGGGGCTGAAGGGTGGATGAGCAAACTGACCATGGTACTCTACTACAGGAAGCCATTGAAGTGAGGGGAGCAAAAAGGAACCTAGTAGTAGTAGGGTTCAGTATAGTGCAGGGAACTGACACTGTTCTCTGCAGCAAAGAGTGAGGGTCCAGGTGGCTGTGTTGCCTGCCCGATGCCAAGGTTCAGGAAATCTGCTCAGGCTGGAGAAAGAACTTGCAGTTGTCCATGTAGCTACCAATGACATAGGTAGAACTTGGGATGAAGTGCTGCATGGAGAATATGAGGAGCTAATTAAAACATTTTGCAGAGAGCATTAAATCGAAAAAGCAGAACCTCAAAGGTTATAATCTCTGGATTATTGTCTGGGCTGCATGCAAATTGGCATAGGGTACATAAAATTAGGGAGATAAATAGGTGGCTCCAGGACTGGTGTGAGAGAAGTTTGTGGAACTCTGGATCAGTACTGGGGAAAGTGGGGAATGTACTAGTGCGATCGACTACACCTGAACGGTGCTGGGATGAGTGTTCTTACAAACTGCATAACGAGGGAAGTAGAGAGTTTAAAACTAAATAGAGGGGGAAAAGAGAGAAAGATGTGGTAAATCAAACCGTTGAGACAAGAGAGGAAAATAGTAAAATTGGTAATAAAGTACAAAGAGAACAAAACCTAAGAAATCAAAGAATCAAGACTAGATGTTACAAAGATAGCAAAAAGACAAAACTAAAGGCTCTGTATTTGAATGCGTGCAGCATTCATAACACAGTTAATGGATTGATAGCGCACATTGAAGTTTTAAAACATTAATTTAAGGGATATGGGCTTCACCGGCTGGGCCAGCATTCATTGCGCATCCCTAATTGCTCTTGAGAAGGTGGTGGTGAGCTGCCTTCTTGAACTGCTGCAGTCCATGTGATGTGGGTACACCCACAGTGCTGTTAGGGAGGGAGTTCCAGGATTTTGCCCCAGTGACAGTGAAGGAACGGTGATATATTTCCAAGTCAGTGTGGTGTGGGATTTATAGGGGAACTTGTAGGCGGTGGTGTTCCCAAGCATCTACTGCCCTAGTCCTTTGATCTAGATGGTAGTGGTCGTGGGTTTGGAAGGTGCTGTCTCAGGAGCCTTGCTGCGTTCCTGTGCTGCATCATGTGGTTTGCATTGGTGGTTCAGTGGTAGAATTCTCGCCTGCTACGCGGGAGGCTCGGGTTCGATTCCTGGCCAATGCATCGCAGCTCTTTTGGCTCGTCAGGATGGCCGAGCGGTTGAAGGTGCTGCGTTGAGGTCGCCGTCTCCTCTGGAGGCGTGTGTTCGAATCCCACTTCTGACATTGACTTTTGCAGAGAGTAGCAATGGAGGGATGCTTTTCTAATTGGAGGGCTGTGACCAGTGGTGTTCCACAGGGATCAGTGCTGGGACCTTTGCTCTTTGTAGTATATATAAATATTTGGAGGAAAATGTAACTGGTCTGATTAGTAAGTTTGCAGACGACACAAAGGTTGGTGGAATTGCGGGTAGCGATGAGGACTATACAGCAGGATTTAGATTGTCTGGAGACTTGGGCGGAGAGATGGCAGATGGAGTTTAATCCGGACAAATGTGAGGTAATGCATTTTGGAAGGTCTAATGCAGGTAGGGAATATACAGTGAATGGTAGAACCCTCAAGAGTATTGAAAGTCAAAGAGATCTAGGAGTACAGGTCCACAGGTCATTGAAAGGGGCAACACAGGTGGAGAAGGTAGTCAAGAAGGCATACGGCATGCTTGCCTTCATTGGCCGGGGCATTAAGTATAAGAATTGGCAAGTCATGTTGCAGCTGTATAGAACCTTAGTTAGGCCACACTTGGAGTAGAGTGTTCAATTCTGGTTGCCACACTACCAGAAGGATGTGGAGGCTTTAGAGAGGGTGCAGAAGAGATTTACCAGAATGTTGCCTGGTATGGAGGGCATTAGCTATGAGGAGCGATTGAATAAACTCGGTTTGTTCTCACTGGAACGAAGGAGGTTGAGGGGAGACCTGATAGAGGTATATAAAATTATGAGGGGCATAGACAGAGTGGATAGTCAGAGGCTTTTCCCCAGGGTAGAGGGGTCAATTACTAGGGGGCATAGGTTTAAGGTGAGAGGGGCAAGGTTTAGAGTAGATGTACGAGGCAAGTTTTTTTACGCAGAGGGTAGTGGGTGCCTGGAACTCTCTACCGGAGGAGGTAGTGGAAGCAGGGACGATAGGGACATTTAAGGGGCATCTTGACAAATATATGAATAGGATGGGAATAGAAGGATACGGACCCAGGAAGTGTAGAAGATTGTAGTTTAGTCGGGCAGCATGGTCGGCACGGGCTTGGAGGGCCGAAGGGCCTGTTCCTGTGCTGTACATTTCTTTGTTCTTTGTTTTGTTCTTTGTACATGGTACACATTGCTGTGCGATGGTGGTGATGGGAGTGAATGTTGGTGGAAGGGATGCCAATCAAGTTGGCTGCTTTGTCCTGGATGGTGTCAAGCTTCTCGAGTGTTGTTGGAGCTGCACTCATCCCGTTAAGTGGAGAGTATTCCATCACACTCCTGACTTGTAACTTGTCGATTGTCGACAGGCTTTGGGCAGTCAGGAGGTGAGTTGCAGCAGGGTTCCTTACCTCTGGTCTGCTCTTGTAGCCACAGCGTGCATATGGCTAGTCCAGTTGAGTTTCTGGTCAATGGTAACTCCCAGAAAGTTGATAGTGCAGGTTTCCGTGATGGTAATGCCATTGAATATCAAGAGGCGATGGTTGGATTCTCTCTAGTTGGAGATGGTCATTGCTTGGCACTTGCGTGGCACGAGTCACATGTCAGACCAAACCTGGATGGATATTGTCCAGGTTCTGTCGCATTTGGACCTGGACTGCTTCAGTATCTGAGGATTTGCGAATGGTGCTGAATATTGTGCAATCATCAGCGCAAATCCCCATTTCTGACCTGATGGTGGAAGGAAGGACATTCATAAAGCAGCTGAAGGTGGTTGGGCCTTGGGACACTCCCCTGAGGAACTCTTGCAATGATGCCCTGGAGCTGAGATTACTGACCTCCACCAACCAAAATCATCTTCCTATGTGCTAGGCATGACTCCAGAAAGTGCAGAACCCCACCCCCTCACCCCAATTTCCATTGACTTCAGTTTAGCGAGGACTCCTTGATGCCATATTTAGTTAAATGCTGCCTTGATGCCAAGGGCAGTCACTCTCACTGTACCTCTGCAGTTCAGCACTTATGTCCATGTTGGCACCAAAACTGAAATGAGATCAGGAGCTGAGTGGCCTTGGCGGGACCTAAACTGAGTGTCAGTGACCAGATTATTGCTGAGTAAGTGCCGCTTGACTGTACTGCTGATGACTCCTTCCATCACTTTATTGATGATCAAGAATAGGCTGTTGGGGCGGTAATTGACCGGATTGGATTTGTCCTGCATTTGTGTACAAGGTATATCTGGGCTATTTTCTACAATGCTGGCCAGTGTTGTAGCTGTACTAGACAGCTTGGCTAGAGGAACTCCATTATAGAGCACTAATCTTCAGTACTGTTGCCAGAGTATTGTCAGGGGCCCATAGCCATTGCAGTATCCAGTGGCGCAGGAGTTTCTTGATATCACAAGAAATTAATCGAATTGGCTGAAAACGGGTATCTTTGATGCTGAGTGCCTCCAGAGGAGGCCGAGATGGATCATACATTTGGCAGATTTCCTTCCCTAAAGATCATTAGTGAACCAGATGGATTTTTACCGATAATTAATAATGGTTTGATGGTCATTTTAATTCCAGTTTTTAAAAATATTATTTAAAACATTTTTTTTTTTTTTTTTTTTTTTTTAAAGAGTACCCAATTATCTTTTTTCCAATTAAGGGGCAATTTATCATGACCAATCCACCTAACCTGTACACATTTTTGGGTTGTGGGGGTGAAACCCACGCAAACACGGGGAGAATGTGCAAACTCCACACGGACAGTTAATTCCAGTTTTAAAACTTGAATTCAAATTCCACCAGCTGCCGTCGATGGGACTCAAACTTGTGTCCCCTTGTCTCTAGATTACTAGTCCAGTCACAATCCGACTACATCACTGCCTGATAGCCATTATGAAAATCTCACTGCAGGATGACAAGGATTGGGTCCTGAATACTGAAGGATTTGTGATATTCAGGTAGAATAGGGAGCTAGGTAAAGATGGAGGGGTAGCACTGTTAATCAAGGATGGCATTGGTGCAATAGTTAAGAGATGACTCTTGTTCTAAAGATTAGGATATAGAATCGGTGTGGGTGGAGATGAGGAATAGTAGGAGCAAGAGTTCACTAGTAAGAGTGGCCTATAGGTAACCACAATATAGGATATATTGTATACAAGAGTATACAAAGTATACAAGAAGAAATATTGGGTGCTTGTGTTAAAGGGACGGCAGTAACCATGGGTGATTTTAATTTATATATAAACTTTAAAAATCAGATTTGGTAGCAGTAGACTGGATGAGGCGATCATTGAATGCTTCTGAGATAGTTTCTTAGAGAAGCACATTCTGAAACCAACCAACGAGCAGGTTATATTAGACTTGGTATTCTGAATTGTGACTGGATTAATTAATGACCTCAGAGTAAAGGCAGCCCGAGGTAGCTGCGACCATAATATGATTAAATTTTACATTCAGTTTGAAAGGGAGAAGAGTGGGTCTAAGACTAGTAATTTAAACCAAATTAAGTGCAACTTTGTGGGCATGAAAGCTGAGTTG
Source organism: Scyliorhinus torazame (assembly GCF_047496885.1). Classification (NCBI taxonomy): domain Eukaryota; kingdom Metazoa; phylum Chordata; class Chondrichthyes; order Carcharhiniformes; family Scyliorhinidae; genus Scyliorhinus; species Scyliorhinus torazame. The sequence goes on along the minus strand of NC_092713.1, from coordinate 46,743,235 downwards.
GCTGAAGTGAACTGGGATACTAGGCCACTGGATAAATCAATAGAGAAGCAGTGGAAGACACTAAAGGAATGTTCAGAATAAATATACTTCTACGATAAAGAAAAATTCTAAAGGAAGGACCTGCCATCCATGATTAATTAACTAAAGGAGTTGGAAAAGCATCAAACGCAAGGAAAAAGCATGTAACTGCAAAGATGAGTGGCAGGTCAGATGATTGGTCAGAATATAAAGAACAGCAGAAAATGACAAAAAGGTTAATCGAGAAAAATCTTACAGCATGAGAGGGAGCTGGCGAGAAATGTAAAACAGAATTTCCACAGGTAGGATTTCCGGTGGCGGCCATGGAGGAGTAGGTTGCACATTTGATAGCTCCCGCCTGTGACGGACTTTTGGACCTTTTTCCCCCGTTTCCCCCCCTATTTTATGGGATAAATCGGTGAAGAGTGAGACAGTGAGGGGAAATCCCCCTGCAGTGTATGGAGAATTGGACCAGAAGTGGCCGTATGGGAAGACAAAGTCCTATAAGACGCAAGCAGAGCTGGCAACGTGGGAATGCATGGCGGAGAGCAAGGGCTGTGGGGAGACGGCACAGTGGTCGACGGAGCAGCTGGTGAAGATTTTCGAAGAATGCTTCGCCAAGCTGAAGAAGGACACGCTGGACCTGATTAAGTCTTCGATTGATCAAGTTGTGCAGAATCAAGAGACCCACGGAAGAGCGATCCAGGAGGTGGAGAAAAAGGTGTCCGAGCACGAGGAATATATAACCTTGTTGGAGACCAAGGTGGATATGATGAACGACTGCCAGAAAAGAATGCAGGGGAAGCTGGAGGACCTGAACAGGTCCAGGAGGCAAAATCTTAGAATTGTCGATCTCTCTGAAGGCAGTGAGGGATCGGATGCGAGGGCTTATGTGACTGACATGTTGGAGACATTGATGGTGGCTGAGGCGTTCCCTCGGCCCCTGGAAGTGGTTAGAGCGCCCTCGCAAAGAAGCCCCGAGCGAACGAGCCGCCGAGGGCGATGGTGGTACGCTTTCACCGATTCCTGGACAAGGAACACGTTCTGCGGTGGGCCAAGAATGAACAAAGCAGCAAGTGGGAGAATTGAGAGCTGTGCATTTATCAGGAGCTGGGCGCGGATTTGGCCAAGAGGCGAGCTGTGTTTAATCGGGGAAAAGCGGCCCTCTTTAAGAATTTCCACAGGTATTTTAAAAGGAAAAGTGCAAGTAAAGAGATTGTTGGTCCTCTAGAAAGTGAGAGTAGGGAGTTTATAGCAGATGAAACAAACAAATATTTTGCTTCTGTCTTCACTTTGGAGAATATTAAAAATATTCCAGTAATAGCTGTAAATCAGCAGGTGAAGGGGAGAGGGGAACTTGATAAAATTACAATCACTAGGAAAGCTGTACTGAGCAAATTGATGGAGCTGCAAGCTGAGAAGTCTCTAGGACCTGATGGGCTTTATCCTAGGGTCTTAAAAAGGTGACTAATGAGGTAGAAGATGGGTTGGTGCCAATTCTGGAAAAGTTCCAACAGACTGTAACGTATCAAATATAACCCCTCTATTAAGGGAGGGAGACAGAAAACAGGAAAATATCGGTCAGTTAGCTTGATTATCAACGTCATGGGGAAGGTAATAGAATCAATCATGAAAGAGGCTATAACTGGGCATTTAGAAAACCTCAAGGTAGTCGGGAAGAATCAGCATAGTTTAATGAAAGGGAAATCATGTTTAACCAATCTATTAGAGTTCTTTGAAGGAGTAACATGTGCTGTGAATAGAAGGGAGCCTGTAGACTTGGATTTCCAGAAAGCATTTGGCAAGGTGCCATATCAAAGGTTATTGCAAAAAATAAAAGCTCACTATGTAGGGGGTAACATATTAGTCTGGATAAAAGATTGTATTTTAAAATTTATATGATTTTAGATGAATAAATGGGTCTTTGTCTGATTGGCAGGATGTGACAAGTGGAGTCCCGCAGGTCTGGGCTGGGGCCTCAACTTTTTACAATTTACATCAATGATTTAGAGGAGGGAAGGGAAGGCATGGTAGATACATTTTCAGATGACACAAAGATACGTTGGAACGTATGTTGTGAAGAGGATATAAAGAGATTGCAGACAAATATATATAAGTTAAGCGAGTGGGCAAAAATCTGGCAGATGGAGTATAATGTGGGATAAATAGAAGGTGTTCACTTTGGCAGGGCGAATAAAAAAGCAGAGTATTACTTAAACAGAGAACGACTGCAAAATTCCGAGGTGCAGAAGCATCTAGGTGTTCTCGTGCACAAGTCAGAAAAAGTTATTATGCAGATACAGCATGTAATCAAGAAGGCTAATGAAATGTTATCTTTTTTCCAAGAGGAATTGAAATGCCTGAATTATACAGGGGATTGGTGAGAACCATCTCAAACATGGTGTGCAATTTTGGTCTCCTTATTTAAGGAAGGATGCATTGGAACGGTTCAGAGGAGGTTTACTAGATTGATAACTGGAATGAGTGGGTTGGCTTATGAGGATAGACAGGACAGAGCTCATTTCCACTGGAGTTTAAAAGAATGAGGGGTGGCTTGATTGAAGTATATAAAATCCTGAATATTCTTGACAAGGTGAACATGGAAAGAATGTTTCCTCCGGTTGGTGAGTCCAAAACTACGGGGCACGGTTTTAAAATTAGGGATCATCCTTCGAGGACAAAGATGAGGAGATTTTTTTTCTCTCAGTGGGTTGTTCGACTTCCTCTCTGCCTCAGAAGGCATTGGAAGCAGGGTCATTGAATATTTTTAAGGCAGAGGCAGGCAGATTCTTGTTCAGTATGGGAATCAAAGTTATCGGGGGTAGATGGGAATGTTGACCTCGAAACACAAACAGATCAGCAATGATCGTATTGAATGGTGGAGCAAGCTCGAGGGACCTACTTCTGCTCCTGTTTCCTATGTTAGTAGTTTTGTGGTCACCATAATTGATACTTGTTCCTCTAGAATGTATTTAATTGAACTTAAATATCACAGCTATTAGGATGGGATGTGAACTCATACACCCACTCCATAGCACAGTGACATTTTGAAGTTACTATTCATTGTCTTTGTAACCACAAGTAAACTGTAATTCAATCTCAAAACATGATTCTCATGATTAGTAGCCTGCACACTAAAGAATATTAAAGAACATTAATATGACTTGCATTTTACACTTACCCTAGCATCTGTTACTTTGAACTCTCGTAGGATATACTGTGGCATACTGTATTCAGCCATTGGGTCTACTACAAAGTACTGATATCGGGCAGAACGCTCTGCTGGCCAGTACTGGTGGCATTTTTCCTAGTGAGAATAAAACAACAGATAGACAACAATGAGCACAACACACATCATCTATAAATGGTGGCACTTCATCCTTATTTACTGTAACTATAAAGCTGTAATTAACATTTCATCTTCTGAATGACTCAAAGGTAGAACAATTATCCAGGCCTGTAGAGGCAGGATTTGGGGTGGGTGGTTTGAGAAGTGGCAATAAATACCATCTGATGGCTGAAGGGTGCAGTTAGGTGAGGCAATTAAAATAACAATCAAGTGCTACTTTTTGCTGGCAATAGCTCCTTCCCAATGGAGCGCAGATCACATGCTATGCCGACAACTCTGCAAGATAGAGAAGGCAAGGTGGGAAGTCACGGATGGCTGAACCGACATGAAATCTAACAGTATAAAGGGGGAAAGCAGCAAGCAATAGACCAGCCATAGACAAAGACCAGGGCTGACAGGAACGACTCATTGTGGCAAATATATTAGATATTGTTCAGCAAAATAATTTATTGTCATTTCACTGAGGACACTTGGATGACCTAAACAGCTCCACTGCGTCTGCATGAACCTGTTTCATTCACTTCCATGCCTCTGACATTACAGTTAGACACAGCATTCTCTTCCCCCAAACAAAGCTGATCTGCTACAAAGAGTTATCCACCATTATATTTTCTGCCTTGCATTTCCACCCATGAGTTTCATGGCACACTCTTGCTTTAACAGACTCATGTCCAGTGACGGTTGGGAAATAAACAACACAGGGTCACGTATTGGGGATGTAGCATTGAAGTATTCCATTCGTCACGAACATTGGAAGATTGAATAAACACCAGTTAATCGCTATGTGTCACTAAGGTCTCTTCAGTGTCCTCTTTTCCACATGGAAGTAGCCCGCTAGCTGAGCAGAGCTGGAGGCAGCTTGCTTGTTTCCAGACTCAGATATATCAGATGTCTGTGAGAGATGTCCTCTGGATTGCGGAGGCCATGAGGGCCTCACAAAAGACTGTCCCATCTGCATTGGGGCAGGGGCATCCTCAATCATGGGTCAGGAGTCAGATTATGTATCTGTCAGAGAGACCAACGGGAAGGGCTGTGACCTGGGGTACCTTGAGGAAAGTCCCTGATGAAAAATGATTTGACACTTTATTTGGAACAAACTACTCAAGAAAGTCAATCACATTCATTCCACCGTGAGGTCACAATAACTACAAACCTTCCAGTTTCTGAGACAATTGTACCTCACGTTTTACAAAGTGTGGCTGATATCTGGTTGACAAATATTGTTACAAACAAAAGCAACAACTTGCAGAAAGAAGCATTACAGTTTGACCATATGCATTTAGTGTCTCTAAATTTTCAAATTGTGGTCTCTTCTTTCTTCCTCCACCAGTCCCCCACTCCCCTCAAAACATCAATGTTGCCCAAATGAGTCAGATTATACTTGTAATCACAGGATTGAAAATGGACTAACTTAGATAATAACTAGCATATGGTCAGCAAACAACTTTCTTTTGAGGTGGTTTTATTATACAGTTGGGGGCACAATTGTTGGGCGTTACTTACTCGGCCCATCTCCCGCAGTTTTGTGAGCATTACTACAATCGTGGAATTGTGCTCCCACAGCATACGCCAGAAATCTTCTGTGGTCTCTGCCAAGGGTCCCTGTGTGGCAATATAAGCCTTCTGCTGCCTGTTTATTGAGGAAACACAGATAGCATTAAAAACACTTACACAACATCTGTGGTGAAATTAGTACCTTTATTGCAACAGTACTTCTTTAAAACTCTATCTCATGCCATTCCATCCTTCCCGCCATCTATTTCTTATTCCATTTTCAAACCATTCCTTTCAACTTCTCCTATCATCCCCATTGTCCCATCCCTTCTTCCTATGCCAGACCGCCCCATGCCATTTTCCCTGCATACCATTCCCTCAACCCCTTGCAGAGTACTTAATGTTTGATGAGGGTATTCAACAAAAAAAATTGTTCTACGCCTATGGGATGACAGATATTTTTTAATTTTATTGGAATATTTAGATGCTGTGTGTACCCAGGCATGCCTATCCTGGGCACCCTTTAAACCAAAGCTCCCCTTAAACCGAACAATCAAACAGCCTGGACAAACAAAAATGTTATTGTTACTGTAGGTAATTGACTTGAATTGGCTCCTTCTTGCAACATGTTGTTCTGATCTTGTCCACAAGAGGGGGTAATGCAATAGTCTCATTATTACATCATAAAATAATCTAACCAAGATGCACAAAACAATTCAAAGGCGAATTTCATGTGAAAACCTTCTTAATCGCGAACTTAAAAACGCAACTATTTTCTGAAGACCTGCATTTAAAATAATGCCTCCTAATCAACACCTCCTGGTGCCGAGATGTAGCAACACTGGCGAGTTTCTGCTCCCTGGACCTAGAGTACCTGACGTTAAAATGCCGCCCGTACTACCTTCCCGCGGGAGTTCAGCTCCGTTATCCTGACGGCAGTTTACATCCCACCCCATGCGAACGTGAAAATCGCACTGGACAAAATATTCACCACCACAAATAGCCTTGAAACGAAACATCCCGAGCCCTTGTTCATTGTAGCTGGGGACTTCAATCAGGCCAAGTTCAAGAGCGTACTACCAAGTTACCACAAAAACGTCACCTGTTCCACCAGAGGACCAAACATCCTGGACCACTGCTACACAAATATCAAACATGCCTACCGCTCTATCGCCCGCCCACACTTTGGCAAATCTGACCACAAGGCTGTGCTCCTGCTCCTGGCTTATAAGCAAAAACTGAAGCGGGAGAATCCGTCAAAGAAAGTTGTGCATTGTTGGTCTGAGGAATCGGATGATCGCCTACGGGACTGCTTAGAGTCAGTGGACTGGTCAGAATTTAAAAACTCTGCGACCATAGATTTCATAGAATTTACAGTACAGAAGGAGGCCATTCGGCCCATCAAGTCTGCACCGGCTCCTGGAAAGCGCACCCTCCCCAAGCCCAGACCACCCCATAACCCAGCAACCCCACTGAACCAACACTAAGGGCAATTTTGGACACTAAGGGCAATTTAGCATGGCCAATCCACCTAACCTGCACATCTTTGGACTGTGGGAGGAAACCGGAGCACCCGGAGGAAACCCACGCACACACGGGGAGAACGTGCAGACTCCGCACAGACAGTGACCCAGCCGGGAATCGAACCTGGGACCCTGGAGCTGTGAAGCAATTGCGCTAACCGCTATGCTACCGTGCTGCCTACCAGCCTGACGAGTGCGCCACTACAGCAACTGACTTCATTAGTAAGTGTATAGAAGACTGTGTGCCAAAGAAGCAAATCCGCATGTTTCCCAACCGGAAACCCAGGGTGACCTAGGTCTGAGGCGTTCAAGTCAGGCGACCCTGACCGATACAAGAAAGCCAGATATGATCTAAAGAAATCCATAAAAGATGCCAAAAAACAGTACCGGACCAAGCTCGAGTCCCAGGCTAGCCACATGGACCCCCGCCGTATATGGCAAGGTCTGCAAGACATAACGGGCTACAAGATGAAGGCATGAAAAATCGCCGGCTCCAATGCACCCCTCCCTGATGAGCTTGACGGATTCTATGCACGCTTTGAGCAAAAAGTCAGCGAGAGCACGCCCTCCATTCCAGAAGCCTCGGATGAACTTGTATCTGAGATCACCATTGAAAAGGTCAGAGCAGCATTCTCGAAGGTCAACCCACGGAAAGCTACTGGCCCGGATGGGGTACCCGGACGAGCACTCACGTCTTGCGCGGATCAGCTGGCGGGGGTATTCGCAGACATCTTCAACCTCTCTTTACAACAATCTGAGGTCCCTATCTGCTTCAAGAAGACGACCATCATCCCTGTACCAAAACAAAGTCAAGCAGCGTGCCTTAATGACTATCGTCCAGTGGCTCTGACATCCATCAAGTGCTTCGAAAGGTTAGTCATGGCACAAATCAACTCCAGCCTCCCGGATTGCCTTGATCTACTACAGTTTACCTACCGCTGCAACTGGTCCACAGCAGCCACCATCTCCCTGGCCCTGCACTCAACACTGGAACACCTAGATAACAAAGACACCTATGTCAGACTCCTATTTATCGACTACAGCTCAGCCTTCAACACCATCATTCCTACGAAACTCATCGCCAAAGTCCATGGCCTTGGCCTCGGCTCTTCCCTCTGCAACTGGATCCTGAACTTTCTCGCCCACAGGCCACAATCAGTAAGGATAGGCAACAACACCTCCTCCACGATCATCCTCAACACAGGTGCCCCACAAGGCTGTGTCCTCAGCCCCCTACTATACTCCTTGTACACTTCTGACTGTGTGGCTAAATCCCCCTCCAATTCGATTCTCAAATTTGCTGATGACACCACCGTAGTGGGTCGGATTTCAAACAATGACGAGACAGAGTATAGGAATGAGATAGAGAATCTGGTGAACTGGTGCAACGACAATAATCTCTCCCTCAATGTCAACAAAACGAAGGAGATCGTCATCGACTTCAGGAAGCATAGTGGAGAACATGCCCCTGTTTACATCAATGGGAATGAAGTAGAAAGTGTCGAGAGCTTCAAGTTTTTAGGTGTACAGATCACCAACAACCTGTCCTGGTCCCCACATGCCGACACTATAGTTACGAAAGCCCACCAACGACTCTACTTTCTCAGAAGACTAAGGAAATTTGGCATGTCAGCTACGACTCTCACCAACTTCTACAGATGCACCATAGAAAGCATTCTTTCTGGTTGTATCACAGCTTGGTATGGATCTTGCTCTGCCCAAGACGGTAGGAAACTACAAAAGGTCGTGAATGTAGCCCAGTCCATCACGCAAACCAGCCTCCCATCCATTGACTCTATCTATAATTCCCGCTGCCTCGGAAAGGCACCCAGCATAAGGACCCTACGCACCCCGGACATACTCTCTTCCGTCAGGAAAAAGATACCAAAGTTTGAGGTCACGTACCAAACGATTCAAGAACAGCTTCTTCCCTACTGCCATCAGACTTTTGAATGGAAATATCTCGTATTAAGTTGATCTTTTCTCTGCACCTTGCTATAACTGTAACATTATATTCTGCAGTCTCTCCTTCCTTCCCTAGGTACGGGTTGCATTGTTTGTACAGCATGCCGGGAGAGTGAAAACAGCGCGGGAGGAGAGACAGCCGGGACAGTGAAAACAGCGCGGGAGGAGAGACAGCCGGGAGAGTTAAAAAGCGCGGGAGCTGCGAGTCGGAGCGGAGATTTAAAAAGAGCGGGAGCTGCGAGTCGGAGCGGAGATTTAAAAAGAGCGGGAGCTGCGAGTCTGACCGGAGATTTAAAAAGAGCGGGAGCTGAGAGACGGAGCGGAGTGTTAAAAAGAGCGGGAGCTGCGAGTCGGAGCGGAGATTTAAAAAGAGCGGGAGCTGCGAGGCGGAGCGGAGATTTAAAAAGCGCGGGAGCTGCGAGTCGGAGCGGAGATTTAAAAAGAGCGGGCGCTGCGAGTCGGAGGGGAGATTTAAAAAGCGCGGGAGCTGCGAGTCGGAGCGGAGATTTAAAAAGCGCAGGAGCTGAGAGTCAGAGCGGAGATTTAAAAAGCGCGGGAGCTGAGAGTCGGAGCGGAGATTTAAAAAGATCGCGGCCTAGTTTCGGGAGCCGTTCGGAGGAGGAGGAGCAGTCTCTGTCAGGGAGAGAACCTGAGAACATCTAAGACTCTCAGAAGGTAAGAAGGTAAGTGATTTGTACGCATTTTTACTTTTAATACCTTTTCAAATTGTGTGTGTGTGTGTGGGGGGGGGGAGAGAGGAAACTGAAGTGACATCACAGAAATGCTGTGACCTGAGTGGCTGGTTGGGAATCTACACTAAATTAAAAAAATTAAGCATTGGTAACTAATTAAACATAATTACTTAATTATAATTTAGAGCGGTATCTAAGCCAGAGATCAGAGAGTACTATATTTAGCTTTCACATTTATAGTAGAAATCTAGTGCTAGGAAACAGATAGTTAACAGTAACTTTAAAAAAAAAGATTTAAAAAAAACTTTTAATTTTAATTTACGAATTAATTGACGCAATGTCAGTTAGAGGGATGCAGTGCTCTGACTGTGAGATGTGGCAGGTCCGGGAGGCTTCCAGCGTCCCGGATGGCTTCATCTGCAGAAAGTGCACCCAACTGGAGCTCCTCACAGACCGCATGGTTCGGTTGGAGCAGCAATTGGATGCACTTAGGAGCATGCAGGTGGCAGAAAGCGTCATAGATCGCAGTTATATAAATGTGATCACACCCAAGGTGCAGGCAGAGAAATGGGTGACCACCAGAAAGGGCAGGAAGTCAGTGCAGGAACCCCCTGTGGTTGTCCCCCTCTCGAACAGGTACCCTTTGGTTACTGTCGGGGGGGATAGCCTATCAGGGGAAAACAGCAGCAGCCAGAGCAGTGGCACCATGGCTGGCTCTGATGTTCAGAAGGGAGGGTCAAAGCGCAGAAGAGTAATAGTAATAGGGGACTCTATAGTCAGGGGCACAGATAGGCGCTTCTGTGGACGTGAAAGAGACTCCAGGATGGTATGTTGCCTCCCTGGTGCCAGGGTCCAGGATGTCTCCGAACGGGTAGAGGGCATCCTGAAGGGGGAGGGCAAACAGGCAGAGGTCGTTGTACATATTGGCACTAACGACATAGGCAGAAAGGGGCATGAGGTCCTGCAGCAGGAGTTCAGGGAGCTAGGCAGAAAGTTAAAAGACAGGACCTCTAGGGTTGTAATCTCGGGATTACTCCCTGTGCCACGTACCAGTGAGGCTAGAAATAGGAAGATAGAGCAGCTAAAGACGTGGCTAAACAGCTGGTGTAGGAGGGAGGGTTTCCGTTATCTGGACCACTGAGAGCTCTTCCTGGGCAGGTGTGACCTATATAAGAAGGACGGGTTGCATCTAAACTGGAGAGGCATAAATATCCTGGCCGCGAGGTTTGCTAGTGTCACACGGGAGGGTTTAAACTAGTATGGCAGGAGGGTGGGCATGGATGCAATAGGTTAGAGGGTGAGAGCATTGAGGGAGAACTAGGGAATAGGGACAGTGTGGCTCTGAGGCAGAGCAGACAGGGCGAAGTTGCTGAACACAGCGGGTTCTCATTAGAACGGAGAAGGATGAGGGGCGACTTGATAGAGGTTTATAAGATGATCAGGGGAATAGATAGAGTAGACAGTCAGAGACTTTTTCCCCGGGTGGAACAAACCATTACAAGGGGACATAAATTTAAAGTAAAAGGTGGAAGATATAGGAGGGATATCAGAGGTAGGTTCTTTACCCAGAGAGTAGTGGGGGCATGGAATGCACTGCCTGTGGAAGTAGTTGAGTCAGAAACATTAGGGACCTTCAAGCAGCTATTGGATAGGTACATGGATTACGGTAAAATGATATAGTGTAGATTTATTTGTTCTTAAGGGCAGCACAGTAGCATTGTGGATAGCACAATTTCTTCACAGCTCCAGGGTCCCAGGTTCGATTCCGGCTTGGATCACTGTCTGTGTGGAGTCTGCACATCCTCCCCGTGTCTGCGTGGGTTTCCTCCGGGTGCTCCGGTTTCCTCCCACAGTCCAAAGATGTGCAAGTTAGGTGGATTGGCCATGATAAATTGCCCTTAGTGTCCAAAATTGCCCTTGGTGTTGGGTGGAGGTGTTGAGTTTGGGTAGGGTGCTCTTTCCAAGAGCCAGTGCAGACTCAAAGGGCCGAATGGCCTCCTTCCGCACTGTAAATTCAATGATAATCTATGATTAATCTAGGACAAAGGTTTGGCACAACATCGTGGGCCGAAGGGCCTGTTCTGTGCTGTATTTTCTATGTTCTATGTCTGGTGGCCTGAAGTGCATATGTTTTAATGCAAGAAGTATTACGGGTAAGGCAGATGAACGTAGAGCTTGGAACTATGATGTTGTTGCCATTACAGAGACCTGGTTGAGGGAAGGGCAGGATTGGCAGCTAAACATTCCAGGATTTAGATGTTTCAGGCGGGATAGAGGGGGATGTAAAAGGGGTGGCGGAGTTGCGCTACTGGTTAGGGAGAATATCACAGCTGTACTACGGGAGGACACCTCAGAGGGCAGTGAGGCTATATGGGTAGAGATCAGGAATAAGAAGGGTGCAGTCACAATGTTGGGGGTTTACTACAGGCCTCCCAACAGCCAGCGGGAGATAGAGGAGCAGATAGGTAGACAGATTTTGGAAAAGAGTAAAAACAACAGGGTTGTGGTGGTGATGGGAGACTTCAACTTCCCCAATATTGACTGGGACTCACTTAGTGCCAGGGGCTTAGACGGGGCAGAGTTTGCAAGGAGCATCCAGGAGGGCTTAAAACAATATGTAGACAGTCCAACTAGGGAAGGGGCGGTACTGGACCTGGTATTGGGGAATGAGCCCAGCCAGGTGGTAGAAGTTTCAGTAGGGGAGCATTTCGGGAACAGTGACCACAATTCAGTAAGTTTTAAAGTGCTGGTGGACAAGGATAAGAGTGGTCCTAGGATGAATGTGCTAAATTGGGGGAAGGCTAATTATAACAATATTAGGCGGGAACTGAAGAACCTAGATTGGGGGCGGATGTTTGAGGGCAAATCAACATCTGACATGTGGGAGGCTTTCAAGTGTCAATTGAAAGGAATTCAGGACCGGCATGTTCCTGTGAGAAAGAAGGATAAATATGGCAATTTTCAGGAACCTTGGATAACGAGAGATATTGTAGGCCTCGTCAAAAAGAAAAAGGAGGCATTTGTCAGGGCTAAAAGGCTGGGAACAGACGAAGCCTGCGTGGAATACAAGGAAAGTAGGAAGGAACTTAAGCAAGGAGTCAGGAGGGCTAGAAGGGGTCATGAAAAGTCATTGGCAAATAGGGTTAAGGAGAATCCCAAGGCTTTTTACACGTACATAAAAAGCAAGAGGGTAGCTAGGGAAAGGGTTGGCCCACTGAAGGATAGGCAAGGGAATCTATGTGTGGAGCCAGAGGAAATGGGCGAGGTACTAAATGAATACTTTGCATCAGTATTCACCAAAGAGAATGAATTGGTAGATGTTGAGTCTGGAGAAGGGTGTGTAGATAGCCTGGGTCACATTGAGATCCAAAAAGAAGAGGTGTTGGGCGTCTTAAAAAATATTAAGGTAGATAAGTCCCCAGGGCCTGATGGGATCTACCCCAGAATACTGAAGGAGGCTGGAGAGGAAATTGCTGAGGCCTTGACAGAAATCTTTGGATCCTCACTGTCTTCAGGTGATGTCCCGGAGGACTGGAGAATAGCCAATGTTGTTCCTCTGTTTAAGAAGGGTAGCAAGGATAATCCAGGGAACTACAGGCCGGTGAGCCTTACTTCAGCGGTAGGGAAATTACTGGAGAGAATTCTTCGAGACAGGATCTACTCCCATTTGGAAGCAAATGGACGTATTAGTGAGAGGCAGCATTGTTTTGTGAAGGGGAGGTCGTGTCTCACTAACTTGATAGAGTTTTTCGAGGAGGTCACAAAGATGATTGATGCAGGTAGGGCAGTGGATGTTGTCTATATGGACTTCAGTAAGGCCTTTGACAAGGTCCCTCATGGTAGACGAGTACAAAAGGTGAAGTCACACGGGATCAGGGATGAGCTGGCAAGGTGGATACAGAACTGGCTAGGTCATCGAAGGCAGAGAGTAGCAATGGAAGGATGCTTTTCTAATTGGAGGGCTGTGACTAGTGGTGTTCCGCAGGGATCAGTGCTGGGACCTTTGCTGTTTGTAGTATATATAAATGATTTGGAGGAAAATGTAACTGGTCTGATTAGTAAGTTTGCAGACGACACAAAGGTTGGTGGAATTGGGGATAGCGATGAGGACTGTCAGAGGATACAGCAGGATTTAGATTGTTTGGAGACTTGGGCGGAGAGATGGCAGATGGAGTTTAATCCAGAGAAATGTGAGGTAATGCATTTTGGAAGGTCTAATGCAGGTAGGGAATATACAGTGAATGGTAGAACCCTCAAAGGTATTGAAAGTCAGAGAGATCTAGGAGTACAGGTCCACAGGTCACTGAAAGGGGGAACACAGGTGGAGAAGGTAGTCAAGAAGGCATGCGGCAAGCTTGCCTTCATTGGCCGGGGCATTGAGTATAAGAATTGGCAAGTCATGTTGCAGCTGTATAGAACCTTAGTTAGGCCACACTTGGAGTAGAGTGTTCAATTCTGGTCGCCACACTACCAGAAGGATGTGGAGGCTTTAGAGAGGGTGCAGAAGAGATTTACCAGAATGTTGCCTGGTATGGAGGGCATTAGCTATGAGGAGTGGTTGAATAAACTCGGTTTGTTCTCACTGGAATGACGGAGGTTGAGGGGCGACCTGATAGAGGTCTACAAAATTATGAGGGGCATAGACAGAGTGGATAGTCAGAGGCTTTTCCCCAGGGTAGAGGGGTCAATTACTAGGGGACATAGGTTTAAGGTGAGAGAGGCAAGGTTTAGAGTAGATGTACGAGGCAAGTTTTTTTACACAGAGGGTAGTGGGTGCCTGGAACTCGCTACCGGAGGAGGTGGTGGAAGCAGGGACGATAGTGACATTTAAGGGGCATCTTGACAAATACATGAATAGGATGGGAATAGAGGGATACGGACCCAGGAAGTGTAGAAGATTGTAGTTTAGTCGGGCAGCATAGTCGGCACGGGCTTGGAGGGCCGAAGGGCCTGTTCCTGTGCTGTACATTTCTTTGTTCTTTGTTCTATGCGAGAAACAATACTTTTCACTGTTTTCTAATACATGTGACAATAATAAATCAAATCAAAATCAAAAAGATAACTTTAAAAATATACGTTTATATTGTTCCACAAACCTCTCAGGTAAAATTAACCTACTAACCCATAAAATTAAAGACTTAATCAGGATTGACCTGTAATAGTTTAAAATATCCATGCAAAGTGCTTCATCTATCAGAATAACCAAATTTGCCATTTTACATGTGGCAAAGGGCAGAACGAGCAGACATGTGTGATAAATCTAAGTTTTTAAACCATAGTATGTGGTGATTATTAAACAGTTTGCCAAGGTATGACGTTACTCCTGACATTGTTTCCCAAACTCTGACTTGCTCAAAATCCATTTCTAGGTCAAAGCACAATGGCAGTTGCAACATGAAACGAAAATAAAACAAAGCCTTTAGAAACAAAACAAGATTGGAAGACTGCAGAAAACATCAACAACCTAAGCTGAATGCCTGAAAAGAGCTGTCAAGTCTAAACCCACCTGCCAGATCTTGATCCCTCGCACTGTGTTACAGCACCGTCAGTGTTTTAAATGCACTGAGGGTTTCTACCTTCACAATTCTTTTAGGCATTGACCTCAAGACCTCCACAACATTCGGGGTGAAAAAAATAATTCTTCAACTCCCCACTATGTCCTGGTTAGAGTACAGTCGTTAACAGCACAGAAGGAAGCCATTCGGCCCTTTGAGTCCCCTTTGGGGCAGCACGGTAGCACAGTCGTTTCACAGCTCCAGGCTCCCAGGTTTGATTTCTATTCCCGGCTTGGGTCACTGTCTGTGCGGAGTTTGCACATTCTCCTTGTGTTTGCATGGGTTTCCTCCGGGTGCTTTGGTTTCCTCCTACAGTCCAAAGACGTGCAGGTTAGGTGGATTCGCCATGCAAAATTGCGCTTCGTGATCGAAGGGATTGCTGGGTTATGGGGTGGAGGTGTGGGCTTAAGTGGGGTTCTCTTTCCAAGGGCCAGTGCAGACTTGACGGGCCGAATGGCCTCCTTCTGCACTGTAAATTCTATGTCTATGAGTCTATGTTCGCTTTCCGCAGAGTACAGTAAGAAGTCTTACAACACCAGGGGTTAAAGTCCAACAGGTTTATTTCAAATCATTAGCTTTCGGAGCATTGCTCCTTCCTCAGGTCAGTAGCCAGTATTCCGCAGAGTAGCCAGTGAACAACCTTGAAATGGTGCTGAATACTAAATCAGAGTAATTTAATTAACCTGCACAGTAAGGCTCACAGCACATGCTTTGCCCAGCTACAGTCTCACATTCAAAGAGCAAAACAACGTCAGTTGTTTTATAGACAGGAACTATGCATTCTTATATTTTTCTTCATTTAAGAAATGGGTTGAATTTACAAATTAATAAAAGAAACAAGAGCATTTCCATTCAAGTGATCACACTTTGAACATTGCGTTAAAGCTACTTATCACAGGACCAAAGCGACAAGGTTACAAAAGTTATGTATTTTTGTCTCGCCTTGTTTGGCTATTGTTCCTTCAAATGTTGTCACAGTACAAATGTATTATTAGAAAATAGGATATCTCTTCTGAGTGAAAATCTTGAAATAACCCCACTCAGATAAAAATCCTTGGAGATAAGAAACAGTGTACCTGTATCTACTGCTCAGTGGCAAAGCATGGTGGTGAACCGGCAAAATCAACTATTCTGTACTTTTTAATAAACAATGATGCAATCATTGTTAAATAAATCAGTTTAACGTAAGTTGTAAAATTCATAATACTGACATCTAGTGATCATGAAAGGTGCTATATAAAAAGGCAAGTCTTTCTTACTGAAGATAAGGGTACACCTTGCTCTCATCTAAACACATACTGCTGCATTCATTTAATAACTTTAACTATATTTCTAATCAATGACTGCAAACTTCAAAAGCATAGTGAATCAATTTAAAAAAAACACCTCAGAAGCAAACTGCACAACCTTACAAAGCACTGAATACAGACAATAGCAGTTTCTAGCAATACCAAGGATCACATTTTTACTTATAATGAAGCCTTCAATGGTTCAAGATTGAAAATAGGTCAAACTATATTTTAATTCTCATCCCCCTCCCCAAAATAAAAAGATCAAAACAAAACTAGTAAACCTGAAAAAAATCATTTAATATGTTGTTGATCTGAAAACATTACAGAAGTTTATTTGGTTCAAAATCATGCTTAACCCCACAAGATGGAGCCAGTGCTTTAGAAAAAGTACACCTGTCAGATCAACAACACCCTCAGCAATAATTATTTTTCTTGATTTTAGTGCATAATTAATCTGCTTCACATGGTAGGGACTTAATTATCATAACCTGGCTTTGGGCATGTTTCTGTGATATACTCATTTAGTACCTCAGTCATGCCCTCCTGCCTTTGTGCATATATCCCCCTTTAGGTACACAATTGGCCCTAATAACAAGAATCTTTATTGTCACAAGTAGGCTTACATTAACACTTCAATGAAGTTACTGTGAAAAGCCCCTAGTCGCCACATATCGGCGCCTGTTCGGGTACACAGAGAGAGAATTCAGAATGCCCAAATTACCTAATAGCACGTCTTTCGGGACATGTGGGAGGGAACCGGAGCACCCGGAGGAAACCCACGCAGACACAAGGAGAACGTGCAGACTCCGCACAGACCCAAGCTGGGAATAGAACCTGGGACCCTGGCACTGTGAAGCAACAGTGCTATCCAGTGTGCTACCATGCCGCCCATTACCCCTCCTTTTACTGTTTATATGCCTAAAAAAGACTTTTGGATTAATTCTATGTTAGCTGCCACGCTCTTCACATGGCCACTTTTTGCTTCTTATTTCTTTTTTCCAATTCTCCCCTGAACCCTCTATATCAAGCCTGATTCTCAGATATATTATCCACCAAACATCTGTCATGTACATCCTTTTTCTGATTTATTTCACTCTGTAGGTGGATTCAGCCTGGGCGGATTGGGGTATGCTGGGTGAATAGCAGGTGAGGGCAAAATCAAAATTTACGCCGGGCGCAAGCCATTTTGCGATTCACCCAGCCAGCTGGCGATGGCGGGCTCCGGATCACGCCCCAAAATGGCAAGCTATCATTATCCCTCATTTGCATTCATTTCAATCTCATTAACGAGATTGAAGTTGAATGCGCTGGCCTCCTGGTAATTACACAATACCCCAGCAGGAAGTCACACTGGCGTCATTTAGTACTCTTTTCAAAAACGGGAACCTGGCACAATGACTGCTGAGGAGGTGAGCAGCCATTTCCATTTTCCGGAATGCAGCTCAAAGACACAGGAGCTGCTGATCCAGTGCTTGGGGGAGGGGGGGGGGGCTTGATCAGGGGGCTGACATGTTCCAGGTTGGGGGTTGCCCATGGTTGAGGGGGTATTGAGGGGATTTGCATCTGTGAGGCCTTCAAGCCATCTTTAAATATTGCTTAAATAAACAGGTGAGAACAGTGAGTTCTCCCAGTGAGCCAGAGAAGGCACAGTCAGAGTGAGGCACAGCTAAGAGTGAGTTTGGGAATTTGAATCTAGGTGGGAATTGAATCAAATCAGTAAGGCAGCTCCTTTTAAATTTCAGGAGTTTAAATTAATTTAAATTAAGCTAGAATTGTGCAGTGTAGGTTAACAAGGGCTGCCCCACCCACTCACATAACTGGTTGACAGTTTAGTGTCAGTCACTTAAATCTACCTTGATCTAAAAGCAGATGGGGGAGGGGAGTCAATTCAGGACAATTTAAAAAGAGCAACTTGTAAACTCACTCCCAGTGAGTTCTCCCAGTGAGCCAGAGAAGACACAGCCAGAGTGAAACAGAACCAAGAGTGAGTTTGGGAATTTGAATCTAGGTGGGAATTCAAAGCTGGGTGGAGAGGAAGTGCTTTTTATCCCTGGTAAGTAGTGTTTCTGTTTTTCTGTTTCTTTTCATTGGTATATTTATTTATTTTTTTCTTCGTTGTTTATTTATTTATTAAATTTTTGGAAATTGTAATTGTTGAAGTTAACCGAAGGTTTAGAGACATGGCAGGAGATCTCAGAATTTGAGTCTAGGTGGGAATCCGAAGCTGGGTGGGGAGGAAGTGCTTTTTATCCCTGGTAAGTGACTGGTAAGTAGTGTTTCTGTTTTTCTGTTTCTTTTCATTGGTATATTTATCTATTTTTTCTTTGTTGTTTATTTATTAATTACATTTTTTGGGGGGGAAATTGTAATTGTTGAAGTTAACCGAAGGTTTAAGACATGGCAGGAGATCTCAGACCCGTGTCATGCTCCTCGTGTGCGATGTGGGAGCTCAGGGACACGATATAAGTGCTCAGCAAAGGTTTATACCAAAAAAAAGGAAGGACGATAAAAAGAGGGAAAATTGACCGTGGATATCTAAGGAAATAAGGGAGCGTATCAAATTGAAGGAAAAACCATACAAAGTAGCAAAGATCAGTGGGAGACTAGAGGACTGGGAAATCTTTAGGGGGCAACAGAAAGCTACTAAAAAAGCTATAAAGAGTAAGATAGATTATGAGAGTAAACTTGCTCAGAATATAAAAACAGATAGTAAAAGTTTCTACAAATATATAAAACAAAAAAGAGTGGCTAAGGTAAATATTGGTCCTTTAGAGGATGAGATGGGAGATTTAATAATGGGAGATGATGAAATGGCTAAGGAACTGAACAGGTTTTTTTTGGGTCGGTCTTCACAGTGGAAGATACAAATAACATGCCAGTGACTGATGGAAATGAGGCTATGGCAGGTGAGGACCTTGAGAGGATTGTTATCACCAAGGAGGTAGTGATGGGCAAGCTAATGGGGCTAAAGGTAGACAAGTCTCCTGGACCTGATGGAATGCATCCCAGAGTGCTAAAAGAGATGGCTAGGGAAATTGCAAATGCACTAGTGATAATTTACCAAAATTCACTCGACTCTGGGGTGGTCCCGGTGGATTGGAAATTAGCAAACGTGACACCACTGTTTAAAAAAGGAGGTAGGCAGAAAGCGGGTAATTATAGGCCAGTGAGCTTAACTTCGGTAGTAGGGAAGATGCTGGAATCTGTCATCAAGGAAGAAATAGCGAGGCATCTGGATGGAAATTGTCCCATTGGGCAACT
The DNA here is from genome assembly GCF_047496885.1 of Scyliorhinus torazame. Classification (NCBI taxonomy): domain Eukaryota; kingdom Metazoa; phylum Chordata; class Chondrichthyes; order Carcharhiniformes; family Scyliorhinidae; genus Scyliorhinus; species Scyliorhinus torazame. Next base: position 46,724,086 of record NC_092713.1, on the reverse strand, counting down.
AACTAATTTAGTGGAATGTTTTGAGGAAATTAACAGTGCGGTAGATAACGGGGAGCCAATGGATGTGGTATATCTGGATTTCCAGAAAGCCTTTGACAAGGTGCCACACATAAGGTTGCTGCATAAGATAAAGATGCATGGCATTAAGGGGAAAGTAGTCGCATGGATAGAGGATTGGTTAATTAATAGAAAGCAAAGAGTGGGGATTAATGGGTGTTTCTCTGGTTGGCAATCAGTAGCTAGTGGTGTCCCTCAGGGATCAGTGTTGGGCCCACAACTGTTCACAATTTACATAGATGATTTGGAGTTGGGGACCAAGGGCAATGTGTCCAAGTTTGCAGACGACACTAAGATAAGTGGTGAAGCAAAAAGTGCAGAGGATACTGAAAGTCTACAGAGGGATTTGGATAGGCTAAGTGAATGGGCTAGGGTCTGGCAGATGGAATACAATGTTGACAAATGTGAGGTTATCCATTTTGGTAGGAACAACAGCAAAAGGGATTATTTAAATGATAAAATATTAAAACATGCTGCTGTGCAGAGAGACCTGGGTGTGCTAGTGCATGAGTCGCAAAAAGTTGGTTTACAGGTGCAACAGGTGATTAAGAAGGCAAATGGAATTTTGTCCTTCATTGCTAGAGGGATGGAGTTTAAGACTAGGGAGGTTCTGCTGCAGTTAGTGAGGCCACACTTGGAATATTGTGTTCAGTTTTGGTCTCCTTACTTGAGAAAGGACGTACTGGCACTGGAGGGTGTGCAGAGGAGATTCACTAGGTTAATCCCAGAGCTGAAGGGGTTGGATTACGAGGAGAGGTTGAGTAGACTGGGACTGTACTCGTTGGAATTTAGAAGGATGAGGGGGGATCTTATAGAAACATATAAGATTATGAAGGGAATAGATAGGATAGATGCGGGCAGGTTGTTTCCACTGGCGGGTGAAAGCAGAACTAGGGGGCATAGCCTCAAAATAAGGGGAAGTAGATTTAGGACTGAGTTTAGGAGGAACCTCTTCACCCAAAGGGTTGTGAATCTATGGAATTCCTTGCCCAGTGAAGCAGTAGAGGCTCCTTCATTAAATGTTTTTAAGATAAAGATAGATAGTTTTTTTTAAGAATAAAGGGATTAAGGGTTATGGTGTTCGGGCCGGAAAGTGGAGCTGAGTCCACAAAAGATCAGCCATGATCTCATTGAATGGTGGAGCAGGCTCGAGGGGCCAGATGGCCTACTCCTGCTCCTAGTTCTTATGTTCTAGGTAACCACAGCTGCAGCCTCTGTCCTACCAAACTCTTCCAGGACAGAGCCCTGCTGTGGCTTCTGTTCTGAAATTGAATTTCACCCCCTTTGACTGTGAGCAGCCTCTAACTTCACAGCTGAAGGCTATTTCAAATGAGGAATTAGCCTTGTTAATTGTGAGAGCACTTCACGCTCCTCAATTCTCATGTGCCTCCTCGAGTACACACGGGTCATGCATCAGAGGATGATTAGTGCATTGCATGTCCAATAACCGTTGATGCCTGAGCAATGACCCTGTACTCTTGGAGGGTCAGCACTATCGAGGCAGCTGTCACCAATCAAACACGAAAGAGCAGGGTTTCAACACGGGGGATCCTCTTGTGACCAAAGGGAAAGTGTGGATAAACGGAGGGCAGATGAGCACGTCCTCCCTTATGTCCCTGGCAGAGGTCTGGGTTCTAGGCTCCCGATATGTCCGGGGGTGAGTGTGCACAGCAATGTTTGCCAGTACAACTGGCTCACTGGATGGCACTCAGAGAAGGCAGGACATGTAAGGACATGGGAGGCTTGGGGGATTTGATGATCCTGATCTGGAAGCCCCAAGTGATGGTCGGTCTCTCTCCTTCTCCAGTTCCTTCCAGTTATAAGTATGCTTGCTAGAGTGGATCCCGCGGAATTACCATTGCTTTGCTTATGCCAGCCGAGCTAGGCGGATGCCGTAGAAGGCAGCAGTGACAACGCAGACTGGATGCGGCCTTCCAATGTTCAGATGGCTACCACACACACCCCGAAGACCCAGTCGCCAATCAGGACAGCACGGTAGCATTGTGGATAGTACAATTGCTTCACAGCTCCAGGGTCCCAGGTTCGATTCCGGCTTGGGTCACTGTCTGTGCGGAGTCTGCACATCCTCCCTGTGTGTGCGTGGGTTTCCTCCGGGTGCTCCGGTTTCCTCCCACAGTCCAAAGATGTGCAGGTTAGGTGGATTGGCCATGATAAATTGCCCTTAGTGTCTAAAATTGCCCTCAGTGTTGGGTGGAGTTACTGGGTTATGGGGATAGGGTGTGGAGGTGTTGACCTTGGGTAGGGTGCTCTTTCCAAGAGCCGGTGCAGACTCGATGGGCTGCATGGCCTCCTTCTGCACTGTAAATTCTATGTAGGACAAGGAGGGACCCTGAAGGGGAGGCCAGCAACTGCCCAAGGTGTACAGGTGTCGTTGGCCATTCAATGAGCTGACGGACACTATATGCAGCAAAAGACTGTGCCTCAGCAGAGACTGTGCGGCATCTGTGCCACGTCCTCGCCGAAATGGCATTCTGTGGAGGAGGATATCACTGGCTCCCAGGGGCTGTGAAGGTCACTGCAGCCCTAAACCTCTATGCCACCGGGTCATTCCTGGACTCGAGCAGGGGCCTGTGTGGCATATCCCAAGCTTCAGCCCACAGGTGCATCTGGGAGCTGACGGATACTCTGTATGCCCTGGCATCAGACTATATCACCTTCAAGTTGAACCATGCCCACCAAGATACCCGGGCTGCAGGTTTTGTTGCCATTGCTGGGATGCTCGAGGTCCAGGGGTGATCGATGGCACGCCTGTCACTCTGCAAGCACCTGGGCACAGGGAGTGCCCTATATTAACAGGAAGGGGTTCCACTCCCTGAAGGTTCAGAACACCGATCACTGCCTCTGAATCATGCACATGTGTCCATTACCTGTGGAAGTGTGCATTACAATGACATCCTGGGGCATTCAGAGATCCTGGTGTGTTTGAGGTCTACCCCAGCATGAGGGGCTGGTTTGTGGGGGACAAGGGATACCCGCTGAGGTTATGGCTGACTGATGCGGAGGTTTGTGATTGAGGCGGAGGGTCGATACAATGAGGCCCACATTGCCACCACTGTTGTCATTGCACAATGCACAGGCTGCTCAAGATGTGGTTCCGATGCTTTGACCGCTCTGGCGGTGCCTTGCAGTACACCATCCAGAGGGCCTTCCACTTTGTGGTGGTCAGCTGTGCCCTCCACAATCTGGCACAGCAGTGGGTGGAGCGACATGCTTTAAAAAAAATAAATTATTTAAAAAATATATTTAGAGTACCCAATTCTTTTAAGGGGCAATTTAGTGTGGCCAATCTATCTATTCTGCACATCTTTGAATTATGGGGATGAGACCCACGCAGACAAGGGAGGAATGTGCAAACTCCACACGGACAGTGACCTGGGACTGGGATCGAACCCGGGTCCTCAGCGCCATGGGGCAGCAGAGTAACCACTGCGCCACCGTGCTGCATGTGGAGCGACAGGCTGAAGGAGGAGGAGGAGAAGATGGAGGGACATGCGGCCTTGACTGAGGAGGAAGATGAGGCCATCCAGAAGGACCTAGAGGACAAGGAGGAGCTGGAGGATTGAGGACAGGCGGCGGCAAGGGTCCGACATGCCAGGAGGACCAGGGAGGCCTTCATTGTCTCCAGATTCTCCTGTGTCCATCAGCTCAACAGCCCCCTTCCCCACCATTTCCCTCCCTCCACTTCAATCCCCTCCCCCGCCATCCCACCGCCCTTTCCCCGACCACCCTGTTTCCCCTTGCGAAGATCTGTATAGCATCATTCCAGGGTAATGGGCCTATATTGGCACTGTCAGTGGGTCACCATACAAGGCAGAAGAGTGATGATATCTTGTTGTGAGGGAAGCTCTGGAGCCCTCAGCTTCTGCTAAATTCTGACTCCTGTCTTTCTGCTGACAGCGCACTCACACCTATCCTCTGAATGGGGTCTGCATCGGGGGCTTTTGGCCCACTGTGTGTTGGGGGGGGGAAGGGGGCAAGGAGTAGGGCACCAGTGGGCCGGGGTGTTGGCAGGCCCACTGCAAAGCTTAACGTGAGAGAGGCTCCACATGTATGAGGCGTGATATGTTTTAATAGTGAACATTGCTGCCTCATAGCGCCAAGGACCCAAGTTCAATTCTAGCCTTCAGTGGCTGTGGAGTTTGCACTTTCTCCCCGTCTGCACGTGTTTCCTCCGGGTGCTCAGATTTCCACCCACAGTCCAAAGATGCGCTGGTTAGGTGGATTGGTCATGCATCTTAGAGTCCAAAAGGTTAGGTGGGGTTACTGGGTTATGCGGATAGGGTGGGACGTGGCCTAGGTAGGGTGCTCTTTTGGAGGGTCAGAGCAGACTTGATGGGCTAAATGCCATCCCCCCATCGACTTGGCACTTTCCTGTTTATTATGGGCTAACTTCTCCTACGGGGAGAAAGAGAGAGCATTGTCAGTCGCACAATTGATGGGTCGTGGTGTCTATAGCAGGTGGCATATGTGGGCACCACACCAGGAAATTAAGAAGTTGTGCTGCAGGTTCTGAGGAACAAGCACGAAGATCAGATGTGGGAGGGAGCAAGGTGTCAGCCAGTTGATTGGGGCGAGGGGGTATTAGGTTTTTGGGGTGGCAGGCGGAACTGATGCCAGGAGAGAGGCCCTATCCTTGCAGCTCATTGGTCTTCTTCCAACATTGGATGGTGGTTCTCCTGTCATGCTGTCCGCACTGACAATCCCTGCCACTGACTCCCAGGCGACATTGCTGACCCTGTTGCTTGTCCCCCAAACCCCTCGGGGTCAAAGAGTGCCTCGCCTGTCATCCACAGCATCGAGAGGCCTTGTGAGGTTGGCATCCCCAAAGTGAGGAGCAGGTCTGCGAGCTATCATGCTTGTGTGTTGTCTGGGAGGAAGTGATGAGGAGGTGCTGAAAAGCAGCTCTCCTTTGTTAGCGGCGAGTTGCTGAGCTGTGAGCCGTGCAAATCAAATGGTGAGGGAGCCAGTAAAGCCAAGAATCTCGTGGGAGCTCATTTTTGGCACAAAATGCTGTTGATTACAGGCCGTGATCCTGCCAGTGTGACCATTGCAAAACCCCCCACCAAACCCGCCCAAATTCGGACTTTAAGTCGAGTCCGCTGAATCGTGCCCTTTATCGCTTTTGTCATCATGGAGCCCTGGATTTTTTTTTTACTCTACCTTGTAGGAGTCTATCTTGGACTATACCCAAACTATCACCTCTTTAAAGGCGGCCCATTGTTCAATTACAGTTTTACCAGCCAATCTTTGATTCCAATTTATCTGGGCCAGATCCATTTTCACCCCATTGAAGTTTACACCCGCCCACTCCTGCCAATTAATTATTTTTACCCTGGATTGTTCTCTTTCCTTTTCCACAACCAAACTAAACATAATGATGCAATGGTCACTGTCCCTTAAATGCTCCTCTACCAACACTCAATCCATTTGACCTATCTTATTCCCAAGAACTAGATTCAGTAATGCCTTCTTTCTCGTTGGACTGGAAACATAGGAATTCTCCTGGGAACACTCTAGAACTCTTGCCCCTCTCTGCCCGTACACTATTACTATCTCAGTCTATATCAGGATAATTAAAGTCACCTATTAGAACTCCTCTATAATCCTGTGCATCTGTACAGTTGCCTTGCTTTACGTTGGTTACTCTTGTATGTGCCAATATATATCGACATTGATATATTGCAGACTAAGTAGTAAAAATGAATTGGTGTAATGCTTCTGAGTCATACCTCTGTACAGTAGGCACAAATGCTCTATTTAAAAAAAGCAGAATGCAGATGGACAGTAACAGCACTGTTTTTGCATGGTGTTCTAACCCCAAAACTGAGTTAGTTTTCTCACCCATTAAAAATCTTTAAGCCAGCAGGGCTTATTACCAGGTAATAAATTCTTATATAGCATGTTTTGATCCTAGAAGTAAAAAAGAAATGTCTACTGCATCCTCTCCTATTATCTTACAGTAAATAAGATTGGATACGTGCCTGGTAACTTGAGCACAAAAGTGAGTCTGACACCAGAGCAACACTAAAGAAATATGGAGCTGTTGAAGGTGCCATTCTTCTGAAGGGACATTAAACAGAGACCCCATCTGCTCTCTAAAATGACGGTAAAATATCTCATGGCATTACTGAAAGAGTAAGGAGGTTATCCCTATGTCCTAATCGATGCTTTCACCTCAACCAAAATCATCAGAACAGATCATATGAACATTAATTTTGCTATTAGTGGGACTTACCCACAAGTGGCTGCCAAGCACTTTGGGACATCCTAAGGTTGTAAAAGGTGCCATATAAATGCAATTTCTTTCTACCTTACTAGAGGGAAGGTATTTAGAAGTAATAGAAAAATATGAACGCGTGGTATGGAATAATTACAGTCAATGCAGTTTTACATTATGCAGTGAAAATTATAGTACCTGTATCCATCGATGAAGCTAGCATTGATGTAATCAGAGCCCTCAACTCCTCGGATTGGCTGCAGGCAAACCCGCGTGGACTCATATGGCATGATGTTCACTAGTCGGTTCTTAAACTTGTTACATGGGAGATTGGCACTGATGAATCGTGAGGTATGTGCTTTGGAGTTTGCCAAGCGCTGCAAATACACAATAAAATGTGTCAGCCCAAAAAATGTGACATGGGTTGGCTTTGAATTTAAAGCAGAGACAGGCCACCCAGCCCAACACGTCTTTGGGTGATTATGCTCTGTAAGTGTTACTAAAGCATTCCTCGTTACATGCAAAATTGGGAAATTATAAAAATCCTACAACATATCTGGGAATACAATTACAAGGCCACTCTTCAGAATTATAGAATTTTTTGACAGAGAGTTGCTGAAGCAGAAATCAGAAATGTCCAAACTTAATCAGATGAAGTAGGAGTGAAAATGGAGCCTTAAGGGTAAACTTAAAAGTGATCAATTGCGAATGGAATATTGTTGGAAAAAACATTTTGTCTAAGTTTTTTGTCTTGCACTTACCAGGGCATTTGCATGAATACAATGCAAGGGAATTCAACAAACCTATGCTGTATGAGGAGAGGGTGCTGATTGGTTGGCAAATGGACTTTGATTGGTCGAGGCATTGACATTGAGAATGCACCAATTGATGGTGACTGACAGTTACCTGCTGAACATGATTTGACATTTAAACCAGGCAGCAAACCTCTGATTGGTCAAGTCATTGCCCTGAAGAATGAACCAGTGAATGGCTGTAATTTATTTTGTTTATCTGAAACAGGGGTAACATGTGTACATGTTCTGTCTGCAAAGAGCCCAACTGAATCTTAAGTTGGTTGCTAATGTAATTCTTAGGACTCTGAAGATTATTTAGCAAATGTTGTTCAATTACTGAATCACATCTAATTTTGAGGGTTCCGTCAGTCTTTTGGATGTACAGTCTACATGCCCAGCATCACACTGGCACTGACATTCATATGCTGCATTACTTCTTTGTATGAGAGACAGACACATCTTTTTGGCTTGCCAGCAGCATCCTGTAGTGGTGAATGCCGCTCATATTGCTGTTGCTTAGTAACAGCATGAAACAACTAGCTTCACCTATTGCTCAGATTTTTGAGATACTTTGAAGTACACTGGCCATTTTCGGGACTGAATGTGTTGGCGGTTCATGAGTCCATTCCACTGTTGCGACAGGCAAGATACAGACCATAGCCAAATGGCTTGTGCTTGCAAAATTGGTCAAGGCATTGCAGACAGAACATGTACACATGTTACCCCTGTTTCAGATAAACAAAATAAATTACAACCATTCACTGGTTCATTCTCCAGAAAATGCCTTGACCAATCAAAAATGGAGTGCATAACATTAGATGTGATTCAGTGATTGGCCAACATTTGCTAAATAATCTTCAGGGTGTTAAGAATTATGCTGACAACCAATTTAAGATTCAGCTGGGCTCTTTGCAGACAGAACATGTAGACACAGTGCACCTGTTTAACCTTAACAAAATAGGTGACAGCCATTTTTAGGTTCATTCTTCAGGGCAATGCCTGGACCAGAGTTAAGCTGCCTAGTTTAAATTTCAAACCATGCTTGGCAATTAACTGTCAGTCACCCTCAACAGGTGCATTCTCCATGGCAACACCTCTACCAGTGTCCACTTGTCAACTAATCAACATTCTCTTCTCATGCAGTACAGATTTGTTGATTTCCTTGCGCTGTATTCTTGCAAATGTCGTAATGGGTGCAAGGTGAAAAGCTTTGACTCTTTTTTTCCGGCAATACTCAAGTTCTGTACTGCCAAACGAATATTCGTTAATGGAATCTCAAAAATGAATTACAGCATTCAGTGCCTTGAATTTTAACAACAATATTAAATACCAAGGAAATTTAATGTGCTTGCATTATATTGAGTATGACAAAGATAAGTTAACTGGAATGATGGCCATTTCTGCTTTTTGTAATGTTGAATGTAAAGGAATACAATTTCACATAATAGAATTAAAAAAAAAAAATTTAGAGTACCTAATTATTTTTTTTTCCAATTAAGGGGCAATTTAGCGTGGCCAATCCACCTAACCTGCACATCTTTGGGTTGTGGGGGTGAAACCCACACAGACATGGGGGAGAAATTCGGACCTGGGTCCTCAAGTGTCGCAGTCCCAGTGCTAAGCACTGCGCCACATGCCGCCCTCCATAGCAGGATTTAAAGGGTGTTTCCAGTGGCATTTTGACCATGTAGTTATTTCAATGGAAAATATGAATAAGCCAACTTCTCTCTATTAGCTAATATAATGCTCAAAAGTTCCAAATGCCAGTTATTGCAGTAATATTTTTTATTCTCCTACTTTTTCACATTTTCTCCCAAATTTACACTCACCAACAATAACCAATAATCAGTAAAAAATGTCAATCCCCATATCAATAACAACGATCCCATCCTCCCACCAAACCTCAAACATTCGCCCGCATGTTCACATAAACAAATGACAAAAAGGAATCAGGAATCACCCATAGGGAATTCAACAAACACCGCCCCCCCCTAACTAATGTTCGGTGTTATCCAATTCTTGAAAGTGCATAATGAATAATGTCCATGAATTGTAGAACCCCTCCATCCTTCCCCTCAGTTCAAACTTAACCTTCTCAAGAGTCAAGAATTCTAACAAGTCCCCCTGCCACGCCAGGGCACAGAGTGGAGAGAGTGCTCTCCAACCTATCAGGATCTGCCTTCGAGTGATCAACGAGGCGAAGGCTACAACATCTGCCTCCGCACCCGTTTCCAACCCTGGCTGGTCCGACACCCCGAATATGGCCTCCTGGGGGCCCGGGTCCAGTTTCACGTGCACCACTTTAGAAATTACCCGAAACATCTCCATCCAGTAATCCTCTAGCTTTGGACAGGACCAAAACATATGAACGTGATTAGTGGGGCCCCCCCGCAACGTTCACACACATCTTCTACTCCTTCAAAGAATCGGCTCATTCTCGTCCTCGTGAGGTATGCTCTGTATCAGCCCCAACCTCGTGCACGACGTGGAGGCATTCACTCTCCGGAGCACCTCACACCAGAACCCCTCCTCCACAACCTCTCCCAACTCTTCCTCCCACTTTGCTTTGATCCCTTCCAGTGGTGCCTTCTCCTCTTCCAAAATAGCCCCGTAAACCGTTGACACTATCCCCTTCTCCAGTCCCCCTGTCGTCAGCACCTCCTCCAGCAATGCGGAGGCCGGCTCCTCCGGGAAGCCCTGTAACTCCTTTGTGGCAAAATCTCGAACTGCATGTATCTAAACCTTTCCCCCTGCTCCAGCCCATACTTCGCTACCAGCTCCTTCAGTCCTGCAAACCGGCCCCTTAGAAACAAATCTTGTTGTGTCTTAATCCCCTTCCCCTCCCATTTCCGAAAATTTCCATCCCACCTCTCTGGCTCAAATCTGAGGTTCCCCCAAATCGCATTTCCCTTGACCCTGCCCCCAACCCGAAGTGTTGGCAAAACTGCCTCCAAATTCTCAATGAAGCTATTATTACCGGACTCGCTGAGTACTTCCCCGGGGCTATCGGGAGCGGCGCTGTTGCTAGTGCTTTCAATCCCGACCCACTGCACAAACTCTCCTCCATTCTGACCCACTGGGAATCAACCCTTCTAACCCAGCTCCGCAACTTCTCCACATTCGCCGCCCCGTAGTAATACATCAGGTTCGGAAGACCCAAACCCCTTGCCTGCCATCCCCTCTGTAGCAGAACCTTTCTAACTCTGGCCACCTTCCCTCCCCATATGAATGAGGTAATCCTTCCCTCAATCTCTCTGAAAAAAGCCTTTGGCAGGAAAATCGGCAGGCAGTGAAGAATAAACAGAAATCGCGCAACACGTTCAGTTTAACTGCTTGTACCCGACCCGCCAGTGACAAAGGGAGGCCATCCCACCTTGCCAGATCAGCTTTCACTCTCCCCGCCAAACTAGAAATGTTGTACCTGTGGAGCCCTCCCCACTCCCGGGCAACCTGCACTCCCAGGTATCTAAAGTGAGTCCCTGCTCTACTGAATGGCAGCCCCCCACCCCTGGCCGAGACACCACAAAATACTCACGCTTGTCTAGATTTAGTTTGTACACCGGGAAAGACCCAAACACTCAAAGCAGCTCCAATATTCCCCCTATCGACACACTCAGTTCCGACACGTATAACAGCAAGTCATCGGCATATAAGGACACCCTGTGCTCTATCACCCCCCCCGCACTATTCCTTTCCATACCCCAAAACTTCTCAATGCGATGGCCAATGGCTCAATCGCGAGTGCAAACAATAGGGGGGGACACAGGACATCCCTGCCTAGTCCCACGGTGGAGAGAAAAGTATCTCGAGCTGATGTTGTTTGTGCGGACACTCGCCCGTGGCTCCTTTTATAGTAGCTTTACCCAGTTCACAAATCTTGGTCCAATCCCAAACCGCTACAGATCTGCCATCAAGACTCCCATTCTACCCGGTCAAACGCCTTCTCAGCGTTCAATGCCACAATCACCTCTGTTTCCTTCCCCTTGCCGGTGCCATAACGACGTTCAATACCCTTCTAATGTTTGAAAAGAGCTGCCTCCCTCTCACGAACCCCGTCTGATCCTCCCCTGTTACCTTCGGAAGGCACTCCTCCAGCCTACCTGCCAGTACCGTCGCCAATACTTTTGCATCCACATTCAGAAGTGATATGGGCCTATACGACCCACATTACGTTGGATCCTTATCTTTTTTTAGCAACAGGGAAATCGATGCCTGCCCCAAAGTTTGTGGCAACACCCCCTTCCCTATCGCCTCTTCAAACATCCCCACCATCAGGGGTGCCAGCTTATCCTTGAATTTTTAATAATATTCCACCGGAAACCCATCCGGCCCTGCCACCTTCCCCGACTGCATCCTCCCAATCCCATCCTTTGTCTCCTGCTCCACTATCGCTCCTTCTAATGTAGCCCTGTCCCCCTCCCCTAACCTCGGGTACTCCAACCCATCTAGAAATTCCTGCATCTCACAATCTCCCCCAGGTGGCTCTGACCTGTACAACCTTTCAAAATTCCTCTAAAACCTTGTTAACCAGATCCGGAGCCACTACCTTATCCTATTCCCTGCCCTATCCCCCACCTGCACAATTTCCCTTGCCGCTGCTTCCCTCCGGAGCTGACCTGCTAACATACGCCTTATCTCCACTGCACCCCTTGTTCGTCTCAGTTGGCGCACCGCCTTCCTGGTAGATAGTCGGTCAAAGCTCACCTGTAGTTCCTTCCTCTTTTCCAGCTTTGCTGGGACCCCCATCCTCTGCATAGCTCCTATCTACCTCGAGTTACTGCAGTAATTTGAGTCGACCATGAATCTGCAGCATTTAGCCCCACCCTGACTGCTCACCTGAGGCAGCAACATAAACACCAACTTGTAAAACTTGACCAACAACTTCAAAGGAAGATGACAACTCAAATGCAGACATGAATACAGGTTTAATCACACCAAAAACACTCACTATCTGCATGTTTGTTTGGAAAGTATGCCAGCTTGATCTGTAAATGTTTCCCAATGTCATGATATGCAAACATGCAGCTAATGAACACATAGAATAGGACACAACCAATGAGCAGTCAGGACACTCAGGGGTGGTATCTCACTATAATAGGGATGAGGCACTCACACCCCACCTCTTTCCACAGACCAACATCTACAGAGTGAGACATGGTGTATCCTCAGCATCACAACCCAGCACATGGCTTAGAGCAAGGCTGGTTCAGTTAGACTGAGTTACTACATTTAGATTAGCAGAGAGTCGAACTCATTGAGAACTGTGCTAATAGTTCAATAAAAGACATTGAACTCACTTCAAAGTCTGGAGCATCTTTTACTCAAAACTGCATCAAGTGGCAGCTTGTGTTATTCCAAATTACTCAACACAACATGATACCAGAAGTCTGTTCAATCTAGTTAGTTCAACTCAGCAAGATCCGTGACGACCAGCGAATGTATACCGGCACAATGGAAAAGATTCCATCTCCTCACCAGCACAGGACCTCCGGCAATCTCAGTGCCAACTGGCGGACATTCAAGCAGAAATGTCAGCTTTACGTCGAAGCATCAGACCTCAATGGTCCGTCTCATGCACGGAAGATAGCTATTTTCCTCACCACAGCGGGTGGTCACACCTTGGAAATATTCAACTCCTTTCACTTCGCCGAAGACCAGGACAAGACAAAGTTTCAGACCATCCTGGACAAGTTTGACCGCCACGGTGAGGTGGACACCAACAAAATCTTGGAGCGCTACATATTCAAGCAGCAATCGCAAGGTAAAGACGAATCCTTCAACTCATATTTAACTAACCTTAGACTGCTAATGCAATCCTGCAACTTCGGTTATATCACTGACTCCATGATCAGAGACCAAATCGTTTCTGGCGTTCACTCTGATCCTCTGAGAGAGCAGTTACTGAAGATCAAGCATATGACCCTGCCAGTCGCGATTGAAACATGCACAGTACATGAGCACGATGAAAATCGCTATTCCCAGTCCAAAATGGCAGAAAATGATAGACTAGCCTCCCACGAGGCGGAGAGTGTGCAGGCCATCTCCCAGATGCAGTGCCTCAACATTGATGAATGCTGCCATTTCGCAAGCTCTTCCCGGGGCCCGACGCATGCGCGATGCGAACGGGATAACGAAGCGGCCGAAACCCGCACGGAGCGTCAGGACACCGACGTCATTGAACTGTGGCACCGCCCATTTAAAGAAACACTGCCCTGCAAGAGGCAGACGCTGTTTAAACTGCGGGAAGCCAGGCCACTATGCAGCCCTGTGCAGATCTGCACCACCAGTCAGGAACCACGCTCCCAATTCCGACGATGGCGCATCCGGCGTGTGCAACAACACCTCCAGGATTCTGATCCCGGTAGTGCAACGGATCCAGATGATGAATGCCTGGACAACGTCTACCGTGTGGGCATTATTACAACGTGTGAACATGCCACACCAGATTCATCGCAAGTCCAGCCAATCCGAGCTGTGGATTCTGAGGACGAATGGCGAGCAGTGATGAAGGTTAACCACTGCCCCATCCAGTTCAAGCTGGACACAGGTGCCTCTGCCAACCTCCTCTCACAGGCAGACTTCAGACGCATTAAGAAGCCCCTCACTTCCAGCTGCCTGCAAGCTCCTGGATTACAACGGGAATGCCATCAGGCCACTGGGGGGATCCTGCCATCTGCACACATCCAACTGACACACACAAGCACGGTTACACTTTGAAATTGTTAAGCCGAACAGGGCATCCCTACTAGGTGCGCAAGCCTGCAAGCAGCTGAACCTCATTCAACTAGTTCATACCACGACATCCTCCCATGTGGATCTTCAGGCCGGCATTAGTGAGAGGCAGCATGGTTTTATGAAGGGGAGGTCGTGTCTCATAAACTTGATAAGAGTTTTTCGAGGAGTTCACAAAGATGATTGATGCAGGTAGGGCAGTGGATGTTGTCTATATAGACTTCAGTAAGGCCTTTGACAAGGTGCCTCATGGTAGACTAGTACAAAAGGTGAAGTCACACGGGATCAGGGGTGAGCTGGGAAGGTGGATACAAAACTGCCTAGGTCATAGAAGGCAGAGAGTAGCAATGGAAGGGAGCTTTTCTAATTGGAGGGCTGTGACTAGTGGTGTTCCGCAGGGATCAGTGCTGGGACCTTTGCTGTTTGTAGTATATATAAATGATTTGGAGGAAAATGTAACTGGTCGGATTAGTAAGTTTGCAGACGACACAAAGGTTGGTGGAATTGGGGATAGCGATGAGGACTGTCCGAGGATACAGCAGGATTTAGATTGTTTGGAGACTTGGGCAGAAAGATGGCAGATGGAGTTTAATCCGGACAAATGTGAGGTAATGCATTTTGGAAGGTCTAATGCAGGTAGGGAATATACAGTGAATGGTAGAACCCTCAAGAGTATTAAAGTCATGTTGCAGCTGTATAGAACCTTAGTTAGGCCACACTTGGAGTATAGTGTTCAATTCTGGTCGCCACACTACCAGAAGGATGTGGAGGCTTTAGAGAGGGTGCAGAAGAGATTTACCAGAATGTTGCCTGGTATGGAGGGCTTTAGCTATGAGGAGTGGTTGAATAAACTCGGTTTGTTCTCACTGGAACGACGGAGGTTGAGGGGCGACTGATAGAGGTCTACAAAATTATAGACAGAGTGGATAGTCAGAGGCTTTTCCCCAAAGTAGAGGGGTCAATTACTAGGGGTCATAGGTTTAAGGTGCGAGGGCAAGGTTTAGAGTAGATGTACGAGGCAAGCTTTTTTACACAGAGGGTAGTGGGTGCCTGGAACTCGCTACCGGAGGAGGTGGTGGAAGCAGGGACGATAGTGACATTTAAGGGGCATCTTGACAAATACATGAATAGGATGGAAATAGAGAGATACGGACCCAGGAAGTGTAGAAGATTGTAGTTTAGTCGGGCAGCATGGTCGGCACGGGCTTGGAGGGCCGAAGGGCCTGTTCCTGTGCTGTACTTTTCTTTGTTCTTTGTATCGACGACATCCTCGCCCAGTATCCAGATGTGTTCAACGGGCTGGGCACGCTGCCGTATCGATACAAGATTCTGCTACGACCTCATGCCAAGCCAGTGGTCTACACACCACGACGTGTCCCTGCTCCACTGAGAGAGTGCCCGAAGACACAGCTCAAGGATCTTCAGCAAAACGGCATCATATCCAAGGTCACCGAACCGACTGACTGGGTCAGCTCGATGGTGTGCGTAAAGAAGCCTTCGGGGGACCTGCGCATCTGCATTGATCCCAAGGATCTCAATAAGAATATCATGTGGGAACACTACCCCATCCCGAAGCGGGAGGAACTCACGAGTGAGATGGCACGTGCGCGCTTCTTCACCAAATTGGATGCATCACAGGGATTTTGGCAAATCCAGCTGGAAGAGTACAGCAGAATGTTCTGCACCTTCAACATGCCTTTTGACAGATACTGCTACAATCGCATGTCATTTGGCATCATCTCGGCATCGGAGATATTCCATCACATCATGGGGCAGATGATGGAAGGCATTGAAGGGGTTTGTGTGTACATGGATGACATAATCATATGGTCCACAACCCCTGAAGAACAGGTGTCCCGTCTCCAGAAGGTATTCCGCCGTGTACATGCCAACGGCCTAAAGTTAAACAGGTCCAAATGTTGTTTTGGCACATCGACGCTCAAGTTCCTAGGCGACCAGATCTCACAGCATGGTGTGTGCCCGGACACAGACAAAATCAAGGCCATCGAGGCGATGAAGGTCCCCCGAGGACAAAAAGGCGGTGCTGGGCTTCTTGGGTATGGTCAATCTTCTGGGCAAGTTCATTCCAAACATGGCCACACACACCATGGCCCTACGCAACATAGTGAAAAAGTCAACTGCCTTTGAGTGGAAGGCGGCACACCAGACAGAGAGGCTGGGGCAGAAAGTCAAGTTCATCACTACCCCAATCCTGGCATTCTTCGACCTGGACTGGGAGACAAAGATATCCACAGGTGCGAGTCAGGATGGCATCGGTGCGGTGTTGCTTCAACAAGATGACATCATCCTGGGCACCAGTAGCCACGCATCAAGGGCGATGAACCCCACTGAAACCAGATATGCTCAGATTGAGAAGGAGTGCTTGGGTCTTCTCACCGGCATCCTCAAATTTCATGATTATGACTACGGCCTGCCGACATTCACTGTCGAGACGGATCATAGTCCTCTGGTCCACATCATCCATAAGGACCTGAACGACATGACGCCTCGGTTGCAGAGAATGCGGCTTAAACTTAGGAGGAATGACTTCAACTTGGTGTACACACCTGACAAGGAGCTCATCATTGCTGATGCATTGTCCCACTCCGTCCCCTCACCCAGTGAGCCGCTGGAGATCATCCAGCACATCAAATCGCAGGTGCAGCTGTGTGCTAGCACTCTCCCGGCGACAGATGAGAAGGTAGTTCTCATCCGTGATGAGACAGCCAAAGACCCCATCTTGCAGTGCGTCACCCACAACCTCACCAATGGCTGGCAGGAAGAGCAGTGCCCATAATTTTACAATGTGAAGGACGACCTGACGGTGATTGATGGTATCCTCCTCAAGCTGGACAGGATTGTCATTCCGCTCAGTCTCCAGAGCTTGGTGCTGCGCCAGATTCATGAGGGACACTTGGGCGTCGGGAAGTGCAGATGCAGAGCCCGGCAAGCTGTCTACTGGCCCGGCATCAGCCAGGATATCACGAACATGGTCCTGAACTGTGCTATCTGTCAGCGGTTCCAGCCAGCGCAGAGCAAGGAGACGCTCCAACACCATGACATAGTGACCTCTCCGTGGTCCAAGGTTGGCATCGACCTCTTTCATGCGAATGGTCGAGACTACGTATTGATCAGACTATTTCTCGAATTACCCTAAGGTGCTGAAGCTCCCGGACCTCACCTCTCGGACCATCATCAAAGCCTGCAAGAAGACGTTCTCAAGGCATGGCATCCCAATCACCATCGTGAGCGACAATGGCCCGTGCTTTAACAGTCGAGAATGGTCCACGTTTGCCAGGTCATACAATTTCCAGCATGTCACCTCCAGTCCGCACTATCCGCAGTCCAATGGAAAAGTCGAGAAAGGGGTGCACATTGTAAAACAGCTCATCTGCACGGCCGCGGACTCTGCTTCCGGCATACACCTTGCACTGCTCGCGTACAGAGCGACTCCATTGTCCACTGGCATGTCGCCGGCTCAATTCCTGGTGAACAGGGACCTGCGGACGAAGCTTCCAGCCATACACCTGCCCAACCTGGATCACCTCCCGGTGCTGCAGAAGATGCAGCAGCTCAGAGACCATCAAAAGCAGGGCTATGATGCCCATGCCACCGATCTGGCCGTGCTATCCCTGGCAGTCACAGTCAGGATCAAGATACCGGATGGTGGGTGGTCTGCCCCGGCACGCGCCCCGCTCTTATGTTGTACGTATGGCTGATGGCTCCATCGTGCGAAGGAATCGACGGGCACTGCGCAAAGTTGCCTGCCCACAACCACTTTCTCCTCCATTTCCATACCAGCCTCTCCGAACTGGCGCCGGAATATGGCGACTAGGTGCTTTTCACAGTAACTTCATTTGAAGCCTTCTTGTGACAATAAGCGATTTTCATTTCATTTCATTTCATCTGTTGAATTGCCACCTCCTGATACCTCGCAGCACGAGGCCACCAGTCAGGCTTCCATCCCGCCTGTCAAGGCGCCGTCGTCCCCTCCACCACCTCTCCGGCGGTCGACCAGGATCAGACGCAAGCCTCAGAGACTAGACTTGTGAATGATTGTTTTGTTTGCTCTGTTCTGTGGTCCTCCGTCAATCACGTTAAACAGACTCATTCACATGTAAATACATTCACATACGCCAACAAAACATAAAAAAAAGGGGAGATGTCAAGATATGCAAACATGCAGCTAATGAACACATAGAATAGGACATGACCAATGAGCAGTCAGGACACTCAGGGGTGGTATCTCACTATAAAAGGGATGAGGCACTCACACCCCGCCTCTTTCCACAGACCAACATCTACAGAGTGAGACAGGGCGTATCCTCAGCATCACACCCCAGCACGTGGCTTAGAGCAAGGCTGGTTCAGTTAGACTGTGTTACTACATTTAGATTAGCAGAGAGTCGAACTCATTGAGAACTGTGCTAATAGTTCAATAAAACACATTGAATTCACTTCAAAGTCTGGAGCATCTTTTATTCAAAACTGCATCGAGTGGCAGCTTGTGTTATTCCAAATGACATAACACAACACCCAACATTTGGGTTCTTCAGTCATTTATAACCTACCGGTTATGAGAAAAACACCTAACTAAAACTCTGGTCATGTCACATAGCTATTACATAGTATCGGCAGCTCCAAAACCAGCTATTCGGTCCATGCTCCACATGCCTCCTCAATCTTCTTCATTGAATCATCGCCCATAGAAATATCTTTCTGCTCCTTTCTCCTTCATTTTAACTCAATTTAATATTTATCTCGATGCCTCTTAAATTCAATATGCTAATCACCTCAATCACTCTTTGTGATTCCTACGTTTTAACCAGTCTTTGAGTAAAGAAGTTTGTCTCATTTCTCTAGATCTGCCCTACAAAACCCTTTCATAATCATAAGCACTTATTTCAGCTCACCCCTCGGTCCTATTTTCCCATCGACAAACAAGCCTCAGCGACCCCCTTAACAGGGAGACACACCCTGGACCCCCAACTCAGTCATTTTCAAAGTCGGGGTCGCGACCCGCGGGTGGGTCGGGGGCGGGTACTGGGAGGTCCACTTAGCCATCCATCACGGCGTTCCCGATCGCGGGAATTAACGGGCAATGGCCACAGCAGCCAGCTTTTAAAAATGCCGGCGGCAAGCGGCTTTAAAAATGACAGCCACGACTGGCTTTAAAATCCGGGTGCGCCACGTATGCGTGCCCGCTCATCAGTGCACATGCCTGGAGCCCAGCAAGAAGTACCACTTCCACCTGAGGTCAGCACCATGACTCAGGAGAAGATCTTTTTTCAATTCATTGCAGTCTTCCTGCCTGAAGCGAGGCAGGCTGCAGGTCACGTGCCTCGAACACCGATGTCACGAGCTCTGGGCGGGATTGCGATTCCTCCATTTTGTCAGCAGCAAGCATGCAACAGGACTGAAAAATTTAAAATGGATCATTTTATAATAAGAAAGAGAGGGCCAGAGACACAAACAGGCCAGGGTCTCACACCTGCTGGAGTGAGTGGCTCCGGAGAATCCACAGCAGGACAGCAGTGGTGGTGTGAGCTGATCAGGAGAGTCCACAACAGGACAAAGCAGTGGTGGTGTGAGCTCCAGGACCTCTGGTGAACAACACATACAGAAATGTAACATTGAATGACAAAACAAGTGAGATCGTGAGGACCAAGCAGGCACTAAAGGTAAGTGAAAATGATGGGTCACGATGTTTGGGCGGCATGGGTTGTGAAAGTCAACTGGCATGGGTTGCAACGGTCGGTTGGCGTGGGCCCTGAAGTTTGGCCGGTCGGTAAAAATGGGTCCCCGGAAAAAAGGTTTTTAAAAACACTGCCCTAACTGAAGGAATCCTCAAAGTGACCCCTTAATAGAAGGCCCCTCACAAAATCCCCTTAACTGAAGGGACCCGCACAGTCACCTCCCTAACCTGAGGGACGCACTAACTAAAGGGGCCTCACACGGGAACCCCTGACTAAAGGACCCCCCCCCTGTAAAAGGGACCGCTGTCTGGAAGCTAGAGAGCAGTCCAGACAGGGTCAGTGTAAAGAATTACAGCTATTACACTTACCTGAAGGCTCCACGGGCCCATTCCTCAAAGGAGAACAGCTGTGACCTGTGTTTCAACCCCACAGATCCATTAGGTGCAATGCATTCATAACTTTCTAGTCATGGGCTGTGATTGACAGGTTCCACAAACCAGCCACAGCTTTGATTCATTCATTCCCCCTTCATGGATTGCAAGTGGTCAGGACTTTAATGAGGTAAGGGAGAGGGAGGGGGGGGGGGGGGGAGAAGAGAGACTTTGCCCCCGACGATGTCCCGGGCACTGATCTCCTTGATCCTGAAGCGGGACAAGGATCCCCTGCATTGTGGATCTTACAGACCGATTTCCTTGCTAAATGTAGATGCCAAGGTGCTGGCGAAGGTCTTAGCCACGAGGATTGAGGATTGTGTGCCGCAGATCATCCATGAAGACTAGACGGGGTTTGTGAAGGGGAGACAGCTGAACGCGAATGTGCGGAGGCTTTTGAACATTATCATGATGCCAGCGAGGGAGGGGGAGGCGGAGATAGTGGTGGCGATGGACGCTGAGAAAGCCCTCGATAGGGTAGAGTGGGGGTACCTGTGGGAGGTGAAGAGGTTCGGGTTTGGGGAGGGGTTTGTCAGGTGGGTTAGGCTGTTGTATGAGGTCCCGATGGCAAGTGCGGCCACAAACAGGAGGAGGTCTGAGTACTTTCGGTTGCACCGAGGGACGACGTCCTCCCTGCTCTTCGCACTGGTGATTGAACCCCTGGCTGTGGCACTGAGGTTCAAGGAACTGGAGGGGGTTGGTGCGGGGTGGGGAGGAGCACAGGGTGTAGCTTTATGCAGACGATCTGCTGCTGTATGTGGCGGACCCGGTGGGAGGAATGCCGGAGGTAATGAGAATTCTTAGGGAATTCGGGGACTTCTCGGGGTACAAGCTCAACATGGGGAAGAGCGAGCTGTTCGTAGTTCATCCAGGGGACCAGGAGAGGGGGATTGGTGAGCTCCCATTAAAAAGGGCGGAGAGGAGCTTCAGGTATTTGGGGGTCCACATGGCCAGGAGCTGGGGGGGCCTGCATAGGCTTAATTTTAAAAGGCTGGTGGAGCAAATGGAGGAGGAGTTCAAGAGGTGGGACGCGTTGCCGCTGTACTTGGCGGGTAGGGTGCAGTCAATTAAAATGACGGTGCTCCCAAGGTTTTTGTTCCTATTCCAGCGCCTCCACGTGTTTATCCCGAAGGTTTTTTTCAGGCGGGTTAACAGGAGTATAATGGGGTTTGTGTGGGCGCGAGGGACTCCGAGGGTGAGAAGGGTATTCCTGGAGCGGGGTAGAGATAGGGGGGGGACTGCCCAACCTCTGTGGGTACTACTGGGGCGCCAATGCGACGGTGGTGCGCAAGTGGGTGATGGAGGGGGCTGAATGGAATAGGCTGGAGATGGCGTCTTGTGAGGGTACGAGTCTGGGGGTGCTGGCAACGGCGCCGCTGCCGCTCCCTCCAAGGAGGTATACCACGAGCCCGGTAGTGGTGGCTGCCCTCAAAACTTGGGGGGCAGTGGAGGCGGCACAGGGGGTGAATTTGGGGCCTCAGCGTGGACCCCAATACGGGGGAACCACCGGTTCACCCCAGGAAGAACAGGTGGAGGGTTTTCGGGGTGGCACAGGGCAGGGATACGAAGGTTGGGGGACCTGTTTGTGGACGGGAAGTTCGCCAGCCTGGGTGAGCTGGAGGAGAAGTACGGGCTCCCCCCCGGGGAACACCTTCAGGTACTTACAGGTAAGGGCGTTTGCCAGACGGCAGGTGGTGGAATTCCCGCGGCTATTGCCACACACAGTACAGGACACGGTGCTCTCGGGGGGGTGGGTGGGAGTGGGGAAGATCTCG
Source organism: Scyliorhinus torazame (assembly GCF_047496885.1). Classification (NCBI taxonomy): domain Eukaryota; kingdom Metazoa; phylum Chordata; class Chondrichthyes; order Carcharhiniformes; family Scyliorhinidae; genus Scyliorhinus; species Scyliorhinus torazame. The sequence goes on along the minus strand of NC_092713.1, from coordinate 46,702,363 downwards.
GAAACTTACCAGCTGGTGCAGGAGGAGGAGGAGGCCTCGGTGGTGGAGGTAAAAGAGAAGTGGGAGGAGGAGTTGGGAGAGGAAATTGAGGAAGTGACGTGGGCAGATGCCCTGGGGAGGGTGAACTCTTCCTCATCGTGCGCGAGGCTCAGCCTCATACAGTTTAAGGTGCTGCACAGGGCACACATGACCGGGACAAGGATGAGCTGTTTGTTTGGGGAGAGGACAGGTGTGTTAGGTGCTCAGGGAGCCCAGCAAATCACACCCATATGTTCTGGGCATGCCCAGCGCTGGAGGAATTTTGGAAGGGCGTAGCGAGGACGGTGTCGAGGGTGGTAGGATCCAGGGTCAAACCGGGTTGGGGGCTCGCAATATTTGGGGTGGCAGAGGAGCCGGGAGTGCAGGAGGCAAAAGAGGACAGAATTCTGGCCTTTACGTCCCTGGTAGCCCGGCGAAGGATTCTTCTTCAGTGGAAGGATGCGAGGCCCCCCAAGTGTGGAATCCTGGATCAGCGATATGGCAGGGTTCATTAAATTGGAGAGGGTGCAAATTCGCCTTGAGAGGGTCGGTACAAGGGTTCTTTAGGCGGTGGCAACCGTTCTTAGACTTTCTGGCAGAATGATAGACATTGGTCAATGGCAGCAACAGCTCGGGGGGGGTTACTTTATTATCGTTTTTGTTATTTACACTGGAGGGTCTGAGGGGGTGTATATACCTGTTGTGTTAAGTTGGGGTGTTAATGGGGGGTGGTATGGGGGGGTTGCTTTTCTAGATTGTGTTTTGTACTTAACCCTGTTGGGTTCTTTTTTTTCTCTCTAATTTTATGAAAACCTTTAATAAAAATTATTATTTTTTAAAAACGAGGTAAGTGCATTCCAATCGCCAGCTTGAGTGATTGGAATGCACATAGCGCTGGGAATGCATTTACTTCTCTTAGATATGGAGGGGGGGTCATATCACCTCCGTACTTGGGGGAAGTGGGGGCACACAGGCAATCTGGGGGTGGGGGGCCGTTTTGCGGTGTGGTTGTGGAGGGGCGGCTGCGGGACTTCGCTGTCAGGTTGCATAAATTTGCATGGCAAGAGATACAGAATTGCATCCTGATTTTCACTCCCAGGGGGATTGTAAATCGGTTGGAATTCTCCTCCGGTGGGACAACCTAGTCTCCCAAATGGAGAATTCACCCCACTGCGTTTAGCAACTCTGCTTGTCTTCACTACATAGAAATGCCTGACATTCAAAATATAACTAATTGTGCACAGTGGATTTTTCAGGGGTTAATACAATATGTATTATTTTAAATTGTCTGCAGACTATTGAATGTAGTTGAACCTTCATATACAAACCAATTTCCCAATGCTTACAAAAGTCTTCCAGACAGGCCCCCCCCCCCCCCCCCCCCCCCCATTATAAATGCGCCGCGGCAATTCAGCTTGTAGCAGCCTGCACAAAAACTGTACTTTGGGAACCAACAGTGCAAATAACTGCCTGAGTCCAATTTAATAAGACCCTTAGATGCACTAGGATGACACCAGAGTTGGAAAAAACTAGGACTGCATTTCAGTGGAGCAGAAAGAAAAAGGGGCCGAATACTTATACAAGTGCAAAAACATTTTGTGTGAGATGTGAGAGAGTGAAGATTATTACAAATTTAGAATTGTACTAGCTGCATAACGGTTGAGGATTTCATGTAGAGGGTTAAGTAAAATATGGAATGCATTACCCATGACTGTAAGCTGAGTTAATTGCTACAAATCAAGGCGAGTTAAACAAAAACATATATAAGATAGATAATCAAGCCCAGAGGCATTAAATAGTCACCGCCTGTACTGATATTCCTATGATGTTCGGATAACCTTTCTTGTTTTATTTTTCTTCAAAATATCAAACAGAACATGTTTAGGCATGGCCAGCATAGTGGTGAGAAGAGTGCAGGTTCAGGAATTCACTCTGTGACTTCCTTCTTCCCAGCCATTTTGCTGCAAAATGGAAAGAAAGGAGTTGGGGAGGAGGAAATAATCACAGAATGAATGAATGAATGAACACCAGCCCAGTTCTAGATCAAGCACTAGAAGTGAAGTGAGAACATTAAAAGGGTTGCAAATTATAAAATATTACACACTTAATATTTTCAATGTTTTTATCAAGACAAGCTGAGTGGCGACTTAAAGGGATCACACTAAATATAACAGCAATGTGTGAAACTTAAATGCAGCACTGACCTTGAATTCCAGCTCCATGGCCGAAACTGACTCAGCTGGTGGAACCTGGTCAAGTTTCTGTATATGAGCGATGAGACTTCTTGCTGGAACTTCTGTGTTTCCACATGTTGCTGCCTCGAGAAGGGCCTCATGAATGAAGATATACTGATCTTCAGTTTGTACCATGTAATTTCGCTGTGCTCTCATGCAGGTGACATGACCATAGATGTCAACTGTCTTCTCATGTTTAACTCGTTCTAGCATGGCATCAATTACAACAAAGCAGCCAGTTCGACCCACACCGGCACTGTGCGGAAAGAAAGCACATTCATCACGAAATATTAAATTATTTATGCAAAAGTGGTTGATCGAATTCCTTGAAAGAAACCTCTAAAAACATTTTTTTAAGAAAAAGGTGCCACGGTGCTTTAGATGTCAGCCATGGCTCAGCAGGCGAAATCTATCCTCTAAGGTCATGTGCGCAAGCCCTTCATTAGGCAAATGGGCACACAATCGAGGTTGACTCTTCAGTTCAGTAATGAGGGAGTACTGTAATGTTAAATCCACCACTTTTTGATTGAGATTTTATATCGAACCCCATCTTTTTGTTTGGGTTGGAGCTTTCCTAACTTTTATCTCAACCAACATCAAAACAGCGACTGGCCATCTATGTTGCTACTCTGCCGTGTATGAATTGCCTTAAGTAAAGTACTTCCCAAATTTCCCACTATGACTGATGTGAATGCTCAAAAGTTGGTCTAACCCCAGTCTGAGAGCTGTACCATGGGGGGGGGGGGGGGGGGGGGTTCGCGAAAGGAGGAGGAGTAGTTGTTGAGTGGGGGTTGTTCAGCAGGACCCGATAGTTTCGTACGCAACTATTTTTATGTGTGCAATGGCACCTCTGCACCAACCTCAGATATGTCTAACCAGGTCCCACACATACCATTGAGATGAATGACTGGGTTTGTTAAGAGATAACAATTAACGTCTGAGGAAATTGAGCTGCTCTTCTTCAAAATAGTGCCATGGAGTGGTTTTCCACCACTAGAGAGGGCAGTCAGGCATCAGTTTAATGCTTTACCTGAAAAATGGCACCTCCAACAGTGCAGCACTCCCTCAGTTCTGCACTAGAGTGTCAGCCTAAACTTAGGCCTCAAGTGCCTGAAATGGAACTTCAAACGGAGCTTGCACAAGCCTATGAGTGGCTACATTTCTTTTTTTTAATATAAATTTAGAGTACCCAATTCATTTTTTCCAAATAAGGGGTAATTTAACATGGCCAGTCCACCTACCCTGCACATCTTTGGCTTGTGGGGGCAAAACTCACGCAACACGGGGAGAATGTGCAAACTCCACACGGACAGCGACCCCGAGCCGGGATCGAATATGAGACCTCGGCGCCGTGAGGCAGCACAGCTAACCACTGCGCCACCGTGCTGCCCAGCTACATATCTAAAGTACTTCATTAGGTGTGAAGTGTCTGGGACATCTTGTACATTTGAGAAATACTGTAATTCATGCCACTTGATAGCAAAAAACAGTGGAGTGCAACTGGGTACAATGAAGCTTAAGGGTCCCAACAACATCTTCTGTGTTAAGCTGAAGATCTGTACTCCAGAGTTACTGGAGCTTCTAGCCAAGCTGCTCCAGGAGAGCTACAACACTGGCATATCTCAGCAAGTGAAAAATTGCCCAGGTTATATTCTGTCCACAAATCTAAAGTGACCAATTTTCATCCTGCCAGCTTACTCCCAAAAGTTATGGAAGGAGTTGTCCACAGTGCTATCAAGTGGCATTGACTCACCAATAACATGCTTACTAATTTTCAGTTTGGGATCTAACAGGTCCACTCAGCTCTAGACCTCATTACAGCCTTGGTTAAAGCATGGATACAAATGTTTGAGGATTCTAGAGATGAGGGGCGCGATTCTCCACTCCCGCGCCGGTTGGGAGAATCCCCTGGCGCGCCATTTTTCCCCGCGAAGCCGGTCCGGCGCCCTCCCGCGATTCACCCAAGCGGCGATAACGGACCCCGTTGAGTTCTGCGCGGCGCAGGCCGGAGAATCGCCCGGGACACCCAAAATGGCGATTCTCCGCTACACCCGCTATTCTCCGGCGCAGATGGGCTGAGCCGCCTGCCCAAAACGACGGCTTCCCGCGTGCGCTGACGACGCTGCATTCGCGACACACCCCTCGAGTTTCTCGCGGACCCGATCCTAGCCCATTTTCGGGCCCTGAATCGGTCGAGATCGGGGCCGTTTCGCGGCGTCGTGAACCCTGACGGCGTTCACAACGGTGTGGGCACTTAATCGCAGGAGCGGAGAATCGCGCCCGAGGTGAGAGTGACCGCCTTTGACATCAAGGCAGCATCCACCTTCAGTACTATTTTTCAATGAGGTCAGGAATGGGACTAGTCAGCCCCATTTGCAATTCCTCAAATAGCTAAAATCTACAATGTACGTAAGTCACACTCCCAGTGGTTTGGTCTTGTAGTGGCACTGGGAAGAGACAAGAGATCTAGTCCAGTGCACCAGACATAGGACTGACCAGTTCGCAGATTGTGGATGCCAACCCAAGATAACAGTGCAGAAAATGAATTGTAAAAGAGAGAAAAAGGTGAAAAAAGGGGGTCAGAAGCAATAAGTAGTGCTTTGGAGTGGGGATGGCAAGGGTGGGTGGTGAGCGATGTCTCTGTGAAAGGGTAAGAAGTTCAATGGGACACTGTGTCTCTGTGAACTGGACAGGTGTAAAGTGAAGTGAGTCTGGTATTGTCTGTTAAAAATCCAAAACGACAACACCAACACCAAACCCATTTGAGTATTGCCCACTGTAATTGTTTCTCCGGCACCCAAATGTATATTTACCTCCCCAGTCTCCACGCCCGCCCCTCCCCCCCCCCCCGCCCCCCCCAAACAGTCGCCTACTTATGTATTGTAACTAATTTTGCCACTTGTACAGAGTTGCTGCTGTTGAGCTGGTGCACAATACCCTACCATTTATTCTTTTTTATTTGTTACTTTATTTTTTATTATCACTTTTTTTTGGGTGTGTTTGGGTGTGCCCTTCTCGTCTATATATATATATATATATATATATATATATTTCTTATTCTGTGTGCATAACGGTAAATATACGTTGTTCAAAAACCCAATAAAAATATATTTAAAAAAAAATCCAAATACAGTATTACTTTGTCTTTCCTTTCTTTTTTTAAAGAGTAAAAACCTCTTGGTTGCAAAAAAGCAAAACAAAGTAAATGTTCAGCATTGCTGATCCGTGTACTCCTATAGTATTTAGTTATTATTTCAACCATTAGAGTTTGGAGTTAATCCTGAAGAAAAAGCCTGATGCAATACCTGAATGGGACTAAGGCTGAGTTTTGTCTGAAAACGCTGACTCAGTTCCTAGAAAGCTAAAAGTGAGCGCAAAACACAAATGGCTGGCAAATCCGTAATTTTTAAATACATTATGTATGAATGCCAAAATTATTCAATTCATGTTATAATAAATGTCAGTGTTTCACTTTGGCTCTAAAACTATTGCAACTTCACATACCTGCAGTGAACCACCATAGGGCCAGCATCTGGGGGATTGCATGCTTTAACTCTCCTCAGGAAGGCCAATATTGGAGTAGGGTATTCTGGAACACCATGATCTGGCCAAGCCATGAATTGGAACTGACGAACTTCCCGCTTCTCACTTGAGCCATTCTGTTGAGAAAAGAGCATTTCTAAACAGTTTTGTGATTGAATTTATCTAGAAGAATGTACACATGTTGTAAGGTTACAGAAAACAAAGTTTGTTCAAAGTATCTAACACTAACATCCTTTTACAGGTGCAGTAACTTAAGTCAAATATAAGAGGGACAGTTTTGAATGGCAAAGATCAAGACAACTGATAATTATGAGAACATCTACTGCTGGTCCTTTAGTGAATGAGAAATCTAGAATGCCCATTGTTACTTTGGTCTATCCATATTAAATTCAACCTCAGCTCCATTGAAATGCATCAAACTATATGTACGGCCTACCCCTTGAATTTGCCATCTCGTAGTGTACATGGCACCAGAATTGCGAGCAAAGCTAAAGCTCATGGAATAAAAGGGACAGCAACAATGTGGATACAAAATTGGTTCTGTAGTAGGAAACCGAGAGTAATAATAGTTTATAGATATTTCTCAAGCTAGAGGAAGGTTTGTAATAGAGTTTCCCAGGAAATCATATTAGGACCCTTGCTCCTGATATATATGAATGATCTAGGTCTTAGTTTCAAAGTTTGTGGATGATACGAAACTTGGAAGCATTGTAAACTGTGTGGAATAAAGTCTGGAACTTCAAAAGGACACAGTCAAGTTGGAGTGGGCAGATTGGTGGCAGATGACGTTCAGTGTGTAAAAGTGTGAAGTGATTCATTTGGGTAGGAAGAACATAGAGACATTATAAAATGAGGCAAACAAATCCAGAGGATATGCAGGAACAGAGGGGCCTGAGCGTTTGTGATCATAAGTTATTAAAGGAGGAGAGAGCAGTTAATAAAGCAGATAGTATCCCAGGCTTTATTAATAGTGGCATAGGGTACAAAAACAAGAAGGTTACACTGAACTTATATATAGTGTTCAATTCTGGTCGCCACACTACCAGAAGGATGTGGAGGCTTTAGAGAGGGTGCAGAAGAGATTTATCAGGATGTTACCTGGTATGGAGGGCATTAGCTATGAGGAGCGGTTGAATAAACTCGTTCTCACTGGAACGACAGAGGTTGAGGGGCGACCTGATAGAGGTCTACAAAATTATGAGGGGCATAGACAGAGTGGATAGTCAGAGGCTTTTCCCCAGGGTAGTGGGGTCAATTACTAGGGGGCATGGGTTTAAGGTGCGAGGGGCAAGGTTTAGAGTAGATGTACGAGGCAAGTTTTTTTGCACAGAGGGTAGTGGGTGCCTGGAACTCGCTACCGGAGGAGGTGGTGGAAGCAGGGATGATAGTGACATTTAAGGGGCATCTTGACAAATACATGAATAGGATGGGAATAGAGGGATACGGACCCAGGAAGTGTAGGAGATTGTAGTTTAGTCGGGCAGCATGGTCGGCATGGGCTTGGAGGCCGAAGGGTATGTTCCTGTGCTGTACTTTTATATACAACACTAGTTAGACCTGGAGTATTATGTACAGTTTTGGTCACCACACTTTATGAAAGATGTGAACGCAATGGAGAGAGTGTAGAAGAGGTTTACAGGAATGGTTCCAGGGATTAGACACTTATGAGACAGTTATGAAGACAGATTGAAGAGACAGATTGAAGATGTTGGCTCTGTTTTCCTTGGAGAGATGGTTAAGAGGAGATTTGATAGAGGTACTCAAAATGATGAGGGGGTTGGACAGAGTAGATAAGGAGAAGCTGTTTCTGCTCGTAAAAGGATCTAGAGCGAGAGGGTATAGATTCAAAGCAATTTGCAAAAGTGGTTTGGGTCTGGAATGCACTGCCTAGATGTGTGGTAGAGGCAGGCTCAGTCGAAGCATTCAAGAGGGTATTAGATGATTATTTGAATAGAAACAATGTGCAGGGCTACGGGGAAGAGGCAGGAGAATGGCATAAAGTCATAATGTTCATTCGCAGACAAGATGGACTGAATGGCCTCCTTCTGCACTGTAACAATTCTGTGATTTTGAAAAGGATTTTTTCATCTTCTCAATAACACAGAAAGTCTTAAGAACGTAAGAAATAAGAGGAGTAGAATGATCATGGGTGCTCTTCTGCCACAAAACCATTTTCCCACCCACTCCCCATATTCTTCGATTCCGAGAACCACAAATCTGTCTATCTCAGCCTTAAATATACTCAACAATGGAGCATCCACATCTCTCTCAGGGATAGAGAATTCCAAACTTTCACAACTCTCTTGAGTGAAGAAATTGGTCCCTTCTCGGTCCTAAATGATTGATCTATTATCTTGAGATTGTTCCCCACGTTCTAGATTTCTCCAGCCAGGGGAAAAACAACCATCGGTCTCTACTCTGTCAAGCACCTTCAGAACTTTGTGTTTCATTTTTCTAAACTCAAGAGAGCATTGGCCCAATTCACTCAGCTTCTCCTCATTGGACAAGCATACCACCATCCTAGAAATTAGTCTAATGAACCGTCACTGTACCCGCCACATTTCTCTGTTCCTTGTATGTGTACACCTTAGTCTCTCTGTACATGACCCACCTACAAGTTTCATGCCCTTTAAAAAAACATTCAGCTTTCCTATTCTTACTACCACTTCCCCACATTATACTCCATCTGCCACCTTCTTTCCCACTAGTGCAAACGTGGCTAACATTCCAGCTTTGTTTCAATGCAACACAAACTCCCACCCGCATTTTTGACAATAACAAATTACAATGTCTTGCTGCCTATTATTGCTTTCCCTCCTCGATCCTGGCAAATTAACCTAGTCTGAGTTTTCAAGGACAACTTAAACCCTTCCCCTCTCAAAGCTCATCTCCATGGTAACATGAATCAAATAGGGCTAGTATCCTGGTAGAAATGTTGATTAGTTATCCTTGGGACCGCAACTCATATCTTGTCAGTAAATGGTCAGCATAAAGCACAATTGCTTACAACCCAACCTTCTCAACACTTTTCTGGGACTTTGGAGATTCACAATCTATCCACTGTTGGAGACTATGGCAATAGTCTGTTTGCTAAATGTAAACACTTTTCAACCTCTTCTCAAAGAAACAATATGGGCCCTCTTTAATCTCTAACAATCAAACCACCAAGGTTTGCAGTCAGGCAACAGATCATACGACCCCCTTTACTTCCCTCAAATTAAAGGCACAATCCCAAAACATAAGTTCTCATAAATGCCCTAAGTGTAACAATTACTTTATCAAATGCCTTTTGAAAATCAAAATGTACCACAACTTTTTCTATGCTGCTAGTTATCTAAACAACTTTAATAAAATTGCCAAACATGATTTCCATTTCATAAAACCATGTTGACTCTGTTGGGTCACACTTTGATATTCTAAGTGCATTGTTAAGACTTCCTTGATAATAGAATCCAACATTTCCTGTCAACTGATGTCATACTAACTGGCCTGTAGATCTCGGTTTTCACCTTCCTTTCTTTCTTGAACAACATTGTACATTTTTAAACTACCAATTCACTGGGACTGTTCTAGAATCCAGGGAATTTGGAAATCATAACCTGTATTTATGGAGCAAATTTCATAATCTTAAGACACCCCAAAGCACTTTACAATGAAATACTTTTGAAGTGTAGTAATTATTGTAATGTAGGAAACACAACACCCAATTTGCAAACAGCAAAGCACCTGTTATTTGAGGGATGATTGTTGGTCAAGACACAGGGTGAGCTCCCTTGCTCTTTTTTGAATACTGCCTTGAGGTTTTTTGCATCCATTTGGTAGTGCAGATGAGATTTAACATATGATTCAAATGATGACACCTTGAAAATGCAGTAATGCTTCAATACTGAGCAGGAGTATAGGCCATCTCGGATCTCATCTTTGTATTTCTCACCACCGTATGTGCAAAGCTATTTATATGTAGGCTTAATGCTACATTCTCAAGTGCAGACATCAGAAAAATCATTGAGGATATTCAGGACCACTTCTGTTAGATCAACAGAATTAATGCTTCCTTTAAATCTGCAGTGCATCAATAATTTGGATGCCATTTGGGACTATAGTACAGGAAATTCCACTTGCTTATCTCCTTACGTTTACACTTGTGTAAACAGACACAGAGAACACAAATGATTCTGTACCTTATAGAGTGCAAACGTCCGAACAGAATATGTTGCTAGTTCCACTATGTCCAATAGGGTGACCTGAATCATTCCGTATGTTTCTGTGCCACGGCACGGCCAATATTGATCGCATTTCACCTATAGAAAAATATATTAAGAATGTTAAAAGAACAGGGGACCTGGAAGGGGATTGTTACCAGAAATCAAGAGTTTGATTAAACTGCATATATATCTAACAATTAAGATAATACATTTATGACTGAAATCATGTAAAGATCATATAAACATTTACAGTGTATACATAAAAAGACACCATTATTGTGAGTATTTCATGCTATGATAGAAATTTGCTCATGTGTATCCCATACAGCACAAGAGTCCATGTAATTACAGCTGTTTTTAAAAATAAAAAAAAAATTCTCCTTTTTCACATTTTCTCCCACATTTACACCCATCAACAATAAACAATAATCAGCAAGATATGTCAATCCCCATAATAACAACGATCCCATCCGCCCACCAACCCCCAAACATCAGCCCGCATTTTTACATAAACAAACAACAAAAAGGAATCAGGGATTACCAGTAGTCACCCTAAATCTACACAGCTCCCCCCCCCCCCCCCACCCCCACCCCCAAAGTCTCCAGCTCCTCCCGTCCACTGCCTCTTGTAAAACTCCTCCTCCCAACCTCGGTTCCCTCCCCACAACTTTCCACCCCGGCTAGACCACTCGGACTCTGTTCTGCCAGGCTCCGATGGCTGCGTAATTACAGCTGTTATGGTGGACACACAGTGAAGTTGCACAGGACCGCACATTTTTGTTGGTGATTCAATCCCATCTACCAGTATGTATTGAATGTTTTAAAGCCATTCAGATGACATGGGATTAGGCCCTTAAATACATACTTTGTGATAATTTTTTGAAAAAATGGGATGAGGCTGTCACTTGCAAAACAAGAATTTATTATTCTATTCCTACTTGCTCTTGAGAAGGTGCTGGGAGTCACCTTCTTGAATCCATCTGGTGTGGGTACAGCCATAGTACTTTTAAGGAATGAGTTCCAGGATTTTGACCTGAAAGGCAGTGAAGGAATGGCGATGTATTTCCAAGTTAGGATGAAGTGAGAATTGGAGGGGACCTTGCAATTGGTGGCTTTCCCATGTGCTTGCTGATATTGTTCTTCTGGGTAATTGAGATTGCAGCTTTGGAAAGTGGTATCAAAGGTGTCTTGGTGAGTTGCTGTTGTGCATCTTGTAGATGGCACACATTGCAGTCATGATGTGCCAGTGGTGGAGGGAATGAATGCTTAAGATGGTGGATGGGGTACTAAGCTAATAAGCCGCTTAATCTTGGATGATGCCTAGCTTCTTCTTGGAGTGGCACTTGCTGGGCTAGTGAGAGTCGGAATACTCAGCCTTTGATCTTCTCAGTATAGCTATGGCTGGTCCCATTTAAGTTTCTGGTCAATGGTAAGACCATGTTTATGGTGGAGGCTGGTGATCCCGTTGAAAGTCAAGGGGAGATTGTTTGATTGTTTCTTTTTAAAAATAAATTTAGAGTACCCAATTATTTTTTTTTCCAAATAGGCCAATCCACCTAACCTGCACATCTTTGGGTTGTGGGGGTGAAACCCACGCAGACACGGGGAGAATGTGCAAACTCCACATGGACAGTAACCTAGGGCTGGGATTCGAACCCGGGTCCTCAGCGGCGTAGTCCCAGTGCTAACCACTGTGCCACGTGCAGCCCTCGTTTGATTGTTTCTTGTTGGGAATGATCATTATCTTGTATTCCGTGTTGCAAATGCTACTTATTAGTCTAAGCCTGAATTTGGTACAAGCTTTTTGCATGTGGACATGGGACTACTTAGTATCTGAGGAGCTGCAAAAGGAACTGAATACTATGCAACCATTCCCATTACTGACCTTATGATGGAGGGAACGTCATTGATGAAGGAGCTCAAGATGGTTGTACTTAGAATACAGCCGTGAGGAACTCCTGCAGCAACATCCTGGGGCTGAGATGAGTGATGTCTGACAACCACAGTTATCTTCTCTTGTGCCATGTATGACTCCAGTCAATGGAATTTTCTCCCAATTCCCGATTTACGTGGGCTCTCTGATGCCACACTCAATCAAATGGCATACTGATGTCAAAAGCAGTCACTCTCGGATCACCTCTGGAATCTAGCTCTTTTGTCCATATTTGGGCCAAGGCTGCATTGAGGTCAGGAGGCTAATTTTCTGGTGGAACTCAAACTAAGCATTGGTGAAGAAATTATAGGTCAGTGCGCCACTTGATAGCATTGTCGATAACACCTTCCAATACTTTGTCGATGATTGAAACTAGACCATGGGGTAGTAATTACAGTAACTGGATTAGATTTGTCCTGCATATTGTGGGCAGGGCACATGCGGATAATTTTGCACTTTATTGGATAAATGCCAGTGTTGTGCTGGAACAACGTGGCTAGAGGTGCAGATAGCTCTGGAGCACAACAGCCAAGATGTTGTCAGGGCCCTTGGCCTTTACTGTATCGTGTGCACCCAGCTGTTGCTTGATACCACATAGAAAATATGAAGTACAGAAATGTCGTTCCCATTATATTTGGCATTCTTATGTCTTGATGAGTGCAAGATGAAAAGCTTCAACAACATGCCTTTTTTCAACAATACTCAAGGTCTGTACTACCAAATTACTATTTTTAAACTGCAATAATTAGTTTAGAGTATTTTCAGTAGCACTGCAAGTATGACTTTGAGTGCCGCATGCTTAATAAAGTGTTAAAGATAGGCCCCAGTGCTTTTTGAAAGAGGGCGATCCAAACTAATATAAATAATTTCAGTGAAATTTGACACAATAGATGTATGAACCCAGTCACCCTGCCAAAATATATCAATAAAATTTCATACACTGAATATTGGGAAACTAGCACATTAGTAATGCAAGGCCAAATGGGCAAAAAGGTTCTATTTTAAGAAGTTTGCAATCCTCCTGGCCTCCCCAAAAAATTAAAACCAGAATTATTTCAACAAAATTAAATCGTAATGGATAAGAATAAGTACACAGCTTAAGCATTTTTACCTGCATTAGAATAGATACATAGGGGGTGGCACGGTGGTGCAGTGGTTAGCACTGCTGCCTCACGGTAGTGAGGTCCCAGGTTTGATCCCGGCCCGGGTCACTATCTGTGTGGAGTTTGCAAATTCTCCCCGTATCTGCATGGGAGTCACCCCCACAACCCAAAGATGGGTAGGGTAGGTGGATTGGCCACGCTAAATTGCCCCTTAATTGGAAAAGAAAAAATTGGGCACCTCTAAAAATAAAAAAAAATAGATCCATAGATACCCTACAGTGCAGAAGGAGGCCATTTGGCCCATCAAGTCTACACCGACTCTTCGAAAGACCCCCCTACCTAGGCCGAATCCCTATTCCTGTAGCCCCACCCAACCTGTAATCCCACCCAACCAAGGGGCAATTGAGCATGACCAATCCACCTCACTTGGACATCTTTGGATTGTGGGAGGAATCCGGAGCACCCGGAGGAAACCCACGGACACACAGGAAGAAAGTGCAAACTCCACACAGTCACCCGAGGTCAGAATTGAACCCGGGTCCTTGGGATTATGAGGCAGCAGCGCTAACCACTGTGCCACCCATAAATACATTTCATCAGCTACCATGTTGGGATTTGAACCCTTGCCCCCAGAGCATTAGCCGGTGGCCTCTGTATTACTCATCCATTGAGATTACCACTGCGCCACCATTTACCCCTCTTTGTATGTCATTGGACTAGTAAATCTAGAGACCTAGGGTAATGCTCTGGGACCAGGATTCAAATACCACCATGGCAAATCCCATCACCCAAGTGGTGAAATGTGAATTCAATTAAAAAAAATCCTGGAATCAAAAGTCGAATGATGACCATGAAACCATTGTCGATTGTCGAAAAACCCCATCTGGTTCACTGATGTCCTCTGGGGAAGGAAATCTGCCTTCCTTACTTGGTCTGGCCTACATGTGACTCCAGACCCACAGTTCCCTCAAATGGCCGAGCACTCAGTTCAAGGTCAATTAATCAATTCAAGGACAATTAGGGATGGGTAATAAATGTTGGTCCAGCCAGCGATACCCATGAGCAAACAAAACTAAATACAAAAATCAACCTTTTAAATATACCTGCAATCAGTAGTCACTATTTCTGGAATAACCCAAGTAATTTAGACAAAGGGATATTATGTCAACCTGCCAGCTGGGCAGCAAATTGGTGTTGCACATTGACTGTCTGCCAAGAACATCAAACTGTTTCTGTAATGAAATGCCAAGTTGCAATGCCAGTTTTATGCCTGCATGACAAGTTGAAAATGTGCCTCAAAATATGGAGATGAGGCAACATATTTCTTACATTTGTTCTTTAATGATTAAATACAAACTCAAACCCATGATGTTATAAAATGTGTGTGGTTTTAAAAAGAGGCGTTCACTATTCAGAACTGGCGGTTACATTGTCTGAGTGACAATGCAAATTATGATGAATATTTTTACTGCCCTTTTAGTAAATTGAATTTTAATAGTTGTAGAAATGTTTTAAATGGAGGAAGTATTTCATAATTAGAGTGCTTCATGGCTCCACACTACCACTGATCTCACAACAGATAATTCAGATGTATAAGCAAGAATTATTTTCTCAGAGGAACAATAATTGCTTTCACAATCCATCATGCTACTCCTAAAAGCATTGAACACCCATATAGAAGAACAAAATATGCAAATCTCAAGTTACTTAGAGTCCATCTAAGAACACTACAAAAAAGGCTACCTACTGGAGTTCTGTAAGTCTTAGTTTTTATTTCTCAAAATAGATCTTAATGACTAATAACTGCTACTCATTATTCAGGAGCAATCTCAGTGGAAATAAAAATCAGATTTAAATTAGCTTTGAGGTGAGAACGCAATATTATAACTCAAATTCAATAAATCCAAATATATTTAGCAACTTCAATCAAACATGTTAAATTTTAAATATTTGCTTCTGTGGTCTAGATTTTCCCCGAATCATGGAGACTCTGCACCTTGTCCACAATGGTACAAGACCCAGATCTGAAAATTACCTGACAACACTCCACCTGCCACCCCCGCCCCCCCCCCCCACACCATTTCTGACAGATTCTGTTCCTGTCTGTATAGAAACAGGTAGGGCATGGGCCATATATGGGGGAAACTGAACCAGAGTAGGGTCATTTGAACTCTGTGCTGATCAAACATGTTCAAGGGAGCAAGGACCTTATACCGCAATGTGTGAGTGATGATTAAGAATAGTCATACATGTTCAGAAAATACAATATGCTTTGGGGAACTGTCAAGCTGCAAAACTATTTAAATGGCACAACCTTTAAATTTTGAGGAAAAACAGCTTCTCTGTGACTTAAGAGTTGAAAAAGAATTGGTGCTTACAGTTTTACTAATGGTTTGTTGACATAACCCAAGTGCTTTAATTATAGGATTGTTACTGCTTGGCTGCTTCCACAACATCATTATCACAGCAGGGGGCTGTACGTTCACAGTCCGATTGACGACTCCATGAGGTTATTAAGGAATTAGCTATTTTTAATGTGGGATGCGTACAAGTGTTCATTTTTATAAGAAATTAAGTACTTGAGAGGATTTAAGTATGCTTTTAAATGGGCTTTTATCAATGAGTTTTTTAATGTAGGTAAGTTTGTGAGAGATACTTACAACTGTATTTTATTTCATCTCAGCATGGGCCTTGAAGTGTATTTTTAAGGAGCCACCTCTGCACTTAGTAGCCTCCGACCTATTCCGGCTGAGCAGGTATGGCTCCAGCACACACTTGGTTTGGGCATGAGGTTGCAAAGGGGAAGACAAGAGGAATGTGAAGGGGTCGGCACCCATCCATCTCACAAGAAGTCTTGACCGCATATAGCTCCAACCTCATGATTGCTGCTTCAGTGATTCACTTACTTAGAGCTGTGGGCCGGGATTCTCCCCCAACCGGCGGGCGGACGGTACCGGCGCCAAAGAGTGGCGTGAACCACGCCGGGGTTGGGCAGCCTGGACGTTGCGGAATTCTCTGCACTTCCGGGGGCTAGGCCGGCGCTGGAATGCTTGACGCTGTGCCAACCGGCGCCGAAGGGCCTCCGCCGGCCGGCGCGAGTTCGTGCATGCGCAGAACCACTGCCGTGATCCCTGCGATGCGTAGTGGGTTTCTTCTCCATGCTGGCCATGGCGGAGCTTTATAGAGGCCGGAGCGGAGGGAAAGAGTGCCTCCAAGGCACAGGCCTGCCCGCAGTTCGGTGGGCCCCGATTGCGGGCCAGGCCATTGTGCTCCCCCCCCCCCCCCCACCCCAAACAGCCGGATCCCCCCATGGACTCCGCAGGCCGCCCTCAGAGCCAGGTCCCGGCGGTATGGACCTTGTGTATTTGACACCGGAGGGACCGGCCGAAAACTGGCAGCCACTCGGCCCATCGGGGCCCGTGGAAATCGCTTGGGGGGGGGGGCTGCTGCTGCCCCCCGACCGGCGCGACGTGATCCCCACCCCCACCAAAAAACCGGGGCCGGAGAATTCGGCAGCCGGTGTCGGAGCGGGATTCACGCCGCCCCCCCGGCGATTCTCCAACCCGGCGGGGGGATCGGAGAATCCCGCCCGTGTTGTCCAATGCACTCGTCCCTTGTGATGAATCAGACATAGACATTTGCCGAATTGATCCTTTTGCGAACCATACAATACTGAGTTGGGTTAATGCTGCAGCGATGGGTATGAGTATGGGCGATACCTTGCTGGACTGCTATTTTTTTTTAATCCACTCCTACTCTAGCAAAAAAAAGTCAACCACGTTGATGTTAGACAGGAGTTACATATCAGTCAAATTGTAACGGTATATCAGAATATAGTTCAGTGATCAGATTTCCAGTGACCTGGAAGCTGAAGCACCACTTGCTCAATGAAGCAAGAAAAAATAATCCAGTTTTTTACCTTCGCTGATCTTGTTTTCTCTTTGGTACTGTAGCATTTAGTACATTATTTATGGCTTGTCTATAATAATCATTCTGTAACATTCCTCTTAAAAAATAAAGGTAACGTCAAGGATGGATGGCAAAGCAAGATTGCTAGCTTTACTGAAAACTGTAACTTTGTCTATGTGGG
Organism: Scyliorhinus torazame; assembly: GCF_047496885.1. Taxonomy (NCBI): domain Eukaryota; kingdom Metazoa; phylum Chordata; class Chondrichthyes; order Carcharhiniformes; family Scyliorhinidae; genus Scyliorhinus; species Scyliorhinus torazame. Next base: position 46,685,237 of record NC_092713.1, on the reverse strand, counting down.
GTATGTGTCTGTGCATAAAACAGCAGATAGCTCACCCTGAAAAAGGGAACATTACGCAGATGAAAGGAGGCCCACACACCAACTCATAAGGGTGATTGCAGGGGCAACAACTGTAACATATTTTATGTTTGCAAGATAGAACTGTTTAACTCAAAGAACTAATTATATGTTATGTGCAACAATATATTGAAACCTAAGTTAATGCTTGCTTTATTATGACATTGGTTTTCAACATTACGCACTGTTAAAACGTTTCTGTAAGAAAATGGAAGAGATGATGAAAAGAATTGTACCCCAGAATGCCTGAGTTGAGTCTCGCTGTATATATATTGTCATTTAGAATGAACTTTGTATTTCGTTGTGATACTTTAAAAAATATATTTTTATTACCTTTTTCAGTACAAAAACAGAAACAACAACAGTGAAAGAGTAAAAGAAAATAACAAGCTAAATTACATAACTCCCCCCTCCAGCAGCTAACAGTGATCAACCTCCATCCCAGTAGGACTCGATCCGAGCAATCAGCAAGGCAAAGGCAAGAATATCTGCCCCCTTTCCTGTCCGCAGCTATGGCAAGTCTGATACCCCGAATATGGCTACTAAGAGACAAGGCTCCAACTAGATGTTCAGAATCGCCGACATAATGTTGAAAAAGGAGACCCAAAAATCCACCAATTTGGGACAGGATCAAAACATGTGAATGTGGTTGGCTGGCCCCCTCGAATAGCGCTCGTACCTGTCCACAACCCCTGCAAAGAAGCGACTCATTCTAGCTCTGGTCAGGTGCACCCTAAACACTACCATAAGTTTGATCAAGCACAACCTTGTACACAAGGACGTAGCAGTCAGCCCTCACTCCACAACTCATCCTTCAATACTGGTCCCAGCTCCTCCTCCCACTTGGCGTTCACCCCCCTCCACCGAGACCTTCGCCAGAATCTGTCCATAAATACTGGGTGTGCTACCCTCCTCCCACCCCACGCACAAAAGGATCCTCTCTATCAAGGAGGATGGTGGAGCCTCTGGGAATGCTGGAAACATATGTCTAACAAAATTTTGTACCTGAAAGTACCTAAATGAATTTGGGCCCCCGAGAGCCCAAACATCACTTTCAATTCCTCCAGACTGGTAAGCTGCCCCTCGAGAAATCGATCACTTAATCTCTCTAGTCCCTTCTGCTTCCAGACTCCAAATGTGGCATGCAAACTCGCCCGTTCAAACATGTGGTTAGTATAAATTGGGCCATCCTTGATACCGACCCCAGTTTAAAATGTTGACAGTGTTGCCTCTATATTTTTAAAGTGGAGACATCCTTGAATACTTAACAAACTTGGTTAAAGAACGTGAGTCTGTACCTTGTAGGCAAAAACTGGTCAAGGCCCTTGCGTGAGATGGGTTGGGCATCCTGTCTCACACAATCATATCTGGGATTTTCTCTCTCTGTGATAACTTATAGTGCTTGTAAATGATTATATATTTAGATCTGCAGGGCTACGCTGTGAAGCGCTGCGATAGCAGGTCCGGCTTTCTGGAGGATAATGGCCCAATTGCTGTCGGGATTGTCGTGTTGGGTGTTCCGATACACAAACGAACCAACACGGTTGTGGATGGTACAACTCTGTTTTATTATTCTGTACAATAATAACTATTAACTTCTGGCTGTGGTTTGTACTTCACCAGCTAACCTGTGGACCCAGCCCTAGCACTATCTTAGTAAGGCACTCAGCACATGGTGTGTGTCTGAGTGGCACGCTGTGAGCTCTGTGCTCTGAGCTATCTCCTGGTAGAATCAGCGGGACTGTGGTGTTCCCTGTTTTATAGTGCGTGTGCTCTCACTGGTGATTGGCTGCGATGTTGTGTGTGTGTTGGTTGGTCCAACTACCTGTCCATCAGTGTGTGTGTGTGTGATTGCACCATGATATGTTAATGTGGATATCATGACAGGGATGTTCTTGGGCAATCAAGCGACTCAAAATATTCTAACTGAAGAAGTTGTTTTTGTTTAGTTTGTAGTTGATCGTTTTCGCAAAACATTTAATCTGAAATGTATTGTTTTCGCAAGCTGTAGTGGTACAATAACATCCAAATGTGTTCAGCCTTTACCTTAACATATCTGTCGAAATGACGATTGAGATGGCGCTACTGGCATAAAAGGAGAGGGTTTGCTGGTGATTGGCCATGAGCCCAAGGTTTATTAAATTCTGATAAGTTCACTCTTGAAGAAATTTGATCTTTTAAAACATAAACTAGAGTACTTTGTCAGAAACAGAACACTTCAGTTAACAGATCGTCACCACCCTTTGAGAATATACACAGTAACCATGTTTTGTGGAACCACTGAATTTGTTATAAATACGTAGTTCATTTTTCATTGCAATATATTTTGAGTTCTGGTAAGATTAAAATTTGATTGTAGAAAATGGGATAAATGCAACTTCAACTCTATTACACTTAATAGGTTGAAGCTATATTGACTTAAGGGGTTAACTGCTAGAAAGGCAAGATAATGAACAGCAGGTGGACTAACAACATCCTGGGGAGTTACCATTGACCAAAACCTGAACAACGCTAGCCAAAAAATGATGTGGCTACCAGAGCAGGTCAAAAGCTGAAATCCTGCAGCGAGTAACTTATCTCCTGACTGCCCCGAAAGCCTTTCTACCATCTACAAGGCACAAGTCAGGCGTGTAATGGAATACTCTCCACTTACCTGGATGAATACTGCTCCAACAACACTCAAGAATCAGGACACAGCAACCTGCTTGATAGGCACCTCTTCCACAAACATTCAATCCCTCCACTGCCGTCGAACAGTGGCAGCCTATGTACCATCTACAAGATGCACTGCAGGAACTCACCAATGTTCCTTAGGCAGCACCTTCCAAACCCATGACCACTATCATCTAGAAGGGCAAAAGCAACAGACACCTGTGAACACCACCACCTGGAGGTTCTCCTCCAAGTCATTCATCAGCCTGACTTGGAGATATATCATCGTTTCATCAGTCGCTGGGTCAAATTCCTGGAATTCCCTCCCTGACAGCACTGTGGGTTTATCTCCACCTCAGGGACTGAAATGGTTCAAGAAGGCAGCTCATTACCACCTAGTCTAGCCAGTGACGCTCGCACCCCACAAAATGAATGAAAAAAAAATTGGAGACTAGGGGTGAAATTCTCCGGTATCGGCGTGATGTCCGCCAACCGGCGCCCAAAACAGTCGGGCGTCGCGCCGCCCCAAAGGTGCGGAATCCTCCGCATCTTGGGGGGCCGAGCCCCAACCTTAAGGGGCTAGGCCCGCGCCGGACTAATTTCCGCCCCGCAAGCTGGCGGGAAAGGCCTTTGGTGCCCCGCCAGCTGGCGCGGAAATGACATTGCCGGGCGGCGCATGCGCGGGAGCGTTAGCGGCCACTCACGGCATCCCCGCGCATGCGCTGTGGAGGGAGTCTCTTCCGCCTCCGCCATGGTGGAGACCGTGGCGAAGGCGGAAGGAAAAGAGTGCCCCCACGGCACAGGCCCGCCCGCGGATCGGTGGGCCCCGATCGCGGGCCAGGCCACCATGGGGGCACCCCCCGGGGCCAGATCGCCCCGCCCCCCCCCCCCAGGACCCCGGAGCCCGCCCCCGCCGCCTTGTCCCGCCGGTAGGGTAGGTGGTTTAATCTACGCCGGCGGGACAGGCATTCTACCAGCGGGGCTTCGGCCCATCCGGGCCGGAGAATCGCGGGGGGCGCCAACCAGCGCGGCGTGATTCCCTCCCCCGCCGAATATCCGGTGCCGGAGAATTCGGCAACCGGCGGGGGCGGGATTCACATCAGCCCCCGGCGAGTCTCCGACCCGGCGGGGGGGTCGGAAAATCTCGCTCCTGGTGTCTACACTGCTTAGAAAGGAATGCAGCCCAGAGAGTTGTTTAGCTTTGGGTGTTAAAGTTACAATTAGTTTAAAAGCAGTCATGAAGATGGGCGGAGCTTAAGAAGGTTCTCGGGTTTCAAATTATCTGTGTTTGCTGCAAGAAGTGTGTGCTTTGTGTGGTGATGTGCATCAATGTAAATGCATGTAGGTTAGCTAGACACTAGAGGGAGCGCCGGAGACATCACTCACACACACTCAACCAATAGATCAGGTAGATAGGACACGACCAATGGACATTCAAGATACACACGGAGGTGACACGACCACATTTTACCAACCCATATATAAAGGACACCACACACATGATCTGCCTCTTTCCAGTGGAGACAGTCAGTGAGTAGAGACACAGGGTTGATTCAATATTACACCCACCACGTGGATTGCAGCAATTGATTAGTCAGTCTGGGTAGCTATAGAGGATTAGCAGTAGTGTCAAACCAGAGTAATAGAAGTGTAAATAGTTTAGTAAACGCGTTGAAGTTATCTCCACATCTGAACCTTCCTTTGTCAAGTGCACCACAAGGAAGCCGCTTATGTTACACCTACAACATAACAAATCATGGTACCAGGTCTGAACTGTTTCAATCCAGATAGCCATATCTCAGCGTACATTGACAACCATCAATGATACCCAGGCAAGATGTTCGAGATCCGGGTTCCGCAGCAGCTCCAGTGCCACGGCGATCTCCGCGAAAACTGGCGGGTATTCCGGCAAATGTTTGAAATCTTCCTGGTAGCAGCTGAACTAGAAGACCTGGCCGATGCTGAAAAGACAGAGCTTTTCCTCACCATCGCCGGTGCCAGAGCAGAAGAAATCTTTTAAAAATTCTCCAAGGGGCAATACAGGAGCGACGTCCAGGCAGTCCTGGACAAATTCGGCAAATACTGTGAGGAAAACACGCTCCAACCAGCAAGAAAAGGTAAGAGGAGCGCCAGTACTCACCATGATGCCGAGATCCCGGAGCAGAGAACAGTTTTGATCGGCGACAATCTTTCTAAAGGGACTGCACTTGCACAGTTGCGCGAGAAGCGCTGAACGGGAAGGTCCGTTTGCGCATGCGCAAGACGCCGCGCATGCGCAATCACGAAAACATCCATCAGTAAAGGAACAGTGATCTGCGCATGCGCAATAGCTTCCTACGCGCTACGTCACATGCGTCATGACGTCAGAGGCCCCGAACCACGCCCATTTAAAGGGGAAACGTCCCAAATCAAAGAAAAAATATTTTAAAGCTGTAAAACAACCTTCCTTCACCTGGAATGACAGCACAATGCCTCAAATTGAACCAGGGAATGAAATTAACCTCCGAAGAACCCTGCAACGAGCAGTTACCTATGGCCAAACCGATGATTCCGACCTTGAATACTTCGATACCGACCTTTACATTTTCTCCGGACCTCGCGAGCCCAATGCCAGCTCCGACGCAAACAGTGACGATATGATCCTAGAAGACTACGACTCGGATGAACCTTTCACCTTGGGAGGCTACCCCAGTACCAAATCCGAACCGTAACTAGACGTGTTGCACATTGGCGACCCCCGTACTGAATCCGACGCAGATGCGGATTCGTTCTTCGGATTTGAGGATCTTCAGCCCAGCATATACGACATCCCGACTCGAGAGAGCAGGATTATGCTGCGGCCTGAAACCAAGAGACAGAGAGCGGTACAAGCCCACAGAGAACGGCCTACTGCCACACAGAGCGTGGTCCACGCACCGCTCAGGGTTCCCGACTCTATGAAAGAAGACACGCAAGACTCCACGCCACAGTCCTTGCACGAACAAGAAGTGACTCCAGTGTCACAAGCCTCCACAGCGAGCTCGTGGACAGACTCCACGATAGAAGAAACGCAAGATTCCAGAGCGCAGTCCTTGCACACACAAGACGTGACTCCAGTGTCACAAACCTCCGCAGCGAGCTCGTGGACAGCCTCCATGATAGAAGCAACGCAAGACTCCGACGCGCAGTCCTTGCAGGAACAAGACCATGAGGGTCTAGCAACCTCCTCTGACCAACTAGCGGCAGACGATGCAATTCTGCCATGCTCAAGTCAACAACAAGAAGACTATGATAGTCTACCACGCTCCAGTGCACAGCAGGACGACCAGGATGGTCTATCGTGCTACAGTGAGGAACAAAGCAACGATGACAGTCCAAGCCCAAATGAAGGTCAACAGCAAGACAATGACAGTCCACCCACATTGTTTGCACCATCAGATGAGGACTCTGACAATTTACCCAACCCAAGTGAACAACAAGCAGCTACTGAGGCTCTACTCACGGTATGTGAGACGAGTGACGACAGCATCCCACTTCCCATGCAAGATGTGCAAAGTGACAGACCTCAGCTAGTGTGTACAGAGGCACTCGACGATCACTGTGAGAACACTGGTGACACCACGATACTTCCACCCTCATTCGCTCGAACCTCTCCACAAGTCAATGCATTCCTGCATGTTTCGACTCCAGACGTGCAGCTTCAAGAAATCTCAGCTGACTCCAGTGAACCTGCTAAGACTCCGGACGGGGAGCATCAACAAATCGACACTGACTCAGTTAAAACAAACCAGACTCCACACGGGGAGCAACCAAATGCCGACTCTGATTCACGTAAGCCGGACTTTACTCCAGACAGGGAGTGCCGCAACCTCAGTGATGGCACGCTCAGGGTGACAGCAGATGCCACTACGACAGGAGATGGATCATTTAACAATTACACTGGGTCAGTAATAACAAGCAACGGCTACAGTCCAAGAGGAATACACCAATATTCACCACAGCTATATCCACACATTTTTTCCACACCAGCAGTGCAGCCAATGACAGCTCATGCTGGACAAACCCAGTATTCAGGCATGCAGCAGCCAGCAGTCTATGCAGCATATTCTCAAACAGGCCAGCATTACGGATTACCCACTAATGGAATCAAGACCGAAGGAGGACTACCGCAAGTGCAATCTGCACTACAGTCTGGATGCTTTAGTTACAGCCCAGGATTTGCTGCATCCCAGCCTGGCCGAACGGCATATTCCTATCAGATGCAAGGTTCTAGTTTCACACCATCACCAGGTATTTATGCGAGCAGCAATTCGGTTTCCAATTCGACAAGCTTCAACGGTTCTCAGCAGGATCACCATTCCAGCACAGCACGTGGCCAGAACCAGTATGTACAGTCTTATCCAACTTCAACATATGGCACATCCATGACCTCAAATGATACCGTTGATGGTACCTCTTCAACATCAGCACCTTATCAGCCACAAGATGCCATCCAACAGCATCATCACAAACATCGGAAAAAGAAAGGGACTCCAAATCAGACAGCAAAGTGATTTGACCACTTCTTGGTTCCTGTGGCACAGGGACGTTGATGGCGTTCATAACCAAGAGGGATATTTGACCATGATGATTGATGGTTTTTGGACTCATACAAGTGATTTGGACTTATTGTTTAATCACTGTTCCCATGACTTGTATACACCGTACCTGCTTTTTGTTCAATTTTCTTAAGGTATACAGAAAATATGTAACATATAAAAAAGGGGGGATATGGTGATGTGCATCAATGTAAATGCATGTCGGCTAGCTAGACACTAGAGGGAGCACCGGAGACATCACTCATACACACTCAACCAATAGATCAGGGAGATAGGACACGACCAATGGACATTCAAGATACACACGGAGGCGACACAACCACATTACACCACAGCCACATTACACGAACCCATATATAAAGGACACCACACACGTGATCTGCATCTTTCCAGTGGGGACAGTCAGTGAGTAGAGTCACAGGGTTGATTCAATATTACACCCATCACGTGGATTGCAGCAACTGGTTAGTCAGTCTGGGTAGCTATAGTAGTATTAGCGGTAGTGTCGAACCCGTGTAATAGAAGTGTAAATAGTTTTGTAAACGTGTTGAAGTTATCTCCAAGCCTGAACCTTCCTTTGTCAAGTGCACCACAAGGAAGCCGCTTATGTTACACCGACAACATAACAAATCATTTTGTAGCAGGGGAAAAGGCCACACTGAAAGCGTGCTGCTATTAGTAGGCTTCAGGAATCAAAAATGCTGCTGTTGTTACCTCTGTGTAGTTGGGGCTGAGGAGAAGTCCCGGGAGCCGTTTGATAGCTCTGTGCAGTTAGGGCTCAGAGAAGTCCCGGGGAGCTGTGAAGGTGGTAGAAGGTCACTATTGCCGTGCTAGAAAAGGTTGGGGCTGAAATGAAGCTCTGGGAGCCATTCATAGCTTAATCTAGTTGGGGAGATTGGAAATCCAGGGGTAGTGCCAGCCCAGTGAAGCTAGCCAGGTATTAAAGAGCTGAAATTGCGCAAATATCTAAAGGCTAGAGTGAAGACTCTGAAATCCAGGGAAATGGAGTCTTGGGTGCTGAGACTGAAACACCGGGTGGTGCGCTGTCATTAAGCCAGTCTGAGTTGGAGCAGCTTTGAAGGAGTTCATTGGCTTGATCGCCGAAAGTGATAAGTTTGGAATCTCTCATGAGAGGCACAGAGCTTTGAGATAGGTTGACTCAACGTGTTTACTGATGTCTGCGTGGGTTTGCTGAGAAATCCTGTGGTATCTATCTTGGTCATGTTTACTATTTATTGTACAGTATGGTGTGCTTGACCACAGCGTGCCTGTTAATTCACATGTACCTCATATTAATCCTGAATGTTAGGGTACTAGATATCATTTTTCTTTTTACCTTGTAAAGTTTATTTTTGTTTGTTTAAAACACATGGAATTCTTGAGGCTTTATTCTCTTAGCAAGTGTTTTGAATCTCAAAATTTGTCTACTTAAAACAAATAGTTATTGGCCCCTAACAAAACAGTATCAAACATTTGTGGTCTGGTCAAGGATCATAACAGGCTAACACTGTTCTCCAGGCTCTGGCAGTGAGTGTATCAATCTTGATTGCTAATGTTTTAAAATGTCACACCTATTTTCAAAAGACTGCAAATTTGTTGTATTAATATTAAATAATTTTGCATCATGTGGCAAAATAGGATAACCTGATCACCAAAGTTTGGCGAGCAACAAAATCCTATTGGATGACCATGACTGGTACTCATTTAATTCCCTTGTCCTTTTCACAGCTATCTCTCCTATCTGCTCCACCTTAAACCACCTTTTGCTAATGCTTCTTCTGTTCAGTCACAGTCCTCTTTCCCTCCATATTCCCTGCACTGAGCTAAAATCAAACTGTTGCTTAAACAGGAACTAACATAGGCCAGGGGGTACCGGGGAGATGGGAAAATCAGGATAATAGTGGGAGATGGTGGACTAATTTGCTGGTGGACTAATATTCCAGAGGCTCAGGCTCTGGGACCTGGGTTTAAATCTCACCATGGCAGCTAGTAAACTCAGTTAATAAAATCTGAAATTAAAAGTAAGTCTCATTAATTGTGACTACAATTTAAAACATATTTAGTTCACAAATGACCATTAGAGGTGGAAATTTGCCCTCCTTGGTCTACATATCAAGAGTGATACGCTTTGTGACTCCAGACCAATGTGATTGCCTTTTAACTGCTCTCTGAAATGGCCTGCAAAGCCGCTCACCCAATGGAAGGGTAATTAGAGATGGCCTTGAACAGCAACATCCAAATCCCAAGGAAGAATAATTTTTTTAATACAGCAGAATTTGAGGACCTGAAGTTTACGGAGGGTGGAAGCAAGCACATTGGACAGGAATGCGTTGGAATAGTTGTGTTTCAAGATAGCAAAAGCATGGATGGGGAAAAATCAGTCGTTGGGCTGAGGCAGGGATGGAGTTGGTGATATTATAGAGGTGGAAATAGGCAGTCTTAGGTGCGGATGTGTCAGATTTGCATCTCTGGTTCAAATAGGGCACCAAGATTGGTTCTGATAGACTTGGTGGCTCAAGATTGTAGTTTATGTCAAGCTTAAAGTCAACAGTTGCTTAATAGTTAGTTGGAAGAACTTTCTGTTAATTCAGCTTTGAATGTTGATCAAGAAGCCTGCCAACTTCAAGGCGATGGAGGAGTAGAGAAAGGCAGCGGGGAGGCAGCGCTGAGAGCCGCCAGCAAACATGTGAAACCCAATGTGTTTTCAAATGAAGTTGTTGAGGGACAGCACGTAGATAAGAAACAGGAAGGGGTGCTAAAAATAGATCCTTCTGGAACATGAGCCTTTGCAGGTGGTTCTCTGGGATAGACAAGAATGCAACCAGGTGAGTGCAAGCTCCATGAAGTTCAATGATGGTGGCAAGGTGTTGGAGGACGTTGGTGTGGTTAACCCTTTCAAAGGCTCCAAGCAGGTAGAAAATGACGATGAGGAATAAATAGTTTATCACGGTCACATTGAGTGTAATTTATTAAGTATGTTATACTGGACTGCGACAGAAGCATAAAGTTGAAGAGGGATTCAACCACGGTGCTCTGGGAAGATGGGCACGGATTTGGGAGCTGACAAAGTTCAAGGACTTTGGAGAGGAAAGGAAGGCTATAAATGGGGCAGTTGTTTGCAAGGATGAAGGGGCCTAGAGTTGTAATATTTTTTTCTAAGACAGTGATGATGATGCCATATTTGAAGGACAAGGAAACAATACCCAAGGAGAACCATTAATGACATTGAGGGAGCAGACGATAGGTGTCATGGACAAGATGAGCTCGAAGAGGATAGATAGGAAAGAAACTGGAGAAAGGGCAGAGGGACCCCCCAAGTGGCCGGAGGGGATGAGGCATTTCTTGGGGGGGCTGACTTTCCCAAAGGTGGACGGGGAGCTGGTAGAAGGGCTGGGGGCCCTATTCGGGTTGGAAGAGCTAGTGGAGGGTCTGAAGGCCATGCAGTCGGGTAAAGCCCCGGGACCAGACGGGTATCCAGTGGAGTTTTATAAAAAGGTTCTCTGGGATATTGGGGCCGGTGTTGATGAGGATGTTCAATGAGGCAAGGGAGGGTTGCTGCCCCCGACGATGTCACAGGCCACGATTTTGCTGATTCTGAAGCGAGACAAGAACCCGGAGCTGTGTGGGTCCTATAGGCCGATATCCCTATTGAATGTGGATGCCAAACTGCTGGCCAAAATCGTGTCCTCCAGGATTGAGGAGTGTGTTCCGAACGTTATTCGGGAGGACCAGACGGGGGTTTGTTAAGGGTAGGCAGTTGGTGGCAAATGTAAGAAGGTTGTTAAACATGATCACGATCCCCCAGAAGGTAGGGAGGTGGAGGTAGTGATCGCAATGGATGCAGAAAGGGCTTTTGATCGGGTAGAATGGGATTATCAGTGGGAGGTATTGGGACGGTTCGGATTTGGGCGGGGCTTTATTGACTGGGTCAGGTTGCTGTATCAGGCTCCTGTGGCAAGCGTACGGATGAATAGGACAACATCGGACTATTTTAGACTGCACCGAGGGATGAGACAAGGATGCCCCCTCTCCCCATTGTTGTTTGCGCTAGCTATAGAGCCTTTGGCAATTGCTCTGAGAGCCTCAAGGGACTGGAAGGGGCTGGTCCGGGGGGAGGTGCACAGAGTCTCGCTCTATGCAGACGACCTGCTTCTGTATGTATCGGACCCAATAGAGGGGATGGAAGAAATCATGAGGATTCTAGGGGAATTTGGTCGGTTTTCGGGGTATAAGCTAAATATGGGGAAAAGTGAGATGTTTGCGGTCCAGGCGAGGGGACAGGAGAGGCGATTGGAGCTGCCGTTTAGATTAGTAGGGGGAAGATTTAGGTACCTAGGTATTCAAGTGGCGTGGGAATGGGACCGGCTGCATAAATTAAATCTGGCCCAACTAGTGGACCAAATGAAGGACGATTTTCGGAGATGGGACGCGCTCCCGTTGTCATTAGCTGGGAGGGTGCAGACGGTGAAGATGACGGTCCTCCCGAGATTCCTGTTTGTGTTTCAATGTTTCCCCATCTTTATTCCGCGGTACCTTTTTAAACGGGCTAACAAAGTGATCACTGGCTTTGTTGGGCGGGCAAGTCCCCGCGAGTAAAGAAGGTGATGCTTGAGCGGAGCCGGGGAGAGGGCGGGCTGGCGCTGCCAAATTTTAGTAACTATTACTGGGCGGTGAATATAGCCATGATCAGGAAGTGGGTGGTGGGGGAGGGATCGGCATGGGAACGTATGGAAGCTTCATGCAAGGGTACCAGTCTGGGGGTGTTGGTAACTGCGCCTCTGCTGCTCCCGGCACGGTACTCCACCAGCCCCGAGATGGTGGCGGCCCTGAGAGTCTGGGGGCAATGGAGGAGACATATGGGAGCAGAGGGAACATTGGTCTGGTCCCAATCTGTAATAATCACCGTTTGCCCAGGGAAGTATGGATGGGGGTTTCCGGATATGGCGGAGAGCAGGGATTGAGTAGATGGGGGATATGTTTATAGAGGGGAGCTTTCCGAGTACGAGGGCGCTGGAGGAGAAGTTTGGGTTGGCGAGGGGAAACAAATTCAGGTATCTACAGGTGCGGGAATTCCTACGTAAACAGGTGTCAACCTTCCCGCTACTACCGCTATGGGAGATTCAGGACAGGGTAGTTTCCAGAGGGTGGGTAGGAGAAGGGAGCGTCTCTGACATTTACAAGGAACTTATGGGGTCAGAGGAGACGCAGACCGAGGAGCTGAAGCGCAAGTGGGAGGAGGAGCTGGGAGGAGAGATAGAGGATGGTCTGTGGGTAGACGCGTTGAGTAGAGGCAACGTGTCCGCAACATGTGCCAGGCTCAGCCTGATACAATTCAAGGTCGTTCACTGGGCTCATATGACAGCGGCCCGGATGAGCAGATTCTTTGGGGTGGAAGACAGGTGTGCAAAATGTGCGGGAGGACCAGCGAACCATGTTCACATGTTCTGGGCATGTCTGAAGCTTCGGGGATTTCGGCAGGGGTTTGCGGATGTCACGTCCACGGTGTTTAAAAACAAGGGAGGCACCGAGTTCAGAGGTGGCGATTTTCGGGGTGCCGGAAGACGCGGGAGTCCAGGAGGAGAAACAGGCAGACGTTCTGGCCTTTGCTTCTCTGGTAGCCCGGAGACGGATACTATTAGCTGGGAGGGACTCAAAGCCCCTGAAGTCTCAGACCTGGCTATCGGACATGGCTAGCTGTCTCTGTTTGGAGAAAATCAAGTTCGCCTTGAGAGGGTCACTGTTAGGGTTCGCCCGGAGGTGGCAACCGTTCGTCGACTTCTTCGCGGAAAATTAATCGTCAGCAGAAGAGGGGGGGGGGGAGGGGGGGGAGAGAGTTAGTTTAGCTTAGAGTAGGGGGTTAATAAAGGTGGGACCTGTAAGGGAGGGAGACGGCTTTTGCGCTATGTTTATAGTTTCATGTACATTGTTTATTTTGTTGTTCTTATAATACCAAAAATACCTCAATAAAATGTTTATTAAAAAAAAAGGGCAGAGGGGAAACTTGGAGGAAGGTTGGCTAGGTGGTCTAGGAAAGGGTGAAAAGCTGTAGACACAACTGAATGGAGGGTCTCAATCTTAGCGACAAAAAAACTCCATGAGTTCCTCGCAACTGTTGTTGGAAGTGAGAATAGAGGAGGTAGGGAAGGATTAAAAAAGAATAGTAAGCAGTTTTGGCTGAGTATAGTAGGACTCAGTAGTGCTTTATGTTGTCCAGCCATATCTGGCGACAAACAGAGGTAATAATGCTGGGAGATAAGTATAGCAGGAACAGGGTTGAGAATTCACAAGCTGCAAGATAAAAGCAGGAAACTATGCCAGGTAATGTGGGAAGAAAACTGTTCTCAAGCTTGGTGTTCAGTCACATAGAGGAAATCAGTGAATGGTATGTACCTCTGCTCTCCTGAAGATATATTTATGTAATTTGCATTGTAAACCCAACTCCCAGCAATGGTAGAAATAGTATGGAAGGGATGGAGAGAGAGAGATACACATACTGTTTGAAATTACAACACTGTTTTCATCGGGGCAGGTTATCCTCGAGAGTGTGTCAATATCAAAGTTTTATGCCAGGTGTAAGGAGAGCTTTTTATTGCTCATGCAGGACAGTGTTTTATTTATTAAATCCATAAATATTCATGAGGAAGTTGACAATGTTTTCAGGATATCTTTTGTAAGCTAAACTTGCACATGTAGAAGCTTCACTTGTGTCAATCAAGTATTATATTTCTTCTGTAAAGTTAGAGAAATATATTTTTCTGTACCTTCCAATTTAAAATGTACTCACTTGAGAAATGTAAATATGAACAGCAAAAGCACAGCAGATATGATTTTACTTGGAAAGGTTGCTGCATAACTCTAAAACCCTGGGCTTTACACCAAATGTAGTTACATAAAACATAAAATTGACTTGTGAAGCATAAGGTAGCACCGATGAATAAACATTTGGTAGTTTAAAAAAAAATCTTTATTGTTTTGCTGATACAGCAATATAGTTTAAGACATCATTTATAAAAAAAACATTTACTTCATTTGCATTTTATAATTAATTTCTGAAAAATAGAGCATCATACCAGGTGACAAATTATTCTAGTGCTCAGTATATTAGACTGGAATACAGGATTGAGTGCCTCATCCTTCGCAAGCATCAGTGCAGACACTGGCAGTCAGTGTGGGTTTGACAGTGGTTTAAACGGATCTGCATTAGGTGAAACAAGCAGCTTGTGTGAGCATCAGCAGGTACTTGTTCAGGAACAGTCCAGGCAAGAGTTTGCCAGAGATCAAGACCCTTTTTTGCAGCTCTGCTGGAGATTTCAGTGGCAGATCCATGAACAGGAAAACGACTAGTGCTAAAATGAAATTAATAAAGATATTGGAAGGTCTGCTGAGGATTTTGGCACTATGCTAAAAGTAATGAGAAGTCCACTTCTGGGCCACTCTGGTATTACCTTGCATGGCATCAACACTCAGCAATCTATCTTGGAAAGCATGGCTACCTCCAAGTGCAGTGCAGTCTGGGCTTTGCGAAAGGTGTTAATGACACCAACTTTTTCAGAAGCACTGGAAAGCTCTGCTCTGCACTTTAGAGAGATGTGCGTCCACTTGATCAAATTGGTGGATTGAGTATGGCTATCAAGAGTGCATTTTCTTATTTTTAATATAAATTCAGAGTACCCAATTCATTTTTTCAATTAAGCGGCAATTTAGCATGGACAATCCACCTACCCTGGGTTGTGGGGGCGAAACCCATGCAAACACAGGTAGAATGTGCAACCTCCGCACTGACAGTAACCCAGGGCTGGGTTCCGCCAGGGACCTCAGCGCCGATAGGCAGCAGGGCTAACCACTGCGCCACCTTGCTGCCTGAGAGTGCATTTTCTGAAGTCTGCTCTTCTACAAATTATTGGGAAGTGATGATCTCCAGTTTCAGGTCCCTGACAGCACGGTAACACAGTGGTTAACACTGCTGCCTCAGCGCAAGGGACCTGGGTTCAATCCCAGCCTCAGGTGACTGTGTGGAGTTTGTATGTTCTCCCCGTGTCTGTGCAGGTTTCCCCTGGGTGCTCCGGATTCCTCCCACAGTACAAAGATGTGCACGTTAGGTGGACTGGCCAGGCTAAATTGCCCCTTGGTGTCCAGACGGTTAGGTGGGGTTACTGGGATAGGGTCGGGGCGTGGGTCTAGATAGGGTGCTCTTTCCAAGGGTTGGTGCAAACGCGATGAGCCAAATGGCCTCCTCCTGCACTATAGAGATTCTATGATTCTAAAAGAGCCTCAAATTGGGATCAGCACTTATCCCTCAAAAGCACCAACTAATCTTCACAATGGTGCCAGGAAGATTGAAGTCAGTTTGGTTAGATTGCGATGGTAGCATCTGAAGTGCAGCCCAATCAAGCCCTTACAAACTTAGACACTGGTCACAATCATCAAGGATTCCAACATGAGCAACCTTCAATAGCTTTGCTGAGACCATTACAGGAGTGCCTCTTAGGAGTTGTCAAGTTAGGAAACCTTCTTCTAAGTGTTGTTACTTGGATCAGAATGAATGAACAGAAGTTAATTACTGTATTTGGTCTTCCTCATTATAAGGCTGCTGTTGCTCCTTTACTTCCTCTACCCAAATTGAATTGGCAATAATAGTACCCATGATAAGCAGCGATTGAGCTGACTGAGGCCACTTAATGCAAAATTGTCAGAAAGTGATACGGAAACTAGAAACTCGCCAGGCAATTCAAATGGTACACTGGTCCAGTGGGTCAATTAGCTGCAGTTGAGTGCCTCTCATTAAGAACAGAGCAGGTACTGGTAAAGTTTTAACTTTGATGAACAAGAATAAATTTGATCTTTCCTCGAGATAGTTTGGGACTCTGTTTGATTGTTTAGCTGGTGACCAAAGAATTGGCCCAAAAGGCTGTACTCTGGCTGGTAACAGGTGGTGATTGGATTGGATTGGATTTGTTTATTGTCACGTGTACCGAGGTACAGTGAAAAGTATTTTTCTGCGAGCAGCTCAACAGATCATTAAGTACATGAGAAGAAAAGGGAATTAAAGAAAATACATAATAGGGCAACACAACATATACAATGTAACTACATAAGCACTGGCGTCGGATGAAGCATACAGGGTGTAGTGTTAATGAAATCAGTCCATAAGAGGGTCATTTAGGAGTCTGGTGACAGTGGGGAAGAAGCTGTTTTTGAGTATGTTTGTGCGTGTTCTCAGACTTCTGTATCTCCTGCCCGATGGAAGAAGTTGGAAGAGTGAGTAAGCCGGGTGGGAGGGATCTTTGATTATACTGCCCACTTTCCCCAGGCAGCGGGAGGTGTAGATGGAGTCAATGGATGGGAGGCAGGTTTGTGTGATGGACTGGGCGGTGTTCACGACTCTCTGAAGTTTCTTGCGGTCCTGGGCCGAGCAGTTGCAATACCAGGCTGTGATGCAGCCTGATAGGATGCTTTCTATGGTGCATCTGTAAAAGTTGGTAAGAGTCAATGTGGACATGCCGAATTTCCTTAGTTTCCTGAGGAAGTATAGGTGCTGTTGTGCTTTCTTGGTGGTAGCGTCGACGTGGGTGGACCAGGACAGATTTTTTGAGAGGTGCACCCCTAGGAATTTGAAACTGCTAACCATCTCCACCTCGGCCCCGTTGATGCTGACAGGGGTGTGTACAGTACTTTGCTTCCTGAAGTCAATAACCAGCTCTTTAGTTTTGCTGGCATTGAGGGAGAGATTGTTGTCGCTACACCACTCTACTAAGTTCTCTATCTCCCTCCTGTTTTCGGACTCATCGTTATTCGCGATCCGGTCCACTATGGTTGTATCGTCAGCAAACTTGTAGATGGAGTTGGAACCAAGTTTTGCCACGCAGTCGTGTGTGTACAGGGAGTAGAGTAGGGGGCTAAGTACGCAGCCTTGCGGGGCGCCGGTGTTGAGGACTATTGTGGAGGTGTTGTTGTTCATTCTTACTGATTGTGGTCTGTTGGTCAGAAAATCGAGGATCCAGTTGCAGAGTGGGGAGCCAAGTCCTAGGTTTTGGAGCTTTGATATGAGCTTGGCTGGGATTAAGGTGCTGAAGGCGGAGCTGTAGTCAATAAATAGGAGTCTAATGTCGGAGTCCTTGTTTTCGAGATGCTCTAGGGATGAGTGTAGGGCCAGGGAAACGGTGTCTGATGTGGACCGGTTGCAGCGGTATGCGAATTGCAGTGGATCAAGGCGTTCTGGGAGTATGGAGGTGATGCACTTCATGATCAACCTCTCGAAGCACTTCATTACGACTGAAGTCAGGGCCACTGGTCGGTAGTCATTGAGGCACGTTGCCTGGTTCTTCTTTGGTACCGGTATGATGGTGGTCTTCTTGAAGCAGGTGGGGACCTCGGAGTGGAGTAGGGACAGGTTAAAGATGTCCGTGAATACCTCTGCCAGCTGGTCCGCGCAGGCTCTGAGTGCACGACCAGGGATCCCATCTGGGCCCGTCGCCTTCCGAGGGTTCACTTTCAGGAAGGCCAATCTGACTTCGGAAGCTGTGATGGTGGGTATGGGTGAATTATGGGCTGCTGGGGCACTCGCCAGCGGATTGTTGCTTACCTGCTCGAACCGAGCATAGAATGCATTGAGTTCATCGGGGAGTGGTGCGCTGCTGCCAGAGATACTGTTCGGCTTTGCTTTGTAGCCCGTTATGTTGTTTCGTCCTTGCCACAACCGCTGAGAGTCTGTCTGTGACTCTAGCTTGGCTTGATATTCTCTCTTGGCATTCCGGATGGCTTTGCGGAGGTCGTACCTGGATTTCTTGTATAGGTCAGGGTCGTCTGCCTTGAACGCCTCAGATCTGTCCTTCAGTAGGGAGTCAATCTCGCGATTGAGCCATGGTTTCCGGTTGGGGAACGCACGTACTGCTTTCTTTGGCACGCAGTCGTCCACACATTTGCTGATGAAGTCTGTGACGGTGGTGGCATACTCATTTAAGTTGGTCGCTGAGTTCTTAAATCTGGACCAGTCCACTGTCTCTAAGCAGTCACGTAAGAGCTCTTCTGTCTCCTCGGACCAGCACTGCACAACCTTCTTAGCTGGATTCTCCCGCTTGAGTTTCTGCTTGTATGCCGGGAGAAGGAGCAACGTCTTATGGTCTGATTTCCCAAAGTGCGGTCGGGGGATGGAACGGTAGGTGCCCTTGATTTTTGAGTAGCAGTGGTCAAGAGTGTTGTCGCCCCTGGTGGGACAGGAGATGTGCTGGTGGAATTTTGGCAGTACACTCTTGAGGTTGGCCTTGTTGAAGTCTCCGGCCACGATGAACAAGGCCTCCGGGTGTTCTGTTTCGTAGTTGTTTATTACTGTGTATAGTTCGTCCAGCGCCTTCCTCACTACTGCTTGGGGTGGGATGTAGACCGCTGTGATAATGGCTGAAGTGAACTCACGTGGAAGATAATATGGGCGGCACTTCACGGTCAGGTATTCCAGGTCTGGGAGCAGTATGTCGCCAGAGTCGCCACATCCAAGCACCAGGAGGAGTTGATGAGGAGTCAAACCCCTCCACCCTTCGCTTTGCCTGATGATGCCGTGAGGTCCGCCCGGTGAATTGAGAAGTCTTCAGGTTGTATGGCACAGTCCGGTGAGGCAGGGGTGAGCCATGTCTCTGTGAAACAGAGCACACAGCAGTCTCTTACTTCCCTCTGAGAGGCAAGTCTGGCGTTAAGTTCATCCAGCTTGTTTTTGATCGCTTGGATGTTTGCCAGGAGTATGCTGGGGAGAAGGGTCTTGAAACCGCGTTGCTTCAGTCTAACCTGCAGACCGCCGCGTTTCCCTCGCTTCCTCGGTCGGCGGCTGCTGCTGGATGATCATGGGATCCGATGGCAGATGTCAGCTCTTGTGGAAGGTAGGTGGTTGCGTCTGGCGGAGTCCAGGGTGCTGGCGGGGACCAGGGCGCTGTTTACGTATCTGGGGTCGCATCTGGCAGGGTCCTGGGCACTGGTTGAGGGAGAGGCGTTGCTAGGGGGGCATGTTTGCGATCTGGATGGGTCCCAGCGTTCTGTGGACGCGGGAATACCTTGCAGCGCGTTCGGGTCCTCATGCGTGGTCTCTGCCGTTTCGGGGGTCCTGGGTCGTGGGCAGGGGCTTCCTGAGGCAGGTTGGGCTGGGTCCCATGGTCTGTTCCTTCCCTGGGCGCTCCTGGGGTCGGATCTTGAAGTAGGCCCGGTCGATTGGATTATATCCCAGTGGAATGCTTTTCAGAGGTCCAAGGAGATCAGTTTTGATTCTGGCAGCCCATGGGTAAGAACATAGAACGATACAGCGCAGTACAGGCCCTTCGGCCCACGATGTTGCACCGACATGAGAAGTCAAAAAACAAAAGCCATGTAACCTACACTATGCCATTATCATCCATATGCTTATCCAATAAACGTTTAAATGCCCTCAATGTTGGCGCCTGCAAACCCTCCCCAGAAAAGCTGCTGTGAGTACTATCTCTTTCCAGAAAGCCTGCTGTGAGGGTTGTGAAACTACAGAAGTCTGAATACAACCTGAATTCTGAAGAGAAGGTGCCTCTCCAGAAAAGCTGAGTACTGTATTTCTAAACTACTGAATGAATGAATTAATCATACAGAAAAGACAGGTACAGACTGCAAATAGAGACTTTAACCTACAAGCTTGCTGTGAAGAAAGGTTTGCTAAAAACTATTATCTGAAACAACGACTCCTTTGCCTTTAATTTATGATTTTTACCCCTTTTCACCCCTCTGTCTTTGTGTCTCTTTAGAGGGTGATGTGTGTGTATGTATAGGGGGTGGGGGGGGGGGGCAAGTTAAAGTGGGCAGTTAGGAATTTGTCAATAGTTAACCAGTTGTGATTGCTGCACAGTTCATTATGGTTCTTGTTCTAAATTAACTGTAATTGTGTTTAAACATATGAACAGGATGACAGTAATTATTGGGCAGCCAAGGGCAAAAGTCTGTGGGTATTTTTTACAAGAGTTATTGGTGAATTTACTTGTGTTGGGACTCTGGGACAAGTGGGCTGGAAGTGACTGCACACTTCCCCAGGATGTCGTAGCATCAATCACAGCAAGTTCCCTCCCCATAGGTCAACCTGATGGAGGGTCCAATTCTGGTCACTGAAGTCAATGCAGGGAAAGGTATGCTGATTACCAAGGCATTCAATTCTGGTGGTGGTGGTGGTGATTTGTGGTGGAGGTTGTACTGCCATTTTTCCCAATATTATGCGAGCGCGTTGGCTGCTCATCCTCTACCCCTCCTGATTCAAAGCCGGAAGTTGGCGGATTTGAGTTGACTGGCATGTTTACATTATTGTTGAATTAAACTTGCTCACATATCCAATCCCATCTCCTTTCCCGTGTTAAAATTCCCCCCAATATCTTTTATGTACATACTGTACTGAATGGGTGCATTTCCTTTATATTACATTGTTGGAGAAGTTTAATCAAATTAATCGTCTTTAAAGATACATCGCAAAAACGTAATGGGTCTTTTTATTTGAGTGAAAACAATGATTTAAAAAATGTGAATTCAAAAAGAATGGTGGTGAAATATTAATTCCTGTGCCATGAGTGGTGCAATGCTCCTTAATTCCCTAAGTATCTACTTCAGGGTCTCGAGCAGAGAGAATTGGCAAATTTTATCGGAAAGAAAACAGCAATTGGTGCTTTTCAGTCATTGATAAACAGTGGCATTGTTAAAGAGGCTTAGCAGCAAGCTTTCTGAGCATTCTATGATGCTCAAGGATTTAATAAAATAACAGAAGATAAAGTTTGGGGTGCTTACCACATTAATCAATCACTTTTACCCCGAGAAAAAACAAGTGTATGCAATATTGTGTCTGGTTACAATCCATTTCATGATGAGTTTATGCTGATTGCAACTCTTAATCTATCAATTTAGTTTTATTAACTAAATCAATAGTGCACTAAAATAGATTTTCACTATCGTGAGTATGCATTATTTGAGGATGTTAAAGGCTATTAATATACGTTATGACAACATGCATCATCGACTACAGAATGCATGCTCTTTATTTTCTGGTCATTAGTTTGACTAATAAATGATGATTACTTGTTCTTTACCTGCAGAGGACATGAATTCTGAATATTTCAGCATGATTTCATCAAGTGAAAATGGTGTTTCTTTTTCTTGTGGTACCCTGCAGTAGTTAGTAAAGTGAACTCGGCTAAGGTTGTTATGTCCCCTTGTACGTTTTGTGACATCAGCTAATTTTAAACTGTTGCAACAGCATTAAAAATGTCACCTTCAAAAATGATTCTGATCTGTAACAGCGCCGAAATTGAACAGGGATTTGTGCATACAACTGTTCCTCTCCTTTTATGTGCCCTTCATCCCTTATAAAGCAAGTACATCTTTGCAAAGCTGGTTAGCAATCTCAAGAAAAGGAAAGAATTGGCTTGGATAGGTGAGAAGTAGTAAGAATTCAGCAGGCTGAAACTTGATTTTAATGTGTAAAGTGGCCAAAAATTAACTAACCATGCCTGGTTTAATGGGAGAAACTTAAGTCTGATGGACAGGTCACAATTGCACTCCTCAATCACAGAATTTAACCAGATGTATTTAGTAGAAATTGTCAGCCAAACCACATGGATTACAGATAATTAAGAAAAGTAAATTAAATATACGTACATATACTAAAGTTGTCATTTTCTGCATAGGTCTGTTTGAGATTGTTGCTCCTTATAGTGAAGTGTTTGTTGCTTTTTAAGTCTTAGGAGATTAGAATGAGTAATGGCAAAAACTAGTAGACCAGAAAGACTTCATTTTTTATGGACCTGACCAGTAATTTACAAAACAATCGTTTAATTTGGGTAAGTGACAAAATGCAGTTGAACCCACATTGTGCGCACCCTCCACAGGGTTGTGTGGCACTAACACTGTGCTGAATAGGGTAGATTCAGAACAGATCTAACGTCTCGTAACATAGCATCCATGAGTGCTGTGGACCAGCAGTAGCAGTGGAACTATATTCAATTACAATCCGTAACTCATGGCCCAGCATATCCATCCCAGCATACCAATATCATAAAGCCAAAGAATCAGCCCTGTTTCAATGAGTGTTGGAGGGCATCGTGGGAGCAGTGGAGTGCCTAAAAATTAATTGTCAACCTGGTGAAGCTACAGCACAAGATTACTGCATACCAAGAAAAGAAAGCAGAATGTTAAGAGATCGAGCTAAGCAATCGCACAACTAATGGGTCAGATCAAAGCTCTGTAGTCCTGCCAAAACCAGTCATGAATGGTGGTGCATAATTATGCAACTCACTGGAGGAGAAGGCTCCATAAATATCTCCATCCTCAATGATGGAGGAAGCCCAGAACCTTTTGCAGATGATATGAAAATTGGTGGGGTGTGTAGCGATATCATTGTTGTGTTGTAATTCACCGACTGACCACTAGGAGTCTCATTAGTCTATAAGTGAATGTTAGAGTCAGGTAACCTCAGACTAACTAGGGAGCTGGAAGAGGGAGGTTGCTTGTGCATGTTAATACTGTCTTTCATCTATTGTTTTGTTATATAGTTGACCCGCAGTTAATGTTAATAAATCGTATATAGCTTTAGCTGCAAGTGTTCTTGTAATATAATCAGGCCATCTGACAAGAACATTACAGGATAGTAAATGGAGGATAGCCTTCGATTACAGGAGGATACAGACGGGCTGGTCAGATGGGCTGATCAGTGGCAAATGGAATTCGATCTGGATAAGTGTGAGGAGATGCCCTTGGGCAGGACAAACAAGGCAAGGGAATACATGATAAAGGCAGGATCTTGGAAGCACCAAAGATTGGAGGGCTCGTGGGTGTGCATGTACACCGGTCTCTTAAGGTAGCAGAGCAGCAGGTTTGGAAGGCATTTAATATACTTGCCTTTTGTAATAACCTGCAGTAACTTGCACAGGACTCATCCAGCTGGGGATGATTGTTCCTGTGCTCAATTGGACTGAGTTAACCCAGCACTAGCATAAAAGGCAGGCAGCTGTCGAGGCAGCTAAAAGAGGGAACGAGGACCCAGTGAAAGGTAACCGGGCCCTGTTAATGTATGATGCTGTTGCTGAAATAAAGGACTTTTAAGAAGCTCGTTGGACTCCCCTGGCTCTATCATACCTTTATTAGCTGAAGCATATTGCTTAAGAGCAGCAAGGTTATGCTGGAACTGTATACAACTTTGGTTAGGCCACAGCTAGAGTATTGTGGGCAGTTCTGGAATCCACATTATAGGAGGGATGTAATAGCAATGGAAAGGTTGCACAGGAGATTCATCAGGATGTTGCCTGGGCTGGAGAGTTTTAGTTATGAAGAGAGATTAGATAGACTTGGATTGTTTTCTTTGGAGCAGAGGAGACTGAGGGGAAACAGGATTGAGATGTATAAAATTATGAGGATTGAGTAGACAGGAACAAACCTTTCCCCTTGGAGGGGCCAATGACCAGGTGGCATAGATTTAAGGTAAGGGGCAAGAGGTTTAGAGGGGATGTGAGGAAAAACTTCATTACCCAGAGAGCAGTGGGAATTTGCTGCCTGAAAAGGTGCTGGAGGCAGAGACCCTCATAACATTTAAAAAATTTTTGTTTTATAAATTTAGAGAATCCAATTATTATTTTGGAGGGGCAATTTAGTGTGGCCAATCCACCTATCCTGCACATATTTTTGGTTGTGGGGGCGAAACCCACACAAACACGGGGAGAATGTGCAAACCCCACACGGACAGTGACCCAGAGCCGGGATCGAGGCCCTCATAACACTTAAGAAGTATTTACATGTGTACTTGCGATTCCAGAGCATACAAGGCTAATGGCCAAGTGCTGGAAAACAGGATTAGAATGGTTAGGTGGTTGTTTTTGACCGGTGCAGATGAGCCGATTGGGCCTTTTCTGTGCTGTGCGACTCTATGGCTCTATCAGTGCAAAAGACAAACCATTTGCAACAAACTTTAGCTAGAAGTGCCACGTGGATGATTTTGGCCTCTACCTAAGGCCCCCGGCACTACAAATGCCAGTTTTCAGCAAATTGATTCATTCCACATATCAAAAAATAGCTGAAGCACTGGATACTGCAAAGGCTATGGATTTTGCCAATATTCTGGTAATAGTACTGAAGACTTGTGCTCCACAATCAGCTGCATTCTCAGAGAAGTTACAACATTTGTTATAAGTAACTCACCCAGACTCCCCCAAAATCTGTCAAGGTCCAAGTCAGGAGTGTGATGGAATGCACCAAGAACATTCATGAAGCGGAACAACATCCAGCACAAAGCAGGTCACTTGATTGGTGCCCCATTCACCACCTTAAACATTCACTCCCTCCACCACTGATGGACAGTGGCAGCAGTTTGTACTATATACACGATGCACTGCAGCCACCCATCGAGGCTTCTTCAACAGCACCTTTCAAACCTGTGGACCTGTCACCTAGGACAAGGGCAGCAAATCCATATTAACTACTGGCTGCAAATTCCACTCCTAGCCACACACCATCCCTGCTTGGAACCAAATTACTTTTCATTAGATTACAATAGTGGAACTCTCTAACTCCCTTTTTAAAGCAATGTGGACTGCAGTGATTTGAGAAGGCAGTTCACAACCACCTTTTCAAGGATAATTGGAGATGGGCAACAATGTTGACCTTGCCAGTGACGCTCGTATTGCATGACAAGAAATATGCAAATGCTTCAATCCAGCACACATTTTATCAAAATGTAAGTAGGAAGGACATTTTAAGTAACTGTGGTCATATTATTGTGTCATAGAATGGTTACAGTATGAGAGGCCATTCGGCCCAACCTGTCCCTGCCAGTTCTCCTCGTCACGTAACCCAGGTATCAGGTAATTAATATTTGAAACATGATCTGCTAGCACTATAAATTAGATCTTGGATTATAGACCTTATTCGTGTTGTTTTCAAAGGGTCAAACATTTACGGAATTAGTAGCAAGCATACAGCCTGTTGTGCAACTGAGATACTAGAAATTGAAAATCTTTCAGTCTCCCAAACTTCACCCAATAGTCCACTGTCATTGGGGGCATTCCAACTAGATCCGAGGTAACCAAAGTCAACAGATTTAAATTGCAGAGAACTCTGGGACAAGGCATACGGCACAATATGTATTGCTATTGTGACAATGAGCTGCTCGAAACAACCATCCGATCAATCCTCCAAATACAGTAATGACTTACCCTCGATTTTTCTTCTAGTCTTGTCATCATTACTATAGTGACAGTCCTTTGCTCCCATACCATTCGCCAAAAATCACTGAGTGTTTCCGGAAGTGGGCCCTGGGTGGCAATGTAGGCATTCTGTTTCCTGTACCCATCTATGTAATTGGCATTCAGGTAGTCGCTGCCTGGCACCCCTGTAAGAGTACAAAACACTTGATAAAATAGTTTTGTGACACCGAGCAAAACCTTTTACTATGGAAGAAAATGGGCAAATCTGTTCCAAGGAAAGAGTTATCTATCATGTGAAATTATTGAAATTTATGTGCAAATAATACAATTTTTCATATATTCTGCACTCCGTTCTGAAAATGCGATTCATCGTGGCAGTTTCTTCATGTGTCAGTAATTACTAATAACTACTCCTTTCAAGTTTTAATCTCAGTAATATGTGTTGGCGGGCTATTCAGCTGTTGGATCATCACAGTTAACTTTAATCCTGTCTTCCAAAACATACATACTTTCAGGTTGTGGCAGATAATGAACAGGATCTAGAAGGAAGAAATAAAAGCAAAATACTGTGGATGCTAGAAATCTTAAATAAAAATAGACAATGTGGATAAAATCAGCAAGTCTGGCAGCATTTGTGCAGAGAAACCGAGTTAATGTTTTAGATCTAAATTGTCCTTCTACAGAAAATGATCTGAATAGTCAACTGTAGAAGCAAAATATTTCCTCATTTTTATCCCAGCTACACCAAGGTACTGTCCTATTATCACCCCAAATGCGAGGAATGAACCCAGCCAATGAACCAAGGAGCAAGCCTGAGACTTCAATATGTGTATGGTCTGTACCACAACACATATGCCATGCATGTGCTCATTATTATAATAATCTTTATCAGTGTCAGAAGTAAGCATACATTAACACTGTAATGAAGTTACAGTGAAAATCCCCTAGTCGCCACACTCCGGCGCCTGTTCGGGTACACTGAGAGAGAATTCAGAATGTCCAATTCTAACAAGCACGTCTTTCGGGACTTGTGGGAGGAAAGTGCAGCACCCGGAGGAAACCCATGCAGACACGGGAGAATGTGCAGACTCCGCACAGATGTGCAGACTCCGCACAGACAGTGACCCAAGCTGGGATTATGGAGGAACATTTTCACGCCACTAATGGCAGTATAATTCATGTTAAACATTCGATCAGTAAATTGTAGTTTACTAAGAATTAAAGTTTGATCGGTAATGACAATTCAGAGGGTGCAAACTTTACGACTGTTGTATTTTCTAATCTTGCAGAGTTTTCTATATATTCCAAGTGCCTTGTTTCTTTTTAATATTTTTATTGAATTTTACATTTATACACTACACAGCAGGTGATTGAGACAGTTATTATTTACGATTTACATGTTTTGCTTTCATTCCTCCCCCTTCATCCATCGTACATGTTATAGCCTACCTTTCGTCTTGATTTGTTGGGGGGGCCCTCTGTCCCCCTCTTCTCTCTTTTCCTGACTGCTGTCCTGTCGGCACCCATTGGTTCCCCCCGCCCCCTTCCCTTCCTATCCTCTATTGGCCTCGAACAGGCTGATGAATGTCCCTCACGCTTTGTTTAAGCTCTTGTCCGACCCTCAGATGGTGTATTTGATCTTCTTCAGATGGAGAAATTCCGACAAGTTTGCCAGCCAGTCCACTGTAAGTGGTGCTGCTGATCGCCAGCCGAGCAGGATTCTCCGGTGTGCTTTATTAGTAAAGGAAGCAAAGGTCAGGGTATCAGCCTGGTCCGATACCCCGAAGACTGCCACTCCCGGGCACTGCTCCACCTTCACCCCACAGCCTTGGACATTGCCTTGAAGAAGGTTCTCCAGAACCCGACAAGTCTGGGGCAGGCCCAGAACACGTGGGCGCGGTTGGCCGGGTCTCCCTGGCACCGTTCACACTTGCCCCCATCTCCGGGAAGAACCTGCTCATTCGGATTCTAGTTACATGTGCTCTGTGCACCACTTTAAACTCCATGAGGCTTAGCCTTGTGCAGTAGGAGTAGAGTTGATCCTGCTCAGTGCTTCGATTCCAGAGTCCCCATCCTACACCCATCCCTATCTTCCCATTTCTGCCTTGCTCCGTCTCATGGTGTTTTCGCCCTTTCCAAAAGTCGTCCGTAAATGTCTCCACAGTTCCCTTTCTCCATACAGTCCACATCCAGAGGTTTCTCCAGCATTGTTTCTCTCAGGACCCTAGGGTGACTCGTCATCTTTTTGCGGAGAAAGATTTTGATTTGTAAATGTCGGAGCTCCTGTCCGTTCGGAAGCTCCAGTCTCTCCATCAGCTCATCCAAGGTTGCGAGTCTGTCTCCCATGTAGAAGTTCCTGATTGCTAGCGTCTCCCTGTTCTGTCTCCTGTTCTTAAAATTGGCATCTAGCATGGCTGGTGGGAATTTGTGGTTACCTCAGATGGGGGCCATGGTGGACACATCGGTTAAGCCAAAGTGTTGTCTCATCTGGTTCCAGGTTTATAATAATAATAATTTTTATTGTCACAGGGAGGCTTACATTAACACTGCAATGAAGTTACTGTGAAAAGCCCCTAGTCACCACATTCCGGCGCCTATTCGGGTTCAGAGGGAGAATTCAGAATGTCCAATTCACCAAACAGCACATCTTTCAGGACTTGTGGGGAGAAACCGGAGCACCCGGAGGAAACCCACGCAGACAAAGGGAGAACGTGCAGACTCCATGCAGACGGTGACCCAAGCCGGGAATTGAACCTGGGATCTTGGAGATGTGAAGCAACAGTGCTAACCACTGCCACCGTGCTGCCCACAAACATAGCGTCACTATCATCATTGGGCTGAAAGTGTACTTTGCTGGGGGGACCACTGTTGTGGCTAGGGGTTGGAGGGTCATTCCCGTGCAGGACTCTTCCATCTTCACCCATTCCTTGCTCAGCTCCCTTACCCATCTCCTCACTCCATCGGCTGTGGCTGCTCAGTGGTAGTATTGCAAGTTTGGAAGGGCCAGGCCGCCCATGCTTCTCCTCTGCAGTGTTGTCTTGGGGATTCTTGGATTCTTTCCCCATTCAAACACCATAATCATTTTATCTATTCCTTGGAAAAAGGCGTTGGGGATGAAGATCTAATGGGAAGAGGAACCGTGGCAGTACTTTCACCGTGACCATCTGCACCCTTACTACCAGGGAGAGCAGGAGTGCATTCCATCTCTAAGTCCTTTTTAACTTCCTCCACCAGACTGGTCAGATTCCATTTGTCGATCATTGTCCACTCATGGGCTATCTGGATCCCCAGGTAGCAGAATTAGTTTTGGTTTAGTTTGAATGGTAGACCCTTCAGCTCCCCCCCCCTCGTTCGGGTTCATCGGGAATACCTCGCTTTTGCCCAGGTTGAGTTTCTAGCCCAAGAAGGCCCTGAACATTTCCAGGAGCTTTGTGATTTCCTTCAAACCATTCTGCGGGTCCGAGATGTAGAGGAGCTGGTCATCCGCATAGCGTGATACTCTGTTCTCTGCCTCTTCTTCTGATGCCCTTCCAGTCTTTTGTGTCTTGCAGTGTGATCACCACGGGTTCAATTGCCAGGACATACAGGGGCGGAGACGGGGGCATCTGTCTTGTGTCTCCGTGCAACTGGAAGTATTCAGAGCTGGATGCGCTGGTCCAAATGCTCGCCTTGGGGTGTTGTACAGGAGTTTCACCCACGAGGTGAACTCCGTCCCTAGCCCAAACATTTCCAATACCTCCGAGGTGCTTCCATTCGACTCTGTCGAAGGCCTTTTCTGCATCCAGGGAGATGATCACCTCTGGGGTTCTCTCCCCGGTTGGGGTCAGTATCACATTCAGCAGACGTCTGATGTTCGCAGTTAGCTGTCTACTCTTGACAAAGCCCGTTTGGTCCTCTGCGACCACTCATGGTACACAGTCCTCCATTCTCTTGGTCACGACATTCGTAAGTATTTTCGCATCTATGTTAAGCAGCGGAATAGGTCTATATGATCTGCATTCTATTGGGTCTTTGTCTTTCTTGGGTATCAGCGATATGGTGGCCTGTGCTAACAAAGGAGGCCAAGTGCTCCTTACTAACACGTAGGTGCTGCGCCAGGGCTGGTGCAAATGTTTTGTAGAAGTCTGCCAGGAACCCGTTGGGTCCTGGAGCCTTCCCCGCCTGCATGGAGCTGATGCTCTCCATGACCTCTCCCAGTCCTATTGGTGCTTCCAGCTCCCTCTGCCTATCGTCCCCCATATGGCATGTCCAATCCATTGAGGAACCCTTTCATCCCTGAATCCCTGTCGGGAGGGCTCAGAGATGTATAGTCCCCAGTAGAAGGCCTCAAATGCATGGTTGACCTTTTTTGGCTCGGCTACCAGTCCACCTGCCTTTTATAGTCATAATTTTTTAGTGTCGCAAGTAGGCTTACATTACACTACAATGAAGTTACTGTGAAAATCCCCTAATCCACGCTCCGGTGACTGTTTGGGTTCACGGAGGAAGAATTCTGAATGTCCAAATTACCTAACAGCACGTCTTTTGGGACTTGTGGGAGGAAACCGGAGCACCCGGAGGAAACCCACGCAGACACTGGGAGAACGTGCAGACTCCGCACACTGACCCAAGCCAGGAATCAAACCTGGGTCCCTGGTGCTGTGAAGCAACAGTGCTAACCACTGTGTTGCCGTGCTTATCTCCCTTGTGACTGCCTGTTTTCTCAGCTGATAAGCCAACAGGCGGCTAGCCTTCTTTCCGTGTTCATAAAAGGTCCCCTGTGTCTGGTGGAGTTGGTGCACTGCCTTCCCTGTGGACAGCAGGTTAAAATCCTTTTGTAGCTTTTTCCTCTCCGCCTCAAGCTCTACAGTCGAGGCCTCGGAGTACCTTCTGTTAACCTCCAGGATTGAGTCGATCAGTTCCTGCCTTGCCGCCCTCTCTTCCCTGTCTCTACGAACCTTGTAGGCTATAAACTCTCCCCTAATCATGCCTTCAGTGCCTCCCTGAATGTGGAAGATGAGACTTCCCCAGTCTGGTTGTTAGAAATGTACTCGCCTATGGCCTATGATGTTTTCTGACAGACCTTATCGACCAGGAGGTCCGTGTCCAACCTCCATGCGGGGCCCTGGGCACAGCCCGTCTCCAAGCTCCAATCCATGTAATGTGGAGCGTGGTCGGAGATGACTCTCGCGGAGTATTCTGCTCATACTATTTCTGGAAGCACCAATTTTCCCACTGCAAAGTCGTCGAAACGGGTATATACCTTGTGTACTGGTGAGAAGAACGAGAATTCCTTCTCACCAGAGTGTAGGAACCACCATGGGTCTACAGCCCCAATCTGCTCCATGAATGCTCCCAGCTGGCTAGCCATGCCCGTCTTTTCCCAGTTCTGGGGTTTGATTGGTCATTAGGTCCTGTACACAGTTAAAGTCCCCCGTCCCCCCCATCATCAATTGGTGTGTGTCGATGTCGGGGATTTAAGGTCTTCTTTATGAAATCTGAAATCCGTGTCGTCCCAGTTGGGCGTCTACACGTTTACCAGGACTCCGGTGCCCCGTCCAGGACACCGTTGACCAGGACATACCACCCCCCAGGATCCATCCTTGTCGCCGTATTCACCGTCCTCTTGCTAACCAGGATAGCTAGCCCTTGTCCCGTAACATGAGTGGTACGTCTGTCCCACCCAGCCCTTCCTTACGTGCAGTGCATTGACGCCTTTCCAGCTCTAGGTTCGTCGCGCTCTGGGTTTCAAGCTTTTTCCCCATTCCGTCGCTTGCTGTCTGCATGGCGACCAACGCCTCCGTCACTGCCACTTTGACCGCCATCTGGATCTCCACTTTTATCGCCTCACTCATTGGCATCAGTTCCTGCATCAGGAACATCTTCCATCCATCTCCAGGCTTGGGGGGGGGGCCTTTGTTCAGGTTGTCGGTCTCCCTCTCTTCAGCGTGGCCAGGGACCCCTCGCCTCGTGGGTCCCCGACTCGTCCACCTGCTGCTCTTTGCCTTTTCCTCCACTCCTGCCTTCTCTGTGGACTCTCAAGCTCCCATTTTCTGGCATGTTGTTCCTATTCTCTCCCTTTCTTATCTGTGGGTGAAATAAATCTGAATATTCGGGCTGAATTTGACTAAAAGTTTCTATTTGGTTGTATTCTGGAGGAGAGCCACCTGATATGCGACTGCTCAGCACATCACCGTCACCGGAAGCCTTGTTTCTTTAACGTTGAGGTAGAGATTTGCATATACGAAGAAATATTATAGAGAATAGTGACTGATGGGAAAATTGAGAAATATAACGGGTACAAAGTGCATGTTTGACATACCATTTGTATTACTTTATTAGTGGATGTCAGAATTATAGGTGGTAGCATGTACTGCTTTATAAGAACTGATTGGAGTCAAAGGAAGATGGCTGCGGTTGTTGGACTTCAATCATCTAAATCCCAGGATATCACTGCAGGAGTCTCTTGGAGTAGTGTCCTATGCCCAATCACCTTCACTCCATTATAAGATCAGAAGTGGGGATGTACACTGGTGATTGCACAATCTTCAGCACCATTCACAAACCCTCAGATAGTGAAGCAGTCTGTGTCCATATGCAGCAAGACCTGGAAACATTCCGCTTGGGAAGATAAGTGGCAAGTAACATTTGTGCCACACAAGAGCTGAACAATGATCATCTCCAACAAGAGAGAAAATTAAACCATCTCCCCACTGCAGGACTGTCATGGAAACCCCCACTGTCATCACCAGCCATATAAATACTGTGGCGACAAGAGCAGGTCAGAGGCTGGGATTTCTGAGGAGAGAAACTCATCTTCTGACTCGCCAGGCAGGGCCTGTCCACTCTTTACAAGGCACAGGTTAGGGGTGTGATGGAGTGCTCTCCACTTGCCTGGTTGAGTGCAGCTTCAACAACACTCAAGTAGCTCATGCCTTCCAGCACAGCAGTCTGCTGAATCAGCACCCTATCTACCAAATGAAACATTCAAATTGGAAAGATTGCTTTCTTAAATAGATTGCAAGTGTGGCAACTCACTATTTGTTATGTACCATTTGTCAATGTACACTGTTGATTATTCTTTTGTCTACTGTGTACGTTCCCTTGGCCGCATAAAAATACTTTTCACTGTACTTCAGTACATGTGACAATAAATATCAGTCAATCATGTTATCTTGAAATCTTAACACTTGCAGACTTGTAATACAGCCTTGACTGGTTTTGAATCCAATCACAAGCAGATGACAAAATGTATTCTGGACCGAGTGCGAGTTAGTTTTAGCTGTGCAGGTGAAGGCTTCATATGTCATATGCATTGTGGGCAGCACAAGTGATTAGCACTGTGGCTTCACAGCGCCAGGGTCCCAAGTTCGATTCCCTGCTGGGTCACTGTCTGTGCAGAGTCTGCACGTTCTCCCCGTGTCTGCGTGGGTTTCCTCCGGGTGCTCCGGTTTCCTCCCACAGTCCAAAGACGTACAGGTTAGGTGGATTGGCAATGATAAATTGCCCTTAGTGACCAAAAAAGGTTAGATGGGGTTATTGGGTTACGGGGATAGGATGGAAGTGAGGGCTTAAGTGGGTCGGTGCAGACTCGATGGGCCAAATGGTCTCCTTCTGCACTGTGTGTTCATTGTAGGACTAAGCAGTTAAAATGTTGATTTGCATAAACAAAGCACGAGCAATGAGACCTCTATGGTGCAGGTATTTGAGTAAACTTTAGTGCTGGAACTATTTGCAATGTAGAGTATTAACTAATAATAAAGTTCAGCAATTGATGCGATGTTGACTACTGAAACATAGCAACAGGAATGGGCCACTTAGCATTGAACCTGTATTGCCATTCAGGGAGATAAAGGCAAATCTGTGACCTAACTCTATATATCCACCGTTGTCCCATATCCCTTAATATCTCTGCTTAGCAAAAATCCATCAACCTCAGATTTAAAACTGACAAACTGATCTAGCATCAACTGCATTTGTGGAAGAGAGTTCCAAACGTCCCTCATCGTGCAAAGAAGTGCATTCCAATTTCACTCCTGAAAGATCTATCTTTAATTTTTTGATTGTAATCCTAGTCCAAGATTTTCCAATTAGCAGAAATAGTTTCTCTCTATCTACTGTAACAGTTTCCTGTTAATATCTTGGAAGCTTTAAACAAATCACCCCCTGACCTTCTAAATTCCA
This sequence comes from Scyliorhinus torazame, assembly GCF_047496885.1. NCBI lineage: Eukaryota > Metazoa > Chordata > Chondrichthyes > Carcharhiniformes > Scyliorhinidae > Scyliorhinus > Scyliorhinus torazame. The sequence continues at coordinate 46,651,615 of NC_092713.1, read as the reverse complement.
AGAAATGTAACTCTGGTTTGTGCAATTTCTCCTTGTAATTTAAGCAATAGAGTCATTCTGGTAAATCTACGCTGCAGTCCCTCCATACATCCATCCAAGATGTAGTGCACAAAACTTCATGTGCGACCTCATCAGGATTTTAGGATAGCTGAAGCTCTTTATATTCGAGTCCTCTAGTTATAGAAGTTAGCATTCCATTAGCCCTCTTGATTATCTGAACATGCGGATTAGGGGCAGGAGTAGGCCATTCAGCCTCTCGAGCCTGCTCAATAAGATAATGGTTGATTCGATTGCAGCCTCAATGCCACGATCCTGCTTACCCCCAAAATCATGGGGCGGGATTCTCTGAAGCCGCGCCGGCTGGGAGAATCAGCATTCGCGCCATTTTTCTTACTTCCTTGCGCGACCGGCCCCAGAACCCCGGCGCCATGTTGGTGAGGGGCCGGAGCATTCCGCGAGGCTACTGCGCATGCGTCGGTTAGCACCGGCGCCACTGCGCATGTCATCGTTGGCGCCGGCGCAACTGCGCATGCGCGAATCCCGTGGTGCCCAGTTCGCGCCGGGATCTGCGGCTGGAGTGTTGCGAACCACTCCAGCGCTGTGCTGTCCCCCTGTAGGGGCCAGAATTTGACGTGGGAGCGGCCTGTTCACGTCATTGTAAAACGTGACGGCGTGGACACTCTGCCTCCATTTTGGAGAATCCCGCCCCTGGTTCCCCTATCAGTCAAGAATCTATCTATGCACTGACCCTGTGTCCACCAAACTCTGGAGAACAGGTTCCACAGATTCATCACGTTGAGAGGACAAATTTCTCCTCATCTCCATCTTAAATGGAAGACCCTTTATTTTTAAATTATGTCTGCTGGTTCTGGTCTCTTCCACAAGGGGAAACATCCTTTCAGCATCCACTTTGTCAAGCCCCCTCAGGATCATCTGTTTCAATAAAATCACCTCACATTCTTCTAAACTCCAATGGATGAAGGCCCAACCTTACCTCATAGCAGAGCTCCTTCCTCATCCAGGAATCAGTCAAGTGAACCCTCTCTGAAGTGCTTTTAATGCAATTATGTCCATTCTTAAATATGGAGACCAAAACTGTTTACAGTACTCCAGATGTGGTCTCACCAATGCCCTGCACAACTATAGCAACACTTCCCTACTTTAATATTCCATTCCCCGTGCCATAAACTACAATATTCCATTTTCTTTCCTAATCACTTGCTGTACTGACACACTAACCTTTTGCGATTCATGCAGCAGGGCACCCAAATCCCATCTCTCTCCATTTAGATAATGTGCTGCTTGTCTATACTTCCTGCCAACATTATAGTCCACCTGCCAAATTTTTGCCCACTCACTTAACCTAACTATATCTATTTGCCAACCCTTATGTCCTCTTCACAACTCACTTTCCTTCATATCTTATTTTCATGTCTGTTCATGACATTTTAATGATCTATGTACCTGGGCACCCAAATTACACCTACAGAATCAATATCACACACATAAATAGTTCAAATGTATTACAGCAATTCCAAATAAGGTGCCATCACAATAAGTTAAAGATCTGCAGCTATACTTGCCATCGACAGAGGTGAGGATAACTCTTGAATGGTCATAGGCAATAACATTAGCATAGCGGTTTTTCGGTTTGTTCACTTCCATGTTGGAGTTCTCCCATGTGAACTGCTGGCCAGGATCAATTGACTAAAAGTGAATAAAGGAGAAGATAAAATTAAGGGAAAGTTTACAGAGAATAACTGACAATTCTGAACAATGCAGGTGTTGGCAAACTGCAAACATAAATTAACATGGATTGAGCCTTATGAAGAGTTCCATGACGTTTCCTCTCCCTCAAACATAGCCCAAATATGAATTGACTCTCTCTATTTAAATAAAAACAGAAAATGCTGGAAATACTCAGTAGGTCATGCAGTATTTGTGGAGAAACAAAGTTAAGTGTCAGGTCAGTCTGAACATTGCTGACAAAATATAAAACTCTGCTTCCCGCTCCACAAGTGCTGAGTATTTCTAACATTTTCTGTTTGCATTTTATATTGCTAGCATCGGAGGTATTTTGTTTTTGTATTCTCCGTTTTAAATTCAGACTTCATTGCATGTTTTTCATTTTTATTTGATCACTCATATGTGGACACGTTCTCTGGTTATTTAACAGTCACAATGGAAATTCAACCCCATATTAACCAACTGAAATAAGTCCATTTTAAGCCGCCAACTGGGCATTGACTCATGCAAACAAGCCAAAACACCTATTACAATAGTAACAAAACTAAAATTATACCTACCTGTTTAAATGAAGCAACACAGATTGAAATATTGGCTGTCACCTTAAAAACTGACTGATGGCATGCATAAATGAAACATTTACACTTTTTGATCAGGTAAACAGCAAAGTCAAGCACAAGTCGAATACAGCTTGGTCAAATATAACTTGTTCTAATCCACCACAACCACAAACTTGAAAAAGCACACCATAATATACAAATGCAGTGAATTTGCCAGGAGCAGATTGTCAAGCAGTGTCATTTTGATAGGCCACTCATTAATCTTCCAGCATGATTCTTCATATTGTGACGAAACAAGTCTGGGCTTGCTTTTCTTTTTAATAATCTTTATTGGTGTCACAAGTAGGCTTACATTAACAGTCCTATGAAGTTACTGTGAAAAGCACTTAGTCGCCACATTCCAGCGCCAGTTTGGATACACGGAGGGAGAATTCAGAGTATCCAAATGACCTCACAGCACGTCTTTCGGGACTTGTGGGAGGAAACCAGAGCTCCTGGAGGAAACCCATGCAGACACGGGGAGAATGTGCAGACTCCGCACAGACAGTGATCCAAGCCGGGAATTGAACTTGGGACCCTGGAGCTGTGAAGTACTAACCACTGTGCTACCGTATGCATTGTTCTGTTTTTGGCATCACATTCTAGATAGGCCGTCACTTTCTACAAACCAGAATGTCACTTATAACTACCCAATGGGTATGCTTTATCTGAAATCCTTGAGGCCGATTATGTTTCAGTATTCAGATATTTTCAGTTTTCGGTTCTCCTATACACATGATAGGCTGAGGCCCACATACTTTAGCCTAAGCCTAGACTAGCGATAGTGTGGAAATACTAGATTGTTCTCCATTTGTCAACTCTCACACATCCTACCTCTTAACCTGTAAACTGTATTTGTTATATTACTTACTGTAATATGTTACTGATTTGCATCTTACCAAGATGCTCTTAAACTCGATGTTAACACACGTAGTCGTCCAAACTTCAGATAATCTGTGTGGTGGTATGTATTAGGGGTAATACGGTACACCATGTGTCGGCAGGCTATTGGTGGAGGGATGCCAGGTCCTGATAGGATCTGCCACCTACTGGACTCCACCCAGAAATGCCGGTATAAGAACCCAGTTTTTCCCTCCATTTCCCTCAGTAGCTGCATTCTGTAACCACGCTGCTGGGGATAAAGTTGTGCTTAATAAAGCCTTCAATTGACATTACCTCAACCTGCCTCGCGTCATATTGACGGTGCTACAAACTGTGAGTTTGTTCTGTCTCCAATACTTATACTAGATAAATTAAATAAACAGGATTGAATAAGAATAACTATGATTAACTACTCCTGCACTCTGAGCTAACTCTCTAACCTCTGATCACTAGTCACAATACACACGAAGAGGCGGGAACTCAGATTGAGTTTGTCTTATATACCCCTTGTTAGTGCTGCCATCTAGTGATCACTTAGCTATTATGACTACACATTAACCCCTTTCATAGAATTTACAGTGCAGAAGGAGGCCATTCGGCCCATCGAGTCTGCAATGGCTCTTGGAAAGACCACCCTACCCAAGGTCAACACCTCCACCCTATCCCCATAACCTCCACCCAACACTAAGGGCAATTTTGGACACTAAGGGCAATTTATCATGGCCAATCCACCTAACCTGCACATCTTTGGACTGTGGGAGGAAACTGGAGCACCCGGAGGAAACCCATGCACACATGGTGAGGACGTGCAGACTCCGCACAGACAGTGACCCAAGCCGGAATCGAACCTGGGACCCTGGAGCTGTGAAGCAATCAATAATGCTACCGTGCTGCCCAAATGTATATGCAGATCACTACAGTATTAACATACAAATTAACTGCATAACCATACAAACAAAGTTCACTTTTTTGATGTGTTTAGCTTTCGGATGAACAGGCAAAGGCTTTTTGACCTGTACCAATTGAGTAATAATTGTACATTACAATTAGCACCAATTAGTGAACATGAGAGGCAGGGGGGTGGGCACGGGAGCAATAGGTCAGAAGGTGAGAGCATTGAGGGAGAACTAGGGAATAGGGACAGTGTGGCTCTGAGGCAGAGCAGACAGGGAGAAGTTGCTGAACACAGCGGGTCTGGTGGCCTGAAGTGCATATGTTTTAATGCAAGGAGTATTACGGGTAAGGCAGATGAACTTAGAGGTTGGATTAGTGCTTGGAACTATGATGTTGTTGCCATTACAGAGACCTGGTTGAGGGAAGGGCAGGATTGGCAGCTAAACGTTCCAGGATTTAGATGTTTCAGGCGGGATAGAGGGGGATGTAAAAGGGGAGGCGGAGTTGCGCTACTTGTTCGGGAGAATATCACAGCTGTACTGCGAGAGGACACCTCGGAGGGCAGTGAGGCTATATGGGTAGAGATCAGGAATAAGAAGGGTGCAGTCACAATGTTGGGGGTATACTACAGGCCTTCCAACAGCCAGCGGGAGATAGAGGAGCAGATAGGTAGACAGATTTTGGAAAAGAGTAAAAACAACAGGGTTGTGGTGATGGGAGACTTCAACTTCCCCAATATTGACTGGGACTCACTTAGTGCCAGGGGCTTAGATGGGGCGGAGTTTGTAAGGAGCATCCAGGAGGGCTTCTTAAAACAATATGTAGACAGTCCAACTAGGGAAGGGGCGGTACTGGACCTGGTATTGGGGAATGAGCCCGGCCAGGTGGTAGATGTTTCAGTAGGGAAGCATTTCGGTAACAGTGACCACAATTCAGTAAGTTTTAAAGTACTGGTGGACAAGGATAAGAGTGGTCCGAGGATGAATGTGCTAAATTGGGGGAAGGCTAATTATAACAATATTAGGCGGGAACTGAAGAACCTAGATTGGGGGCGGATGTTTGAGGGCAAATCAACATCTGACATGTGGGAGGCTTTCAAGTGGCAGTTGAAAGGAATACAGGACCGGCATGTTCCTGTGAGGAAGAAGGATAAATACGGCAATTTTCGGGAACCTTGGATGACGAGTGATATTGTAGGCCTCGTCAAAAAGAAAAAGGAGGCATTTGTCAGGGCTAAAAGGCTGGGAACAGACGAAGCCTGCGTGGAATATAAGGAAAGTAGGAAGGAACTTAAGCAAGGAGTCAGGAGGGCTAGAAGGGGTCACGAAAAGTCATTGGCAAATAGGGTTAAGGAAAATCCCAAGGCTTTTTACACGTACATAAAAAGCAAGAGGGTAGCCAGGGAAAGGGTTGGCCCACTGAAGGATAGGCAAGGGAATCTATGTGTGGAGCCAGAGGAAATGGGCGAGGTACTAAATGAATACTTTGCATCAGTATTCACCAAAGAGAAGGAATTGGTAGATGTTGAGTCTGGAGAAGGGGGTGTAGATAGCCTGGGTCACATTGTGATCCAAAAAGACGAGGTGTTGGGTGTCTTAAAAAATATTAAGGTAGATAAGTCCCCAGGGCCTGATGGGATCTACCCCAGAATACTGAAGGAGGCTGGAGAGGAAATTGCTGAGGCCTTGACAGAAATCTTTGGATCCTCGCTGTCTTCAGGGGATGTCCCGGAGGACTGGAGAATAGCCAATGTTGTTCCTCTGTTTAAGAAGGGTAGCAAGGATAATCCCGGGAACTACAGGCCGGTGAGCCTTACTTCAGTGGTAGGGAAATTACTGGAGAGAATTCTTCGAGACAGGATCTACTCCCATTTGGAAGCAAATGGACGTATTAGTGAGAGGCAGCACGGTTTTGTGAAGGGGAGGTCGTGTCTCACTAACTTGATAAGAGTTTTTCGAGGAGGTCACTAAGATGATTGATGCAGGTAGGGCAGTAGATGTTGTCTATATGGACTTCAGTAAGGCCTTTGACAAGGTCCCTCATGGTAGACTAGTACAAAAGGTGAAATCACACAGGATCAGGGGTGAGCTGGCAAGGTGGATACAGAACTGGCTAGGCCATAGAAGGCAGAGAGTAGCAATGGAGGGATGCTTTTCTAATTGGAGGGCTGTGACCAGTGGTGTTCCACAGGGATCAGTGCTGGGACCGTTGCTCTTTGTAGTATATATAAATGATTTGGAGGAAAATGTAACTGGTCTGATTAGTAAGTTTGCAGACGACACAAAGGTTGGCGGAATTGCGGATAGCGATGAGGACTGTCGGAGGATACAGCAGGATTTAGATTGTCTGGAGACTTGGGCGGAGAGATGGCAGATGGAGTTTAATCCGGAGAAATGTGAGGTAATGCATTTTGGAAGGTCTAATGCAGGTAGGGAATATACAGTGAATGGTAGAACCCTCAAGAGTATTGAAAGTCAAAGAGATCTAGGAGTACAGGTACACAGGTCATTGAAAGGGGCGACACAGGTGGAGAAGGTAGTCAAGAAGGCATACGGCATGCTTGCCTTCATTGGCCGGGGCATTGAGTATAAGAATTGGCAAGTCATGTTGCAGCTGTATTGAACCTTAGTTAGGCCACACTTGGAGTATAGTGTTCAATTCTGGTCGCCACACTACCAGAAGGATGTGGAGGCTTTCGAGAGGGTGCAGAAGAGATTTACCAGAATGTTGCCTGGTATGGAGGGCATTAGCTATGAGGAGCGGTTGAATAAACTCGGTTTGTTCTCACTGGAACGAAGGAGGTTGAGGGGAGACCTGATAGAGGTATACAGAATTATGAGGGGCATAGACAGAGTGGATAGTCAGAGGCTTTTCCCCAGGGTAGAGGGGTCAATTACTAGGGGGCATAGGTTTAAGGTGAGAGGGGCAAGGTTTAGAGTAGATGTACGAGGCAAGTTTTTTACACAGAGGGTAGTGGGTGCCTGGAACTCGCTACCGGAGGAGGTGGTAGAAGCAGGGACGATAGGGACATTTAAGGGGCATCTTGACAAATACATGAATAGGATGGGAATAGAGGGATACGGACCCAGGAAGTGTAGAAGATTGTAGTTTAGTTGGGCAGCATGGTCGGCACGGGCTTGGAGGGCCGAAGGGCCTGTTCCTGTGCTGTACATTTCTTTGTTCTTTGAGAGAGGGTGGGCAGGACGTATGACGAGAGGGTGAGGGACGTGCCGGGGAGGAGGGGGGGGGGGGGGGTGGAGAGAGAGAGAGAGCATGCGCGAGAGAGGATGGGCCTGTCAGACAGAGGAAGGGCATGTCGGCGAGCGGACGTGCGCGTCGGCGTGAGGACAGGCGCGTCGGCGAGAGGACGGGCACATCGGAGAGGGGACACGCACGTCGGAGAGAGGACGGGCTTGTTAGAGAGAGGACAGGCGCGTTGGAGAGAGGACAGGCGCGTCGGAGGACAGGCACATCAGAGAGGATGGGCACGTCAGAGTGGGGACGGGCGCATCGGAGAGATGATGGGCACATCGGAGAGAGGACAGGCACGTTAGAGAGGGGACCAGCGCGCATCTGAGAGGGGACCAGCGCGCATCTGAGAGGAGACCAGCGCGCATCTGAGAGGGGACCAGCGCGCCGGAGAGCGGACCAGCTCAACAGAATGGGGACCAGCGCGCCGGAATGGGGACCAGCGCCGGAAAGGGGACCAGCGCGCCGGAAAGGGGACCAGCGCGCCGGAAAGGGGACCAGCGCGCCGGAAAGGGGACCAGCGCGCTGGAAAGGGGACCAGCGCGCCGGAAAGGGGACCAGCACGACGGAAAGGGGATCAGCACGACAGAAAGGGGACCAGCACGACAGAAAGGGGACCAGCCGTCGGAGTCAGGATCAGTGCACCGGAGAGAGGGCAAACGTGTTGGAGAGAAGACGAGCGTGCTGGAGGACAAGCGCGCCAGAGTGACGACGAGCGTGCCGGAAAGAGGACAAGTGCGCCAGAGAGAAGACGAGCGTGCCGGAAAGAGGTCAAGTGAGCCAGAGAGCCAATGAGTGTGCCGGAGAGAGGACGAGTGTGCCGGAGAGAGGACGAGTGTGCCGGAGAGAGGACGAGTGTGCCGGAGAGAGGACGAGTGTGCCGGAGGGACGGGTGTGCTGGAGAGAGGACAAATGTGCCGGAGAGAGGACAAATGTGCCGGAGAGAGGACAAATGCGCCGGAGAGAGGACAAGTGCGCCGGAGAGAGGACAAGTGCGCCGGAGAGATGACAAATGTGCCAGAGGATGAGCATGCCGGAGAGAGGACAAGCGCGCCGGAGAGATGAGTGTGCTGGAGAGAGGGCGAGCACTCCAGAGGACGAACGTGTCGGAGAGAGAGTATGAGAGAGAGCACGCGAGAGAGAACGGGACCACATGACAGCGAATGAGAGCAGGCGAGAGAGAACGGGAGCACGCGGGAGAGAATGGCAGCACACAGTAGAGGGTGAGCAAGGAGAGTGCGTGCCCGAAAGAGCGCTTGCCTGACAGAGCATGTGTGCGAGAGAAAGTGTAGGAGAGAGACTGAGTCTGAGTGAGTGTGCGTGTGTGGTTTAGCATCGTCAAGAGAGGGAGACAGTGAGTGAGAGCGAGAGAGTCCACTTACAGGAAATGACAGTCAAAAAATACTTCAGTTTTACTCAACAACTTCCCACTGCAACATGGAACTGAAAAAAAAATCTGATCAGTCGCACTGGGGAGGCTCATATGGACTGCTCATGACAGGCTACAAAGTGGCCTGGTTTAATGTGGAGTGCAGGAAATTGCACTCCTGGGACCAGGCATAGCTAAACATTAGGTGTCAACTTGGTGAAGCTCCAACACGGGTCTACTTGCATGCCAAACAGTGGAAGCAGCCTGTGATAGGCAACGTTAAGCGATCCCAAAACTCACAGATCAGATCTAAGCTTTGCAGTCTTGTTACATCCAGTTGTGAATGATGGTGAACAATAAGGCAACTAACTGGAGAAAGAGGCTCCACAAATATCCCCATTCTCAATGATGGTGGAGCCCAACACATTGGTGCAACAGATAAGGCTGATGAACCTTTAATCTGTAATGCAGAGCGCGTGATCCATCTCAGGCTCCTCCCGAGATCCCATGCATTACAGATGCCACCTCACATGCAGGTGAAAATACCAGATAGGGCAAAGGCTGACAACATCCGGGGAGTAGTACTGAAGACTTCTGCTCCAACTAGTTGTGCCTCTAGCTATGCTGTTTTAATACAGCTGCAACACTGGTATCTACACTGCATTGGGGAAAATTGCCTAGGTATGTCCTGGCCACCAAAAGGACATGATGGAAGGTGTCATTGACATTGCTACTGAGTGGCACTTACACAGCACTAACCTGCTCACCAATGATCAGTTTGTGTTATGCCAGGGCCACTCAGCTCCTGACCTCATTACAGCTCTGGTCCAAAATTGGGCAAAAAAGCTGAACTCAAGAGGGGAGGAGAGTGACTGCCCTTGACATCAAGGCAGCATTTGGCTAAGTGTGGCATGAAGGCGCAAAAGCAAAACTGGAGTCCAATGGGAACCAGTTTGGAAACTTACTTCACACAAAGGAAGATGGGTTTTGGTTGTTGGAGGCCAAGCATCTCAGCCACAGGACATTGATGCAGCAGTTCCTCAGGGTAGTGTGTTAGGCTCAACCATTTTCAGCTGCTTCATCCATGACCTTCCTTCCATCAGGTCAGAAGTGGATTCAGATCAGAAGTGGATGTTCACCAATGATTGCTACATTTAGCACTATTTGCAATGCCTCAGAGATTTAAGCAGTCCATATCCTATGCAAGTAAGGCTTGGACAACATTTCACATTTGGGCTGATTAAGTGACAAGTAACATTCATGCCACACAAGTGCCATGCAATGACCATCTCCAATAAGAGAGGATCTAAATCTAACTATCTCCCTTGATATTAATGGCATTATCTTCATAACTTTCCCACCACAAAAATCCTGGGAAATACCATGGACTAAAAACTGAACTGGACCAGCCATAACAGTACTGTGGCTACAAGAACATATCTAAGGCTGGGAATTATAATAAGTAATTCAAGTCCTGACTCCCCACAGCTTGTCTAACATCTACAAGGCACAAGTCAGGAGTGTGATGGAATCCTCTCCACATGCCCGCCACCAATACACAATGGCAGCATTGTATGCAATATGCAAAATACACTGTAGCAACTCACCAAGACATCTTCAGCAGCACCTCTCAAACATATGACATCTACTACTTTGAATAACAAGGACAACAGGTGCATGGCTATACTACCAATTTCAGATTCCCCTCCATGCCACACAACATATACTATATCAATTTTCCTTCACTGTTGCTGGGTCAACATCCTTGGAACTCCCTTCTTAACTGAACTGTATGAGTATGTACTTACACCAGATGGACTGCAGTGGTTCAAAGGAGGTGGTAATGCACCACCTTCTCAAAGATGATCAGGGATGGGTAACAAATGCTGAACTTGTCTGTGATCCTCACGTCATACGAAAGAATAAGAAATCTGATGCTACTGTGAAAATTCCACAAAAATAATTCATCTGTGTCATTCAAGGCACAGTTCATAGCACTCTCATACTTGAGTCACAAAGTTGTGAGTTCAATTGCCACTCCAGGGCATGAGCATAAAAATCAAGGCATGTGCTCTGGTGCAATACTGAGGGAATGCTGCACTAATGCAGGTGCTGTCTTTTGGATGTGACATTAAACCAAGGTCCCCGTCTGTTCTCTCAGGTGGATGTAAAAGGGTCTATCGGGCAGGCAGATGTGTCATCGCCCATGTCCTGGCCAATATTTATCCTTCAATCAATATCAGGAAAACAGATTATCCAGTCATTATCACATTGCTTTTTGTGGGAGCTTACTGTGCAGAAATTGTCTGCCTTGTTTCCTAAGTTACCACAGTAACAACACTTCAAAAATGTTTAATTGTTTTTAAAGTGCCTTAAGACATTCTATGTCATGGCAGCCTCTATTTCCATCCAAGTCTTTCATTTCTTCCTTTCTCACAATGAGAATTAGAGGAGTTGGAATAAAGCTAAGAAAAAGCCTTCATACAAAAGCAAAATACTGCAGATGTTGGAAATCAGAAATAAAAGCAGAAAAGGCTGGAAACACTCAACTGGTCTGGCAGCATATTTGAATAGAGAAACTGAGTTAACATCTTAATTTCTTAGATTAAAAAAATGCAATGCCTATAATCAGTGTAAATTTTGAAATACTTGGAAGTACTTTGGGACACTTTAATTAGAGTATAAAATGGCCCATGTAGATTACAAACATGGCTTAGATCCAACCATTGTTGGGCTAAATGCCGTTTCTTTGATGTTGGTTTTGTGGAATTCTAAATGTTGTCAATCTGTGAAACCTTTTTGTTTAAATTCAAAAGGAAATTTCAATAAGGACTGCATTATAAGTGGCTATTGACGTCAAGTCAATCATAACATACAAGAGGAATTTGCTAAACATGCAAGAAGTAAAATATACTTCTAAAAACAAGATTACAGCAGCTATGTGTGCAAGTGCAATGGCACAAGTGATTTATTTCATTGCTGACATTTTTATAACTCGTGCTTTTCCTGGAACTAGCCAGCAACATCTCCATTTTTAAGCCATTATAAAATGATTAGAGTGGATGTCTGCAGGAAAGTTCACGCCTACAATTTTTAAAAAGTAAATTTAGAGTATCCAATTAAGGGGCAATTTAGTTTGGCCAGTCCACCTATCCTGCACATCTTTGGGTTGTGGGGTGAAATCCACGCAGACATGGGGAGAATATGCACAACCCCTCACGGACGGTGACCCGAGGCCGGTATGGAACCCGGGTCCTCAGCGCCGTGCGGCAGCAGTGTTAACCACTGCACCACCGTGCCATCCCTCCTACAATCTGCCCTTAAAGCTGCTGATCTTATTTTTCTTTTTTTTAAATAAATATTTTATTGAAAATTTTTGGTCAACCAACACAGTACATTGTGCATCCTTTACACAATATTATAACAACACAAATAACAATGACCTATTTTATAAACAAAAAATGAATAAATAATAAATAACAAAAATGAAAACTAACCCTAATTGGCAACTGCCTTATCACAAGTAACACTCTCCAAAAATATAATTTAACAGTCCAATATATAATTATCTGTCGCAACGACCTATACATATTATACAGTATATATTAACAACCCTGAGAGTCCTTCTGGTTCCTCCCCCCCCCCCCCCCCCCTCGCCCCCCCCCCCCCCCCCCTCGCCCCCCCCCCCCCCCCCCCCCCGATCCTGGGCTGCTGCTGCTGTGATCCTGGGCTGCTGCTGCTGTGATCCTGGGCTGCTGCTACTGTGATCCTGGGCTGCTGCTACTGTGATCCTGGGCTGCTGCTGCTGCTGATCTTATTTTTCTAATCACATGGGGAAACCAAACGAAGCTCAGTCGGTTTCCACAGGGAAAAGAAACAGAAAGTCAATTAAGCCCTGACACATTCCAAGGATCTCCAAGTGACTAGTTTTACAGTGGTTTCGCTGCAGAGATAGTAAGCGGCAGAGGAAGACCCAAAAAGGATGAGGCGTAAAAACAATTCAATAAAATCTAACTAAGAAGCAACCTATCATTATGAAGTGCTTTGAGAGGTTGATCATGAGACACACCAACTCCATACTCCCAGAATGCCTTGACCAACTGCAATTCGCATACCGCCACAACCGGTCCACAGTGGACGCCATCTCCCTGGCCCGACACATCCCTGGGGCATCTCGACAACAAGGACTCCTACTTCAGACTCCTAATTCATTGAAGGCGAAGCTGGAATCAACAGCATAATCCCAGCTAATCTCATATCAAAACTCCAAAACCTAGGACTTGGTCCCTTCCTCTGCAACTGGATCCACGACTTCCTGACTCAGAGACCACAATCAGTAAGGAAAAACAACACTACCTCCTCCACAATAGTCCTCAATACCAGGGACCCGCAAGGTTGCGTACTTAGGGCCCTACTATACTCCCTATACACACACGACTGTGTGGCAAAATTTTACTCCAAGTCCATCTCGAAGTTTGTTGATGACACGACCCGAGAGGGTCGAATCTCTAACAACCATGAGTCAGAATACAGGAGGGAGATAGAGAACCTAGTGGCATGGTGTAACAACAACAATCTCTCCCTCAACGTCAGCAAAACCAATGAGCTGGTCATTGACTTCAGGAAGCGGAGTACCGTACACACCCCTGTCAGCATCAATGGTGCCGAGGTGGAGATGGTTGACAGCTTCAAATTCCTAGGTGTGCACATCACCAACAATCTGTCCTGATCCACCCACATCAATGCTACAACCAAGAATGCACAACAGTGCCTCTACTTCCTCAGGAAGCTAAGGAAATTCGGCATGTTCACACTGACTCTTACCAATTTTTACAGATGCACCATAGAAAGCACCCTATCTGGTTGCATCACAGTCTGGTATGGCAACTGCTCGGCCCAAGACCGTAATAAACTTCAGAGAGTCGTCAACACAGCCCAGTCCATCACGCGAACTTGCCTCCCATCCATTGTCTGTCTACTCCTCCCGCTGCCTTGGGAAAGTGAGCAGCATAATCAAAGACCCCTCCCACCCGGGTTATTCCCTCTTCCAAATTGGGCAGGAGATCCCAAAGTTTGAGAGCTAACAGATTCAAAAACAGCTTCTTCCCCACTGTTACCAGACTCCTCAATGACCCTCTTATGGACTGAATTGATCTCCTCGCACATCTTCCCTACTGAGTAATACTACACTCCATATGTTTCACTCGATGCCTATGTATATGTATTTACATTGTGTATTTATGTATGTCCTATGTTTTTTCATGCACGGAACAATCAGTCTGGATTGTCCGCAGAACAATACTTTTCATTGTATCTTGGGACAAAAAACAATAAATCAAATTCAATTAAATTCAAAACAGCGGTCATGAATATAACTGGAAAAATATAGGCTCAAAGCTATCATGAACATTGTCAAATCAGAATGTCATATCTAGCTGCATATAAAGTTCTTATCCCTAGTAATGAATAAAAAGGGAAATTGCTGAAAAATATTCAGCAGATCTGCCTGCATCCGGTGGAAAGAAAAACAGAGATACCGTTTTTATCCCTGTCTGGTCATCACATAAACCTCTTTGTGAAAGTAATCTGTAGTTTTTCAGTAACAGACTTTTCCACCTGTTACGTTGAAAAAAATGTTTTGGGTGGGAATATATTGGGTGCTATTCTTCCCCTCCCACCCCCCCAATGCCAGGTGGGAGAAGCGCTGCGCGAATTGTGCCACGCCGCCCCGACCCCCGCACGCGATTCTTCACCCCCCGGAAACCAGCAGCGCGCGGTTCGCACCGGGCCGCTTGGAGAACCGGCGGGCGGCGATTCTCCGGCCGGGATGGGCCGAGCGGCCGCTATGACATGACAGGTTCCCGCCATTGCCGTCCACCGCTGGTCGCTGCCGGCGGAAACTCTGCGGGAACGCTGGGGGGGGGGGGGGCTGTGGGGGAGGGAGGGGGGCTCGTTCACCGGGGTGGCCTCCAATGGGGTCTGGCCCGCGATCGGCGGGCCGGCACCCCCGCCCCCCCCCAGGCCCACCTCCTTCTGCGCGCGTCCCCAGAACACCGGCGCCATGTTGGTGAGGGGCCGGCGTGTGCAAGACGTTCAGCATGCGCAGGATTGGGCTGCCCCAACTGCGCATGGCACCGCGTAAGGATGCTGAAGCGGCTTGAACCACTCCAGCGCCGTGCTGGCCCTAGGTCGTGCCCGGGCCCTGTTCGCGCCGTCGTGAAAAGCAACGGCGTTCATGACAGCGCAAACACTTGGCCTCCATATCGGAGAATCGCCCCCCCATATCTTTTTTTTAAAAAAAAAGTCCGATGGCCAAAAGTGACGAAAAATTGTTGGCAATATCCCTTTTGATACCATGATCCACAGTGACTTATTATTAATGTGCACATTGTTATTCTCTCACCCATAATTAGCCACGTGGGGTCGTGGCAGATCATATGAAATAGAAGCAGAAATAGGCCATTTGGTCCATTGTGCTTGCTCTGCCATTCAATAAGATCATGGCTGATCTCACTGTGGCTTAACTCCACTTTCTTGCCTGTTCTCCCACAGCTCTCAGCTCCCTTGTTGATCAAAGTTTGAATGCATTCAATTATTAATTGAATTTAAATTCCATCAGCCAGTGTGGCATTCAAAGACTAAGCATCCACATCTCTCAGTTGAAGAAAATTCCAAAGAGTAATAACCCTCAAGAAAAAAATTCTTAAATGGGAGACTCCTTATTTGAACTGTGTCCCCTGGTTCTAGATTCCTACAGGAAGGGAAACAACTTCCCTTTCAAGACCTTTTAGAAAGTTGTGTGTTTCAATAGGATCATCGCTCATTCTTCTAAACTCCTGTGAGTATAAGCCTGATTTGCTCAACCTTTTCTCATAAGGCAGCCCCTTCAACCCAGGAATCAGCATAGGGAATCTTCTCTGAAATGCTTCCTCAGCAAGTATATTCTTCCTTAAATAAGGAGACAAAAGCTGTACACAGATTCAGGTGCAGTCTCACCAATGTCCTGTACAACAGTAGCAAGACTTCCCTACTTTTATACTTGATTCCTCTTGCAATAAAGGCCAATGTTCCATTTGTCTTCCTTATTACTTGCAGCGAATCATGTACAAGGAAACCCTCTCTACTGCAGCAGTCTCTTTCCATTTAATCAATATTCTGCTGTTCTCTTCTTCCTGTCAAAGTGGACAATGTCAAATTTTCTCACATTACATTCCTTGTCATTTTCTGCCCACTCATTTAACCTATCCACATTCCTTTTCAGATTCTTTGTATCCTCCTCACAGCTTAGTTTCCTATCTATCTTTTTATCAGCAGCAAATATGACTACAATCCAGTCTGTACATTCATCAAACTAATTAATACAGATCTTAAACAGTTGCGTCCCCAAAACTGATCCCTGTGGCACTCTACTAGTTACAATTTGCCAACCTCTAAATAACCCATTATCCCAACTCGATGTTTCCCATTAGTTGACCAATCATCTATCCTTGCTTTATATCACCCCAACAAAACACTTTTCTCTCTCTGTTCACTGCAATGTTGCATGTCATTGTCATTCCTCCCTCCGTCCAATGTTCTTGTTGACAACTTGATCCTCAATAAGTCAAATGTGCATAACTGCAAACTTAGGTGATAGTAGCCAACAGCTAAAAGGACATCAGTATCCTGAGGCCAAAAGAAATCCTTCACACTGTCTATCATTTGTTTGTAATTCTCCTAAGTTTTCTAGCATCAAGTCAAAAGTGCGAAAGAACCTGTTATAGCGACTTTACTAGTTTCTGCATTCTAGCAGAAAAAAATGTAAATGAGCACATTCTGTTTTTAAAATTATTTGAAATGTCTTTAAAAATAAACCAAATTAAATTTTAAAATACACTTCTCTGATCTGAAACTTGATTGCTTGCATTTTCTCTCCACAATTTTAAGAGGTTTTAACCTGCTCAAGAGAAATTAACACCCGTTCTAGAATAGCAGAGAGGAATTTCTGGAAAAGTAAACATTTATACTTATTATTCACCTGTGTCATTTTAAAGTCCAAGTATAAATATTAATAATCACTGAAAACAATTTCTCTAAATACTTTTTTTCTAGAAATGCCAAAGAATATAGTGTTTTCAGTCAGAAGATTAAAAAATAGCCAGCTTCAAGAGTAGATAAAGTCAACATTTGTTCAGACTCTTGTAGTAAAGTATAAGTAATTAAACAGCAAATGATAAAATTATGAGGAAGATGGAGTGGAAACCTGCTTTTCATTTGAATAAAGCCATATATTCAGAGAGCAGAATACATTTTTTATTATATCATCATCCTGGAGCTAGTGAAGTAAAAAATACCAAAATTAAAATGAATTTGGTATTATGAAGAATACATCTTAATGTTTGATTGATTCATAAACTTGTGTGGAAATTTACATCTTCTGGGTCATTCAAATAGAATGCTTTTATAATTTACAGCTGTTTGGTGCTCACTTTATGTGAAAACAAAGTGCATTATGTGGGTGGCAATACTGCCAACATATCTGCTTGATTGTTGAATTTCTGATGCTGCTTTGGACACAGTGGGTGTGCAGCGTGCATATTCCCATAATTGCATCTCTATTGCAATACCACGCAATGTGGGTAAGTCCACATTGACTTACCCTGCTGGGCCAGCGTACAGGAAAAGCACCATTGCAACACCTATTGATGCATAAAAATAGTTTCATACAATTCAGATAAGAAGAACCTTTAACAACCTGTTAAAAGAGATTCTACAAACATATTCTCAAAAAGGTACACTGGCCATCGGTCAAAACGTTACAAATAATCAAATTGTTTGTGCGTTTAGTAACAAAAAAACTGTGTCTGTGTCTGATTTAGTGCCCCTTGCTGGAAAATGTTCTGCTGGACATTGAATGAGGATGGTTTGTTTGACATCAGGGGCGACATTCTCCGACCCCCCGCCGGGTCGGAGAATCGCCGGGGGCTGGCGTGAATCCCGCCCCTGCTGGTTGCCGAAGTCTCCGGCACCGGATATTCGGCAGGGGCAGGAATCGCGCCGCGCCGGTTGGCGGGCCCCCCCGCTCGATTCTCCGGCCCGGATGGGCCGAAGTCCCGCCGGCGTAAATTAAATCACCTACCTTACTGGTGGGACAAGGCGGCGCGGGCGGGGGGTGCCCCCACGGTGGCCTGGCCCGCGATCGGGGCCCACCGATCCGCGGGCGGGCCTGTGCCGTGGGGGCACTCATTTCCCTTCCGCCTCCGCCACGGTCTCCACCATGGCGGAGGTGGAAGAGACTCCCTCCATTGCGCATGCGTGGGAAACTGTCAGCGGCCGCTGACGCTCCCGCGCATGCGCCGCCCGGAGATGTCATTTCTGCGCCAGCTGGCGGGGCACCAAAGGCCGTTTCCGCCAGCTGGCGCGGCGGAAATTCCTCCGGAGTCGGCCTAGCCCCTCAATGTTGGGGCTCGGCCCCCAAAGATGCGGAGCATTCCGCACCTTTGGGCGGCGCGATGCCTGTCTGATTGCCGCCGTTTTGGGCGCCAGTCGGCAGACATCGCGCCGTTTCCGGAGAATTTCGCCCCAGATCTTGGATAAGCCACAATTTCCTCTCGCACTGCTTCAGTAATACCAAAGGTATTGTTACTGGCTGCTGCCACGAAAATTGCTTGCTCCCTTGTCAATAATTATATTCCCTTCCCCAGGAATTATGAGACAGAATCAGAGCACTTATGATATTCATCCTTCAACCCTGAATGGAGCTTTAAACCTCCACAACATTTCCTGCTTCTACAACTTCTTGGCAATGTCACTGGACCAGTAATCCAGAGGTCCATGCTGGGGACATGGGTTCAACTCCCATCACAGTGGCTGAAGGAATTTAAATTCAATTAATTCTTGGTAAAGGCTTAAAAAATTTTTTTAAGGGATGTGGGCGTCACTGGCTAGGCCAGTAATTGTTGCCGATCCCTAATTGCCCTGTGAAGGTGGTGGTGAGCTGCCTTCTTGAACCGCTGCAGTTCATGTGGCTTTCTAGAGCATTTCAAAGAACCTAGGTGCACCCACTGTGCTATTAGGGAGGGAGTTCCAGGATTTTGACCCAGCCACAACGAAGGATCGGCAATATATTTCAAGTCAGGATGTGAGTGACTTGGAGGGGAACTTCCAAGTGTTGGTGTCCCCATGTATCTGCTGCCCTTGTCCTTCTAGATGGTGGCAGCCATGGGTTTGGAAGATGCTGCCCAAGGAGCTTTGGTGAGTTCCTGCAGTGCATCTTGTAGATACACCCTGTTGCCCTTGTGCGTCGATGGTGGGGGAGTGAATGTGTGTGGAAGGGGTGCCAATCAAGCGGGCTTCTTTGCCTGGATGGTTCGAACTTCTTGAATGCTACACTCATCCAGGCAAGTGGAGAGTATTCCATCACACTCCTGACTTGTGTCTTGTAGAGTCAGGAGGTGAGTTGTTCACTCAGGATTCCTAGCCTCTGACCTGCTGTTGTAGCCACAGCATTTATATGGCTAGTCATGACCATGAAACTAAGTTTTGTAAAGACCATGAAACTAAGTGTTGTAAAAACCTATCAGATTGGGCAGCACGATGGTGCAGTGGTTAGCACTGCTGCCTCATGGCGCCAAAGACCTGGGATCGATCCCGGGACACTGTCCGTGTGGAGTTTGCACGTTCTCACCATGTCTGTGTGGGTCTCACCCCCACAACCAAAGATGTGCAGGGTAGGTGAGATTGGCCATGCTAAATTGCCCCTTAATTGGAAAAAAAAATTAAATTGGGCATTTAAATTTATTTTTAAAAACCATCAGGTTCACAAACTCTATTAGGGAAGGAAATCTGCGTTCCTGATCTGGTCTTTCCTTTGAAATGACCTAGAAAGCCATTCAGTTTCAGGGAAATTTGGGATGGACAACAAAAACTGGCCAGTGCCTCCCACAGCCCAAAGAATAATAAAAAATAAGCCCAGCAGTCAGTTTAATTTTGGTGATATTGAAGTGTCTAGAAACAATAATTTGGGACAAATTAATAGTTACTTAGACTAATACAGGCCAATTAATGAAAGCCAACAAATGTGTGTCAATCATGTTTAATTAACTTGGAGATTTTTTTGATGAGACAACAGAGAGTGGTGAAGTTGATTTGGTGAACATGGACTTCCAAAAGGCATGTGACAAAGTGTTGCATAACAGACTTGTGAGCAAAGTTATAGTTTATGGAATAAAAGAGACAACAGCAATATGGATACAAAATTGGCTGACTGACAGGAAACTGCAGTGGTTAATGGGCGGCACGGTAGCACAGTGGTTAGCACTGCTGCTTAACATCGCCAGGGTCCCAGGTTCGATTCCCGGCTTGGGTCACTTTCTGAGCGGAGTCTGCACGTTCTCCCCGTGTCTGCGTGGGTTTCCTCCGGGTGCTCTGGTTTCCTCCCACAAGTCCCGAAAGACATGTTGTTAGGTAATTTGGACATTCTGGATTCTCCCTCTGTGTCACCGAACAGACGCCTTAATGTGGTGACTAGGGGCTTTTCATAGTAACTTCATTGCAGTGTTAAAGTAAGCCTACTTGTGACAATAAAGATTATTATTATTATTATTATTATTAATGGCTGTTTTGGATTTAAGGTAAGGAAATGTGCAATGAGACAGGATGAAATAATGATCTCATATTGTGAAGGCACCTCTAGGTAGCAGTGATCATAAGATGACTGAATTTCGCATTCAGTTGATCTAAAATGGATCTAAACTGCTTTATACTTGAGGGTAAATATGAGGGCATGAGGACAGAGCTACCTGAAATTAGGCTAAGGGATAGCTCTGTAGAGATGCTATGACCAACATTTAAGGAGGTATTTCAGAATATTCAGAAAAATACCTTCCCATGAGAAAGAAAGCTCTAAGGGAAGGACACACCATCCATGGCTAACTAAGGAAGTTAAAAATAGTATCAAGTTGAAAGAAAAATTCAGCAAAGATAAAGGGTAGGTGAGAAGATTGCACAGAAGATAAAGAACAGCAAAGAATAACTAAAGGAGGTGGGAGGAATTGGAGTATGAGAGGAAGCTAGCTAGAAATATAAAAAACAGAAAAAATGAAATGAAAATGAAAAGAAAATCACTTATTGTCACAAATAGGCTTCAATGAAGTTACTGTGAAAAGCCCCTAGTTGCCACATTCCAGCGCCTGTTCGGGGAGGCTGGTAGGGAATTGAACCGTGCTGCTGGCCTGCTTGGTCTGCTTTAAAAGCCAGCGATTTAGCCCAGTGTGCTAAACCAGCCCCAATATTAAGATATTAATTGTTCTACAGGTATTCAAAAAGGAAAAGGAGTAAGTGGGGTTTTGTCCTCAAGAGAGAGTGACTGGGGAATTAATAATGGAAAATAAGGAAATGTTGGATGAATGAATAGACATTTTGCACCTGTGGAGGGTACAAATAATATCTCAGAAATAATTATGAATCAGCAGGTGAAAAGGAGGGAGGAACATAAAACAATTCCAATCACCAGGGAAAGAGTACTGATAAAATTATTAGAACTAAAAGCTGACAAGTCCTCAAGTCTTGTTGGGCTTAATCATTTTTTACGAAATGAACTCCATCCCATTTCGCAAAAGTGGGATTTACCTGTCTTCAAAATCATGAGCTGCCTGGACAGAGTGGATAGGAAACGGTTTAAAAAAAAAAATTAATTAAAAGTTCCCAATTATTTTTCCCCCCCCAATTAAGGGGCAATTTAGCATGGCCAATGGCCAATTTAGTCTGGCCAATCCACCTACCCTGCACATCTTTGGGTTGTGGGGGTGAGACCCACACAGCCACAGGGAGAATGTGCAAACTCCACACGGACAGTGACCCAACGCCGGGTTCGAACCCAGGTCCTCGATGCAGTGAGGCAGCAGTACTAATCACTGCGCCACCGTGCCGTCCAGAGAACTGGTACATTGGTGGAAGGGTCACGAACAATAGGACATAGATTTTGTCAAATAAAGCAATGGAGCCCTGACGAGAAGTTTCCATACAGTGAGTGGTTAGGATCTGTAATGCACTGCCTGAGTGTATTGGAGGCAGCTTCATTTGAGGCAGTCAAAAAGAATTTGAATGATCTGAAAAGGAAGAATATGCAGAGCTTTGGGCAGAAGGTGTGAGAGTGGCACTAGCTAAAATGCTCCTTTGGGGAGCCAGAGCAGACACAATGGGTCAAATGGCCTCCTTCTGTGCTGTACAAATTCTGAGATTCTGTGACATTGAAATTGAGAAAACTGAAAATGTAATGTGTTCTCAAGCAATCAGTTGGAAAACATTCGCTGTAATGAATCCAACAACACCAATAAGGTTATACAATGTCATTTCAAAACATAGAAAAACCTTTGTGCTAGACACCCACAAGGAAAACAGATGCGAAGCCAAAGATTTGAAGGGTTTGCCAAAACAGTGTTCAACACCCACTCGCATCTACTTCTCTTTTCCCCATTCTAATGAAAATACCAATTTTACTCAGATGCGATTGACTGAAATATAAAACTGCATGCCTGTAATATGAAGTGAAACTGCTAGAAGGAATGCTGAGAGGAAGTGGAGCTAGAAGAAATATTTCTTTATGTATTTTGGAATGGTATTCTGACAGGAGGTTCCACCCAAAGTACCACACCTCCTGCCCGGATCCTGCATAGCCAGGTGTGCCTGCTAGAGATAATGGGTCTATAGTTAAGATCTGAAAGTGAATGTAAAGACCAGAGGGCTGCAGAGTGTCTGGTAGAAAATTAAGGTGCTGCAACTCAAGATTTTGTTTCATTTCACTGGAAGAGTGGAGAAGGCCAAAGATAGAAAGGTCAGAGTGGGATGGAGAATTGAAGTGCTGAGTGACAACATTCTTGTTGTCAACCTGCTTTTTTCCTCCACCTAGATCCTGGAGCCTTGTTTCTTTTGCCAGTTTTTGAATCTTTATTTTCAGCTGTAATTCCCTTTCCCTTTTAAGTAACTTGTTACTTACTTTCCATGTATTTTAGTTATTTCATTCTCATTGCAATGCATATCGTCTTGTGTTAATTTTGGTTTTGCCATTTAACATTTCCTGCTTTTATTCAAGCACTTGACAGATTCTTCTTCTTATTTTCCTGTACATAGTTCTTTTTCTCCTCTACCCCCTTTCCATTTTCCTTTCTAAATGCTGTTCATCTGTAATATCTTCCTATTCTGATTAAATTTGAAATCAAATGTTGTCTTGTTTGTTACCCCACAGATGTTCCTGGAAAGCAGGAGTGTTTACAGCAGTTCTGCTTTTTTCTACTCAACAGGAGAGACAAGGGGCGGGATTCTCCCCTACCTGGCGGGGCGGGGGTTCCCGGAGGGATGGAGTGGCGTGAACCACTCCGGCGTCGGGCCGCCCCAAAGGTGTGGATTTCTCTGCACCTTTAGGGGCCAAGCCCACACCTTTAGGGGCTAGGCCCGCGCCGGAGTGGTTGCCGTCCTGCCGGCTGGCATGGAAGGCCTTTGGCGCCACACCAGCTGGGGCCGAAGGGACTCCGCCAGCTGGCGGAAGTCCACACATGCGCGGGAGCGTCAGCGGCTGCTGATGTCACCCCCGCGCATGTGCAGGGGGGTCACCTCCGCATCGGCCATCGCGTAGGCTATGGCCGACGCGGAGGGGAAAGAGTGCCCCCACGGCACAGGCCCGCCCGCGATTGGTGGGCCCCGATCGCGGGCCAGGCCACCGTGAGGGCACCCCCCGGGGCCAGAACGCCCCACGCCCCTCCCCCCCAGGACCCCGGAGCCCGCTCGCGCCGCCTGGTCCCGCCGGTAAGGGAGGTGGTTTAATTCACGCCGGCGGGATCGGCATTACAGCAGCGGGACTTGGGCCCATTGTGGACCGGAGAATCGCCGGGGGGGCGAGAATCTCCGACCCGGCCGGGGGGGGGGGTCAAGAATCCCGCCGAAGGTGTGAACTTGAGAGAGGGCTTTGAATTGTTCAGCTTTCTCCTCTGTGCAAAATATAATGGTACCATCGAAGAAGTAAAGATTTTGTTGCTGCATTTCAGTGGTCTGAGGCAAACAGAATGGTGTCAGCCATGGCTCTGTCATAACACAGTTATCTCTGAGCAAGAAAGTTTTTGGCTCAATTCTTACAGCAGAGATGTAAGCACATAATCTTGTTGACTTTTATTGAATAAGATGCTAAATTGAGGTCCCCCACCTACCTGCACATGTGGGCATAAAAGAAGATCTCATTCGAGGAACAGCATAGGAATTTCTGCCCATCAAGCATGGAAACAACCTTAATAAGTCACAAATAATGTACTCTGCCACTGCGATGCACCTTTACTCCTTTGCCTCTCTGTAGTATTGGTCAACCAAAATAACCCTTTCGAGCATCACTCCTCTGCTGTTCAGCACAGTGAACCTTAGCTCACTAGCTTCTACTCAGAACAAGAAACTCTACAGCAATACCTTCTCTTCATCTCCTGCCAAATCCATTCTTAGGATCCTATCCTTGGGCCTTTCCACATCCTCATTTAAATGCTTGTCAAAATCATCTTCTACTTGTTCACTGGCAACATCCAACTCTACCTCTCCATCAAATTGCTCCAGCCTTCCACAGCCTCTGCTGTGAGACTGCTTGTCTAACACTGATCCTTAACGAGGTGCAACGTCTGCCAATCTTTTTGACCTCTGTTATGTCTTTAGCTTGCCACCAATTCCATACCACCCCCTGGCCAATGACTTGGATTGAATCAAATTATTTGAAGCGAGACTATTTGATCCTAAGCTGAGCTTCTGACCTCATATCGCAGCTACGAAGACAGCCTCTTTCCACCGTTGTAACGTTTCTCACATCTGGCACTACCTCAGCTCATTTGCTGTTGCAACTCTCATCCTTTGTCACCTCCCAACCTGACTATTCCAATACGAAAGGCAAAGTACTGCCAATACTAGAAATATGAAATAAAAATGGAGAATGCTGGAAATATTCCAGCAAGTTTGGCAGTATCTGTAGAGAGTGAAAGAGAGTCAACTTCATCTATATAGTTCCATACATGGTCTACACTTTGTAAACATCAGTTCACTCAAAACTATTGCTAAAGTTTACCGATTCTGTACCAAGTTCCACTCATTCTTGTCCTTATCGCTCCTGCTCTCCTCAAATGCATTTAATTAAACATTCTTAAGCTTGTACTGAAATCCTGACATGGCCAGGTTCCTCCTGTTCTCTGTGACCTTTACCAGCCCTACAAACCATCACCGGCTTTCCCTTTCTCTGAACCTGGTCTCTTGTGCACCATATCCTTAACTTCGCCACTAGCAGGCCTCAACCATCTTGTTCTCATTAGGAATTCTCTCCTAAGCCTCTTCAGCTTTCTTCAAAATCAACTTCTTTCACCTATCCTAATTTGTAAAAGATCTTGGGTTAAAATTTGAATTTTACATATATTATCTGACAGTGAGGCATATAATCCCAGCAGCCAAGATAATTAAAAATTAAAAACTGAAAGCATATTTTTGCACTAATTATTGTGAAGTACTCATCAGATCTTTGCCTCTGGGATATCATCATTGATTCATCCAATATAACTTACAAGTCATGATTGGAGAAGAAGAAATCTCCTGTAACTTTGCATTTAATCATATTTTGAGATTTTATTTCAGGTCGATGATCTTTTATAAGAGCAGTTCTGAAACATCAACTCGGTTTCTCACTTCAGATGCTGCCTGACCTGTTGAGTATTTCCAACAATTTTGGCATACACATTATGTTTTAATTAAATAATTGCTGCTCAGTACAATGATTCAAACCAAGTTGTTCCATTTCAAATTGATAGCAAGTTCTGTCACAACACAATTCAAATTGTAGTGCCACAAAGTTTAGATTCATTGGGTGTTACAAAAAAATGTGGTACCCTGGGCGGGATTCTCCACTCCCACGCCGGATGGGAGAATCGCCTGGGTCGCCGAATTTTCCCACGATGCCGGTCCGACGCCCTCCCGTGATTCTCTCAAGCGGCGAGAACGGCCCCGCCGAGTTCCCCGCGGCGCAGGCCAGAGAATCGCCCGAGGCACCCAAAATGGCGATTCTCCGGCACCCCTGCTAGTCTCAGGCCCGGATGGGCCGAGCGGCCAGGATAAAACAGCGGGTTCCCCCCGGCGTCGTCCACACCTGGTCACTGCCGGCGGGAACAGCGTGGGAACGCTGGGGCGGCGGCCTGCGGGGGGGGGGGATCCTGCACCGGGGGGGGGGCTCAAAAAGGGGTCTGGCCCGCGATCGGTACCCACCGATCGACGGACCGTCCTCGCTGAAGGAGGATCTCCTTTCTTCCGCAGCCCCGCAAGATCCGTCTGACATCTTCTTGCGGGGCGGACTTGGAGAGGACGACAACCACGCATGCGCGGGTGACGCCAGTTAGGCGGCGCCGCCTTTACGTGGCGACAAGGCCTGGCGCGTGTAAATGACGCGGCCCCGCTCCTAGCCCATTATCGGGCCCTGAATCGGTTGGGATAGGGGCCGTTTCGCCCCGTCGTGAACTTCGACGGCGTGGACACTTCGGCGCGGGAGTGGAGAATCCCGCCCCCTATATTTGTGTTCATGTAACTATTACTTAAAAAAAAAAAAATTGAGAGTACCCAATTCATTTTACCAATTAAGGGACAATTTGGCGTGGCCAATCCACCTACCGTGCACATCATTGGGTTGTGGGGGCGAAATCCACACAAACACGGGGAGAATGTGCAAACTCTACACGGACATTAACTCAGAGCCGTGATCGAACCTGGGGTCCTCAGTGCCGTGAAGCAGCAGTGCTAACCACTGTGCAACCGAGCTGCCCTTCATGTAACTATTACAGTTGTGACACATTCTAAACAGCTTTTTAAAAAAAACTTGCCAATCAAAATACAATCAGTATACAAATTTGTTGAGTTTCTTTGGATGTGATATTAATTCTCTCATGGGTGCTGGAATTTTTTTCCTTACCAATCTAAGTCTGAGACATATTGTCAAACTAAGTAGAGGAAATTCTGCAGTGGGCATTCCTGAGATGCAAGAAGTAAACATTCTATTTTTAATACATTTCCACCATGTTAAAAATATGTTCAAAGTGAAAAAATGTTTGGCTAGATATTATTTTTGAGGCTTAACCCACCTCATACTCCTGTGAGAACTTCAAATTATCATTGGCCTTCAATCTTTCAATGTTGTCTGCAAGATCAGTGATGGGGATTGGTGGATGCTCCCTCATGCCTAACCAAATAAGAGTCATAAAGTCAGTGAAACATAATTACAGAACATGCCAACTTTAAAAAAAATACAATGAGTAAGTGTTAAAAGCACATATGCATTATGTATGTAGAAAGGTTATGTGTGACATCACCAAAAACACTGGAATTACAATATAACATGCGCAAAAATTTGTGGATTTTTTTTTATAACTGCATGGTTGAAACTGTTCTCTACCGAACATGCTCAGATGCAACAGTCATTGATCACACAGCACACAGTTTCTAAGCGGTCCATATGCGGTTACATACAGAAAAGTGATGGTAAAGGCAGATTTGAATGAGAAAGACAGTAAATGCTGTTAAAAATGCAGCAGTCCCTTTTTCTCATCTACACAGACTGAGTTGATAATCAAATCCATTGTGCATGTTTGTTTTAAGAGGATCAATCTTGCAAGAACAACCTAATGTAACTTTCTCCTTTTTCAAAAGTATTAATCACTTAAGTCCCTGAACAGGTGGGGGAGTGGAGAAAAAGATATATAATTTTTTTCTGTTTCACACTTGTACATTTTCCAGCACTATTGCAATTAATAGACACACTAGAATTAAAACTATCACTAGATAATTCACATTCTTTATTAAAAGCAATTAAAAAATTTGGTTTAAAATGGAAAATAGTACTTTCAACCGCAACAAAATTGATCTTTGTTGGTCCTTGGGAAGAAGGCAAAAAGATACAGCAGGTCAGAACAACACTATTTTGTGTGGCCCAAACTTTGCAGGGCGGAGATTTGACAATGAACTGTCCGCATTCAGGAATTAGTGCACGGGCAGATTAACGCGAACATCCTGAAGATATGTTACTCTCTGCTCCACCACAGGACGTGCTGTGACCTCTATCCTCCTCCCCCCGTCCAACCCCAAGTGGCAGCACATCAGTTAATGTGGCGAGAACTTTCACTTTTCCACTCTCATATTGCTGTTAGAAAACCCATATACAGTTACATGGTGGCACAGTAGGTAGCACTGCTGCCTCACAGCAGCCGGGACCCGGGTTAGATTCCGATCTTGATTGACTCGTCTCTGTGGAGTTTACAAGTTCTCTCAGGTTTTTGCGTGGGTTTCCTCCAGGTGCTCTGGTTTCCTCCCACAGGCCATGCTAAATTGCCCCTTAGTGACCAAAGATGTGCAGGTTAGGTGGGGTTATGGGGATAGGGCAGGGGTAGGGTTCCTTTTGGAGGTTCGGTGCAGACTCGATGGGCTGAATGGCCTCCTTCTGAACTGCCGGGATTCTATGTTCAATCAGGTGTCACTGGGTTTAAAAGGCAATCTGCGTAATAACATTTGCTGAACAGATCTGGCCCCAAAAAAAACCTTTATATTTGTGAAGGGTTATTAAATGTCTTCATCGTGATTAATTATTTATTCTAAAACTAATATTTAAAATAATTTCTTCAATGTTTTTTCATGATATTTCAGCTTCCACTTTCATCCCATGTGTATGCCCTAATCTTTATTTTGTTGTATGTATAACTTTCAAACGGTCATTTGATTTTGTGTTTTACATTTCTTGGTTGGCTGTTTGGCCCACTTGATGGCATCACGCTTGGAATCCCCATTAAAGAACATGAAAATCAATTATGAAATGAAATGAATAAAATGAAATTGCTTATTGTCACAAGTAGGCTTCAAATGAAGTTACTGTGAAAAGCCCCTAGTCGCCACATTCCGGCGCCTGTTCGGGGAGGCTGGTACGGGAATTGAACCGTTCTGCTCGCCTGCCTTTGTCTTCTTTCAAAGCCAGCGATTTAGCCCTGTGCTAAACCAGCCCCTACATGGCTAGGGTCAATATAATCCCTACAGAGATCAATAGATCTCTTAGTGACGCTTTCTATGAGGTCAGAAGTGACTCTTACTTAGTCACTGGGTGCAAAATCCAGGCCTGTAAGTTTTTAAAGCATCTAGAAGAGCGGCAATTTAGTTCTTTCATTTTGTTTGTTTATTACACCTCTGTCATTGTCACAGATATTTGCAGCATGGAAACAGGCCCTTTGGCCCAGCTTGTCCATGCCGCCCAGTTTCTATCACTAAGCTAGTCCCACTTGCCCACATTTGGCCCATATCCATCTATATCCAACCTGCCCATGGAACTGTCTAACTATTTTTCAAAGGAAAAATTGTACCTGCCTCTCCACTGCCTCTGGCAGCTTGTTCCAGATGCTCACCACCCTCTGTGTGAAAAAACTTCCCCTCTGGTCTCTTTTGTATCTCTCCCCTCTCACCTTAAATCTATGCCTCTAGTTCCAGACTAGTCAACCTTTGGGAAAATAATTTGACTATCTACCTTAGCTATAAGAACATAAGAACTAGGAGCAGGAGTAGGCCATCTGGCCCCACGAGCCTGCTCCACCATTCAATGAGATCATGGCTGATCTTTTGTGGACTCAGCTCCACTTTCCGGCCCGAACACCATAACCCTTAATCCCTTTATTCTTCAAAAAACTATCTATCTTTATCTTAAAAACATTTAATGAAGGAGCCTCTACTGCTTCACTGGGCAAGGAATTCCATAGATTCACAACCCTTTGGGTGAAGAAGTTTCTCCTAAACTCAGTCCTAAATCTACTTCCCCTTATTTTGAGGCTATGCCCCCTAGTTCTGCTTACTCCCACCAGTGGAAACAACCTGCCCACATTTATCCTGTCTATTCCCTTCATAATTTTATATGTTTCTATAAGATCCCCCCTCATCCTTCTAAATTCCAACGAGTACAGTCCCAGTCTACTCAACCACTCCTCGTAATCCAACCCCTTCAGCTCTGGGATTAACCTAGTGAATCTCCTCTGCACACCCTCCAGTGCCAGTACGTCCTTTCTCAAGTAAGGAGACCAAAACCGAACACACTACTCCAGGTGTGGCCTCACTAACACCGTATACAATTGCAGCAGAACCTCCCTAGTCTTAAACTCCATCCCTCTAACAATGAAGGACAAAATTCCATTTGCCTTCTTATTCACCTGTTAACCAACTTTTTGTGACTCATGCACTAGCACACCCAGGTCTCTCTGCACAGCAGCATGTTTTAATATTTTATCATTTAAATAATAATCCCTTTTGCTGTTATTCCTACCAAAATGGATAACCTCACATTTGTCAACATTGTATTCCATCTGCCAGACCCTAGCCCATTCACTTAGCCTATCCAAATCCCTCTGCAGACTTCCAGTATCCTCTGCACTTTTTGCTTTACCACTTATCTTAGTGTCGTCTGCAAACTTGGACACATTGCCCTTGGTCCCCAACACCAAATCATCTATGTAAATTGTGAACAGTTGTGGGCCCAACACTGATCCCTGAGGGACACCACTAGCTACTGATTGCCAACCAGAGAAACACCCATTAATCCCCACTCTTTGCTTTCTATTAATTAACCAATCCTCTATCCATGCTACTACTTTCCCCTTAATGCCATGCATCTTTATCTTATGCAGCAACCTTTTGTGTGGCACCTTGTCAAAGGCTTTCTGGAAATCCAGATATACCACATCCATTGGCTCCCCGTTATCTACCGCACTGTTAATGTCCTCAAAAAATTCCACTAAATTAGTTAGGCATGACCTGCCCTTTATGAACCCATGCTGCGTCTGCCCAATGGGACAATTTCCTCCAGATGCCTCGCTATTTCTTCCTTGATGATAGATTCCAGCATCTTCCCTACTACCGAAGTTAAGCTCACTGGCCTATAATTACCCGCTTTCTGCCTACCTCCTTTTTTTAAACAGTGGTGTCATGTTTGCTAATTTCCAATCCGCCGGGACCACCCCAGTCTCGTGAATTTTGGTAAATTATCACTAGTGCATTTGCAATTTCCCTAGCCATCTCTTTTAGCACTCTGGGATGCATTCCATCAGGGCCAGGAGACTTGTCTACCTTTAGCCCCATTAGCTTGCCCATCACTACCTCCTTGGTGATAACAATCCTCTCAAGGTCCTCACCTGTCATAGCCTCATTTCCATCAGTCACTGGCATGTTATTTGTGTCTTCCACTGTGAAGACCGACCCAAAAAACCTGTTCAGTTCCTCAGCCATTTCATCATCTCCCATTATTAAATCTCCTCATTATTTTACAGACCTCTATATGTTCACCCTAAGACTCCTATGCTCCAGGGAAAAAAGTTCCAGGGCGACATGTGGCGCAGTGGATAGCACTGGGATAGCGGCGCTGAGGACCCGGGTTCGAATAATAATTGGGTACACTAAATTTATTTTAAAAATAGTCCCAGCCTCTCCTTATAACTCAGACGATGAACTCCTGGTAGCATCTTCGTAAATCTCTTTTGCACTCTTTTGGGTTCAACAATATCCTTCCTATAATATGGTGACCAGAACTGAACACAGTATTCCATATATTCCATGTGTGGTCTTACCAATGTCTTGTACAACTTCAACAAGACAGCCCAACTCCTGTATTCAATATTCTGACCAATAAAACCTTGCATGCTGAATACCTTCTTCACCACCCTGTCCACCTGCGTCTCCACCTTCAAAGAGCTATGAACCTGTATTCCTATATCTTTGTGTTCTGTAACTCTCCCCAATTCCCTACCATTAACTGAGTAGATCCTGCCCTGATTTAATCTACCAAAATGAATCACCTCACATTTATCCAAATTAAACTCTATCTGCCATTCATCAACCCACTGGCCCAATTGGTCAAGATCCTGTTGCAATCTTATATAACCTTCTTCACTAACCACTATGCCACCAATCTTGTCGTCATCTGCAAACCTACTTACCATGCCTCCTACATTCTCATCCAAATCATTAATATATATCACAAATAACAGTGGACCCAGCACCAATCCCTGAGGCACACCGCTGGTCACAGGCCTCCAGTTTGAAAAACAACCCTTTGGCTTCGGTCACCAAGCCAATTACAAGCTTATCTGCCAGTCAATATTTGTCTGCACATATGCTTAAATAAAATTTAAAAACTACACATGGGAAGGCTCATTCGTCACCAGGCATTAAGGTGTAAAGTTATTTGTTTGACTAATTTAGTTAATAAGCTATACAATATAAAGATGGATGCTGTCACTAATACAGCCACATCCAAATGCTCGTGCTCGTGGCCAAAATGACCTGCAATAGCCTGGTGATCCAGGATCCAAAGTCCACTTTCTGATGTCACCACAAATCCATGCACTAATTACTTTATTTTATAAGTACTTTTTCCACTTTCCATAAAGAAACATTGTTGTCATTTTCACTGAATGTTGCACATAAATCTGAATCCAGCACTTCTACTTCATTGCTCATTATCTTGGAGTTCTGGTGAGGCTACAGCCTGACTGATATACAAGTTAGACATGAAATGATTACAAAATGAATAGTGAAAGGTTAAAAAATACCTCTCGTTTGATTTTTCATCTCAAAATTGTTGGCAGTTCATAAGAGGGCTCACAAACATGTGTTTTATGAGCACTCCACCAAAATGAAACCGATCAATCTCTAATGGGATTCAGACTAGCTACCTCACAGGAACAGGGTACCTTGGTTGCTGCTAAGATCTAGGGTTATGAAGCTCAGTTCCTATTCAGATACTGAGATTGAATTTTCTGATGCCTAATTAACAAGATCTTCATAAAGGTGAAGTGGAGGTTGAAGTGGTGCAGTAATGTCGTATATCGGGATGTCTACACTGTGATCTGATATGATCCATCAGTTACAATGTCTACAACATCATAGGATAAGCTCATTAAACAGCCTATTAAAAAGGTTTCAAAAGTGTCACGCTTGCACATAACAAAAATACATTGTTAAGAATATAATTTAATATTCTAATATTTTGCCATTATATGGTAGGATGCTATTGTAATTTTGATTCTCAGCATCATAAATTTCTGATTCTGGTGTATTATGATAGATGCTGAACTGAAATTTGATACTGAATTAGCGCATTAGAGGGGTAAATAAGTTACCATGTTCTGTGCTGTATTTTTCTATGTTCTATGATAAATGCAAGAAAAAAAAAATCAAAATGATAAAAATAGGATGACACATGGCGCCGTGGTTAGCACTGGGACTGCGGCGCTGAGGACCTGGGTTCGAATCCCGGCCTTGGGTCACTGTCCGTGCGGCGTTTGCACATTATCCCCATGTCTGCGTGGGTTTCACCTCCACAACCCAAAGATGTGCAGGTTAGGTGGATTGGCCACGCTAAATTGACCCTTAATTGGAAAAAAAAAATTGGGTACTCTAAATTTATAAAGAAAAACAAAAAGAAATTATAGAAATAAATCACAATTGCCATTTGATGGCAGAATATCATCACTGCACCAATATTCTGACACTGACTTCATTATCTCGCATTTATTCGGAAAGTCAACTATCTTAGACCCTTGCTTATATGCAAAATCAAACTCTTTAAACAGCCATTTATTAGGCGATATTCTGATGACAGAAAATGAAGTTAAATTCCAAAACCCGCAGAATAATTAGGTACATCCAACACAGAGAGATGGGATGCTTAAACGGATTAGGATTTAATCAAAATGTTTTACCTGTCCTACACTTACATATTTAAAGCATTGAGCACTACTTTGCAATAATTTGCCCAATATACACCACTATTGCAAACATTCTACGTCGTCTTAACTGCATTTAGTAAGACTAGTGGAGATTGACTCTCCCTCCCAACTTCATTTGTGTTTAGCAGTTTTGACTCCCTTCAGGAACTGGAGAAATATTGGAAGACTAACTAACTGCTTTAAACGTTGCAATTCAGAATGTGCATTGCCATTGATTTATAACTATTTTAAAATAAGAAACACAATATTCTAAAAAGCTCCATTGACAGTTTTGGACAAATTATTCCTTTTGCAATATTTATAAACAATATTGGAACAGGCTTCTTAGAGGCAGTAATAGGCAAACTAAATCCACTTTTATCTTTCCAAAATAAATCTTGTTTTGTCTTAAGAGCAGTTTCTGATTTATGAAGCTAGAATATCTTTTCTGGGCTCTTCAAATGCTGTGGAAAATGGTAAAGGGCGCTTTATAATGGTCAGGGCCATACATTCATTGGACTTACAAAGTAAATTAAAATGCCAATTTCCTAAAACTCAATAGGGGTCATTTCTATTCCCTATGTATTGGTGAAAGACCCTCAAATAGACCTCCAGTGTTGCAGTAAAGACCATTGAGCATTTGAGATTTTGACAGCTTGTGCGCCTACCAAAATGTTTTGCAACAAATTTTGTGATTGGGTGATTTAGAGAATACTATGCATGTTTTGTTTTAAATTTAAATATAGTAATTTTGGAATACACACATATACTATGGAAATTGAGGCTGTGTAGATAACCAAAGGGGATACTGCTCAATTAATCAGATTGGAACTGAGATTAGCTTCTTTGAGCAAAAATGATCTTCATGGCAGAGCAAGAATATGCAGAAAAAAAAATGCAGAAAATACACAGGACAATTAAACTAACTTGAGTTGTTTGGGCAACTGGGGACACTTGGACCTGTGAAGAAAATGGGGCAGAAACATTTTTTTTTTTTTTTAAAAAGGGGGAAGAAAACAAATTAGCTTTTACCAGAGGACAAGAGACCAATCTCAGAGTTAAATAAGTGAAGGAACAGTTGCATACTCAGAGGGTTCAAATATGAGCAGTTATTGGAGTTGGAATACTTTTGTCACATGGATAGTGGCAGCTGAAACATCAAGCATTATTATCTCTTCAGTTTTTTTAACTGACATAGACCTCCTAAAATCCTATCTCTTTCAAGTAACGGGAAAGAAAATATATTTAGTATTTTTCCATTGTTACTTGCCCATGAAATACTGAAAGTATACCCTGCAGTTAATGTTTTATAGTGCTTGGTAGCAGTCAGATTTGACTCTCTATTTGAACCCCTGAGTATACTGTTTAGAGAGCATCAATACAAAAAGAAAAACAAACCAAGAAATAAACTTAACATTACAGATGCTGCTTTGCATTCTACTTTGGTATTTCCATTTCATGCAGTTATGCAAAATAAATCCTGCTTTAGTAAGAAAAATTCCATCTAATGCACAATTTTCACATTAGTACTGTAAGTGATTATTTTGAGTCTCATTCGTTAATGTTCCCTCCATAAACCTATCCAAGCATGCTCTTCTTTCTGGAGGGCTAGGGGTGATGGGAGGTATAGTGGGATACTGGGATAGTCTAGCTCACCTATATCTCTATGGGTATTTTTGCGTTGCTGTTTTGTCGGCACTCCCGATCAATCCTAAACAGCTCAGTTTTGGGGAAAATTGCTACTTCTCAACATCACTGTTTTTTTCTAACCAAGTCATAATATCAAACTGGCTACTGGGGCCATTATGCAAGTTAGTCTGTGAAAAGGAATACTGCAGATAGCAGTAAAGAGGGGCACGCCTCATCAACACCATATTGCTTTCAAGTTAGCTTGTTATTCATCATCACGTGGTCCATTAGCTGATTCATGTGTCCGATGCTCTAAATACATTGTTTTAAATGTGAAATTTAAAGACCAGTATTTAAATTAGGTCAAATTGATCTGAAAATCATTTTGATCCCATTCTTTCTGAAAACATTTTTAAAATTTCTGCTTCCTCATTTTCTGATGCCTGATTTTCTTTTACTACTGGAGTGGTGTTTTCCCACTAGCCTCTGACAGAGTATCTCTTTTAGGTATGTGCTCTCCCCTCCAGAGTGTCCTCTTCTTCCAGAGCTGTCTACCCCTGTACAGCTTAAGGATGTAAAACATTGTGAAGTCCAGGCATTTAATAATTTTTGAAACCATTTATCACAAACAATCATACTATTTGAAACACATGCTACATGCACTATTATAATTGTCTATCATGTTTTGTGATATGGTGATGTTCAGATTCATTGTTTGATAATAATGGCGATCAAATCATTTATTTACCAACTGTTCATACTAGAACTTCGGGGTGTTAAAATGAAAGGTCCAGGTTGGTTGAAATTTAATACTATGACTTTAACTTGAACAGGGTAATTATATGGCATTATGCTAATTTTAACTTGTATCTTGCTTATTTGCTAATCTCACTGCACAATGCTAATTTGAACTGTTATTTCCCTCATTTGCAAGACCATTATGTCTGATTGCCAATTAGGTAATCTTTCAGACTGTTGAAATATTTTTAAAATTACCATCCTGTGGTTTCATGCCCCGAAAATGTTTTTTCTTTTAAAAAAAAAACATTTAAAGTACCCAATTCATTCTTTTCCAATTAAGGGGCAATTTAGTGTGGTCCATACACCTACCATGCATATATTTTTGGGTTGTGGGGGTGAGACCCACACAGGCATGGGGAGAATGTGCTATCCACTGCACTGCCGTGCCGCCCGAACAATGTTTTCTATTATGACTAACCAACACGTGGTCAGCAGATGAGGTCAATGTCACATGTAAGCCTAATAAGATCAAGGAAGCTAATTGCACACCCTTGCATGCTTTAAGTAACTTTTTTTATTACTCATATGAGAACTGAATGCCTCACTGAAGAGGATAGCATGATAAAAGGGACTACAAATCTAGTTTATCCAATAAATACATTTTGAATTCATTCCATACAAAAGACGCAAAGTTTACTCTTTGTTGTGGGAAGACT
Organism: Scyliorhinus torazame; assembly: GCF_047496885.1. Classification (NCBI taxonomy): domain Eukaryota; kingdom Metazoa; phylum Chordata; class Chondrichthyes; order Carcharhiniformes; family Scyliorhinidae; genus Scyliorhinus; species Scyliorhinus torazame. The sequence goes on along the minus strand of NC_092713.1, from coordinate 46,615,029 downwards.
AAAATTGATATGCTATTCTTATATTGGCTTCTCTCATTGCCATAGAATCATGGAATGTGAGAGGAGGCCCATGAGCAACAGCATAGATCCATTGGGTTTAATTGCTGGTATCTGTGCTTTAAACAATCAGTAATACCTGTCAATCAGAGAACAATCAAAATTGCTGCATGCAGATGTTAATTACCTACTCAATGAGGATCTAAGCAAATCCATGAATCAGATTGTTGCCGAGATCCACAGCCAAACATGGCTTCCTAAAATTAGTAATGAGCTCCGTATAGAGGAGAGCCTACAAGCAGGGAGGCTCTTATTTTATAGTGCAGGGCAAAGTGTCAGGGCTGCGGGGTGGTATGCACAATGACCGTATAAAAGATTCATGGTGACTGCAAGAAGATTGGGTGTGTCCTGATAACTGTTGGTGATCTCATATGCGTTGCACATTAATAAAGTCCTTGCAATGTATGAAGGCAATACCATTGTGAAAAGCAGCCTGCATGATGACACTGTAAATTTAATTGTGCCCTGACTTGGGATTTGTGCGAACCTCACAGTCATATCTTGATTCTCCCTAATGTCTTTCTTTTTTTTTCATGGGACATCAGTGACCTCTCTTAAGTTGTGAAGCAGACATAAGGAGGATACAAAAGAATGTAGATAGTTTAAGTGAGTGGGTAAAGATCTGGCAAATGAAGTATAACGCGGGTAAAGGTGAAAGGTAAAGGAGTTACGGGGAAAGGATGGGGGATTGGGCCAAGGTGGGTGCTCCTTCAAAGGGCTGGTACAGACTCGATGGGCCAAATGGCCTCTTTCTGCACTGTAGCGATTCTATGATTCTGATTCTTTTCTATGATATAGTAAAGAAGGCTACTTGTCCATTATTCAAGTACTGGCTCTTTGGCAAAGCTCTCTAATTAATCCCATTCCCCTGATCTCCCTCTATAGCTCTGTAAAATCTTTCCTTACTACTCACTTTGCCTACAACTTAAAAAAATGATTTTCAACCAACTAAGTCAGTGTGTGGATGTCCCAGCTGCTCAAGTCTTTGGACTCAACAGAACATTTTTGATTGAAACAGGCAGCATGACAGAGAAGAGTAAAATCTCCAAAGGTTAGGTTCTTACCTCATGTATATTGGGACATTATTTGTAAATGTGATTGGAATGAAGTGAACAAGTGACTGGAGCATAACTGATGCTACAGATAGGCAGAATCAGACTTGAACACAGACTCATTATACAGTTTTATTTCAGTTACAGTCACATATTTTTTGAAGTCTTCTCTTTCATTCATTTATTGGTTTAGATTTACTCTTTCCATCAACTTTAGAGTGCTAAAATTCAATCTTTGAATTTACTTTATATATTTTAGTTTGTCTTTTTCATTATCCCCATGATTTCCTTTGAGGGGTGCAGAGTCGAGGAATGACAGGAAAATGTAATCAATTCAAAGTTGTTTCAAAGACTATGCAATCAAAATGATAACCTAGAATATTGGAAGGGTTTACAAACACAAAGGAGGAGAAAATATAAAGGCACCAGTATCAAACTGTCTGGCCTAGTACTGATGCAGTGATAGGTAGTAATTTAGGACCAATCAATTTATAATTACAAATATATTATAATGTATTAGACAGATTCTTCTCCTTGGGGAAGAAAATAAACTTCTAAGACAAAACGTCTGTAGATTATAGATCTCTCTTTGCTTATTTAGCTCACCAACTAGAACAGTGGCAGAATCGAAATGTTTCTCAAATGTAATGTTTCTTTCCTAATAATGCTGTCTCTGAGAACAACAATGAACAATGAAGAACGGTACATTCCCCACCCTATTCTTCTGATGGAGAAATTGCCAAGATCCTGAACTTCATGTCGATAAGAGTGTTAATGGACAAATATTTCTCGTGACAACTTAATCAGACCATGAAAAGTATCTGTGTTAACTTGGCAAAATGCCATACAATGACGTAAAATACAATGGTACTCATGTTTTAAGCTGTGGCCCTGACCCGTCTTCCATTACTTACACTATTGAGAAATTGTTCTGCAGACATGATTTATTTGAACTGACTACAAGATATTTCAAGTGTGAATAACTATAAAAGGATCATAAATATCCCCTTAAGCACCATTCATTCCAAAGTAAATATTAAATATTGACTATAAGCATTGTGGATCTTAAAAAAAATTAACAGCAGCTTGACCTTCCTAGATGAAAATGGATAGATTATGAGTGTATTTAGAGAGAGAAAAAACAGAATTAACAGTCAGTTCTCTGTGCTGTGAAGTGATAGTTGGGGTGACTCATTTTTGGCGGGAAAATACATTCAATTACTTTACCCAAATATTAAAACAATTCACTGAATGAATGAGGAAATGAAAATGGGAACTAATTTGAAGCAAGGATTAGAACTTCTCGAACGTAGACCATTTTCTTACAGCAAGTCGGGGCTGGCATGGGTTCACTTGTCCAGTTTAGTGACCATTTCACAGTCAAAACCAGGCAGGTAGCTCTTTGCACACTTCAATGCACATAGATTTTGTTATCAATTCCAATAGCCCACAAAAATAACCTATCATGGAACTTCCAATATCAAGTTCAAACTGAATGTGCAATGCTATAATCTAGCATGTGTTGACTCGTGTAATGTGCTTACACCAGCATAAACACAATAAAGAGGCAGAAAACATTATATTTTCTAGTACAGACATTCTTAACCTTGGCAAGCACAGTACTTCACTAGAAATGTGGAAGAGGTCAGGCAGGAAATATTTCAATAATTCTTCAGTTGTTCTTATAAATACACAAAGAAGACATTTAAACTCGTCATTTCCAACTTCAAAGTCTCTGGTAAGTAACTTTAAGGTGAAATAAATAGTTGTTTGCCAAGTCATAGCTCAGACAATACAAGAACAACTTATGTGATGTTTTGACTACAAAAACCTTTTGTCTGAGGTTGCTTTCAGTTCCACCTACTCTGTAATCAAAGGAATTTAAGACCTGACATTTCATTTTTTTGGGCTGACACCTACATTTTTTGAATCATGTTCATTGCAAAACACAGCTCACTGTCATTGTGAAACAATTGGATTTTGTCTCAATTCATGATACCATATTAATGTATGCTTCACATGCTACATGACCCTTTGAAAAGAGTTTAACCACTATGTGTTAACATATTGACTGCTAAAATGCAGTGTAATTATTCTGACAATGTGATCAGCAACCAATATCTTCAACTTGTGAGCAAAATATTCAACATTGCTGTGAAACAAACTGACCACTGGACATAGGTACATGATTCTCTGTAGCATGCCCAGATTTGAACTGTAAACTCACCAAATTGATCATTTGATTGTATGACACTAATATAGTATGAACATTATGAGAATGAGGCAGCTCGAGAGTGATGGGGAGAACAAAGGTAGCTTCCTTTGTGAACGTTTAGAACATAGTCAAAATATTCTTTTTAAGAGTTCTAAGTCATCTCTGATGTTATGTAATCTTCCTCAACATTTTGCATTGGCATCTATTACAAGTATCGTTACATCAATTTTATATAACTTTTGATAATCAAGTCACTTAGAGATAGGGCTGTCTTATTTGTTGGAACTTTAATCCTAAACTGAAAACAAAGATTTCACGATCTCGAATAATTTCCCCTCTCCTGCAAATAGATGGGAGTTAATTTAAAATTTTATATGACCTGAAATATGTTGAAGTTGGATTATTATAGAAATTTATTCATACAGTTTATATATTCATTTGTACAGATCATCAGTTTGAGTACCTTGTCACACATGAAGATCAGCAGATTAACAAAGGGTGCTTCAGAGCTCGAATTTATTGCATGTAATTTTATTCTCTGTGCAAGGATTGATACAATGAGACAATTACATAATTTATAAGTACACAAATTAGCTCTCAGGAACGAAGCATCTGCATATTATCAGGAGTGTTATGCTATAATGGAAGACATTTGCAGCTTGATATACTGGTTTTGAAATTTTTAATGGACAATTCTAGGAAGAATTCATCGGGAAAGCAATTCTGGAAAATTAGATCATTAAGGAAAGATCGATACTCAGATATTGTTTCTGTAAGACTTTTTAAATCTAGCGCAAAATTGTGTTATCTGTGTCCCCTGATTCAGATTGGATTGAACTTTTTGGGTTCACGATGTCTGAAGGGTAAGGATACATGTCCAAAGAAAACACGTAACCAGAAAGATCATCAGTTGCGCCTAGTTATCTCTGTTGCAATCTAAATAGCTATGTATATTAGTTAAATATATATATATATATCAATTCTTTTTTTAAAAAAAATTTAGAGCATCCAATTCTTTTTTCCCAATTAAGGGGGAATTTAGCGTGGCCAATTCACCTACCCTGCACACCTTTGGAAGGTGAGGGCGAGACCCACGCAAACACGGGGAGCATGTGCAAACTCCACACGGACAGTGACCCGGAGGCAGGATCGAACCCGGGTCCTCAGCGCTGTGAGGCAGCAGTGCTAACTACTGCGCCACCGTGCTACCCTTGTATATCAATTCTGAAGGAGTCATATTCAACTTAAAACGTTAAAATCTGTTTCTCTCTCCATAAGTAATGCCATAACTGCTGAGTTTTTCCAGCACTTGGTTTTTATTTTGTATTAGCTACATATATCTGCTGCAGCTACTACGATAGCTACTACTAATAGTCCTCTAATTCCTTGGTTAGTCATTCCTTAGTCATAACTAGTGAAGACAAATTGTGCTATCTGAGTTGAATCAGTATTTTGGTTGTGATCAGTTTCTGCGTGGACAGTTTAGTACCACACAGTTTTATTGAGTCATAGACTTAAAAAAAACACAATTCTTTTAAAATAAACATACAAATATAAATTCACCACCACAGCCAGCGGGAAATAAAATAAAAACTGAAACCTTTTAATGTCATCTCAGAAGAGCAGAAACTAATTTAAATAGATTCAACTTTGTAACAAAAATAGTAGAGAACCCTTTAATTTGGATTTCAATAGACTGTTTCTTGCTAATGAGAAATACAACAGCGATTTATTTGAGCTTCAATCTCAAATGTTTACCTGGAGTTTGGTAGTTCAGTCGTCTCATTTCCACAGGGTCTGAAGAGTGTGCCAGCAATGGATCTTTTCCACCAGGAACATCATCTTTGGCAGATGGAGAGCTTGCTCTTTTCCTGAACCAACCACACGGTATTATTACCATAATTAATGATAGAACTGAACTGATTTCCACAAACTACAATCAACTCATAACGTTGTAATTCAGAAACAAAAAGCAGGCTTTTGCTTCACGGTTAAATAGTTTGTTTCTGTTCTATTACGTTACATGCACAAACTTTCCTGGTAAACAGCAGCGGAAACTGATTAATGCTCGAGTCCATAATGGACCAGAGGTAGAGGCAAATTTTTGACACTACCATTAATATATGAAAGTGAAGTAAAAAGGCAACAAGCCATTTGTATTACTGTTTGTTATGGCATTTGTATTTCAATTAGGAAAACATTTTTTGTAATTAATGCACAAGTAAATTAATTGTAGTTAGAAATGCCATCCTACTTAAATGATTATGCATGCCATGATTCATAAGCAAGGTTAACAATAATATCAAATATAAATAGAAATTCTGGAAAACCTCAGCAGGTCTGGCATCATCTGCAGAAGAAACAGAGTTAACTCTTCTTCTGAATTCCAGTTCTGAAGAAGAATCATACGGACTTGAAACATGAACTCTTTCTCTCTCCACAGATGCTGCATGCCGAGGTTTTTCAGCACTTTCTGTTTTTATTTCAAATCTCCAGCATCTGCAGAATTTTGCTTTTATTTTTCAATAATAGTCACCGTTTTTACCATCACGTCAATGATTTTCCTCTTTAACATTTACTAGTTACCTGTGCAAAGCAAATCTGTAAATTTTGAAAATAAAAGACCCGTGAAAGTTGGAAGCTAAACATGAAAATAGCAAAGTTGGACTTTCAACAGATATGCTTGGGATCAAACATCAAGTGGGTCTCCCAGCTCAAATATTAACTAGCCATTTCTCAATTCACAATAATGAACCTCCTGTGCATTTTCGACATATGCATTAAAAGTTCTAATCACCATTTTAACAATAACAGAACCAATGACATGATCAAGTTTCACAGCCATTAATTACAAGCATAAGAACTTAAACAAACTTGTTTAATTTGAGTCAAAAATCAAGATTACTATCATCAGAAACCACATTATCTTAGCACCTGCCAGATTTTATGTTTCAAAGCTGTGTGTGCAATATTTCAGATTCTAAAAATGGAAGAAAGGATAGCACAGTTTCTCGCATAGGATAATACAATGTTAGCTCCAGCCCACAGTTCCCCATGTACCAATCTTGCCAGTCTCAGCAGTGCCATTATCAGACCCTAAACATTATCCCCTCTCCTAATGGGAAATGAGGGGACAAAAAGATGATCAACCCTGCGTTGCTGTTCTCTTACCAAGCCCAATGCCCAATTTGCCAAATCATGAAAGCTTAAAAGCAGGTTGTCTGCTTTCTTTCTTTAATGCACATGGAGGAGCAAATGTGAATGCTAGAACTGGAAGCATACCTGGACTGTCCAGTTTAAGGCAACATTACTGTTTTTAGTACAAGTCTTACTTACCTTTCCTGCTTACTGTATCCATAAGATGGCAAAAAGAGAGAAAAATAAAAGATGAGTGATTATTCTTTTTTTCCACTGTAAATTTTGTGTGTGAAATTTTCCCCCTATGCCTCCTCTCTTCATCCTCTGAAGAATTATAAAACTGTAAAAGCAAAAGGTGGTCATGCAACCAAGCTGTATCCTGCGGCCGTGGTCCTCTGAACCCAGAGCTTTGGGGTGTGATGGGGTGGAATAATAAACCCAGAACTCTGGGGTGTGATTTAAAGGAGGCAATGATGACCCTTTGGCCCTGAGATCATGAAACCATCTCCAGGCAACTGCCAGCTTTGGCCTCAGCAGAGGAAGTCAGATAAATAAAGTGCAAAAAAATATAGTGGAACAAAAGTGAGGAACAGATAAGCAGTCATGGAAGAGGCAGAAAATGTCACAACTCAGTTGCTGTGACATTATAGATAATGTAATGGCATCAAGAGTATAAAGCAACATATTGAAATGTTTGTATGGACATTTCTTTGGTATGAAGCTGGAAACCTATGGCCAACTGATATCAGTCAGCCTTTTCAGCACCAAAATTCACACTTGGAAAAATTAGCTTTGAATCTCAATCCTGATCAATGAGCAAACTGGCTTTCCATTCTGTTTTTTAAAATAAATTTAGAGTACATAAATTCTTTTTTTCCCCAACTAAGGGGCAATTTAGCATGGCCAATCCATCTACTCTGCAAATCTTTGGGTTGTGGGGGTGAGACGCTCCATTCTGTTTTTTATTCCAGTTATTGGCCTTCTCAAGTCTGAGAATAAAGCAGTTGGTTCATAACCTTGGTGTCACGATTGACCATGAGATGGAATTCTGACCAGATATTCTCACCACCTCTTACACCATCTATTTCCACTTACCCCACATCAAGTCGTGCTCACCTATCTCCCCTGTGCTCGTTGATTTACATTGGCTCTGGGTCAAGAAATGCCTTGGTTTTAAAATTCATATTCTTGTCTCAAATTTCTCCACGGCCTCACCCGTCCTTATCTTTCCAGTCCCACATCCCTCTGGGTTATCCACACTCCTTCAATTCTAGTCTCTTAAACATCCACAATTTAAATTGGTCCACCATTGGTTATTGTGCCTTCAGCAGCATAGGCCCTAAGCTCTGGAATTCCCTCCCCACATCTCTTTGCCTCTCTACCTCGCTTTCTTCCCTTTTAAGATATTTATTAATCTTTTTAAAAGCTTTTGGTTGTCTGACCAAATATCTGCTTGTGGGGCTTGGTGTCATATTTTGTTTTATAGTGTTCCTGTAAAGTGCTTTTGGACGTTTTGTTAAGTTAGAGGCACTATACAAAAATACGTTACTGTGGTCATTGTTGATAACTAGGTACAGTACATTCCAGAAACTGGTTACACTTAACAGAATCATTGGTTGGCAAGCTTTGTGGGTCAAAGGTGATCGAAGGATATGTTTGGAGATTAGCAAGTTTAGGGTCAAAAAATAATTTTATCCTCCCAGTTGAAAGATAGTGAGGAGTCAAAGAGTTAAAATATAAAATTCTTTGCAGCACATTTTTTTAAATTCATGCAATATGTGCATTGCTGGAAAGCCAGTATTTATTGCTTATCACTAATTACTAACGAATCCACCGACCTGAACTGCTACAATTCGTGTCATGTGGGTACTCGCACGATATTGTGAGGTACAGAGTTACAGGATTCTGACCCAACAATGATGAAGGGATGGCGATATAGTTCCAAGTCAGGATGTATTACTTGGAGGGAAACATGTCCCCATGTGCTTGCTACCCTTGCTTGTCTTTCTAGGTGGTATAGGTCATGCATTTGGGAGGTGCTGCTGAAGAAGCTGTGCTGAACTGCTGCAGTGCGTATCGTAGATAGTGCACATTGCAGCGACAATGCACCAATAGTGAACCTAGTGAAGTTTTAATAGTAATAATCTTTATTAGTATCACAAGTAGGTTTACATTAACACTGCAATTAATTTACTATGAAAATCCTCAAGTCATCAGACTCCGGCGCCGGTTCTGGTACACTGAAGGAGAATTCAGAATGTCCAATTCACCTAACAAGCACACCTTTCGGGACTCTTGGGAGGAAACCGGAGTACCCGGAGGAAACCCACGCAGACACAGAGAGAATGTGCAGACTCCGCACAGGCAGTGACCCAAGTCGGGAATTGAACCAGGGTCCCTGGGATTGTGAAGCAACAGTGTTAACCACTGTGCTACCGTGCTGTCCTTGAGGTGGTGGATGCGGTGCCAGTCAAGTGAGCTGCTTTATCTCAGCTCGTGTCAAGCTCCTCGAGTGTTGCTTGAGCTGCACTCATCAGGTAACTGGAAAGTATTTCATTATATTCCTTATTGCATTCAGTGGATAGGCTTTTGGGAGTCAAGAGGCGTGTCATTTGCCACAGAATACCGAAACTCTGATCTGCTCTTGTAGCCACAGTATTCATGTAGCTAATCCAATTAAGTTTCAAGTCAATGGTGATCCCAAGGTCTAAATGGTAGGGGTTTTGTTGATGATAATTCAATTGAATGTCAAGGAGAAGTGATTAGACTCTCTCTTGTCAGAGATGGTCATGCCTGGCACTTGAGCGGTACTTGCCATTTATCAGCTGAAGCAGGTCCTGCTGCATGCAGGCATGGGTTCCTTCATTATCTGAGGAGAAATGAACACCCACTTTTGACATTTCGATGGAAGGAAGATCATTGATGAAGCAGCTGAAGATGGTTGTGTCTAACACATTGCCTTGAGGAACGCCTGCAGCAATATCTTGGGGTTGAGATGAATTGCCTCCAAAAACCATAACCATCATCCTTTGTGCTATGTATGACTCCACCAGTGTAGTTTTTTTCGATTCCTATAGACAACTTTTACTAAGGCTCTTCAATGCTACACTCTTTAAAATACTTTGTGCAGGTCAAGGAGATACAGCCTGAGTGAGACACATCCAGAGTGGGAATTGGAACTTGGAAATTTGGTGCAGTGAGGTAATTGGGTGCAGCGTGGGAGAAGGTGCTTTTTCCCTACCGTTTTGTTGTCTTTCTTCTGGCCTGTAACTTTTAATCTGCAAGGAGAGAACCAGAGAGCATCCTGGGAAGGTAAGTGATTTTTATGTTTTATTATCTTTTCAAATTGTGTGTGTGGGGGGGGGGGAACTGAAGTGACATCACAGTAAAGCTGTGACCTGATTGGCTGGTTGGGAATCTACACTAAATTTTAAAATTAAGCATTGTTAAACTAATTAAACATAATTACTTAATTATAATTTAGAGGGGTATCTAAGCAAGAGATCGGAGAGTACTGTATTTAGCTTTCACGTTTATAGTAGAAATCTAGTGCTAGGAAACATATAGTTAACAGTAACTTAAAAAAAAAATGTTTTTAATTTAATTTACTAATTAATTAACGCAATGTCAATTAGAGGGGTGCAGTGCTCTGACTGTGAGATGTGGCAGGTCCGGGAGGCTTCCAGCGTCCCGGATGGCTTCATCTGCAGAAAGTGCACCCAACTAGAGCTCCTCACAGACCGCATGGTTCGGTTGGAGCAGCAATTGGATGCACTTAAGAGCATGCAGGTGGCGAAAAGCATCATAGATAGCAGTTATATAAATGTGGTCACACCCAAGGTGCAGGTAGAGAAATGGGTGACCACCAGAAGGGGCAGGCAGTCAATGCAGGAATCTCCTGTGGTTGTCCCCCTCTCGAACAGGTATACTTCTTTGGATACTGTCAGGGGGGATAGCCTATCAGGGGAAAACAGCAGCAGCCAGAGCAGTGGCACCACGACTGGCTCTGATGTTCAGCAGGGAGGGTCAAAGCGCAGAAGAGCAATAGTCATACGGGACTCTATAGTCAGGGGCACAGATAGGTGCTTCTGTTGGCGTGAAAGAGACTCCAGGATGGTATGTTGCCTCCCTGGTGCCAGGGTCCAGGATGTCTCAGAACGGGTATCCTGAAGGGGGAGGGCAAACAGGCAGAGGTCGTTGTACATATTGGTACTAACGCCATAGACAGGAAGGGGCATGAGGTCCTGCAGCAGGAGTTCAGGGAGCTAGGCAGAAAATTAAAAGACAGGACCTCTAGGGTTGTAATCTCGGGATTACTCCCTGTGCCACGTGCCAGTGAGGCTAGATATAGGAAGATAGAGCAGCTAAACACATGGCTAAACAACTGGTGTAGGAGGGAGGGTTTCCGTTATCTGGACCACTGGGAGCTCTTCCGGGGCAGGTGTGACCTTTTTAAGAAGGACGGGTTGCATCTAAACTGGAGAGGTATAAATATCCTGGACGCGAGGTTTGCTAGTATCACACGGGAGGGTTTAAACTAGTATGGCAGGGGGGTGGGTACCGGAGCAATAGGTCAGAAGGTGAAAGCGTTGAGGGAGAACTAGGGAATAGGGCCAGTATGGTTCTGAGGAAGAGCAGACAGGGAGATGTTGCTGAAAACAGCTGGTCTGGTGGCCTGAAGTGCATACGTTTTAATGCATGAAGTATTACGGGTAAGGCAGATGAACTTAGAGCTTGGATTAGTACTTGGAACTATGATGTTGTTGCCAATTCAGAGACCTGGTTGAGGGAAGGACAGGATTGGCAGCTACACATTCCAGGATTTAGATGTTTCAGGTGGGATAGAGGAGGATATAAACGGGGTGGCGGAGTTGCGCTACTGGTTAGGGAGAATATCACAGCTGTACTACGGGAGGACACCTCAGAGGGCAGCAAGGCTATATGGGTAGAGATCAGGAATAAGAAGGGTGCAGTCACAATGTTGGGGGTTTACTACAGGCCTCCCAACAGCCAGCGGGAGATAGAGGAGCATATAGGTAGACAGATTTTGGAAACGAGTAAAAACAACAGGGTTGTTGTGATGGGAGACTTCAACTTCCCCAATATTGACTGGGATTCACTTAGTGCTAGGGGCTTAGATGGGGCAGAGTTTGTAAGGAGCATCCAGGAGGGCTTTTTAAAACAATATGTAGATAGTCCAACTAGGGAATGGGCTGTACTGGACCTGGTATTGGGGAATGAGCTCGGCCAGGCGGTAGAAGTTTCAGTAGGGGCGCATTTCGGGAACAGTGACCACAATTCAGTAAGCTTTAAAGTGCTGGTGGACAAGGATAAGAGTGGTCCAAGGGTGAACGTGCTAAATTGGGGGAAGGCTAATTAGAACAATATTAGGCGGGAACTGCAGAACCTAGATTGGGGGCGGATGTTTGAGGGTAAATCAACATCTGACATGTGGGAGGCTTTCAAATGTCAGTTGAAAGAAATTCAGGACTGGCATGTTCCTGTGCGGAAGAAGGATAAATACGGCAAATTTCAGGAACCTTGGATAACGAGAGATATTGTAGCCCTCGTCAAAAAGGAAAAGGAGGCTTTTGTCAAGGCCTATACAGAAATCTTTGGATCCTCACTGTCTTCAGGTGATGTCCCGGAGGTCTGGCGAATAGGCAATGTTGTTCCTTTGTTTAAGAAGGGTAGCAAGGATAATCCATGGAACTACAGGCCGGTGAACCTTATGTCAGTGGTAGGGAAATTACTGGAGAGAATTCTTCGAGACAGGATCTACTCCCATTTGGAAGAAAATGGACATATTAGCGAGAGGCAGCATGGTTTTGCGAAGGGGAGGTCGTGTCTCACTAACTTGATAAGAGTTTTTCGAAGAGGTCACAAAGATGATTGATGCAGGTAGGGCAGTGGATGTTGTCTATATGGACTTCAGTAAGGCCTTTGACAAGGTCCCTCATGGTGGACTGGTACAAAAGTCACACGGGATCAGGGGTGAGCTGGCAAGATGGATACAGAACTGGCTAGGTCATAGAAGGCAGAGAGTAGCAATGGAAGGGTGCTTTTCTAATTGGAGGGCTGTGACTAGTGGTGTTCCGCAGGGATCAATGTTAGGACTTTTGCTGTTCGTAGTATATATAAATGATTTGGAGGAAAATGTAACTGGTCTGATTAGTAAATTTGCAGATGACACAAAGGTTGGTGGAATTGCGGATAGCGATGAGGACTGTCAGAGGATACAGCACGTTTGGAGACTTGGGCAGAGAGATGGCAGATGGGGTTTAATCCGGACAAATGTGAGGTAATGCATTTTGGAAGGTCTAATGCAGGTAGGGAATATACAGTGAATGGTAGAACCCTCAAGAGTATTGAAAGTCAGAGAGATCTAGGTGTACAGGTCCACAGGTCACTGAAAAGGGCAACACAGGTGGAGAAGGTAGTCAAGAAGGCATACGGCATGCTTGCCTTCATTGGCCGGGGCATTGAGTATAAGAATTGGCAAGTCATGTTGCAGCTGTATAGAACCCTAGTTAGGCCACACTTGAGTAGTGTTCAATTCTGGTCACCACACTACCAGAAGGATGTGAAGGCTTTGGAGAGGGTGCAGAAGAGATTTACCAGAATGTTGCCTGGTATGGAGGGCATTAGCTACGAGGAGCGGTTGAATAAACTTGGTTTGTTCTCACTGGAACGAAGGAGGTTGAGGGGAGACCTGATAGAGGTCTACAAAATTATGAGGGGCATAGACAGAGTGGATAGTCAGAGGCTTTTTCCCAGGGTATAGGGGTCAATTACTAGGGGTCATAGGTTTAAGGTGCGAGGAGAAAGGTTTAGACGAGATGTACGAGGCAAGTTTTTTTACACAGAGGGTAGTGGGTGCCTGGATCTCGCTGCCAGAGGAGGTGGTGGATGCTGGGACGATAGTAACATTTAAGGGGCATCTTGACAAATACATGAATAGGATGGGAATAGAGGGATACGGACGCAGGAAGTGTAGAAGATTTTAGTTTAGCTGGGCAGCATGATCAGCACAGGCTTGGAAGGCCAAAGGGCCTGTTCCTGTGCTGTACTTTCTTTGTTCTTTGTACTGTTTTAGTGTAAAGGGCAGCTATTCTCACTTCACCTCTAGTATATAGCTCTTTTGTCCATGTTTGGATAAAGGCTGCGATCGAAACTGGAGCTAAATGATCCTGGTAACTCACAAAATTGAGCAATGGCGAGCAAGTTATTGATGAGTAAATGCCACTTGATAGCATTGTATGGCATGAATGCTGTTTGATACAGATCAGCCAAGCCTGAATATTCTCCAGGCCATGCTACATGCGGGCACTGCTTCATTATCTGAGAAGTTGCAAATTGTAACAGAACAGCTCTCCTTCTGACCTTATGATGGTCATTAATGAAGCAGCTGAAGGTGTTTGGGCCCAGGACACTGCCCCGATGAATTCCTGTAACAATGTCCTGGAGCTGAGATGATTGCCTCCAACAAACACAGCTATCTTTCTTTGTGCTAGGTAGGGCTCAAGCAAATGGAGTTTTCTCTCATTAACTCCAATTTTGTTGTGGCTTTTTGATGGCAAACTTAGTCAAAGCAGTCATTCTAACCTTCCCTGTGGCATTCAGCTCCTTAACCCATGATTGCACCATGGCTGCAAATGAGATCTGGAATTGAATGGTTTTCACAGAACCCAAATTGAAAGCAGCTTTCATTTACTTTACAGTTTGGATTAACATTTGAGATTACTGTCCCTTTTGAAAGATTACACTGTCAAGGTAAATTGTATTGGCATTGATTTTGATGACATTGTCCTATTTTCATGCAACTTTGTGATCATCTCACCTTTTGAACAGAAGAATAGCAATGACAATGATGATAATTAATACAACAGCAAGTACCGGTCCCATCACCCATAGCATCTCAGGATCATCCTGTGCAGACGGGGTGGGTACCTCCACCAGGATTGTATCAGAGTAAGGACTAGCAGCATACATCTGCACAGAAAGAGAACACAAAAGAAATATTACTAATACCTACTACATTAAATCAGCTGACTTGGGTTACTATTTTTGTCGATTTATTATGGGTTTAATACTTAAATAATATGAAAAAGAGTCAATTCCCCGCATCAGTAAATATTAAACTATTAATTTATGAAGCTTTTCTAGCTAAGTGTTTTTCTAAATTTGTCCTTCTCCCACAGGTGGAGAAGGTAGTCACGAAGGCAAACGGCATGCTTGCCTTCATTGGCCGGGGCATTGAGTATAAGAATTGGCAAGTCATGTTGCAGCTGTATAGAACCTTAGTTAGGCCACACTTGGAGTATAGTGTTCAATTCTGGTCGCCACACTACCAGAAGGATGTGGAGGCTTTAGAGAGGGTGCAGAAGAGATTTACCAGAATGTTGCCTGGTATGGAGGGCATTAGCTACGAGGAGCGGTTGAATAAACTCGGTTTGTTCTCACTGGAACGAAGGAGGTTGAGGGGCGACCTGATAAAGGTCTACAAAATTATGAGGGGCATAGACAGAGTGGATAGTCAGAGGCTTTTCCCCGGGGTAGAGGGGTCAATTACTAGGGGGCATAGGTTTAAGGTGAGAGGGGCAAGGTTTAGAGTAGATGTACGAGGCAAGTTTTTTTTTTTTTTTTTTTTAACACAGAGGGTAGTGGGTGCCTGGAACTCGCTACCGGAGGAGGTGGTGGAAGCAGGGACGATAGTGACATTTAACGGGCATCTTGACAAATACATGAATAGGATGGGAATAGAGGGATACGGACCCAGGAAGGTAGAAGATTGTAGTTTAGTCGGGCAGCATGGTCGGCACGGGCTTGGAGTGCCGAAGGGCCTGTTCCTGTGCTGTACATTTCTTTGTTCTTTGTATTTGTATCTAAAGCGCTAACGATTTACTAACATTACCTGTGGGTCAACTATATATAAAACAAAATGAATAACAGTATGATCATGCACAACCTCTCTCTTCCAGCTCTTCAGTCAATCTGAGGTCACCTGGCTCTAGCATTCACTTATATATTAATGATGTGGAGATGCCGGCGTTGGACTGGGGTAAGCACAGTACGAAGTCTTACAACACCAGGTTAAAGTCCAACAAGTTTGTTTCGATGTCACTATCTTTCGGAGCGCTGTTCCGAGGCAGGAACAGCGCTCCGAAAGCTAGTAACATCGAAACAGACCTGTTGGACTTTAACCTGGTGTTGTAAGACTTCGTACTGTGCTTATATATTAA
This sequence comes from Scyliorhinus torazame, assembly GCF_047496885.1. Classification (NCBI taxonomy): domain Eukaryota; kingdom Metazoa; phylum Chordata; class Chondrichthyes; order Carcharhiniformes; family Scyliorhinidae; genus Scyliorhinus; species Scyliorhinus torazame. The sequence continues at coordinate 46,599,325 of NC_092713.1, read as the reverse complement.
GACTCTTAGTGGTCAGTCGGTGAATTACAACACAACCATGGTATCACCACAGGGAGCATAAACTTATCTGGAGAATTTATTTCATTTGCATATAGAGGTGAATGTTACACCCAATACTTTCCCACCCAATACAATCTGCCTCCATATTACAGGAAAGTCAGGTGCCAGGCATCCTGCCTGCCGTTAGGCCTATTGAGGCCCTTAAGAGAGCTTATATTTCAATTGAACAAATATTGTGGGTCTGTCCTCGCGATAGAAGGTACAAACAATATCCCAGAAATAATTGTGAATCAGGTGAAAGGCAGGGAGGCACTTAAAATAAAGTAATTACAATCACCAGGAAAAGGGTATTGAGAAAATTATGACAAGAAAAGCTGCCAAATTATGACAAGAAAAGCTGACAAGTCCCCAGGTTCTGATGCCTTCTAAGATAGTAGATACATTCATTTTAATTATTTTTAAATTTCCCAGATTCTTGAAGGGATCCATCAGATTGGAAAATAGAGACCATGATTCCTCCAATCAAGAAATGAGGGAGACAGAAAGCAGGAAACTAAAGACAGTTAGAGTAACATCTATCATAGAGTAGTGCTGGAATCTATTATTCAGGAGGCTATAGTGGGGCACTTAAATCTCAATGCGATTAGGCAGTCAGCCTGCTTTTAAGGGAAATCATGTTTGACTAATTTATTGAGTTTCTTTGAGGAAGTAACTAGCAACGTGGATAAAAAGGAAACCAATGGATGTGCTGTACTTAGATTTCCATTTTGACAAGATGCCACATGAAAGGTTACTATACAAAATAAGAGATCATGGTGTCAGGGGTAACATGTTATGTTGGATAGAGGATTGGTTAGCTTACATGAAGCAGAGGGTAGGCATAAATGGATCATTTTCCAGTTGACAAGATGGAACAGGTGGAGTGTCACACAGATTAGGACTGAGGCTTCAACTATTTGCAATTTATATCAATCACTTGAACGAAGGGACTCAATGTATGGTTACTAAATTTGCTGCTAGTACAAACATAGGGAGGAAAGTAAGCTGTGAAGAGAACACAAGGAGCCTACAAAGGGATATGGTTAGGTAAGTGGGCAAAATTTTGACAAACGGAGTATAATGTGGGAAAATGTGAACTTGTCCACTTTGGCAAGAAGAATAGAAAAGCAGATTATTTAAATGGTGAGAGTTTGCAGGACTCTGAGGTACAACTGGATTTGGGTGCCCAGGAAATGAATCACAAAGTTAGAATGTAGGTACAGCAAGTGGTTAGGAAGACAAATGAACATTTTAGTTTGTTGCATGTGAGGGAAATAAAAGTAGGGAAGGTTTACTACAGTTATGTAATTAAAAAGCAAAGTGAATGCTTATTGATCATTAAAGTAAGTAGTTCTTGTCAAAAACAAAATATTCCTCATTTCTTTCCCAACACGATGTACACTTTTGACACCCAAAGAATCCCATTGTAATAAGCAGAGTTCTGGACTTGCAAACGTGCTTCTGTAGAATGAAGAAACACATTAGTTCATAATTCTTTCCAAATTACGATGGTGATATGAATGACACTGCTTGAAAAACAAAGCAAAATATAAGAAAGCAGATTGGCAATACTAGTTCTATAAAAAAAATTCTCAGCTAACAGGTGCTACATCTTGTTATAAATACCTAATTCATGGTTCATAGTAATACTTTGGAGGTAATTTTTAGTTCTGGGAAGATTAAAGTTTAACTGTAGAAAATGGGATATATGCAACTAAAGCAGCCTGAAGATTATTACACTTAAAAGGTTGGGGCCTTGTTGACAAAAGGGGTTAACAGCTAGAAAGGCAAGATTATGGAACAGCAGTGAGCTTACTTAGCTGGATAGTTGGAGATAAGGTGCTTATGCTGCTTGCAAAGCGATGCTGCCCAAAGAGTTGACTTGTTTTGGGAGTTATAACTACAAATAGTAAAAGCATTCAGTGAATCCTCGACGGCCATTTTGTTATGGAGATGGGTGGGGCTTAAACAGGTTCTATGGTTTCAATTTATCTGTGTGTTGGCCGAGACAGTGAGTGTTCTGTGGCAAGGGATAGAGCCATGTGAAAAGATGCTGCTGTTAGGAGGTTTCAGGCAGCAAAAGTGTTGCTGTTAGGAGACTGTATAGTTGGAGCTCAGAAGATGTCCCAGGAGCTGTTTGATAGCTCTGTGCAGTTGGGGCTCAGGGGAAGTTCTGGGGAGTCAAGATGGTGGCAGAAGATTACGTGCTTCGTGCTTTAAAAGGTCACAGCTTAGGAGAAGCCCTGGGAGCCATTTAAATCTTGGACTGATGAGGGGATTGGAGCTTGGTGAAATCCAAGGGTTGTGCCAGTCCAATGGAGCTAGTTAGCTATCAAGGAGCTAAAATTGCGCCAGTGAATGGAGGCTAAAATACAGATTCAAAAATCCAGGGGAATGGAGCCTCGGGAAACAAGACTCAAACCCTGAGAGATGTGCAATCGTGGAGGCAGTCCTAGTTGGAATGAGTGCCTTTGAGAGGATTCAGAGGCTTGATCTTCGAAAGTAAAATGTTTGCAGTCCCTCATGAGGGAGACAGAGTTTTAACGAGATTGAATGACTTAGTGTTTACTGATGGCTGAGCAATCCATAGGATCCTTGGCCATGTTTGCTATTTATTGCGCAGTGTGATGTGTTCGGCCACAGTTTGCCTGTTAATTTACATGTACCTCATAATAACCCTGAACGTTAGGGTATGAGCCAGATATTGTATATTGTCTTTCTGACCTTGTATAATAATGTTTATTTTGGTTTGATTATTTTTGAATCTTGTGGCGTAGCTCATTTAGCGTGTGTCTTGAAACTCAAACCTTGTTTATTTTAAACAAATTGTTATTGGTCCCTAACCAGATCATACCAAAAACTTGGGGGTCTGTTCAAGGATCATAACAATCCGACTTGCAATCTATGCAAAAGCTCAATGATTAAGCAATTTTTCTTAGGTTCCCCAAGCAAGGAATTAAGCGACCCATATCAACAAGTCCTCTCTGCCAAATTACTACAGTGTTTATATATATTTCAAAACCTCTGGTTCATTTCTCTTATTTATAAACCTCAAGAGCCTGCTAAAACCACTTTCCTTGGTATTACTTCACACTACAGAACTAATTGCCTATGCAAGATGGTCTCCCCTGAAATATGACTGCATTAAACTGTACTTCAATGCAGGAGGAATGTTTTTTCTTGCTGTCAGATAAATTTAGTGTCCAATTTCTCTTTGGTGCTGTGTGACCCTGTACTGAATGCATTCTGGGCTGATGAATAATGAAGAGTTTGACCAGTCCTAATGAACCATTACAGAAAAATAAGCTTAGAGCTGTGTGTGAACCTGTTAAGAATCTTAGTGGAAAATTAGCATCTTGATGTCTACATCAAGACATTTGTGCAAGTCCTCATTTCACAGCTGCAACAAGTATGACATTTTGCATTTGTTCAGATAAATCAAAACACAAACATCCTTTTATTGCGGTGGCTGTAAAATTGAATACTCAATTTCTTCTCCCACTATGCTTTACTGATATTTTATAATAATTATTCCTCAGACTTTGAAAATTTATCACTTTGATTTTGTTTGTGGAGAATTTTTAAAAGTCTTGCCCAAGTGCAATGAAAAACTGTTCACAAAATAATTCTGAGAATTTGAACCGCATACACACAAAAATACATTGCAATTACAGTTCTCTAAAAAACTACGATTGTACTGAAACTCGTTGATAGACCCATGCTTGAATGTACTATCATCAAGTATTGCAATCTGTGGAATATAATCTAATTCACCACTTTACTATTCAGAATAGTACTTAACACAAGGCAGTGAAAACAAAGTGCTTTACTGCCAATGAAATATTTTTGAGGTACAGTAACTGTTGTGATATTGGAAAAGCAGCAGCCAATTTATGTGCATTAAACTCCCACAAACAACAACGTAATGATGACCAAGTGTTCTGTTTTTGTGAAGTGACTGGAGGATAAACATTTGCCAGAACACTGGGGATAACTTCTCTGTTCTTCTTCGAAATAGTGCCATGGGATCTTTTACATTCACCCAAACAGGCAGTTGGGGCCTCGATTTAATGTCTCATCCGAAAGATGGTATCTTAAGGAGTGGCAGTCTTGATTTTTGGGTTCAAGTCCTACAGTACTTGCACCTAGAACCTAGTGACTCAAAGGTGTCAGCATTACCAACTGAGCCATGGCTGACACTTATGATATGGGTGGCAATAATTTTGTGCATTAAATCATTCACTAATTTATGGAAAAAAGCTACAGACTTAAATGACATTTCAGAACTCAGAAAAATGGGACTTGAGAAAGGCAGTTGTGGACAATCAATCCATGCAAAGAAGTAGATGTGTGAGGCTCAAATAATCAATCATAGTAAAAGAAATAACAAGTAGCAGTATTAAAAATTTTGAATTTAATTTATGAACAGCATTATTGCAAAACAGCATTTTTGCTTCACTTTATTATTGGTGTTACAAAAGGCTGTTGGAAGTCATCACACTCAATATAACACTTATAGTTGCACGTGGCCAGAAGCCATAATACAACCATCAAGGAGTAGTCCAGGCTTCAGAAGTTGAAAGTTAGATATTTTATTTTCTTCTGTAACAAAACCAAATTGAAAAGGGCACAATCAAAACACGGAAGGGGATACTTGCATTGAAGGCAGTATTGTGAAGGTTCACTAGATTGGTCACAGGGAAGAGAGGGTTCCCTTCTGAGGAAAGGCTGAGTAAGTTATATATACCTCTGGAGTTTAGAAGAATGAGAGATGATATAAATGAAACAATCAAGGCTCTGAAAGAGCTTGACAGGGGAGGTTGTTTCCCCTGGCTGGCAATCTAGAACATGGGGCACAGTTTCAGGATAAGAGGATGATCATTTAAGACTAAGATGAGGAACAATTTCTTCACTCAAAGACTTAAGAATATTTGGAATTCTCTATCCTGGAGAAGTATGTATGCTCCACCACTCATTATATTTAAGGCTGGGATAGACAGACGTTTGGTCTCTCAGGGAATCTAGGGATTAAGGATTGGATAGGAAAGTTGGGTTTAAATTCACAATCAGCCGATTGAATGGCGGTAGAGGCTCGATGAGCCATATAGTCTATTCTTCCTCCTATTTCTTATGCTCTTACAACTTATATAACAGTAAGGTTTGTTTTAGCAATTGTACCACTTCAATTTACAAAAAAAAATCATATTTAAAGCACAATGTTTTCCATCTAAATTTATCTGAGGAAACATGCAGAAATTTCTATCCAAGTAAGCACGGAAATTAAAAGTTGCAAAAATTCATAGGTACACTTACTGTATCCCTTTCCTCTAATGCTGCCAAAACGAAGCACAGGTAACTGTGGTTGGGAGAGAGTGGTTTGTTGTAAAACCCTCCATAGGTCTGTTCATCACCAAGCATAAATGTGTCTGGTAACTTCTGCAGCTGAGCAGCAATATATGGCTTTGGTCTCTCAGACTGACGCCGTTGCCGGCTATGTTGTTGGCTTATACCTTCAAACAGCTAAACATACACACACAAATGCAATTTAGAAATGTGTCAAATTCTCCTGGTCACAAACAACACGGCACAGATTCACCTGTACTGGGAATCACAATGGGAATGCACAACCTGATCATCATTGCCAAACAATCCAGACAATAAAATCTCTCATTATTCCCATTTTCAGCTACCTGTTCTTCAGACGTACCAGAGGTCAAAGCTTTCCCTACTAAAAGAGGGCGACAAAAAACTGGATGGCAACAATATTCTTGCATATTTCTTTTTTTTAATAAATATTTTTATTCTCCTCCTTTTTCGCATTTATCAACATATTTACAACAACAAATAATTAAAAATAACAACAATTCTTGCATATTTCTTGCTTGTGTAGTCAGATACTGCTAGATACTTAAATTGCCCAGCTGCGATCATGGCAAGCAGCAGTACACAGTCTCGGGAGAAAAACTAAACAAATGTATTGTTTACCTATGCATTTTACTAGTGGTTCCAGAAAATGATCTCGCTTGTCAAAGTGGACAAAGAAGATTGTGGCTCTTTATTCCATAGCATTTAATATAAATTTACAAACTTGGTGCTGGCATGAACCAGTGATTAAAATCCAGTCAGCCAATGGATCTTATACAAGCCCACAAGCACAGACCAAATAAAACTGGCAAAGATCTTACAAAACTTTGCATGAGGGAAAAAAAAAAGAAATATTTTGAGATGAATAACTTGCATAAAAAGTGATTTTGTAATAAAGATCCAAAAGGAGAAATTTTCCACGTGCTAATTATTGTTGAGGACTCAATTTTTTCTCTATGAAGGATGATATACAAGCACGTTAGTGAAAAAGTCTGGAAATTGCATTGTTATTTAACAGATCTCAGCATTGCTGGATGCTTTCTCTCCCATACAGATCAGTGGATAAGCCCTTTGTACGTACAGTTTGACAACAGAACACAAACGTTAAGCTATGTACTGCTGTTATTTTGAAATCATTTTCCTAATTTAATTGTGATAGTTGGCCCCTGCATTTAAATAACAAGTTGTCATCCAAATATTAAGGCTGGAGGAGCGGTAGGATGAGGAAATATTAAAATTAGACTACATATCATTTACTAATGTCCTGCATATATTTGCCAATTCTCATTGTAAATGTAAATGGTTACGCAATTAACTCATAATAAATGACCTAAATGACAGAACATCACAATTGTATAAAATACAAGTTATAGGGTCTTGATTACAAAGCCTTACATCATCAAGGTCCATCTCCTCGGGATTCTGCAATTTGTCCGCAACACCACGTGTAGTCCTATCAATTGGTACCACAACAATGAAATACCACCTAAAAGAGAGGTTACATAGATACGATGATAAAGATGGACAATGGTCACAATTTAGAAACATATATAATAACCAATTTAAACCCCCGACACCTGATCGGAACCATACAGGTGGGGGAAAGGGTGCAGAGGTCCTGTAATGTTCCAGGCGGTCCTGAACAAGATTTCGCATGTCTGAATTCAGGCATGGGAAGACCATACATCCCAATGGAGGAGTCTAATCAGAATGGCAATGACACATGCCAAGCAATTTTAACTGGGTGGCCTTTTTCAATTCACAACGCTGCTTGCAAATATTTCTTGGATCTACCCATTTCAATGGCATATTGACAGGTCCCGTGTAACAATGTTTAATAACAAAAGGTGCCATCACATGCAAAAGCTGCGACATAACTTCAAATTGCAACATTCAATTTGGAGATAGACTTGCAAACTAGAATATTTAAGTATTAGCCTATTAAACATTATAATCTATTAAACATTACAGTACACATTTTTAATAGGAATAGGCACATGTATTTCCATAGCTACAATGATGCTGCATCACAAAAGGGTAAGGCAACTATGAAATAGCTCACACTGTAGTCCTCGACCGATCCCTGGCTTAATCAGGCTTTTGTATTAGGCTAGCAACAACAGCATTTTTGTGTACAAATATTTACATTTTAATACAATTGCACTATAAACAAAAAACTAAATCAATTTAGGTGATGGAAGTAGAACAATACATTTGTAAAAGGTAGCCAACTCATAACACTCTTTGAAAGAGCAGAAAAGCCAGGGGAGAACAGAATAATAGAATGTTTACAGCACTGAAAGAGGCCACTTGGCTCATCATGCCTGTGCCAGCTGAAAAATGAGCAACCAACCTAATCCGACTTTCCTGCATTTGCATGCAGGTTACAGTACTTAAGTACATATATCCAAGCACCTTTTGAATGAGTTGAGGGTTTCTGTCTCCACTTCCCTTTCAGGCAGTGAGTTTCAGATCCCCCACAACCCTCTGGTTGAAAAGAAAATCCTCCCTCTAATATTTCTACCAATCACTTTGAATCTATGCCCCCGAGTCACTGACCTCTCTGCTAAAGTAAATAGACCCTTCTGATCCCCCTAATCCAGGCCCCTTACAATTTTGTACATCTCAACCAAATCTCCTCTCAGTCCTCTCTGTTCCAAGGAGGACAACTGCAGCTTAACCAATCTTTCCTCATAGCTGCAATTTTCCAGTCCTGACAACATCCTTGTAAATCTCCTCTGTACCCTCTCTAAGACAATTATATCCTTTCCCTAATGCAATGAGCAAAACTGCACACAATACTCGTGTGGCCTAATAATGTTTTATACAGTTTCAGCATAACCTCCCTACTCATATTCTATGTCTTGGCTAATAAATTAAAGCTTTGTTTATGCCTTCTTAACCACCTTATCAACCTGTCCCGCTACGTTCAGGAATCTGTGGACATTCACTCGAAGGACCCTCACTTCCTCATCACCTCTCAGTATCCTCCCATTTATTGTGTACTAGTTTGCCTTGTTTGAGCTCTCCAACTGCATCACCTCACACTTATCCGGGTTAAATTCCATTTGCCACTTTTCTGTCCACCTGATCAGTTAATTGATATCTTCCTGCAGTCTACAGCAATCCTCTTCACTATCTACCAATTTGTGTCGACTGCAAACATCTTGATCAGTCCCCCTGCATTTACGTCCAAATCATTAATATATATCACAAAAAGCAAGGGACCTGACACTCAGCCCTGCGGGACTCCACTGGAAATAGCCGCTGCACCTTTCCTTGTTTCCTGTCGCTAAGTCAAATTTGTATCCAACTTACCACATTTCCCTGGATCCCATGGGCTTTTATTTTTTTAACCAGTCTGTCACCTGAGACCTTGTCAAAAGTCTTGCTAAAATCTATGTAGACTATATCAACTGCACTACCCTTCTTAATCCTCCGCGTTACTTCCTCAAAAAACTCAATCAAATTAGTCAAGCATGGCCTTCCCTTAACAAGTCCATGCTGACTATCCTTGATTATTCCATACCTTTCTAAGTAACAGTTTATCCTGTCCTTCAGAATGGATTCCAATAATTTATTTGCTAACAAGGTGAGACTGACTGGCTTCTACTTATTTGGTCTATCTCTCGCTCTGTCCTTTACTGGAGGAAGTGGGAGACCTTGGAGTGGATGACCACCGATCCCTGAAGGTAGAAGGACAGGTTGATAAGGTGTTAAAAAGATATGTGAAATTATTTCATTTATTAGCCGAAGCATAGAATATAAGAGCAGGGAGGTTATCCTGGAAATATAAAATATTAGTTAAGCAACAACTTGAGTACAACGTTAGCAGACATCCAATCCTCCGACAGCTCACCTGTATATAGTGGGGATTAGAAAATAATGGTCAGACATTTCACAATTTACTCCCGAGCTTCTTTAAGTAGCCTGGGTGCATTTCATCCATTCACAAAAAAACTGATATCAAGAGGCTGCTATCAAATATTATATGGACTTCAAAATATTGTGTCCACTTTTATTTTTAAAAGGCTGCTAAACTCTATACATTCTTTCAGGTAAGGTTAGTACTACGATTATGGTATGTTACGGAGGAACATACATGAGGGATTTCCCTAAATATTTCCCAAAGAAATTAATGTAATTCTCATTGTTTACTACCAAATATATCAGACTTGAGATGCTGTACCTGGAATTAAGAGCTAACTTGTTATGTTCTATTTTACATTTATATCTTAGTGACTTTAGTTTTGCCTTTATATTTTAAAAATAAATTGAGAGTAACCAATTATTTTTTTTCCAATTGAGGGGCAATTTAGCGTGGTCAAACTCACTCCGACACGGGGAGAATGTGCAAACTCCACACGGACAGTGACCCAGGGCCGGGATTTGAACCCGGGTCCTCAGTGTTGTAGGCTGCAGTGCTAACCACTACACCACATGCCGCCCCGAGTTTTGTATTTATAAAGCTTTCTGGAATCAGAGATGTAACAAAATCCCATTATGCTTTTTAAGTTTTACAAGAAACAAAGTCCTCCAATTTAAAGTGCTTAAACCTAGACCTCAGTACAGTTCAGATGGTGCAATGTTTTAACAATCATGTGATATTTGGTTTGAAGTAGAATAATGGATATGGACTGATTAGGAATGTTTAAATTCTGTATCATCCCCTCCCACCCTGATACAGGCAACAGGACATGCAAAGCTTATAAATGATGACATCATCATTACAGTGTAATATTACTAACATTATACATGTTTCAAAGAGACTTTTTGCATGGTTTAGAAAAAAAATAGTCCTTGAGAAATGGGTCAGCATGTTAATAAGAGGATTTGCAAATCCAGTGAAGTCCATAAATAACGTTTCAGCTTACTTGACATCGGATGTGGTCTGGACCTTGGGCAAGTTGATCGGCAATTTACCATCCTGGATATTCTTGCTGACAACGATTGGTTTTGTGCTCAGCAAGTTGGGAGCAGTACGGATCGATACCACTTGCTGTAGTCCGCCAGCACTATTCCCACGGTTTGTTAATACAAAGGAGTATTCAGTATTAGGCTGAAGGTTTGTAATAAGTTTTCGCATTGATTGTCCATCTACCTCTACGCTTTGGCCATTATATAATATCTGAGAAAGAAATAAGGAAAGACATATAATAAATTGATACCAAAGGTCATATTTAACTTTGTTTGTTTGTTTTTGATCAAAGCGGGTGATCAACATCAAGTGTGCAATACACGGTGCCAAGGACCCAGGTTTGATCCCGGCCCCAGATCACTGTCAGTGTGGAGTTTGCACATTCTCCCCGTGTCTGCGTTGGTCTCACCCCCACAACCCAAAGATGTGCAGGGCAGGTGGATTCGTCACACTCAATTGCCCCTTAATTAGAAAAAAATGTCTAATTTACTTCAATTTTTTTTTAAAGTGTGCAATATAAACAGGGAGCATAGTATGTTGCAGCCTTTTAATAAAAGATCGCCGGACTGCAAGATAAATTGAGTAGTTTGTTACCATCTACAATTACTTTATTGCAGTTTCCCAACTAAACCAATGTATTCGGTTACAACGTGAAATATAATTTATTATGCTGATTGCATGGTTTAAAAGTTTTATCTACCACTTTCCTTTCTAGGCAGCTTGTAAAAAATATTAGATCATCGTTCTTATAGAGTGTCCTGGATTATCGATGTACCCCATTGCTCAAAAAGTTATTTTCTTGGCACTCACCATGCATTATCGGATGGCAACAGTAGGTGAATTTCTAAGTCTGATAGCTGAAACCCCATCCAAAGTTCAAATCAACTTAGAAAATATGAACAGGAGTCGGCCATTCGGCCCTACGAACCTGCTCCACCATTCACTATGATCATGGCTGACCATCCAACTAAGTAACCTGTTCCTGATTTTTCCCCTGTATCTGTGGACCCCTTTAGCCCCATAAGCTATAGCCAACTCCTTCTTGAAAACAATAAAATGTTTTGGCCTCAACTACTTTTTGTGGTAGTAAATTCCACAGGCTCACCACTCTCTGGGGAAAGAGATTTCTCCTCATCCCAGTCCAAAATTTTTATCCCTTGTCCTTTGATTGTGACCTCTGATTCTGGACTCCCCTGCCTTCGGAAAAATCCTTCCTGCATCAACCCTGCCTGGTCCTCTTTCTATGAGATCACCCCCATATTCTTCGAAACTACAGCGAATATAATCCTAACTGACTCAATCTCTCCTCATATGCCAGTCTCGCCATTCCTGGAATCAGTCTGGTAAACCTTTGCTGCACTCCCTCTATTTAAAATGTAGGAGATCAAAACTGCACATAATATTCCAGGTGTGGTCTCACCAAGGCCCTGTATAATTGCAGCAAGACATCCCTGCTCCTGTACTCTAATCTTCTCCCTATGAAAGCCAACATACCATTTGCCTTTTTTACTGCCTGTTGCACTTGTGTGCCAACTTTCAGCGACTGGTGTACAAGGACACCTAGGTATTGTTGCACATTCCCCTCTCTCAATCTTTAGCCTTTCAGATAATAATTTGCCTTTCTGTTTTTGCTACCAAAGTGGATAATTTCATATTTATCCACATTATACTTTATCTGCCATCCATTTGCCCACTCAATCAACTTGTCCAAATCACACTGAAAAATCTCTGCATTCTCCTCAGAGCTCACCCTCCCACCCAGTTTTACAGACATTACTGTGCAGAAGGAGGCCATTCGGCCTTTCGAGTCTGCACCGACCCTTGGAAGGAGCACCCACACCTCCACCCTATCCCCGTAACTCCACCTAACCTTTTTGGACACTAAGGGCAATTTAGCATAGCCAATCCACCGAACCTGCACTTCTTTGGACTGTGGGAGGAAACTCGAGCACCCGGAGGGAACCCACACAGACACGGGGAGAACGTGCAGACACTGCGCAGACAGTGACCCAAGCCGGGAATCGAACCTGGACCATGGAGCGGCGAAGCAACTGTGCTAACCACTGACTACCCAATTAGTCATCTGCAAATTTGGAGATATTGCATTTAGTTCCCTCATCTAAATAATGAATATATATTGTGAATAGCTAGGATCCTAGCATTGATGCCTGTGATACCCACTAGTCACTTCCTGCCATTTGTACTGTTCTTCTGAATAGCGTATTTTTAACCTCACCCAACAAATAAGACAAAGTCAAGGAATTCCCAATCTGAAATTTGAATGAACTTGAATGGAGATAGCAATTGTGTGATTTATGAGAGATGGAAATAATTCTTCCAGCTGTGAGCATGTTAATCAAACTTTCAGGCTACAATGTTAAACCAACCTTAAAAGACACTCCTGGCTTGTATGTCTCTGGTACTTCCCAGCTCAGCAGCACTGATGTCTTCATCACTGCCTTCACCCGAAAATTCTTAGCAAACACTAAGGAAAATGTCAAAAGTATCACTTGTATTCACATAAACAAAAATAGATTTTCCAGAATATGGCACCTGCAATTCTACATTACTAGCATGGTCTTGGTATGGCTCTAGGCTGTACAGTGACAGAGCGGTGTAATTGTTCATTCCCAAGTGCAAACTCCACTGTATTGAATGAAGACTGTAGGGCTTGGTTTCTTCTACCCTGCATAAATCAGGTGTGGACGAGGAGGCAGGCAAATTTATTCTTTGGCTTTCACGTGTATCACTTTTAGTTGAAAATAGGAGATGTCGATGTAGCAACAAAGGAAACTGTCAAATTTTGCTATTCTTCTTGGCATTCATTCAAGTTTGGTTGTGATTGGAAACTTCGCACTCTGGAGGGTACATGAGCAAACTAATTCCTCCCAACTATTGTATACAAAAATCTAAAGCCAGAGATACCAATCTACATAGGTTTTAAATAAAAGGATGCTACACAAAAATAACATGCAATAAAGACAAATCAACCGTGAAATATGTAATAAAAATAGAAAATGCCAGGTAAATTCAGCTATCTGGTAGCATGAGGAGAGAGAAACAGAGTTAACATTTCGAGTCCATATGACCCCAGAAGGGTCATATGGACTCAAAACGTTAACTCTGTTTTTCCCTCTCCACAGATGCTGTCAGACTGCCTGAGATTATAAAGATGATGATAAAGATTATCCAGTATTTTCCTTTTTCATTTCAGATTTCCAGTATCCGCAGTAGTTTGCTTTCATTTGAGTGAAATAAACATGTTGACATACTTGATAAAAGCAAATTAATGCGGATGCTGGAATCTGATACGAAAGAGAAAATGCTGGAAAATCTCAGCAGGTCTGGCAGCATCTGTAGGGAGGGAAAAGAGCGAACGTTTCGAGTCCGATGACTCTTTGTCAAAGCTAACAGACAGAGAAAGTGGGAAATATTTATACTGTGAAGTGAGAATGAAAGATGAGTCATAGCCACAGAAACCCAGGGAAACCGGGTGCTAATGGCCACAGAAAGCAAGGGGAAAGAGTGCTAATGGCAGTCCCCAGAGAGAACAAAAGATGTGAACGGTCAAACAGCAGAGAAACTAACATCAGAGGATGAACTGTTGATGTGGGGGGAGGGGAAGGGGGAAGCAAAGAGGAGAAAGGGTAAGAAAAGGTGGATAAGATGGGGGGGGGGGTTAAATATATATTAAGAAAGACAAGAAAGAAAGAAATGGTAAAAGACAGTTAAAATGAAATGGGATGAAAACAAATGGGTCGAGGTGGGGTAGAGCTGATCATCTGAAGTTATTGAATTCGATGTTGAGATGGGAAGTCTGTCACATGCCTAACTGGAAGATGAGATGTTGTTCCTCCAGTTTGCGTTGAGCTTCACTGGAACATTGCAGCAGGCCAAGGACAGACATGTGGGCATGGGAGGAGGGTCTTTTGAAGGACCCTGACCTTCCCGTTGCTTGGCATTTTAACAAAAGACCCTCAGTAACAAAACCTCAAGAGGAGCGCATTAATCAGTAACAAAACCTCAAGAGGAGTGCATTAAACCTAAAGTTTCAGGGATTGAGAAGGATAGTAAAACAGTCTGGAGCCCAAGCAATTTCAATGCTGTCCTCTGCCCTGTTTTGACTATAGTAACCTGTGACAGCATGTCGGAGAGATGCTCTGAGTAGCGTGGGGAGGGAAGCGAACATTAAGAATGCTCCTGGCAACTTGATACAACACCTGACAGATCCAGTAAGACCTATACTAGCTCAGAGCCCTACTGGGTCTGCCCAAAAGATCATCAATTTTAGAGGTAAAAATGGGTTTCCCATTATAGTTTGAGTTTTTCATGGCCTTGCTTCACCTGCACACAGGAAATGTGTGGCTTTGCTGAACCTCTGTAAGTGCAGCCTGTAAAGGACCCCAGCTCAGTGGTTTGAGGCACAGTTCACATTGCATCTGGCCAGGTGTCACACTCAAAGATGCTTCCAGCAATGGAGGAACGACCCTGGAATTTTGGGCTCTTGCTGACCATCATTCACTCAAGTGCCAAAATCATCACTTAATGTCAATTTAAGTGGAAATGCCACTCAAGGTCTTGTTATTTTCAAAACTTCTTACCTTGGTCAACTGGCATGGTACGGGACTGAATACTAGGACTGTATGGACCATGCCCTTTGGAAGTGTGAGCTCTCACTCGGATGTCGTAAGTGGTATCTGGTTTCAGACTGCTCAAAGTTATTTGAGTTTCATTAGTAGTATTGGTGAGGTCCTTTTGACTGTTGATATCACGGAACAACACTGTGTAGAGGATCATCTTCCCATTTCTCTCTGTCACAACTGGTGGGTCCCATGAAAGCTCAGTGGTGGATGTTGTAAGTCCCACAACACGCAGATTTTGTGGGAACCCACTTGGTATTTCTTCCTGTGTTACAATTCTTTTCACCGTGTCCTCACCGAATCCAGCTTTGTTTTTGGCACTCAGCCTGAAGAAGTATGTGGCCCCCTTGTGTAGGTTTATAACGGTGTAATGATTATCATTCTTACTAAGTTCAATGATGTTGGGTTTGTCTTCATCGCTCCGGCTGTACTGCAGTCGGAAACCTAGAAGATCATCCACCATTTGTGGTGGTGGCTGCCACTGAATGAGCGCTGTGCACATTTGAGTGACACTGATAACCATTGCTGGCATGCCTGGAACTGAAGAACAAAACAGAAGAATAATGAACTAATGAGTACACCTTCATCTAGCTCAAACTAATGGGCATTAGTTCCAAAATAATTAAACATCTCAAAAACCAATGAATCAGGCAAAAATAAGCGAAGGTGAATCTAAATCACACATTATTGATGGTTTAGCACTTAGTTTTTCTTCCTCCCTCACTGTACTGGTAAAACTATATATTCTGAATTAATTGACATGTAGTCTTTCTATTCCTAGTCTAATTGTAACAAATATCAACAGAATTAATTTATTTAAACTCTTCAATGGTCAAGCTGGCAAAGATATTTCACTAACCCATAAAGGTGAGGAAGTGCCAGGTTTGATTATTCTTATCCAACTTGTACCATTACTGATGAAGTCTCTTTGTGGCTAAACTTAAATAAAAGTCCTATTATAACATTACCAGTTCTACATAACCCCCATTCACCACTACCGGTAGCAATAACCCTAATCACTTATTTAGTTCTTCACAAAGAATCCTGCTATGCTGTCAAACCTGGTGAAGCATAGGACTAACAGGGTCTTGCTGCAATTTAACAATTCCTCCTGCATTATACTGTATTAACAACTTTCATTGACTTCCCTACAGGAAAGCATCTGGTACATTCTCATTGTGCAAGTAAATTATTTTCTTTGGTATTTAAGTGCTGCCATTTTCTAATTTATTAATGCTATTATTGGAAATTTAAACTATTTAAATGTAATAAAAACAGAAAGTTCTGGAAAAACTAAGTAGGGCTGGCAGCATCTGTGGAGAGAGAAACGGAGTTAACATTTCGAGTTCAAAATGACTTTGTTGGAACTGAGAGGTGATAAATATTATGCTGTTGAAAGAATGGGGGGCTGGTGGTGGTGTAGTGTCAGGTGAAATAAAAGGGGAGATCAGGGATAGGTTAGAGGGCAGAAGGAGTTTAATGGAAAAATGTTGTGGAACACAAGGCATTGGGAATGGTAATGAAGATGCAAAGCATTGGCCCAGAGCAGTTGCTCATAGCAGAATAAAGTTCAGTGCTGCCTGAAATCAAAATAGCAGAACATACATAGAAATATGCATAGTAAATAGAAGGAGAAGGCCATTCAGCTCTTCGAGTCTGCTCTGTCATTCATTATGATCATGGCTGATCAAGTTCGATACCCTAATCCTGCCTTCCCCCCCATATTCCTTGATTCCGTTAGCTCCAAGAGCTATATCTAATGTATAATGTTACATATTATAGTAAAATAAAATTTAGTGCTGTGTGAAGCAAAAACATGAAAACAAAATAATTGTAACACCTCCCCCTGTCCCCAAGTGCCAGTCTGTATCTTGTTCTAATGTTTTTACTTTCAGATAGTGTTGACCTTTACTCTATTAACAGATTCTGATATTTCATTTTCAGACAGCACTGACCTTTAGTCTGCTATGAACACCTACTCTGGATCAATGTTTTGTGTATTTTATACTATCCTGACCACTCCTTTTGCCTTATGTTCCATGATATCTTTGTCATTTAATCTCCCCACTCTCTAACCTATCGCTGACCTTTTCTTTTGTTCCACCTGACCCTCACCCTTTTTTTCAACAGCATAAAACAAACATATTCTTATTTGTAACTGAAGAGAGGTAGAAGTCATACTGGATTCGAAACAATGGGCTGAATTCTCTGTTCCTGAGGCTAAGTGCTGGAGAATCTGTGGGAGTTTCATGAGAGGAAAATTGGCGTGAATCCGGTGAGGGGCTAGCACTGGCGCCGCATGAAACGCCCGCGCATCATACCGAAAACAGCCAGAGAATCATTGGGTCCTGGGCTGCGCGTGCGCACGGCTGACGACCTGCACCGGTCGTGCCGTAAAACATGGCGCCGGCCATGCTTGAACCCTAATCCGTCAACCGCGATCCCACGGCCCATCCCCCACCAGTCCCCACAGCTTTAGCAGAAGCCCTCCCCTGGCCAACGGCACGGATCCCGGACGAGTGTGGCGCTGCTGGACACTGTCCGCAGCCGGCACGCCGGGTACCCGATCGTTGGGGCCACACGTGGCTCACGCCGTTGGGAACTTGGCAACGGCGCGATTATGCCGGTTTGGAAGGGACGGAGCATGGTGGACCTGCAGGTAAACTGGTGCCTGCTCCGATTCCGGCATCGGAATCTATTCTCCGCCTGATCGGTGATCACAATTTCGGCACCGGGCTTCGGGGAATCCAGCCCAATAACTCTGTTGTTTCTCTCTCCACTGATGCTGCCAGACCTATTGAGTTTTTCCAGAACTTCTGTTTTTATTTCAGGTCTCCAGCATCTGCAGTATTTTGCTTAAATAAATTAATGTGGAATAGCTGGAGTGAGGATTTATATCAATATCAAGCCAAATTAAAAACTTTTCTTGAGAATTTGTCCTTTTACCGGAAGAAACTCTCTAAGAAACAAATTATGTCTAATATTATGTGACTCCAACTTACCAGTTCCTGAAGTAGTAACGAGCCTGGGTTTGCTACGAGCTCCATCACCTCTGGTGGTGTATGCTGCTACAGTAATGGAATATGTTGTTTCAGGCATCAGTCCCCCAATAATGGCTTCCTATTATTAAATGCACCAGAAGCAAATAATTTACAATATTAATCTATTCACATAGCACCCCAGCATTACAATATGCTAATAACGAACAATGATGTTAGAGCAGACAATTGGAATCCTGGCCAATGGGCTTAGCAAAAATGGTCTGATCGGCAAAGGGAGAAAACATGAATCAACATATTGTATCAGAAAGTGATACGGATATACATTCAGGATTTTGACAGTTTACTATATTATGGTATATAGAGCTCATGGCTTTCATAAATGTGTCTTGCAACTGATTAAAAATTAGCATGGATTTAAATGTTTTATTACCTATGCTAAGAAAAATGAAAATGGTTTTAAATAATCTGTGACTCCAGAACATAGTAACAATTTAATTTAAAAGAATAACTAAATGCACATCCCAGGTCAAATTAATCACAAGCCATTGTGAGTTTATCATGTTTTGTACTGCATTTTGTTAGCATGAATGATTGCAATAAAATTTGCATCCTAGCTAATTAAACCAGGTGCATTATTTGTGTGTAATCCAGGTTAAACAACCAGATCTTCCAGCAGTCCTTGTCTAAACTGAAGAGCTGAGTTCAACAAACCACAGAAATTTCACATAAATTAATAACATAAATGGAATAATGCATTAAAATCAAATAAGATTAATTGGGGCAATAATTTGTAGAAATCATAAAGCAACACCAATGCACTGCAAACCACCATTTCCACACATGCATTCAGGTATACACACTCCCGCCTTCATCTAAGCTCCTACAGTCAACTGTATATGGCTCGGCTTCATCTAGGACAATTAGCAAAGATGTTCATTTTTGTATTAAAAGGAAATACCCATTGTTCAGGCCAAAACATCAGCCTTTTCTCCTCTGTGATACTGTTTCTCTTACAGTTGGAAAAGCTCATCTGTGGACGGATGAGCACTAAAATGATTCATAATTTACCAAATTAGTGTTCTGGACACTAAACGAAATAACCAGGTTGTTGTCTTGCTCATTTTCAAAATAGGAAATGGGAATTCCTGCTGTTCCAAAATAATTCAAAATGTTTATTCTGTTTGGTAAGAAAATACATCACTTGGGTGAAAAATTGCTGCTACATCATTCCACCAAATACACAACTGGGCTGGGAATATTGATTTGTGTTTCTTGCCTATAACAACTCACATAACTTCAGAGGTTAGGATGGGAATTATTAATTTAAACAAGTATGATTGGATTTTCCTCTTCCTGACTGCTAATGTGACTTCTATGGAGCCAGCAGTTATCCTAGTTGGAGATCATTCGGCATTCATGCTGACATCCCAACAGGATAACTTTGACAAAGAGTCAATTCAGACTTGAGACTTCGCTCTGTTCTCTCTCCACAGCTGCTGGCAGACCTGCTGCGATTGTCCAGCATTTTCTGTTTTTGTTTCAGACTCCAAAATCCGCAGTAATTTGCTTTTATCCCAGCAGGATCAGTCAACAGGTGGAAACTGCTGGTGACCCTTTACAAACATGGGTAGTGCAACATTGCACAGCGGGGCAAGAGCAGCATCAAAGGTGCAAAAAAAGTCCAAAGGCTACAGTAAGGGATTAAACCAAGACCTTTTGCAGGGACAGAGTACGGAAAATTTGGATTTGGACAGCGAGGACGCAGTAGGTCTTATCGCCCAATTTTCTTCAATTTCCCATTACTATCTAGCTCATAGGATTTTGTCATCTTGTAACTTACTGTTTATAAATAAATGAAATTAATAAAAGAAAGTCAATCAGTTTGGAGAAGGGCATGTCCTCAAAAATATCCTCAGGCAAGGAGGCAGACATAAAAACAAGATACGTTATACATTTGCTTACTGTCAGCACAGAGAATGGTAGTTCACTGTGGGCTTTGTTCTCTGTCAGTGATCCTTTCCTTTTTTTTTTATCACAAATCTTTCATGGCATGTTAAGAACAAGGCAGGTTGATCTTTATCAGGATTTTCTGCCCATATAGTCTGGAGAACTGCCCAGCTTAGTGATTCAACATTACTGGTTTACACAAACCAGTTCAGTACAAAACAAGTCTCACAAGCAACACATCACACGCAACATAGTGAAGAGAAGAAAAAGGACACATTGTGCCAGCACCATTGCAAAAGGCAATAAAACGTAGATTTCAATCTACAAATAGAACATCCATTAGATTCTCCCAGCAAAGTTTATTTCTCATGCAACCGTCTAATTCAGAGAGCAGAGAAAGTTCAATACCAAATGGCATTGCAGGGATGTCAAAGAGAGGCAGTCAACAAAAGTGTACACTGCACTTTTCTATTTCCTTAATTTCCATCCAAAAACTCAACATCTGAATACCAATCTACACTATCTTATGCTTATTGTCACTACTTAACCCCAGAGGTAAACTGAACAATAATGAGCTGCAAACAAATGTACTTGTTTTCTAGGAATCCAGCAATGTGATTTTGTAGGGATTTGATAATAAAGTCAGGAATTGATCTCAACTTGCATAAAATAGTTCTAACATTAAGCGTGAACTAGCTGAAAATTAATAGTTTTTTACAGTTGTAATGATTTTGCTGATTCTTCCATTAAGTATTTCCATAGTCACAGAGTGACCTTCAGATATAAGGACAAGTCAATAAACTGTAGCTTCTCTCATTACCAGGGGGTCCTGCTAAAATGTACAATTTCACAATTTAGATGAACTGGAAGAGTTGTGATGTACCAGAACTCTATTTGCGAGTCACAAGCACTATTAGTGCTTGGATGATTGAAACCCTCGGAATTGCAACACTACAATTCTCCACTTGCGGGTTTGTGTTGAGAATAATTGCTTTCAATGAGCTTGGCAAAGAATTTGTAATTCCAATGATAGCCTAACCATAAACAGGAGATTCCTAAATCTCACCCCATTCCAATTGTTTTACATTATTGTAAACGGAAAATTTATGAGCAAACTGCATGACTGTCCAGATTATTCTGGAAAAAAGGCTGCCTTTATTAAAATGCAAAACTGGTTTCGGATTGTCTATGTCAGTCAGCACAGAAAAAAAAAAATCAAATTTGTTGAATTTTGTGAATTAATTAATTGATTAATCGAATAAAATCTGTATCTAACCAACACCTTGATCTCTAATGCTGTTCACCTTTAGCCCAGAGGCATCCTGTTTCCCACAAGGAAAGGCAGAAGTTATCAATGCCATCACTTGTTTGGGCACAGAGCAATTTTGGCATCAAAGTTAAGGAATGTACTATCGCCTTACTTTAATAAACATACCAATTGTGTAAGCTACACAGTATTCTTAAAGACCCTACACATTTCATCACTATTTAAACCACATCTATTATATTCATCTTTGACATCCCTCTGATGACTTGATAGAAAGCCCATGCCCAGACTTGCACATGTTTATTACTCACATAGTCCTGGGTGTCCTCAGACTCCCACTGAATGGATGGGATGGGGAAAATAAAGACAATTAGAAAGAAGGGATTAGAGGGAAGACAATCTTGACTGGATTAGTAAGGATACATGCTAACTATGAATAGAAAAAAAAGAACATATTTTAAAATAGCAACTTTCAGACTGCATTGCACAGCAATTAGTATAGTTTATTATTTATTGCTTCACTCTCGAAGGTTCAGCCATCTGCATTCACAGCGGTAGTGTTTGGGATTTGCTCACATTAATACCTGCCGCTTACCCTTTGTTTAACAGTTACCTCTTATGGCACACAGCACTTGGCCAATTATTTAATGCCACATACTTCAGGTTATCTAATGCAAATTCAGATATATAATACAGAAATAAAGTCTAAAAATTACACATGAACACGTGCATACACACACATTATAAAATTAAACCTTTACCAAATCCATATCTACAACAGCATACAGTCACAATGTCCCAGACAACTTCAATTTATTTTCTGCTAATTTGGATTTATGCATATGGTTTATTCACATAATTTCACCGACATAAAATTATGTTCTGTTCTTGAAATTACAACATATATCACCATAAATACAAGAGGCATTAATCAGTTGAATCAATTCCCATCTCAAACACAATGACATTTTAGCCTAGAACAAGAAAAATGCCCATTTGTATGCAACAGGAAATATGATTTTGGCAGAATGAAGTTCCTCAGTATGAGAATTAATGTCTGCTGCAAGACACCAAATTTAGATATATCTAATCTAAAGCTTTGCACCAGGATGAGTCACACCAGGTACACTGACAAATAAGGGACAGGCAAAGCTAGTATTCATAGATTGTTGGATTTCTGCTTTTGTTAGCAATAAAAACAAATTTATTGTTTGATGCACAATATATTTTCAAGTAATCAACTGTAAAAAATGTATTGATAAACTGCTAGTAACCATCAAGTTTTTTAATCCTATGTAAATATAATTTCAATCTAATTTCAGTGCAACATTCATAAGCAATAGAGAGAGTTGATGAAAGGAGTGCAAGGATGTTACATATACGGATTAAGTGCCACATAATATGCTTATTTGGAAAACATATATCTGTGGAAATAAAACAGGTGGTAGCTTGTGATAGGCCAAGAAAAAGCAGAAAACAGTGGGGAATGGGTATTGTTCAAACTGGAGAGCATTGTTACGATCCCAGTTGGTGCTATAACTGAATGGGAAGATTCCAGAATGGAACCCCCTGCCTCAAAAGACCATATTTAGTATATATTTTTAAATAAAATGTGGAGGAACAGAGTCACAGGACCGTTTTAGCAAGAAAAAAACATTTATTAAACATGAAAAATTGGATTACGATACAATGCTCCTTTACTCCTCCCCCTATGATTGTAAGATTAACCTGGATTACAAAATACATCTTCAGCTACAATGGTCTCATTAACACACAAAGTGCCTTGACATTTTTTTTTTTAAAATTGAAAGTATTTTAAATATATAATGACAAAAACACGAAAGCCAACCATGGTAACAGATAACAACCGCACGCCCACCCCCCACATCACCCCAAACAACAGCTCCATCTCACCTCACTGCAACTCACCTGTACCCGCTTCTCTTTTCCAATTTATCGACCCCCCAAACAGAAAGTAAACACCACTCGCCCCTGCTGACGACTCAATGCTCCTTAAAGAAGTCGATAAACAGTTTCCACCTCAAGGTGAACCCCTTCTCCACCGCCTGAATGGCAAACTTTTTAATTTGTTCCGCCAAATCACTCACCCAAGTCCCGCTTTTGGAGTCTCAGAGTCTTGCCAACACAGCAAAATCTGTCTCCAGGTTATCAGGGATGCAAAGGCAAAGACGACGGCCCCTCTCCTCACCTGTACTCTCGGTTCCTCCGACACTCCAAATACAGCCACCTCAGGAGTCGGAGCTACCACTATCCCCAAAACCGTTGAAATTATGTCCGAATATCTCTTTCAAACCTCTCTCAACTTCGGACATGGCCAAAACAGATGCACATGGTTCACCGGCACCCTGCACACACCAATCTTCCACTTCTGAGAAGAACCGACTCATCCTGGACACACAGTCACGTGAGCTCTATGCACCACCTTAAATTGGATAACACGCAGATAATTCCACACTCCGGCTCCCCAACGCCGACCCCCCAACCCCTTCACCCATTTGTGCCTGATCCCTTCACGGGAGGCCGCTCCCTCTTCATCAGCTCCCCATACATGTTTACAGCCCTGGCCTCCCTAATTTTATCCCCGGACAGAAGCTTATCCTCCAGTGCCAGGGGCAGTAGCTCTGGAAAGCATGATACTTTCTTCCTAATAAAGTCCCGAACCTGCAGATGCCTGAACTTATTCCCCTTTGGTAACTGGTACATCTCGTCGAGCTCTTCCACTTCTGTAAACTTTTCTCCCACGAACAAATCCCTAAAGTACTCTATCTCCACCTGCCGCCACCCCCGGAACCTCTCATCCAATCCCATCGGCACATAGCTATGATTGTCGCAAAACGGCGCACACAGCGACATGCCTGCCACTCCAAAGTGCTGTCGTCACTGGTTTCAAACCCTCAAGTGCTGATACCACCACCGGCTCGGGGAGTACCGAACCGGTGAGAATGGAAGGGGCGCCAACAACAGTGCTCTCACAATGGTCCCCTTACATGAGGCCACCTCCATCCGCCCCAAACCGACCGCTCCACTACCGCCCATTTCCTAGCCCCTGTCATGCTTGCTGTCCGGTAATAATTCAACAAACCCGGCAATGCTTTCCCCCCAAAATCAACTCATCCACCTTCCTAAAAAAGGACTTGGGGAGAAAAAGGAGGCTCTGAATGATGAAAATGGAAGAGAGACAGAGAAAGTATGTAGTCCAGATGAGATGTGAAAGTATTTTGTAGGAACTGCCAGCAATTTCCTTACCAAGACCACTATCAGCTTCAGCCTCAATTATCTGCTTCTGTCATCACAAACCTCTGCCTAACGCGCTGACCTCTGGCTTGCGGGTTTCCCCCTTTATAATACTGAGTGCAAGTCTTTTAGAGGTCTCAATGACTTCCCATTGTGCAATTGCCTACTTTAAGCTGCCATGTTCCAGATGGTGTGTTTGACCAGTCATCTGTAGCCATTGCTGCTGCGAGGGTTGCCAGCAACACTCCCAATCCCCTCCTGAGAAAGATGGGAGGAAGAGTGAAAATGCTGGGATACCAGTCCCATAATTTCTCCAGCCCCAACAGGCTGGGAAAATTCCCCAATTAACCGTCTCTTTTCATTGATGGTGGCTGACTTGCTGAGTGTTTGCAGTATTGTAGGTTTTTATATCTTAATAAGAAGCCTGGTTTCACCAAGTGATTACTGTGGTGATTTACAACTGCTTATGGGCAACAGTGGATCACCATGATGTACTGTAGACCATCAAAAAAAATGTATTTTTGTTCTGCAACTTCTTTAACCAAAAGTCTGTTTTACAAGTTGCTAACAATAAATCCAATATATCATTTCTACAAAGTTCATCAAATGTTTTCACCCATATTAGTCAAAATTGCAAATGATCCAATATGCTTCAGCTATAAAGCTCATGGACGGAATTCTCTGGCCGTGGGGATTCTCTGTTCCCACCGTGCGGTAGCTTCATGGGAAGCGGTGGAAGAGAGAATCCCGCCGCCAGTGAATGGCGCTGCTAAGAAACACGCAGTTGGGGAACTGGATAATTTTGCCTTATATCTCCTGTCATTACAGATCATGAGTTAATTTGGCAGTAACAACTGATTGCTTAGGATGAGTAAAAGTGCTCAATAACTTGTTGATTGTAAATTGCATTCATTCACACTGAGGATTCAATAATAATAATAATTGCTTTATGTCACGAGTAGGCTTCAATGAAGTTACTGTGAAAAGCCCCTAGTCGCCACATTCCGGCGCGTGTTCGAGGAGGCTGGTGCGGGAATTGAACCCGCGCTGCTGGCATTGTTCTGCATTACAAGCCAGCGATTTAGCCCACTGCGCTAAAGAATAAGGTTCAAGCGAATGGTGGTGAAATTTAACCAAGATTTTTATAATCTCCATAGAAAAACATTTTCCTTTTTTCGCAGTATAGGTTGTGATTTGGAGATATGGAAAGAAGACAAGTAGCGCAAACGAACAAAATAAATAAAACAAGCAAAGGGAAACAAAATAAGCAATGACATGCGACCTGCTACAATTTACCAAAATACTGCTGATAATCTGGAAGATTGTCCTGCAGTAACAGTAACAAAAAGTAATTTGTTTTTACTTCCACTAATTAGCATTCTATGCCAGTTCTATCTCAAAATTAAGTCTTGATTTTGTCTGATCATCGGTTTTACTTTGATTTAAATTTGTCTTGTTGGCAGTAAAAGACAATGATGGTTATTACCCATGGCAACATAATTTACCTGTTACAGTTTAACAATTATACACAAAAACAAAAAAGAAATTAAACAGAAGAGATCGGCAGAAAAATAATATGAACATTAATTCTTCAATAATACTCTGCCCCATGCACAAAATATAAACAGAAGTTTTGATTCTGCGCCCATTTTTATATTTTGCTTTTTTTGTATTCCTACATGACTTCAGCTGTTTTTTTTTTCTTTTGGGGAAAACACCATGGGCTGGATTCACCCAAAATGGGGCTATGTCCCCACGCCAGCATAAAAACGCAGGTGTTGCACTCCCGATTTTCCTGAAAAAAATACCAGCCGATTCACTTATCTGCAGGGGGCTAGCAGGGACCTGGAGTGTTTCACGCAGCTTTAGTTGCGGATACAGGCCCCCGCACGTCCGGTTCAGAGTATGCGCATGGCGGCAGCCTCCAGTGGTCGGCCAAGCGCCATGGCGGTCTCAGACTGCAGACCCACACAAAGAAACTAGCCCCCCCCCCCCCCCGAGGGTCCGTCCGGCCTGATCTCTCCCCCGACCGCCCATGAGTCGTCGTCCCCCCCCCGCGGTGCCAGACCCCCCCCCCCCCCCCACCCCCACCCACCCACCAGGCGGCCCAGACTGAGTCCGCAGCGAGAGTCCCGACCGGCCAGACCATGTTAGTTCCACGCCGTCGAGAACTCGGCCGGTTGGGAGCAGAGGTTCGCTGAGCAGGCCTCTGGCAATGACCTCCAGGCCGCGCGGTGTAATTTGCTAACGCGCGGATATTCGGGGCCCGGAGAATCGCTGGACCCGATTCCGTCGGGAAGTTTGATTCTCCGCCCCCACGCCAAATGCGATTTTGACACGGGGTTACGGAGAATCCAGCCCCATTTTTCGAAAACATGAAGGAGGCAACAAAAAATTTGCAAATGGTTCACTCTTAATTTTTTACTTACAGTGACTCGTATTAGTGTAGAGTGAAAGAACTATGTGCTATGTTTGGAATACCATTTTTGGAGATAAAGCAAAATATTTAGAAATCATATTATGAATAATAATCATTAAACTGAAAGGTTTGTACCAAACAAGTAAAAATAAACATCCATCAGATACAACTAATATAGTAACTGTCTGAAAAGTGTCTAATTTCAAACTCAGACTCAACAGATCAATACACATCAACAAAACACTTTGGAATAAACAATATTAATAATATATATTTTTAGAAGACAACATTTCAGGCTACTTGCCTTCTATTTTACTTTCATTTAATATTTCATAAATGTACAGTATAATAAAGAGCAATTTACTTTTATGCCTCATGATCAGTAACTTAATTTCTCAATTATCAACACCTAACTGTGTTTACCTGTTCTTCTGCTAACATCACATCTTTAATTATCGGTTGTCCTTGTGGTTCCCCTTTTTCCAAACGCACGTAAGTGACCTGGTACCCACGGATCTGTCCATGCTGTTTACTCGACACTGGGGGTTTCCACATGACTTTGATTGTTGTTGAGTTCACTGACTCCGCTTCCACTTTCCGTGGTGGTGCACTAGGCACTATGACAAAATGTATAGTTATTACCTGCAAAAGTTTCTTTTAGGATTGATTTAAGAGCTCCCAAAACTCAGACATACTTTACTGTAGTCTTACACCATGGTCTGTGGTATCACACTTATAACAAGTAGAGGATCCTCCTCTAAAAAGACATGCTATGAGCAGCTTACTCCCAAAAAGAAACAAAAATAATCGACAGAAAAGCTGTCATTTTGCAGTGAAGGTAAAGATTTTCTGCTAAGAATTGACTCAACTTAGACAAATTTGAAATCCACTGGACACACCGACTCATTGCCTTCAAAAAATAAAACACTGATCTTATCAAATGGGTTTGACTCATATCAAGGTTAAAAAAAACAGCATCACCCAGTTCCCAATTTTCCTCAACCCATGGGTTCACTGCTGTATATTCTGGGCATGATTCAGCCACTGCGTTCCGGATGAATCTCGCGAGAGCCCCTCATTGGGCTCTGTGCTGGGCTGATGCACGAGTCACCCCGTGCAATCTGGATCACTCCCTCTCTGGGGCTGCGAGACCTCGACAGGGCATCATTTAGCACAAACGTGGACCCGGCTTGCCGGCACCTCGGGGGGAGGGGGATGGGCCTTGCAGGCCATTAGTGACCCCCAGGTGGTTGGGGATAGGGCAGGGTAGTCACCTTGGTATCCGGGCACTGCCAGCTTAGCAAATGAGGGTGCCAGGCTGGCAGTGCCAAGGTGTCTGGTGCCAGATTGGCACTATCGGCAGGGCTTAACAGTTGGAATTTTAAGTTCATCAACTTGACATATCTTTGTGAATCATTCTATGCATTGTGCAACATTAGTGGTGCAATGTCATCTTGCTCTGTTGCATATTATTGACAGCTAAGATGAAGCTAAACTGATAGTGAATAATTTCTAAAAATTTAACATCTAGCTAGACAAATTTAATGGTTCACCAACACCATCTCAAGGGCAATTAAGGACTGGCAATAAATGACATTCATCCCATGAAAGGACTTCTAAAAATCTTTAAAAATTGAACAATTGGGAAATAGGGAGCGGGTGGGAGAATCGCCGGGGCGCCACGCGAGTCCCGCCACGCCGTCCTGATGCCCGCACGCGATTCTCCCACCCCTCCCCCCCAAACCGGCGCGGCGCAAATCCCGGCTGGCCGCTTGGAGAATCGGCGCTTGCTGTTGGTAATGGCCGAGCGGCGATTCTCCGGCCCAGATGGGCCGAGCGGCCTGCCCAACACGACAGGTTCCCGCCGGCGCCATCCACACCTGGTCGCTGCTGGCGGGAACAGAGCGGGAACGCTGGGGGGGGGGGGCGGCCTGTGTGGGGGGGTGGGCTCAAAGGGGGTCTGGCCCGCAATTGGTGCCCACCGATCGGCGGGCCGGCCTCTCTGAAGGAGGACCTCCGCTGCCCCGCAAGATCGATCCGCCTACCTTGCGGGGCGGCCGCGGGGGCGACAACCGCGCATGACGTAATTTACGTGGCGCCGGTAGCATCATTTACGTGGCGCCGCAACTGCGCGCATAAATGACGCGGCGCCGCTCCTAGACCCCTGGGGGCGGGAGAATAGGGGGCTGGGAACGGCCTCCGACGCCGGAGTGAAACACTCCGGTTTTCACTCCGGCGTCGGGACTTAGTATCCCGATGGGAGAATTGCGCCTCGGATTTCTCTTTCCATGGTTCCAATCAGTGTTTGTGGATTCAATATGAAAAATTAGCAAGAATCCGTTTCCAATGTAGCTCCAACTTTCAACATGGAGCATAATTTGTCCTCTTCATTTACAAAGCAGTGGTTGAAATATGATTGTTTTTTTAAATACAAAATCATCTCATATGAAATCAGAATAGAAGGTGCGAGGAGATATATGTTCAATATTAGGACAAATCTAGAAGGGAGTCTTATAGGAATGACAATGCTGAATATCAGGATTTATTCATTCATTAAACTAGTGGAAAGTAGTAAAAGTTCAAAATAGTAATTCTAGACAAGAAGAAGGTAATTTCAAACTCCAGAGGATGAAACAAATTTAGCCTGAATATTTGGTAGCGTATATGGATGGTTGTGTAACTAAGATGAATAAGGAAAGGATGTTAAGAAATGAGTCATAAGATCTAGGACAGAAGATTGGGTAAGCAAAAACCAGCATTACAAGCATTTAGTGGAAGATCATATGCAGCAAAACAAAATGTTGGTACCATTCAAAGTTCCTAAAGGTGGCATATCAAGTGACCAAATAGTAGCAAACAGACATGTACATCCTTCCATTCAGAGTATATACCATGACCAATGTTTCTAGTATGGAAGTTGCCGTTTCTTAGGGAAGGGAGGCTGTCATGGTGGAAATGTTACAAGTTCTAAAAAAAAGTATCAAGGAAGCCCGTCATTGACAGGCTGAAAATGTTTATGAAAGTGGCTAATGAAATCAGTCTTGCTGTTGCTACTATTTCAGGGACAGTGCCCAAGGGTTCACAAGAAGTAAATATTACATCAATCTTTCATGTAGCCCTGAAAGTTTAATTCCCTCAACTCTCCAATTCTGTTTCAACATTAATTGTCTGTTTCAACCACCCTCCTAGGCAGCAAGTTCTTGTTCATTACTACTGGCTATATGAAGCATTCTTCCTCACATCTCCTTCCCAAAATCTTAATTTTGTCCTTTAGTCCTTGTACCATAAAATGTAAATGTCATCACAGTCCCAGAGGACCATAGGCTGCACTCCCCTTTGAGAGCTGACTGGTGGTGATTTAACTGGCGGTGGGTTACTACACCTCAGGTGAGGGGCAAGGTTGAGAAGGCGGGGTCTTTATGAATAACCTCACCAGTACGGGAATTGAACCTGTGCTGTTGGCATTGCTCCTCATCATGAACCAGCCATCCAACTAACTGAGCTAATTGGACCTGTACCATCAGTCAATGGGAACAGCTTTTCTTTCTCTACCTTATCTAAACCCCTCGTGATCTTAACCACCTCTATCAGATCTCCCTTCAACTTCCTTTGCTCGAAGGAGTACAGGCCCAGCTTATCTAATTTGCATCTAAATTCCCTTATCACTGGAACCATTTTGATAAATTTCCTATGATCTTTTTCAAGGACCAACATATCTGGGTATCTCAAAGGACGTCCTTTAGGTACTGGGGGTGAAGGTGGTTCAGAGTCCAGCATTGTCAGTGTTTGAAGTGTCAAAAGACCATGGAGTCCAGGGGGTGCGAGAAGCCGACGTTCTGGCCTTTGCCTCTCTGGTAGCCCGGAGACGGATCCTGTTGGGGTGGAGGGACTCGGACTGCCGAAACCGCGGGTGTTGGTGAGCGACCACGCGGATCTCCTTAGGTTGGAGAAAATTAAGTTTGCCTTGAGGGGTCGGTGGAAGGGTTTGCCCTTTTCTTGACTGCTTCCAGGACAGCTAAGTCAGCGGGGACCTGGGGGGGGGGGGGGGGTTCCAGGTTGATAAGAAAAGGTGGAGGCAGAGAGGGTGGGGGGACATGGTAGGGAGGGCGGGTTATGATTGTTGGTTACTTATTTAGTTATGACATGGAACCTGTTTGTTCTCTTTTTGTTCTTGGTTTTGGTTGTGTGTGATGTTTATTTTATAAATGCCTTAATAAAAATATTTATTTAAAGAAAGGATAGGTAGGTGGATTGGCCTTGCGAAAATTGCCCATAAGTGTCCAAAAGTTAGGTGGGCTTGCGGGCTTACAGCGATAGGGCAGGGGAATGGGCCTAGGTTGGAGGCTCTTTCGGAGGGTCGGTGCAGACTTGATGGGCCCAATGGCCCCCTTTCTGCACTGTAGGGATTCTATGATTCTATAACATCCATCACCCACATCCCTATTTCAATTCTACATTTACTCCAGAAATAAGTCTCCCAAAAGTCACCTCAAATGGTACTTTGAAACTCCCAACAGTCTTCCGCTGACCACAATGCCTCTGCCGCTATTGATTTGCTCAATATATCTCCATCATTAATGCCCTTGCTCCCTTACTCTCTCCTATCCTGATCACTCCCCTTGATCATTGATCTGATGATCCTCTAATCCACTTTCCTGTGTTATACGCATAACCCTAGATTCCCCTACTGATTAAGTTTCTCTCAGCCCTGAACATATCTGGGTATCTCAGCACCATGGTATGGCCTCCATCTTATCTCCCTCATGTCTAAGGGATGCAAGTTTGACATGTAACTGGTTTAACCATTCTTCAAACTCTACTGGATTCTGCTTTTCTCGGTCAAAACTGCTCACCATTCCAGCATCATCTTGGAAAGCAAAGGTAACTCTGGCTTTGTTTCCCCCCATTATCAACCATCTTCTAAAATCCCACCCCATACATCATTCCAACCCCACTAACAAGCACGAGGAATCCATAGTCTTTTTTGGGTCATTAAAATTGAGATCAATCTCAGGAAACATGCATAGAAACATACAGGGGAAGTTGAAGAGCCTGAAATTGATTACGTTGGGGAAGAGAAAGCTAAAAGATATAATTATCCAGGCATTCAAGATAATTGGGGAGACAAATAAAGTAAACCCTGATAAATGTTAGAAGTCACCACAAACTCGAAAACCAAGGGATATGTTTGCAAGCTTAAGAAAGGAAAGTGCAGAAATGTTGAGCCACTGGATACAGGAAGTGATGATCATTTGTACTGACTAAGGAGGCACACGGTGTAGTAAAGTTCAAGGAAGAATTGGGTAGATATTTTAAAAAGTGGATGCTTGCAGGAATAAACAGACTGACTGTGGTGCTTTTGCAGCTTATTTATTCCATAAGGAAAGGGAAAGTAGGTACAGCTAAAGAAACATTCAAGAGCTCTGGATTTTACTTCATATTCAGGTGTGTCAACTTGAAAAGATCAGACATCAAGGACAAAGTTTGGAACATGATTTATGGTTCAGCTATTAATTTCATCACTTTCAATGGAAATTGAATCAGCAACAGATGTTGGGGGAGAATTTAGCTTTTACATGATGCCATTGATGAAGTTGCCTGTGTCTTTTTTGTAGGTGAGATTCATTCATATATGTATAGAGTATATATGCTTATATTTATGAACGAACATAGAAATATATTTCTTAAACAATTAAGGACATTATTGCTGTAATTTCTATCAACAGAACTGCGGCACCCTTTTTCTAATAGGCTGGTTCCCAATTAAAATTTACATGAAAATGCCTGAAATTAAATATTTATTGTGGACTGCAAATATTCTTACGCTTCTTGTTGCTAAAAGAAACTAATTAACTTTCACAATAAAACAAACAATTACAGAAATTATAGCAGCTTGTCATCTAAATTTCAATCTTGTTTTGAAATGTTTTGTAAAATTTTTGACTTTGAGACGTTGATGAAAGGGGTACCAGAATATTAAAACAGATTTAACTTTATTTTCAAATGACCTACCATCTTCATCTGTGCGAACGTACACAGGTGCGCTCTTCGGACCCGGTCCAACGTTGGTGTGAGCCCTTACCCACACCCGATATTCAGTCCACTTCTCCAGGTCCTCAATTAGTGAGCTTGTTACGTCTGCCTCAATGTTGTCCACAACATGCTTCACGTTGTCTTCGCTATCCACCGCCTGATATATAATGGAGTATTTGGTAATGACACCATTACGACTGTTTGCTGGCGGTGGATGCCAACTTACCCGAATGCTGATAGAGCTGGTAGAATATCCATGGACATCTTGAGGTGGGGCGGAGGGGGCTAGTGGATAAATGGAGGGGTATGAAGGGTAATGAATGAAATAAAATGCCAAATGACTAACCTGACAATACATACTAGAACAAAAAATGCATGCTGATGTAAAATAAACATTAAAACACAATTCAAGCTTTAAAAAATATTTAAACTCACTAGATGTTAACATTCAGTCATGCATAAATACCGTAAAAATATTATGGTCGGATAAAGAATACAGAAAATAAATGTTGAACTTCCATGCAAAGTACCTACCTTAAATTGCATAGAATGCATCATTAATTATTCTGAACTTTATTTACAACTGAAGTAGCATGATTCAGAGCATTCTTCACACATTTTAAACAAGGCCAATAAGCCTAGCCATAATTATAAAAAAGTGGGATAATATTTTTTAGTTGTTCCACATCTTCTGAAAGTTGAGCCTGGACTACAGCACGGCAACATTTTTGTGGTATTCCATTGTAACATAATACTATTAATTCTACCTGCATCAGAAGTTGGGCTAGTCCTGTGAACCAAGCAAGCTACATCATCTCTCCATGTACATGATCATTATACCACTAGATCTGGAATGTTAGCATTTTAGTTTGCACCATTCACCATCTCAAAGGAATATTCCAGGATAAGGCACAATAACAGATTTATCCTCAAGCATGCATGTAAATTTTTAATTATCACAAGGTCTTTGTCCTCACAATTAGAAATGCTAACTACTCACTAATTACAGCTAGATATTTAAGCAAGATTTATAACTCAACTTTAGGTGCCAGCAATCCCATTACTCACTGCCTTCCGTTATCCTGCAGGAATAGCAATTTGGGGTGGAAAATATCTGCCCACCCCCCTGGCTTGCCATTGGTTGCAGTGGAATCTTCCAGTCCTGCCAATGTCTACGGCATTTTACATGGCTCGCCTGTCCTGTCGCTGGGGGTAGTCTTTTGTGGGACTGGAAAATCCCACCTTGATCTTTTCTTTCAATTGACACACTGAAAAGTCAAGGGGCGGGATTCTCCATCATGCCAGCTCTGTTCCCGCAGCCGGCCAATGGGGCTTCCCATTGTGGGCCAACCCACGCCTTTGGGAAACGTGTGGGCACGAGTGCGCTGCCAGCAGGGCGGAGGATCCCACAGACGGAAAATCCCGCAGAAGGCCTTTAGCTGGAAACTTTGAAAAGATTGTGAAATGAGAGAAATGCAGAGAAATTAAGAAATAAATGCTCAGATGATGCAAACATGACATTGCATAGCATACAGATCTGTAGACGGAATGAGAGATTGAGGGAGGCAAGAGTTTTAATTGTTTTTCTAAAAACAAATACAGTAAATTGGAGCCAACACAGTTGTTTTTGACTTCAATATTGCAAGGATGAATCACAGTCAGAAAGAATGTGCAGAATATATTTAGAGGCTTGGAGATTGAAGCAACGGCAAATAGATAATAGATTAACAGAAAGAGAAAAAAGGGTGTACGCGTCTTCAGTAGCTCAAAGGATAAGTTATATAGTTCCAAAATCCCTGTCTTGATCCAGTGTTTGCTGAGTTATGAAGCTAGCAGTAAGAGTGTTTCCTGCCCAAGATCAACTCCTGTGCGTGTTCCTAAATAAGTGAGCAATATTTAAGACCTGTAAGATGTGGCCTTTATAGGCAGCAAAGAGTCATGAAAAGAAAATGGAGAATTTAAAGATTCTTTCAGCAATGAATGAGATTTGTCTTTGAGATCATTGAATGTCTCTCAATAGAGATATCTGAAGGGCTGTGGCTGGAGCCAAAAGTAAAATGCTGAGTGGTTGAACCTGTAAGAAACTTGTAGGGTACAAAGGAGAACAAATGTCAATAATTTCAATGAAAGATCTGTTTACTGAGGAAAGCAGATGCAGTTTGATAAATAGTTGAAGGAACCATTGATTTAGAGAAGGAGCATAATAGTAGAAAGAACAGAGGCCTGGAGAAACCGCGAGTCAGAGAACAAACCTTTAGAGTGTTTCAATAATATTTTAATAAAAATGACTGGGGAAAAGAAAATTTAAATACAACTCAAAACTCCTAAAATCAGTATGCCCCTGTGCAATTTGACTTCCTGTTCTTATGTTTTTAAAATCACACTTTTTGAGCAAACTTTTATTATTAAAATGTCCATATCCACATTTATAATGGAAAATGCTATCATAATACCATCATTGTGATTAAGCATTCTGGGCACTGGATTCCCATAATTCTCTTCTCTTTTGACATGCCTATTGTCCAAAATAAGGTCCAACCACATTAAGAAAAACATTAAACAGGTCTTTGTTGATGGAACAGCTATGAAAAGCGCATAGAAATCCTATTGCCACCTGCCTCTGTGAAGAAGTAATAAGGGTGGAGAAAAAGAATAAGGGTAAGAGCTAGGCATCGTGATGGAGTTGGGTGTGTGGTAGGGTGAGCAGACAGTGAGATGCTGATGGTACGGGGGATTCAAAAGTCGGAATTTACTCAGCCCTGTGGAAATGGTTTTGGACACAGAGGGCGTTGCAAATTGGAACACAGTGTGTTGGATTCTGTAGCCATCTGGGATGGCCACTTCCAACAAGGTACAGAGAAACTCGCAAAGCCTGGCGGGTAAAATGGACAAGCCAAGACTCAGGCAGGCTCAGAGCCTGAAATGCATATTCGTAAGCCAGAAATCCAGACGGCATCGAAACTCCGTCCAATTAGCATTGTAATGGGGCCGATGAGCATTTAAAGGCCCATCGTCACCAAAACAAAGGACTGGTACTCAAGCAACCGGGACAGTACCAGACATTTTGGCGCCACTCCCGGTTCAAGGGAAACGCAAACAACAGGGTCAGTGATTGCTTGGGACACGCACAGCCCACCCAGATCCCCGCCCACTTATTGGCTAAGGAATCGAACAGAGTGATCAGGGATCACCCAATTAGTAAGGCCCAAATCGAAGGACCGCCCAAAAGAGAGCGACCCCCCCCCGAGTATAAGAAGAAGAGTTTGCCATATGTTCGCTCTCTCTTGGTCTTGGTACCCCGGTCACGGCCATCGCCAAGTGCAGCAACACCAGAGGCAAGTCCAAGTTCAACGCTCGCTACCAGACGGATGAGCAGCAGTTACTCCTTCGAACCCGATAGATCCAGAAGAGAACAGCGGCCACTGTTTTCTGACCTAAGCCGGATACCCGAAGTTAAGTACAGGTTGTCTTAGTCGATAGGTGTAGTTAACTAGTAGTGTTTATGTTGCATGACTAATTGTTTGTAAATAAAGTACCCTTGACCTTGAACTAACTAACAGGTGTTTAGCCAGTTAAAACTTGTGGTGGTATCATTTGATACCTGGCGACTCTAAGCATTTAGACATAGATAACACAGAAAGGACAAACTCACTGATTGCCCTAATTGCCACAGAAAAGACTAAGTAAAAGAAACGCGCAACAATTCACTCCCGGACATGCTCTCTCCTGGTAGTGGCAGGTGGTCAATTAAGGTACTTAACAGGGTAATGATCAAATGTTCTGGCAATTAATTGAAATTTTGCCAACACTACATGGTCACCCTTCTATGTCTGGTGCCAGCAATGCTATGGAGGTGGCTTTTGAAAGCCATGATTGTTTCTGACTCCTTCACCCTTTCAGGCATTGCTTCCAGATCGCAAACACTTTTAAGTTTAAAAAAAAAGTTTTTCTTCATGTCAATTTTCTTTTCCCCCCCAGTCATCTAAATTCAAATACAAACTGAAGGCAATTATTGTTAGTATAGCTTGTGAATGTTAATGACCTAGTTAAGGCAACCATTCAACATGAAAAGGTAACTCCATCCACACAAAATTGTAAATGGCACATCAGCAACAGTCATACACAAAAATTTATATACAATGCGAAAATTCAAGAAAATCTTATATTTTGCTGTCTCCTGTCATACTTACTCAGTCTTCATAACACAATGACAGCAAAACTCAAAACAACAAAATATATTACGCTATCTGGAAAAAACAAATTTAAATGACAATCTGAAGGCAGTGAACATCAAGATGCAATAAAAATAATTGCCTTGGAATGTGTTTCATTCGTTATAATCATTGAACAATCTTGGGTACCAAATGTTTCAGAACGTCATTAAAGTGCACTCACTATTGTTGTAATGGGGACTCCAGACCACTACCAGTCAATAATCAACGATAAACTATTTATTTACAAACAAGAAATATATTATGATAATAATCTTTATGAGTATCACAAGTAGGCTTACATTAACATTGCAATGAAGTTGCTGTGAAAATCCCCTAGTCGCCACACTGCGGCACCTGTTTGGGTACACTGAGGGGAATTCAGAATGTCCAATTCACCCAACAAGCACGTCTTTCGGGACTTGTGGGAGGAAACCGGACCACCTGGAGGAAACCCACGCAGACACCATGCAGACTCCACACAGTCAGTGACCCAAGCCGGGAATCGAACCCGGGTCTCTTGGCACTGTGAAGCAACAGTGATAACCACAGCGCTACCGTGCCGCTCAAAGTGTTGTGACACAGGCTGTACTTTCTCCACTTCCAAATCCAAGAACTGAGGACCAAAGCCCACTCTTTCTTTTGGGCAGCGTGTGCTTTCGCCCTATTGGATGAATAAGTCACATGGTCCAAGCAAAGATTGCCCCTTAAAGGAGGCTCGCTTCAACATCCCGCCCTCTTCAGATCCTTCATTGCACAGAGATACAATTATTAGAAACCCAGTCCATTGGGGAAACTTCCTTTTTTGTTGGGAGTGATGCAATACCACTGGTTGGGTTTCTTCACGGGAGTCGGCTCAATTGGGTCAGCCTCTCCATTTGCTCCTCTTGTTACAATTACATCCTCCATTGCTGTCTCTTCAGTTCCAAAGTTAACAGGTTCTGGGTTTGTAGAGGAGTGCTCATTTCTCTCACCACACTGTTCAGTACTACCTGCTGGCATGCTCGAGGACGACAACCCTATCGGCACTTGTGGGGGTTCTTTTTTCTCAAATGGTCAAAATGTTCCTTCAGGAGACCCGGCTAGGGCCACTTCCAAAATTCCATACGAAAACTTGGTCATCGATTTCAAATGTCCCCTCTGCCTTTGATGGATCATTGGATCATGATTTCCTGTTTGAAGACTCCGCCTAGACTCTGTCCATCATGCCAAAAGGTACCAGGTCAGCCTGGTCCATAGTCGACGTTCCATTAGCAGTTCTGCTGGTTGTGTGCGGGATGGGTCCTGTAGGCTAACAAAAATCTCAAAACCTTCGTGTCTGTTGGCGCTGGTGACTGCTTCTTCATTCCAGATTTCAACTTTATGCAGCCCATTCAGCCAGACAGTTAGAGGATGGATGGTTGGTAGGGTGCTTTCCTGATTTATTTAATGCCATTGAAGGCCATGAGTTTTTAAAACTCCACGTTGGTAAAAGCAGCACAATTATCTAAAATGAGAATCTCTGGTATTCCAGGGACGCCGAAACAGTGATGCAATTTTTCAACAATTGCGCAGGAGGTGGTCAAATTCATCAGGCACACATTCTTTCACTTGAATGTGCATCCGCCAACAAGTCCAAAGATGTGCCGATTAGATGGGCTGACCATGATAAAATTGCCCCTTAATGTCCAAAGATGTGGGAGTAGGTGACATGGGGTTACGGGGGTGGGGCGGGGGACTGGACCTGGGTGGGGTGCTCTTTTGGAGGGTTGGTGCAGACTCAATGGGCCGAATGGCCTCCTTCTACACTGTAGGGATTCTCTGGAAAAGAAACATTCAGCCTATGAAAAAAACCCACATAAGCAACATGTACTCTTCCAAAGGTTGAGCTGGACATTCCCACAGGTGCAGAAGGCACGTTTCTGCTGTACTTGACATAGGTCACAGTTTAACCATAGTTTAGCCATGTCCGCTATATCGACGCCTATGCTGGGCCACCACACTTAAATTCTCGTCAACATTTTCACCTTGGATATGCCCCCCCAAACTTATTCACACTCTCGATCTTTGACAGTACAGGGTTGCATCCAAGTGCTGATCTCTTGCCTGGATATAGATAGTTCATAGCCATCACAATTTCTTCTGGCACTGGTGGGGGTGTTGAACTTATGGCCAATGGGAGATGGCTCACAGTATCAGCATGTGCTATTTTGGCTCTGGTTCAGTGCTTTAAGGTGTATCCATATGTCGACAATATTAATGCCCACTGCTGTAGCTGGCTGAGGCGATGAAGGGAATTGCCTTATCTTCTTTAAATAATCTAAGTAATGGTTTATGATGTAACCTGATAACTGAAGCTGTTGCTTCACCTGATTGAAAGCCTCCTCTAGGGTGCCTTCCAAAACAACCTCTGGTGTTTACCCAACAAGGAGTACAGAGGTGCGAACAAGGTAGCCAAGTTTGGAATTAATCTACCTAATAGTTTATCGTTCCAAAAAAAGATGTTAATTCTGTGGTATTCCTGGGAGATGGCACTTCCTCTATGGCCTTTTGCATCTACTCTGTACTCCAAATAGGTTTCTTTGCTAGCTTCAAACACACTCCAGTGTTCTCAAACCTTTTCAGTACTTCTTCCAAACTAGCTAAATGCTCTTACTCTATAGAGCTGGTAATTAATAATGTCATGAGAATGTCGCTTTAAGAAATGTTTGGCTGCTCATGTTACTGCAGTGATATCAGTGTGGGTGGAGCTGAGCTCTGGCTCTGCTTTTTAGTTTCACTTTGAGAAAAGCTTGGGTGTGTCTGTCTGTTTGGTTTCGTTTCTCAGTGTGTTGCAGCTGAAGTCAGCCAAAGCAGCTGTATTGTTGAGCTCTCTGCCATGAAGGACTATCTCTTGATCATTTGGTGAATTCAGAAATATAAATGTTTTCAGTATTGAATGTAAACTCTAATGTGCTCCTGTTTAAAGGTTTGTTAAGTCTTTTGGATGTTAAAAGGACAGCTTAAAGGATAACTTAGTGTTGTAGTCTTTGGGGTTTATCTTTGAATTAATGGTTGCCAAGATATTCACTGTTTTAGAAAGGTTAACTTGAGTTCATAAAATAAACATTGTTTTGCTTTAAAAAAGAACTTTTCCCTTTCTGAAGTACCACACCTGTAGAGTGAGCCGTGTGCGCCCCAAACCACAATCTATTAAAAGTTGTGGGTCAGGTGAACTCCATGATACACTTTGGGGTTCTCTAAACCCTGGCCCATAACAATACACCATCTAAATACACAACTTTGGGTAACCCCTT
This sequence comes from Scyliorhinus torazame, assembly GCF_047496885.1. Taxonomy (NCBI): domain Eukaryota; kingdom Metazoa; phylum Chordata; class Chondrichthyes; order Carcharhiniformes; family Scyliorhinidae; genus Scyliorhinus; species Scyliorhinus torazame. The sequence continues at coordinate 46,558,955 of NC_092713.1, read as the reverse complement.
TAACAAATTTTCCATGGCCCGCTTGAAGATACCCCAAATGGTGACCGGCTATTCTCGTACAACCTTTTGTGTGTATTGATCATCGCATATTCCCAGGATGACTGATCTAACTCGAGCTGCTGGTAAGCATGGTTCATATTGAGTTTCCTATATGTTAAGCCACCTGTCAATTTAGCAAATAGATCCTCAATCTTCGGTATGGGGCATCTGAATTGACAGTCAGCTTGTAATCCCCGCAAATGCTTGACGACAGGAACAATTGGTGTTGCCTACTACCCAACCTGCACCTGTATTATGATGCCCAGGTCTTCAAGGTGTTAAAGTCCAACTTCCACATTTTTCAAAATGGAAAGGGTGCCGGCCATGCCCTGTAATACCTTGGCGTGGCTTTGGGATCCATGTGTATCTTCGCTTGGAGCCCTTCTATTTTTCTTAGGTCCTCTATGGGCAGCACGGTAGCACAGTGGTTAGCACTGTTGGTTCACAGCACCAGGGTCCCAGGTTCGATTCCCGGCTTGGGTCACTGTCTGTGCAGGGTCTGCACGTTCTCCACATGTCTGCGTGGGTTTCCTCCGGGTGCTCCGATTTCCTCCCACAAGTCCCGAAAGCTTGTTAGGTGAATTGGACATTCTGAATTCTCCCTCAGTGTACCCGAACAGGTGCCGGAATGTGGCGACTAGGGGGTTTTCACAGTAACTTCATTGCAGTGTTAATGTGAGCCTACTTGTGACAATAAAGATTATTATTAAGATTATCTTGGAAAACATCCAGATACCTTCGGATGACATTGTACAGGCCCCCCTCACACTCAGTTTGAATATCTCTATCCAATTTAATGTGTTGGAGCCAGTCATGCTCCATTAGACTTGGTCCTTGACCCAGTCGACAATAAGTGGGAGCTGAACCGATTGCTGTTTGTAGGATACCGGGGTCATCATGGTTCCCTTGATTTTAAGCGCCTGTCCAGTTATGGTTATGGTATTCGCCAGCTCAACGGTAAGACCCCGTCATGCAAGCAATGGTAAGTTTGTTCCCCTATGACTGTTGCTAAAGCCCTTATGTCCACCTCCATTTTTAGTGGACGTCCATTCACTAGCTTATACATAGAAACCAAAAAGGCCCTTCGAGCCTGCACCGCCATTCATTATGATCATAGCTGATCATCAAGTTCAATACCCTGATCCCGCATTCCACACCGCATCACTTGATCTCTTTAGCTCCAAGAGCTATATCTACTTCATATGTTTAACACATTCCACTTTGGCGACATGCATTCACTCAGATTGTGAATTGACACTGACTTCTGCCCCCTTGCTGAACTGGGTAGATTCTGTTTGTTTCTACATCTATGCCTTAAGTGACCTCTTCTACCATACCATATACACTCTGCATCTCGATATGTACACTTCTCCAGAGTATGTCTTCCCCCACATACAAAACACTTATTGAAATTCCTCATCTGATCGTGACAACAGAGTTCCCTCCAATTTTCTGCAGCCATAACTCTTCCTTTGTCTACACAGCCGTCCTCAAACCTGGTGCTGCTGCTACCTATGGCCTCTTTCCCAACTGGTGGACCTCGCTCCCATGCACGTTTTGCAACCCTTCACCGCCTTGTTTTCAAACTTTTCATGGGGCCATCACTACAGTCTTTTTTTAGACCAAGCTCTGATTCTGCTAGCAACTTCTTTTGGAGTGCTGTGTTTTGTATCTTGCATATTAGTCTATCTCTTAACATACCATTTAGGGATGTTCCAAATTTGTAATATTCCACGAGATGCCTTCACCTTGCAACTAAATTCACCATGGTCTCTCTCCTGGGGCCCTCCTTGTAGAAATAAGTTTGTACCTCTGAAGAATGATAGAGGGTTTTGGTAATGATTCCTGACTAGCTTGGTAAATGACTTCGAGACTGGAACCTCTGGGTAAATTAAACTTCTTATTCTACAATACGTTTGAATGCCACATCCTTTAAGCAAAAGCTTTTCTTCCCTCCCCTCTATTGTTCGCTCTAAATAATAACATATACGCTCTACATATTGCATCCAATCTTCTTCATTTACATCAAATGGTTCCAGCTTACTGAAAAATGTCATGATGATAAAACGTTTCCTGGTTGCCGAGACCAATTTGAATCAGAATACAAGCCTTTCTGCTCTATAAATGCATGCCGATTTTTTTTCTCATCACCAATGTAGTAATGGGAGCTCTAAACGACTGTCGGTCAATAATCAACTATGAACTATTTGTTTACATACAAGAGCTAAATACATAGTGTTGTGATACAGGCTGTATTTTCTTCACTTCCAAATCCAAGAACGGAGGACAAAAGCCCACTCTCTCTTTTAGGCCACATGTGCTCCCTTACCATTGGATAAATAGGTCACATGGTCAAACCAGAGCTCGGCCCTTAAAGGAGTCTCACTTCAGCAACTATATTATAGCATTGCACCTATTTTTCTACTTAAAATGCAATATTTAATGAAACACTGTCATTTAAATTTTTGAGATGGAATTAATTGATGCAAATCGAATAATTATGCAACTATCAATGAGTGGTTCCTTAGACACCAAGATTGAAATTCTGTTAAATAAACAAGCTTGAACAGTCCTGTCAAATTCCAGTGGCTTACCAGTTCTATTCATTGTGTTCCCTAAACGTGAAAGTGGCACAAACCATAATAGAGATTTAAACACTTACTTGATTGCATGGTTTTTGTAGAAATCCTTTGTGTGTATGCTCCTAAACCGTGTTCTGAGCGTGCAGCCAAACGGAAGTAGTATATTTTGTGTGGCTTCAGGCCTTCCACTGTGTATGACGATTTAGGGTCAAAGATCACTTGTTCCTGTAAATAATGCAATGAAAATAAAATAAATTTTGAAAACATAATTGATCGATTGCTCCTCGCTCGGATTTTCTTTGACCCTATGTGGCACATTCCAAAGTACAATTAGAATAATACTTTAACAAATTCCTATTAGTGTGAGGGCTGTATTTGGATTATTTGGAAAATGCTTTTGTACTAACAATTTCTGTCGTTAGTTCAGCTGCTGGTAGAAAGATCACATGACACCTAATTTAGTTTCTTCAATCTAGGAAAAATAGATGGTGGGCAGTATGGTGGCACAGTGGTTAGCGCAGTTGCTTCACAGCTCCAGGGCCCCAGGTTCAATTCCCGGCTTGGGTCACTGGCTGTGCGGAGTCTGCATGTTCTCCCCGTGTGCGCGTGGGTTTCCTCCGGGTGCTCCGGTTTCCTCCCACAGTCCAAAGATGTGCAGGTTAGGTGGTTTAGCCATGATAAATTGCCCTTGGTGTCCAAAATGGTTAGATGGAGTTCATGGGGTAGGTTGGAGATGTGGGCTTGGATAGGGTATTCTTTCCATGGGCCAGTGCAGACGATGGGCCAAATGGCCTCCTTCTGCATTGTAAATTCTATGATCCATGAGATATGCGAAATCCAATAGGAATAAAAGTTAATATTAAAATCTGTCCTCCTTTTTAATTATTTACTCAAGCACTGTGCTTAACCTCACATCTCATGGCTTTATTCTTGAGCTATTAATCACCAAGATGGAAAACTATCAAGTGTTTCCTCAAAATGTAAGTGCACACCAATTCTGTTTGCTTTGTTTAGCACACCATTATCATGGTAAAGCGAAATAGTCAGTAAAGTGTAACCACTCTTTATGGAATTCTGTGGATTTTGAACAATGTCTTCCAAGTGTTAACATTTAAAAAAAATTAATTTTCATGGGATGTGGTCTTCGCTGGCTAGGTCAGCATTTGTTTCCCATCCCCAATTGCCCTTCTGAAGGTGCTGGTGAGCTGCCTTCTTGAATCCGCTGCAGGCCATGTGGTATAGGTGCACCACTGTGCTATGAGGGAGTGAGTTCCTGGATTTTGACCCAGTGACTGTGAAGGAATGGTGATATAGTTCCAAGACAGGATGATGAGTGGCTTGGAGGGAAACTTCAAGGTGATGGTGTACCCATGTATGTGCTGCCTAGGTGCTGCTCTTGTCCTTCTAGATGATAGTGGTTGTGAATTTGGAAGGTGCTGCCTGAGGAACATTGGTGAGTTCTTGCAGTGCATCTTGTAGATGGTGCATAATGTTACTATTGTGCATCAGTGGTGGAGGGAGTGAATGTTTATGGAAGGGCAGCAAATAGAGCGGGCTGCTTTGTCCTGGATGGTGTTGAGTGTTTTTGGAGCTGCCCTCATCTAGCCAAGTGGGGAGTATACCATCACATCCCTGACTGGTGCCGTGTAGGTGGTCGGCAGGCTTTAAGGAGTCAGAAGGCGAGTTACTCGCCGCAGGGTTCCTAACCTCTGACCTGCTTTTGTAGCCACAGTATTTATATGGCTAGTCCAGTTCAGTTTCTGGTCAATGGTAGCTCCCAGGATATTGATAGTGGGAGATTCAGTAATGGCAATGCCATTGGATGTCAATGGTGATGGTTTCAGTCTCTCTGGAAATGGTCATTGCCTGCCACTTGGTGCCACAAATGTTACTTGCCACTTGTCAGCCCTGATATTGTCTCGGTCTTGCTGTATTTGCATGTGGACTGCTTCAGTGTCTGCGGAGTCGTGAGTGGTGCTGAACATTGTGCAATCATCCACGAACATCCCCACATTTGACCTTATGATGGAAGGAAGGTCATTGATGAAGCAGCTGAAGATGGCTGGGCCTAGGACACTCTCCTGAGGAACCCTTGCAGTGAGGTTGTGGGATTGATATATATGATCTCCAACAACAACAACCATCTTCCTTTGTTCTAGGTGTGACTTCAACCAGCAGTTTTTAATGCGCTCATTTTAATGAATTTAAATGTCCAGTGTGAATGTTATTGAATGGGTAGGGTGGCACGGTGGTAGTAGATGAGGTGGCAGATAGGTCAGGGGGTAGTCGGGTTGGGCCGGAGGGGTAGTCAGGTCAGGGGGTAGCCGAGGGGTCAGTGAGAGTTCTGTAGCTACCCAAGAGTTAGTCTAGGATTTTTCACTAACTATCTAGGCATGTCCCATGGACCTGTCCAAAGTCTCCAACTCCAACTCAGTGTCAGAGACTTTCACTGATGGTCCCAGGGAACATGGGAAGATGGGAATTGCTCATTGTAAGTTTAAACTTCTCAGGGAGGCCAGAATGTTGGGTCGATGCGCAACTTGGGTCATACATCTGGTCTCTGACAAACCAGTGGCCGAGGATCCAGGCCCATTGCTCTTGACATTTTTAAAATGGCAAAGTAACATTAGCTATTTTCCAATATTCACAATCTTCTCAAATTCAATGAGATTGCAAAGCTTTTATTTAAAAGGTGGCATGGTGGCACAGTGGTTAGAACTGCTGCCTCACAGCTCCAGGGTACCAGGTTCAATTCCAGCCTCGGGTGACTGTGTGGAGCTTGCACTTTCTCCCCGTGTCTGCGTGGGTTTTCTCCGGGTGCTCCGGTTTCCTCCCACAGTCCAAAGGTGTGCAGGTTAGTTGGGCTGGCCATGCTAAATTGCCCCTTTGTGTCCGAAAGGTTAAGTGGGGTTACTGGGATAGGGTGGCGGCGTGGGCTTAGGTAGGGTGCTCTTTCCAAGGGTCGGTGCAGAATCAATGAGGCATATGGCCTCCTTCTGCACTGTACATTCTATGAATATTAAAATCTAGCCACATTTTCCTTCAGAGGTTTGTCGGGTTCAAACCCTAGTCTGTGCTGAATTAGATTGTTAGATACTATCGAGAATGACACAATTTGCTTTACCACTCTGGGTGGGGAAAAGAAAAATCATTGTTCGGATTCCCCCACTTCTAATGTCTAGTTGAACGAACTTTCAATTGTAAATTATATTGAAATGGTGCAGAACAAATAGGGATCATTCATACCTCTGTCACTGACTAACTCAGTGGAAGCCTTGTTTATGATTCATTTCCCCATAGGTTTGGACTTCAACATACCTCTTTGCCATCGACGGCCTCAGAATATATTAGTTCATATTTGATAATTTTTTCCTCCTGACGTAACACCCAGGTGAGTGCAATGCTGGTATCAGACTCTGCTTCTGCCTGGAACTCAGCTGGTTGAGCTGGAACTGGAGAAAGAACAAAACCAGAATAAACGGTTACGCTGAAGGAAACAATCCAACATATAACCCTTGTAGTATAAACTGAATAAACCCTATCCTATTTAATACCTGAGCATTTAAATTGTATTCTTCAGATAATTTTCCGTGCAGCAATTATGAAGTAGTCCATCGGAACTATAGATCAAGCCTATATTACAAACTTCTAAGATACAATGCTCCATCAAAATAATTCCTCCGTTTTATCAATTTTTATTTCTGACAAATTTTATTTTTAGCTTGTGTGCAGCAGTTACTATTACTGTCTAGGGTTGACAGAGGAACACAAAATTATCACTTGTTGATAAAATACAAAAACAAACTGAGCGGGATTCTCTAATCCTGCGGCAGAGTGCCAACGCCGTCGTAAACGCCGTCACGTTTTATGACGCTGTGAATGGGCCGAGCCGAGGACTAATTCTGGCCCCTATAGCACGGCATTGGAGCAGTTGACGCCGCTCCAGCTGCCGATACCGGCGCAAACTGAGCGCCATGGGATCCGCACATGCGCAGTGGCGCCAACGGCACATGCGCAGTGGTGCCAGCACCAATGCGCGCATGCGCAGTGACGCCGGCGCCAACGCGGCATGCGCAGTGGCCTCCTTCAACGCGCTGGCCCCGACGCAACATGGTGCAGGGCTACAGGGGCCGGCGCGTAGGAAAGGAGGCCCCCCAGCCAGAGAGGCTGTCCCACCACATCAGATTGTGGCCCACCACACCCAGGGTTGGACACCCCCTCCCACCCCACAGGCTGCCACCCGACCCTTAAACGCCGAGCTCCCGCCGGCTCAGAGCAGGTTAGAACGGCGCCGGCGGGACTCAATTTTTTTTATTTTTTTTAAACAGATGCTCGGCCCATCGGGCCGGAGAATCGCAGGCGGGGGGGGGGCTCTACAGGCGCCGTGCCGACCACAATGGCACCAAGAATTGCGTCCCGGCGCGATTCGCGCGGCCCCCCGGCGATTCTCCGACCCGGCGCGGGGTCGGAGAATCCTGCCTCCTGTGCGTGAACAGATGCTCAAGGAAATATTCTCAAAAAATATCACAAAAACACCATTTTCTCCCCAACTTTCTTGTTTTCTTACTTTTCTCACACTGAAATAGGATGACCCAAGGGGCTGTTCTTCACGTTTGAGTTTAGGTAACCAGTGTCTCTGCCTAGATAGGAAGTATTGGTGAACCATTTTACGATAGGGACATCAGTTGAGTCTAATCTTATCGTAATCCTTTACCCAAACATGAACTTTCCAGCAGTCACTGGATGAGGATAGAGTGGAACTTCAAGTTCATACCCCTCCAGTCGCAGGAGGACAATTATAGCATCTTTACTTCCTCTTTTGCCAAGATTGGCTAAATTAGTACATACCAGGAATCGTAACTGAGATCATCTATTTTTCTTTCTCAGTTTTTCTACAATGCCAACATTTAAAAAAATATAAATTCATATACTCAATCCATTTTTTCCGATTAAGGGGCAATTTAGCGTGGCCAATCCACCTACCCTGCTCATCTTTGGGTTGTGGGGGTGAAACCCACGCAAACACGGAGAGAATGTGCAAACTCCACACAGACAGTGACCCAGAGCAGGGATTGAACTTGTGACCTTGGCGCTGTGAAGCAGCAGTGCTAACCACTGTACCACCGTGCTGCCCTACAATGCCAACTTGTTAACTCTCCCAGTGTTTCGTTTTCAGATCAAAAAAATTATGCAAATACTATCCCATGTAACTTCACTGTGCTACAAAGATAATGAAGATCTTGCCTTGTCAAAATCAGTTGAACTAGCTGTGGTGGCAAAGGGGAAGTTACAAGCGGACTCAATATATTTTGTTGTTCAAAGATACCAGATGAAAAGATGCTTGGGCTTTACATAATGTAACAGTCTACCAACGTAATGGCTAAGTGTACTTATTAAGAGGAATAATTTGCTAACATTTGTGAAGCCACACTGAAAATGAGTCCTCTCCATCTTAAGAAGCAGCATGAAGAATTGGAAGCACTCTAGGATACTTAAAGCTATGGACTAGGAGCAACAGAGCTCCCTCCAAATTATTCCATCAAAGCACCTCATCCAATATGACAATAGTAACCACTACTGTAACAGCATGATTTCCACAAATCACCAGGTGACTGGTACTAATCATGATTAGTTTAGTGGGAGGGAGCTACACACATGGATTGCTTACTTGAAACTAGACCAAACTTAATTCATGTAGGACTTCTGATGTCAGAAGAGATTTTCATATTTTTCATGTAAACTATTAACCCACTCTAATATAATTTTCCTAGAGGTTAATTATTAAATCAGGGATGCACAGAGTTCTATTCAGACAATTCCCTTTCCTTCATTTGATTTAAAAAATAACAGTTGTTATACAGCCACAGATAGGAAATTTTGTTACTTACCACCTTGTTTTGTTTTAACTTGTATAATTTCAGATGGTGGTCCATCTCCCACAGAGGTGAATGCCAACACTCGGATGCTGTATGTAGTGTCTGTTATTAAGCCACCGATGGTCGTTAGACGACTATCATCCAAGTTGTGCTTGTACCACATATTCAAGGGAAGCCTGGAATCTGTAGTATAATATACCCGATAACCCCGAATCTGTCCATTTGACTCTTCTGGTTCCTCCCACTGGATTAACATGGTGCTGGCACTCAGCATACGTGCCTGAACTTTTAAAGGTGGGCTGGAGGGAGCCTGCTCACCTGTCCGCGTTTCCACTATTTCACTGGGAGGACCTCGGCCTATATTGTTTACTGCAAAGATTCGGAATTCATACTCTGAGTATGGGCTCAGGCCCCCAATACTGTATCGTGTGGTGGCGACTCCATCCACCTCTTGGAAAGTTCCATCAGAGGATTTTGGTTTATACTGAATCACATAGTATGGTATCATTTCAATATTTCCTGATTCCCATGTCAGTGTAACACTGGTAGCAGTCGTCTCCGTAACGCTCGTCATTATAGGTGGCTTTGGTAAGGCTAGAATGCACAAGCAATTATACACAATAAATTATCGCAAAGCACAATATAAACCTACAAATGAGTAAGCTGAGTAACTAAGTAAACAGAGTTTGCACTTCAATTACTCAACAATTGACCAATCAAATTTTAAAATTGCGTGGCTATCAAAAAATGAAGGAACGTAAAAATACACATTGCACCTTAAATCATAGTTAACATTTGCTGCCTGCCAAATTACAATTACAACCTATTCTAAATAGAAATATTGCCTTCTAGATGTTAACAAGAACAAACCCAACTCAAAGAAAAGAAATCCATGCATTGTCAACTTGATTATGAGATAATTCTATGAAACTATTAGGCAAAATTATCGGCATTTGATGATTAAGACCACAGCTGTAACACATCCATTTTTTGGGAGTGAAGGAAACAGGAAGAGGGGAAATAAATATCAACAACGTATTTCTCGAATTACTGATGCCAGGTGACTATGAATGTTAGTCAGTCAGTCAGTTACCCTTGTATGACTTACCTTTAACTGTTATTTGTGCCGTTGCCTCAATAACACCCAGTGAAGACATGGCAACACATGTGTAGCTCTTAGATTCTTTAATGTTAAGCACCTCCAGAACATTCCGTCCAACTGGCATGTCCTCTTCCGATGTGAGTTCTACTGCTCCAGTCACCCATTTCACATATGGCATGGGTGACCCCACAGCTACACAGGTGAGGTTAACGCTGCCCCCTGGCATCACTTCATGGCTAGTGGGTGGGATAGAGAACCGAGGGGGAACTCGGCGCACTGAAAAGGAAGATGTTTGTGGTAGTATCAAAAATACTAAAAGAATTTCAACAATTTCATGCAGGGTGCACAAGCCACACCCACCCACCACACCAAGGTACCTTGGTTAATAGTAGCTGTTTCATTGTGAAAATAAACTGTAGTAATAAAACTAAAATCTATATGGCCGATGCTTCAATAATGCAAGCACCAGACAACAACATTTAGTGTATGCTGTAAATTAAACCTGCATGAGAAAACAGAAACACAGAACAGACTTCTCCTCCATTTGGTTATATGTGATTGAGTGAAAGAGAACACAGCCTGCACCTGAATCGTAACTTGTATTTAAAAAAGAAAATGGATCAAAAAGTCAAGTTGCTATCCTTTAAAGGCATGAATATTTAAATTAAAAAGGCAATATCAAATATTAGGGAGTGCTCTTAATTTTGGATCAATCCATTCTTTGCAGATTTAATGTAGGGGTCTGTTTTGGCCATATAGTTAAAAACGGAAAATATCTACGTAAATTATTTCTAATTCTCCATTTTTTTTCAGTTTACCCTGAATGCACAAAGAGAGGAAGTGTTGACAATGGGGAAATGCCAGAGTGATCCAGATGATTTGCACACCAATTTACATTGTCTATGGAGAAGCAATTAAACTCTAAGCAGCTAAGCTAACTTTGATAACTCTCATGTGGAGAGATGCAAGAACAATATGCCCTCTCATATCATAAGCATAGCAGTATGCTAATCCTTCTAAATACCTTCATTTACAGTATTCTCCAAGCATAATATTCTTAATTCCTCCCTTGGCTAGCAGAGGAACATGTAATGATGAATACAATAATATATTATTTCTTCAAATCCAGAATATAGAACCGCCAGTTCTTCCTGGACAGGCACAGATTTTAGAATCACTTCTACACTGTTCACAGGGCTAAATACTTGTGAAGAATTGCAAACAGTAGAAACAAGAAGAATGACTGTTCACTACTACGTATGCATTATGTTCTTCCCAGAATTTAAGGAACGCAAAATATAAAAAATGTATTACTCAAAAGTTACATTTTAAAATGTCATGGCGATTTTCAACAAAATACATGCCGTGGCAAATTCGACAAAATGAGCAAATTTGTACAACACAATTTTGTTCTCAAATTTTGCTACAGAATTAAATTTTTAACAAAATATTCAGAAGTATCAAAACATAATACTAGATAGATGATTAATAAATTGAATAATGCATGTGTTTTCTCAATTTGTTTTCTAAAGGAACAGAAATTTGAAAGTCCCTTCAGATTTTATATTGCTTTTCATTTTAACATCAGGCATTTAAAAAAAAAATCTGGTACCGTGTTTGAATGTGGGAATTGTCATGGGGAGCTATGTCAAATTGATTTTAATTAGAAATAAAGTCATACTATATGAATTCAAATATACCAAACTCAAACTTTATGTGCATAACATTGGAGCGAATCAAATGGAAGAAGTCTAGCAACAAGGGGAAGAGGAGAGCTTATTGGCTGGTGGGTTGCTGAAGCTTCTTTACCCAACATTTTCAACTATACCAGGTCATAATGTACAAAATCTCTCTCCAATCACACAGTTTATGTTGTATTACAATCAAATTTTGGCAAATACTCAAAGGTGATGATGGTACAAAGTGCACTATTATCTAGATATTGTTCATCTTACAAATAGAATGGAAGTCAATCTGTTGCTAATCATCAGCATCTTGGAAACCAGTAGAGGAGCCAGAGAAAATGTTGTTCTTCTAATTTTACATACAAAGGAACTGTAACTCAAACCAGTGGCTAAATATAAAAAAAGTGACGCTCAAATGTGTTTTGTTTTTGAATGGTTACATTTATGGTTGGTGCAGTGTTTGTGAGGGAAATATTTGTGTAAGCACAATGCCTGTGTAAAATTATGAACCTGCTATCTTTCCTGTAGTTTCCTTCATAATTTTGTTTGGCAGTTAATCATTCAAGGGCAGTGCAATAGAGCTGAGGCGACAGCACATATCAATCAGACTGTAAGTACCAGGACCAGGTTACTTGTTGCTTTGTCTTTGTTAGATGTATTTGGCTCGAGTTACAAAAGTATTCATCACCTGACCGTGCCCAGCTCAGCTAGCTTCATGTGATTCGTTCTTCCCAAGACTGCTACAGTCCTGCATGGTCCTCTGTGTCTCAGGGTAGGAGGAGGGGAAGAAAAAAGAACTGTATACCTCACCCTGCTGAAACTGTGCCACTGCTGGCTAGTCACAAAATGATAATGCAAGTTGTGAATTAATCACCCAGTCCAGACCATCCTTCACTACAAGCTGCAATGGGAGAAAAATCAAACATGATGAGAAATACTCATTTAAAAGTGGGTGGTGTTTGGGGTGCTTGCAACTGCCAATTTTGCAATTTGGAATTCTTATGCCAACAGATTCTTTTAAAATCACAAATCCTCTGTTAATCTAATCCTGATCACAGCAGATGTAATAACTAATATACTACAAGTAAAATGTCATAATAGATAGCTTCTGTACTATTGGAATGTAGTTAATTAGATGTATATTCTGAGAAAAATATTCTTCAGTATATGCAAACATAATTTTGCTCGTGCTACAGTGCCCTTGTAATACCATGACCTGGGTTATTCATGCAACATCATAATGATCACCAAAGGTATTTTATCTATGAGACTATTTAGTCTGCCTTAGATTAGCTGCAGTGTTATGAAGCTTGACTGTTGCTCTCCAGACTGGATATTTTGTTTCTGTTACTATTTAATGTGCAAGTAGTTAGAGAATAACTCCGCCATTACTCATGAGAATGGAAATGGTTTCAACATGATGGCGATTTATCAAACTGAACATCTCCAGACTATTAAATTCTGACCACATCAGTCTTGTTTTACAGAAATGAAACACCACTTTTTAAAATAGATTTTGGGTAAACTGTTGATAATGGGGAGTTTGTTTCCACTGCACCGAAAATCTGCAGTGACCAATTTGCAAAAGCTTGGCTCATAAGCTTAAAACGCAGTGTGCTTACATTCAATCAGCATGCATCAGGTTTACAGCTCTCATGCAATTTAATGTAAGGAAAAGTCAATGAATCAGAGTAAGAGGGAAGAAAGAGCTGCTGCAGTCAAATGCGAAACAAAATGATTTGCACAAACTCTCAGACATATAAAACTAACAGGCATGCACTAGAGTAAACCGTGCCATACAATTTCACACTTCATGTCATAAGTGCATAGTTTTGTCTTCCAATGTTAGCAACAGAACTGTCTCAAACACGAGATATTAATATTGGAATTGGGATGGATATTCAAATTCTATTTCCATACAAGAATGCTTCTTCATTTGCACCAGTGTAAGGAAATGTAACTACAATAAAGTCCCCCCTCATCATCTGCTGTGTATTTGGTGCCTTCTTTCATGTTCGGAAAATACAGCAGCCCACTTTCTACACAGAATTGGTCGATATTTCACCTGATTACTCATCAGTTGGATTAAACTAGTGTGAAGATTTGCATTGTCCTTAAACTGACAGTTGCTCAAATTTTTCAAATCAATAAAGTTATACTTGTAGGGCATCTTTGGATTTCCACCAATCACATGGAACAGCCAGTGTCACTTAACATGACTTAATTTATGAAAATGATCTCAATTTCTCACGACAAAAGTTAGACTGAGAAGACAAACCTAACATAATTCCACCACGTAGAAAAGTGATTCCAAATGTTTAATAATTATTATTGAGTTACATGGTATTAAGATAGGAAGCATATGCCATACTATCACAATTACAAATGGGATGGAAGTAAGGATGTGATCTATTTTATACAGAACAATGGAGACAAGAAACTAAATATTTCTATTTTCCAAACTTTAGATAGATTTGCAGCCTCCAATATGACAGTATTTAAAGTACATAAAGGCTGCTGTTAAAAATGAGAATTTGATACCCAGATTTTGGCCTTCATAAATAAATTCCATCCAGTTACTGAAGGCAGACTATTTGCCAAATATAGGAGACATATTGTTTCACTGAGCAGATAACCATACACAACACAGTACACGACTAAATAATAAAAAGTACATTTTATTCCCAAATCTAGACATTAAGACATTCCAATCTAGCTTGGCCACAGTGACACCTCTATTCTTCACACTACTCTTAAAAACTAGCTGCTATCTGCTAACATGCCACATGTTGTCCAAATTATCACATCATTAACCAGACGATTCAAAATCAGTCGGTTTCAGTGTTAGAGGTTTTTTGCATCCATCCCACTCCCACTTAAAATCAGGGTTCGACTGATACTGGCGTTAGTATTATGCCAATACTATGCTAATAGCCACCCATGGTATTCTGAATAAATGACTAAGGAGGGAGCTAACATGTTTTGAAAATAATTTTAAAATTTGGCAAAAAAAAATAAGATTCAATGGCATTGAAACTGCTTCAATCAACAGAAACACTCAGAGGGAGCTTTTGCCCCAAAAGACTAGTATAACAAACCAGATTATACTTTCAAATACAAATGACAAGTTTATCATTGCTATGCAGCTGGAGCCTTTCATTCCCTGCACCACCATTCCCTTTTCTGTTTAACCTTGTTGCCTGATTTGAAGGTTTAAGATATCAGCATTGGTAGTAATATCAAAACCAGATTATCAGTCAATCCCTTTCGAACATTGTTAAATGGAGACTGCAGCAGTGGTGATGTTTCCATTTGTTGGATGTCATGTATAAAATGAAATGCAAGTCAGTATGCTGGGGTAAGACCCAAGAACAGCATGCAAGAATCTATAAGTGTAAGAATTGAGCCTCAATTTCACAAAATGAAGAAATAAAGGGAAAAATAATTAATAATGCAATGTGCTCTGACTCATATTCACAGTAGCATTAGCATACAACATTTATTGATTGTTCTGTCCCTTTCATGTTGGTAGCTGATATTGTTTAATGCTTTTTGAATTAGGCCAGTGTCGTTCCTCCAGTGACCTTCAAACCAATTTCCAAGAAAAGGTTTAATGTCGGCGCTTTCCAGTTTTGCCCTAATCAAGTAAATGTGTCCAATTGACACAGCAAATGATTCAAGTCTAAGGACAAAACAAGTTTTAAAAAATCTTATCACTTTCACTTTCATCAATTAAATCTAAAAGATATCTCTAACATGGATTGAGCGTGACTGACTCTAATGAGAAAATGTTGGGCATTTCCAATGTGAACTATACTGATATTGCCCATTTCTGCCATAATATGTACTTCTCGCCTTCATTTTCTCACTCTCCAGTCAGGCAAAACAAGGAAATGCTTTAAATTTAGTTGGCCATTTAAGGGCCTCAAAAGGCCTACGGACAGGTTGACTAGTGGCCGCTTTACCCACCTGTCATATTTCATGTGCCTCCGCCCCAACAAAGATATGTCCGGTGTGGCAGTCAGTCTGCAAAGCCAATCTATGTGGCCTCAGGAGCCAATTTTCAAAATGTTGGTCAAAAAGATAAGCTGGAAAGGAAGACTCCATAAACTCCTGCTCCTCCAATCAAAGGACTTTCCTCCCACATTTGCTGCTGATCAGCAGCAAATGTGGGGGAGAAAAAGTCTGCATATAGGGGCAACTTGTACAAGCTATGATGTATAATACACTGGTAATGCTACTGGGTCTAAACATTTCAATTTTAGGGCACAGAAGTCCCACAACATTTAATCAGTCAGGATATTGTCTGGAAAAATCTGAGTAAAGACAGCATAGAGGGTTTGGCTTTGTTGGAGCTTTGGAGGGAGGAGTCTGATATAGTACAATAGAATTTTCCCTAATTCAGTTGTTTTTGACTGTATGTGCAGTACAGTATTTAACTCTGCCCAGATCTTGCATTACAGCCACAGGACATATAAAAAAATGAATTATGCTATTTGACAGATGGAATACAATGTTGACAAATGTGAGGTTATCCATTTTGGTAGGAACAACAGCAAAAGGGATTATCTAAATGATAAAATATCAAAACATGCTGCTGTGCAGAGGGACCTGGGTGTCCTAGTGCATGAGTCGCAAAAAGTTGGTTTACAGGTACAACAGATGATTAAGAAGCTGGATGGAGTTTTGTCCTTCATTGCTAGACGGATGGAGTTTAAGACTAGGGAGGTTATGCTGCAACCGTATAAGGTGTTAGTGAGGCCACACCTAGAGTATTGTGTTCAGTTTTGTTCTCCTTACCTGAGAAAGGACGTACTGGTGCTGGAGGATGTGCAGAGGAGATTCACAAGGTTACTCCCAGAGTTGAGGGGGTTGGATTACGAGGCGAGGTTGAGTAGACTGGGACTGTACTTGTTGGAATTTAGAAGGAATGGGGGCGATCTTATAGAAACATAAAATTATGAAGGGAATAGATAGGATAGATGCGGGGAGGTTGTTTCCACTGGCGGGTGAAAGCAGAACTAGGGGGCATAGCCTCAAAATAAGGGGAAGTAGATTTAGGACTGAGCTCAGGAGGAACTTCTTCACCTAAAGGGTTGTGAATCTATGGAATTCCCTGCCCAGTGAAGCAGTTGAGGCTCCTTCATTGAATGTTTGCAAGATAAAGATAGATTTTTGAAGAATAAAGGGTTATGGTGTTTGGGTGGGAAAGTGGAGCTGAGTCCACAAAAGATCAGCCATGATCTCATTGAATGGCGGAGCAGGCTTGAAGGGCCAAGTGGCCGACTCCTGCTCCTAGTTCTTACGAAACAGGATCTGATCAAAACATCCTCCTATGTAAATATGCAAGTCAAAACTGGAGAGGTTTGGAAATAAGCAAACTCATTCTGAATCAATGGATATGCTTTGTTCTTTTCTAAAGATGGGAGTTTTAGTCTCTATTTGAACGTTCCAATCAAATATGGTAATAACATCTCACTCCTTGTGAGCTATACAGATATCAAAGTGACATACTTTTACTGTTTTATAAAATGTTGAGTAAAGAGAACTGGAGTGGGAAACTTGTTAAAAAAACTAGGTATCTTAAAATCAATTTGAATTTTAATAAATCCCAGTGAATTTGTACTTGGGAAGAGCTTCATTACAAACAAGAATAATTCCATCTTGATCACCGTAGTTAGTGGTGTAACAGAAAATTACATGTAGATAAAAGCCCCAGTTCAGACACAATAGTTTGTATAACTAAAGTAAAATACTGAAATATAATGTTTCTTTCTGCACAGATACTGACTGACCTCCCGAGTGTACCCAGCATTTTTGGTTGCTCTTTACTCTAGTCATGTGACTTCATTTATGTACCAAAATGATTGACAGCTTTAACATTCTAGAATATCAATATAGGTATTTATAAAATCAATTTGTGACTGACATAGATGAGCTATTTTTTTTGAGGTTGGCTAAATATTCCAAAAGGATATGGTAAATTTAATATTTGAAAATGCAACATAATTGAAGAATGGATGATTCAATTGACGACATCTGAAATAATTTGGTATTTATGATGATCAAATATGAAACCTGAACAAATGTCTCAATAATTTTGAAAGCTGAAAGTGAAATTGGAGTTACTGTTTCCAACTATTATTCATGCAGCTACCAACTGTGAAAGAAGCAGAGCAAATAAGATTCTCCTCACGGCACAGAACAGGGGCAGTGATTGAGAATGGAAACAAACATTAACATGCAGCACGCTGACACTTCCACAAGGTTTTAAAGACACTTAAGCAGGAAGTCATTAGATTCCAACAGGTAGGGCTAGGCCATGTCTGGCAGGGAGCCAGAAACCCCAGCTCTCCTCTGTTTCACTATAGGACAGTCCATTTGGCGTGGCGTAGGTGGATAAGAAGTGAAAGAGACCAACCTTCTCGCTGATCTGAGAGATGAAGGGTTTGATGGTAGAGTGCAATGAGGATGAGGAGGGAATAAAAAGACAAGGAAAAACACAGAGAGTAAAAACAGGCCAGGCTTCATCAATCCTCACAGCACTGAAAGAACAAGACAAGACAATAGTGTGGTGGTTTTTCAGCTTCACATATGCACATTCATAAACCAGACACACACGCACAGCACAAGATTATGCGTCTTGTTATCATGAAACCCTGTGTTACACCCCTAAAAAAAACAGTTCTGTACTCGAGGACATCCCACTCCATCATTGCTGCACAGTTGTTGGAAGAAAGAAGGTTTCTGACTAATTTCATTAAGTCCAGGCTGGGAAGTGTTATGGTGGTCTCCACAATTAGAAATAACATTTTCAGGGGACAACCATTTTGGCAGTGTACATAGATGGAATTTATATACAGCACAAATTCAAGCTGGCACATATTCAAAAAAGTCTCACCACATAGAATACTAGATGACAATAAAAATTACATAAGATACTTCTAATTGTTTAAGGAAAGTCTGAAATCAATTTGTCCCAATTTTCTGGACTGAAAATAGAAGAAGAATATTTTACAGGTATTTGCGAGAACTCAACACTGATTGGAGTTCCACTGTGGGACAGTGTTAATTGTACTTGGAACTTGCATCCAAGTTCTACCATTTTGTAATTACATGTGTTTTGCTTTACTCTGCTTCACTTCCCAGCCCTTCACATTATTGCGTTCAAAATACTTAAATAAAAGTCTAATGAAATTAAAATGTAATAAAAGAAACTTAGGTCAGTTTGTTCAGACATCGGCTGTGTTTTGACAAGTCCTACAGGATAGAACCATTGTTAATGGCAAGCAAATATGTGACAAGAACACGCACAGTAGAAACATTCTGCTTTTCTGAATCAAGTTACTGTAGTTATTTTAGTCCAAATGTTGGCAATTAAAAAATAAACTATGAAAATTCAAAGAGGGCAAAAGGGTTAAGCCATGTATTAGCAAAATTGAGATGACACACAAAGAAAATGAGGAAAATTAATTGAAAGCAAACAAGTATTTGTGCATTTTTCCGACAAAGCCATATCACTTGGGGCTTAGTTTTAACAGAAACACAATGAACAATAACTGAAATACAGTTCAGCATCATTGGTTCCAAGACCATATGCAGAGAGGCAATATCCAAGAAGACTTTTTTTTCTTTTAGATTCATTTTTGCTATCCTTTCCCTCAAATGGTAAAGGCAAACATGTCCAGGGGGCTTTCCCTCTCCCCAAAAAGTTGGCATTCCAAAGATAAAGCATAACTACCCTCCTCATTTTAATGGAGCATTATTGTCAGCATGCCTCAACATGAACAACTCTGTGGCACAGAGGTAGCAGCGAGAGCAGTAATCAGGGGGCTGCCGGGAAGCTAAGTTTCCCTTTTTAAAAACTTACCTTACAGGAGCGGTGAGAGGGAGGAGCTGAGTGGGAGCGGTCGAATTGCGCTCTGGGAAGGTGAGTGAACTGATATATTTGGGCAGCGGCTGAACCCGAGACACAACACGTGTAATGTCTCCCACCCGCCCTCCACCTCTAACCAAAAAAAAAAAAGACTGTGGTGTGTTGATAAGGTAAGGTTTTGCTATTTCTATTTCTTTTTATCGTGTGATTGGTAACAATTTTTCTTTTTTTTTTCTTCCTTTTTCATTTATCTATTATTTGATATTATAGTTGGACTAAGTTAAGCTTAAGATTGGGGCAGCACGGTAGCACAGTGGTTAGCACTGTGGCTTCACAGCTCCAGGGTCCCAGGTTCGATTCCGACTTGGGTCACTGTCTGTGCGGAGTCTGCACGTTCTCCCCGTGTCTGCGTGGGTTTCCTCCGGGTGCTCCGGTTTCCTCCCACAGTCCAAAGATGTGCAGGTTAGGTGGATTGGTCATGCTAAAATTGTCCTTAGTGTCCACAAAATGTTAGGAGGGGTTATTGGGGTTTGGGGGATAGGGTGGAAGTGAGGGCTTAAGCGGGTCGGTGCAGACTCGATGGGCCAAATGGCCTCCTTCTGCACTGTATGTTCTATGTCTATGTCTATTAAAAATGGCAGGAGATCTCAGACCCGTGTTATGTTCCTCTTGCTCAATGTGGGAACTCAGGGACGTGGCTGACTCCTTCACATGCGGGAAGTGTGTCCAGCTGCAGCTCTTGTTAGACCGCATGACGGCTCTGGAGCTGCAGATGGACTCACTTTGGAGCATCCGCGATGCTGAGGAGGTCGTGGATAGCACGTTTAGCGAATTGGTCACACCGCAGATTAGGATTACTGAGGGAGAAAGGGAATGGGTGACCAAAAGGTAGAGAAAAAGCAGGAAGGCAGTGCAGGTGTCCCCTGCAGTCATCTCCCTCCAAAACAGGTATACCGTTTTGGATACTGTTGGGGGAGATGGCTCACCAGGGGAAGGCACCGTGGCTGGCTCTGCTGTACAGAAGGGTGGAAAAAGAGTCGAAGAGCTATAGTCATAGGGGATTCAATTGTAAGGGGAGTAGATAGGCGGTTCTGTGGTCGAAAACGAGACTCCCGAATGGTATGTTGCCTCCCAGGTGCACGGGTCAGGGATGTCTCAGATGGGCTACAGAACATTCTGAAGGGGGAGGGTGAACAGCCAGTTGTCGTGGTGCATATAGGCACCAATGATTTGGGTAAAAGACGGGGGGCGGGATTCTCCACTCCCGCGCCGAAGTGGCTGCGCCATCGTGAACGCCGTCGGGTTTCACGACAGCGCGAAACGGCCCCGTTCCCGACCGATTCAGGCCCTGACAATGGGCTAGGATCGGGGCTGCGTCATCTACACGCACCAGGCCTTGTCGCCCGCGTAAAGGCGCCGCCGCATAGATGACGCGGCCAGTGCCGCATAACTGGCGTCATCCGCGCATGCGCGGGTTGGCCGGCGCCAACCCGCGCATGCGTGGCTGCCGTCCTCTCTAAGTCCGTCCCGCAAGAAGATGGCGGACGGATCTTGCGGGGCCGCGGAAGGAAGGAGGTCCTCCTTCAGAAAGGACGGCCCGACGATCGGTGGGCACCGATCGCGGGTCACCCCACATTTGAGGTACCCCCGGTCCTCGCCCCCCCGCAGGCCCCCCCCCCCCCCAGCGTTCGCGCGCTGTTCCCGATGGCAGCGACCAGGTGTGGACGGCGCCGGGGGGGGGGGGGAACCCGCCATTTTGGCCTGGCCGCTCGGCCCATCCGGGCCTGAGAATAGCGGGGGTGCCGGAGAATCGCCATTTTGGTGTCTCCGGCGATTCTCCGGCCTGCGGAACTCGACCGGGCCGTTCCCGCCGCTTGGGAGAATTGCGGGAGGGCGTCGGACCGGCGTCCCGGGAAATTTTGGCGGCCCAGGCGATTCTCCCAACCGGCGCGGGAGTGGAGAATCTCGCCCGGGATGAGGTCCTACAAGCAGAATTTAGGGAGTTAGGAGCCAAGTTAAAAAGTCGGACCTCAGAGGTAGTAATCTCAGGGTTGCTACCAGTGCCACGTGGTAGTCAGAGTAGAAATGAAAGAATAGACAGGATGGATGCGTGGCTTGAGAGATGGTGCAGGAGGGAGGGGTTCAGATTTTTGGGACATTGGGACCGGTTCTGAAGGAGGTGGGACTACTACAAATTGGACGGTCTACACCTGGACCAGACTGGAACCAATGTCCTTAGGGGTGCTTTTGCTGACGGGTTTAAACTAATGTGGCAGGGAGATGGGAACCAAATGAGGTTAGTGGACAGTAAGAGGTAGTAACTAAAGCCTGTAAGGAACTAGATCATAAAGTCTGCATGATTATGGGAAGAGTAGGCAGGGAGCAGATGATGAATGCAAAGGGACTGGTGGTCTGAGGTGCATTTGTTTTAATGCAAGAAGTGTAGTAGGTAAGGCAGATGAATTTAGGGTTTTGATTAGTACCTGGGAGTATGATGTTATTGCTATTACTGAGACTTGGTTGAGGGAAGGGCATGATTGGCAACTAAATATCCCAGGATATCGATGCTTCAGGCGGGCTAGGGAGGGAGGTAAAAGGGGTGGAGGAGTTGCATTACTGGTCAGAGAGGATATCACAGCTGTGCTGAAGGAGGGCACTATGGAGGACTCGAGTAGTGAGGCGATATGGGCAGAGCTCAGAAATAGGAAGGGTGCGGTAACAATGTTGGGGCTGTACTACAGACCTCCCAACAGCGAGCGTGAGATAGAGGTACAAATATGTAAACAGATTATGGAAAGATGTAGGAGCAACAGGGCAGTGGTGATAGGAGATTTTAATTTTCCCAACATTGACTGGGATACACTTAGTGTCAGAGGTCTAGATGGAGCAGAATTTGTAAGGAACATCCAGGAGGGTTTTCTAGAGCAGTATGTAAATAGTCCAACTCGGGAAGGGGCCATACTGGACCTGGTGTTGGGGAATGAACCCGGCCAGGTGGTTGAAGTTTCAGTAGGGGATTACTTTGGGAATAGTGATCACAATTCCGTAAGTTTTAGAATACTCATGGACAAAGACGAGAGTGGTCCTAAAGGAAGAGTGCTAAATTGGGGGAAGGCCAACTATACCAAAATTCGGCAGGAGCTGGGGAATGTGGATTGGGAGCAGCTGTTTGAAGGTAAAGCCACATGAGATATGTGGGAGGTTTGTAAAGAGCGGTTGATTCGAGTGCAGGACAGACATGTCCCTGTGAAAATGAGGGATAGAAATGGCAAGATTAGAGAACCATGGATGACAGGTGAAATTGTGAGACTAGCTAAGAGGAAAAAGGAAGCATACATAAGGTCTAGGCGACTGAAGACAGACAAAGCTTTGGAAGAATATCGGGAATGTAGAACCAATCTGAAACGAGGAATCAAGAGGGCTAAAAGTGGTCATAAAATATCTTTAGCAAACAGGGTTAAGGAAAATCCCAAAGCCTTTTATTCATATCTAAGGAGCAACAGGGTAACTACAGAAAGGGTTGGCCCACTCAAGGACAAAGGAGGAAGGTTATGCATGGAGTCAGAGAAAATGGGTGAGATTCTTAACGAGTACTTTACATCGGTATTCACCGAGGAGCGGGACATGATGGATGTTGAGGTTAGGGATAGATGTTTGATTAGTCTAGGTCAAGTCGGCATAAGGAGGGAGGATGTGTTGGGTATTCTAAAAGTCGTTAAGGTGGACAAGTCCCCAGGTCCGGATGGGATCTATCCCAGGTTACTGAGGGAAGTGAGAGAGGAAATAGCTGGGGCCTTAACAGATATCTTTGCAGCATCGTTGAACACGGGTGAGGTACCGGAGGACTGGAGAATTGCTAATGTTGTCCCCTTGTTTAAGAAGGGTAGCAGGAATAATCCAGGTAATTATAGACCGGTGAGCCTGACGTCAGTAGTAGGGAAGCTGCTGGAGAAGATACTGAGGGATAGAATCTATTCCCATTTGGAAGGAAATGGGCTTATCCGTGATAGGCAACATGGATTTGTGCAGGGAAGGTCATGTCTTACCAACTGAATAGAATTCTTTGAGGAAGTGACAAAGTTGATTGATGAAGGAAGGGCTGTAGATGTCATATGCATGGACTTCAGTAAGGTATTTGATAAGGTTCCCCATGGTAGGCTGATGGAGAAAGTGAAGTCTCATGGGGTTCAGGGTGTACTAGCTAGATGGATAAAGAACTGGCTGGGCAACAGGAGACAGAGAGTAGTAGTGGAATGGAGTTTCTCAAAATGGAGAACTGTGATCAGTGGTGTTCCACAGGGACCCGTGCTGGGACCACTGTTGTTTGTGATATACATAAATGATCTGGAGGAAGGTAAAGGTGGTTTGATTAACAAGTTTGCAGATGACACTAAGATTGGTGGAGTAGCAGATAATGAAGGGGACTGTCAGAGAATACAGCAGAATATAGATAGATTGGAGAATTGGGCAGAGATATGGCAGATGGAGTTCAATCCGGACAAACGCGAGGTGATGCATTTTGGAAGATCCAATTCAAGAGCGAACTATACGGTAAATGAAAAAGCCCTGGGGAAAATTGATGTACAGAGAGATCTGGGTGTTCAGGTCCATTGTACACTGAAGGTGGCTGCGCAGGTCGATAGAGTGGCCAAGAAGGCATACGGCATGCTTTCCTTCATCGGAAGTGGTATTGAGTACAAGAGTTGGCAGGTCTTGTTACATTTGGAATACTGCATACAGTTCTGTTCGCCACATTACCAAAAGGATGTTGATGCTTTGGAGAGAGTGCAGAGGAGGTTCACCAGGATGTTGCCTGGTATGGAGGGCGCCAGCTATGAAGAGAGGTTGAGTAGATTAGGATTATTTTCATTAGAAAGACGGAGGTTGAGGGGGAACCTCATTGAGGTCTTCAAAATCATGAGAGGTATAGACAGGGTGGATAGCAAGAAGCTTTTTCCCCCCCCAGAGTGGGGGACTCAATTACTAGGGGCACGAGTTCAAGGTGAGAGGGGAAAAGTTTCAGGGAGATATACGTGGAAAGTTCTTTACGCAGAGGGTGGTGGGTGCCTGGAACGCATTGCCGGCGAAGGTGGTAGAGGCGGGCACGATAGCGTCATTTAAGATGTATCTAGACAGATACATGAAAGGGCAGGGAGCAGAGGGATACAGATCCTTAGAAAATAGGCGACAGTTTTAGATAGAGGATCTGGATCGGCGCAGGCTTGGAGGGCTGAAGGGCCTGTTCCTGTGCTGTAATTTTTCTTTGTTCTTTGTTCTTATACTGCAGCACAGATCCAATATTTTGCAAGTCGTGAATTCTGCTTTGGGATGAATTACCTCTTTTCATCCATTAGGTTCACCAGTTTGGGCTCAGAGTGAAGTAAAATGGAATAATGGCGCAAGCACACTGGCTCCTGGAACTGTTCCACATCAATTTCCAAGCTGTGCCCTCCCTAGGACAACGAAAACCAATTTTAAGATGATATGGGGAAAATGGCAGCAGATTTGGAATTTTGGAGACTTGGGCTTCTGCATTTAAGAAAAATGATCCTATGAATGCAGAATAGTACATGGAAGTAAACCGGTTGATCTGGCAAAAAGGATTAGACATTTGGTCTCTCATTAATAGCAAGACCATTCTCGCAATTATGCAGATGACTAGAAATGTTGTTTTGTAATAATTGTCCATTATTGAAATGACAAAGGAAATTAACACCATCATAAAAATGATGCAAATATGGAGCTAAGTATAAACTTGTTGCTTTTCATAGCAACTAGGTGATGCCATAAAGCAAAAGTTTGCAACAGAATAAATCATGTTAATAAATTAAAATATCTATCATGTGTAAAGTAGCGACTTGTGGTGGTAAATAAATGGTGTAGATAATGGAGAAGTAAAAATTATTTCATGGAATGTGAGCTTCACCGGTAAGGCCAGCATTTATTGCTCATTTCCAACTTCCTTTGAGAAGGTGGTGTGGGGTAGGCACATCAAAAATGTTGTTCAGTAGGGAGTTCCACGATTTTGATCCAGCAACAATGAAAGTCTGAGAATATATATTAAAATCAGGATGGTGCATAACTTGGGGTGAACCTTTCGGTGGTAGAGAATGCTGGTTTGGTGATTGCTGTCAAAGAAGCTTCACAGTACAAAGAAGTTGTTCCAGTACAACTTGAAGATGGTTCATACCCAGCATTGTGTACTGGTGGTGAATGGGATGATCGTTTAAGATAGTATAGCGGGTTGCTTTTCAAGCAGGTTTTTGTGGGGAGGAGAAGAAATTATGTAGAGAGGTCTTGGGATATTTCCCATTTGTTGGATGACAGTAATCTGAACTGTGGACAGCCTATTTAGATTGAATTTCTGTCACTTTATTCCAGATTTAGTAACTGAGTGCTCACATCAAAACCACACATTCCTAATATGGGGGAAAGCGGATCAGGATCGATGAAGCCAGAAACTGCTGTTCACTGGCCCATGAACTTAGTTTTGAAAATCATACCACATGGGTTAAATACAAAAAGTGACTAAATTTGCTATTGGTTGTCATACAAATTATCCATCAGACACTAGAAGTGCTCACTGTAATGTGAATTACTGGGCCAGATTTTGCTAGGGGTTAGGGGTGGGAAGGCTATTCGCAGAGAACCGTCAGCATTTGCCATCATTTTCTCTGAAACTGACCTCAATTTCAGGATGCCGGGCACACGCTCGTCAGCATGGAAGCCCTGATGTTATGGTCTGTCACTCAGGGCTTTTGCACAGGCTGCAATGTGGTTCCCTTCCAACCCCAGAGCTGGAAATCCGGAGAATTTCAACTTCCCCACTCCCATATTGTTGTTGTAAACCCTAATAAAGGTGACACCATTTTCAATCAGGTGTAACTTGGATTTTTATTTGACAACATGACAAATAAAGCTTTTCCTGAACAAATAATTTTGTAATTGTGGAGTTCTCAGAGAGTCATAGAATCATACAGCCCTTCGGCGTGCCGGTCAAAAACAACCATCTACCATTCTATTCCTATTGTCCAGCATTTGGCCCATAGCCTTGTATGCCCTGTGTGCCCTCTGTTAAATAATAACTTAGTACCTTTTTGAAACAAAATATTTCAACATTTTTTTCAGAATTATCAGGGGGCTAGGATCTCTTATTCTATGTTTCTACAAATATATAGATATCTTCATGGCTAATTTCTAAAATTTTAAAATGGCTGAAGCTATGTCTGACTGTGACCCTCAAACAATATGAGCTAATATGATAAATTCATAGAAACTGACATCTCAGCATCTCTGAAGAGACCTTAATGACCTGCTGTGGGCTGCAGACACCAAATTCAAAGAGAACTATACAAAGTCAATCGACATTTCAAAGGCCACGTCTGGCCAACTGGATCAGAATCATCTACTAGGACGAAGGACCCTACAACCTCCCTTCTATGAGACCATGAGATTTAGGACTAGAATTAGGCCACTCGGCCCATTATCGTCTGCTCCGCCATTCAATCATGGCTGATGTTTTTCTCATCCCAATTCTCCTGCCTTCTCCCCATAACCCCTGATCCCCTTATTAAACAAGAATCTATCTACCTGTCTTAAAGACACTCAGTGATTTGTCCTCCACAGCCTTCTGCGGCAAAGAGTTCCACAGATTCACCACCCTCTGGCTGAAGAAATTCCTCCTCATCTCTGTTTAAAAGGATCATCCATTTAGTCTGAAATGGTGTCCTCTGGTTCTAGTTTTTCCTACACTCTATCCATGCCTCGCAGTATCCCGCAAGTTTCAATAAGGTGCACCTCATAACTTGGAACATTAACAATCTCACAGTCCCAAACAATGGGATATATATCCTTCGTCAAAGACAGAGGTGGAGGTCATGGGATTTAAACCCCTCGCTGGTGGAACCAGTCATATTGCCATTGGTACTGAAAAATCTTAATCTGCCATTTTTCCGTCTACCCAGCAGCAGCACAGAAACTGGGCTCTGCCAGGCTGAATATCAGTCTCCCACTGTTTCCATCATCATCTACAAGGCGGATTCATCTCTGCGTGCCCATCTCATTGTGGAAATCATCTCTACTGGAAAAGTGAATTATCCAGCACCAATTCAGCCTGCCAACCTCACACATAGATACATAGAACATACAGTGCAGAAGGAGGCCATTCGGCCCACCCAACCAGCACTGATCCACTTAAGCCCTCACTTCCACCCTATCCCCATAACCTCTCCTAACCTTTTTGGACACTAAGGGCAATTTAGCATGGCCAATCCACCTAACCTGCACGTCTTTGGACTGTGGGAGGAAAGCAGGGCACCCGGAGGAAACCCACAGACACAGGGAGAACGTGCAGACTCCGCAGAGACAGTGACCCAGCGGGGAATCGGACCTGGGACCCTGGCGCTGTGAAGGCACAGTGCTAGCCACGAGTGCTATCGTGCTGCCTCGATGAAGGAATTTATCATTGGACTTTGATACTGGATTGTGGACTCAAGTGAAACAATAATTACATTCTCTCTGGTCCTTGTGCCCTGTAAATCTTCCTTTCTCTATCCCTCCTTTACTGTACGAGTGCACAGGGGGCTACGTGGCAACTCCCCTACTAACTTTTGAGTGGTTCTAAACAAACTAACCTCTGAACTTGTCCTATCTCGAATTTGCTGTGGGGTTAACAGGAATTTGGAATCACGCCAAAAAGGGATTGCGAAGCACACCACTGCTAATAAAGAAGGAAGCAAATCAAAACACCTTTCTGTTTATAGATGGGGGTCAGCAAGAGAAGAACTCATGGCTGTTTAAATTGACCCCATCCTGTCTGTAACAGAATATTTTAGCTTATACTTTCATCCCATGTGTCTGTCCCAATCTTTAATGTGTTTTAACCTTTAATCTATCCTGTTAAAAAAAATGAAGTGATTTTATTTTAGTGCCTTTTGGTTCTGGTCTGTGTATCTTGTGAAAATCCTTCAGTGTTTGGCTGCTTGAACTACCTGATGACATCTCTCCAGCTCCACTCTGGGAATGCCCAGTATAGAATGCTGCAATCAGTTGCAGTGCCACCTCACGGCACTAAAGGTGAGTCACTGGATCTCTCAGCGAGACTTATTTTGAGGTCAGCGGGAAGCATCCTTGTTTTGTCACTGACAACGAATTCCAGGTCACTATGTCAGAATCTTCTGATCCGCAGTTTGTGTACATTGCACAAACAAGTTGTTGCGGATGCTGTTTCTTTTTGAAGTACTTTTATATTGCTGCTACACACATGAGTGGACTTCAGCAGACTTTCTGAATGTAATTTTGCTAATTAACTCCTCTAGTAAGCCACTGCTTCAAATGAAAGTCAAATAGAAACTGTCCAGTACTTTGTGCTATCTCTGATGGCCAAATTGGGGCTAACGCATCATCTGGGGATTGTAGCTTTTCCTATGTAACAATGTGCCAGTGGCAGTATTGCTGTCAATGGCACAATAACTATAAAAGTAGTCTTTTAGAGGTCATTTGAAAGCTGTAAACGACTCAAAGCAACAATCTGAATCTAGTGGCTCGACAAGATAATAAACCACAAGACCAATTTACGATTCTAGCTGAAAGCATAAAACCATGAGGTGGAGAGATAAGCAGCTGACCTGCCATTAGGCAGATCATCACTACATCGCTGATCTCAACTAGTTTATAGATCGTGAAAACACTGATCATTAATAATACTAACCAGATGGCAAGCTTTTCTTTTCTTCAATTAATCTACAAGTTCTCCAAAGCAGGAATGATGGCCATGGACAAGGGGTAAAAAGAATATTATGATGTAGAAACCAAAAAATATATTCAACCACAGGACAAAACCTGCTAAGATAGTTTCATCCCCCCACCCCCATCCCCACGTCGCCTCAGTAAATGAAAATTAAATTTCCCCATAAGTTTCAAATTATAACCTCCTTAAACTTGAGGTCACACAAAACTTTCCTGTCTATGTCTTAACTCGGAGCAAGTCCTGTTTCATTACCACATCTGTACTCTCTGACCTAAAGTGGTTCCCAGTCAAACAAAGTCTTGATTTAATATACTAATCTTTGCTTTCAACTCTCATCATGGCCTCACCCATCCCTATCTTTATAATCTCCTCCAACTCCAGAACGCGGCGTGATATCTGCACTGCTCTAATTCGGGCCTCTTGTACATTTCTAATTATAATTGCTCCACCAAAGTATTTTGCTTTTATTATTATTGCTCCACCATTGGTGGCTGTGCCTCTACTGCCTGGGCTGCAGGCTCTGGAATTCTCCCCCCCCCCCCGGACTAGGCTGGTCACATGGAACATTCGCGGGCTAAATGGGCTGTCAAAAGGACTTGTGTGTTCACACACTTGAGGCAACTGATGGCAGACGTGGCCATGTTGCAGGAGTCACACTTGAAGGTGGGGGATCAGGTTAGGTTAAGGAAGGGATGGGTCGGAAAAGTGTTCCATTCTGGATTGGACTTTAAAATGAGGGGGGTGGCAATCGTGGTCAATAAAAGGGTGGCATTTGAGGTGGGGAGGCGGACTTGGGGGGGTAGATTCATCATGGTTAGTAGGTAGCTGGAGGGAATGGCCGTGGTATTGGTGAATATATATGCCCCAAACTAGGATAATGTCGAGTTCGTTAGGAGGGTGCTAGGGAAGGTCCTGGACCTGGATTCACATCGGCTGATTATGGGGGGGAGACTTTAACACGGTCCTGGATCCGATACTGGACCGGTCGAGTCCCAGGTCCGGAACGGTGTCAGCTATGGCAAAAGAGCTACGGGGGTTTATGGAGCGCACGGGAGGGGTGAACCCGTGGAGATTTGGGAGGCCAATGAGTAAGGAGTTTTCATTCTACTCCCATGTGCATAAGGTGTACTCCCGGATCGATTTCTGTGCTGGACAAAACGCTGCTGGCTGAGGAGGTGAATACTGAATATTCAGCAATTGTGCTGTCAGACCATGCAGGTAGACCTGCAAGTGAGCAAAGGAAAGGCCCAGCGGCCGCAATGGAGGTTAGATGCAGGGCTGCTAGCGGAGGACAAGGTGTGTGAGCAGGTGAGGGAGGCCATTCAGGGATACATAAGGATCAATGATACAGGTGAGATCTCGGCAGGGGTGGTGTGGGAGGCACTGAAGGCGGTTATCAGGGGGGAACTCATTTTGATTTGGGCCCATAAGGAACAGAGTTGGACAGGTTGGTCGGCGAACCTTTACAGGTGCACAGGAGGTATGCAGAGTCTCCGGATGAGGGGCTTCTGAAGGGGTGGCAGAGACTGCAAATGGAATTTGGGCTCTTGTCCACAGGTAAGGCGGAGGGCCAGTTGAGGAGGGTGAAGGGGGCGGTGTATGAATATGTGGAAAAAGCCTGCAGGATGTTGGCGCATCAGTTGAGGAAGCAGGAGGTGGCGAGAGAAATTGGAAAAGTAAAGGATACAGGGGGGGAGGTGGTTGTGGATACGGCGGGGTGAATGATGTGTTTTGGGAATTTTATAGTAGACTATACAAATCGGAACGCCCAGCCGGTGAGGAGGACATGAAGCGATTCTTGAGGGGCTGGAGTTCCCGAGGATACATGAGGAGTTGGTGGAAGGCTTGGGAGGCCCAATCAGGCTTGGGGAGATTAGACGGATTGGGGTCAATGCAATCGGGCAAGGCTCCAGGACATGATGGACACCCGGCCGAGTTCTACAAAAAGTTTTCCGGGCTGCTGGGGCCGCTTCTGGTAAAGGCTTTTAAATGAGTCCAAGGAGCTGTAAGGGCTCCGCCCAACGTTATCACAGGCATTGATTTTCCTTATTCTGAAGCGGGATAAGGATCCAGAGAACTGTGGATTGTATAGGCCGATCTCCTTTTTAAATGTAGAAATTGCTGGCAAAGATCTTGGCCACGCGCATAGAGGATTGTGTCCTGGAGGTGATAGGGGAGGACCAGACGGGGATTGTGAAGGGACGTCACCTTACATCCAATATTAGACAGTTCTTAAATGTGATAATGATGCCAGTGGAGAGGCGCGAGGTCAAGGTGGTGGTAGCCATGGATGCAGAAAAAGCCTTTGATTGGTGGAGCGGATGTACCTGTGGGATATCTTAGGAAGGATTGGGTTTGGGCAGGGATTCATTGACTGGGTCCGGCTGTTATATCTGGCACTGGTCGCGAATGTAAGTGCCAACCGGGTCCGGTCAGAATATTTTAGTTTGTGTAGGGGAACAAGACAGGGGTGTCCACTGTCTCCACTACTGTTTGCCCTAGCCATAAAGCCCTTGGCAATGGCACTTAGGTCATCGAACATCTGGCGAGGGATAGTGAGAGGGGGGGTGGAGCACAGGGTTTCACTCTACACGGACGACTTTCTCCTTTACATAACAGACCCGTTGGGGGGATGGCTGGGATCATGGAGATATTGGAGGAATTTGGTTGGTTCTCGGGCTACAAATTAAACATGGGTAAGAGTGAGATGTTTGCGATTCAGGCACGGGGGCAGGAGAGGAGACTGAGGGAGTTACCGTTTAAAGTGGTGGGAAGAAGCTATAGGTACCTGGGGATTCAGGTGGCAAGGGACTGGGGTCAACTCCATCAGATAAATTTGGGTAGGGTGGTGGAGCAAATGAAAGGAGAGTTCGCAGGTGGGACATGCTGCTGCTATCATTGGCGGGCAGGGTACAGATTGTGAAGATGACACGAGATTGCTATTTGTGTTTCAATTTCTTCCAATTTTTATCTGTAAGGCATTTTTCAGGAAGATGAACGTGATGATCTCGAGTTTTGTATGGGCTGGGAAGGCCCCAAGGGTGAGGCAGGTCCTTTTGGAACGGGGGTGCGGGATGGGGGGGCTTGGCCCTTCCAAATTTTATTAATTATTACTGGGCGGCGACTATATTGTCATGTGAGGGTACCTTTAAGACATGGATGTTTAAGCATTGTACCTTTAAGAAAACAGTGATGTCATAGAATGGGCGGAGCTCAGCTCGGATCAGCCATTTTGCAGTTTAGTGTTGCAGGTTTTTAGTTTCAGTTTAAACAGCAGCTTACGTGTGTCTATGTGTATCCAGAGAGCCGCAAGTTTTGAAAAGTGCCTGGCTGGCTTTGCTGAGAGCAGTTTAAAAGTGCCTGGCTGTTTTGCTGGAGCTGAAGGCAACCAAGCTAATATATCTCTGCCATTCTACAGAAAAAATATATATCCTTTAACCTGATATGATACTGTTTAAAGGTGTTAAGTCTCTTGGAAGTTTGAAGGAACATTTTAAGGAGTTATTTACTGTTGCAATATTTTCTGAGTTATCTTTGAAGTAAGGGGTGTTAAGAGATCCAAAGTTTATTTAAGATGTTAACTTGAGTTCATGGAATAAACAGTGTTTTGTGTTTAAAAACCCACATGTCCATAATTGTAATATCACACCTAGGGAAAAAGCCGTGTGCTGGGAAAAGCAACAAATACATTAAAGGGAGAGGTTGGTTGAATTTCATGATACATTTTGGGGTTCTGAAAACACCTCGCCAATAACAATATTGATGGTTAGGAAGTGGGTAGTGGGGGAGGGATCGGTGTGGGAGCGAGTGGAGGCAGCATTCTGTAAGGGTACGAGTTTGGAGGCTTTGATAATGGCACCTCTGTCGTTCTCGCCAGCTCGCTACTCCACAAGCCCAGTGGTAGTG
This sequence comes from Scyliorhinus torazame, assembly GCF_047496885.1. Taxonomy (NCBI): domain Eukaryota; kingdom Metazoa; phylum Chordata; class Chondrichthyes; order Carcharhiniformes; family Scyliorhinidae; genus Scyliorhinus; species Scyliorhinus torazame. Next base: position 46,526,141 of record NC_092713.1, on the reverse strand, counting down.
GCAGCCCTGAGGGTGTGGGGGAAATGGAGGCAGCACATGAGACTGGAGGGGGCAGTCACCGATCTGTGACAACCACTGTTTTGTTCCAGGAGGGCTGGACGGGAGCTTTAGGGGGTGGCAGCGGGCAGGGATTGAGAGATTTAGTGATCTCTTCATTGAAGAGGGTTTTCTGAGCCTGGAGAGATTAGAGGAAGAGTTTGAGTTACTGGGTGGGAACGGATTTCGGTACCTGCAGGTACGGGACTTTGTCCGGAGGCAGGTTCCAAGCTTCCTTCGTCTCCCTCTAAGGGGACTGCAGGATAAGGTGATATCAAAAACAGGGGTTGGGGAAAGGAGGGTTTCAGAGATATATAAGGAACTGATGGAGTGGGAAGGGGTCCCAATCGGAGAGGTGAAGAGGAAGTGAGAGGAAGAGTTGGGAGGGGAGTTGGAAGTCGGACTATGGGAAAAGGCGTGGAGGAGAGTCAATTCATCCACGTCATGTGCCAGTCTTAGCCTGATCCAGTTCAAGGTGGTCCATAGGGCTCATATGACTATGGCCCGGAAGAGTAGGTTTTTTGAGGAGGTGGAGCTTAGGTGTGGATGGTGTGGGGGAGGCCCGGCGAATCACGTACACATGTTTTGGGCGTGTCCGAAGCTGACGGGATACTGGCAGTGATTTACGGATATCATGTCAGAGGTCCTGGAAAGGAGGGTTACTCGAGTCCAGAGATGGCAATATTTGTGGTGTCGGAGGATCCGGGGACCCAAGGGGGGAAAGAGGCCGACGTTTTGGATTTTGCTGGGTTGGAGGGACTCGGAGCCTCCAAAGTCAGGGGGGTGAGTCAGTAACATGGCAGGTTTTCTCAGGCTGGAGAAGATTAAGTTCACCTTAAGAGATTCAATTCAGGGGTTCACTCGGAGATGGCAGCCGTTCATCGACTTCTTTAAGGAAAACTGACCATCAGCATAAGAGGGTGGGGGAAAGGGAGGCATAGCATTGTAGAATAAGGATAGAGAATCTAATATACGGGGCAGTCAGGAGGTAGGGTGGGGGGGGAAGTTGGGTATGTTATTGTGATGTTGTTGCATGTGTGGGTCCGCTCTGCTGTTTAGAATGTTTAAATGTTAAAATTATAAATGCTTCAATAAAATGTTTTCCAAAAAAATGAGGAAGAAGCAGGGGCAACACAGTGGCGCAGTGGTAGCACTGCTGCCTCACAGCACCGAGGTCCCAGGTTCGATACCAGCTCTGGGTCACTGTTGTGTGGAGTTTGCACATTCTCCCTGTGTTTGTGTGGGTTTCGCCCCCACAACCCAAAGATGTGCAGGGTAGGTGGATTGACCACGCTAAATTGCCCCTTAATTGGAAAAAATGAATTGGGTACTCTAAATTTATAAGGAAAAAAAAGAGGAAGAGGCAGCAGTTTGGATGTATTTTAAAATAGCCCAGTTTTGCTATCTAATTGGCATCCATGTTAATTTTCTTTAGTAGAGATGGTGGAAAGTAGTACTCGAAGAGCTGGTGCAAAATTGTAGCCTATGGAGGACAAGGATTTGAAGTAAGTCAGCAAGGACAGGTATGATTTGTGAGCAATCAGGAGGGTGGAGGATGGGAGGTTGGCCAGAACAGCACTGCAACAGTCAAATCTGAAGGTGACAAAGGCACGATTGAGAGTTTCAGCAGCACAGGGGCTGGGGCAGAGAAGGCAATGTTTCAGGATACATGTGGTGGCACCAGGGAGTTAAATCTGACTCAAGGCGGGGCAAGAGTGGTTGAGCAGATCAACAGCTTAAGTACTGTGTTGAATGGAAGTCAAAGTTAGGTAAATTAGAAGTTTAAAAATCAGCTGTAGGTGACTTGGGAGATCAACAGCATAGAAGTTAATAAAGTCATATAGAGAGATAAGGAAATAAAACAATTCTTAATTTGTTGATAGAAGCAGCACAATGGTTTGAACACTATAGGTACTGGAAAGTATAGCCATGTAGGGAGGCTTCAATAAAGGGCAAACATGAGTACATAGTAACCAGGCTTCAGTTAAACTCAGAATACCCATCTAATTGTCCACAATAACATCAATGGCAATAATTTTGTAAGCAAGCAGATACTCTGTAAGAGGTCGTAGAGAAGGGCTGGGTTTGGAAATTACAGATATGAACACTGACATTCCTGGTATGAACAAGATCAGACAGACTGGAAATAGATAGCAATAAAGTACATGGAATGGTTTATTCAGGATGTGTGAAGCATAAGTATGGTGTTGCAGTCTTGATGAAAAACAGATTGTTGATGAATTCGAAGGACAGCCTTTCAATATTTTGATTCCGACCTTGGGTGACTGTCTCTCTGGAGTTTGCACATTCTCCCCATGTCTGCGTGGGTTTCCAGTTTCCTCCGGGTGCTCCAGTTTCCTTTCACAGTATAAAGATGTGGTGAGGTGGAATGGCCATGATAAAATTGACCCTAGTGTCCAATCGTTAGGTGGGATTACGGGCATAGGGAGTGCGTCTAGGTAAGGTGCTCTTTTAGAGGGTCGGTGCAGACTCGATGATGAATGGTCTCCTTCTGCACCGTGGGTATTCTACGTTTTTTTAATATCAATGTGAGCCAGGTCCATGCACCAATGTAAGATCACTTTGAAGATATAGGGTGCGATTTCCCCAAAGTTTCTAAGTTAATTTGTGGCGGGTTTTTCAGGGAGTTTCCCGCCGGCTCTGCTGGCAAGTTCCCCACTGCTGTTCAATGACACAGTCACTTTTTGGGCCCTGAGGAGTTTCTCACCGGTTTAAGAATTATTTTTAGAAGGCAGAAACCGAAAGATAGAGAAGGCTTGGGCTGAAGCTGCAGCAGGAGACAGCATGTCGGAGGACCGGACCTCTGGTTTGTCGACCCTGCGGTCAACAGAGCAGCTGATGCGTTATTCAGGAAGGCTTTGCTAAGCAGAAACGGGACTGCTTGGACCCGATAAAAGAGTCAATTGAGCGGCTGGAGCTTAGATTGGACGGCCAAGATCGGGCGATCCAGAAGGTAGAGAAGGCGCTGGCTCAGCAGGAACAACATCAAACTGCGGTGGAGTTGGAGGTGGGGTTGCTGAGAGACCAGCAGAAGAAGCTCCTGGAGAAGGTGGATGACCTAGAGAATAGGTCCCGCTGGCAGAACTTGAGAATCGTTGGGCTTCCGGGGGGGTCCGAAGGAGCGGACGCTGGGGCATACATCGCAGACATGTTTGAGAAGCTGCTGGGGGATGGGGCATTCTCCCAGCCCTTGGAGGTGGACAGGGCTCACAGAGCACTCACGAGGAAGCCACGAATAGAAGACCCCCCCACCCCCCAGAGGGCACTGGTGGTGAGATTCCACAGGTACTTGGATAAGGAGCGTATTCTACAGTGGGCCAAGCAGACACGGAGCTGGAGGTGGGACAACAGTATCCTGGGGGTTTACCAACAACCTGAGTGTGGAGGTGTCCAGGAGAAGAGCAGGCTTCAACCAGATTAAGTCAATCCTTTTTAAGAAAAAGGTGAAGTTCGGACTGTTGTATCCGGCCCGTCTCTGAGTCACGCACGAGGGACAGCACTTTTATTTCGAGTCGCCTGAGGACGCGCTGGATTTCGCGAAAAGGAAAGGACTGGTGGTGGACTGAGAACTTTTGAACTTTGCTGCAACGTTCATGGTTTTTTTTGTGTTTTGTTTTGTGGAAGCTGTTTGAAATGCCTTTTGCATTGATGTGGGACCAGCGGCAGAGCTGAGTGAGTTGAGGTTTTCATTTGCACTGTTGGGGGATGGAGGTGTGCTTGTTTAGATCTTGGGTGTTTTTCTGTCGGGCAATTGTGTGGGGATTGTTTGATGTTGGAGTATGTTTGAATGAGGGGGGGGGGGGGGGGGGGGGGGTACAATAGGTTGGAGACTATCCGGTGCCAGGGATGGGGGTCACCAGGCCAGCTGGGCGGGCTAGCTCACGGAAGCGCAGTTGGGGGGGGGGGGTGCATATGTTCGGTTTATTAAAGGGGATGGGTTACAGAGTGTTGTTACTGGGGGGGGGGGGGGGGGGGGGGGGGGGGAGAATAAATATTCTGCTGACGAGGGAGGGTCGTGGGCTAAGGGACAGAGAGGAGGTTGGGGGCGGAGGCTGCCTGGGTGCGGGCCGGTGGAGGTGTGGAGCATGGGCTGGAGGCGGGCCCAAAAAAGGGGATGGCTGATCGGCGAAGGGGGGGGCAATGGCCCCCCCCCCAAACTAGGCTGATCACCTAGAATGTTTGAGGGTTAAATGGGCCGGTCAAGAGGGCACGTGTGTTCGCGCATCTTAGGGGACTGAAGGCGGACGTGGTAATGTTGCAGGAGACGCACCTTAGAGTAACTGACCAGATTAGATTGAGGAAAGGCTGGGTCAGTCAGGTTTTTCACTCGGGACTAGACTCAAAGACTAGAGGGGTCGCGATCCTGATCAATAAGAGGGTGATGTTTGAGGCGGGTAGAATGGTCTCAGATATGGGAGGTCGGTACATTATGGTCAGTGGGAAACTGGAGGGGGTGCAGGTGGTATTAGTAAATGTGTATGTACACCAAATTGGGATGATGTGGAGTTTGTAAAGAGGATGCTGGGGAAGATACTGGACTTGGGACTCACACAGGTTGGTCATGGGAGGGGACTTCAACACAGTTATTGACCCTGGCTTGGACCGGTCAAGCTTGAAAATGGGCAGGGTGCCAGCAATGGCAAAGGAACTAAAAGGGTTCACGGAGATTTGGGCAGCCGAGGGTGAAGGAGTTCTCCTTCTACTCACACGTGCATAAAGTGTACTCCCGGATTGATTTCTTTATTTTGAGCAGGGCCTTACTGGCAGGGGTGGTGGACACGGGGTACTCGGCGATTACAATCTCAGACCATGCTCCGCACTGGGTTGACCTGCAGGTTAGTAAAGACAGTAACCAGCGCCCGCACTGGAGGTTAGATGTGGGACTTTTGGCTGACGAAGTGCGAGCGGCTGAGGAAATGTATTCAGAACTACCTGCAGGTCAATGACATGGGAAATTTCAGCAGCGGTGGTCTGGGAAGCACTGAAGGCGGTGGTCTGGGAAGCACTGAAGGCGGTGGTCAGAGGGGAGCTGATCTTGATACGGGCCCATATGGAGAAGGTGGACAGGGCAGAGGCGGACCGACTGGTAAAGGAGATACTACAGATCGATAGGAGGTATGCGGAGACCCCAGAGGCAGGGTTTTTAAGGGAACAGCGGAGGCTACAGGCGGAGTTTGGCTTGTTAACCACAGGGAGGGCAGTGGAGAAGCTGAGAAAGGTGAGGGGGGCTTCTATGAGTATGGAGAGAAGGCCAGCAGAATGCTTGCACAGCAGCTTAGAAAGAGGGAGGCAGCCAGGGAGATAGGGAAACACAAATAAAAATCTCGGCAATATCATCATCTTAACCGACTGCATCCTCCCCGCCAGTGACAGCGGGAGCGCATCCCATCTCCGAAACTCGCCCCTCATCTGCTCAACCAGCTGGGACAAGTTCAACTTGTGTAACCGGCCCCAGTCACGCGCCACTTGTATCCACAGATATCTAAAATTATCTCCCACTAACCTGAACGGTAATTCCCCCAGCTGGCCCTCCTGACCTCTTGCCTGGACTACAAACATCTTACTCTTCATCATATTCAATTTGTATCCCGAAAAGCGGCTGAATTCCCCCAGAATCGCCATAATCTCCCTCATCCCTGCCCCTGGATCTGCTACATATGTAAGTCATCCGCATACAGCGATACCCTATGCTCCACCCCCTCCCTAACCAGCCCTTTCCAGCCCCTCGAAGCTCTCAGAGCAATTGCCAGCAGCTCTACGGCTAACGCAAACAGCAGTGGGGACATCCCTGTCTTGTCCCCCGGTCCAAGGTCGTCTTATTCGTCCTTACACTGGCTTCCGGGGCCTGGTTCAACAGCCTGACCCAGTTGATAAAGCCCCTACCAAACCCAAACTGTCCCAGCACCTCCCATAGATAGTCCCACTCTACCCAGTCAAACGCCTTCTCCGCGTCCATGGCCACAACTACCTCTACTTCCCTTCCCTCCGGGGGCATCATAATCACGTTAAGCAGCCTTCTTATATTGGCTACCAACTGCCTATCCTTGACAAATCCGGTTTGGTCCTCCATTATCACCTCCGGCACACAATCTTCAATCCTGGAGGCCAACACCTTGGTCAGCAATTTAGCGTTCACATTAAGCAACGAGATCGGCCTAAAGGACCCACATAGCTCTGGGTTCTTGTCCCGCTTCAATATTAACGAGATGGTGACCTGTGACATCGTCGGGGGAAGCAACCCTCTATCCCTCGCCTTGTTAAAAACTTTAACCAGTAACAGCCCTAATATCCCCGAAAATTTCTTGTAAAATTCCACCGGGAACCCATCTGGCCCCGGAGCTTTACCCAACTGCATTGCCTTCAAGCCCTCAGATATTTCTTTGGCCCTAATCGGAGCCCGCAACTCGCCCACCAGCTCCCTACCCACCTTTGGGAAAGCCAACAGTTCCAGAAAGCGTTTCATTTCCACGGGCCCCTTGGGGGGTTCCGAGCGATAGAGCCCGCTATAAAAGTCCCTAAACGCCCTGTTTAGCCCAGCCGAGTCCCCTACCAGGTTCCCATCTCCGTCGACTACCTTATCCCTCTTCCTCAACTGCTGTGCCAGCATTCAGCTGGCCTTCTCTCCATATTCATACAGCGTCCCCTTCGCCTTCCTAAGCTGCTCCGCTGCCTTGTCCGTGGACAGTGCCCCAAACTCAGCCTGCAGCCTCCGACGCTCCCTTAACATTTCCGCCCCTGGGGTCACCGCATACCTCCTGTCTACCCGTAGGATCTCCTTGATCAGTCGGTCCGTCTCTGCCCTGGCCGTCCTGTCCCTAAGGGCTTGGATTGAAATCAACTCCCCTCTCACCACTGTCTTCAGCGCCTCCCAGACCACCGCTGCTGAGACTTCCCCTGTGTCGTTGACCTGCAGGTAGTTCCGCATGCACTTCCCTACTCTCTCGCACACCGTCTCGTCCACCAACAAACCCATGTCCAATCGCCACTGCGGGCACTGGAAGCTCTCCTCACTGGCCTGCAGTTCCACCCAGTGTGGGGCATGGTCCGAAATAGTGATGGCCGAGTACCCAGTGTCCACCACCCCCGCCAGCAGATCCCTACTCAAAATGAAAAAAATCGATCAGGGAATACACTTTATGTACATGCGAGTAGAAAGAAAACTCCCTAGCCGTTGGCTGCCTAAACCTCCATGGGTCAATTCCCCCCCATTTGCTCCATGAACCCTATCAGCTCCTTTGCCATCGCTGGCACCCTCCCTGCTTTCGTGCACGACCGGTCCAGGCCGGGCCCGGTCGATAATCGTATTAAAATCCCCTCCCATCACCAGCTTGTGCGAGTCCAGATCTGGTAACTTCCCCAGCACCCTCTTGATGAATTCAACATCGTCCCAGTTCGGCGCATAGATATTAACCAATACCACCTTCCTCCCCTCCAGTTTACCGCTCACCATAACAGAACGGCCCCCCCCCCGTCCAAAACTATACTGCCCGCCTGGAATTGCACCCACTTATTAATTAAGATCGCCACCCCTCTCGTCTTGGTATCCAGCCCCGAATGGAAGGGCTGACTGACCCAGCATTTCCTCAGCCTAACTTGATCCGCCACTCTCAGGTGTGTCTCCTGCAACATCACCACGTCCACCTTCAGAGCCCTCAGGTGCGCGAACACATGGGCCCTCTTGACTGGCACATTCAGCCCTCTAACGTACCACGTGATCAACCTGGATGGGGGGCACCGCACCGCACCCCCCACTCCACCGATCAGCCACTCCCCTTTCTGGACCCGCCCCCCACCCATGCGCCATGCCACCTTCTGCCCGCCTCCAGGTAGCCCCTGACCTCCACTCAGTGCCCAAACCCAGGTCTCTCCCGCGTCAGCAGAGTAACGCCCCCCTAGCAACATCACCCTATAATCCAACCCCTGCCCCGTATTGAACCAATACACATCCCCCACTGTGCTTCCGTGGACTAGCTCACCCAGCTAGCCTGGTGACCCTCACCTCTGGCGCCACAAAGTCTCCCACCTATTGTTCCCTACTCCCCTTCCCGCCCCCTACTCCCCTTCCCGCCCCCGCCCATCAAAACCACTTCCTGCATCAAACCAAAACCGAACCATCTCCTAATTACCATAGGAGACAGCCCAAGAGAGGCAGAGACCCCTGCAAAAAACCCCTCAATAATACAATTTAAAGTAATACAATTTTTTTTTAAAAAACCACCAACCATCCCCATCAAAACACTGAAAAACCCAACAAAAAACGAATATCTTTTACTCCTCCATCTTCACCCAAACTTCAAAGACAAAAACAAAAGGCAACAACCAAGCCATCTATACATCATTCAAAAAACAGGAGAAAGATACTGCCACTTAAGTCCAAAAAGTTCTCAGTTCTGAGCCAGACCCTTCTTCTTGGCAAAATCCATCGCCTCTTCGGCGACTCGAAGTAATGGTGCTGGTCCTCATGCGTGACCCAGAGGCGTGCCAGCTAGAGGAGCCCGAACTTCACTTTCTTGTTGAACAGGATCTCCTGCACTTGCCTGAAACCTGCCCTCCTATTGGCCACCTCAACACTCAGGTCCTGGTAGATACGCAATATGCTGGCGCGCGCTGTTCTCCAGCTCTTCCACCTTTTCTAACAGCCTTTTCTGCTGATCCTTCAGCATCCCCACCTCTAGCTCCACCACCGTTTGGTGCTCCTCCTCGTCCGCCAGCGCTTTCTCCAACTTCTGGATCGTCCGATCCTGCGCATCCAGCCTATGTTCCATTCGATCGACCGACTCCTTTATTGGGTCGAGACAATCTCGTTTCTGTCTGGCAAAGCCCTCTTGGATGACCTGCATCAGCTCCTCCATCGATGGCTGGGCCGTCGCAGCAGGGGCCCGAACCTCGGCCATGTTAGCTTCAGCAGCCACTTCTACCCAGCCACTTCTACCCAGCCCTTGCTTGTCTTTCTATTTATTCCCTTACGATCCCTTGGGGTTCTCCCTTCCATGCACCACTGTGTGGATCCAGTGCTTAAATGCCCGCACTTTCAAAATCAGAACTCAAAGCCACGAAAAAGTCGGGGGAAAAGGTCCAAAATCCTGGCCAGAGCGGGAGCCACCAAGTATGCGACTTACTCCCTCATAGCCGCCACCGGAAGTCCAGTGATGATATCTTTTAACTGTAAAACTCAAGAAAGGGTCCTTTTAAAGTCTATCATTCCCACCTCAAAGTTCACAAAACTTTCAAGTTTTGTGCTCATAAGACCATAAGACATTGGAGCAGAATTAGGCTATTCGGCCTATCGAGTCTGCTCCGCCAGTCAATCATGGCTGATATTTTCTCATCCCCATTCTCCTGCCTTCTCACCATAACCCCTGATCCCCTTATTAATCAAGAACCTATTTATCACTGTCACTGTCTGTGTGGAGTTTACACATTCTTCCCGAGTTTGAGTGGGTCTCACCCCCACAACCCAAAGATGTGCAGTGTAGGTGGATTGGCCACGCTAAATTGGCCTAATTGGAAAAAAAAAATAATTGGGTACGCTAAATTTATTTTTAAAATCTGCAAATTTTGAAATTGTGGTGGTATTTGACAGCAGGAACTTACAGTCCTGGCCATCATGGCAGGATAATGGCATGTCGCCAACCTCACAAAAGCCTTCAGGAAACAACTCCTTCCTCCTGTTGCATCCTCACCACCCCAGACTGGGATTCCTAGAAAGAATTGTGATGCCTAAAGTCCCTTCACAAGACAGAGCAAATACTGTACAGCAGGGTCAGGAAATCATGCCAATAATGTCAAACAATCACAATGCGCTTGCATATTTTAGGCTACCTTCTGTTCAGATGAGACAGTGAAAGAGCGCGAGGAGAGCGGCGGGGACACAGTGAAAGAGCGCGAGGAGAGTGGCGGAGACACAGTGAAAGAGCGCAGGAGAGCGGCGGAGACTCAGTGAAAGAGCGCAAGGAGAGTGGCGGGGACACAGGATAAAAAGGAGAGCGGCGGGGACACAGTGAAAGAGAGTGAGGAGAGCGGCGGCAACACAGTGAAAGAGAATGAGGAGAGCGGCAGAGATACAGGATAAAAGAGCGCGAGGAGAGCGGCGGGGACACAGGATAAAAGAGCGCGAGGAGAGCGGCGGGGACACAGCTGCAGGAGAAGTGGCCTTCAGATTTTCGGCAGGAGCAGTGGCCAGGGGTCTGTCGGGAAGGTAAGTTTACCTCTTTAAAAACTTACCTTGAAGAGTGACATCACAGCAAAGCAGTGATCTGATTGGCTGATAAGGAAAGTGCTCCAATTAGCAGTAGCTGGGAGAAATTTAACTCTTCGTGTGTTGGTAAGTATTATGATTGGGAAGTAAAATCTTTATTCCTTTCACTTATTCATTATTTGATATTATATTTGTAATCAGTTAAGGTAAAGTGTAAAAATGGCAGGAGATCCCAGACCCGTGTTATGCTCCTCGTGCTCAATGTGGGAGTTCAGTGACGCGGCCGATGCCCCTAACTCCTTCATGTGCGGGAAGTGTGTCCAGCTTCAGCTGCTGTTAGACCGAATGACGGCTCTGGAGCTGCGGATGGACTCACTTTGGTGCATCCGCGATGTTGAGGAGGTCGTGGATAGCACGTTCAGTGAGTTGGTTACACCGCAGATTAGGATTGGTGAGGGAGACAGGCAATGGATGACCAAAAGGCAGAGAAAGAGCAATAAGGCAGTGTAGGTGTCCCCTGCGGTCATCTCCCTCCAAAACAGGTGTACCGTTGGGGGAGACGACCGTTGGGGGAGACGACTGTTGGGGGAGACGACTCACCAGGAGAAGGCAGTAGTAGCCAGGCTCATGGCACCGTGGCTGGCTCTGCTGCACAGAAGGGCGGGAAAAAGACTGGCAGGGCTATAGTCATAGGGGATTCAATCGTAAGGGGAGTAGCCAGGTGTTTCTGTGGTCGAAAACGAGACTCCCGAATGGTATGTTGCCTCCCGGGTGCACGGGTCAGGGATGTCTCAGATCGGCTGCAGGACATACTGAAGGGGGAGGGTGAACAGCCAATTGTCGTGGTGCATATAGGCACCAACAATATAGGTAAAAAATGGGATGAGGTCCTACAAACAGAATTTAGGGAGTTAGGAGATAGGTTAAAAAGTAGGACCTCAAAGGTAGTAATCTCAGGATTGCTACCAGTGCCACGAGGCAGTCAGAGTAGAAATTCAAGAATAGTCAGAATGAATAAGTGGCTTGAGAGATGGTGCACGAGGGAGGGGTTCAGATTTTTGGGACATTGGAACCGGTTCTGGGGGCGGTGGGACCATTACAAATCACATGGTCTACACCTGGGCAGGACTGGAACCAATGTCCTAGGGGGTGCTTTTGCTAACACTGTTGGGGAGGTTTTGAACTAATGTGGCAGAGGGATGGGAACCAGATCAGGAAGTTAGAGGTCAGTAAAGAGGCAGCAACTAAATCCAGTAAAGTACTAGATAATAAACTCATTGTGACTAAGGGGAAGAGTCGACAGGGAAGAGACGATGAACGCAAAGGGACAGGTGGTCTGAGGTGCATTTGTTTTAATGCGAGAAGTGTAGCAGGTAAGGCAGATGAACTTAGGGCTTGGATTAGTACCTGGGAATATGATATTATTGGTATTACTGAGACTTGGTTGAGGGAAGGGCAAGACTGGCAACTAAATATCCCAGGGTATAGATGCTTCAGGAGGGATAGAGTGGGAGGTAAAAGGGGTGGAGCAGTTGCATTACTGGTCAGAGATGATATCACAGCTGTGATTAAGGAGGGCACGATGGAAGATTCGAGCACTGAGGCAATATGGGTAGAGCTAAGAAATAGGAAGGGGGCAGTAACATTGTTGGGACTTTACTACAGGCCTCCCAAAAGCAAGCGTGAAGTAGAAGTACAAATATGTAGACAGGTTATAGAAAGATGTAGGAGCAACAGGGTGGTCGTGATGGGAGATTTTAACTTCCCCAACATTGTATGGGACTCATGTAGTGTTGGGGGCATAGATGGAGCAGAATTTGTAAGGAACATCCAGGAGAGTTTTTTAGAGCAGTATGTAAATAGTCCAACTCGGGAAGGGGCCATACTGGACCTGGTATTAGGGAATGATCCCGGCCAGGTGGTTGAAGTTTCAGTCGGTGATTACTTTGGGAATAGCGATCACAATTCCGTAAGTTTTAGAATACTCATGGACAAAGACGAGAGCGGTCCTAAAGGAAGAGTGCTAAATTGGGGAAAGGCCAAGTATAACAAAATTCGGCAGGAGCTAGGGAATGTGGATTGGGAGCAGCTATTTAAGGGTAAATCCACATTTGAAATGTGGGAGTCTTTTAAGGAAAGGTTGATTAGAGTGCAGGACAGACATGTCCCTGTGAAAATGAGGGATAGAAATGGCAAGATTAGGGAACCATGGATGACGGGTGGAATTGTGAGACTAGCTAAGATGAAAAAGGAAGCATACATAAGATCTAGGCGACTTAAAACTGATGAAGCTTTGGAGGAATATCGGGAAAGTAGGACAAATCTCAAACACGCAATAAAGGGGGCTAAAAGGGGTCATGAAATATCTTTGGCTAACAGGGTTAAGGAAAATCCCAAAGCCTTTTGTTCGTATATAAGGGGCAAGAGGGTAACTAGAGAAAGGATTGGCCCACTCAAAGACAAAAGAGGGAATTTATGCATGGGAATCAGAGGAAATGGGTGAGATTCTTTGCATCCGTATTCACCAAGGAGAGGGACATGACGGATGTTGAGGCTAGGGATGGATGTTTAAATACTCTAGGTCAAGTCGGGATAAGGAAGGGGGAAGTTTTGGGTATTCTAAAAGGCATTAAGGTGGACAAGTCCCCAGGTCTGGATGGGATCTATCCCAGGTTACTGAGGGAAGTGAGAGAGGAAATAGCTGGGGCCTTAACAGATATCTTTGCAGCATCCTTGAGCACGGCTGAGGTCCCGGAGGACTGGAGAATATCTAATGTTGTCCCTTTGTTTAAGAAGGGTAGCAGGGATAATCCAGGGAATTAAAGACCTGTGAGCTTGACGTCAGTGGTAGGCAAACTGCTGGAGAAGATACTGAGGGATAGGATCTATTCACATTTGGAAGAAAATAAACATCAGTGATAGGCAGCGTGGTTTTGTGCAGGGAAGGTCATGTCTTACAAACCTAGTAGAATTCTTTGAGGAAGTGACAAAGTTAATTGATGAGGGAAGGGCTGTAGATGTCATATACATGGACTTCAGTAAGGCGTTTGATAAAGTTTCCCATGACAGGTTGATGGAAAAAGTGAAGTTGCATAGGGTTCAGGGTGTACTAGCTAGATGGATAAAGAACTGGCTGGGCAACAGGAGACAGAGAGTAGTGGTGGAAGGGAGTGTCTCAAAATGAAGAAAGGTGACTAGTGGTGTTCCACAGGGATCTGTGCTCGGACCACTGTTGTTTGTGACATACATAAATGATCTGGACGAAGGTATAGGTGGTCCGATTAGCAAGTTTTCAGATGATACTAAGTATGGTTGAGTTGCAGATAGCGAGGAGGACTGTCAGAGAATACAGCAAAATATAGATAGATTGGAGAGTTGGGCAGAGAAATGGCAGATGGAGTTCAATCCAGGCAAATGCGAGGTGGTGCATTTTGGAAGATTTAATTCAAGAGCGGAATATACAGTCAATGGAAGAGTCCTGGGGAAAATTGATGTACAGAGAGATCTGGGAGTTCAGGTTCATTGTACCCAGAAGGTGGCAACGCAGGTCGATAGAGTGGTCAAGAAGGCATACAGCTTGCTTGCCTTCATCGGACAGGGTATTGAGTACAAGAGTCGGCAAGTCATGTTACAGTTGTATAGGACTTTGGCTAGGCCACATTTGGAATACTGCGTGCAGTTCTGGTCGCCACATTACCAGAAGGATATGAATGCTTTAGAGAGGGTGCAGAGGAGGTTCACCAGGATGTTGCTTGGTATGGAGGGTGCTAGCTATGAAGAAAGGTTGAGTAGATTAGGATTGTTTTCATTGGAAAGACAGAGATTGAGGGGGGACCTGATTGAGGTCTACAAAATTATGAGAGCTATGGATAGGGTGGATAGCAACAAGCTTTTTCCAAGAGTGGGGATGTCAATTACAAGGGGCCACGATTTCAAGGTGAGAGGGGGAAAGTTTAAGGGAGATGTGCGTGGAAAGTTTTTTAGGCAGAGGGTGGTGGGTGCCTGGAACGCTTTGCCAGCGGAGGTGGTAGAGGCGGGCACGATAGCATCATTTAAGATGGATCTAGACAGATATATGAATGGGCAGGGAACAGAGGGAAGTAGATCCTTGGAAAATAGGCGACAGGTTTAGATAAAGGATCTGGATTGGCGCAGGCTGGGAGGGCCGAAGGGCCTGTTCCTGTGCTGTAATTTTCTTTGATCTCTGGCACTTAGAATCTCTGCCATCCCACTCCAAGGACAATTGGATGAGCTCTGAAATCAGTTCAAACTGGATAGGAGAAACTAAAACCATATTTTGCCTGCTATTGCCTCATTTACATGTGCAAACAAGATAATAAGCAGACCAAAATTGCTTCCTAAGTGTCTTTGCTGATGCTGTATCCCACATTCTTGAAGTTCAAGTTTTTGATTACATTTGAGAATTTTGCTGATATAAAATAGAGCATATGTGATGATTCTTAAAATAATTGTAATTTTTAAAATCCAAAATCAGAAAGAATAAATGCACCCAATTAAAAATGTTCAGTTAACAGGGCCCACTTGGAAAAAAGGAAAATGATAATGCAGGTAAACTCTAGCAAAAGTATTAAGCACTCACTTTGAAAAGGATAAAGTCTTTAAATGGAATATATCCATCATTTACATTACCAACATAAGTCTGGAAACCTTAGAAAGCTGGTATCCTGACAAAGTCTCCAGTCTGATCTTCTTTTGATAAAACAGAAACCTCAGGAGAGAAAAAGTAACAAAAGAACAAAAACAAAATCTTGAAACATTGCACCTTTGATTCATATACTTAAAGCAACATTCAGGCTGTTTAGAACAGAGAAAGTAATCTATGTTGCAGGTGTTTGATGGAAATGGTCCTGGTATCCTTGTTTGAATATGTAAAAAAAGGTGAGTTAGTTTGCAACATAAAAAGAATTCAATAATTAGAATGAAAAAAAAAATTAATTAAATGCATAACAGTCCAGAAAAGGTCCCTCACAAACTAGACATTTGCATCAACAAACTGAAATGCGGAGCAAGTTGAAGTAGTCCACTTCCTACCTCTGACATACAAGTTGGCAGGAGCAGAGTAACGTGTCCCGGCGCTGTTAGTTGATACACATTCATATTTGCCCTGGTCAGACTCCTCACTGTTCTCAATTTGCAAGGCTCCTGTATAAAAACACAGACAGCTCTGGTTATTTCTGATCCAACAACAAGCTATCCAGATCTGAGACACAGAAAATGTTAAAAAATCATGTGGTGGAACAGGATATGGTGGTCTTCAAATGCAAAATGCACACGTTTCCCCTTTGTCTTTTTCCCCCAAAGTGTGAAAGGATGAAATGAAAACACACACATTTCATTAATATTTTATTGTACCCTTGGGCTAATAACTTCAGTTTATAAACTGACATTGAACCTACAATTATTTCACTTTTGTGAAGAACAATAAAGTGAAGTATGTTTAAGGATTAATTTAGAAAAGATCACATCCTCTTAAGGCATACATGAAACTGAGCTGATCTTGAAATAGGATTCTATTTCCCCAGCAACCCTCACCAGCTTCACAGTTCCATGCTAGAGTGGTTTTCACCTGACTGCCTAAACATGAAAATTTTTTGTTAACATAACATGCCTGGTGCTTCACTCCCTATTCTGCATTTGAACAGTGCATTGCAGTGGCTGTTATTTCAACCCTTACATGCTAAATAACCAAGACATTCATGCAGTTGTATAAAATTTGTGAAGAGTGCTATACTTATTACCCTGCTAATGAGGAAGTCTACAAGGTAATGCACATGCTGCATCCAGCAATCGATAAATTCAGAGTCAGAAGCTTGCACTTAATTTGTAACTGAATTTTGATAGCTAATTTTAAGAAACTTTCAACTAAAGACAGCTGTACGTCCCTGTGAGATACAGAAAATTGTACTTCTCAGCCTCTCATCATGTTTCACATAATGTACAGCAGAAGCTGATGGGCTGGGCATCCAGCTTTATTCAAGAACCTACGAAAAACATTTTAATTCGATCTGTGTGGCCAGAGGTTTGTTTCACAAAAACAGAACGATTTCATCAATGCATCACAGGCAGAAGCAAATTGTACCACAAAATGCAAGTTGGCTTTGCTGAGTAGGATGCCTCGTGTCTTCTGAATTTTTAAGGAAATGTAGCCCAAGAGTATAATAAAGAAAATAATGACTGCATTGTTTGCAATTGGACTAGAACATCAGTCCTACTAATCAGCCATCTAATCCACAAAAATATTCTTGTTGCAGTTGGTTATATTTCTAATCACCATTATCACCCTGTGACAATTATTCTACCATTAGCAAAAGCAGTCAATATTTTATACAGGTTTATACAAAGATAAAATTATGAATGTATTTTAATAATGCAATGTTTTATCAACTAGGCATAAAGGGACAAACTCGGAGGGCCAGGAAAGTACAGGATTTATACCCTAAGTGAAGAAAGGTTGATCACGTGTCAGTTGTGAGAAGTCTTCCTCAATTGCAGTTGCAATTTTTTATTTTAAAATCTCTTTATTGACATTTAAAAAATTTAAAAATGTAATAAATGATGTGTTACAAATGGATTTAACAGAAACTTATCGCACTATCCATACACCTACATTAAAGGCTCAGAAGTAATCTTGTACATATATCTCAAATCGAAAAGCTAATCTTGTTTTAGTTTTAGGATGTTTTGAAATGCTTATGGTTCACTTTAGCTGCAGTATCCTTTTTAGAGGCTGTATTTAAAATCCTGAAAATCAAGTCTTGGCACAGTTTACGATGAATTGCAAACAAATTTTCTTTTTGTTTTTTGCCTGATCATGTGTCTTATTCTGAAACTGGAAAAGAGAAGAATGTACAAAAGAAAGCTAAAGCAATGCATTATTTTCCATCCGTTTTATTAGAAAGGATATGAATATCAAATCCTGGTATACAGCATCCAAGTTCACTTTGTTTAAATCCTACACTCGATCTAGACTGCTTGTGACCTTTTCTGAAAACTTGAATGGGTAAATAACCATAAACTTATCATTTCTGAACACAAATGACTTTGTGTGAACTCATTATATACCTAACCACTTCATTAAAGGATAGGAGCCCAGCATGTTGCTGAACAAATACAGCTCCTAATGAATTAAGCTCCATCCCATTGATAAACAAAAATGTCCTACGCAATAACACATTAAAGATCAAAAACAAAAGTGAGTGCATGCTTCACAAAATGCACAAGTTTGGGCTCATGAAGTAGGAATTTACTAAGTTTCAAACACAATGTATTGGAAATTCTACAAACTAGATCATTGGACCATTCCTATTTGGACTTTAAAAATTACAACAAAAAGGAAACTGCAGCTGTAGGAGATAAAATCATTCTAATATAGTGCAACTGTGAGATTACTATAAGTATAGAATAAACTTCTGGTCAACTCATTCATCTTGCCATTTGGGTTCAACAAGTCTCAACTTATTGGGGGAATCTTATTTCGCAATTCTAGTAGTGCAATAAGATGTTCAAATATGCACAAGCATCTTGGAACTAAAGCACTGATTGTTTTGTTTCATCAGAGGAGTAAAAGGTAGGATTCCAAAGGTCTAAAATAGCAGAGCTGGTGACCAATAGAATGCTGATGAAATGTTCCAGTTCAGAACACATGGCTAAAAATAATCCAGAATGTTTCAAACAATGAGAAATTTAGCAGAGTCAGATCTACCCGGACATAAATACCTAACAGGCAATATTGAAAATACTAAATTTAAATATATTCAGGCCGAGTTCCATTAAAGTGTAAATTCAGACTTTTGAAAATACATATGAACCGCTACAACAGCAGTTTGAAGGAAGCTGCAGTATCCTGAAGATAGTGCCCTACATAAGCTAAGCTGCACTTACATAAAGATAATCAACACCTCCCAAAAGAAACAGACGTGAAAAATCAAATCTGAATACAATGTGATGCATTAATAAAAGCATAATTCGGCTGTTGTTGGCCTAGCCAGAACAAAGCTACAACATTACTTTAAGATTTTCTTTTTAATTGTCAAGACACATTTGGAAAAATTCAAATCATTGCCGTACACCTTCTGGCATGCATGTATTGTTATAAACAAACATGCATATGCCATGCATCCTTGGACATATATAAAAAAAGTGTGAACATTTGGCAATGCCGCTGCGATCAAACAATGTAAACTGAGCAGTTCCACTCAATCAACCATTTTATGCTCATCAAGGGATACCAAGTGCTGGATATAGTGGTAATTTCCATTATAGACTTTTGTGGCCAGCTTCAAGTACTCAAATTAAAATCTGGATGTAGCTTAAAGCATCACCAAACTGTATCAATGAGACCTTTCCATTTCGCAAATTTATCACCTTGTATCGAAAGACCGTCAGATTTGTGCCAATATAGGCAATTTTTGAGCTGCGAATGCAGCAGTTTTCATATAGGATGTTGGTCGCTAGTAGAGAAAGGAGACTCTCTTCCTATCATTCTGGCTGAATTAAAAATAACATCCTAAAAGTGAAGAATTGGATATAATTAACTGCACATCAACCCAAACACCTCCACTTTCCACTTTGTTGAGCATGAACTGGAAGGTAAATGATTTGCTGATGCTCAATGGTGTATCCTATAATAAATTAACTTTATATTGCTCAGGTGCCATGAGGTATTCCTTTGGTGTACATGCAGGTGTTAACAATACAGAAATCGACCTGTTCTGGGCCCACGTCACTACCAGAAAACATTGGAATTAGAATTTTCCCCACATAAATGAAAAGTGTTCACTACTTAGCTGTGCCCGCAATAATCACTGATTATCAACACATTTGAGAAACCATTCACAGCTCTCACTTCTCTCCAAATCCCTGCTTAACAAGAAAGTAAAAAGTTTAGTATTTGTACGGATAACTGAACCACCACTATATTAAATGCAATTTCCAGATGAGAGATATATTCTCCTAACCAAATGTCTACAGAAGATGCCGCTTGGTCAAATATCATGATTTAATCCACTTTTCCTTTGCTCTTTTACAAATACAGCCTTCAAAGGGCTACCAGGCAAGGATACTGCAACTTCTAAAACAACAAAATGAGTGATTTTAGACATATTAAAAACACATATTAAGAATCTCCTGACCCTTGAATCTATTGTCCTTAATTTACCTTTTATTGTTAAGGGTTTTATAATTCTATTTAGATTGAAAATAAGTTAATTAATAGCAAAGAATGGGCTAGTGCTATTATCATGGCAGTTTCATCAATATATGTGCCCTTTTAAAATAATTTCTGCTTAATTTAAACAGGATAAATATATATTAATTCATGTAAAGCACATCTCAATCCCTTTATCAATGTTCAACTGAGAAATATTTTATAATGATTTAATGAAATGGATGGATTAATTGAAATAATGCTCAATTTTATTAAGTGTAGTCGATGGTGAATGGTTCCAGTGCCTAGACCGTTAATGTCACAGGAGACGGAGCAGTAGTGTCTGACCCTAATACAAGAATAGAACAATGAATTACATCATCCTCATAGATTGTGTATTCAGTTTAGTCTAGTAGCCACCCAACCTCCACCTCTGTTGGTTATGTGAAGTTCACCCAATAATTTGGTAAAAGCAGAAGCTGAAATGTATCTGTGGCCACAGGGTCAATTGCTGCACACATTTTGGATGTGCAAACAAACTAAGTCACTAACATATCTGAAGACATGACAATACGGGTGTTATCTCAATGACATTGAGCTGCAAGTAAACAAAGTAAGCTGAAAGTAATGATCTATCAGCTGTGCAAATTGGCGAGATCTGATACAGTTCAAATGACTAGTTAAATAATGTATTAGAAACAACTCTTTCTTAAAAATAATCAATAGAGCCCAAGTAATAATAGGAAAAGCAGAAGTCTGATGCAGCTTTATAACAGGTGAGGCGGCCCAATGTGACTGTGTTGCTGGACTGGGAGGGGGGATTGGTGGGGTGGAGGGAGAATAATATTACAATATTAGAGCAAAATATAGACCACTAACCCCTATATTCTCCCTTTCTGTGGAGATGCCGGCGTTGGACTGGGGTGAGCACAGTAAGAAGTCTTACAACACCAGGTTAAAGTCCAACAGGTTTGTTTCAAATCACTAGCTTTCGGAGCACTGCTCCTTCCTCAGGCGAATGAAGAGGTATGTTCCAGAAACATATATATATGCTCGCATTCAAAGCATTGTCTTGCATCTTTGACTTTGTCTATATATACGGTTCTGGAACATACTTCTTCATTCACCCGAGGAAGGAGCAGTGCTCCGAAAGCTAGTGATTTGAAACAAACCTGTTGGACTTTAACCTGGTGTTGTAAGACTTCTTACTGTTCTTCCTTTCTGAAAGCTATCCACTTAATAATATCCTCTTTTCTTTTAAAATTAATTTTTTCAAATATTAATCGACTTCCAAATGTAAAGCCAGTATGCATTGTGCTTCACCATTATTAGTGACAGTATGTTCCATGTTCTAATAAACCCTATGCAAAAGAAATCGATTCTTCTCTTGTTAATCACTAATTTATGCCAACTACAGCCAGTGGAAATATGTTTGGCTTATAACTTATTAGAAAGTCTTAAGTTACTTTGAAAACGTCACTCAAACTTCTCTTGACCCATTTTCTCTAATGAAAAGAGACCTAGACCTCTTTTTCTAAATCTATTTCCTTAACTGAAGGCTCTTATTGGTGTCATCAATTTAGCAATTCCCGTGTGACCTCTCCATACTCTTGCATTCCTGGTCAAAGTGCTTTAACTATGGCCTAATCAATCATTTCTATAGGTTTTGCATCGTCCTTTTGCTTTTGCACTTTATACAACTTACTGAAATAATCTAGGATCCAATGTGCTTCTCTTGAAAGTTGCATTAAAATGTTCTCTAACTTATATCTGAACCTTTAAGTATCTTTTCTTCACTTAAAAAAAATGACTTGTGTGCAAGTGTGTTGTCTGCATTTTCGCCCTCCTAAATTCATCAACTTCACATTTCTCAACATTAAATTTCACTGACATCCATGTATTAATCAAGTCCTCCTGAATTTGCACACAGTGCTCCTCACACTTAACTAAACTAGCTATTTTTCAGCCACAGGCTGAAGAGTTCAGGGATGAGTTTTGTGAATAGAACAAGGTTTGCCAGCAGGAATTTTAGAATTGGGAGGTAAATTTGGGGCTCAGGTGAAGAGAAGCATCTGATGCAGGTTCATAAGTTTAACAACGTGAAAGTGTTGGGGCTAACCTAGCTAGAAGGGGTCCTATTTAAGAGGTAAAAGTTGTATGAATTTGGAAGGGAAAAATATACTCATTACATCTCAGTAGGTGGTATTGAGTGAAATGGCGGGGGGGGGGATTTGAATACTTGATATAAAAGCAATAAGGGCAGCATTGAAGTCACATTAGTTAGAAAGTAAATACAAACTGCTTAAATGGTGGCACCAAATTTTTCACTGCTCGGTGTACCTAAGTTGGTAGATTGTTAAACCACCATAAAGATCTTAAATCCATAATTCAGTGAAGGCAATATTGTTATATCTTTTAAAAAGCTGACTATGTCCTGAAATATCTATTGCTTTATTGATTGCAGAGTATTACAGAGAAACAAATACAGCATCTGAAAAAAATTGAATTGATTTCACCCAAACATCACTGACAACATTATCAGTGTTGACTCTGTTTGAAAACTGCTGTCTACCATTGTTTGAAGATTACAAATATGCCTTGGTTCACATCTATTTGCACAATGACCAGCTAAGAGGCACTGGAAATTAATTGATTTTAACCTTCAAACTCCATGAAGTTGCCCTTCTCCTACAATGTATGTTAGAAAATTAAACTATGACTTATACGGTAAGTGAATGAACATAGTTTGCAAACCAGAATGTGATATAATTATATTAGCCAATCAGAATGCAAAAATCATGGAGGTTTGTTTTATGTTGATGTGATCAAGCCATAAGATATTTCAGCAATTCTAATGAATCTCAGCTTTTCTTGCATAATCTTAAGGGTCAGTACTCCTGGAGACATTCATTCCCTACACACTAGAACCAGATTCAGGCACAGCTCTAAAATGCACGTGGTCATCTGAATTTATCCAGGTGATTAAGTGGTTCCGATAAATGATCATTTGTGTAAAAAAAAAAGTGTATAAACACAAAAGAACAAAAACCACTCTATGCACTGAGAAGTTGAAACAGATGGGCCAGTGGTTTGAGAATGAGAGAAGGGAAAGATGGGCAAAAGCAGTGTTGGGGTCAAGAGAATGTTAGGAAATGAGAACATTGGAGGAAAGGGAAAATGGAGTGAGGACGATGATTCTGAGCACGTTCAGCATTCTTACCTCTGATTGGTGTACCACCTGGTGAGGTAATTTGAATGCAAATAAGATTAAAGAGAAGCATTAGTACAGGAGAGAAAGAAAAAAATAAAGAAACCAAAAGAAAAGGGAAAGAATTAGATTATTATATATAATATATATATATATTTCTTTTTAAGCGACAGAAAAGGCTGATGCAAAGTAACAAGTCAGAGCAATTTCTTAGGAAGGTTAGTAAAGCTGTCCTCAGCAGTGCAGCATCCATGTAAATGCCTGGACTTGTTCAAGTTCTGGGTTAACAATAAGTCCTCAGCGAGTAAATCACACAGACAGCACTGCATTGCAGGCAGAATATTAGGGAAAAAAGTTCATATTCTTTTATCCTTTTTATTTAAACATCACATCAATCATTGCATCAGATTTTAAACCTTTTCCTGGACAGCAAGAGGGATGTATCATTTGGTCAAGGTTTATTATATGAGCTTTTATGCTGTGACACGCAGCCTAGATATTAGACATGGTAAGGGTATGCCTCAGTTAGTAGAAGATTGTCATGCACCACTGCTTTTATGCATACTGTAGTCTGAACACCAAGCACTTACCAAAGGATTCTGAGAAGTTCAACTGAGAGACAGAAAACAGAATTAAATAGGACACACCTTGCCAAGGAAGGCTCTTTAAAACTATTGATAGATAAGGATTTAACATGAAAGGTTGGTGAATATTGCTGAAAAGCGAAATCTTCATTCATCAGGACAAGCGCAAGAATGCCAAATATTTACACAGAGGGTAGTGAGTACCTGGAACGCATTGCCTGGGGAGGTTGTGGAAGCAAATACATTAATGGCGTTCAAAAAGCATCTCAACAAATACATGGTTTGGATGGGTATAGAGGAAGTGCTGAGGGTTTTGGCTAAGGGTGGTATCATGACCGGTACAGGCTTGGAAGGCCAAAGGGCCTGTTGCTGTGCTGTAGTGTTCTTTGTTCGAACAATTTAAAAACTACACGACAAAAGGTTGTTTTCTGCATGGCGATTACTCGGCCAGAGTTGACTTGCCAACCAACTAACACCCTTTTCTCGTAAAGAATAAATTGTTGTGATCCATTGAAATTTGACATTCTTGCGCTTGTCCTGATGAGTGACAGACAAAAAGCTGCGGCAATATTCAAGTCCTGAACTACCGGGCCACAGATTGGTGATGTGCAGATAGTGCTAAATTCTTTTTAAAATTGTGTTACAACTCAGGATATTCCTGCTTGAATCAAGCTGCCACACTTAAATAAATTACACAGGGCAAGGTCATCGTTAAAATGCAGTTCATGATTTATCAATTGCTAACTTTCCCTCCCCCAATGTATAAAATATTTTGAAATAATTTCACAGAGCTGAAGCACATCATTTGGTGTATATACAACAAATCTCTGTAAAAAGAAAATTCCAATGCCTCATTTCTAAGAACATTCTATTATATGGCAGATTAACTATTATTTTAAAACTCAGTAGTAGTAATACCTTCTACTTTACATTCTCTTTATGGAGTAGTTGAATGTCCTATTATAATCATTTCCCGCACATTCTACAGCCAGTCAGTAGCAAGGGGAAAATCACACAGACTCCCACACCTAACTGCTACACAGTATAGGCACAGAATGATGAGAGCATTGATCGAAGGCAGGATCATTTTATGATGCTATCATAGTTCAATGGCTTTCCAACAATTAATGTCTACTAGAATTAACACATGAAGAATGGCCATTTGAACAAGGTGGTGGAAAGAAGCCCACAGAAGCAGGACCTAGCATTAATCTGTGACTATAAGAAAAGACTAGGCAGCACGGCGGCGTAGTGGTTAGCACTGCTGTCTCACGGCACCGAGATCCTAGGTTCGATCCTGGCTCTGGGTCACTGTCCGTGTGGAGTTTGCACCTTCTCCCAGTGTTTGCGTGGGTTTCGCCCCACAACCCAAAGATGTGCAGGATAAGTGGATTGGCCACACTAAATTGTCCCTTAATTGGAAAAAATGAATTGGGCACGCTAAATGTATTTAAAAAAAGAAAAACTAGAAGAGGAAATTAAAATAAAAATGCCCTATGTGTTTGTGATTTAATAGGATTGACAAAAACATATCGCCAACAAAACCATATGAAATGAAAGGATTTCCAATAAATTCCAAAATATATGTGCTCTACAGTCATATCTCCCATTAAAAGCATTTTTTAGCTTAATGTGACCTAGCTGCTTTTTAAAAAAAATCTAAAATGTATAGGCTCACAACAATTATGCAGAGCCAGATTTGAGGATCCAAAAGTGGGCATATCCACCAATTTGAAAAATAGTATTAAGAGTAAGAAAATACTCATTTTAACCAGACTCACTCACTGTAATCAAAACACACCCTACTGCCAAAGACTATGGGAGGAATTCTCCGATCCCCCGCCGGGTAGGAGAATTGGCGTGGCACCGCGTTAATCATGCCACGTTGCTCTGACGCCGGGACGCAATTCTTCGCAGTGCGGAGAATCGGCGCCATCGGCACTGGCGCGGCGCCGGATGGGGATGTGCCGACTCTCCGGCCCGGCGTGCTGATTCTCCGGCCCGGATGGGCCAAGTGGCCGTCATCAAAAAGCCGAGTCCTGCCGGCGCCGTTCTAACATCCTCTGAGCCGGCGGGACCTCGGCGATGAAGGCTCCGGGGACAGCCTGTGGCGGGGGGCCTCCGTAGTGGCCTGGCCCGCAATCGGGGCCAACCTATCAGCGGGCCGGCCTCTCTGCCCCCGGCCTCCTTTCTTCCGCGCAGGCTCCTGTAGCCCTGCGCCATTTGCCTTTGGGGCCGGAGCGGGGAAGAAGGCCACTGCGCCTGCGCTAGTTGGTGCCGGCCAAACTGCGCAAGCGCGGACCCCGCGGCGCCGGGTTCAGGCCGGGATCGGCAACTGGAGCGGTGTAGGCCACTCCAGCGCCATCCTAGGCCCCTGTGGGCCGTAGAATGGGGACCCGGAACATGCGGCGACATAAAACACTCCGGATTTTACTCCGGCGTCGGCACTTATCCGCCCGGTGGGAGAATCCCGCCCAATGTTTTAGACAATCTGTTATATTTTAGATGATTATATATTTACTATTATATTGTTTTGATTTTAAAAATTGTTGAAACTTGCTCAATAGTTTAATAAATAACTATGCATGGCATGGGAACATCATAAAGCTACAAAGTCAATGAGGTCTACGTCCAGCCATATTATTTTACTTGCACTCACCTGGGTTGCATTTGAGTTGTTAGAACTGGCCATAGCACCTCTCGAGTTAGAAAACGGGTAAACAAAGTCACAGTTCTACACATCGTGCAAACAGATTTGGATGAGATTGTGGTTAGAATTTTAATGCTTGTTTTGCTGCTATTGATCATCTGAATAGCTTTGACCTCCATATTAGAAGTAAGTGAAAAATTATCGATATTACAAAGAGAATTTGGGTATCTGGTTTAAAGTTCACACATTTCTGGACTGCTATTTAATGACCAAATTTCTGCTGACAGTCCAATGAACTTTGTTGAATTGAGCCCTTTTAAGGTCAGGTTGAGATTTAGCTGTAGGCTGTCATATACAAATACAGTCTCTCAGTTCGCTAATGAAGTAACAATGGGCCATAACTTTGTCGGATTGACAATCAGCACAGATTGCCACTCTGTGCCTAATTACTATAGTGTGTTTCCTTCCTATACTGTCTTGCCCAACCTCACAACTCAGACCAGCCGTGATCCAGGCATAGTACCCCCTGCACTCGTAAATTATAGATGCCATAGAAATTTTAAAAGATCCTTGACAAGCAATGGCACAAAGCCCTAAATTACATGCACAGACCTGCCCGCTTTCCTGCCTCCAGGTGGCCTGTAAAACTCAGCCCATGGAGTAAAAAAATACCTATAAGCATTGAATGCCACTTGTATACAGGGGTGAATGTAGCCAAAGACAAAAAAAAGCCTGAAAAACAGTGGACAAAGACAAAAAGGTCTGAAAATATGAGAAGGAATCATGTAATTATAATTTTTTTCAATGATTTGCATTGAAATGCAGAGGTTTCTAGGCCATTTCAAATGGTTTGAATTATGAGATTTTGAGTGGGTAGAAACATTAGTTTTCCATTTGTTTACCTTCTATTACCATCAAGACTGTGAGCAATGTATTAGAATCAAATCACCAGTGACCTCGGTATTTCAGAATTCAATGCAGTAAGTGAATGTCATCCAGGATGTAGTCCATACTGACAACAGAACATGACCTTGCTGGATTATGTACATGCAAAGCAAAGTAAAGCAATGGTCTACAGCAGCACTTTAAGAACATCAGAATTAGGAGGAGGAGGTGGTTATTTGGCCTGCATGCCATTTGGTAAGGTCATAGCTGATTTGATTGTGGCCTCAACTGCACTTTCCTATCTGCCCCATGACTTTCAACTCTCTATTGTCATTCAAAATCCTATGCAAGGGGGTCGTGTGATGTGAGCGCAGGAGCAGCTGCGTTTTTGCAAGCTCTGGCTCTATTCGTCTTTTAATCCTTTATTTTATCCTGATGCACATTCCATAATTATCTTATTTTGGAATATATGTCTTGAAATATGTCCCTGAATGATCCTGATTGGAGTTTGGTGGTGAACAGCTGAGTGGGGTGGGGCCCAGCTTGCAGTTGCGTTTTTTAAAAATATAAATTTAGAGTACCCAATAATTTGTTTTCCAATTAAGGGGCAATTTGAAAATTTAGCGGGGCCAATCCACCTACCCTGCATCGCTTTTGGGTTGTGGGGGTGAAACCCACACAGACACGGGGAGAATGTGCAAACTCCACACGGACAGTGACCCAGGGCCGGGATTCGAACCCGGGTCCTCAGCGCCGTAGTCCCAGTGCTAACCACTGCACCATCATGCTGCTCGCAGTGGCGGTTTTGATGGTGAGCGGGCCTTCGTCTCGGTAGTACTGTTTACATTGGGATGATGGCTGCCATGTTTGGATGTTTTGGATGATGATCGCGGCTCCGGGGTGCAGGTTTGTAGTGCTCACTTTGATGAACTGCGAAGTATCCTTAAGAGAATGGTGCATGCGCAGAAGAGAATCCTGGTATTTGATAGAGGGTTTAAGACATGGCAGGAGATCTCAGGCCCGTGTCATGCTCCTCGTGCGCGATTTGGGAGCTCAGGGACACGTCCACTGTCCTTGGCTTCTTCACGTGCAAGAAGTGTGTCCAGTTGCAGCTCCTGTTAGACCGCTTGACGGCTCGTGAGCTGCGGATGGATTCACTTTGGAGCATCCGCGATGCTGAGGATGTCGTGGATAGCACGTTTAGCGAGTTGGTCACACCGCAGGTGAAAGGTACTGAGGGAGATAGAAAATGGGTGACCAAAATTGAGCAAGAGTAGGAAGGCAGTGCAGGTGTCCTCTGTGGTCATCTCCCTGCAAAAACAGATATACCGCTTTGGATACTGTTGAGGGAGATGGCTCACTAGGGGAAGGCAGCAGCAGCCAGGTTCATGGCACCGTGGCTGGCTCTGCTGCGCAGCTGGGGAGGAAGAAGAATGGCAGGGTTATAGTGATAGGGGACTCAATTGTAAGGGGAATAGACAGGCGGTTCTGCGGATGCAATCGAGACTCCAGGATGGTATGTTGCCTCCCTGGTGCAAGGGTCAAGGATGTCTCGGAGCGGCTGCAGGACATTCTGTTGGTGGGGGGGATGGGGTGAACAGCCAGCTGTCGTGGTGCACATAGGCACCAACGATATAGGTAAAAAATGGGACAAGGTCCTACAAGCTGAATTCAGGGAGTTATAGATTTCATAGAATTTACTGTGCAGAAGGAGGCCATTTGGCCCATCGAGTCTGCACCGGCTCTTGGAAAGAGCACCCTACCCAAGGTCAACACCACCACCCTAGCCCCATAACCCAGTAACCCCACCCAGCACTAAGGGCAATTTTGGACACAATTTATCATGGCCAATCCACCTAACATGCACATTTTTGGACTGTGGGAGGAAACCGGAGCACCCGGAGGAAACCCACGCACACACGGGGAGGATGTGCAGACTCCGCACAGACAGTGACCCAAGCCGGAATCGAACCTGGGACCCTGGAGCTGTGAAGCAATTGTGCTATCCACAAGGCTACCGTGCTGCCCCTTGTTTGGAGTTAAACTAAAAAGTAGGACCTCAAAGGTATTAATCTCAGGATTGCTACCAGTGCCACGAGCTAGTCAGAGTAGGAATGTCAGGATAGATAGGATGAATGCGTGGCTCGAGAGATGGTGCAAGAGGGAGGGATTCAAATTCCTGGGGCATTGGAACCGGTTCTGGGGGAGGTGGCACCAGTACAAACCGGACGGTCTGCACCTGGGCAGGACTGGAACCGATGTCCATGGGGGGGTGTTTGCTAGAGCTGTTGGGGAGAGTTTAAACTAATGTGGCAGGGGGATGGGAACCGATGCAGGAAGTTAGAAGGTAGTAAAACAGGGACAGAAACAAAAGGCAGTAAGGGGGAAAGTGTAAGGCAGAGAAGCCAGTCAAAAATCAAAAAAGGCGACAGTACAAGGTACAGTGACTGAGGGGAGCTCAGTGAATAGGACCAGGAATACTAAAAGGAATAAAACGGGAAGTGAAAACATTAATGGTAAGCGACGCGTCAGATTGTTACATGAAGATATGGGTTCAACGACAAGGAAAATTAGGAGAAAGGTTAAGAGGAAATATAACTTAGGAGAGGTTACTGATCGAGGTGTTAAGATCCAGAACAGAGGTAAAAAACCCAACATAAGTGTACTTTACCTGAATGCTCGTAGTATTCGGAAGGTAAATGAGTTGATCGCGCAAATCATCGTGAATGACTATGATTTAGTGGCCATTACTGAAACATGGTTAAAGGATGGTCACGACTGGGAGTTAAATATCCGAGGGTATCAAACTATTCGGAAGGACAGAGTGGGTGGTAAGGGAGGTGGTGCAGCTCTGTTATTTAAGGATGACATCCGGGCAACAGCAAGGGATGACATTGGTGCTATGGAAGATAAGGTTGAATACATTTGGGTGGAAATCAGGAATAGTAAGGCGAAAAAGTCACTGATAGGAGTAGACTATAGGCCACCAAATAGTAACATTATGGTGGGGCAGGCAATAAACAAAGAAATAACTGATGCATGTAGAAATGGTAGAGCAGTTAGCATGGGGGATTTTAATCTACATGTCGATCAAGGCAGCCTTGAGGAGGAGTTTATAGAATGTAACCGCGATAGTTTCCTAGAAAAGTATGTAATGGAACCTACGAGGGAACAAGCGGTCCTAGATCTGGTCCTGTGTAATGAGACAGGATTGATTATGGATCTCATAGTTAGAGATCCTCTCGGAAGGAGCGATCACAATATGGTGGAATTTAAAATACAGATGGAGCGTGAGAAGGTAAAATCAAGCACTAGTGTTTTGTGCTTAAACAAAGGCGATTACAATGGGATGAGAGAAGAACTAGCTAAGGTAGACTGGGAGCAAAGACTTTATGGTGAAACAGTTGAGGAACAGTGGAGTACCTTCCAAGCGATTTGTCAGTGCTCAGCAAAGGTTTATACCAACAAAAAGGAAGGACGGTAGAGAGGAAATCGACCGTGGATATCTAAGGAAATAAGGGAGATTATCAAATTGAAGGAAAAAGCATACAAAGTAGCAAAGATTAGTGGGAGACTAGAGGACTGGGAAATCTTTAGGGGGCAACAGAAAGCTACTAAAAAAGCTATAAAGAAGAGTAAGATAGATTATGAGAGTAAACTTGCTCAGAATATAAAAACAGATAGTAAAAGTTTCTACAAATATATAAAACGAAAAAGAGTGGCTAAGGTAAATATTGGTCCTTTAGAGGATGAGAAGGGAGATTTAATAATGGGAGATGAGGAAATGGCTGAGGAACTGAACAGGTTTTTTGGGTCGGTCTTCACAGTGGAAGACACAAATAACATGCCAGTGACTGATGGAAATGAGGCTATGACAGGTGAGGACCTTGAGAGGATTGTTATCACCAAGGAGGTAGTGATGGGCAAGCTAATGGGTCTAAAGGTAGACAAGTCTCCTGGCCCTGATGGAATGCATCCCAGAGTGTTAAAAGTGATGGCTAGGGAAATTGCAAATGCACTAGTGATAATTTACCAAAATTCTCTAGACTCTGGGGTGATCCCGGCGGACTGGAAATCAGCAAACGTAACACCACTGTTTAAAAAAGGAGGTAGCCAGAAAGCGGGTAATTATAGGCCAGTGAGCTTAACTTCGGTAGTAGGGAAGATGCTGGAATCTATCATCAAGGAAGAAAAAGTGAGGCATCTGGATGGAAATTGTCCCATTGGGCAGAAGCAGCATGGGTTCATAAAGGGCAGGTCACGCCTAACTAATTTAGTGGAATTTGTTGAGGACATTACCAGTGCGGTAGATAACAGGGAGCCAATGGATGTGGTATATCTGGATTTCCAGAAAGCCTTTGACAAGGTGCCACACAAAAGGTTGCTACATAAGATAAAGATGCATGGCATTAAGGGGAAAGTAGTGCATGGATAGAGGATTGGTTAATTAATAGAAAGCAAAGAGTGGGGATTAATGGGTGTTTCTCTGGTTGGCAAACAGTAGCTAGTGGTGTCCCTCAGGGATCAGTGTTGGGCCCACAACTGTTCACAATTTACATAGTTGATTTGGAGTTGGGGACCAAGGGCAATGTGTCCAAGTTTGCAGACGACACTAAGGGTAAGTAGTAAAGCAAAAAGTGCAGAGGATACTGGAAGTCTGCAGAGGGATTTGGATAGGCTAAGTGAATGGGCTAGGGTCTGGCAGATGGAATACAATGTTGACAAATGTGAGGTTATCCATTTTGGTAGGAATAACAGCAAAAGGGATTATTATTTAAATGATAAAATATTAAAACATGCTGCTGTGCAGAGAGACCTGGGTGTGCTAGTGCATGAGTCGCAAAAAGTTGGTTTACAGGTGCAACAGGTGATTAAGAAGGCAAATGGAATTTTGTCCTTCATTGCTAGAGTGATGGAGTTTAAGACTAGGGAGGTTATGCTGCAATTGTATAAGGTGTTAGTGAGGCCACACCTGGAGTATTGTGTTCAGTTTTGGTCTCCTTACTTGAGAAAGGATGTACTGGCACTGGAGGGTGTGCAGAGGAGATTCACTAGGTTAATCCCAGATCTGAAGGGGTTGGAATACGAGGCTAGGTTGAGTATACTGGGACTGTACTCGTTGGAATTTAGGAGGATGAGGGGGGATCTTGTAGAAACATATAAAATTATGAAGGGAATAGATAGGATAGATGCGGGCAGGTTGTTTCCACTGGTGGGAGTAAGCAGAACTAGGGGGCATAGCCTCAAAATAAGGGGAAGTAGATTTAGGACTGAGTTTAGGAGGAACTTCTTCACCCAAAGGGTTGTGAATTTATTGAATTCCTTGCCCAGTGAAGCAGTAGAGGCTCCTTCATTAAATGTTTTTAAGATAAAGATAGATAGTTTTTTGAAGAATAAAGGGATTAAGGGTTATGGTGTTCGGGCCGGAAAGTGGAGCTGAGTCCACAAAAGATCAGCCATGATCTCATTGAATGGTGGAGCAGGCTCGAGGGGCCAGATGGCCTACTCCTGCTTATAGTTCTTATGTTCTTATAATCTCCCTGGTGGGGGCTCACCTTCAGTCTTTGAAAATCCTGCTGCATGGCCATGGTGTGCCATCCATCCTGCCTGACCCGGGTAATATGGGCCAGACAAGGCATATTCATGAGATCTTTCTCTTGTGAGGTGTGGGAGGCAAGTTCCCGATTGAGTTTGAAAATTGGTTGCTTTGCTTTTGTAATCTTGATTTAAAGGTTCGATGGAGCACATTGTATATGGTCTTCAGGGTCAATTGGAGGCCCCAACCACTGGTTTTGAGTTGTCCGGTTGTCAATGCTCGTCATGGCCACTTGGCCGTCGATGTGGCAGAGGTGAAGACGCTTTGCTCGATGGAACTTTTGAGAGATCCTGAAGGGTTGTTCGATGATCCTGTCATGGCCTGTGCCATTCCAACAATTTTGATGGTTAATATTCTGAAAGTTCATCAATAACCATGGACTTTATTCCCCTGTGATTATGCTGTTGATTTCACATGGTTGAATTTTCTCCTGACAAGTGTGTGTAATGTTTGAGCACGAGAGGTGAGAGGGTCATTTGTTATCCTGTTTTAGCAAAAATCATATTGAATCGGTAATGTGATACGTGGTTTGTGCACAGTTTTGACCTTTTTGATTTGCTATAATTCTTGCATTCATGAGAGGGTGTGCATTTTAGACTCCCTTTATCTCGTTTATAGAGAAGATGAGTGGAGCCGCGATGGGTGTACGGTTGGTGTAGTGGTGTGTGTGGGTGATAGGGTTAGATAAGTCCACACTTTGGTTAAGGATAGTCGCCCAGTTAGAGCTAATTGTATTGGGCTTTTATTTTGTTGCTTTGGTATTTTGAGAATCTGTGCTCATCTCCTTCGAATGTATCCTGGAGTGGACTGGGTTCCTTCTGTTTCTTTTTTGTGGTCGGTGTTTTTAGAGCTATTGGAATAAGGAGAAATGAGTAGTAGCACATGCCTGGATGTGGTCAGTTAATCTTTGTTTTATCTGAAGTGGAGTATGTATGCTATGCCTCTGTATTGTTGGAGTCTTTCTCGGTTTGTGGGTAGGCGCCCTCCTCCAAGTGACTTTATACAGTGGTTTCCTGAGTATCCTCCTCGTTGTGGGTTTTCCAGAGGCAGGCGGTACCTTTGTCTTGGTTGAGGCACCGTTGCTCTGTCCCCTAATATCCTTTTTACAATGGCATACTGTGTCTGTATCTAACATTCTTGGGTTATCCGGGCATTCATTCGGGGAGATATTCTTCTCTTCATTTGGGTGAGCAGCATGCTGTTCTAAGCCTGGTTTTGGTCCAATGGGTTACAGTGCGGATTTACCTCAATTGTTCCAGTGTGGAGGGAATCAGCCCCCACACCCAATATCCTTGGTTTATTGACTCCTGAATGTTCTCCCCCCCTTGCTCCTAGACGTTCTCCTTTATTTATCCTGTTTCGATTAGTGTGTTGGGAGGTGCTAACGGCATTGACTACAATCCGAGTCTATAGATGCTAGTCCTCTCTGTATAAATATGTGGAATGATGATAATTCTGCACTGATTATGGTGTATTTTGTAGTATATGTAAAACATCCTTTAAGAACTGGGGTTCGCGTGTATTTTCTTTGTATTTTAAAAATAATTATGGGAGGATTTAAGAATTTGTGATTGGCTCCTGTAGGAGTACAGACAGGTCTGGTGTAGGAGGGAAGGAGGTTACAGTATGTTTTTGGTATTCTGGAGTTGAGGAAGATATGTTCTGGTGCGCACCTGAATGTGGCACAAAAAAAAGTATCCTGAACACTCCTGGTCGTTGCAAGCAATTGTTGCATAGGAAGGTGTGCACCATTTAACTATGTTTTCATGGTCTTATCCTTCTCTTCCTTGTTCTTTGGTGGTGCGTATAGAGGCACCAAGTTAAGTCTAATGATTGTACTGAGCCAGTTATATTGCTGTTCTCCTGTTACCCTCTGTAACGATGTATGTTCAGATATTTTTTTTATAGAGCTGTACTAAATGAAAAACTTCAATAAAATTACTTTTTAAAAATTTCTATACTTTGAATAAATTCAATGGACCCCCCCCCCCCCCCCCCCCACTGCCTTCGGAGGAGAACTCTGGGGATTTGGCGGGGGCGGGAATCGCGCCGCGTGGTCAGCGGCCGCTGGCAGCGCTCCCCCCCCCCCCGGCGATTCTCCGGCCCGCGATGGCCGAATGGCCGCCCGTTTTCGGCCGGTCCCGTTGCCATAAATTGGAGTAGGTACTTACCGGCGGGACCTGGCTGTGCGGGCGGCCTCCCAGGTCCTCGGGCGGGGGCGAGTGGATCTGGCCCCAGGAGGTGCCCCCACGGTGGCCTGGCCCACGATTGGGGCCCACCGATCCGCGGGCGGGCCTGTGCATGGGGACACTCTATTCCTCCACGTCGGATGCTGTGGTCCTCCCCGATGGCCGCCGTGGAGATGATCCCCCTCTGCGCATGCGCTGGGATGACGCCAGCACACGCTGGCACTCCCGCGCATGCGCCAACTCGCGCCGGCGGAGGCCCTTCGGCGCCGGTTGGCGTGGCGCCAAGCTCCTTCTGCACCGGCCGGCGGGACGCAAACCACTCCGGCATTGGCCTAGCCCCTGAAGGTGCGGCGGATTCCGGACCTTTGGGGCGGGCCGACGCCGGAGTGGTTCACGCTACTCCTTCGCGCCGGAGTTGCCCACCCCGCCGGTTCGCGGAGAATCCCACCCCAAATGTCTGGTGGGGCACGCCTCCAGGATTCTCCGTCTCGCCAGCTGGCCAATGGGGTTTGCCATTGTGGGCAGCCCCACGCCGTCAGGAAATCCCTAGGCTGACGGCTCAACGGAGAATCCCGACAGCAGAGAGTTCAGCTACTCATCTCTGCCTCCTTTTAAAAAAATTGTTCCCTAATTCCTCTCTCCCCAACAAGAGGAAACATCGTCCCACTATCCACCCTATCAAGTTGCCTCAAGGTCTTACATGTTTCAATCACCTCTCATTATTCCAACATATTCAATCTTTCTTCATAAAATATGCCCTTCATTCCAGGAATAAGTTGAGTGAACCCGTTTAGCAAATTATTTTCCAGTGTGACTCCAATTTAACTCACCACCACCTTCTCGAGGGCAATTAGGGATGTGCAACAAATAATAGCCTTGCCAGCGATGCCCACATCCCATGAATGAATATATTTTAAAAGTCTCAAAAATGAATGTGATCCCAGCCCCCAGAAAAACAAAACAGCAATGAAGCAACATAGTTGTGGTGAAACCAGTGGGTTGTATTGTGCTGCCACAGTATTACGTGTACAGTATTGCCACTATATTACATGTTGTACGGTTCTGGCTCTGCCTTTGGCTCCTCCCCCAAGGGCTTGGGTATATAAGCTGCCGACCTCTCTCACTGCCTCATTCTGGGGCACACTGCCAGCTCTGTTGTAAGTCAATTAAAGCCATAGTTAATTCACTCTGCGTTTTCCGTCTAAATTGATGGCATGTCAATTTACTTGACTTACATTAATTGAAAGAGCTGTTTAACATGGATCCGGGCCTCAAACCGGACCTCCTGCAGATAGACCCCCATTCAGCCGACGCCGATGTCATCTTCGCACACTGGCTACGCCGTCTAGAATCTTTCATCAATTCTGCCGCCGTCGCCGTCACCGAGG
The DNA here is from genome assembly GCF_047496885.1 of Scyliorhinus torazame. Taxonomy (NCBI): domain Eukaryota; kingdom Metazoa; phylum Chordata; class Chondrichthyes; order Carcharhiniformes; family Scyliorhinidae; genus Scyliorhinus; species Scyliorhinus torazame. The sequence goes on along the minus strand of NC_092713.1, from coordinate 46,490,220 downwards.
AGCACAAGCTGCGAGTCCTCATCTCCCGGGTGAGCCCGCAAATTTTTCACATCTTCCGGGACGCGGCCTCGTTTGATGAAGCCATTAATCTCTTGAAAGGACGGTATGTGAAACGGGTTAATGGACTGTTCGCCAGGCACCTCCTTGCCACGTGGCGTCAGCGCCCTGGAGAGTCGCTAGCAGAATTTTTGCGCGTTTTGCGGGTACTCGGCGGCGGCTGCAACTGCGAGGCGGTGTCGGCTACGAAGCACACCGAACTTCTGATCCGGGACGCCTACGTTGCCAGCATTGACTCACACTGTGTTCACCAGCACCTGCTAGAGAGGGAGACACTCGACCAGCTTGCTGAATCGCTGGAGGTGGCCTAACGTAACATGGGTGCCTATGTCTCCGACCACGCGGCACCCTCGTGGACGTCGGGGGCACTGCCATCTTCGACACCATTTTTGAAGTCCGCCACCGCATCTGATGCCATTTTTGAAGTCCACCGCCGCATCTGATGCCATTTTTGAAGTCCACCGCCGCATCTCCGACGCCATTCTCGAAGTCCACCACCGCCTCCCGGAACCCCGGCTCGCCCGTCCGTCCGTCAGCATCTCCGACGCCATTTTTGAAGTCCACCGCCGCATCTCCGATGCCATTTTTGAAGTCCACCGCCGCATCTCCGACGCCATTTTCGAAGTCCACCGCCGCATCTCCGACGCCATTTTCGAAGTCCACCACCGCCGCCTGGAACCCCGGCTCGCCCGTCCGTCCGTCAGCTGGCATCTGCCACTCTCGACCGGCCTGCCCGCTGTCCGAAGCCAGCCCGCCGTCCCGTGGCCGCCTCCATCACCCTAGACCAGTCTCAGCCTCGTCACCTCGCAAAATCTATGATGGCGATCCGGATCAACGGCCACGAGACGGCCTGCCTTTTTGACTCCGGGAGCACAGACAGCTTCATAAACCCGGACACGGTACGGCGCTACTCCCTTCCCGTTTTATCCGCAGCCCAGAGAATCTGCCTCGGTCGCATACCGTAGCAAATCCGTGGGTACTGTATCGTGACTCTCACGGTACGGGGCGTAGATGTCAAAGATTTTAGTCTCTACATTCTCCCACACCTCTGCGCGGATGTTCTTCTGGGTCTCGACTTCCAGTGCAACCTCCAGAGTATCACCCTGAAGTTCGATGGACCCCTGCCCCCACTCACCATCTGTAGCCTCTCGACCCTGAAGGTCACCTCTCCCTTGCTCTTCGCCAACCTCACCCCAGACTGTAAGCCCGGCGCCACTAAGAGCAAACAATACAGTGCTCGGGGCATGACCTTCATCAGGTCGGAGGTTGAGCAGCTCCTGCAGGAAGGGATCATGGAGGCCAGTAACAGCCCCTGGAGAACTCAAGTGGTGGTTGTCAAGACTGGGGAGAAGCATCGGATTGTCATCGACTACAGTCAGACCATCAACTGGTACATGCTGCTCGATGCGTACCCCCTTCCCCGCTTATCTGACATGGTCAATCAGATTGTGCAGTACAGGGTCTTCTCCACCGTGGACCTGAAGTCCTGAAGTACCACCAGCTCCCTATCCACCCGGAGGACCGCCAGTACACTGTCTTCGAGGCAGCTGGTCACCTCTACCACTTTCTCCGGGTTCCCTTCGGCGTCACCAATGGGGTCTCGGTCTTCCAGCGAGCAATGGACTGAATGGTTGACCAGTACGGGCTGTGGGCCACGTTCCCGTATCTAGATAATGTCACCGTCTGCGGCCATGATCAGCAGGACCACAACGCTAACATCAAGAAATTCCTCCACGTTGCCCAGCTCCTTAATCTGGCATATAAGGAGAAATGCGTTTTCCGCACAACCCGGCTAGCCATCCTTGGCTACGTCGTGGAAAACGGAGTCCTAGGGCCTGACCCGACCACATGCGCCCCCTCCTTCAACTCCCCCTCCCCCACTGCCCCAAGGCCCTGAGGAGATGACTGGGGTTCTTTTTGTACTATGCCCAGTGGGTCCCCAATTATGCGGACAAGGCCCACCCACTCATCAAATCCACTGTTTTTCCCCTGACAGCTGAGGCTCGCCTGGCCTACGACCGCATCAAGGCGGATATTGCCAAAGCCGCGATGCACGCTGTGGACAAATCCATCCCGTTCCAGGTAGAGTGCGATGCGTCTGACTTTGCCCTGGCTGCTACCCTCAACCAGGCAGGAAGGCCCGTGGCTTTCTTCTCCTGTACCCTCCATGCCTCCGAAATCTGGCACTCCTCCGTCGAAAAGGAAGCCCAAGTCATTGTCGAAGCTGTGCGACATTGGAGGCATTACCTGGCCAGCAGGCGATTCACTCTCCTCACTGACCGACGGTCGGTTGCCTTCATGTTCAGTGACACACAGCGAGGCAAGATCAAGAACGATAAGATATTGAGGTGGAGGATCGAACTCTCCACCTACAACTATGATATCCAGTATCGTCCTGGGAAGTCTAATGAGCCCCCAGGTGCCCTTTCCCACGGTATTTGTGCCAGCGCACAAGTAGACGGACTGTGGGCCCTCCACAATGATCTCTGTCACCCGGGGGTCACCTGGCTTTTCCATTATATCAAGGCCCGCAACCTTCCTTACTCCATCGGAGGAGGTCAGGACCATGGTCTCACTCCGTGCAGACCTAGGGACTGCCAGGTCTGCGCGGAGTGCAAACCACACTTCTATCGGCCAGACAGAGCACGCCTGGTAAAGGCCTCACGCCCTTTTGAACGCCTCAGCATTGATTTTATAGGGCCCCTCCCCTCCAATGACCGTAACGTGTACTTCCTCAAAATCCTTGACGAGTACTCATGTTTCCCTTTCGCCATCCCATGCCCAGACATGACCTCTGCCACAGTCATCAAGGCCCTGAGCAGTGTCTTCACCTTGTTCGGTTTCCCCACTTACATCCATAGTGATCGGGGTTCCTCCTTCATGAGTGATGAGCTGCGTCAGTTCCTGCTTAGCAAGGGCATCGCCTCAAGCAGGACTACCAGCTACAATCCCCGGGGGATCGGGCAGGTGGAGAGGGAGAATGCGACGGTCTGGAAGGCCGTCCTTCTTGCCCTACGGTCTAGAGGTCTCCCAGTCTCCCGCTGGCAGGAGGTCCTTCCCAATGCACTCCAATCCATCCAGTCGCTTTCTCTGCACCGCTTCTAATGTGACCCCCCCACAAGAGGATGTTTGCCTTCCCCAGAAGGTCCACCTCAGGGGTCTCGCTCCCGACCTGGCTGACGGTTCCAGGGCCTGTCCTCCTCCTCCGACATGCGAGGACTCATAAGTTGGATCCTCTGGTAGAGAGGGTCCTTCTTCTCCATGCAAATCCCCAGTACGCCTACGTGGCTCACCATGACGGGCGGGAGGACACAGTCTCCCTTTGGGATTTGGCACACACAGGTTCCCCAGCGACTGTCACCGGCGCTCCCGACTCTATTCCTCCCCTCTCCACTACTACTCGACCCGATCCTATACCCCCTTCCCCCGTTGCTGACCACCCGCCTGAGTACACAGAAGCTGTCTTGCTCCCGGACACGCAGGCCTCAACTCTTCAGCTGACTTCGATACCCACACCACAGCCGGAACGAGGCGGTCACGGCGGACAATCAAAGCCCCCGTCAGACTCAATCTCTGACGCAACTTGTTCACTTCACCCCCGCCGGACTTTTTTTTAAAAGGGGGTGAATGTGGTGAAACCAGTGCTGTATTGTGCTGCCACAGCATTACGTGTTGTACAGTATTGCCGCTATATTACATGTTGTATGGTTTTGGCTCTGCCCGTGGCTCCTCCCCCTAGGGCCTGGATATATAAGCTGCCGACCTCTCACACTGCCTCATTCTGGGGCACGCTGCCAGCTCTGTTGCAAGTCAATTAAAGCCATAGTTAATTCATTTTGCGTTTTCCGTCTTAATTGATGGCATATCAATAGTAACATTTGATACGTTATTATTAAAGTTTGTGTATCATAGATCAACATATAAGTGATATAAATATGAACATCTGTGAACAAATATGAACATTTTAAAAGTACTTTGTAAAATTATTTTCTGTATGTTTCAGCTAAACTCTCCATATTCCATCGTGACAGAAGACTCTGAGAAATCCCTCCCCACCCACCAACACACTGTAATCAGCTCCTCTTCCACACACACCTCACTCAGCAGCCTTCCCAAAACCCCTAACATTTGCTCATAGCCCCCTCCTCACTCAGGCCCTCACTCAATCCTCCCAACTCAGCCCATTCATGCACTTCTTTCCCACCCACACACCACTCATTGAATCTGTTCCTTCCTCCCCATCAACCCTCACACATAACTCTTCCTTCCCTTTCTCCCCACCCAGCCTCAATCACCTATTCCCCCCCCTCCCCCACACACGCCCACATACCTTCCCTGGACTTAGCCACCAGTGGGCTGCTGCAGCTCCCCCTTGACTAGTGCCACCTACATCCACACAGCTGTGGAAGCCTCCACCCGAAAGAAATAGGAACCCGGGCACCAGGAACTCAGACCCTGGTGGGCCAGGAAGTGGAGTGCCTTCTATCACTGGGCACTTGGGTAGTGACAAAGTCTAGTGTGGCCAAGCCAGAAGCAGCGCAAAGCATTAAATACTGTTGAGGGTGGAATGTGGGTGAAACCACAGCCAACTGGAATCCCCAACCCTCCTAGGGCCAGAGTTTCACGTCGAGTGGCAGACTGCGCTTGGGTCAGGACTGAGCCAACTCAGCAGTAACCGGGCCCTGGATTAAGCAAGAAGATCCAGTCGTCCCGCTGCAGCAGCGACTTCAGCAGCAGAGGCAGCACCAGGAAGAATGCCCCCTGCAGGAGGTGCTCTGCAGGGTGTATACAGGAGCAGCAACCACTGTAGCACTGTCACTGCATCTCTTAATCTCACAAAGCAAGTCAAAGTCAAGTCAGAATTAGCAGCAAATTAAAGAGAGGGATTGAGTGATGGCCTCCTGGGGATAGGCGGAGGGTGGAAAAAAATTAATAGGGCATTTCCCATCCCTGTTTGTGTATTTCACAGTCCTGGAACGTGTTAGAATGTACAGTTATATTGTGATACAGAAGTTTGTCATGGGCAAGATTAGATTAATCCTAAAGACACAGGCAGTAGACATACATATTCATCAAAATAGGCATTAGATGTCGTCAAATACCTTATACTCTTAAATATTACAAGGTTTGATAGGATAACTGCATCATTATAAATATCTAGTGTGATTCTCCATCTTTAAACGGAGAAATGAAATAGTATCTACTGTATGCACACTTATGCAATTCCAGGCATGAGAACTATCACCTCCAGCATACAGCTATTTTAATTATAGCAGGTCAAGACATGTTATCTGAAAGGTATGAAAGGTCTGAAAGAAAACACCCGATGACTCACACAGGTCAATGTTTACAAAAGTTCAACAAGTGGCTGGCTCTCAGTACTTCAATATTAATGCCTACTCTTGCTCTGATAAAGACACAGGCAGTGTAGATTCAGATTTTCTACGGACCAGTTTGCAACCATTTAATTTTAGCTTCAAAAGCAAATGGGTGCACCAGCCCACATCAACACCCATTCTGGTCACTGTAATTGGGGGAGACAAACTAATATCACTACGCCACCATTGTACCATATTCTGTTGAAGGGCTCCAGTATACAGGAAAGTTCAGCTACAAAAATCTTGGACTTGTCCATTACCAAAGTGGTCGGTGGAAATAGGGAAAATAAATATCACCAAGAAAAAAAATCTTATGCCAACAACAATTGATCACACACTTTCTAGTTCAAGAGTTCAAATGTAAGGATTTCCGGTGGCAGCTATGAGGGAGTAAGTCGCACACTTGGTGGCTCCCGCTCCGGTTGGACTTTTGGACCTTTTCCCCCGACATTTTTGCGCTTTTAAGCGCTGGATTGGAAAGTAATAGCACTCAGGCATTGAATCCATACAGAGGTGTATGGAACTAAGAAGTAGGAAGGATCGCAAAAAGCTGAAGAAGTGGACAAGCAAGGGCAAAGGTGAGGCTGTGAGTGAAACCAATATGGCCAACATCCAGACCCGGGCACTGCCAGCTCAGCCGACAATGGAGCACATGTTGCAGGTTATGCAGGAGAACGTCCTAGCACTGAAAAGTGATCATTTGGAACTGCTCCAGAAATTGTTTGACCGAATGGAGAAAAGGCTGGATGCCCAGGCTGAGACGATCCAGGAGCTGGAGAAGACGGTGGAGGAGCAGGCAGACTTTCAAACGGTGGCGGACATGGAGATTCGAAGGTTGAGAGACAAACAGAAAAGGCTCCTGGAAAAGCTGGAGGACCTGAAGAACAGGTCTTGCCGGCAGAATTTAAGAATCATTGGCCTCCCGGAGGGGGCCAAGGGGCTGGATGCTGCCGCGTATGTGGCAGATATGTTCCAGAAGCTGCTGGGGAACGAGGTGTTTCCTCGCCCGCCGGAGGACGACAGGGCACATAGAGTGCAGGTAAGGCAGCCGCGGCGAGGGGGTCCCTCACGAGTGATGGTGGTCTGGTTCCACAGGTTCCTGGATAAGGAGCGGGTTCTTCAATGGGCCAAGAGCTCGCGGAGCTGTGCACTGGGACAATAGCACCCTGCGCGTTTACCAAGACCTGAGCACAGAGATGGCCAGAAGGAGGGCAGGCTATAGGCAAGTTTAAAAGATTTTATAAACGGTGCAATTTGGGCTGCTCTATCCGGCGTGACTGTGGGTTACGCATGAGGGCTATCTAGAGGGGATGGCAGGGAAGGTAGTGCAATGTTCCTCCTGCAGAATGTGTTGAGGTGAGGGACGCCGTCAGTGTCCCTGCTGATTTAATCTGTGGGAAGTGCACCCATCACCAGCTCCTCAGAAACCGCGTTAGGGAACTGGAGCTGGATCTGGATGAACTTCGGATCATTCGGGAGGCATAGATAGAAGCTTCAGGGATGTAGTTACTCCGAAGAATAAAGATAGATGGGTGACGGTGAGAGGGGCTGGGAGGAAGCAGGCAGTACAGGGATTCCCTGTGGTCGTTCCCCTTAGTAACAAGTATACCGCTTTGGATACTGTTGGGGACGACGACTTACTGGGGTAAGCCATGGGGTACAGGTCTCTGGCACAGAGTCTATCCGTGTTGCTCAGAAGGGAAGGGGGGAGAGGAGTAGAGCATTAGTCATTGGAGACTCCATAGTTAGGGGGATAGATAGGAGATGCTATGGGAACGAGAGAGACTCCGTTGGTGTGTTGCCTCCCAGGTGCCAGGGTGCGTGATGTCTCGGATTGTGTTTTCGGGATCCTTAAGGGGGAGGTGGAGCAGCCCCAAGTCGTGGTCCACATAGGTACCAACGACATAGGTAGGAAAAAGGGATAGGGATGTAAGGCAGGAATTCAGGGAGCTAGGGTGGAAACTTAGATCTAGGACAAGCAGAGTTATTATCTCTGGGTTGTTACCCCTGCCACGTGATAGCGAGATGAAGAATAGGGAGAGGAGTTGAACACGTGGCTACAGGGATGGTGCAGGAGGGAGGGTTTCAGATTTCTGGATAATTGGGGCTCATTCTGGGGTCGGTGGGACCTCGACAAACGGGATGGTCTACACCTGGACCAGAGGGGCACCAATATCCTGGGGGGAAATTTGCTAATGCTCTTCGGGAGGGTTTAAACTCGTTCAGCAGGGGCTTGGGAACCTGAATTGTAGCTCCAGTATACAGGAGGTTGAGAGTAGTGAGGTCATGAGTAAGTTTCAAAGTTGCAGGAGTGTACCGGCAGGAAGGAAGGTGGTTTAAAGTGTGTCTTCTTCAATGCCAGGAGCATCCGGAATAAGGTGGGTGAACATGCGGCATGGGTTGGTACCTGGGACTTCGATGTTGTGGCCATTTCGGAGACATGGATAGAGCAGGGACAGGAATGGTTGTTGCAGGTGCCGGGGTTTAGACATTTCAGTAAGCTCAGGGAAGGTGTAAAAGAGGGGGAGGGGTGGCATTGTTAGTCAAGGACAGTATTACGGTGGCAGAAAGGACGTTTGATGAGGACTCGTCTACTCAGGTAGTATGGGCTGAGGTTAGAAACAGGAAAGGAGAAGTCACCCTGTTAGGGGTTTTCTATAGGCCTCTGAAAAGTTCCAGAGATGTAGAAGAAAGGATTGCAAAGATGATTCTGGATAGGAGCGAAAGCAACAGGGTAATTGCTATGGGGGACTTTAACTTTCCAAATATTGACTGGAAACGCTATAGAACATAGAATACAGCGCAGTACAGGCCCTTCGAGTACTTTAGATGGGTCCTTTTTTGTCCAATGTGTGCAGGAGGGTTTCCTGACACAGTATGTAGATAGGCCAACGCGAGGCGAGGCCATATTGGATTTGGTACTGGGTAATAAACCAGGACAGGTGTTAGATTTGGAGGTAGGTGAGCACTTTGGTGATAGTGACCACAATTCGATTACGTTTACTTTAGCGATGGAAAGGGATAGGTATATACCGCAGGGCAAGAGTTATAGCTGGGGGAAAGGCAATTATGATGCGATGAGGGAAGACTTAGGATGCATCAGATGGAGAGGAAAACTGCAGAGGATGGGCACAATGGAAATGTGGAGCTTCTTCAAGGAACAGCTACTGCGTGTCCTTGATAAGTATGTACCTGTCAGGCAGGGAGGAAGTGGTCGAGCAAGGGAACCGTGGTTTACTAAAGCAGTCGAAACACTTGTCAAGAGGAAGAAGGAGGCTTTTGTAAAGATGAGACATGAAGGTTTAGTTAGGGCGCTCAAGAGTTACAAGTTAGCTAGGAAGGATCTAAAGAGAGAGCGAACAAGAGCCAGGAGGGGACATGAGAAGTCTTTAGGCAGGTAGGATCAAGGATAACCCTAAAGCTTTCTCTCGATATGTCAGGAATAAATGAATGACTAGGGTAAGAGTAGGGCCAGTCAAGGACAGTAGTAGGAAGTTGTGCTTGGAGTCCGAGGAGATAGGAGAGGTGCTAAATGAATATTTTTCGTCAGTATTCACACAGGAAAAAGTCAATGTTGTCGAGGTGAATACTGAGATTCAGGCTACTAGACTAGAAGGGCTTGAGGTTCATAAGGAGGAGGTGTTAGCAATGCTGGAAAGTGTGAAAATAGATAAGTCCCCTGGGCCGGATGAGATTTACCCTAGGATTCTCTGGGAAGCTAGGGAGGAGATTGCTGAGCCTTTGGCTTTGATCTTTAAGTCATCTTTGTCTACAGGAATAGTGCCAGAAGACTGGAGGATAGCAAATGTTGTCCCCTTGTTCAAGAAGGGGAGTAGAGACAACCCAGGTAACTATAGACCAGTGAGCCTTACTTCTGTTGTGGGCAAAATCTTGGAAAGGTTTATAAGAGATAGGATGTATAATCATCTGGAAAGGAATAATTTGATTAGAGATAGTCAACACGGTTTTGTGAAGGGTAGGTCGTGCCTCACAAACCTTATTGAGTTCTTTGAGAAGGTGACCAAACAGGTGGATGAGGGTAAAGCAGTTGATGTGGTGTATATGGATTTCAGTAAAGCGTTTGATAAGGTTCCCCACGGTAGGCTACTACAGAAAATACGGAGGCATGGGATTCAGGGTGATTTAGCAGTTTGAATCAGAAATTGGCTAGCTGGAAGAAGACAAAGGGTGGTGGTTGATGGGAAATGTTCAGACTGGAGTCCAGTTACTAGTGGTGTACCACAAGGATCTGTTTTGGGGCCACTGCTGTTTGTCATTTTTATAAATGACCTGGAGAGGGCGTAGAAGGATGGGTGAGTAAATTTGCAGATGACATTAAAGTTGGTGGAGTTGTGGACAGTGCGGAAGGATGTTACAAGTTACAGAGGGACATAGATAAGCTGCAGCGCTGGGCTGAGAGGTGGCAAATGGGGTTTAATGCATAAAAGTGTGAGGTGATTCATTTTGGAAGGAATAACAGGAAGACAGAGTACTGGGCTAATGGTAAGATTCTTGGCAGTGTGGATGAGCAGAGAGATCTCGGTGTCCATGTACATAGATCCCTGAAAGTTGCCACCCAGGTTGAGAGGGTTGTTAAGAAGGCGTACGGTGTGTTAGCTTTTATTGGTAGAGGGATTGAATTTCGGAGCCATGAGGTCATGTTGCAGCTGTACAAAATTCTGGTGCGGCCGCATTTGGAATATTGCGTGCAATTCTGGTCGCCGCATTATAGGAAGGATGTGGAAGCATTGGAAAGGGTGCAGAGGAGATTTACCAGAATGTTGCCTGGTATGGAGGGAAGATCTTATGAGGAAAGGCTGAGGGACTTGAGGCTGTTTTCGTTAGAGTGAAGAAGATTAAGAGGTGACTTAATTGAGGCATACAAGATGATCAGAGGATTGGATAGGGTGGACTGTGAGAGCCTTTTTCCTCGGATGGTGATGTCTAGCACGAGGGGACAAAGCTTTAAATTGAGGGGTGATAGATGTAAGACAGACGTCAGAGGTAGGTTCTTTACTCAGAGAGTAGAAAGGGCGTGGAATGCCCTGCCTGCAACAGTAGTGGACTCGCCAACACTAAGGTCATTCAAATGGTCATTGGATAGACATATGGATGACAAGGGAAGTGTAGATGGGCTTTAGAGTGGTTTCACAGGTGGGCGCAACATCGAGGGCTGAAGGGCCTGTACTGCGCTGTAATGTTCTATGTTCTTTGGGAGGGAAACCTGGTGGGGGACCTGGTAGGACTGAACAAGGTGTTTAGGGACTTCTATAGCAAGCTGTACACCTCGGAATCCCCCACGGGACCAGAGGGGATGAGGCGCTTTTTGGACGCACTGACCTTCCCAAGAGTAGGTAGGAGGTTGGTAGACGGGCTGGGGGCCCTGATCAGGACCAAAGAAGTACTGGGGGGGCCTGAAGGTCATGCAGTCGGGTAAAGCTCCGGGACCGGACGGATACCCGGTGGAGTTTTATAAAACGTTCTCCGAGATAGTGGGGCTAGTGCTGGTCAGGGTGTTCAACGAGGCAAGAAGCAGAGGAGTCTTACCCCCGACGATGTTGCAGGCCACTATCTCGCTTATATTGTAATGGGATAAAGACCCAGTGGCATGTGCGTCCTATCGGCCGATCTCTTTGATTGACGCAGGCGCTAAGTTACTGGCCAAGATCTTGGCATCTAGAATTGAGGACTGTGTACCGCACGTGATTGCGGAGGACCAAACCGGGTTCGTAAAGGGCAGGCAACTGGTGGCCAATCTAAGGAGGCTGCTCAATGTGATTATGATGCCCCCGGAGAGCAGGAAGGCAGAGGTAGTGGTAACAATGGATGCCGAAAAGGCTTTCGACCGGGTTGAGTGGGACTATTTATGGGAGGTGCTGGGACGTTTTGGGTTTGGGGTGGGATTCATTGACTGGGTTAGACTGCTATATCAGGCCCCAGAGGCTAGTGCGAGGACGAACAGGACGACATCTGACTATTTCAGACTGCACCGTGGGACTAGACAGGGATGCCCCCTCTCCCCACTGCTGTTTGCGCTGGCTATAGAGCTAGCTGGCAATTGCTCTGAGAGCTTCAAGGAACTGGAAAGCGCTGGTCGGGGGGGGGAGGGGGGGGGGGGGGGGGGGGGGGGGGGGCGGGACATAAAGTCTCGTTATATGCAAATGACCTGCAGTTATAAGTGTCAGACCCAATAACGGGGATGGACTGAATCATGGAAACCCTGAGGGAATTTGGGCGGCTCTCAGGATATAAATTGAACATGGCAAAGAGCGAGATGTAGGTAGTGCAGGCGAGACGTCAGGAGAGTAGGCTGAAGGGGCTGCCGTTCAGGCTGATAGGGGAAAGCTTCAGGTATTTAGGGATACAAGTAGCGCGAGACTGGGATAAGTTGCATAAGCTAAACTTGTCCCGGCAAGTGAAGGACGAGTTCCGGAGATGGGATGCGCTCCCGCTGTCATTGGCGGGGAGAGTGCAGACGGTGAAGATGTTGATTCTTCCGAGATTCTTGTTCATATTTCAGTGTCTCCCCATCTTCATCCCGCGGTCCTTCTTTAAGAGGCTCGATAAAATTATCCTGGGATTTGTTTGGGTGGGAAAGGCCCCACGGGTCAGGAAGGCGATGCTCCAGAGGAACCGAGGGGATGGGGAGCTGGCGTGGCTGAACTTTAGCAACTACTACTGGGCAGCTAACATAGCCATGGTAAGGAAATGGATGGTGGGTACAGGGTCGGTTTGGGAGCGGATGGAGGCTGCTTCGTGCAGGGGCACCAGTTTGGCAGCCTTGGTTACGGCGTCTATGCAGCCCCCGCCGGCACGATACTCCACCAGCCCTATAGTGGTGGCGGCTCTACGGATCTGGGGCCAGCGGAGGAGGCATATAGGGGAAGTGAGAGCATCGGGTTGGTCCCCAATCTGCGGTAACCACCGATTTGCCCCGGGGAATATGGATGGTGGGTTCCAATTGTGGCGGAGGGCGGGGATTGCGAGGATGGGATATCTGTTCCTGGAAGGGAGTTTCTCGAGCATTGGAGGAGAAGTTCGGGCTGGCGAGAGGGAATGATTTCAGGTACTTGCAGGTGCGGGATTTCATACGTAGATTGGTACCATCCTTCCCACGCCTCCCACCAAGTGGGATCCAGGGAAACAGGGTAGTTTCCAGAGGACAGGTGGGAGAGGGGAGAGTCTCAGACATTTGTAAAGAACTAATGGGAGCAGAGGAGGCACAGACCGAAGAACTGAAGCTTAAGTGGGAGGAGGAGATCGGGGGGTTAGTTGTTAGTAAAAAAAAAAAAAAGAGTTCAAATGTAAGATACCATTAATCTTGAATACGAGGGAGGATAAAGAAGGGGGAAAGTAGCTTTCCAGGCACTGGGGAGGAAAGATTAGGGAGGAACAAAAGGGGATCAAATAAGTCTTAAATATATATATTTATTTATTTTTAAATAAATTTAGTGTACCCAATCAATTTTTTCCAATTAAGGGGCAATTTAGCGTGGTCAATCCACCTACCTTGCACATCTTTGGGTTGTGGGAGTGAAACCCACGCAAACACGGGGAGACTGCAAACTCCACACGGACAGTGACCCAGAGCTGGGATCGAACCTGGGACCTCGGCGCCGTGAGACTGCAGTGCTACCAATGCGCCACCGTGCTGCCTGTTAAATATATTTATTACAAACAATATTCTTCATGAGAGAATTTCTGGATTGGAATTCATATTTTGAAAAAATAATGCTGTTGCTACTAAACTGATCAGCTGAAAGTTTCAAAACTAAAGTAGTTCTGTAAATAAAACATATTTTAGAAGATAACAGAGATTGAGGCACAGTAATGGTGAACTAGCATTCAAACATTGTGGCCATGATAGCATAATAGTTGTCAATAGTAATCCAGAGACCCGAGTTAATGATCCAAAGGCATGAGTTCAAATCCTTTCACTGGGTTAAAGTCAGTTAATAAAATAAATCTTGAATAAAAATATAGCATCAGTAATGGTGAACATAAAACTGCAGGATTGTCGTACCAATGCACCTGGCTCCTTTAGGGAAGAAAATCTGGCGCCCTTCTCTGGTGTGGCCTATTTATGACTCTAGATTCAAAGCGATATGGTTGACTCTTATCTGCCATCAGAAACAGCCCAGCAAACCACTCAGTTGTACCAAACTGCTATGAAATTAAGAATAAAACTGCACCACCCAGCATCAGCCCAGTCAATCCTGGAAAGTCCTCTTCACCGTGTCAGATGGTGAGAAAACCAACACAAGGGAAACGCCTTCCTGACCTCATCCTCTCCAAACTATCCGTCATAGATGCATCCATAACGATGACATAATTGGTAGGAGTGCCCGCTACAGGACACCCTCCATTGTGTTATGCGGCATTACTATCATGCTAAATGGGATAGATTCAAAACATATCTGGCAGCTCAAATCAGGTGGTGCTGGGGGCCATCAGCAGCAGCAATGTATTCCTCCACAATTTATTTTTGATTTTGAGTACCCAATTCTTTTTTTCCTCCAATTCAGGGGCAAATTAGTGTGGCCAATCCACCTAGCTTGCACATCTTTGGGTTGTGGGGGTGAGACCCACGCAAACACAGGGAGAATATGCAAACTCCACACGGACAGTGACCCGGGGCTGGGATCGAACACAGCGGTGCCTGGCAGCATATCCCCCAATTAGAACACTGGCTCAAAGTGGAATGTAGCAGAACATACCTGCAGCAGCAGAGGTGTATCTAAAATGAATTGCCAACCTGTTGAAGTTGCAGCACATGACCGACTCCCTGCATGCCAAATACTAGAAACAATTTGCTATAGACAGGATAATGTGCACCAACAATTAGTTTATCATGCCAAACCTCTGCAGTCCTACTGCACCCAGTCGTGAATGGTGGGGGACAATTAAACAACAAATAGGGGGAGGCTCCATGAACAGTCCCATCTTCAATGGAGACAGAGCCCAACACAAGTTCAAAAGACAAGGGCGAAACATTTGTCAAGTGCCACGCGAATGCTCCATCTTGGTCTTAGCCTGAGGTGCCCACTGCCACAGAAGAACTCCTTAGTCAATTTGATTCACTCCACATGATATCAAAAATCAGCCAAATGCACACAATACTGCAAAAGCTAGGGGCACTGACAATATCTAGGCAATACTGCTAAAGAAAAGGTACACAAGCTGTTGACTCTAGCCAAATTGTTCTGGTACAGCAAAAGCATTGGCATCTACCCAACAATGTGTTGGGTTCCAAAAGAGTCATGTTGGACTCAAAACATTAACTTAGTTCCTCTCTCAACTGGTGTTAGCACATCTGCTGAGTTTTTCCAACACTTTGTTTTAATTTCAGGTCTCTGGCATCCACAAATCATTGCTTTTATTACAATAATGTGGAAAATTGCTCAGGTATGTCCTCCCCACAAAAAACAGGAAACATCCAATCCTGCTAATTTCTGCCCCATTAGCCTCAATCAGCAAAGTGATGAAAGGTGTTGTCAACAGTGCTATTAAGTAGCATTAAGTGGCTCCAAGAAAGCACAACAGTGCCTATACGGCCTCAGGAAACTAAGTAACTTCAGCATGTCCACACTGACTCTTACCACCTTTTACAGATGCACCATAGAAATGAAAGCATCCTATCTGGTTGCATCACAGCCTGGTATGGCAACTGTTCGGCCCATGACCGCAGAAAACTTCAGAGAGTCATGAACACAGCCCAGTCCATCACACAAACCCGCCACCCATCCATTGACTCGGTCTACACCACTCATTGCCTTGGGAAAGAGGTTAGCATAATCAAAGACCACTCTTTCCTGGCTTACTCACTCTTCCAACTTTTTCCACCGGGCAGAAGATACAAAAGTCTGAGGACACACGCAAACAGATTCAAAAGCAGCTTCTTCCTCGCTGTTACCAGATTCCTAACAGACCCTCTTATGGACTGACCTGATTAATACTACACTCCTGTATGCTTCACCCGATGCCGGTGTCTATGTATCTACATTGTATACCTTGTGTTGCCCTATTATGTATTTTCTTTTCATGTACTAAATGATCTGTTTGAGCTGCTCGCAGAAAAATACTTTTCACTGTACCTCAGTACACGTGACAATAAACAAATCCAATCCAATCCAAATTTACACACTTAACCTGCTCATTGATGCTCAGTTTGGGTTCCACAGAGCTACTTGGCTCGAGAGCCTATTACAGGCTTGGTCCAAACATGGACAAAATAACTTAGTTGAGATAAGCATAGCTGTCATAGAGCCATAGAGTTTAATGGCACAGAAAGAGGTCTTTCAGTCTATCGTGTATGCGCTAGCCATCAAAAACCTATCCATTCTAATCGCATTTTCCAGCACTTTGTCCATTTCTAAATGCTTCTTAAATGCTTTGAGAGTTTCCCGCATCTTTTCCTACGGTGAGTTCCAGATTCCCATCACCCCCTGGGTGAAAACATTTTTCCTCAAATCCCCTCTAAATCTCCTGCTCCTCACCTCAAATCTATGCCCCCTGGTTATTGACCCCTGTACTAAGGAGAGATGTTTCTCCCCATCTGTCCCTCATGATTTTGTACACCTCAGTCAGTCCCCTCTCAGCCTTTTTCTTAACCACTAAGGAAAACAACCCCAGCCTAACCAGCCTTGCTTCATCCTCAATGTCATAGCAACCTTTGATCCGAATATGGCATCAAGAAAACCAAGCAAAATTGAAGTCAATAAGAATCAGGGGTGTGGTGGCTCAAGGCATTGGTGGAGGTGTCCCGTATTTAACAAAGGGGTTTATTGATGAAAGGCAAAGGCAGTTAAAGGAGCAGACAAGGTAAGCGGCCATTTTCCGTTATCACTGAACCTGAAGACTATTTCCCAAATGTGGCCACCTTAACCTGGTTTTGATAATTATTTGCTCGATTTAGCTCATAACGTTACTTAAAATTGGATTTTGCGTGGGAAAAGAGGTGCCTCAGAGGTCAGATAAACATAGTTTTGAGGGCCCAGGGTTAGCTTAATGTAAAATTATGTGTGGTCAGTCATCCGTATGCTTAAATATCAGTATTTTATAGTCCTATTTTTCTCTCTAAATTTAGAGTACCCAATTCTTTTTTTTTCCAATTAAGGGGCAATTTAGCGTGGCCAATCAAACTATTCTGCACACAGAAAGTGTTGCTGGAGCGCAGTAGGGAGGGAGAGTGGGTTGGCGCTGCCAAACTTCTGCAATTACTACTGGGCGGCTAATATAGCCATGATTAGGAAGTGGGTAGTGGGGGAGGGGTCGGCATGGGAGCGGATGGAGGCGGCGTCATGTAAAGACACCAGTCTGGGAGCATTGGTAACGGCACCTCTGCCGTTCTCGCCAGCCCAATACTCCACAAGTCCGTAGGTAGTGGCGGCTCTGAGTATCTGGGGGCAGTGGAGGAGGTATAAGAGAGTGGAGGGAGCATCGATTTGAACCCCGATTTATTTATTTATTTATTTTTAAAAATATGTTTTATTGAAATTTTTTTCCCAAACAACAATTTTTCCCCTCTTACAAAGCAAACGCAACAATAACAATTGGACCCCGATTTATAACAACCACAGGTTTGTACCGGGTGGTAGGCTAGATGGCGGGTTCCGGAGTTGGCAGAGGGCAGGAATTAGAAGGATGGGAGATCTATTTATAGATGGGAGCTTTCCCATTTTGAAAGCTTTGGAGGATAAATTTAAATTGCCAGCAGGGAATGGTTTTAGGTACTTGCAGGTGCGCGACTTCCTGAGAAAACAGGTGCCGGCCTTTCCGCTGCTGCCGCCACGGGGGATACAGGATAGAGTACTTTCCAGTACCTGGGTGGGAGAGGGGCATGTATCGGATATTTACCAGGAGGAAACTCCAGTGGAGGAGCTGAAGGGCAAGTGGGAGAATGAGCTAGGAGGAGAGATAGCGGTGGATGCCCTAAGCAGGGTTAATACCTCCTCATCGTGCGCCAGGCTTAGCCTGATACAATTTAAGGTAGTCCACCTGGCACACATGACAGTGGCTAGGATGAGCAAGTTTTTCGGGGTAGGGGATAGGTGCGCGGGAAGCCCAGCAAATCATGTCCACATGTTTTGGGCATGCCCGAAGTTTAGAGGGTTTTGGCACGGTTTTGCTAAGGCAATGTCCACGGTGCTAAAAACACAGGTGGTGCCGAGTCCGGAGGTAGCGATCTTTGGAGTGTCGGAAGATCCGGGAGTTCAGGGGGCGAAAGAGGCCGACATCCTGGCCTTTGCCTCCCTGGTAGCCCGGAGATGGATCTTATTAATGTGGAGGGACTCAAAGCCCCTGTGTGCAGAGACCTAGGTTAGTGACATGGCTGGGTTTCTCAGTCTTGAGAATATAAAGTTTGCCTTAAGAGGGTCAATGTTAGGCTTCTCCCGAAGGTGGCAGCCGTTTGTCGACTTTCTCGGGGAAAATTAAAAATGTCAGCAGATGCAGTATTCCAAGGGGAGGGGGGCTGATTGTTGTTGTATGGTTGAGGTGTGTGAAGATTGGGCTGGGAGGAGGAAATGTTTATTTTACCATGTTGATGTCATTGTTTTTGTTACTGTTATAAAAATTTTCAAATACCTTAATAAAATATTATTAAAAAAACAAACTACTCTGCACATCTTTGGGTTGTGGGGACGAGTCCCACGCAAACACGGGGAGAATGTGAAAATTCCATACGGACAGTGACCCGGGGCCGGGATTGAACTTGGGTCCTCGGCACCGTGAGGCAGCAGTGCTAACCACTGAGCCACCATTCTGTCAATTTTATAGTCTTTCTTGTTGTGTGTTTCTTTCTATTTCTTTTAAATTGATAACTATTCTTTATTAATTGTTCAAGTAACAGACAGAGGACATTATAATAGGTTTTAATACTTCAGATCCCTAGTCAACACTGCCCAGGGACCTATTCCCAGAGCCCCGCACAAACTCCCCATTGGCCGGGGTTTGCACGCTCCCACGGGGTTGGCCCTGGGCCAGTCATGTGGTGCTTGGAACCCGCCCCCTTAAAGGGGCTACGCTACCACAAGGGAGAAACCTCTCCAATGGTTATTCAAGCTTACCTAGCACAAAAAAAGATGGCCATCATTGTTGCTGTTTAAGATCAATCATTTCAGTCCCAGGAGTTCTTCATGCAAGGGCTTAGGCCCAACATCATCAGCTGCTTCATCAATGATCAGCAAAGGGACAAAAGTGAGGATGTCCACTGTTGTTTGCAGTCTCCAGTTCCACTCAATTTCTCATAGCATGATGCAGTTAGTGTTTGACGAGGAGAAGATCAGCTGCATGGGAATATCATCAGCTGCAAGTTACCCTCGAAGTCACAGTTATATTGCCTTTACTTCCTCATTGCTGGGTCAAAGTTTTGCAATTTCTTACCTAACAGCATTGTGGAAGTACCTTCAACACAAGGGGCTAGATTCTCCGTTTTAGGAACTATGTCGCCCACGCCATCGTAAAAACTGTGGCCTTTCACTCCACTTATTCATAGCTCTGCAGGGGGCTAGCAGGGACCTGTCGGGAAGCTTGCAGCTTTAGCTGCAGATACGGGCCCCTGCACTTACAGGTAAGAGGCCATGCATATGCACGCCGGCGTCGCACCGTGCTCCATGGCGGACTCAGACTGCGGAGCTGGACCTCCTAAATAATGCCCCCGATTGCCCGACCCTGACCAACCGCCCCAAAATAGCCCGGTCCCGTATGAGGCCTCCCTTCTCTCTCTCCCCCCCCCCTCCCCGCCCCCCGGTCCTCCGATCGGCCCGCCCCGACCATGGCGGCCGTGGACTGAGTCCGCAGCCACCACGCGAGTTTCCCGAATGGCAGGACCACATTAGATCTATGACGTTGGGACTTCAGCCGGTCGAGGGCGGAGAATGGCGGGGCGGGCCTCCAGCAATGGCCGCAGGTAGCCGATATGCGGCGGCGTGCTCAGAGAATCGGGGAACCGGCGGCAGTCCCGATTCCATACGCGGAAGTGGATTCTCCGCCCCAGCACCAGACGCGATTTTGGCGTCAGTGTGCGGAGAGTCGAGCCCAAGGACTGTCAATGCTTCAAGAAAGTGCCTTACTACCACCTTCTCAAGGGC
This sequence comes from Scyliorhinus torazame, assembly GCF_047496885.1. Lineage (NCBI taxonomy): Eukaryota > Metazoa > Chordata > Chondrichthyes > Carcharhiniformes > Scyliorhinidae > Scyliorhinus > Scyliorhinus torazame. The sequence continues at coordinate 46,470,695 of NC_092713.1, read as the reverse complement.
AATTAAGGGTGGGCAACAAATGTTGGACTTGCTGAGATATCTACACCTCATGAATGAATTTAAAAACAACTAATTGTAACTCCTTCTTAAGCGCATCTCTTTTATCAAGCTTTTCATCACCCTTCCTAATATCTCCTTCTTTGGCTTGGAATTGATTATTGTCCGATTATGTTTTTGTAACTTCAGGTGTTCTCTACATTAAACAAGTTTTATAAATTTAAGTTGTTCTTCCATTGAATAATTTTGATCTTTCAGCTTCATGCTCTAAAGAGGAGTTTCTGGTGCCCAGGTTTCATTCCTTTGGAGAAAACAACTGAATAGTTTGGCCATTTCACATTGCAGTGGGTCTGCAGTCACATCTAGGCTACACTGAGTAGGGTGGCAGATTTTCTTCCCTAAAGGAAACCAGATGGGTTTTTAACCACAATCAAAAGTTTTACGGTCACTGTTACTGAGACTAGTTGTTAATTCCAGACTTATTAATTAATTGATGGGATTTGAACCTGCATCCCCAGAGCATTAGCCTAGGCTTCTGGATAATCCAGTGACATTACCACCACCTTCTACATATATTTGGCAATATATTGCCAATACTTCATCTGGATCAAAATCCTACATCAGCCTCCTTAACACTACTGAGGGATGCTTTCTCCACACGAACTGCAGCAGTTCAAGGTGGCAGCTTCCCAAGATTAATTAGGAATGGACAACAAATGCTGGCCTTGCCAATGACCAATCTTCCCTCCAAGATGCGTAGCAATTCATAATTTCCTGTGCAGGCCAAGCCACAAGCCAGTCCTTTTAAGTTATCAAAACAGAAGTAGGATGCTAGTGACATTCCCCATCTCATGAGCAAATAAAATTTAAAAGAATTGTAAAATGCAATTTTTTTAAAATTGAGATTCTTTCACAATTGCCACACTTGGGAGTACTCTACACAGTTCTGGTCCATGTTATAAAAAGGATATAGAGACATTAGAAAAGGGGAAAAAAGATTCATAAGGATGAACCGAGACAAACGTGTACCATGAAAGGCTGGGGCTCTTCTCTCTAGAACTAAGAAGGTGGCGAGGCCTTTAAAATCATATTAAAAGCTTGATAGATATGGAGAAAAGATTTCATTATCGCTGAAAGTCATATAAAGATATTTATGAATATACACAATAAGAATTCAGGAGAAACTTCTTCACCCGAACAGTGATATGATGTGGAGTGTTTCAACTTAATAAAGGCAAGTAGCATCGATACATTTAAGAGAAAGTTAGATAAGCACATGAAGGAAAAAGGAATAGAAGGATATGCTGAAAGAGTGAGGTAAATTATGTTGGGAGGAGGCTTGCACACAGCATAAATACCAGCATAGACTAAGTAGGTAGGGTGGCCTATTTCTGTGCTGTATACTTGATGTAACAATATAACCATACAATCTCCTTCTTAAAAAAACACATTGTTAACCTCCAGTCTTCTATATAAATATCTCTTTCCCTTTACTAGTCCATTCTTCACCTTTCTAAAATCTGCATTAAATTCTAGTGCCCAAGATTTATAGGAATTGATTTGTCTGACAATATACCATTGACAGAACTATGGAATATAAGACCATAAGACATAGGAGCAGAATTAGGCCACTCGGCCCATTGAGTCTGCTCTGCCATTCAATCACGGCTGATATTTTTCGCATCCCCATTCTTTTGCCTTCTCCCCAAAACCCCTGTTCCCCTTATTAATCAAGAACCTATCTATCTCTGTCTTAAAGGCACTCAGTGATTTGGCCTCCACAGCCATCTGCGGCAAACAATTCCACAGATTCACCGCCCTCTGGCTGAAGAGATTCCTCCTCATCTCTGTTTTGAAAGATCGTTCCTTTAGTCTGAGATTGTGTCCTCTGGTTCTAGTTTTTGCTACAAGTGGAAACATCACCTCCACGTCCACTCTATCCAGGCCTCACAGTATCCTGTAAGTTTCAATAAGATCCCCCGTCATCCTTCTAAACTTCACCGAGTACAGACCCAGAGTCCTCAACCATTCCTCATATGACAAGCTCTTCATTCCAGGGGTCATTCTTGTGAACTTCCTCTGGACCCTTTCCAACATGAACACACCTAACCAAAGAGAAAAGTAGAATGACATAAAGTTGCCACCAAAATTAGAACATTTTTTCAAATGATGCTCAGCCGTTTTAAGGAGTGTTTTTAAAATTTGGCTTTTTATTTTCCCTCACAAAATTTAGTCATGGTTTTCATCAAAAACAATTTAAGGGGGTTCTGCAACTACTATATATCATAAACCATAATTTCAAACATTTATATTCATTTTTTTGGGGCAGCACGGTAGCCTTGTGGATAGCACACTTGCTTCACAGCTCCAGGGTCCCAGGTTCGATTCCGGCTTTGGTCACTGTCTGTGTGGAGTCTGCACATCCTCCCCGTGTGTGCGTGGGTTTCCTCCGGGTGCTCCGGTTTCCTCCCACAGTCCAAAGATGTGCAGGTTAGGTGGATTGGCCATGATAAATTGCCCTTCGTGTCCAAAATTGCCCTTAGTGTTGGGTGGGGTTACTGGGTTATGGGGATAGGGTGGAGGTGTTGACCTTGGGTAGGGTGCTCTTTCCAAGAGCCGGTGCAGACTCGATGGGCCGAATGGCCTCCTTCTGCATTGTAAATTCTATGAAACTAATTGCACACCACCACTCTCCAAACAAAACCAGAAGCAAACAAACATTTTTATAAATTCAAATTGCTGCGTATTTGTGTGGTGCATGAAAAGAGAACTAAAACCATTATACAAATGGCTATTTCTTCCATAACAGTGGGAAAATTCACCATTTAAGGTACAAAGCTATCTTTCACTCTTCATTCTTTTTTCTTTTAATTCAATGTCATTATGAGAATGGTTACCTTTTTAAAATAGCAATTAAACAATGGAGGGTCATGTATTTCTGAACAATTTTTGAGCACCTCCTATATCGACATCTGGGGCAGGATTCTCCGTTTTAGCGGCAGAGTGTTGGCGCCGTCGTAAACACCGGAGCGTTTTACGACGGCGTCATCTGGCCGCTAGGAGCAGTGATCCCCCAACCCACAGGAGGCCACCACGATGCTGGAATGCCTCACGCAGCTCCAGTTGGCGATACTTACGACTGCAGGTCCACGCATGCCCTTCACGGCCGGCGCGGGTTTGCGCACGCGCGCCACGGCCGTCTCCGTGCCGGCCCCCACGCGACATTCAATCATGGCTGATATTTTTCCCCCTTCAGGAGCCCGGCGCGGAGGAACATAGGACCCCGGAAAGAGTCCGCCCACTAATCGGTAGCCCCCAATCACGGGCCTGGCCACCATGAAGGCCCCCCCGTAGTTGGATCCCCCCTCCCCACACCAGGACGGCCTCCACGGCCAGAAAGCCGAGGTCCCGCCGGGTAGGACCACACGCGAACGATGCCGGCGGGACCTGGCCCGTCGAGCGCGGAGAATCGCCGGGGGCGCTTTTAGCGACCCCTGACCGGCACCGCGGCGACTGTGCCGTCGCGATTGCCATTGATTCTCTGGTCGCCGGAGAATCGGCGGCCCGGCGCCAGAGCGCCGTGGCAGGATTCGCGCCCCTCCTCCCCCCACCCGGCTGTTCTCCGACTCGCCGCAGGATCAGAGATTCCCGCCCCTGGCCTCTGAAATCAAACGTAAAATTAATAGTGGCATTCACAATGGGGGACAAAATATAGACTTCTATGGAGATCTGCAAAATTGGCTTTAGATACCAATGATAAAGGAATCTTTTGGAGATTTATTTCACATAGCAAATACAACTAGCTTGTACATTAAACATAGAATTACAGAGTATATGGCACAGAAACAGACCATTCTTCTCAACCAATCCATTCCGATGTTTATTTGTCACTGAAACATTCTCTCATCCAACTCATCAGCAAAACCCTCTACTCCCTTCTCACTCAATTGCATACCTAGCTTCATTTAAGATTGTTCATCTCAACAACTCCGTGTATAGAGTGCAGCATTTTCACCATTCTCCTGGTAAAGGCACTCCTTCTGAACTCCCAAACTGATTTCTTTATGTTTATCTTACATTGATGGTCGCTAGATTTGCTCTTCCCCAGAAGTAGAAACTTTTACCTTTCAGTGGAAACATAGTCTTGGCATCATTAATACTATAACACAGAACTTGCCTGTTTGAAGAGAATGCAAAAAAAATATAGGTAGATTCCTTTGGAGTCAAGGTGGATCGAAGAGGATATTCATAGCAATAGCGGTTCGGAAACAAGTCTAGCTGAATACTTGAGCCAGGCAGTTACAATGGCATTGTTGATAATTAATCAACCAGGCTCACCAATGGAACCTATCCTTAGTCTAAAGCCCTAAAAAGTAACCTACTCTGGTAAACTGTATAATTTTAGCTGATTAAAATTTAAGTTATCTCCATGCACAGATGATCTCCCAATGTTTTGGGACTGCTAACCTGCATTTAACACTCCTCACTAAGTTAAGTGAGAAATGAAAATTGTCCTACAGGAACAGAATATAACCTCCATATTGGACATACATTTCTAAATGTCTTGCATTAAAAGAGTCAAACATAGTGATAGATTGCCTCATTTGTCAACAGCGTTCCAAAAAATGAATATAAACAAGATTTGATTAATCAGTTATCTATCACTTTTTAAGGATTAAGATAAACCTGCTTCTGGGAAATATGATAAGACAACCAGCTAACGGGCAATCAGACCATTAATTATTAGTGTCAAAACTCAATTTAATTATTACTCATTACCACTATGCATCAGCCACAGAGGAGGCAAAGAAAACTCAACCATACTTTCCATTGCTTAGGCAATTTTCATAGGGAACTGCTCACCTTTGCTCACTTCCAGTGGACAAGGAATGAAATGACGGCATCATGGATATACCCTAATAGACTGTGTGGTAAACCAGTCAAGTGCATGGACTGTAAAAATGGCCAATGCTATCTATTTAAAAAAAATACATCGACAGTAATTTGAATAATAGAAGAAAAATGCATTTATGCTAAAACACCAATCTCCGCATAAGCAAACAGATCAATAAATAGTTTGTAGGAAACATCCTACCTGATCGGAGTTGTTTAATTCGACCATTGCTGTTGCTGGTGTCCACTGGCAGGAAGTCCTTAAACCATGTGATTTCAGGGTCTGGGTTCCCACTGGCAGCACAGAGCATTGTTGCTGTGCGGGTCCGTTCCACCACCTTGAGTTGTGGGCCCATGTTAATGGTAGGGAATCCATGAGGCAGCTGTTCCTCTGTTAAAACACAAGTGATAGAGTTAACTTCAGAATTTTTTGTAATGTTACCTCTTGGGCCATCCAACATCTTTTGGGTAAAAATATTGTCACCTTTCAGACTCTTGAGTTTCCTCCCTTTCAAGTAATTTTTCCCACCCTCCACTTCCTATTCATATCAATCACGATTCCACTGCCTTCCTTCTCATTACCTTTCTAGCATCCGAGGCTTGAAAGTACCTTGGATAAGTTTTTTTTTATTAAATATTTTATTGAAAATTTTTGGTCAACCAACACAGTACATTGTGCATCCTTTACACAATATTATAACAACACAAATAACAATGACCTATTTTATAAACAAAAAATGAATAAATAATAAATAGCAAAAATGAAAACTAGCCCTAATTGGCAACTGCCTTGTCACAAGTAACACTCTCCAAAAATATAATTTAACAGTCCAATATATAATTATCTGTAGCAACGACCTATACATACTATACAGTATATATTAACAACCCTGAGAGTCCTTCTGGTTCCTACCCCCCCCCCCCCCCGATCCTGGGCTGCTGCTGCTGCCTTCTTTTTTCCATTCCATCTATCTTTCTGCGAGGTATTCGACGAACGGTTGCCACCGCCTGGTGAACCCTTGAGCCGACCCCCTTAGGACGAACTTAATCCGCTCTAGCTTTATAAACCCCGCCATGTCATTTATCCAGGTCTCCACCCCCGGGGGCTTGGCTTCTTTCCACATTAGCAATATCCTGCGCCGGGCTACTAGGGACGCAAAGGCCAAAACATCGGCCTCTCTCGCCTCCTGCACTCCCGGCTCTTGTGCAACCCCAAATATAGCTAACACCCAGCTTGGTTCGACCCGGACTCCTACTACTTTTGAAAGCACCTTTGTCACCCCCATCCAAAACCCCTGTAGTGCCAGACATGACCAAAACATATGGGTATGATTCGCTGGGCTTCTCGAGCACCTCGCACACCTATCCTCCACCCCAAAAAATTTACTGAGCCGTGCTCCAGTCATATGCGCCCTGTGTAATACCTTAAACTGAATCAGGCTTAGCCTGGCACACGAGGACGACGAGTTTACCCTGCTTAGGGCATCTGCCCACAGCCCCTCCTCGATCTCCTCCCCCAGCTCTTCTTCCCATTTCCCTTTTAGTTCATCTACCATAGTCTCCCCTTCGTCCCTCATTTCCCTATATATATCTGACACCTTACCATCCCCCACCCATGTCTTTGAGATCACTCTGTCCTGCACCTCTTGTGTCGGGAGCTGCGGGAATTCCCTCACCTGTTGACTCGCAAAAGCCCTCAGTTGCATATACCTGAATGCATTCCCTTGGGGCAACCCATATTTCTCGGTCAGCGCTCCCAGACTCGCAAACTTCCCATCCACAAACAGATCTTTCAGTTGCGTTATTCCTGCTCTTTGCCACATTCCATATCCCCCATCCATTCCCCCCGGGGCAAACCTATGGTTGTTTCTTATCGGGGACCCCCCCAAGGCTCCAGTCTTTCCTCTATGCCGTCTCCACTGTCCCCAAATCTTCAGTGTAGCCACCACCACCGGGCTTGTGGTGTAGTTCCTTGGTGAGAACGGCAATGGGGCTGTCACCATAGCCTGTAGGCTAGTCCCCCTACAGGACGCCCTCTCTAATCTCTTCCACGCCGCTCCCTCCTCCTCTCCCATCCACTTACTCACCATTGAAATATTAGCGGCCCAATAATACTCACTTAGGCTCGGTAGTGCCAGCCCCCCCCTATCCCTGCTACGCTGTAAGAATCCCTTCCTCACTCTCGGGGTCTTCCCGGCCCACACAAAACCCATGATGCTCTTTTCAATCCTTTTAAAAAAAGCCTTCGTGATCACCACCGGGAGGCACTGAAACACAAAGAGGAATCTCGGGAGGACCACCATCTTAACCGCCTGCACCCTCCCTGCCATTGACAGGGATACCATATCCCATCTCTTGAAATCCTCCTCCATCTGTTCCACCAACCGCGTTAAATTTAACCTATGCAATGTGCCCCAATTCTTAGCTATCTGGATCCCCAGGTAACGAAAGTCCCTTGTTACCTTCCTCAACGGTAGGTCCTCTATTTCTCTACTCTGCTCCCCTGGATGCACCACAAACAACTCACTTTTCCCCATGTTCAATTTATACCCTGAAAAATCCCCAAACTCCCCAAGTATCCGCATTATTTCTGGCATCCCCTCCGCCGGGTCCGCCACGTATAGTAGCAAATCGTCCGCATACAAAGATACCCGGTGCTCTTCTCCTCCCCTAAGTACTCCCCTCCACTTCTTGGAACCCCTCAACGCTATCGCCAGGGGCTCAATCGCCAGTGCAAACAATAATGGGGACAGAGGGCATCCCTGCCTTGTCCCTCTATGGAGCCGAAAATATGCAGATCCCCGTCCATTCGTGACCACGCTCGCCACTGGGGCCCTATACAACAGCTGCACCCATCTAACATACCCCTCTCCAAAACCAAATCTCCTCAACACCTCCCACAAATAATCCCACTCCACTCTATCAAATGCTTTCTCGGCATCCATCGCCACTACTATCTCCGTTTCTCCCTCTGGTGTGGCCAACATCATTACCCCTAACAACCTCCGTATATTTGTGTTCAGCTGTCTCCCCTTCACAAACCCAGTTTGGTCCTCGTGGACCACCCCCGGGACACATTCCTCTATTCTCATTGCCATTACCTTGGCCAGGACCTTGGCATCTACATTTAGGAGGGAAATAGGTCTATAGGACCCGCATTGTAGCGGGTCCTTTTCCTTCTTTAAGAGAAGCGATATCGTTGCTTCAGACATAGTCGGGGGCAGTTGTCCCCTTTCCTTTGCCTCATTAAAAGTCCTCGTCAGTACCGGGGCGAGCAAGTCCACATATTTTCTATAGAATTTGACTGGGAATCCATCCGGTCCCGGGGCCTTTCCCGCCTGCATGCTCCTAATTCCTTTCACCACTTCTTCTACCTCGATCTGTGCTCCCAGTCCCACCCTTTCCTGCTCTTCCACCTTGGGGAATTCCAGCCGATCCAAGAAGCCCATCATTCTCTCCCTCCCATCCGGGGGTTGAGCTTCATATAATTTTTTATAAAATGTCTTGAACACTCCATTCACTCTCTCCGCTCCCCGCTCCATCTCTCCTACCTCATCCCGCACTCCTCCTATTTCCCTCGCTGCTCCCCTTTTCCTCAATTGGTGTGCCAGCAACCTGCTCGCCTTCTCCCCATATTCGTACTGTACACCCTGTGCCTTCCTCCATTGTGCCTCTGCAGTGCCTGTAGTCAGCAAGTCAAATTCTACATGTAGCCTTTGCCTTTCCCTGTACAGTCCCTCCTCCGGTGCTTCCGCATATTGTCTGTCCACCCTCAAAAGTTCTTGCAGCAACCGCTCCCGTTCCTTACTCTCCTGCTTCCCTTTATGTGCCCTTATTGATATCAGCTCCCCTCTAACCACCGCCTTCAACGCCTCCCAGACCACTCCCACCTGGACCTCCCCATTATCATTGAGTTCCAAGTACTTTTCAATGCACCCCCTCACCCTTAGACACACCCCCTCATCTGCCATTAGTCCCATGTCCATTCTCCAGGGTGGGCGCCCTCCTGTTTCCTCCCCTATCTCCAAGTCCACCCAGTGTGGAGCGTGATCCGAAATGGCTATAGCCGTATACTCCGTTCCCCTCACCTTCGGGATCAATGCCCTACCCAGCACAAAAAAGTCTATTCGCGAGTAGACTTTATGGACATAGGAGAAAAACGAGAACTCCTTACTCCTAGGTCTGCTAAATCTCCACGGGTCTACACCTCCCATCTGCTCCATAAAATCTTTAAGTACCTTGGCTGCTGCCATTCTCCTTCCAGTCCTGGACTTCGACCTATCCAGCCCTGGTTCCAACACCGTATTAAAATCTCCCCCCATTATCAGCTTTCCCATCTCTAGGTCCGGAATGCGTCCTAGCATCCGCCTCATAAAATTGGCATCATCCCAGTTCGGGGCATATACGTTTACCAAAACCACCGTCTCCCCCTGTAGTTTGCCACTCACCATCACGTATCTGCCCCCGTTATCCGCCACTATAGTCTTTGCCTCGAACATTACCCGCTTCCCCACTAATATAGCCACCCCCCTGTTTTTCGCATCTAGCCCCGAATGGAACACCTGCCCCACCCATCCTTTGCGTAGCCTAACCTGGTCTATCAGTTTCAGGTGCGTTTCCTGTAACATAACCACATCTGCCTTAAGTTTCTTAAGGTGTGCGAGTACCCGTGCCCTCTTTATCGGCCCGTTCAGCACTCTCACGTTCCACGTGATCAGCCGAGTTGGGGGGCTTCCTACCCCCCCCCCCTTGTCGATTAGCCATCCCCTTTTTCCAGCTCCTCACCCGGTTCCCACGCAGCTGTATCTCCCCCAGGCGGTGCCCCCCCGCCCATCCTCTCCCATACCAGCTCCCCCCTCTCCCCAGCAGCAGCAACCCAGTAATTCCCCCCTCCCACCCGCCCCGCTAGATCCCCCGCTAGCGTAATTACTCCCCCCATGTTGCTCCCAGAAGTCAGCAAACTCTGGCTTCCCCCCGTGACCTCGGCTCGCACCGTGCGACGCCCCCTCCTTCCTGCTGCTCTATTCCCGCCATGATTATCATAGCGCGGGAACCAAGCCCGCGCTTCTCCCTTGGCCCCGCCCCCAATGGCCAACGCCCCATCTCCTCCACCTCCCCTCCTCCCCCCATCACCACCTGTGGGACAGAGAAAAGTTACCACATCGCAGGATTAGTACATAAAACCCCTCTTTGCCCCCCACATTCGCCCCACCACTTTGTTCGAACGTTCTTTTTAATAACGCGCTCATTCCAGTTTTTCTTCCACAATAAAAGTCCACGCTTCATCCGCCGTCTCAAAGTAGTGGTGCCTCCCTCGATATGTGACCCACAGTCTTGCCGGTTGCAGCATTCCAAATTTTATCTTCTTTTTATGAAGCACCGCCTTGGCCCGATTAAAGCTCGCCCTCCTTCTCGCCACCTCCGCACTCCAGTCTTGATAAACGCGGATCACCGCGTTCTCCCATTTACTGCTCCGAGTTTTCTTCGCCCATCTAAGGACCATTTCTCTATCCTTAAAACGGAGGAATCTCACCACTATGGCTCTGGGAATTTCTCCTGCTCTCGGTCCTCGCGCCATCACTCGGTATGCTCCCTCCACCTCCAACGGACCCGCCGGGGCCTCCGCTCCCATTTACGAGTGCAGCATCGTGCTCACATATGCCCCGACGTCCGCTCCCTCTACACCTTCATGAAGACCAAGAATCCTCAGGTTGTTCCTCCTTGCGTTGTTTTCCAGTGCCTCCAACCTTTCCACACATCGTTTCTGATGTGCCTCCTGCGTCTCCGTCTTCACCACCAGGCCCTGTATATCGTCCTCATTCTCGGCTGCCTTTGCCTTCACGACCCGAAGCTCCCGCTCCTGGGTCTTTTGTTCCTCCTTTAGCCCTTCGATCGCCTGTAGTATCGGGGCCAACAGCTCTTTCTTCATTTCCTTTTTGATCTCTTCCACACAGCATTTCAAGAACTCTTGTTGTTCAGGGCCCCATGTTAAACTGCCACCTTCCGACGCCATCTTGGTTTTTGCTTGCCTTCCTTGCCGCTGTTCTAAAGGATCCACTGCAATCTGGCCACTCTCTCCTCCTTTTTCCATCCGTATCCAGGGGGGATTCCCTTCTGGTTTACCGCAGTGTTTTTAGCCGTCAAAATTGCCGTTGGGGCTCCTATCAAGAGCCCAAAAGTCCGTTTCACAGGGAGCTGCCGAAACGTGCGACTCAGCTGGTCATCGCCGCACCCGGAAGTCGTACCTTGGATAAGTTGACAGTTAGGCCTCTGTTCTGGTCATTCACTGAAAATCCCATCACAGGTCCTTGTCCTCAGTAAAACATTCACTCTGATCCATCTTTTGTGCTCTAAAATCAAAAGGTGCAAGCCAGTGTTTCTTGATTATAAGTAGTTTAGTCACCCATTATGAGATCTGCCTGGGTAGATCAAGCCCCATTAGGCCTAATTCCCCTCAGCTGAACAAAGAACAAAGAAAAGATTCTGGAGAGCAAAGATAGCAAATGTAATTTTAGCTTGATATAAGACCATAAGACATGGGAGCAGAATTAGGCCACTTGGCCCATCGAGTCTGCTCCGCTAATCAATCATGGCTGATATTTTCTCATCCCCATTCTCCTGCCTTCTCCCCATAACCCCTGATCCCCTTATTATATGCCCAAATGTGACCATTTTAAGGGTCCACAATTGCAATAACCTGCTCAACTTTGACATATTTATACACACATTTCACATACCTCCATTTTTGTAACTGTAAGAGGTTTCTCCTCTAGAAATTTATGAAAACATTGTAAGATGTTCTCTCACCCCACTCCCAAATTAATCAAGAAAAGGTTTCTGATAACCGAAACTATCAGTGCAAGTATTTTTCTGTTAAAACACAATTAAAAAATGAATTGGGTACTCTAAATTTTTTTAAAAACATTCCGTTAGGTCTCACTGATGAATTAATTGAATTTACTCCATTTTGTTTTTAAAATTTAGAGTACCCAATTAATTTTTTCCAATTAAGGGGCAACTTAGCGTGGTCAATCCACCTTGCTTGCACATTTTTGGGTAGTGGGGGCGAAACCCACGCAAACAGGGGGAGAATGTGCAAACTCCACTCGGACAGTGACCCAGAGCCGGGATCGATCCTGGGACCTCGGCGTCGCGAGGCCACAGTGCTAACCCACTGTGCCACCGTGCTGCCCTTAATTTACTCCATTTTCCATAAAGTTGTCAAGACATTTTGGTTCATTGAATCATTGAATGGCTACTGTGCGTACCAGAACCCATTGAGAAACCTTAGTTCGGACTCATTTCCAAAATTAATGAATTTTTCATTCAGCATGGACACAACAGTGTTATGCCAATCACGTGTGGATTAAAACCCAGAATAGAGAAAGTTATTTTTTTAAAGTTCCATGCAATCATGACAGTGCATTTATTAACATAGTAGTTCTTTATGGACCAGCTCTTAATGATCTGCAAGAGTCTTTCCTGTTTATTTCCTTTGTGCACATTTAAAAAAAAATATTTTAGTCTGTGGACCCATAATTGGAATGTGCCTTTAAGCAGAAGACTCAAGGTTGAAGCAGTCTGCTTGTCAGGACACTGTATTCCCAGGTTTTGTTTTTAGCCAGACTCCTCGACACCGACTGGATCTTAGGAACCAAATTTGGAGGGAGTTGAATTGAATGGTTGACAGGCAACCGCTGGGTTTATCAGGGACAGATTGGTTCCTGCATGGTGCTTTCTAAGAAAACTGGGCAGACTTGTTTAGACCATGGAAGTAAAAGAAATGGGGCGAGATTCTGCAAAAACTGGCGGGGCGGGCAACTCTGGAAGGAGTGGCGTGAAACATTCCGGCATCAGGCCGTCCCAAAGGTGCGGAGGCTAGGCTGGCGCAGGAGTGGTTTCCACCACGCTGGCCGGCGCGGAAGGGGCTTGGCGCCACGCCAACTGGCGTCGAAGGGCCTCCGCCGGCCATCGTGAGTTGCCGCATGTGCGGGAGCGCCAGCGTGCTGGCATCATCCCAGCGCATGCGCGGGGGGGGGGGATTCATCTCCGCGCCAGCCATCGCGGACTGTTACAGCGGCCGATGCGGAGAAATAGAGTGCCCCACAGCACAGGCCCACCCGCGGATCATTGGGCCCTGATCGCGGGCCAGGCCACCGTGGGGGCACCTCCCGGGGCCAGATCCCCCCACGACCCCCCGAAGCCGCCCACGCAGCCAGGTCCCGCCGGTAAGTACTTGTTGTAATTCACGCCGGCGGGACTGGCTGAAAACGGGTGGCCACTCGGCTCATCGCGGGCAGAGAATCGCCGGGGGGGGCCGCTGCCAGCGGCCGCCGACTGGCGCGGGGTGATTCCCGCCCCCGCCAAATCCCCGGCGCCAGAGAATTCGGCAGCCAGCGGGGGCGGGATTCACGTCGCCCCCCGGCGAGGGGGTCAGAGAATCCCGCCCATGGTGTGTCTCTCTCTCTCTTCTGCTTGCTGAAGTGAAAAAACTGCATTATAATTCTGAAAGCAGTGGATACCCGGCACATCTTTTGCTGTATACCTGGAATTAATCTGAGTCTGCAGAGAAGGTAGACAACCTTACCAGAGAAAACCATCTCAAGCTGAGAAGGAAAAAGTATCATAACGAAAATTGAACGTTAGAAAGACACAAACTGAAAATCATCCCAGTGCATCAAAGATCTTTATCCTTTTATTTTTATGATTTTTTCCCCCCTTTTCACCACCCTTTCCCCTCTGTTGTTTGTCTGTGGGTGCAGGCATGTATGTGTGTGTGTATATATATATATTTATATATATATATATATATATTTTTTTATAAAACATTTATTTATATATATATATATATATATATATATATGAATTGGCCAAAAGGCTGTATTCTGCCCGGTAACAGGTAGTGAGATTGGATCCCAAGCGAGATGATTTCCAGAGATCCAAGGAAACCAGAATTTGAATCCTGGATGCTCAGGGGAAAGGACCTGCTTCTCTCGCGCGCGTGGTTCACCAGAAAAGCTGGTGTATTTCTGAAACTGCAGAGACCAGAATGAGTCTACAGTGAAAATCATTTCAGACTGGAAAGCAGAAATCTCAACCTGAAGGCCTGGCTTGAAGGAAAGTGTGCTAGAAACAACCATTTGAAACAAAGACCCTTATATTTTACATATTATTTCCACCCCTCTCTTTTCCTCTGTGTTTGTTTGTCTTGTGTGTGTGTGTGTGTCTATATTATATATATATATATATATATATATATATATATATATATGAGGGTGGACGCAAGTTAAAAGTGGGGATTAGGAATTAGATGATAATTAGCCAGTTGTATTTGCTGCATATTTCATTATAGTTATTGTTACTAATAAAAAACAATTGTGTTTAAATTTACAAACCTGGTGATTGTAATTATTGGGCAGCCAAGGGCCAAAGACTTTGGGTATTTTTCAAATAATTATTTGTTAATTCAATTGTGTTGCGACTCCGGGTCAAGGGGGAGCGGCAATTGACCGTACCCTAGCCCAAGGTGCTACCGTAACAAGTTCAAATTCCATAAATAAATTGGACTTGCTAACATCCCAATGAAAAAAATTCCTGGGTATTAGTTCTTTGGGGAAAAAAAATCTAATTTGATAGTTAGATGACACTGTCTCCCTTCTTCTGTATAAAGGCCCATTTCTTAATCATTTAAGGTGCATCAGTATAGATTACTGCTAAAGAAAGACAGCAAAATATGGATTATGTACCACTGATCATATCATTTAAATTTTTGAATATATTTCTGTGGTTTTTGAGAAACTAAAGATAAAATATTTATTTTCTAACTGTACCCAACTTTGCTGTGAATCACGGGTACCAGGTATCTATTCAGTTTGCTGACTATTGCAAAGTCTATGTTCACCAGACTGCCACTCTGTGCACACATGACTTATTATGACTTATTGAATATCGATTGGATTATTTTACCTACATTACAACAATGTCTAGATGACAAAAGTAATTAATTGGATGAAACATACCTTGGGATAAATAAGATGCTTTACAAATGCCAGTTCTCCTTCAATTTATCACATACTGTTTTTACTTGAGTGGCCCTGCTTTTCGGGACACAAATATATTACCAAAGTACTCAGGTTGCTTGCAAGAGCTGGGAAATGTTGACCCTGATGTTTAGAGGAAGATAAAAGGGTGCAGGGGAGTGTTGTAGTGAAAGGAAAACCTGGCAAAGCAGGCACAGGATTATAATTTGAATTTAATGGAAGGATTTTGTTACAATTTTTTCTTCCAGGCTCTGCTTGTGTGATGGCCAAATTGACGTGTTGCAGAGCTGTCAACATTTGGAAGGTCACCAGTGAATAGGACCCAGAGAGCTACAAGTCAGTATTTAATGGAGGTTGGGATGGGGGCAGGGTGGGAGTGATAAGGTTGCTGTTTAAGGCAAGGGGTGGAGAGGGTTGGGGGGAAAACACACTTGTGCTTCTTAACCCACAAGGAGTCCCATAAAAAATACATACCTCCTGCTGCCAGTAACTCCCACTTGCATTTTGCTGATTTTGGAGAAATCTGATCAGCAGCAGTAAGAACCAAAATGGACACCATGGAAGCCTGATTTAAGTCTCCTCAAATAAAAGATTTGTATTTAAATTGTGCATTTCACAATCGCTCAACATCCCAAAGCGTTTTACAGTTGATTAAATACTTTTTGAAGTATAGTCACTCTTGTAATGTAGGAAATGTAGCAAACTATTAGCACACAGCAAACTCCCAGAAACAGAAATGTGATAATGGCCAGATATTCTGTTTCTATGATGCTGAATGAGGGATAAATATTGGCCATGACACTGGGGTTAACTCCCCCTCTTGTCTTCAAAATAATGCCTTATGTCCACTCAAGCAGACAGATGAAGCGTTTGTTAACAACTCATCCGAATAACAGCATCTGTAACAGTGCAATAATCCTTCAATACTGAACAAGTGTCAGTCTTTATGTTTGTGCTCAAACCCCAGCGTGGAACTTGAACTTGGCACTTTGAGACAGAGATAAGTCAACAGAACCACAGCTGACACAGCAAAACGGAGATTGGAGATGGCGACAGTAGTTTGCAAGGACATTGCAGTATAGGATTGGATCGTGAGGTTAGGTTGATGACAACATATTTACATCCAAAAAGAAAGAACCAGGACCATGATATAAAAGAGTGGCATGAAGGAGCATTTTTAATTAATTATCGTTGAGGCTGAAGAAATCGTTCCTGATTTAAAAAGGGATCAGAACCCTGGTGTATGTACACAGACAAAAAACAACAGTGCATCACTTATAACCAAATTTGAGGATAAAAATGATGGGACCTTGGTCAGACATGGGAGTGGATTTACAGGGGGACAGATTATCATCCCCCACTAAACCAAGAAGTATATTGGCACTGTGTCACCTAGAACCTTGCTGCCCCAAAGTGATATTATGCTGGGGACAGCCTTAATTGCTTCAGAGTGGGACTTCCATCCCATCTAGAAGGAAATCTTGCCCTAGAGAGGTGCCAACCAACCTAATTGGCCAGCGACTCTATAGTCCCAGTATCACCGATACCAAGTGGTGGCCACCGCTGAGACTACAGGCAGTCCCCAATGAAGAAGTGTCATGAATCCTGGACTTCAGATAAATCCAGGGACATTGGTCTGGCCTACCTGGCAGTCCCCAGTGAGGGGATTGGGGGGGGGGGGGGTTTCAGAGGCTAGTGGAAGCTGGGGGGCGGGTTGATTCCGCTGCGCATAGGGTATCCCCTCCAGAGGAGGAATTCCCCACTTCTCATCTGGCAGTAGTCAATGCAGTGAAAGATGTTGAGCTGCCCACCTTCTTCTGCCTTCCTCTAAAACATGTATTATTGCAGTTGAAGGTGGAATGAAGTTTGTAAGTGGTCATTAATAGGCACAAGGGTGGGTGGGCTGCCTGTCACCTTACTCAGCCACTGTATATGGAAGACAGGTTTGGGGTAGACATAGCATGGTGGGAAGGTCATTGTTTTAGAAATGTACTGGTGTGGGTTCTGTAAATTCATCTCACAATTTCAGTACAGCTTGTAACATTAAACAAATTTCCCAAGACAAACCTGGTCTGGCCTACATGTGACTACAGACCCAAAGCAATGTGGGTGACTCTTACCTGCCCTCTGAAATGGCCTCGCAAACTACTCAGTTCAAGGACATTTGGGATGACCAACAAATGCTGGCCTTTCCAGTGACCTCCACATCACATCAAAGAACAAAGAATAAAGAAAAAAAACACAACAGGTTGATCAGCAAAGTTAAAGTCCAAGGAATAAGAGGGATAGAGGCAACACTGATATGAAGTTAACCAAGTAATAGAAAACAGACAGCAGTTGTTTTCTGAATTGGAGGAAGTCATACAGTATAGTGTCCAGGGGTCAACATGAGAACCATTTTTTTCGTGATATATATCAATGACCTAGACTTGGGTGTGCTTTTCAAAATAATTCACAAAAAATGGGAGTGTTGGGAACTATGAGGAGAGTGATTTCATAGGCAGGGTGCTGTACTGGGCAGACACATGGTAGATAAAATTTTGATGCAGGAAGTGATGGACACAATTCTAAAGGTGGTGCAGGAGCAGAGGGACCTGAAGGTATACGTATGCAAATCAGGTTGATAAAACAGTAAATAAGGCATAAATAAGAGTGCAAATGCTAACCTAAAATGGCTTTCAAAAGGGTCCACAAGGCAATGGATAAAGTGAAACCCACATCAGCTGTTTATTGTTTCTCTCTGTTATGTATTGTGGCACACTTCTGGTGTTGTCAAAAATTTCTGACTTTGTTAGGAACAAGAAGGTATTTATTAATAAAGAGGAACTTGGTACAGGAAGTGTGCAGCTCTAGGCTGCCTTGAAGTACAGCTCCAAGACATGTTTACTACACGGCTGCTAGATGTATTCTGCCCAAGAGAGGGCTCCATCCTCTGGGGTGATCACTCAGTCTGGGTTCCCATTGGTCCCTCACGTCAGGTGATCTTTTTCAGCAGTACTGTCGTAAAGAGACAGACACCACAAACACTACACATTGTTGATGTGTTGGTGTTCTGGGTCACATACAGGTCACCAACACTTGAAGTAATGCAACACTATTCTATTAAGAGGTTAACTATTTAAACATACTTGAACTGTGGGTAAATACAATACTAGCTTTAACTAAAGACCTTTGCCTTGTCCTAACCAGTTGATGCACTCAGCACATGGTGAATGTCTGTGTTGCAGGCTGTGAGCTCTGTACTCCTAGCTAGCTGCTACTCGAATGAGCGGGAATTCTGATGCCCCCTGTCATTATCGTGCGTGTGCTCTCACTGGTGATTGGCTGCGGTGTTGTGTATGTTGATTGGTCCCACTGTGTGTCCATCAGTGTGTGTCTGCACCATGGTATACTGGTGTATATTATGACAACTGTTTTTATTAAGGAGCCTCCCCATCCCAGAGCCCAACAGATTAGTTGCCTCCATCGACCTCCTTCAGTCCCAATGCAGCTGCCAATTTCAGAGAGGTTGTGGGAGGGGTCCACAAACTGTCCAGGACTAATCTCAGACCCAGCCAATTTATTCTAAGGCTGTGGATGGCAGCACATGCATAGGAATATCTGGACCTAATCCCAGCCCGGGGCATATGATTATTTTTGAGGGGTAACTGCTCATTATAGAGCAGAACAAGGGCGGAGGAACACCTCCCAGGTTTGCGGAGAACCCCCCTCCCCCCACACAAACACACCCTGGAGAGGAAATCAGCTGAGTTGTTAGAAAATGTCATACTGATCTCTCTCTCTCCCCCCCCCCCCCCCAACCTTTACCTAGGCCTTACTGCAGGAGGACATAGAACATAGAACATAGAAAATACAGCACAGAACAGGCCCTTCGGCCCACGATGTTGTGCCGAACCTTTGTCCTAGATTAATCATAGATTATCATTGAATCTACAGTGCAGAAGGAGGCCTTTCGGCCCCCCGAGTCTGCACCAGCTCTTGGAAAGAGCACCCTACCCAAACTCAACACCTCCACCCAACACCAAGGGCAATTTGGACATTAAGGGCAATTTATCATTGGCCAATTCACCTAACCCGCACATCTTTGGACTGTGGGAGGAAACCGGAGCACCCGGAGGAAACCCACGCAGACACGGGGAGGACGTGCAGACTCCACACAGACAATGACCCAAGCCGAAATCGAACCTGGGACCATGGATCTGTGAAGCAATTGTGCTATCCACAATGCTAACGTGCTGCCCTTAAGAACAAATAAATCTACACGATATAATTTTCCCGTAATCCATGTACCTATCCAACAGCTGCTTGAAGGTCACTAATGTTTCTGACTCAACTACTTCCACAGGCAGTGCATTCCATGCCCCCACTACTCTCTGGGTAAAGAACCTACCTCTGATATCCCTCCTATATCTTCCACCTTTCACCTTAAATTTATGTCCCCTTGTAATGGTGTGTTCCACCTGGGGAAAAAGTCTCTGACTGTCTACTCTATCTATTCCCCTGATCATCTTATAAACCTCTATCAAGTCGCCCCTCATCCTTCTCCGCTCTAATGAGAAAAGGCCTAGCACCCTCAACCTTTCCACGTAAGACCTACTCTCCATTCCAGGCAACATCCTGGTAAATCTTCTTTGCACCTTTTCCAGAGCTTCCACATCCTTCCTAAAATGAGGCGACCAGAACTGTACACAGTACTCCAAATGTGGCCTTACCAAAGTTTTGTACAGCTGCATCATCACCTCACGGCTCTTAAATTCAATCCCTCTGTTAATGAACGCGAGCACACCATAGGCCTTCTTCACAGCTCTATCCACTTGAGTGGCAACTTTCAAAGATGTATGAACATAGACCCCAAGGTCTCTCTGCTCCTCCACAATGCCAAGAACTCTACCGTTAACCCTGTATTCCGCATTCATATTTGTCCTTCCAAAATGGACAACCTCACACTTTTCAGGGTTAAACTCCATCTGCCACTTCTCAGCCCAGCTCTGCATCCTATCTATGTCTCTTTGCAGCCGACAACAGCCCTCCTTACTATCCACAACTCCACCAATCTTCGTATCGTCTGCAAATTTACTGACCCACCCTTCAACTCCCTCATCCAAGTCATTAATGAAAATCACAAACAGCAGAGGACCCAGAACTGATCCCTGCGGTACGCCACTGGTAACTGGGATCCAGGCTGAATATTTGCCATCCACCACCACTCTCTGACTTCTATCGGTTAGCCAGTTCGTTATCCAACTGGCCAAATTTCCCACTATCCCATGCCTCCTTACTTTCTTCGTAAGCCTACCATGGGGAACTTTATCAAATGCCTTACTAAAATCCATGTACACTACATCCACTGCTTTACCTTCATCCACATGCTTGGTCACCTCCTCAAAGAATTCAATAAGATTTGTAAGGCAAGACCTACCCCTCACAAATCCGTGCTGACTATCCCTAATCAAGCAGTGTCTTTCCAGATGCTCAGAAATCCTATCCTTCAGTACCCTTTCCATTACTTTGCCTACCACCGAAGTAAGACTAACTGGCCTGTAATTCCCAGGGTTATCCCTAGTTCCTTTTTTGAACAGGGGCACGACATTTGCCACTCTCCAATCCCCTGGTACCACCCCTGTTGACAGTGAGGACGAAAAGATAATTGCCAACGGCTCTGCAATTTCATCTCTTGCTTCCCATAGAATCCTTGGATATAACCCGTCAGGCCCGGGGGACTTGTCTATCCTCAAGTTTTTCAAAATGCCCAACACATCTTCCTTCCTAACAAGTATTTCCTCGAGCTTACCAATCTGTTTCACACTGTCCTCTCCAACAATATCGCCCCTCTCATTTGTAAATACAGAAGAAAAGTACTCGTTCAAGACCTCTCCTATCTCTTCAGACTCAATACACAATCTCCCGCTACTGTCCTTGATCGGACCTACCCTCGCTCTAGTCATTCTCATATTTCTCACATATGTGTAAAAGGCCTTGGGGTTTTCTTTGATCCTACCCGCCAAAGATTGTTCATGCCCTCTCTTAGCTCTCCTAATCCCTTTCTTCAGTTCCCTCCTGGCTATCTTGTATCCCTCCAATGCCCTGTCTGAACCTTGTTTCCTCAGCCTTACATAAGTCACCTTTTTCCTCTTAACAAGACATTCAACCTCTCTTGTCAACCATGGTTCCCTCACTCGACCATCTCTTCCCTGCCTGACAGGGACATACATATCAAGGACACGTAGCACCTGTTCCTTGAACAAGTTCCACATTTCACTTGTGTCCTTCCCTGCCAGCCTATGTTCCCAACTTATGCACTTCAATTCTTGTCTGACAACATCGTATTTACCCTTCCCCCAATTGTAAACCTTGCCCTGTTGCACGTACCTATCCCTCTCCATTACTAAAGTGAAAGTCACAGAATTGTGGTCACTATCTCCAAAATGCTCCCCCACTAACAAATCTATCACTTGCCCTGGTTCATTACCCAGTACTAAATCCAATATTGCCCCTCCTCTGGTTGGACAATCTACATACTGTGTTAGAAAAGCTTCCTGGACACACTGCACAAACACCACCCCATCCAAACTATTTGATCTAAAGAGTTTCCACTCAATATTTGGGAAGTTAAAGTCGCCCATGACTACCACCCTATGACTTCTGCACTGAATTGTCACTTGCACTGATTTTCACGGCCTAAATTTCTCCTCCCGAGGCAGGCTGAGGGTAACAATTGAGGACATAAGGCCCAGGCATTCAATTATTCACTGATCATTCTGGAAGTTAGCCCCATCCTGTTTTCTAAATGAATAATGAATTGAGGTTTTTGATGTGATTGCAGAGATTATATTTTGGTTCAGAAATTTATGAGCATTGATCCCTGAAAATCTACGGTCGACCTTTACATGAGGTTTATGAAAATTTATAATATTGTCCCCCCAAAAAAATCATGGGCTCACTTTTAAATGGTTTGCATATGGCATTCTTTTAAATATATGGCTACATACAAGCTCTTTCCCAATTAAAGGCTTAAAACATGGGGCTGGTTTAACTCACTTGGCTAGCCAACTGATTTTGCTATGCAGAGCAAGGCCAGCAGCATCGGTTTAATTCCCGTACCAGCTAAGGTTATTCATGAAGGCCCTGCCTTCTCAACCTTGCCCCTCACCTGAGTTGTGGTGATCCTCAGGTTAAATAACCACCAGTCAGCTCTCCCCTACAAAGGGGAAAGTAACCTATTGTCATCTGTGATTTTGGAGACTTTACCTTTACCGTGCTTAAAACATGTCTTTACCAGCTCTGGACTTCAACAACTCCAGAAAAGAATCATTACATTTTCAGAAAACATCTATTTACTGACCTTATCTCAGAATTACTTGATTTTATTTCAAAGCAATCACCAACTATTTAATTATTTCCCCACTCAGGACAAAGGGCAAAATTGCATTAATTTGGTTTTGCACCAATCACAAGAAAGGACAATTTGGCAAGATGATATAGTTTCTCTTATCTCTCCTTTACTTGTCATAAATATACCAAACTAACGTAAGCAAAAGCTAAAATCAAATTCAGATCATTGATTTGAGTGTCAAGCACAGCTGCTACTTGGAATACTAGATTTATTTTAACATCTCAAAAAAAGAATCTGACTGGCAGTCTTTGATGGCAGGTAGATACAGATTTTCTGATGCAGTTAACAATGATTATAGGTACTTGCAACAATGAGTCACACTTCAGATGGAACTATCTTAACCTGCAATGAGTTGGAAATGGGCCAACATGCCTGCAATTATTTCAACATCAGGAGACTGTCCTGGGGGCTCTCCGTGATGAATCCCATATTAGTTTTGTGGACAGATGACTTGGCTAAATCTCTCTTCCACAGTTCCCATGGTATGCAAACAGATTTACTACTGCACCTGTAGAAAACATCTGTCCAGTGAAGCAATATTGAACAAATCCCTATAGCAGATGAAAACTCACATTTCAATCCTCTAAGTAGGCAGTAGCTTAAAGACAATTAACTGTGGTACATTTTCTCTCAACCCAGAAGATTGTTAGCCTACATTATCTGAAACTGAAGGCGAGAAATGCTCGAGGTCAAAAAACATCAAATGAGAAAAAGTCGGTTCCTTCTCCAGGTCACATACACTCCATCCCAACATTTTCCCTACAAATGATCTCCAAGTCGGCGGCAGTCCCAGCCAAATTCTATTGCATCAAAATATATATTATTTTTAGTTTGCAGATCACTCAGTTTCAATATATTTTCTTTTGAAACTATTGCATTAGAGAATAGTGCCAGAAGCTACTTTCCTACTACCAAATTTAGACAAGACAATTTTTATTTCACTGGTTGGTTGTACTTAGAATGTGTGCTTGTGCAATAGATTCAACTCTGTTCCACTTAACATCATGCTGCCTCATCTGACATTTTAGTTGGCTAAACCAGCTAGGTGTTTCATAGCATTACTTAATACGTTATGGATTGAAATTTTATATTCCAAATCCAAGAGGCGTCCAGTAACGTCAACCTGGGGCAGCATGGTAGCATTGTGAATAGCACAATTGCTTCACAGCTCTAGGGTCCCAGGTTTGATTCCTGGCATGGGTCACCGTCTGTGCGGAGTCTGCACGTTCTCCCGGTGTGCATGGGTTTCCTCCGGGTGCTCCGGTTTCCTCCCACAGTCCAAAGATGTGCAGGTTAGGTGGATTGGCCATAATAAATTGCCCTTAGTGTCCAAAAAGGCGGGTTGGGGTAACTGGGATAGGGTGGAGGTGTGGGCTTGGGTGGGGTGCTCTTTCCAAGGGCCTGTGCAGACTCGATGGGCCGAATGGCCCTTTCTGCACTGTAAATTCTATCATTCTATGATAACCTTCTAATTATGTATATTTGTGGTTTATGTCTGTTGCTGGTAAAGCTAACATTTTTGCCCATTCAAAATTTTCCTCAAGAATGTGGTGGTGAACATAAGAACTAGGAGCTGGAGTAGGCAACCTGGCCCTTCGAGCCTGCTCCGCCATTCAATGAGATCATGGCTGATCTTTTGTGGACTCAGCTCCACTTTCCCGCCCGAACACCATAACCCTTTATTTCTTTATTCTTCAAAAAACTATCATTATCTTGAAAACATTTAATGAAGAAGCCTCAACTGCTTCACTGGGCAGGGAATTCCATAGATTCACAACCCTTTAGGTGAAGAAGTTCCTCCTAAACTCAGTCCTAAATCAACTTCCCCTTATTTTGAGGTTGTGCTCCCCAGTTCTGCTTTCACCCGCCAGTAGAAATAACCTCCCCGCATCTATCCTATCTATTCCCTTCATAATTTTATATGTTTCTAAAAGATCCCCCCCCCCACATCCTTCTAAATTCCAACGAGTGCAGTCCCAATCTACTCAACCTAGCCTCGTAATCCAACCCCGTCAACTCTGGGATTAATCTAGTACATTTCCCCTGCACACCCTCCAGTGCCAGTACATCCTTTCTCAGGTAAGGAGACCAAAACTGAACACAATATTCCAGGTGTGGCCTCACTAACACCTTATACAGTTGCAGCATAACCACCCTAGTCTTAAACTCCATCCCTCTAGCAATGATGGACAAAACTCCACTTGCCTTCTTAATCACCTGTTGCACCTGTAAACCAACTTTTTACGACTCATGCACTAGGACACCCAGGTCCCTCTGCACAGCAGCATGTTTTAATATTTTATCATTTAAATAATAATCCATTTTGCTGTTATTCCTACCAAAATGGATAACCTCACATTTGCCAACATTGTATTCCATCTGCCAGACCCTAGCCCATTCACTTAAAACTATCCAAATCCCTCTGCAGACTTCCAGAGCGGGATTCTCCAATAATGAGGCAGAGTGTCCGCGCCATCGTGAACGACAGCGCGTTTCACGACGGCGCGAAACGGCCGCTTGCACGATCGATTCAAGCCCCGAAAAGGGGCCAGCAGCGGGGCCGCGAGAAACGCGGTGGGCGTGCGCCAGAGCGGCGGCGTCATCGCGCGACACCCGGCTGATGCCGCGTCGCGTCATTTGAAGTGCGCGATCGCGCACAGGACCCGAACGATCGCGAAGGCTGAGCCCCGCCGTGCCGCTCCCAGGTTCCGGGACAGTGATCTCGAGACGCTGCTGGATGCCGTAGAAGAGCGCAGGGCCATCTTGTGCCCAAGACGTGGGCACCGGCAACCAGCCAGCACTGTGAGGTGCAGCTGGCGTGAGGTGGGCACCACGGTTAGCACTGTGGGGCACAACCCCTGGTCTGGAGACCAGTGCCGCAATAAGCTCCACAACCTCACGAGGGCTGCCAGGGTAAGTATCCCGAGGGTTCCCCCGGGCCACACCCCACCCCTCTCTCTCCCCCCCCCCCCCAACCATGTCTCGTAGGGCCCCCCTCTTCCCATGTAGGGGGAGGGGGGCAGGGAGGGGGGTTGGGGACACCACGTTGTACCTGACCCACATGGGCAACACACACCCCTGAGAGCTGCCATGGCGTGGTGCCAGGGTCCCCCATCCAGTCATAATGTTGACAACATTTGCGTGTCTTGATGCTGACCGCCTAACTCTGATGCTTTTCCCCCCCCCCGCAGGATCAGACTGCTCACAACCTTCGTGAGCTTTCAAGAACCGGAGGGGGATCACCTGTGCTACACCGTCCATGAGCAGAGGGCTCTGGACCTCGCTGGGGGAGCCGCCACTTGGGAGATAGCACCATGCCAGGTCGGAGGCGCAGGACCAAGTGAGACTCCCCCTGCCTGGCTGCACCCCCTCAGCCACTCCCCCCCGACACTGCATCCTATAACACTGCCCCCAAGCCCCCCTCTTTCAACCCACCCCGTGACACGTACCCCTACCCCCCCCCCCCCGACACCCAACCCCCTCACGATGCTCCCTCCACCCCGACATTCCACCGCCTCACAATGCCCCCTCCACCCCGACACTCCATCCCCTCACAATGCCCCCTCCCCCCCCTGACACTGCACCCCCTCACACCCAGCTCCGAGTGTCTAACGATACATGCCTCATTGTCCTCCCCAGGGTAAGGAGACGATCGTCCAGGGATGTCGCGGAGAAGCTCCCGCCGTCCAGCTGCAAGCACATCCGCCCCCACGGACGCACAGCACGGGGGGGAAAGACCGACAGGAGGGCCCTCCTCTGAGGCCGTGGCATTGGAGGGGGACGCTCAGAGGATGGACAGACACGACAGGGATGAACACAGGACAGAGTGAGGACACTGATGGCCGTGAGTCTGGACAGTGATGAACAGAGGACGGCCAGACAGTCGACGAACACACCGGATACGGCACCTAATGTGGGCCGCGGACTAGTTGCGTCGGTCCAAGGATCGACGCAGGAGACCCCAGACCTGGGGACAGATGAGGTGCTTGAGTTTGCGGCACTGCTGTCACCCACAACATCCACCATCGCAGATACACTCACCGCGGTTGGGCATATAAGTGATGAGGCTTCGAGGTCACTGACTGGTGCGCACCACACAGCCAAACCGGTACAGCAGGTGGAGGTAGGAGCAGCCGAGGGGCTGGACGGTCGGAAGCCATCCCAGGCCCAACACCCAGCTGCCGCCCAGACAGTTCCCGGGTTCCTGGACTTACTAGACCCACCCACAGACCCGATGCATTTGGAAATCCAGGGAGTGGACAACAGGATGACGGCCGTCTTCCAGCATCTGCAGACGCAGTTGGAGGAGTCCATCCGCGTCCAGGAGCAGGGAGTGGTGAAATGAATGAAATGAAATGAAAATCGCTTATTGTCACAAGTAGGCTTCAATGAAGCCAGCGATTTAGCCCTGTGCTAAACAGCCCCTGGCAGTCGGTTCCTAGAACAGAACTCTGGCTCAATAATTTATAACTTCTCATTTTAGTTTAGCGATGTAACTAAACAGAATTGAAGGACTGCCAATTAACTTTTAACAAAAGAATAAATCATTTATTAAGCAAGAAAAGATTAACTATATTACACTGCTCTTTCATCCCACCTATATCTTTATAGATGTACACAGATTTGTAAGGAAACTGTTTCTCAGAGCTTCCGGTACACTATTCATTGTCTCCCTTTGCTGAAGACAGAAGCAAATTACAAATTTAGTTCCTTAGACATTTCTTTGTTCCCCATTATGAATTACCTCCACATTAGTTTTTAATTAATCTTTTTCCGATCCCAGCATGAAATCTTTCTTGATAGATCCTAACTTGTGAGGATTTCTTTTAGAAACGTGGGGGGGGGGGGGGATTGCTGCACAAATTTGCGACTGCAAATGAACTTTTAACATAAAGAAAATAACTTTTATTAAACAAGAAAAATGAACTGTATTACATCAGACAAAAAGGTTGGAAAAATCTCAATAAAACACAAGAAAATGATTCAAATATTCACTTCTGTCACCCCAGCTATATCTTTACATAAACATACAAATTTGGAAAAATAAAACAATTTACTAACCCTACCTTATACTCTAATATTCAGGGTAAATATGTGGCACATGTGAACCAACTGACGAACTATGATCAGAGACATTACATTCCAAAGTATATGACAAATGCAGCTAAAGCCAGACAAAAGGTTGCTGCATAAGATAAAGATGCATGGCGTTAAGAGTAAAGTAGTAAGTAGCATGGATAGAGGATTGGTTAATTAATAGAAAGCAAAGAGTGGGGATTAATGGGTGTTTGTCTGGCTGGCAATCAGTAGCTAGTGGTGTCCCTCAGGGATCAGTGTTGGACCCACAATTGTTCACAATTTACATAGATGATTTGGAGTTGGGGACCAAGGGCAATGTGTCCAAGTTTACAGACGACACTAAGATGAGTGGTAAAGCAAAAAGCGCAGAGGATACTGGGGGCAGGATTTTCCCATGCTGCGCCGTTTTTTCCCGCGGCGCTGGTCCAATCCCGTTCCGCAATTCTCCCAAACAGTGAGAACGGCTTCATCGAGGTCGGCGGCACGCCTGCCGGAAAATCGCCCGAGGTGCTAAGTATGGCGATTCTCTGAGCCCCCCCCCCCCACTATTCAGCGGCCCGGATGGGCAGAAGTCCCAACGGCATGAACCCAGGTCACGCCATTGCGGTTCACCCCTGGTAAATACATTCTGGCTGACGATGTGGAGGAAGGAGGTGAGTGGCCGGCCTCACTGTAGGCAGCAGGAGGTGGCGTCCATGGCCGGTGCTGGGGGGCGGTGGGAGGGTTCTCGGAGAAGGATGCCGCAATGATCGGGGGGGGGGGGGGAGCAGGGGCTGGAGGAAGGAGTGGGGGGGGGGGGGAGCGGAGCAGGGTGTGGAGGAAGGAGGAGGGGGTGCAGGAAGGAGCAAGGGATGGAGGAAGGAGCAGGGGGTGGAGGAAGCAGCAGGGGGTGGAGGAATGAGGAGGGGGTGGGGGAAATGATGGTTGCTGGGCGACAGGGGTTACCCATTGCGGTCGTGGCTGATGACACCTATACGGAGGCCACAGACCAACGCGGAGACCCGCTATAATGAGGCTCATGTAGCGACCAGGGGCGTTGTGGAGAGGAGCTTTGGCCTCCTGAAGGTGAGATTCCGGTGACTGGACCGCTCTGGAGGGGCCCTGCAGTACCACCCCGACAGGGTCGGACGCATAGTTGTGGTCTGCTGTGTGTTGCACAACATTGCCCAACAAAGGGGCGATGTCCTGGAGGAGGATGCACAGGGTGAGCCCGATGAGAGCGACGCCTCTGCACATGAGGAGGAGGATGGGGAGCGGGGGGGCACTGACACGACCTGGGGGCGGGATATGGCCGGGAGGCTGCATGACGACACCGGCTAGGAAAGCGAGCACGCAAAGCTTTGATCACCGCACGTTTCACTAACTGGGGGAGGGCATTGCTGAGCTAGGCACTTGCACCACGGATCGCACACAACTGCACCACCCAGCACCCCCACTTCCCGCACAACCCTACCGCCCACACCACCGCTTTCACGCCACCTTACACCTGCGGCACATCGTGAATGTTTTAACTCAGTTGCTTGTGTCAGTGGGTGTGATCAGCGCCATGTTGAATGATGACAACCTTTCTGCAATGAGCTGTGAGCTCCGGATCGCAATACAATTCTGACTCATGACCATAGCTAAACCCTCCCCCTCGGTGGTCTCTGTATGCGACGGGGTGTTTGGGGGGGGGGGGAGAGAAACACATACCTGGTCTCACCGTTGTACAGAACTTCGACCCCCAGCGTAATTCGGTCTCCCTCACGACCCCTCAGGCACCGGACGCTGCCCACCAGATGCACCAGGGACGGCACTCGGTCCCACTCACGACCCCTCAGGCACAGGTCGCTGCCCACCAGATGCACCAGGGACGGAACGGGGAGAGTCCGAGTGTTCCAGGACCTCCCTTGCTGGAGTAACCGGGACGGGCACCAGAACTTCCTCCTCCCTCGGGGAGCCCGGTGGCCCCCGGGCCTCACTATGGGACGGTGGTGCCCGTGGAGACATGCGCCGTGGCACCACCGACAACTGGCGCTGCCAGTCCTGGAGGCCCGCTGTGGAATCAACCAGGGTCTGAATGTTCCCAGCGATGGAGCTCAGGGAGTGCGCAATCCCTGTCAGGGACTGCGCAACCTCCCGCTGGGATTCTGCGACGCCATCCAGCACGTGGGCAAGGCCGCCGATGCTCTCAGCGATGGCCTGCTGGGACAGGTCCATGGCCTGCTGAGACTGGGCCAGACCCCGGAGCGCGGCAGCAATGTATAGTTGGCTCTGGCACATGGCTGCCTGTGAGAGGGGAGCCCTGTCCTAGGCCAAGGATGATGCGTGCACATCAAGCCCCACGCCTTGCAAAACCTGACACATGGCAGAAACCGTTGCCCCCATTACCTCCACCGCGGTCGCCACCCGTGCGGTGTCGGCCTGGGTGGCAGCCATGACCGGCAGGGGCTGCTTTAGCTCACTGGACTAAATCGCTGGCTTTTAAAGCCAGCCAAGGCAGGCCAGCAGCACGGTTCAATTCCCGGACCAGCCTCCCCGAACAGGCGCCGGAATGTGGCGACTAGGGGCTTTTCACAGTTACTTCATTTGAAGTCTACTTGTGACATTAAGCGATTTTCATTTCATTTCATTTCATTTCCAGTAGTAACATTAGCTGAGATTGTAACAGCCGGTAAACCCGCAGGAGGGGGTGTGATACCAGCGGGAAAAGTGAATCTCGGAGACAAATTCTGGCCCTAATTTCCTGCAGTGGTGAGGCAATGGTGAGGCAAAAGTGCAAAAAGGAACAGACATTAATTATAAACAGGGTTTTAAGAATGATCCAATATCAATTTTCAATTAAGCAGCCAAAATCGCCTGCTTGGTAGATTTCCTTCAGCAATTGAGCAAAATTTAATTGGATTATTGAGTCCAGCTTTCCCCATCTCCCATTAGACAGAAATGCCCCCCACCAACCAACATGGGAATCCTCACTTTTCTGCCATGCTTTCTTTTTGCCTGCAGTTTATTTTTGTTTTAGAATCTTTATTGTCACAAGTAGGCTTACATTAACACTGCAATGAAGTTACTGTGAAAAGCCCCTAGTCGCCACATTCCGACGCCTGTTCGGGTAGGGGGAGAATTCAGTATGTCCAGTTCACTTAACAGCACATCTTTCGGGACTTGTGGGAGGAAACCGGAGCACCCAGAGGAAACCCACGTAGACACGGGGAGAACGTGCAGACTCCGCCCAGACAGTGACCCAAGCCGGGAATCGAACCTGGGACCCTGGCGCTGTGAAGCAACAGTGCTACCCAAGGAGCGGTAATATGAAATAATGGCGTAATTCAAGAGTATGCATAGACAAAAGAACCTGGAGATGTATTTATTTATTATTTCACAGGATGGGGGCGTTGCCAGCGAGGCCACAATTATTGCCCTTCACTAATTACCCCAAGAAAGTGGTGGTCAGCTATATTCTTGAATCGCTGTAGTCCATGTGGTGCAGGTACACGATGCTGACAGGAAGGAAGTTGTAGGTTTTGACCCCGCTACAATGAAGGAACTGTGATATAATTCCAACTCAGGATGATGTGTGGTTTGGAGAGAAACGTGCAGGTGGTGGTGTTCCCATGCATCTGCTGCCCTTGTCCTGCTAGGTGGCAGAGGACGTAGGTTTGGAAGGTGCTGGTGAAGAAGCCTTGGTGAGGAGCGTCTTGTATATGGAATACACTACTGAGTTTGTGCATCGGTGGTAGAGAGAATGAGTGCATAAGGTGGCGTACAAATCTGCCAATCAAGTGGCTGCTTTGCCCTAGATGGTGCCGAGCTTCTTGAGTATTGTTGGAGCTGCACTCATCCAGGTGAGCAGAGAGTATTCCATCACACTTCCATCACACTACTGACTTGACGTTAGACAGGCTTTGGAGAGTTGAGTTACCTGCCACAAAATAACCAGCCTCTGACCTGCTATTTTAGCCACAATATTTATATGGATGGTCCAGTTTGATTTCTCGTTAATGGTAACTCGCAGCATGTTGATAGTCAAGGATTCAGCAATGGCAGTATTAAAAGAACAAAGAAATGTACAGCACAGGAACAGGCCCTTCGTCCCTCCAAGCCTGTGCCGACCATGCTGCCCGACTAAACTACAATCTTCTACACTTCCGGGGTCCGTTTCCCTCTAATCCCATCCTATTCATGTATTTGTCAAGATGCCCCTTAAACGTCACTATCGTCCCTGCTTCCATCACCTCCTCCGGCAGCGAGTTCCAGGCACCCACTACTCTGTGTAAAAAAACTTGTGGAATGGGGAAATGGTTAGATTTTCACTTGTTGGAGACAGTCATTGCCTGGCATGGATGTCACTGACCCACTTATCTGTCCAAGCCTTAATGTTGTCCAGACCTTGCTGCATTTGGACATGGACTGCTTCAGTATCTGAAAAATCACAAATAGTGCTGAACATTGTGCGATCATCAGCAAACATCCACAATTCAGAGCTTATGATGTAGAGAAGATTATTAATGAAGAAGTCTTGGACATTACCCTGCAGCAATATCCTGGGATTGAGATGATTCATCTCCAACAACTATAACCACATTCCTCTTTGTGATCAGTCTGACTCCAACCAATGGTGAATTTTCTCTCGATTCCCACTAAAAGCAGTTTTGCTAGGGCTCCCTGGTGCCACGTATGGTCAAGTGCTAGCTTGATGTCAAGGGCAGTCACTCTTACCTCACCTCGAGTCCAACTCTTTTGTCCATGCTTGGGCCAAAACTGTTATGAAGGCATGAGCTGAGTAGCCCTAGCGAAATCCAAACTGAACATCAGTGGGTAGATTATTATTGCCATTTGATAGCAGCATAAATGACACCATTCATCACATTATTGATGATTGAGAGTAGATTGGATTGAGAGTCAAGTTGGATTTGTCCTGTTTTTTATGGACAGGCCATACCTGGCCAATTATACCGCATTGCCAGTGTTGTTGCTATCTGGAACAGCTTGGTTAGGGGTATAGCAAATTCTGGATCACAAATCTTCAACGCTATTGCCGGAATATTGTCAGGGCCCATAGCCTTTGCAGTATCCAGTGCCTTCAGCCGTTTCTTTATATCACATGGAATGAATCGAATTGGCTGAAGACTGGCATCTTGGCAAGAGGCAGAGGCGGAACATCCACAAGAAACTTTTGGTTCAAAATAGTTGCAAATGCTTCAGCCTTGTCTTTTGCATGTGCTGGGCTCCACTACTGTTGAGGATGGGGATATTTCTGGACCATCATCTCCAGTTAGTTATTTAATTGTACACCAGCATTCATGACTGGATTCGGCAGGACTGCAGCGGTTTGTCTGATCTGTTGAATGTGGGATTACTTAGTTCCGTCTGTCGCATGCTGTTTATGTTGTTTGGTATCCAAATATCCCATGTTGTACCTTCACCAGATTGACACCTCATTTTCAGGTATGCCTGATGTTGTCCCAGCATGCTCTCCTGCACTCTTCATTCAACCAGGGTTGATCCCTTGACTTGGTGGAAATGGTAAGAGTGGGAGATATGTCAGTTAGGAGGTTACAGATTGTGGTTGAATATAATTCTGCCACTGCCAACGATGCCTCATGGCTGCACAGCATATGTGCATGGATCACTGAAGGTGGCAGGACATTAATGAAGCATATGGGAATTCCAATGGGATTTAATGCCCAACCCTCCTGGAGGCGAATTTGTAGGCAGAGGGATCGGGGACGGGGTTCTCTCATCGGGCGGGCTAAGTGTTTTACTCCAGCGTCGGCGCCCGTTCTGAGACCCGATTCTCCAGGCCACAGTGGGGTAGCACGGCGCTGGAGCGGCCCATGCCACTCTTCCCCGCGCCGGCCCCGACGCAAAATGGTGCAGGGCTACAGGGGCCGGCGCGGAGGAAAGGAGGCCCCGCGACAGAGAGGCCGGCCCGCCGATCGGTGGGCCTCGATCGCGGGCCAGGCCACTACAGAGGCCCCCCCCGTAGGGTGGGGTGGGGTGGGGTGTCCCCACACCACAGGCGGCCCCGGACCCTTCAACGCCGAGGTCCTGCCGGCTCAGAGGATGTTAGAATGGTGCCGGCGGGACTCTGCTTTTTGTTGACAGCCGCTCGGCCCATCCGGGTCAGAGAATCGGCGCGCCAGCCCAGAGTCGGCACATAACCCAACCGGCGCTGCGCTGACCACGGAGCTCTGCGGAGAATCGCGTCCCGGCATCGGGGCGGCGTGGCACGATTCGTCCCAAGTGTGCGGCACGGGGGAGAGATCCCCCTTCCTTTCATCATGTCTGGCAAGGAATGGCGTGCGGGTGGGCCTTCTCATCCAGATGCCAACTGAAGCCCTTTGTGATCACTCAAGGGCCTCATCCTGCCACTACTGGAATTCTATAAGCGGCAGGCAGGGGATTTGCCATCTGGGAAGGAAACCCAGCAAATATGCTTGCAACATTCTGTGGGTGTGGTGGGGTCCCTCATTCAAAGGCACTGTGTCTAACCAATGGACCTGACCTGAGGATGGGGGAAGCCCACATGTTGCCATTCTGATGCCCTTACTTTAGACCTCGCCCACCCCCACCCGGCCAGTATCCAGTGTCTCCTTCCCTTCCTTGGAACTCTATCCCACCCCACCTATCTGTCTCCAGCAAATTCATCACTGATTATTTAGGTAGGCCCAAGTGTAATGCTAACCTAAGTGGCTACTGTTCCTAGTGGTACAATTTGTTCCTCAGAGCTATCGTCTGTGATTGGCCAGCAGCGTTTGGGGCCTGAATTCAGTGGGATGCCCAATACTGCCCAAGCAACTATCTCATAGTATGGGCCTCCCACAGAAAGGCAACTCAGGGTCCTGAACAATTCTCCAACCAGTGAGTGGAACCCACGTCACCGCCACTAAATTCACCCATTTGCTTCAAAAGCAGGGAGGTTATGTCGAACCTTTATAAAGCTCTCGAGTATCGTGTCCAGTTCTGGACTACTTCTAAAAGAGCATGAGACTGGTGGACAGGTTATATGCAGAAAACTACTTCCAACTCAATCTACCACTCCAAATATTACAATAATAATAACCTTTTATTGTCACAAGTATGAAGTTACTGTGAAAAGCCCTTAGTCGCTACATTCCGGAGCCTGTTCGGCTAAGCTGGTACGGGAATTAAACCTGCGCTGCTGGCCTTGTTCTGCATCACAAACCAGCTGTCTAGCCCACTGAGCTAAACCAGCCCTTAGGGGCACCTACGCACCTAAGCTCAAACAAACAACCTCATCCATCACATTGATGGTGATATTACAAAACCACTGCTAAGCTATTATGTGTGCATTATAATTTGTACATTTTGTACAATATTTGGCCATTAAAGGGGTTAAAACATTAGGCCAGTACACTGGTAGGGTTATGCGGGTAGTTCTGAAAAAGGGTACAAAATAAGTAACGTTTGAAAAGCTGTGATGGAACTGTGCAGGCTTGCAAATGGGAGAGCCACACTGAACTCAATCTACCTGCAGCCAGAAAAACAAGGGAAATGTACTGTTAACATGGGAAGAATGGCCTATCCATTCTTCAGTGACCGCAACATCACCTTCACGTATGTGACCAAAGTCAGTTCCGTCAGCAGCAGGTGATACAAGAAGGTACTATAAATATAATATATATTGTGTGACAGAAGGATCACACTCAACTGTAAAATTCACCAAGGTCAAAAAGCATGGTACAGCCCTGGTGATACTAATATCTAGGCACTGTTGCTTCATAGCGCCAGGGTCTCGGGTCCGATTCCCACTTGGGTCACTGTCTGTGCAGAGTCTGCACGATGTCCATGTGTCTGTGTGGGTTTCCTCCGGGTGCTCCGGTTTCCTCACACAAGTCCCGAAATATGTGCTTATTAGGCAAATTGGATATTCTGAATTCTCCCTCTGTGTACCGGAACAGGCGCAGGAATGTGGCGACTTGGGGATTTTCACAGTAACTTCATTGCAGTGTTAATGTAAACCTACGTGTGACAATAATAACGATTATATTATATTATGAATTAGAACGTGGCCAAGGCCTGCCTAATGCAATGGGTGACAGAACATTTCTTGATTTTTTGGGGGCAGGAACGTGTACAAGTTGCAATTTAGAGACTCTATTTACAACTTCAGGTAGGGTGGCAAGTGATCAAAACATTAGAAGTGAAAAATGTTCTAATTTCACCCTGAAATTTTTTATTTGAAGAAACAAAATTGAGACGTGGAACTTCCCCTCTGAACAATGAGATAGCTTAAGAATGAGCAGAAGAATATGGAATTCATATTTTGTTTCAACTTTCTGCTGCTTAGTCAGTGCTGACAACATTTTCCCTGCTTAGTCCTGTTGATGTTCTTCATGTAAAGAATTTTTAACGTACCAGTGAATGCATCTCATCTTGAAGAGGTTTCGATCAAATGCTGCAGTACACTAAGAATAAACAACAAAACACTGCCTCGGAACACTTATTATTTATTCTCTATATGGGACATACATGCAATAAACTGTAAGTCAGCTCAGCAGTGTGTATGAGAGTGACCACTAGAGATTAAAGCAGGCACCAGAATTTTCTCCATCTCAGTATCTCACCCTGGGACTTGATAGATTTAAATAGGGAGGCTGACTGACTAGTGAACAAGAGGAGATACAGACGTGCCAACCGTCTCCTGCTTCTAATTACAGCAGATTGGAGCACAGAGCAATAGTGCTGTGATTCTGATCAGTGAAGAAAGACAGTGCCCAGTCTTTCAGTGATGATGAAAGATTCAACTATGACAGCATCTGTACACTGACACCATTGTACAATGGTCGAACGATCATTGCTGGCATTGCCTAGGCCCCTGCAGCAATACCAAGTGGCAGAATTTAGGAGTGCTTGAGGTTGCAATCAACTACATTAAAGATAACTAAAAGAAAAAATCTCTTAATTTAAAAAATATAAAAATGTACAAATTCACATCCTCTTACAAAGATGCGTTCTCTATTAGACTCAATGACTAACAAGAATGCATGAATGACTCACTACTGCCAGATGCATTTATCACAATACCAGGGGTAGGAAGCAATGTTCCCTGCAAAATGTTGCTGCTGTGTGCAGCTAATAATTTTTTTAAATACAGGGTATCTTCAATGCTTTTGCACAGCTGCAGGTATTTAAGATGAAACAAGACCCATGTGGTATAAGAAACACAGAATGTTAGCATTCAGGTGCAGCAAGCAATTAGGAAGGCAAATAACATGTTGGCCTTTATTGCAAGGGAATTGTGGTACAAGAATACAAATGTCTTGCTACAATTGTACAGGTTTTTGCTGAGACCACATTGGGAGTAGTGTGTGCAGTTTTGGTCTTCATATTCAAAAAAAGAAAAACTTGCATTGGAAGCAGTACAGTGAAGGTTCACTAAATCCCTCTAATAAACCACATCCACCAAGTGCGGAGCGTGGTCCGAGATAACAATCGCAGAATATTCCACTTTCTTCACCCCTGGAAACAGAGGCCACCCCATTATAAAGAAATTGATCTGCAAATGGACCTTATGTGCCAGCAAAAAGAGAAGAATTACCTGCCCCCCACCTGGGTGCAAAACCTGCTACAGATCAGCAACCTCCATCTCTTTCATCAACACCACCAGCACCTTCGCGCGCACACCCCACCCCTCTCCCTCCCCAAAGGGGTCAACGACTTTGGCTTGGAATGATCCATATTTGGGTTCAAGACTGTATTCCAATCTCCCCCCAAAATCAACTGGTGCGCATTCATGTCTGGAATAGTCGCCACCATCCTCTTCACAAAATCTACAGCATCCCAATTTGGAGCATATATATTCGCCAAAACCGCCGATTTACCCTCCAACAACCCCGTGACCATGACATATCTGCCCCCCCTGATCTGCCAGCACCTTCTCCATCTGAAACCAAACTCTTTTGTTAATCAGGTTTGCTAACCCCTGGGCCCTGCTATCAAAGCCCGAGTGAAACACCTGACCTACCCAACCCTTACGGAGCCTTAACCTGATCCTTCTCCCGCAAGTGGGTCTCAAACTCCAAGTGAGCAAAAACTCTTGCCTGTTTTATCAGGCCCCCGCACATTCCATGTCACCAAATGGGTGCCCCCCGCCCCTCAACTCAGCCATCACCACCCCGAGAGATGTTCCCATCCTATCAAGCTCCAAAAGCCAAGACCCCACCCAAAATGGCACCCAACCCATCCTTTGGATGGGACAAAGAACAACCCTCAGTCACTGTGAACAATTACCCCAGCCCCCTCCCCTTTCCCAGAAATTCCCTAACCACTTCCCCTTGAAACAGCACCTTTCTCCGTAATCCCCATTATCCCCATCACCCTTCTATTCACACCTCCTAGGCACGCCAAAACCTGCCCAAACAGGTTCAGCAAGCTGCTGCCCCTTCTCCACCTTCTCCTGTTCACTAGCAAACTAGCCCCCCCTGCCAGAGTCCCCCTCTCCCAGATGAACAACAAAGGAAAAATGAACCCCCCACACCCAACCCATCTATCTCAAAATATCAAAAGCCCCCTACTCCACCCCAGCAACTACTAATCCCTTCTCCCCTTCCATATGCCCTCACAAACCCACAAAACCTCAAGAAAAGGAGAGAAGCAACCAAAACAAAAAGAACAAACTCCAAACATTATTTAAATTGTCAATAACTATGTACAGAAAGAATAAGGGGCACCTGAAAACATAAACAAAAGAAAACAATCTAATACAACAATATCCCCTAACATACCCATCCCAACAATAACAGCAAAGTCCTTCTTCCACCTTCTCAGTTCAGTCCCAATCCTTCAGCCTTCATGAATGCCTCCGCCTCCTCAAAGAAGTGATCCTTGGAGTTGTGTGTGATCCGCAGCTTTGCCGGGTAGACCACTCCAAAACGCTCTCCACTCTTGTAAAGTGCTGCCTTCACCCTGTTAAAGGCCGCCCACCTACTCGCCAGCTCCACCGTAACATCTTGGTATATTAGGATACCACTGCCGTTCCAACGCAACTCCCAATTCTCTTGGCCCATCTCAGAACCTTCTCCTACATCTGATAGCTATGGAAACAAACTATCACAGCTCTTCGTGGCTCATTCGCCTGTGGTTTCAACTGGAGGGCCCTATTCAATTTGAAGGGGGAGCTTCACTCCCAGGCCCTTATTCCTGTCCTACACCTTCAGCAGCTCTGCTTCCAGCGAGGCAACCTGGCCACTGTGCCTTGACAGTGCTTTCTCCACCCCCTTCAACACCTCACCATGCTCTCGCACCGTCTCCAACATCCTTCCAAGTGCCTCCTTTATCAGCGAGTCCTCCACCAACTGCTTAAGAGTCGCCAGCATAATAGGAGCAGCCCCACGCGGTGAGCTTGCCTCCGCCACCTTCCCTCCCAATGCACTCCGCACTGTGCTTGACTCTGCTGGTGAGCTAGTGTTCGCACCTTTCTTCCCAATATTCATTCTTTGGTTCTTGGGACATCCTTTAATAACCAAGTCTCAACTGAGAAGAATTTGCTTGCAAATTCTTCTCGAAAATCGGATGAAAAGGGCCAAACGCTGAGGATTCTGGCGGGAGCTACCCAATGTGTGACCTCCTCTTACACGTCTCCACCAGAAGTTCCCGGGACCATTGCATTTTAAGATGTACTTTGTAATCCATGTTAATCTTAAAATATGTGTGTATTTTTTAAGCTAAGGGGGAAGTAATGGAGTATTGTATAATAATCCAACTTTTCATGTTTAATAAATGTTTTCCCCTTGTTGTTAAAACTAATTAGTAGTCTTGTGACTCTGTTCCTCCACGCTTTAAAAAAGTAAAAGTTACGGTCTATTGAGTCAAGATTCCATTCTGGGATCATCCCATCCAGTTATATCAACTGGGATCGTAACACCCATCCACTCCCTTTAATTCCCCGAGAGAACAAAACTTTGTCTATCCCAGTTCTACATGACTAGCCAAGATCAAATTGAACTATACCGAGCATTCACAAGCTGCGTCAACATGCAGCCTAAAGATTTCTGTCAAAGAATTGATTGTTTATTAAGTGGAATACAGTTCCTTGTGATAGGAAGAATAGAAAAGCAGAAAATTCTTTAAATTGAGAGAGACTGCAGAGGGACCTGGATGCGCTTGAACATGAATCACAAAAAGTTAGCATGGAGGTAAAGGAAGTAATTAAGAAGGCAAATGGTCTGTTCGCCTTTATGGAAAGGGTTGGAGTATAAAAGAAGGGAAGTCTCACTACAACTGTCCAGGGCTTTGGTAAGATGCCATCTTGAACATTGTGTATGGCTTTGGTCATCTTACTTTAAGGAGCCTATAATTGCATCGGAAACGGTTCAGAGAAGGTTCAGTGGGCTGATTCCTGGGATGAAGGGTCTGTCTTCTGAGAAAAGGTTGGGAAGTGTGGACTTATACTGATCAGAGTTTAGGAGAACGAGAGGTGATCGTATTGAAACATAGAAAATTCTTAGGGTGCTTGACAAGGTAGCACTAATGTCCTTTGGGAAGGATATCCACTGTCCGTACTTGGTCCGGCCTACATGTGACTGCAGATCCACAGAAATGTGGTTGATTCTTAAATGGCCTAGCAAGCCAATTGGGGATGGTCTGTAAATAGTGAGCGAGCCAGTGATGCCCACATCCCATGAATGATTTTTTTTTTAAATGCTCAAGAGGATTTTTCCACTCATGGGAGAACCTAGAACCAAGAAGCAGTTTCAAAATAAGTGGCCTCCCATTTAAGATGGAGATGAGAAGGTTTTTTTTATCTCAGAGGATTGTTAGTGTTTGGGCCTCTTCTTCAGCGAGCAATGGAGGGCTGGGCTATTAAATATTTATTTTCACAGCCTAGTTACAGATTTGTGATTGACAGGGGTGTTGAGGGTTATGGGGAGCAGGCAGAAAGTGGAGTTAAGGCCACAAGCAGATCTTATTGAAGAGTGGAGCAGGCTTGAGGGGCATTGCAGATAATTTTGGAAAGGGCTAATAACTGTCATTTTTTTTAATAAACATTTTATTGAGGTATTTTTGGTATAGTAACAACAAAATAAACATTATACATGAAACCTTAAACATAGTGCAAAAGCCATTTACCTCTTGTACAGGTCTCATCCTTATTGACCCCCTACTCTAATCTAAACTACTTCCCCCCCCCCCCCCCCCCAACCCCCAAAACGGTTAATTTCCCGCAAAGAAGTCGACGAATGGTTGCCACCTCCGGATGAACCCTAACAGTGACCCTCTCAAAGCGATTTTCTCAAAACAGAGAAAGCTAGCCATATCCGATAGCCAGGTCTCCGACTTCGGGGCCTTTGAGTCCCTCCATGCTAATAGTATCCGTCTCCAGGCTACCAGGAAAGAAAAGGCCAGAACGTCTGCCTTTCTCCTCCTGGATTCCCGGGTCTTCTGACACCCCGAAAGTCGCCATCTCTGGACTCAGCGCCACCCTTGTTTTTAACACCGTGGACATGACGTCCTGCCAAAATCCCCTAAGCTTTGGACATGTCCAAAACATGTGGACATGGAGGACAAAGAATCTGCTCATCCGGGCCACTGTCATGTGAGCCCGTTGACCAACCTTAAATTGTATCAGGCTGAGCCTGGCACATGTTGTGGACGCGTTGGCTCTACTCAACGCGTCTGCCCATCGACCATCCTCTATCTCATCTCCCAGCTCCTCCTCCCACTTGCGTTTCAGCTCCTCGGTCTGCGTCTCCTCCTACCCCATAAGCTCCTGCTAAATGTCCGAGACGCTCCCTTCTTCTACCCACCCTCTGGAAACTACCCTGTCCTGAATCCCGCTTAGCGGTAGGAGCGGGAAGGTTGATACCTGTTTACGAAGCAAGTCCCGCACCTGAATTAGTTTCCCCTCGCCAACCCAAACTTTTCCTCCAATGCCCTCATACTCGGAATGCTCCCCTCTATGAACATATCCTCCATCGTCTCAATCCCCGCTCAGCCCGAACTCTCAGGGCCGCCACCACCACTGGACTGGTGGAGTACCGTGCTGGCGGAAACGGCAGAGGCGCAGTTACCAACGCCCCCCAACTGCTTTCCTTACATGAAGCCGCCTCCATACGCACCCATGCCGACCCCTACCCACCACCCACTTCCTGATCATGGCTATATTAGCCGCCCAGTAATAGTTGCTAAAATTTGGAAGCGCCAGCCCGCCCTCTCCCGACTCCGCTCAAGCATTACCTTCTTTACTCGTGGGGTCTTGCCCGCCCAGACGAAGCTCGTGATCACTCTGTTGATCCGCTTAAAAAAGGACGGTGGAATAAAGATGGGGAGACACTGAAATACAAATAGGAATCTCAGGAGGGCCGTCATCTTCGCTGTTTGCACCCTCCAGCCAGAGACAACGGAACCGCCATCTCAGAAAATCGTCCTTCATTTGGTCCACCAGCCGGGCCAGATTCAATTTATGCAGCCGGTCCCATTCCCGCGCCACTTGGATGCCTAGGTACCTAAAGCTTCCCTTTACTAACCTAAACAGCAGCTCGAATCGCCTCTCCTGTCCCCCCGCCTGGACCACAAACATGTCACTCTTTCCCATATTAAGCTTATACCCCGAAAGAGGGGGAGAGGGGGCATCCCTGTCTCGTCCCCCGGTGCAGTCCAAAATAGTCCGATGTTGTCCGATCCGTCCGTACACTTGCCACAGGAGCCCAATACAGTAAACTGACCCAGTCAATAAAGCCCCGCCCAAATCCGAACTGTCCCAGTATCTCCCAAAGATAGTCCCATTCTACCCGATCAAAAGTCTTTTCTGCATCCATTGCGATCACTACCTCCACCTCCCTACCTTCTGGGGGCATCATGATCACATTTAACAGCCTTCTTACATTGGCCACCAACTGCCTGCCCTTAACAAATCCCGTCTGGTCCTCCCCAATAACGTCCGGAACACAATCCTCGATCCTGGAGGACAAGATTTTGGCCAGCCACTTGACATCTACATTCAACAGGGTGATCGGCCTGTAGGATCCACACAGCTCTGAGTTCTTGTCCCGCTTAAGAATCAGCGAAATCGTTGCCTGTGACATCATCGGGGGCAACACCCCTCTTTCTCTTGCCTCATTGAACATCCTCAACAACACCGGCCCCAATATCCCCGAGAACGTTTTATAAAACTCCACTGGGTACCCGTCCGGACCCGGGGCCTTACCCGCCTGCATGGCCTTCAAGCCCTCCACTATCTCCTCCAGCCCGATTGGGACCCCCAGCCCTTCTACCCGCTCCCCGTCCACCTTTCGGAAATTCAGCCCCTCCAAGAAGTGCCTCATCCCCTCCGGCCCCGTAGGGGGTTTCGACCTGTACAGCCTACTGTAGAAATCCCTAAACGCCTTATTCATCCCTACTGAATCACCAACCAGGTTCCCATCTCGGTCCTTTACTTTCCCTATCTCCCTAGCTGCCTCCCTCTTCCTAAGCTGCTGTGCAATCATTCTGCTGGCCTTCTCGCCATGTTCATAGATCACCCCCCCTCGCCTTTCTCAGCTGCTCCACTGCCCTCCCTGTGGTCAGCAAGCTAAACTCTGCCGTAACCTCCGCCGTTCCCTTAAAAGCCCTGCCTCAGGGGTCTCCGCATACCTCCTATCAATCTGTAGTAACTCCTTTACCAGTCGGTCCGTCTCTGTCTGTCCACCTTCTCCCTATGGGCCCGGATCGAGATCAGCTCCCCCTGACCACCGCCTTCAGTGCTTCCCACACCACCACTGCTGAAATCTCCCATGTCATTAACCTACAGGTAGTTCTGAATACATTTCCTCAGCCGCTCGCACGCCCCTTCATCCGCCAAAAGTCCCACATCCAACCTCCAGTGCGGGCGTTGGTTACTGT
The DNA here is from genome assembly GCF_047496885.1 of Scyliorhinus torazame. NCBI lineage: Eukaryota > Metazoa > Chordata > Chondrichthyes > Carcharhiniformes > Scyliorhinidae > Scyliorhinus > Scyliorhinus torazame. Next base: position 46,427,468 of record NC_092713.1, on the reverse strand, counting down.
CTTTACTAACCTGCAGGTCAACCCAGTGCGGAGCATGGTTTGAGATTGTAATCGCCGAGTACCCTGTGTCCACCACCCGAGCCAGCTCAAAATAAAAAAATCAATCCGGGAATACACTTTATGCACGTGTGAGTAGAAGGGGAACTCCTTCACCCTCGGCTGCCCAAATCTCCATGAACCCTTTTAGTTCCTTTGCCATTGCTGGCACCCTGCCAGTTTCCGAGCTTGACCGGTCCAAGCCAGGGTCAATAACGGTGTTGAAGGCCCCTCCCATGACCAACCTTTGCGAGTCCAGGTACGGCATTTTCCCCAGCATCCTCTTTATAAACTCCACATCACCCCAATTTGGCGCATACACATTTACTAATACCACCTGCACCCCCTCTAGCTTATCACTGACCATAATGTACCGACCTCCCACGTCCGAGACGATCCTACCTGTCTCAAACTTATTGATCAGGATCGCAACCCCTCTAGTCTTTGAATCTAGTCCCGAGTGAAAGACCTGACTGACTCAACCTTTCCTCAGTCTAACCTGGTCCGTAACTCTAAGGTGCGTCTCCTGCAACATTACCACGCCCGCCTTCAATGCCCTAAGATGCGTGAACACACGTGCCCTTTTGACTGGCCCATTTAACCTCGAACATTCCAGGTGATCAGCCTAGTTGGGGGGCTCATTGCCCCCCACCCCTCCGCCGATCAGCCATACCCATTTTTAGGCCCTCCTCCAGCCCGTGCTCCGCGCCTCCACCAGTCCATCCTCAGGCAGCCCCTCCCCCAACCTCCTCTCTGTCCCTCAGCCCAAGTCCCTTCCTCGTCAGCAGAACATACCCTCCCTCCCCCCCTAGTAACAACACCCTGTAACCCAACCCCTTTACTAAACCAAACATATGCACACCCTCCATTGCGCTTCTGAGAGCTAGCTCGCCCAGCTAGCTTGGTGACCCCATCCCCGGCGCCAGATAGTCTCCCACCTATTGTTCCCTCTCCGCCGCTCATACAAACAAAACTCCAACATCAAACAATCCCCACACAATTGCCCAACAGAAAAACACCAAGATCAAAACAAGCACACCTCCATCCCCCAACAGTGCAAATGAAAACCTTAACTCACTCAGCTCTACCGCTGGTTCCAAATCAATGCAAACGGCATCACAAACATCTTCCATGAAATGCAAAACAAGAACCATTTTACAAAAATAGTGAAACAAAAAGAAAAAACAAAAACATGAATGTTGCAGCCAAGTTCAAAAGTTCTCAATCCATCACCAGCCTTTTCTTTTTCGCAAAGTCCAACGCGTCCTCAGGCGACTCGAAGTAGAAGTGCTGATCCTCATGCGTGACCCAGAGACGGGTTGGGTATAACAGTCCAAGTTTCACCTTTTTCTTAAAAAGGATTGACCTGATCTGGTTGAAGCCTGCTCTACTCCTTGCCACCTCTACACTCTGGTTCTGGTAAACCCGCAGGATGCTATTGTCCCATTTACAGCTCCGTGTTTGCTTGGCCCACTGTAGAATGCCCTCCTTATCCGAGAACCTGTGGAATCTCACCACCATTGCCCTCGGGGGGTCTCCCAATCGCGGCTTCCTTGCGAGTGCTCTGTCAGCCCTATCCACCTACAATGGCCGGGAGAATGCCCCATCCCCCACCAGCTTCACAAACATGTCTGAGATGTATGCCCCAGCGTCCGTTCCTTCGGACCACTCCGGGAGCCCATCGATTCTTGGGTTCTGCCGGCCTCTTAGGTCCTCCACCTTTTCCAGGAGCTTCTTCTGCTGGTCCTTCAGCATCCCCACCTCCAGCTCCACCGCAGTCTGATGTTTCTCCTGCTCAGCCAGCGCCTTCTCCACCTTCTGGATAGCCCGATCCTGGGCGTCCAATCTATGCTCCAACTGCTCAATCAACTCTTTTATCAGGTCCAAGCAGTCCCGTTTCTGCATAGCAAAGCCTTCCTGAATGACTTGCATCAGCTGCTCCATAGACTGCTGGGTCGACAAGTCAGAGGTCCGAACCTCCGCCATGCTGTCTTCTGTTGCAGCTAAAGCCCAAGCCATCTCTATCTTTTTGTTTCTGCCCTTACAAACACGTCTAGTCCTTCTCTCCATGCACCAAAGTGGGAATTCAGTAAACAATTGCCACTAACATCCGTTTTACAATTCAAGTCCGGTAGAAAAACGGGGGAAAGCTCCAGAGCGGGAGCCACCAAATGTGCGACTTACTCCTTCATAGCCGCCACCGGAAGCCCTAATAACTGTCACTTAATGTTCCATTGGGGTTTGAATTGTGGATCCCTTTATAATCCTTAGAAGTGGCTCGCTTCTGATGCCTTAGTCACTTTTCCATTACTTCACTATCTGCTCTCCTTTTCTTGGTGCCTTCCTATTTAAACATATGTGAAGTATCATCTCTGAATTTAAAGTTATTGTGGAAGCCACAGGCAGCCGTAGGACAATAGATGCTGCTTCTTTCCTAGACAAGTTCTCCTGTTGTTCACATTTGTAAAATTAGTCGTCGGGTGTGACATTGTGGTCATCTCAAGCTATTAATATTGATTCCCATCTTCCACAAAGGAATGCAGTGTCTTTGATACTCTTCTTAAAAGAAATACTTGCTTCAGGTATAGCTTTCTCAAATTATATTTGCAAGATTTCAAGGTATCCGACATATCTTGAAAAGGGAAGAAAAGTCTCCTCTGGGGAATACTGTTCAAAGTACATCTCTGCCTAGGGAAAATATGGCCCTACGTACATATTTCTCTCTGCACATCTCTCATGCTTTTGCTTGTGGTGGATTCAAACATACACTATGTTGTCTTCTGTAACATACATCTACCAGAATCATTGATCTTGGATGATTGAATAATTCAAAGTGTATTTTTACTGGATTATAGGAGTGTTAGTGCTCAAACAAGTGTGGATACCTAATACTAATTGTTGACTCGGAGGTCTGGGGAGTTACATACTGCGACAGAGAACATGGGACGGGATTCTCCGCCGGTGGGATGCTCCGTTTTGCCAGCATTCCTGGGGTTTCCCGACGGCATGGGGCTGTCCCACAATGGGAAACCCCATTAGCCGGCCGGCGTAATGGAGCATCCCGCCAAAGGTATTTTGTTAGTACATTAATCTTCTAAAAATGTGTTCAATTTAATTTATAATTTTTAAATTTTAGAAGAAATATTTATACAATTTTATATTGGGGCAGTTTGCATACTGGAGGGAAGGCAGTGTTTGTGCTGATGGTGGCTTTCGGGTGCACTGGTGAGGTATGCAAGAGTCTTCTAGAACCCGAGAATAAATTAGTGGGTCAAGGTTTAGTAATGCTGAGAATAGAGGTGCAGCTCATAGCAGTCAATGCTGGAGCTAGGCTGTTATCTGGGATGAGGATATAGCACCATTGGAAAAATCAGAAGATTTAGAAATTGGAGAAGAGGTAAATAGCTGTGTAGAAAGAACTGGGTAGTCATTGGGATAATTTGGGGCCCTTGAGAAATGGGAGGGGTAGTTACATCTGGCAGCATTACGAAAATGTAGCAATGAAATGGAGAAGATGGTAAAGCTTTGCTGCTTGGGATAGAGTTAAGAGACAACAAAGAATATGAAACACTGAAGGGGGCTGGAAGGGAAACATAGAAAATAGGAGCAAGAGGACTCAATCCGGCCCTTCGAGCCTGCTCTGTCTTCATTATGATCATGGCTGATCATCCAACTCAATAGATTGTTCACACCTTCCCCCATACCCTTTGATGCATTTCATCCCAAGAGCTATATTTAACTCCCTTCTTGAAAATATACAATGGGCTCAACTACTTTCCGTGGTAGCGAATTCCACAGGCTCACCAATGTATGGGTGGTCAGGGTGGCTGGGACTGAGTGGTGAAAGAGGCATAAATCTGGAGAAAAGCAAACCACAGACATGCAAGAGTAGCAAGACAAGCTAAGAGAAAAGATGGATGAGAAACAAGAGGAACAAATTGGAAAGGGTGAAGTGGGGGGAAAGTACAGTAGCTCAGTGGAAGTGGGTGCAGAGGCAAGGAACGGCAATGGGAATGAAGTTTGGATGTTCAGAGGATAAAAGTATAGATTGAAAGGAAAGGTGAAAGAGATTTCAGGCTGCCATCGCCCAGAAGACTAAAATAATACCAGTCTTTTATTAAATGTGGAAACTCACCCCTGTACGAACAAAAGCCGTGTCACAAGTTCACTGTGGGAATCCTGTATTACACCAATATCAAGGTGTAAAATGGTTGAACTGGATCTGGGTGCAACTATAGAACACCAATTATCTTCAAGAAGCTACTGGATAGGGTTAAAATGTAATAGCATGAAGGCTGAAATAATTGTGCCACAACACTAGAGGGAGCATTTCCTGCACATGTGAATGAAGAGCCAATGCCTGTGACATCACAGGCTTGTGAAATCCAACCAACTGTCCTGGCTTGAGACAATTCATACCTCTTTAACCTGTGATTATCCCTCTCTCCAGTTGCTCCATCTGGACCTGTAAAGACTTAATTACCTGCAAAGACTCACATTCAAAGTATTGTCTTGCATCATTGACTTTGTCTACATATATGTTTCTGGAACCCACCTCTTCATTCACCTGAGGAAGGAGCTGTGCTCCGAAAGCTAGTGATTCGAAACAAACCTGTTGGACTTTAACTTGGTGTTGTGAGACTTCTTACTGTGCTCACCCCAGTCCAACGCCGGCATCTCCACATTGTGACATCACTGGCAGCCAGGCAGCTGCCTGCATGAAATAGAAAAGACAGGAAAAAGAACATAGTGTTTCTGTTTCCGCCCCCATTCCAAGGACCCGCTCTAGTTTCTCCTTGGCACTCCCTCACAGCCCCTTTGCTGGTCCCCTCGAATGAAATGAAATGAAAATCGCTTATTGTCACAAGTAGGCTTCAAATGAAGTTACTGTGAAAAGCTCCTAGTCGCCACATTCCGGCGCCTGTTCGGGGAGGCTGGTACAGGAATTGAACCGTGCTGCTGGCCTGCCTTGGTTTGCTTTAAAAGCTAGCTAATTAGCCCGGTGTTAAACCAGCCCCTTTAATCTGTCTCCACGTCTCAATTCGCTCATCTATTTCTCCCCAACTCCCTCCTGTTTTCCCTTGGGAGCCAGCTCGCTTCACCCCACCCCCCTCACCCACTGGTTTGCTTCCAGAATGGACAACAGGAATGGAAGGGAGAAGTGAAGGGAGCAATGAGTGGCTTCTGGAGGGAGTTTTGGGGGGGGGGGAGAGGAGGGGGGTGAAGCATCTAAAGAAATGGGAGGGAGAAGGGGGGCAGCAAGTCAATGGCAAAAAAAGAGGCATGGGGTGGGGAGGATGGCAAGGAGAAGTGGTAAAAGGAGTATGTAGTGGGTTAGAACCATAGTTTGGAACATAATACATAGGAGCAGGGGTATGCCATTTGGCTCTTCAAGTCTACTCCACCATTCAACAAGATCATGGTTGATTTAATGGTGGTCTCAATCACATAACTTTCCTATCTATCTCCCCCATCCCCAACTACCCTTGGCTCTCTTGTCAATCAAAAATTCATATAACTCAGCCGTGAATAAATTAAATAGCCCAGCTCCACTGCATTCTATGGAAGAGAATTCCACAGACTAATCACCCTTGGGAGAAAAGAAATCCTCAACTCTTGTCTTAAAAGGGAGAAGGTCTCTTATTTTTAAACTGTCTCCAAGTTCTGGTCTTCCCAATAACAGGAAGCACCATCCCTTTATCCACCTTATTAAGTCCCCTTAGGATCTTAAAATGTTTCAATCAGATAACCTCTCATTCTTCTAAACTTCAATGCATATAGGCCCAAATTTTCAACCTTTCTTCACAAAAGGGCAGCACGGTAGCATTGTGGATAGCACAATTGCTTCACAGCTCCAGGGTCCCTGGTTCGATTCCGGCTTGGGTCACTGTCTGTGCGGAGTCTGCACATCCTCCCCGTGAGTGCGTGGGTTTCCTCGGGGTGCTCCGGTTTCCTCCCACAGTCCAAAGATGAGCAGGTTAGGTGGATTGGCCATGCTAAATTGCCCTTAGTGTCCAAAATTGTCCTTAGTGTTGGGTGGGGTTACTGGGTTATGGGGATGGGGTGGAGGCGTTGACCTTGGGTAGGGTGCTCTTTCCAAGAGCCGGTGCAGACTCGATGGGCCGAATGGTCTCCTTCTGCACTGTAAATTCTATGATAATCTATGAAACAAGCTCTTCAACCGAGAAATGAATCACTTGAACCTTCTTTGAACTGCTTCTAACGGATTTTATATCCATTTTTCAAATAAGGAGACCAAACCTGTACACAATACTCCAGGTCTCAACAAGACCCTGTACAGCTGCAGTAATTGACGCACAATGAGGACATAAGAAATTGGTGAAATGCCCTTGCGGTGGCAGCCCGACTGGGAGCCGATGTCTCCATTCCCTTTTCAAAGGTGACACAGTTTCAGTGAAAGATGGATTAAAACATAGAAGTGAATTACAAGTGTGACTGCTAAACGTGATAGAACATGACTCTAAGTAGTAATTAAAGGCACTAAAAAGAGACGATATTATGCACACATTAGCAGATCTCATGTGATATTGCTCATGCCGAGTTGGAGGATATAGGGTGTTTAAAATTAGATAACTCACGAAAATGGACTCAGTGAATCACCATGCACAATTTACTGTCACCCATTAAATGTGATGCAGGTGCTGTGTTATATTTGGTGCTGTCTGCTGTTTTAGAAAATCACTGTGTGCAGCCAGTGCTATCCATGCTATCTGGAAGATCGGCAGCAGGGGAAACTGATAACGTTCAAGGTAGCCTGTATTTCTTAAAAGGGAGGCACGCTGTGGCTGTAAATAGTGGATGTCTCTTGAAAAGCCAATCTATACTATACTTCATTTAGGAATGGCTGAACACCAGGTTAGCTGGGGTTACTGGGTTATGGGGGACATAGTAGAGGCATGGGCTTAAGAATAGGGTGCTCTTTCCAAGGGCCAGTGCAGACTCGATGGACTAAATGGCCTCCTTCTGAACTGTAAATTCTATGAACACATGAGAGTGTACCTCACGTTTGTTTTTTAAATTTCAAGTACCCAATTCTTTTTTTTCCAATTAAGAGGCAATTTAGCATGGCCAATTCACCTACCCTGAACATCTTTTTGGGTTGGGGGTGAGACCCACGCAGACACGGGGAGAATGTGCAAGCTCCACATGGACAGTGACCCAGGGCCAGGATCGAACCCGGGTCCTCGGCGCCGTGAGTGCTAACCACTGTACTACCGTGCTACCCCCGCATCTCACTTTTCTGACACTGCACTGGAGATTTTGGTGGAAGACCCAAAAAAATACATAGTTTATAATGAAAAATGAAAATCGCTTATTGTCACAAGTAGGCTGCAATGAAGTTACTGTGAAAAGCCCCTAGTCGCCACATTCCGGAGCCTGTTCGGAGAGGCTGGTACAGGAATTGAACCGTGCTGCTGGCCTGCCTGGGTCTGCTTTAAAAGCCAGCGATTTAGCCCAGTGAGCTAAACCAGCTATAAACAGAGTGGCAGAGGCCCTATATACTTGTGCTCAACAGACAGTGGGAAGGAAGAGCAGTAGAGATCAATGTCAGGAGTGTAGTTCTTAAGAACATGGACGCAATGCAGGAAGAAGTTTAATGAGTTGAGAAGGGTTGTAGAGGGGAGCAAAGCCATTTTCAAATGACATATCCTATGAACTGCAACACTAGTTGGTCCACTGCTTAATTCACTACAAACCCATCACCCACCTGTCAATACCATCTAAATCAATCAGTACTTAGCCCTTCAAATTCATATATTTTACCTTGCTCTCACACACTTGTATTCCAGCCTACTATTCAACCATACTGGCTACATCATCCAGACATACTGCAGGACACTCATTGATACACTTCTTTCTTGTAGGAGGTGTTGATGCATAATGGGAGCAGCAGGAATGAAATTCTGGAGCACAAGCTCCCCAGGTGCAGTACTGGCCATCATAGAAAGTAGCAATTCTGAGGTTTCAGCCATCGTTACAGCTGGAGAGACTGATCAGGTGTGGCACAGTGCCTAGCACTGTTACCTCACAGTGCCAGTGACCCGGGTTCAATTCTGACCATGGATGTGCTGAGTAGTAAAGTTGGTTAACATTGCGCTATGAGGAATGATGGTAAAAGAGGTCAACATATATGTCTGTGTGAAAAACTGCCACTGCAGAATGAAGGCTTACAACTGGACATCTTGCTGATAACATTTTGTTTTGGAACAGCGAGAACAAGACTCTCTCAAGGATGAATAAGGCCTATGTGTGCTACTGGATTTTTATAGGAATGAACTATAAACTACAAGTTAAAACCTTATAAAATAGCAGCAGCTTTCGAGATTCAAGACGATGGCTCTGGGATCAACATTCATGGGACAGGACCGGAGTTTCAAAGCTCACAAGTGTACACCCTCCAGAGAGAGACAGGCCAAGTTCTCTCTATCGGGGTAGTACATTTTTGTTCAAGTCATGATTCTTGAAACATATAAACACATAGCTACGGTCGGAGTTAAATCATAAAATTGTATTAATTCAACTGGCACTGAGTATTCAATTTGTCGGTGTTGTCAATTGTTGCCAGCAGAGGGCAACAGCTTTTGGCTGTGTGGAATGTACCCTTTCTCCGGTGTCTGCGTGAATTTTCTCCGCGTGCTCCAGTTTCCTCCCACAGTCCAAAGATGTGATTAGGTGGATTGACTATACTAAATTGCCCCTCAGTGTCCAAAGGTGTGCAAGGTAGGTGGGGTTACAGAGATAGGGTGGAAGAGTGGGTCTAGGTCAGGGTGCTCTTTTAGAGGGTCGGTGCAGACTCGATGGGTTGAATGGCTTCCTTCTGCGCTGTAGGAATTCTATGGTTCTATGTTGGAACAAGGCCTTCGGCCCTCTAATCCTGCACCAACCATGCTGCTTGTCTAACCTAAAACCTTCAACACTTCCAGGGTCTGTATCCCTCTAGCCATGTATTTGTCAAGACACCCTTAAACATCACTATCAAACCTTCTTCCACCACTTCCTCTGGCAGCGACTTCCAGGCACCCACCACCGCCTGTATAAAAAAAACTTCCCTCGCACATCTCCTCTAAACTTTGTCCCTCACAACTTAAACCTATGGCCCCTAATAATTGACTCTTCTACCCTGGGAAAAAGCTTCTGACTATCCATTCTCGCCTTGCCTCTCATGATTTTGTAGACTTCTATCAGGTCGCCCCTGAACCTCCATCGTTCCAGGGAGAACAAACCGAGTTTATCCAACCTCTCCTCATAGTTAATGCCCTCCATAACAGGCAACATCCTGGCATTACCACCGCTGAATGCCCCGTCAACATCCTGGGGTGACCATTCCAGTGGCAACTTAACTGGGACAGGTACATACATATTGTGGCTACAAGGACAGGTCAGAGTTTGGAATTCTGTGGCAAGTAACTCACCTCCTGACGAGGACTGCAGCAGTTTAAAAAGGTGACTTACCACCACTAGCTCACCACCGTGTATCTCTGCCTTCTCAATTGGATATACAATAAGCGTACCAGAAATAATAGGGAACCAAGAATCTAACGAGAATGAAAGTAATTAACATTAATAAATAAAATGTACTAGAGAAATTAATGCCTAATTTTAGGCAGTCAATGTGGTTTATGACAGGGAAATCTTGTCTGGCAAATGTATTAAGGAGTGCTTTGAGGATCTAACTAATGGTATGGAAAAAAGGGAACCAGTGTATGTGATATATTTGATTTTTCACATTACATTCAATAAGGTGCCACATGAATGATTGTTACAAGAGGTAAAGGCTCACGAGATAGTGGGAAATATGGGGGCAGCATAGTTACAAGACAGAAATCAGAATGTGTGAATAAACAGGTGCTGAGAAGAATCAGTACTGGGCCTAAGCTCTGTATTTAATGACTTAGATGAAGGGACTTAGTGTATTGTATCTAGGTATGTTGACTTCATATGGCTAGGTGGAAAAAATAAGCTTCGAGAAAGGTACAACAAAACCTACACAGGGATAAAGGTGGGTTCAATGAGTCGGCTAGAAGATGAGAGGGAATCTGTGGCGAATTGCGAGGTTATTCACTTAAGTAGGAAGAATTGAAAAACACATTATTTTCAAAAGGTGAGAAACTTGGAATATTGGTGTTCAGAGGGATTTAGATGTCCTTGTACACAAAATACAGCAAGTTAAAATGCAGGTATAGGAAGTAGTTTGGAAAGCAAATTATTTCTTGGCCTTTAAGGAAAGAAAACATGGTTGATGAAAGATTGGATTTGTTGGGTTGGATTTGTTTATTGTCACGTGTACCAAGGTACAGTGAAAAGTATTTCTCTGCGAGCAGCTCAAACAGGTCATTTAGTACATGAAAATAAAATAAAAGGAAAATACATAATAGGGCTACACAAGGTACACAATATAAATACATACATAGACACCTGCATCGGGTGAAGCATACAGGAGTGTAGTATTAATCAAGTCAGTCCATAAGCGGGTCGTTTAGAAGTCTGGTAACAGTGGGGAAGAAGCTGTTTTTGAATCTGTTTGTGCATGTTCTGAAACTTTTGTATCTGAAAGGTTAGTAGCAGTGGACTGTTGACAAATGGTTGAGGTTGCTGATATTGCGAATGAATATTTTGATTCAATGCATCCCAAGGAAAAAGGAGCTACTCCGCTTCCTTTGTTCCTCATAAAATCCCTACTGTGCAGGAAGTAGCCATTCGGTCCATTGAGGCTGCATCACTCTCAGAAAGAGCACTCTACCGAGGCCCACTTCCCTGCCTATCTCCGTAACTCTGCGTCCTGATCTTGGCAATTCATCTAGCCTACACATCTTTTGGACACCAAGAGGCAATAATTTCGCATGGCCAATCCACCTCTGCTTAATGCTCTTACTCCTCCATTTTTTGTCTGAAATGTAGTATCGAAGACTGTGAGCTGGATTCTCTGCCCCCCCGACGCCAAAAATCACGTTCGGCGACGGGGCGGAGAATCCGTTTTGGCGCACAAAATCGGGAGCAGCGCCTGTTTTCCAATTTCCCCCCCCCCCACAAAAAAAATTGGCGTACCCATGGAGTGCGCTGCGCCAAGTATCCACCGCCTCAGGCCATTGCCTGAGGCCCACCCCGCGATGCTCCGTCCCCGACCGGCCGAATTCCCGATGGCGTGGATCTCTCATGATCCCACCGTCCGGGATCCTCACATGGCGGCTGCGACTCTGTCCGGGGCCGCCAGTCAGGGGAGGGCCGATTGCCGGGCGGGGGCCTTCATTCGGGTCAAGAGGCACTGTGTGCGGGCGGTCCAGGGCGCGCGAGCGGACGATGCGGGGCACTATTTGCCGGTCCAAGTTCGCGGGCTGAGTCCAACATGGAGCATGGCGCGGCCGCTGGAGGCCACCACCTTGCTACAAACTAAAGGAATCTTCACTGCTGCCAAGATAATGCCCATTCACCTGTATGATACACTACCTACATGTGCTTATGAATCATTTGCACACTAGAAGGGTAAAATCCCTTTTAGTTCAGTAAAATGACCATGTTCGTATGAGCCGCACTCGAGACAATGTCACCTTGTACTGTAGAGAGTTTTGCAATTCGGAAACCATTGTTCTCCCTCTACCAACTTGTCTCTGGCAAGGTGGAATGAGATGAAATTGTTTGTGTCGGGGGCCTTACGTGACATCCCTTATGCAGCAGTGCACTGCAATCGGAGAGATGTTTCTCATAACTCACTAAAGGAACCAGATGCATAAACGTAGAGAGCCACAGGAAATGCAGTCCTTGCCCTGTTTCAAACTTGCAGTTGTGGCTGCAGCAGTTGGCCAATTTCAGTCATGACCGTGGTCGTTGATGCAGTTAGTTAAGATTAAGAGAATTATTCTGTAGACATGGCCTCCTGCCAAGGGAGACGATTCCCACTTAACTATTCAAACTTTAGCAAAATATTGTAAAGCTCCAGGAACATGTACAACTGCACCATCAGCCAGAAAAATAATCTCGCAGCTAACCTGTAGGTAGTCTATGATATTTTTAAATAGAGCTGCTGGAGAAAGGAAGAAGCATGATTCAAAATTAAGTATACTGTTCTTGCTGAGCTACACCAGCTCCTTAACATGCCAAAAAATATTAATTCTCATTCTGGTATTTAAATCCTTTCAGGGCCTTCTGTCTGCAACCTTTCCCACCCTACATCATCCTCTAAACTCTCCAGTCTTTACATCTGGCCTTTTGTGCATCTTTACTTCTCTTTAATTACATTCTAGACTGCGCATTAAGATTCCGTGCCTCTCCTCAGTGAAAGTCTCTTCTTAAAACCTATCTTTTGGTTACCCCTCCTAGTATCTTCTTAATTCTCTGCAATCATTTGTTACAGCAACCATCTGCACTGGCCTGACCTTTCTTCCCATTCTCAACTGAGAACAAAAATGATCCTGCCCCCAGCTCCCAACCCACCCTCAAACCCCAGACAACTGAAGAAAACTCAGCCAACATAGAGAACCAACTGGGCCTTCCCTGCAAAGAAATGATTCAACCCCTTCACTACATAATCCCCTCCTCACTCTCACCCACCATCTCTGTCCTGGTCTTCTACTTAGTAGAAACACAGGCCTATAGTGAGCAGTAACTCACCCAATACACAATGAAGTATATTTTCCTCAAGTCACTGAAAACAAAAATCTATGCCACTACCCCAGGAACACACCACGGTGATTTGAAAACTTCCTCTTCTGGAAATGTAATTGAACCCTCACTTCATGTGACTCCTCCTCCTATTGAGGGAAATTAAGCCCAATATCAGCCATAATTGTCTAATGATTAAAGTCCCCTCCTCTCCATCCTTGTCAACCTTTTCATCTCCCCTCTCCTTTCCCATTTCTTCCTCTCATCCACTAACTGATTCCCCTCCACCCATCTCTGATCTCCATCTCCTTGTCTACTGTGAAGAAATTAACCCTGGCATGGTGATCATGCTCCTCTTTCTTGGAAAGTGTTAAATCGCTCTCCTGTCGCTGCCTGCCCTTGCCCTCAGCACCTCCCTTCCATCAATCTCCGAATCCCTGCGCTTCCACCCCTACCTGAGTTTTGTTTTCCTCCTGCCTTCTAAACTGATTAACCTAAATACTGACTTTAGTTATGACTCCCATGTGCAATTTTGCCGGTGGATTATATATGCTAGTTGGTATACCGATATTCCTATGTAAATATACATATAAATTTCAGACTTCAGCATTCACAAGTTGTCTTATTGGTAAGATGTGTCATATAGGAGACAATTCACTACACAGCAATTATAGCAATAGAGTTTAGATCGAAAACAAGCTGGACGATATTAATGCCAGGTTACCTCTCAGAGGGAAGTAAGAGACTGCTGTGTGCTCTGTTTTTACAGAGACATGGCTCACTCATGCCTCACCGGACTGTGCCGTACAACCTGAAGGCTTCTCAATATACCGGACAGACCGCATGGCATCATCAGGCAAAGCAAAGGTTTGCCTCCTCAGTAACTCCTCCTGGCACTCGGATGTGGTTACCCTGGCGACCTACTTCTCCCCGGACCCGGAATACCTGACTGTGAAGTGCCATCCATACTATCTTCCATGGGAGTTCACTTCAGCCATTATCACAGCAGCCTACATCCCACCCTAGGCAGAAGTGGAAAAGGTGCTGGACGAATTGTACACAGTTATAAATAACAATGACACAGAACACCCGGAGGCCTTGTTCATGGTGGCCGGGGACTTCAACCTGACCAACCTCAAGAGTGTACTGCCAAAATTCCACCAACACATCTCCTGTCCTATCAGGGGCGCCAACACTCACGACCACTGCTACACAAAAATCAAGGACGCCTACCGATCCATCCCCCGACTGCACTTCGGAAAATCAAACCATATGATGGTGCTCCTTCTCCCGGCATACAAGCAGAAACTTAAGCGGGAGAATCTGGTTAAGAAGGTCGTGCAGAGCTGGTCCGAGGCAACAAAAGAGCTCTTACGTGACTGCTTGGAGTCAGTGAACTGGTCCATGTTTAAGAACTCAGCGACCAACCTGAACGAGTATGCCACCACCATCACAGACTTTATCAGGAAAAGTGTAGACGACTGCATGACAAAGTAAGTAGTACGTACGTTCCCCAACCGGAAATCATGGCTTATTCAGGAGACTGACTCCGTACTGAAGGCCAGGTCTGAGGCGTTCAAGTCGGGCGACCCTGTCCTATACAAGAAAACTTGGTACGACCTCCACAAAGTCATCAGGGATACCAATAGACAATAACAGACCAAGCTAGACTCACAGACTCTCGTCAGTTGTGGCAAGGCTTAAACAACATAATGGGCTACAAAGCGAAGCTGAGCACAATCTCCGGCGGCAGCGTACCCCTCCCCGATGAACTCAATGAATTCTATGCTCGGTTCGAGCAGGAAACCATCAAACCGCTGTGACTGCCCCAGCAATCCTGGACACCCCCAAACCCACCGTCTCAGCTTCCAAAGTCAGATCAGCCCTCTTGAGAAGGAACCTTCGGAAGGCGACAGGGTCCCAGGTTGTGCACTCAGATCCTGCGCGGACCACCTGGCAGATCTGTTCGCGTACATTTTCCACCTATCCCTACTCCGGTCCGAGGTCCGCACCTGCTTCTAGAAGATCACCATTATACCGATGCCAAAGAAGAATCAGGCAATGTGCCTCAACAACTATCGCCTGGTGGCCTTGACACTAATCGCAATGAAGTGTTTTGAGAGGTTGGTAATGAGGCACATCAACTCCATACTCCCAAAATGCCTAGATCCACTGGAATTCGCATACCGCCACAACCGGCGCCATCTCCCTGGCTCTACACTCATCCCTGGAGCATCTCCACAACAAGGACTCTACATCAGACTCCTATTTATTGACTACAGCTCCACCTTCAACACCATAATCCCAGCCAAGCTCATATCAAAGCTCCAAAACCTAGCACTTGGCTTCTCATTCTGCAACGGAATCCTCAAAGTTCTGACCCATAGACCACAATCAGTAAGGATAAATAATAACACAACAATCCTCAATACCAGGGCTCTGCAAGCTGCGTACTTAGCTCCCTACTATACTCCCTATACACACACGACTACGTGGCAAAATTTGGCTCCAACTCTATCTACAAGTTTGCTGATGACACAATTGCAGTGGGTCGGATATCGAATAATGATGAGTTAGAATACAGGAGGAGATAGTGAACCTAGTGGAGTGGTGTAACAACAACAATCTCTCCCTCAATTGCAGCAAAACTAAAGAGCTGGTCATTGACTTCAGGAAGCAAAGTATCATACACACCTCTGCCTGCATCAATGGGGCCGAGGTGGAGATGGTTGACAGCTTCAAATTTCTAGGTGTGCACATCACCAACAATCTATCCTGGTCCACCCACGTCGATGCTATGACCAAGAAAGCACAACAGCGCCTATACTTTCTCAGGATACTAAGCAAATTCGGCATGTCCACATTGACTCTTAATGATTACAGATTCACCATAGAAAGCATCCTATCTGGCTGCATCACAGCCTGGTAGCAACTAGTTGGCCCAAGATCGTAAGAGACTACAGAGAGTCGTGAACACAGCCCAGTCCATCACATGAACCCGCCTTCCATTCATTTACTCTGTCTACACCTCCTTGGGAAAGAGTCTAATCCGAGACCCTTCCCACCCGGCTTATCCACTCTTCCAACTTCTTCCATCGGGAGGAGACACAAAAGTCTGAGAACACGCACTTACAGATTCAAAAAGCAGCTTCTTCCCCGTTGTTACTAGACTCCTAAATGACCTTTTATGGACTGATCTGATCTCTTCACACATCTTCTCTAATGAGTAGTACTACACTCCTGTAGACTTCACCCGATGCCTGTGACTATGTATTTACATTGTGTATTTATGGTTGCCTATGTATTTTCTTTTCAGGCACGGAATGATCTGTCTGAACTGTACGCAGAGCAATAATTTTCACTGTACCTCAGTACACATGACAATAAATAAATCCAAGCCAATGCAGATAGGTCTGAACACTCAATTTAAAAAGCTGATACAGTATTCACAACTAACAATTGTAAGAGTATTTGGTACGCAACGTAATTTTGTGTAACTAAATTTAAAACGAATATCATAAGCGTGTGCAACTAATAGCTTTTTTTGCCATTTTAGTGTGTTCTTCGACATATTTCCAGTTCAATCACTTTCTGCTTAAGAACTAAACTCTAGCCTCCGGGATGTAGTCCACACCAGCTATTCACATCACTCGAGGCCATTTCTGATTAAACCAGCATGGCGTACATAATGCAAAACTACTTTCTTATTGGCAGATCCATTTTTTGTTCCAAGTAAAGTTCAGAACTGCTTGAACATTGTTTATTACACACAACGATTGAATGTACACAAGGAGCATGCACAAGGAAATGAACAAGAGCAGCACCTTAAGGAGAGTACAAGAGGGGGACACTAGACAGTCAGCATCACCTAAAGGACAGTGCGTGACAGGATTGAAAACAGCGCAAGAGTGCAGTGAGAAATCGGAGTGTTAGCTTGGAGTTTAGAGCTCCTGAGATAACATCAGGATTCAAAAGTGATGCAGGGCAAGTGGAAGCAGCTGATTGGGTGAGCACGGTTGGGAATGTATTTACTTATTTTATCACTTATAATTCGTACGGTCATTATTTTGTGGTTTAATAATAAATCATTATTAGTGTCACAAGTAGGCTTATATTAACACTGCAATGAAGTTACTGTGAAAATTCCCTAGTCGTCGCACTCTGGCGCCTGTTCGGGTACAAGGAGGGAGAATTCAGAAAGTCCAATTCACCTAACAAGCATGTCTTTCGGGACTTATGGGAGAAAACCGGAGCACCCGGAGGAAACCCACACAGACAAGGTGAGAACGTGCAGACTCTGCATGGAGACATATAAAATTATGAAGGGAATAGATAGGATAGATGCGGGCAGGTTGTTTCCACTGGTCGGGGAAAGCAGAACTAGGGGGCATAGCCTCAAAATAAGGGGAAGTAGATTTAGGACGGAGTGTAGGAGGAACTTCTTCACCCAAAGGGTTGTGAATCTCTGGAATTCCTTGCCCAGTGAAGCAGTTGAGGCTCCTTCTTTAAACGTTTTTAAGAAAAAGATAGATACCTTTCTAAAGAACAAAGGGATTCGGGGATATGGTGTAAGGGCCGGAGAGTGGAGCTGAGTCCACAAAGATCAGCCATGATCTCATTAAATGGCAGAGCTGGCTCGAGGGGCCAGGTGGCCTACTCCTGTTCCTAGTTCTTATGTTCTTATGGAGAGTGACCAAGCCGGGAATCAAACCCAGGTTCCTGGCGTTGTGAAGCAACAGTGCTAACCACTGTGCTAGCATGCCGCCCTTAGTTTAGAAGAGCTAAACTCTGCAATAACAAGTGCCAAGGAAGAAGGGCCCTGGAGTAGTTCATAATATCTGATTTTAGGGAGAGACAGAAAGAGAGTGAGGAGCGTGTCTTTCTTCTATGTGTGCCAGTTACTCTGGGCCGATGCAGCTGGGGACACACTTTCTTCCTCCTGTCTCACCCAGCCTGAGACAGGATGCAAAGCCTATGGAGTGAGATTGTGAGGGCCACACATGTTCATCTAAAGGTAAGCAAATGTGGCGCGAGTCCAACGTTCAGCCAGTTGGCAAAAGTGGTCCTGGGAAACTGACATAGTTGATTCTGAGACTAGAGTCCTGAATATAAATAAAAGGAAACTATGGTATAAGGCCTGAATTGGCTATGATGAATTGAGGAACGTTACTTAAAGGGATGATGGTGGATAGGCAATGGAAATCTTTCAAAGAGCGCAAGGCTGAACTGTAATTGTTCAATCTTGTCTGGCACAAAAATAAAACGGGAAAGGTGGCCAAAGCATGGCTTACAAGGGAAATCAGAGATAGTGTTAGAACCAAAGAAGAGGCGTATATATTGTCCAGAAAAAGCAGCAGACCTGAGGATTGGGAACAGTTTAGAATTCAGCAAAGAAAGAAAAAGGGATTGATTAAGCAGGGGAAAATAGAGTAAGAGAGTAAGCTTGAGGGAGCATAAACAATGACTGTAAAAGCTTCTATAGGTACATGAAAAAGATTGGCGAAGACAAATGTCTTACATTCAGAAATTGGGGAATTTATAATGAGGAACAAAGAAATGGCTGGCCAACTAAATATATACTTTGGTCTGTCTTCACAATGGAGGAAACAAATAATGTTCCAGAAATGTTGAGGAACAGTGTTTAATGAGAGGAGGGAACTGAAAGAAATCAGCATTAGTAGGAAAATGTGCTGGGGAAATTGATGGGGTGGACGGCCGGTAAATCCCCAGGACCTGATAATCTACATCCCAGAGTATTTAAGGAAGTGGCCCTAGAAATAGTGGATGCATTGGTGGTCATTTTCTAAGATTCTGTAGACTCTGGAACAGTTTCTACAGATTGAAGGGTACAGATTCAGCATGGACTTACAAAAGGGAAATCATGCTCAACAAATCTACTGGAATTCTTCCAAGATGTGACCAGTACAGTTGATGAGGGAGAGCTAGTGGATGTGGTTTATTTGGACTTTCAGCAGGCTTTCGACAAATGTTCCACATAGAGATTAGCGTGCAAAATTGAAGCATATGGGATTCGGGGTAGTGTATTGAGATGGATAGAAAACTGCTTGGCAGGAAAAGAGTAGGAAAAATGGGGTGTTTTTCCAAATGGCAGGCAGCGATGAGTGGGGTACCACAGCACTAGGCTCCAGCTATTCGCAATATATATTAATGATTTAGATGAGGGAAGTAAATGTAATATCTCCAAATTTGCACAAAGTTGGGTGGGAGGGTGAACTGTGAGGAGGATGCAGAAATGTTTCAGTGTGATTTGGACAAACTGAGTTACTGGGCAAATGCATGGCAGATGCAGTACAGTGTTGATAAATGTGAGGTTATCCACTTTGGTGGCAAAAAGAGGGAGGCAGATTATTATCTGAATAGCTATAGATTGAGAGAGGGGAATCTGTAACAAGAACTGGGTGTCCTTGTACGCAAGTTGCTGAATTTAAGCATACAGACAGTGAAGAAGGCAAATGGTATGGATTTTTTTACAAATGTTTTTATTAAGTTTTTGGCATACAAAACAAATATAAATCTGAACAAACGGTGGGAGTTAAACAAGAAAATTTAAGTAAAACTAGAACTATTTACACATAGAATAAGATACTTCAGTTACCCCTTCCTTTTCTTTTATTCCTTCCTTAGTGTTTGCAGTGGCGATTGTGGTCCCCTGCGTTTCGCTACACACCGGTTTTCCCTTTGCTTTTCTTCCCTTTGGTTCAGGTTGCTGTTGCCCCTGCCACCCACCCTCCCCTCCCCATTGTGTCTCCTGGTTCCTTTGTTGGGCTTGGCTGAGTTCTTTGTTCCCCTGCGCCCCTCCCCCACCTCCGCCTTCCTCCCCCACTGTGTCATGGCTACTCCTTCCTAATCTTTGACTTCCGAGTTGTTGGCTACAAACAGGTCGTGGAACAACCGAGTGAATGGCTCCCACACCCTCGGATGGCAAATTAAATTTTCTCCATTTGGAGAAATTCCGACAGGTCGGACAGCCAGTCTGCAGCTTTGGGTGGTGCTGCTGACCACCAGCCTAGCAGGATTCTCCGGCGGGCGATTAGGGAGGCAAAGGCAAGGGCGTCGGCCCTCCTCCCCATGAAGAGATCTGGCTGTTCTGATACCCTGACGACTGCCACTGTCGGACATGGCTCCACCCTCATCCCCACCACTTTGGACATTGCCTCAAAGACGGCGGTCCAGAACCCAGCAACTTGGGAAAAGACCAGAACATGTGGGCGTGGTTGGCCGGACCTCCTTGGCACTGTTCGCATCTGTTCTCCACCTCCAGGAAGAACCTGCTCATTTGGGATCTGGTTAAGTGGGCTGTGTACCACCTTTAGCTGCATTAGGCTTAGCCTTGCACATGTGGAGGTGGAATTGACCCTGTGCAGTGATTCGCTCCAGAGTCCCCACCCTATTTCAAACCCCAAGTCCTCCTCCCACTTCTCCCTTGCCTTGTCCAGTTGGGCGTTAGCCCCTCCTTAGCAGTCGCCCGTACATGTCACCACAGTTCCCTTTCCCTAAGAAATCCGTGTCCAGCAGGTCCTCTAGCAGTGATTGTTGTGGGTACATCTTTGTTTCCCTTCATAGGAAGGTTTTGAGTTGTAGGTACCCAAGTTTGTTTCCGCACCGTCAGCTGGAATTTTTCGGTCAGCTCTTCAAGTGTTGTTAGGCTGTTGTTGGTGTAAAAGTCCTTAAAGGTCAGCGTCCCCCCATCCTGTCTCCACCTTTTGAAGGAAGCGTCCATCATCACCGAAGTGAACTTGTGGTTGTTGCAGATGAGGGAATTATCTGACATCTCGGTGAGCTCGAAATGTTGTCAGGAAATGGTATGTTGGCCTTCATAGCGAAAGGGTTTGAGTATATAAGCAGGGATGCCTTGCTGCATTATCCAGGGTCTTGGTGAGGCCACACCTGGAATATTGTGTGTAGTTTTTGTCTCCTTATCTAAGAAAAGATGTTCTTGCTATGAAGGGAGTGCAGCGAAGGTTTATCAGACTGCCTCCTGGGATAGCGGGACTGACATATGAGAAGAGTTCGAGTTGCTTCGGATTTTATTGGCTGGAGTTTAGAAGAATGAGGGGGGGATCTCATACAAACGTGTAACATTCTGACTAGACAGGTAACTGCAGGAAGAATGTTCCCGTTGACAGAGGAGTCCAGAAGCAGAGGTCAGTCTAAGGATACGGGGTAAACCATTTAGGACTGAGATGAGGAGAAATCGTTTTACCCAAGTGTGGTGAACCTGTGGAATTCTCTATCACAGAAAGCAGTTGAGGCCAAAACATTGTATGTTTTCAAGAAGGTGTTGGATGTAGTTCTTGGATTTCAAGGGACCAAAGAATTTGGAGGGGAAAGTGGGAACAGGTTACTGAGTTGGATGATCAGCCATGATCATAATGATTGGCAGAGTCGGCTCAAAGGGCCGTATGGTCTACTCCCGCTCCTATGTTTTACGTTTTCAATGTTTCTATGCAATAGGAAAAATTGGAAAAGGAACTGATTTCCATAGAAAGGAATAAGGGGCATTTTTGTGACATGTAGAACTTTTAACCTTGTTTAACACACAAATCAGAATAGTGCAAGTTTACCTAATAATTTACTTGGCTAATTTACTTTACTTTAATGGTACGGCATACCATTGTATAATTCTATAATACAGGCAATCAACTATTTTGAGGTATTTATATGGCAACTTAAAATGTGTGGCACCAATATGTTAATAAACAAGGTTAATTTTTGTGTCCTGCATTTCTACCAATCACCAGCTAATAGTGTAATGAATACAAAAAGGGATATGAATTTCTAACATGGTTTAATGCAAATCATTAATGATTCTGGCCTAACCTTACACCACAAAACCATGTTACATGACTAGCTACATCTCAAAGCAATGAATAAATACAATTCCTCATTACCTGGTAACATGACTGACTGATAATTAGCTAGTCTCGCCAAATAAGTTAAACATTTAATAATTAGAATTATTCACTTAGCATAAGTCTATCACTGCAGCTTGAGGTTAACTCAAAACGTAATTCAGACACTGAAAAACAAGAAACCTAGGTACTAGATGCGTAGGAACAAATTTACTCAGGGACTCAGATGACCATTTTGCTTTTGTTGTTTGAACCCCAAGATTGCATTACAGGATGTAATTTTTTTTTAAACTCACTTTGCTTCATACAATATAAAGATAAACACCCGCATTCTTATATTTAATACCAAATTCAAAAGAAAAGCGTAACAACCGAGAGGGAACTATATGTAACAGAGGCAGAAGATGACATGCCATGTGCAACTTCCATTTGACAACACACATTGTCATCAGAATAGCTAGTGAATAGGTGTTGTATTGAGGCATGTAAATAATATTTTTTAAATTAAGTTAATCCAAGGAGTTTAGTTATACAGATTTGATCACTGATCTATCCTGCAATAGTTGAGCTCAGCCAGATGGGCCTCTACACACTGGAGCTGGCACACTACTGGAATTTGTTAAAAGTTCCTCCATTTTTCAATATGATTCCGTTTGTAGCACCTATGCATGGACAGGAAACGAGGAGGTTACTGGGCTTAAATAAAAACAAAATGTTGGAAATACTCAGCAGGCCTGGCAGAGAGAAATACAGTTAATGTTTCAGATCATGAATGACCTTTCACCAGATTTTGCTGATGAAGCAAAACGAGCATGATAGATCACCAACTTCTTTTTGTCTGCCAAAATTAGTCATTTAAATACAAGTTAGTGTGGTGATTCTTAAAGCAGCAGTATACAAATGTAGGGAGGTTATACTTCAGTTAAACAGAACACTAGTGGGACTACATCTGGAGTACTTTGTACAGCATTGGTCACCTTATAAAGAAGGATGACAACGTGTTGGAAACAGTTCAGAGAAGAATTACCAGGCTAATATCTGGAACAGGCAGGTTATCTCAGGAGGAAAGGTTGGAGAAGCTCAGCTTATATCCACTAGATTGATATCTTTAAGATACTGAGGGGTCTCGACAGGGTTGATGTGGAGAGACTGTTTCCTCTTGTGGGACGATCTTGAACGAGGGGGTCATTGTTTAAAAATAAGGGGCCGCCCATTTAAAACGCAGATAAGCCATAATAGAATTATCTCAGAGCTCTTGTTAGGAATGGGTTAACAGACCTTCCAATTAAATATTAAGTTGATGTCAATTATCCAATAGAAGTGACTGATATATAAAGGGGTTACAAATGGCACTATTTGTTGGTGGAGATTTGTGTGTGAAGTTGGATCAAAGAAATAAAGGTGAATAGAGGAAAGAGATCCCAGAGAAACCAATAAAATTCTAATAGGACTAGACAGGGTTCCCAATGGCAGGAGAGTTCAAAGCCAGGGTTCACAGTCTAAGGGACACAGAGTAAACCATTTAGGACTGAGATGAAGAGAAATTTCTTTGCCCACAGACTGGTGAGGAATTCACTTCCAAAGAAAGCAGTTGAGGCCAAAACATTGTATGTTGCATGTTTTCAAGGAGTTCGATATAACTCTTGTGGCTAAAGAAATGAAAGGATATGAGGGCAAAGTGGGAACAGATTATTGAGTCACATGATCAGCCATGATCATAATGAATGGTGGAGCAGGTTTGGAGGGCCGAAAGGACTCTTCCTGCTCCTATTTTCTATGAATCTTTAGAATTCTCTTCCTAAAAAGGCAATAGAAGTAGAGTCTGAATATTCTTAAGGCAGAGGTGGATAGATTAACGGTAAGCAATGGAATGGTGGGTTATTGGGGTCGACGGAGTGCAGATTTGGGGTTACTATCAGATCAGCCACGGTCTTATAAAATAGCGGAGCAGGTTAGAGTGCTCGAATAGCCTACTTCTGCTTATTCGTATGTACTTTCATGGGCAGTTTTGTGATGAAAGTATATAATTTTAAATAATCATAATTAAACTACGTATTTACTTCAAATTATTTTCTGCGCTTCTCTCATACAGTCAAAATAGTTGTCGCACTGCCAACTTGCCAGATATGTTACTTTCAAGGCGGGCAGGAGCAAGGAGGATATCCACCAAAATCCAAACTCACTTCTCAGTCTACTGACAGAGTAGATGCAAAGAATGACTTCCATTTATCTGATCTGAAGGGGTCAGATGGATAAATAAGAAAAATGCTAATTAAAAGTGCACAAGTAACGCCAGGATTTAAGCCTTGCGTTTAGCAAACTAGGGGAGTCTTTTAATGATCAAGTTTTATTCTGCCATAAAATAGATTTCCTGTAAAAGAAATGCTGACAAATGATGTTTCATGAGCAGTCATAAAATTTAGTTGTGCAGCCACAAAATTCCCAAAACATATGAACATTTAAAAAAAACCTCATATCAGCAAATCAGAGAAGCATGTAGCAAAGACAAAACTGTTAAAATGGAACATTTTAATTTTCACAGACTGGGAGACGTAAACCAACTCTAGTTGTAAAGACAATGAATGTGTCCAAGGTCTGGATTTTTAGGTCAATTATAAAGGGACAGCACTTGCTGCTGATTTGAGAAAAGCTGCCCACAAATATCTATTGGGCGCTAGAGCATAGATTTCCTCTATTCCAAGGTGACCTTGAATTTGGTGCCATCTATGAAGAAAGCAGATAGACTGACTAGCCAATCAGATTGAAGAATTCTCACAGCGAAGCAGCAAGTAAATAACATTCTGCCACAAATTCTGCACACATAGCTACAAAGTATTATTGTGGTTTTATTAACATTTTAATCACGTTACAGAAAGTAAAACGAAAGGGAACATGTACGTAGGATTATGGTAGAGGTTGAAGTATAAGCAAGCTTTCTTTAAAAATTGTTTTAAAGATTGTGCATTTTTCAAGTGTTCCTCTGAGGAAATGAGACATCACACTTATAACTTACATTTTCAGGGACATGGAAGTTTTTCAGCAGGAATTATGACTTCAAATGTAATAAATAAAACCTGAATACCATTTAACATTTTCATTCATTGTTTACAGCATGCATTGTGCATAGAAATTTGAAGTTCATGTCACTAATTCTATGTTGATTGCATCTGCAAAGACAGTGCACCCTCCAGAGAAGCAGAGTATTACTGATAGCAACTTCTGGATTTCCACATTTATCTGTGTGTGGGTGTGTGCCAGAAGCTGCTGCCAGTTTGTAGCAACAATGAAGATAATATGATAGAGTTTGTCATTAAGTTCTTATTAAAGGCACATAACTGCATTCCGCCATCCACCCATCTACGAAAGATGATGGGACACACAGCTAGCAATCCATTTAAGATGGGGTGTCTGCATGTGGCGCAACTTTTCTGTTGGTTGATAAGGCTCAACATTGAGTGGCACATTCTGCCACAAATTCTGCACACATAGCTACAAAGTATTATTGTGGTTTGTTGCCTGGTGTTGGCCGCTCACGTGGGGGTGTGAGGTTATTACAGAGAGAGAAAGAGTGGAGTTGCAGAATGTCTTATCTTGAATGATAGCTGTGCAGGAAGACGTTAGCAAAGTAAAAATTTGGAACTTTGCACCTGAAGTATTACATTATTCATCTTCCCTACCCCTGAGGACCTGGTTCCTTTTGATACACTGACCCTAGGTTGGAGAAACCACACTATATTGCAGTGTCCTCAGACATATCCGTCTAACCCTGTATAATTGGAGGTTACAGGAGGATGCCGAGGTAGCAGCCTTCCCAGGTCTCCTCTCCATTCCTCTGGTTGCTAGTCTCAAAAATACAAGTTCTGGTGAGCCCTTCTAACCCAAACCATAGTCCCTTTAATTAGAAACTCTTCCTTTGACAAATGGACACGCCATCTCGTCCACCATCCCCAATGGGTCGGGCAACTCGAAAAATCCATGGCTAAGCCGCCTTGTTGACAAATCAGAATTCTGACGTAGCAGGGGCTAAATCCAGATGGTTCATAGAATCCCAACAGTACAGATGGAGGCTAATTGGTCCATCAGGTCTGCACCGACCCTCCGAAAGTGCACCCTAGCTAGGCCCAATCCCTTATCCCTGTAACTTCACCTAACCGTTGGACATTTAGGGGCAATTTAGCATGGCCAATCCACCTATGCACATTTCTGGACTAAGAGGAAACCAGAGCACCTGGAGGAAACCCATGCAAACACAGGGAAAACGTGCAAACTCCACAAATGCAGGAAACTATGGGCCAGTTAGCTTAATGTCTGTTGTAGGGAAGATGTCAGAATTGATCGATAACAAGGTTATAGCTGGGAGGGGGTTGATTAACTCAGTTGACTAGGCAGCTGGTTCATGATGCGGAGCGATGCCAACAGCGCAAGTTCAATTCTCGTACCGCCTGAGGTTATTCATGACGGCCCCACATTCGCAACACCACCAGTCAGCCTTCAAAGGGGAGTGTAGCCTATGGTCCTCTGGGACTGTGGTAACACACACTAAGAAAAACGCAAAGTAAGCAGGAAGAAACAGCATGATTTCGCAAAAGGGAAATCATATTTAACCAATTTATTCTTTGGAGGAATAACGTGGACTGTGGATAAGTAATGGTAAAGTCACCATAGTGCCAGATGACCATAGACTGCTTGATCCTTTTCCCATTTTTCCAATTAAGGGGCAATTTAGCATGGCCTATCCACCTAGCCTACACACCTTTGGGTTGTGGGGCGAAACCCACGCAAACAGGGGAGAATGTGCAAACTCCACACGGACAGTGACCCAAAGCCGGGATCGAACCTGGGACCACCGTGCTACCACTGCTTGACCATTTGAGGGGGAGAGCTGACTGGGTGATTTAACCTGAGGATCACCACACCTCAGGCGAGGAGCAAGGTTGAGAAAGCGGCCCTTCATGAATAACCTCTGTGGCATTGTGGATAAAGGTGAGCCTGTAGACATATTGTAATGGGATTTCCAACAAGCATTTGACAAGATGCCACATCAAAGGTTATTACGGAAAATAAAAGTTCATGGTGTGGGGAGTTATTTATCAGCATTGATAGAAGGTTGTTTGGCTGGTAAATGAGCCTTTTTCTGATTGGCAGGATGTGAGGATGATAAGTTGGGCAGACTGCCATTGTTTTCACTGGAACTTAGTAGAGTGATGGGTGATTTGATTGAAGTATCTAAAATCCTGAATGGGCTTGACAAGGTGGACTTGGAAAGGATGTTTCCTCTTGTGGTGAGCTAGAACTAGGGGGCACTGTTTTAAAGTTAGTCCTATCAGGACAGAGATGAGGAGAAACTATTTCTCCAAGGGTTATGTAACTCTAGAACACTCTACCTCAGAAGGCGTTGGTCATTGAATATTTTTAAGGCACTAATAGATACATTCTTGTTAGACAAGGGAATCAAAGGTGTGGGTGGGAAAGCGTAATTTAAAATGCAAACAGATCAGCCATGATCTTATCGAATGAGGGAACAGGCTCGAGGGACTGGATTTCTATGTTCCTATGACCGTCTGAGTTGCGGCCTCATCTCCCCACCCCCAACCTCAAGAGTTGCAGTCTCTGTCCCATCACGCCCTCCTCCGATCCACTCTCTCGTTCACCCTCAAGCCGCTTTCCTCTCCTGGACCTGCGTTCCCGTTCAAGATCCAGATCTGATCCAAAGCCAGAGCTCCGACATCCTGGAAGTGCGATTCCTGATGGCGCAGAAGTTGGGGCTGCTACAATCTGTTCACCACTTCCCTCTCCTGGAACCCTGGCTACAATCAAGAGCAATGTGGCAGGAGCAACTTTGTTAGTCATTTTTAAAAATGCGGTCAGGGAGTGGGGAGAGGCCACTCCAAAACGGCGCCAATCAGGTTGCGCAGGACACGGTGTTAAACAAATCTTGAATTGCTCAATGAGATTACAGGTCCCATCAATGTACTGATGTTAAAGCGAAACAATATTAAATGAGGGTTTACTGCAGTTCGTATCTTTGTGTAATATGGCAGATGATTTACAAGAGATGGTAAATTCTTCCAGCTCCTCCAGCTAAAAATACATAACAGTTGTTTATTTTCCTCTTACATTCGGACTAAACACAGGCCGCTAATGTCATGAATTTGCCTAGCCACAGCAGTAAAACTAATTTAACAAAACATAACAGGATGTGAGAAGCCCAGCAACAGATAGAAATCTGCCTAGAAACAGCAGTAGATAGTATTCATAAGACCCCAATGATACATGTCTCTCCCAATAACGAGATCAGAAGACAGTTTACATAAGAATCAGATGTGAATAGCTTATGAGGAGAAACAGCTTATAGACTATTCGGGAGATCAATGAGGTGTACAAATGTTAATATCTAGAGTCAAGGAATTTTATATGGGCAGGCAGCCAAATACACAGAATTCATAATCAAAGAGGGGCAAAGGTATAATTGCCCAGACCCTGAGAACCAAGCACTTAACATCTAACAGGCTCAGGAAGCAGACAAGCCAGTTTCCAGCCACCAAGACTGAAGGCCAAGTTTTACAGCTAGCAGTCTCAAAGTCCTAGAGCCAAGGCAGTGCAGAAAACCTTCATAAAGACAATTTAAAATCTTCGCTGGACCAGGAAAAAATGTTTCCCAGACTTGAGTATCATCCGTGTATTGTGTGGTAACTATAAGCTGGTTATTTAATTTGGATGTTGCTTGGGGACCAGGGAAGTCTTACAGCATTCGGGTATTTGTAGACATATTTTGGAATACGGGGTACGTTATATATAAACAGCGTGTTTCGTAATTCATATACTTTAATTATAAGAGCAGAGTAGTCCTGTTCATGTGTTTATGACATTTCTTTACTTTAATAAATAGTCTTAATAATTGTTACAGGACCACCGGACTGTTTATTCTCACTGTCTCACTTGTTTCCTCACACCAAAACAAAATAAAGCCATACACCCCCACAAGCCTGTGTTTTAAGTTGGAATATCCTCGCAAATAACATCAGCGTGCTACATAGATACATAGAAGATAGGAGCAGGAGGCGGCCTTTTGGTTCTTCGAGCCTGCTCCGCCATTCATCACAATCATGGCTGATCATCCAACTCAAAAGCCTAATCCTACTTTCTCCCCATAGCCATGACACCTGGTGCCTGGTCAGTTATTTAGTAGCCCAGATTGATGCAAAGGGTCATACTGGAGTTGAAACATTAACGCTGTTTCTCTCTCCACGGATAGTGCCAGTTCTGCTAATTTTTTCCAGTGCTTTGTTTTTATTTCCGATTGACACTTTCTCTAATTTGAACAACCAAGGCTATTATTTAGCCAATAAATATTTATAGACTGATATAGCATAGAAGGGCATTTGGTCCATTGTGCCTTTGAGATTCTGTAAGAAAGCTATCCAACTAGTCCCACTTCTCAACATTTTCCCCATAGCTCTGCAAATTTGTGACACATCAACTTAGAAAGAGGATGGCATTTTTATTTATAAATAAATATATCTAGCACTGCTGTCTCAGTGCCAGGGACCCAGGTTCAGTTCTGGCCTTCAGTGACTGTGTGGAGTTTGTACGTTCTCCCAAGGTCTGCGTGGGTTTCCTCTGGGTGCTCCAGTTTACTTCCACAGTCCAAAGATGTGCAGATTAGGTGGATTGGCCATGATCAATGTGCAGGGTTACAGAGATAGGGCGGGAGAGTGGGCCAAGGGTCAGTGCAATCATTTCATTGACCGAATAACCTCCTTCTGCACTGTAGGGATTCTATGATCTGAAGAAATCATGTAGCATAGTTTAGTTTAGCTTAATCTCCAAGCATACACAGTATGCTGCTTTACTACCCTTGCAACAAACGTGGAATCTAGACTTTTAACTAATGGCCGGAATTCATCGGCGGTTCGCTGGTGGTGGGATTTTCTGGTCCCCAACAGCGCATCCCACATGCACGTTTCCGAGTAGCGTGGGGTGGCTTCAATGGAATTTCCAATTGATAGTAGCTGGAAGAGAGAATCCCGCCCCAGCAAACGACGTGCCGTATCCCACTGCCGAGAAACACTCAGTTGGGGGGCCGGAGAATCTCGCCCCATATCTCTTTGAAGTGTTGAGAACTGGGAACAGATGAGGGAATAGAGGGGGGAAATTGCAGAGAAGGGGGGTGGGGGGAGGGCAAAAGTGTGCAAGGACGAGCAGAGAGAGAAAAAGAGGTGGCTGAGGGGAAAAGGAGGAAGGAAAAAGGAAGGCAGAGGTGATGCTGGAATGAAAATCTACCAACAAGGACTAGGTCTAATTTAAACATTTTGGAAAGTGCCAAATCAGATAATTTTATATTTATAGTCCATATCGATGTTGCACTAATGATCCATGAACGCAAGCTTAAACAAAATATTTTCATGAAAGCTTTGAGATTTAGCATGAACAAATCACTTTATACATGGTTTCAAATCAGATATTCAATTGTCATCCAAATAGCATAGAATCATAGAAAATAGGTGCAGGTGGCCATTCAGCCCTTAATACCTGCTCCGCCATTCGTTATCATGGCTGATCATCCAACTCACTAGCCTCATCCTGCCTTCCCCCATATTCTTAAGATCCCCTTCGCCCCAAGTGTTATATCTAACTGCTTCACAATGGTTGGGCCTCAACTACTTCCTGTGGTGGTGAATTTCACAGGTTGACCACTCTCTGGGTGAAGGACTTGCTCTTCATCTGTCCTAAATGGTCCACCCCATATCCTCAGACTGTGACCACTGGTTCTGGACACACCCACCATCGGGAACATCCTTCTTCCATCTACCCTGTCTAGTCCTGTTAGAATTTTATAGGTTTCTACGAGATCCACCCTCATTCTTCTAAACTCAGTGAATACAATCTCCCACGTTATGTCAGTCCTGCCATTCCAGGAATCAGTCTGGTAAACCTCTACATTCCCTGTACAGCAAGAACATCGTTCCTTAGATAAGGAGACCAAAACTGCACACAATATTCCAGGTGAGGCCTCACCAAGGCCCTGTATAATTGCAGCAAGATGTACATTCCTGCTCCTGAACTCCAATCCTCTCGCTATGAAAGCCAACATACCATTTGCCTTCTTTACCGCCTGCTGCACCAGTATGCTTCAGCGACTGGTGAATGAGGACACCCAGGTCTCGTTGCACATTCCTCTCCTAATGTATGGCCATTCAGACAATAATTTGCCTTCTGTTTCTGCTACCAAAGTAATAACCTCACATTTATCCAAATTATACTGCATCTGCCATTCATTTGCCCACTCATTCAACTGGTCCAAAAAGCACTGAACAATCTCTGCATCCTCCTCACCCTCCCACCCAGCTTTGTGTCATCTGCAAAACTGGTAATATTACATTTAGTTTCCTCATCTAAGTCATTAATATATATTGTGAATAGCTGGGGCCCGAGCAGTGATGTCAGCAGTACCCCACTAATCGCTGCCTGCCTTTGGGAAAAAGAACTGCTAATTCCTGCTCTTTGTTTCCTGTCTGCCAACCAGTTTTCTATCCATCTCAAAACATTACCCCGAATACATAGAAACATATATAGAAAATAGGAGGAGGCCATTTGGCCCATCAAGCCTGCTCCACCATTCGTTATGATCATGGCTGATCATCAGATTCAATACCCTGTTCCAGCCTCTCTCTCTCTCTCTCTCTCTCCTCCCCCCCCCCCCCCCCCCCCCCCCATCCCATATTCCTTTAGCCCATGGGCTATATCTAACTCCTTCTTGAAATTACACAACGTGTTAGCCTCAACTACTTTCTGTGATAGTGAATTCCAAAGATTTACCACTCTCTGGGTGAAGAGATTTCTCCTCACCTCAGTCGTAAAAGGTTTAAACCAGTATCCTCAAAATATGTCCCCTAGTTCTGGACTCCCCCACCATCAGCAACATTTTATCTGCATCTACGCTGTCTAACTAATCCTGTTAGAATTTTGTACGTTTCTATGAGATCCCCTCTTCTAAACTCCAATGAATATAATCCTGACCGATTTAGGCTTTCCTCATATGCCAGTCCCGTCATCCCAGGAATCAGCCTGGTAACCCTTCGCTGCACTCCCTCCACAGCAAGAACATCCTTCCTCAGATAAGGATACTAAAACTGCACATAATACTCCAGGTGTGGCCTCACCAATGCCCTATACAATTGCAGGGAAACATATCGATCTTCCTTGTATTGCGGTGTTATATAATTTCTTTTTTTTTTCTTTTTGGTGCTCAGAAAGGGACGTGGGTTAACACTTTTCTGTGTACACAGCTGGAACTGTATTGTACCTGGAGCAGCCTTACGTTGCGGTTTGATGTTTACATCTGGTTTGATCTTTCCCATTTGAGTGAGACTGCTCCAGTGGGTCGGAGTTGGGGGATGGTGTGCTGGGGAGTGGGGAGATGAGGTCGGGGAAACAATGGGAGTGAGACAAGGGGGTGCCGGAGCGATGAGTCACCGGGCTAGCAGATTGGCTAGTCAAGGGTGTCAGGTGGGGGGGGGGGGAAGAAATACAGCCAGTGAATGGCAGGGGTGGGGCTATTGGGGGATGTTGCTCGGGGGGGGGGGGGTTATTTTGCTGACGTGGGGTGTATCTGAAGTAGGTAATGGAAAGGTCGGGGGTGGAGGCAGCCAAGAGGCGAGCCAGGAAAGGCACGGCGCATGGGCCGGGGGCGGGCCCAAGAAAGGTTATGGCTGACCGGCGGGGTGGAGGGTTGTGCCCCCCAACCAGGCTGATCACCCGGAATGTCAGGGGACTAAATGGGCCAGTTAAAAGGGCACGTGTGTTCACGCATTTGCGGGCTCTAAAGGTGGACGTAATTATGTTGCAGGAGACATGAAAAATGAAATGAAAATCGCTTATCACAAGTAGGCTTCAAATGAAGTTACTGTGAAAAGCCCCTAGTCGCCACATTCCGGCACCTGTTCGGGGAGGCTGGTACGGGAATTGAACCATGCTGCTGGCCTGCCTTAGTCTGCTTTCAAAGCCAGCGAATTAGCCCTGTGCTAAACCAGCCCCTGTGTCTCATATCTGAAAGTGTCTGACCAGACTAGGCTAAGGAGGGGCTGGATCAGCCAGGTCTTCCACTCGGACTTGGATTCTAAGTCCAGGGGGGTAGCAATTATGATCAATAAGCGGGTTCAATTTGAGGCGGAGGGCGTAGTCGCAGACGGCGGGGGCAGATTCCTTATGGTAAGAGGCAAGCTGGAGGGGAGAAGAGTGGTGCTGGTGAACATAGATGTGCCGCACTGGGACGACGTTGACTTCATCGAAAGAGTGCTGGGGAAGATCCCGGATCTAGACTCACGTACGTTGATAACGGGTGGGGGGTAGATCCCGGATCTAGACTCATGTACGTTGATAACGGGTGGGTGGGGGGGGGAAAAGAGAGAGAGAGAGAGAGAGAGAGAGAGAGAGAGAGAGAGAGAGAGAGAGAGAGAGAGAGAGAGAGAGAGAGCAGGGACTGTGTGGGGGAGGTAAAGAATACGGAATACTCGGCAATCACTATCTTGGACCATGCCCCGCACTGGGTGGACCTGCAGGTCGGGAGGGCAAATTACCAACGCCCGCAATGGAGGTTAGACGTAGGACTGTTGTCGGAGGAGGGGATATGTGAGAGACTTTGCAAGTGTATGCAAAATTACTTGCAGATGAACGATACGGGGGAGGTTTCAGCAGCGACCCTGTGGGAGGCGCTGAAGGCTTTAGTGAGGGGGGAGCTGATCTCAATTCGGGCTCACAAGGTCGGGGCGGACAGAGCAGAAATGGACAGATTGGTTAGGGCAATTCACCGGATAGATGAGGAGCATGCGACGTCCCCCAGGGGAGGACCTACTCAGGGAGAGACGGAGATTGCAGGCGGAACTGGGGGTGCTATCCACGAGTAGGGCCGTGGAACAACTTAGGAAGGCGAGGGGAGTGGTGTATGAGCATGGGGAGAAGGCCGGCAGATTGCTAGCGCAGCAACTCAGGAAGAGGGAGGCGGCCAGGGAAATAAGTAGAGTGGTTGATGGGGAGGGGAGCAGAGTGGAGGACCCGGCAGGACTGAATAAGGTATTTTGGGACTTCTATAGTAAGCTGTACACTTCAGAACCACCGGAAGAGCCAGAGGAGACAAAAAGGTTCCTGGATGGACTAACCTTCCCAAAAGTAGGCAGGGGACTAGTGGACGGGCTGGGGTCCCCGATTAGAACGGGGGAGGTATTGGGGGGCCTAAAGGCCATGCAGTCGGGGAAAGCCCCGGGACCGGATGGATACCCAATAGAGTTTTACAAGAAATTCTCGGAGATAGTGGAACCGGTCCTGACAAGGGTTTTTAATGAGGCAAGGGACAGAGGGACCCTGCCACCGACGATGTCGCAAGTCACCATCTCGCTGATACTAAAGCAGGACAAGAACCCGGAATCCTGCGGGTCATACAGGCCAATCTCCCTGATCAATGTGGATGCCAAGCTCCTGGCCAAGGTCCTGGCGATTAGAATTGAGGACTGCGTACCGGAGGTGATTGGGGATGATCAGACAGGGTTTGTGAAAGGCAGGTTGCTGACAGCTAACTTGAGAAGATTGCTGAATGTGATCATGATACCCCCGACGGGCAAAGAGATGGAGGTAGTGGTGGCAATGGACGCTGAGAAGGCCTTCGACTAGGTGAAGTAGGGCTATTTGTGGGAGGTGCTTGGATGGTTTGGGTTCGGGGAGGGACTGGTTAATTGGGTCAGACTATTGTACCAAGCCCCAAAAGCTAGCGTTAGGACGAACAGGATGTCAGATTATTTCAGACTACACCGCGGGACCAGACAGGGGGTGCCCACTCTCCCCGTTGCTGTTCGCGCTGGCCATAGAGCTGTTGGCGATGGCATTGAGAGCTGCGATGGGGTGGAAGGGAATGACTGGGGGTGAGGGGGGGGCATAGGGTCTCTCTCTATGCGGATGACCTGCTCCTGTACGTGTCGGACCCACTGGACGGGATGGAAAATATACTGGAAATATTGAGGAAGTTCGGCCGGGTTTCAGGTTAAAAATTAAATATGGCCAAGAGTGAGATGTTTGTGGTGCAGGCAAGGGGCGAGGAGAATAGACTGAGGGAGCTGCCATTTAGGCTGGTGCAGGAAAGTTTCCGGTACTTGGGGATACAGGTGGCATGAGACTGGGGCAGGTTGCATAAGTTAAATTTGACTCGGGTGGTGGAACAAATGAAGAGGGAGTTTCGGAGATGGGATGCACTCCCGCTCTCACTGGCGGGGAGGGTGCAGACTGTAAAGATGACAATCCTCCCTACATTTCTGTTCATCTTCCAGTGCCTCCCGATCTTTATTCCACGGTCCTTCTTCAAAAGGACTGGCAAAATCATCATGAGCTTTGTCTGGGTGGGAAAATCCCCGCGGGTGAAGAAGGCGTCTGTTTGGGCTCCAATATGTGGTAACCATCGATTCGCCCCCGGGAACATGGATGGAGGGTTTCGAACATGGCGGCGGGCGGGGGTGGGGAGGGTGGGCGATATGTTCCTGGAGGGGAGCTTTGCGAGTTTGAGGGGCTTGGAGGAGAAATTTGGGCTGGTATGGTGAAATGACTTTAGGTACTTACAGATGCGGGACTTTGTACGCAGACAGGTCCCATCCTTCCCATGCCTCCTACCAATAGGGATCAAGGACAGAATAGTCTCGAGAGGAGAAGGAGGAGAGGGTAGAGTCTCGGATATTTACAAGGTGCTCATGAAGGGGGAAGAGTCCCAGACGGAGGAACTGAAACTCAAATGGGAGGAGGAGCTCAGCGGGGAGATGGAGGACGGGCTGTGGGCGGAAGCTCGGAGTAGGGTGAATTCAACCGCAACATGTGCCAGGCTCGGCCTGATTCAATTTAAGGTCGTTCACTGGGCCCACATGACGGTAGCTCGGATGAGCAAATTCTTTGGGGTAGAGGACAAGTGCGCAAGATGCGCGGGAGGACCAGCGAACCATGTTCACATGTTTTGGGCATGTGCTAAGCTTAGGGGGTACTGGGGGGGGATTTGCAGGGGTCATGTCCCGGGTGCTGAAAACAAGGGTGGTGATGAGTCCAGAGGCGGCAGTTTTCGGGGTTTCGGAAGATCCGGGAGTCCAGGGGGAGAAAGAGGCAGATGTTCTGGCCTTTGCTTCCCTAATAGCCCGGCGGTGGATACTGCTGGCACGGAGGGACTCAAAACCCCCAAAGACCGAACTATGGCTTTTGGACATGTCAAGTTTTCTGGGTCTGGAAAAAATTAAGTTCGCGTTGAGGGGATCTGTACTGGGGTTCGCCCGAAGGCGGCAACCATTCATCGACTTCTCCGCGGGAGAGTGAACGTCAGCAAGGGGTGGGGGGGGAGGGGGGGCGGATAAATAGTCGGGTAGTGTCTAGGGGAGAGGAGCGGGCATGTGCAGTATGGTTTGATTGAAGTAGTGGTTTTATATTGATGTTTGCACATTTCTGTTAGCTGTAACTGTTTACAATGCCAAAAAATTACCTCAATAAAACTGTTTGTTAAAAAAAAAAAAAGAGTTGCGTCAGCAGTGAAAGGAGATGCACAAGGGTGGGTCAAAGGCCACTGAGAGAGTGATGGCACCCCAGAAAGGATCGAAGGAGTGAATTGAGAAATGTCTGGTGGGACAGGGGTTGCAGATTCAAGAGATGGAGAAGGTGATGTCCGACCACAGCGATAGGGTGGTGGCGTTGTAGGCAGAGATGAGGCTCCTGGGGGACCTTTGCAAGTCGCTATGGGCAAAGGTAGAGGAGCAGGAGAAGAGTTCCAGAAGGCAGAACCTGTGCATCGTCGGCCTGCTGGAGGTACAAGTGCCACAAGGTCCGTTTCAAGGATACTGGCGGGGCTAGTGTTGTAAGCGGGGCTGGTGGCGGAGGGGTTGCTAGACAAGGCCCCAGAGGTGGGCAGGGCGGACAGGCCACCAAGGCAAAGGCCGAGAGCAGGGTAGCAGCCACGGACAGTGATTGTGAGGCTCCATAAGTTTGTGGAAAAGGAAACAATTCTGGTATGGGCCAGGGAGAAGCGGAACTGCGAATGGGAGGGGCACCTTGTCCGAATTTACCAAGTTATCGGTGCGGAGCTGGCGAAGAGGCATGCAGGGTTCAATAAGGCCAAAGCGGTGCAATACCGAAGGCAAACTCGGTTTGGGGTGCTGTATCCGGCAAAACTGTGGGTGTCTTTTGAACGTCGGGAGTATTATTTTGAAACTCCAGAGGAGCCCAATGACTTCATAAGAGACCATAAACTGGGGGAGAAGTGAAAGTTGATGGGAAACGGAGGAGCTGGAACAACAGAGGTCAGAAAATGCGGGTATTGTGGAGGCCAGAGGGTCTTTACTGGGTTGGGAGATTTTATCGCTGTTGTTGTTTTGTTGTTTGTTAGGGGGTAATAAGTCTGTAAGTGCCCCCCCCCCCCCCCCCCCCTCCCGGTCTGTTGTGTTTTTCGTTTTGGAGGGGGTGACCTGTTGGCTTGGTTTGTGTGGGGGGAGGGTGGGGTCCAGAGGGAGACGTTTGGACAGGACAAGGAGGGAAGGGGTAGATAGGAAGAGCCTGCGGGCAGGAGCTGCCATGCCGGCAGGCAATGCTGGTGAATGGAAGTGAGGTGGGGGAGGTGACTATGGGGGATGACCAAGTGGGGGAGGGGGGGGGGGGGGGGGTGGATGTGACGTGGCTGTGTTGGAGACTTGACTGTGGTCATGGGCGGAGAAGGGGGCCATCTTGGATGGTCCGGGTTCATGGCAACATTAAAGGAGGTAGAATTAGAAGGGGATGATGGCTGACGGTAGAGGGGAATGGAGGCGTAAGCCTCTGGTAAGGTTCGTAACATGGAATGTACGGGGACTGAAAGGGCCGGTGAAGAGGTCTCGGGTCCTCGCGTACTTGAGGAGTTTGAAGGCGGGGGTGGTCTTTCTGCAGGAGACGCACATCCGGGTGAAGGATCAGGTTAGGTTGGAAAGGGACGGGTAGTCAGATATTCCACTCGGGTTTGATTCAAAATCGTGGGGGATGTTTGTAGGGGCCATGGAAGTGCGGGACCCAGGTGGGAGATATGTGATCGTGAGCGGGGTGTTGGAGGGGGTGCCGGTGGTGCTAGTGAATATTTATGCGCCGAATTGGGATGACGTGGGGTTTGTGAAGGATTGCTGGGAAGGATCCCGGTCTTCGACCACATCATTTGATTATTGGGGGGTGGGCTGGTGATTTTAACTAAGTGCTGGAACCTAGGGTGGATAGGTTGAGCCCTATGTCAATGGGAAGGTTTAGGAAACTGGGGGAGAGAGAGTACTCCTTCTTGTATGTGTTCAAGGTATACTCCAGAATTGACTTTTTCGTAGTGAGCTGAGCAGTGTTGGTGGGGGCGGAGTATGCGGGAATCGTGATCTCAGATCATGCGCTGCACTGGTTGGTGGTTAGACTTAGCTCAAGGCAGGAGCAGAGACCGGGATGAAGGTTGGATTTGGGGCTTTTGGCAAACAAGGGTCTCTGTGAGAAAGTGAGGTCGGTGATCATAAGATTATGAGGAGCTGAATCATAATGGGGAGATGTCGGCTGCCACGTTTTGGGAGGCGTTGAAGGAGTGGTTCAGGGGAAGGTTATCTCGTTCAAGGCGCACAAGGACAGGAGGAGGGAGGAGTATGGATGGTTGTTGGACGAGATAGTCGAGGCGTCCAGGAAGTATTCGAGTGCTCCCAACAAAGAAGGATTGGTGGAGAGAAAAAGGTTACAGAGGCAGTTCGACAGGCTGACGACGTGAAAGGCAGTGAAAAATGAAAAAAAAATGAAATGAAAATTGCTTATTGTCACAAGTAGGCTTCAAATGAAGTTACTGTGAAAAGCCCCTAGTCGCCACATTCCGCCGCCTGTTCGGGGAGGCTGGTACGGGAATTGAACCATGCTGCTGGCCTGCCTTGGTCTGCTTTCAAAGCCAGCGATTTAGCCCTGTGCTAAACCAGCCCATGAGGCAGCTACGGAGGGCGAGGGGAGTGCAATAGGAATATGGAGAGTAGGCGAGCCATAGCTGGCCCATCAGCTATGGAGGCAGGCCGCATCTGGGGAAATTCTGAGGGTGCGGACAGGGATGGGAGAGGTAGTGTCGGACCGGGGAAGATTAAAGAGGTATTTAGGGAATATTATGAGAAGCTGTTTAGGGCCGGGCCGGGTGGCAAGGAAGGGGTTATGGGGCGTTTTGGATGAGTTGGAATTCCCACGGTTGGAGGAAGAGATGAGGCAGACGCTGGATGAACCGTTAGGGTTGAAAGAGGTGATGGATAGCGTAAGGGGGATGAAGTCGGGGGTAAGCCATGGTGCCGGATGGCTACTCGGCTGAGTTCTATAAAGAGTTTGTGACGGAGTGGGCACCACATCTGCTTGGGATGTTTAGCGAGGCGCTGGAGTAGGGGGAACTGCCGGAGTCACTGACCCAGGCATCGATCACACTCATCTCAAAGAAGGGGAAGGACCTGTTGGAACGTGGGTCATAATGGTCCATTTCCCTGCTAAACTTGGATGTGAAAGTGTTGGCCAAGTTAGTGGCAGGGTGGATAGACAGCTGCGCTCCTGGGGTCGTCACTGAGGACCAAATGGGCTTCGTAAAGGGCAGGCAGCTTTCCAATAACATCAGGAGGCTTTTAAACATGATTATGACCATGTTGAAAGGGCGGGAACCGGAGGTGGTAGTCTATGGATGCGGAGAAGGTTTTCGACAGGGTGGAGTGGTGGTACCTGTTTGAGATCCTGGGAAGGTTTGGGTTTGGCCTGAAGTCTGTGGCATGAGTGCGCCTGTTGTATGTGGCCCCGGTGTGCAGACAAACGAGATGAGTTCATGGAGTTTAAGGTTGCACAGGGGAACGAGGCAGGGGTGTCCGCTGCCGCTGTTGTTGTTTGCGCTGGCAATAGAGCCATTTCCGATGGCCCTTAGCGGGTCAGTAGAGTGGCAGGGGAGTGAGGAGGACTAGGGAAGACCGGGTGCCACTATACGCAGACGACCTGCTACTGTTTTGTAGGACCCGCTGGAGAGTATCGGGAGAATTATGGATATACTGGTTCAGGCCTTTTCGGCTTATAAGTTGAAAGTCAGAAAGAATGAGGTGTTTCCGGTGAATGTGGCAGGTCGGAGAGCCAAGCTTGGGGTGTTGCCATTTAGGGTCTCTAGGGACAGGATCAGGTATCGGGGATCCAGGTGACAGGGGAGTGTTCAACAATGCACAAATGAAACCTGACAACTTTGGTGGAGAAGGTTAGGGGGGACTTTAAGAGATGGGATACGTTACACCTGACATTGGCTGGGAGGGTCCAGGTGATTAAAATGAATGTGCTGCCGAGGTTCCTGTTTCTATTCCAGACCCTCCTGATTATCATCCCAAATGCCTTTTCTGGGAACTGGACGCAGTGATTTCAGAGTTTATATGGGCAGAGAAGGCACCTAGGGTAAAGAGGGCCTTCTACAGAGACACAAGTAGAAAGGAGGGATGGCGCTATCAAACTTGCTACATTACAATTGGGTGGCGAATGCGGAGAAGGTGAGACAGTGGCGGGAAGGAAAGGGGTTAGAGTGGGTTAAGACAGAGGAGTCATGTAGAGGGTCCAGCCTGAGGGCTATGGTGGCGGCGTCGCTTCTGCTGGCACTGAGGAGGTATACAGTGAGTGCGATGGTGTAGTCCACGATTAGGGTGTGGAATCAGTTGAAGAGACACTTTAGGATGGAGTTTAGGATGGAGGGGATGTCGGAGCTGACACCGTTGTGTTGGAACCATGGGTTTAAGCCGGGCGATGGATGGCACGTATTGGAAGTGGAGGGAGGTGGGATTGGTCAGGGCGAGGAACTTGTTCCTGGAGGAGAGGTTTGCAGATCCGGAAGTGATGAGGGAGAGGGTGGAGTTGCCGAAGGAAAGTGAATTCAGGTATATGCAAGTGAGTGACTTTGCACGGAAGGAATTGAGAGGTTTACCCAAGCTGCCGGAGTATACCCTGCAGGAGCGGTTGCTGTTCCCGGATGTGAAAGGGGAGGGCAGGATTGGTGATATATATGGGTGGTGGGGGAGCTTGGGGGAGCGCAGGTGTTGAGGATTAAGAATAAATGAGAGGAGGAGCAAAGGGGCAGATAGATTGGGGAGTGTGGAGTGAGACGATACTTAGGGTAAATTCGACCTTTTCGATGTGCGAGGAGGAGTTTGATTCAATTTAAGGTGATGCATATGGTGACTCGGGCGAGGATGAGTGGGTTCTTCCAGGGGGTAACAGACGAGCGAGAGTGTGTGGGCAAGGACCGGCAAATCACACGCATATGTTCTGGGGCTCCGAGAGTACTGGGAGGGGATATTCGGGACGCTATCACAGATTGTGGGGGTAAAGGTCGGGCCGGACCTAAATGTGACAATTTTTGGGGTGTCGGAATGTTGTGGCCTTCACCTCTCTTATTGCCCAGCGAAGGATATTGTTGGATTGGCAATGCCTGGTGGACCTGTATGATCTCCTCCGGCTGGAAAAGATTAAGTTCCAGTTGAGGGGATCAGCGGAGGGTTTTGAGACACGGTGAGGACTGTCCATGACAATGCTTGAGGAATTGTTGGTCGGGGAGTGGGGGTGGAGGGGGGGTAGGGGAACATTTGCACAAACTGTGAATTGTGGGGGTGTTGACAATGTTTTTGATTCATGTTTTATACTTTTGATATGTTAGAAATAAAATACATTGGGGAAAAAACTTTTAATTTGTTCCCAATCCTCAGATCTATTGCCTTTACTTGCTAATTTGTATGCCACTTCTTTGAATCTAATACTCTCTCTAATTTCCCTTCTAAGCCATGGTTAGGCCACGTACTTTAATTTTACACGCTAATGTCATATGTGGGACTTTTGTCGAAAGCCTTCTGAAAGTCCAAATAAAACACATCCACTAGCTCCCCTTTATCAACTCTATAGATTTCCAGTAAATTTGACAAGCATGATTTCCCTTCCATAAATCCATGCTGACCCTGTTCGGCCCTGCCACTGTTTTCCAAGTGTTCTGCTCTAAAGTCTTTTTTTTAATATAAATTTAGAGTACCCAATTCATTTTTTCCAATTAAGGGGCAATTTAGCGTGTTCAATCCACCTACCTTGCACATCTTTGGGTCGTGGGGGCGAAACCCACGCAAACACGGGGAGAATGTGCAAACTCCACACGGACAGTGATCCAGAGCCGGGGTCGAACATGGGACCTCGGCGCCGTGAGACTGCAGTGCTACCACTGCGCCATCGTGCTTACTGGTCTATAATTCCCTGTTTTCTCTCTACCTCCCTTTTAAATAGTGGGGTTACATTCACTACCCTCCAATCTGCAGGAACTGTTCCAGAGTCTATGTAATCTTGGAAGATGACCATCATTGCATCTACTATTCCTCGTGCCACTTCCTCAAGTACTCTTGGATGTAGATTATCATCCGGCCCTGGGGATTGGTTAGCCTTCAATCCACAAGTTTCTCCAACACCATTTCTCTATTAATACCAATCTCCTTCACTTCCTCTGTCTCACTAAACTCGCATCTGCTTTGTGTCCTTTGTTAAGACAGAACCAAAATATGTATTCAGTTGGTCAACCATTTCTGTCTCCCATTATAAATTCCCCTGTTTTTGACTGTAACATTGGGCTTCAGCAATCTTTTCTTCTTTACATACCTATAAACACTTTTATTCAGTTTTTATGTTCCCTGCAAGCTTACT
The DNA here is from genome assembly GCF_047496885.1 of Scyliorhinus torazame. NCBI lineage: Eukaryota > Metazoa > Chordata > Chondrichthyes > Carcharhiniformes > Scyliorhinidae > Scyliorhinus > Scyliorhinus torazame. The sequence goes on along the minus strand of NC_092713.1, from coordinate 46,385,229 downwards.
CTCGTATTCTATTTTCCCCTTCCTAATTAATCACTTGGTCCTCCTTTGCTGAATTCTAAACTGCTCCCAAATCTCTGTTTTTCTTGGCCAATTTGTCTGCTTCTTCTTTGGATTTAATACTATCTCTGATTTCCCTTGTAAGCCATGGTTTGGCCATCTTTCCCGTTTTACTTTTGCGCCATACACGGCTTTTAAACGGAGAACATTTCTAACCAAAGGAAAATCAGAACAAAATTCACCATCTATTTGTCATTAGAGCTATTTAATATGTTTATTCAAAATAATAATCTTTATTGTCACAAGTAGGCTTACATTAACACTGCAATGAAGTTACTGTGAAAAGCCATTCGTCGCCACATTCCGACGCTTGTTCGGGTACACAGAGGGAGAATTCAGAATGTCCAAATCACCTAACAGCGTGTCTTTCGGGACTTGTGGGAGGAAACCGGAGCACACCCATGCAGACATGGGGAGAACATGTAGACGCCGCACAGACAGGTATTGAACCTAGGTCAAACTAGCAGAAGCTTCACTTCTCCCTTCACATGACCTTCACTGGAGATTTCACATTGATGTTAACTTAGGTACTACATTTCAAAAAACCAGCAACAGTACATTGAGTGATTACCTATAAGAGAGAACGGATATATCTGGTGCTGCTTCTGCCTTGGAAATATTCTCAGCATACATGCTGCAAAGTGTAAAGTCAGTGTGCTGGAATAACCTCACTGTGCTGGTAACCACTGGCTGCAGCTGTGACTTGAGGTCATTTTTAAGATAACAATGTTTCTGAATTGTTGACAATTAGTATATTAATCAGATTCACTACTTCATTTTCAGTGTTCCATAGACGTTTCTCATGTTGACTTTTCAATGGGTGACTACATCCTTGACATATCCCCTCCTTTTCACTAGATGTCACTGAAAGCCTAATTTTATTTTTGTTAACATGCTATAAAATAACACGCATAATTACAAGATTCGAAATAGCACCAAGCCCAAAATGTAGAAATATTAAGTGCTTTGAAACATTGTTAATCTGATGATATTTTGTGTTGCAACAGTCAAATAAAGTTAAAGCTTTTTATCCACAAACCTGCTGGTTTCTGAAAACGCAGGGCAAATTTCATCTTCAGAGGCTATAAATCATGTTTCTATCGCATGTGAAAAAACTTCTAGTAATCACTTGAAGCATATTTACACAATTTGCTTAAAAGTTCATTCATTACATCTGCTATGTGTTATTAAGAGGAAGCTGTGCTGAAGCAGTCGCTGAAATAAACACTATTTCTATTGCAAAAGTCAATTGGGCTTTATGTCACTCGAGCAGAACCGGTTTGACTGATAATTATTTTGATATATTGCATGGGAACGTGCAATTTTTAAAATTTTGATTGCTGTGCCTGCACAAACATGTACTTGGGGCGTGTAGCTATTTTAAAAAAGATCCTGTCTAATTCTACAGACCTCGAGTCATAATTCCTTTCTTTCAGATACACAGCATTTACAGAAAACAGTACAGTCCCAAAGCATGTTTTGCCTACCTGGTGCCAGGGTAAGATATCCTTAACCACTGGAATGGAACCTGGAAATGGAAGGTGAAGAACCAGTTGTCAGGGTCCAAAATGGACCAAAGGCAAAGGAAAACAAACACTGGGGAAGTCACACTCGGAGAGTATGAGGGGTTAAGATTTAAATGGAAATGCAGAATGTCAAAGTTTGTAATCTCAGGATTAGTTCCCGTCAAGTGCTAATTTGCACATCTGCAGACAGATTATGAAACTGAATGAATGATGTAAAAAAAGATGGGTTCCATTTCATGTGGCCTAGCACCAGAAATAGGCAAGAAAACTCTGTGCTCATGGTACAGACTGCGACACAATGGGGCTGGGACAAGATCCTAGCTTAAAGGATAGCGAGGGCTGTAGAAATGACTCAAAGCAATAAGTGTGTGCTTGCTTTTTGATGTGAGGTCAGAGAAGCACAGGGCAATGGTACAACTGAGAAATAAAATGTTGAGGAAAGAGGCAAGACCAAAGGTCAGAGACGGCAATGAACTATGAATAATTTAAGTTCTGACAATAGCATTAAATTGTGCAAATAAAACAGAAGTGTTGCAAAGTACTAAAAAAGTGCTATTTTAAATACTCAGAAAAACACCATCAGCGCAGAAGCTGTTAAAACTGCTCTCTACACAGATGCACAAAGCATAAGAATAAAACAAGTGAATGAGAAATACACCTTCAGCTCAGGGCATATGACGTATTTGCTAGTAGGCCTGTTTACAAGCTATGACTGAGAGTTTCGTACCCAGAACATAAGGTCATTAGAAAGACTGAGCACTGGAGAAAGGTGGAGCAGCAACATTGCTACAAGATTATATTACAGCAGTTGAAAGAAAATACATCAGTAAGAGGCTGAAGGGAGTGGAAATACTTTAGGTAGGATTAAGAAACAGCAATGAATGAAAAACTCCAGTGCAAATTGTCTGCAGACCCCCAAACAGCAGTGCAGTGGTTGTGGGGCACAGAAATTCAGAGATCTGAGAAGTATGTAGAAACTGAAAACAATGGGAAATTTTAATTTTCACATAGACGACAGGTTACAGAAATTCATTGTATTTTTATCTCCAGGTCATTTTTTTAAACCATGAGCCATTATGTGCTGTAGGAATGAATCTAATAGTGTTTGACATTACTTAGACTTTGCTTTGCACATTTAAGTTTTACAATTTCTTGTGGCAAGTTGCTGAAAGTGCGAGCTGATAATGTTACAGCAAGAGAAACTGAGCACCTTGGACCGAAGAGAGCAGGGCTAGTAACTGTATATCTTCTTAACCAATCAATTTGAAAGATTGTTAAAGTAACAGGAGGGAGTCTAGATTACAGTGGATGAAAATCAGATACAGAAAGAAACAGAAATAGACAGGGATAAAAGGTTGAATTGAGAGAGGGTGAAAATAGAAACTCGAGTAAAAGTTTAAAAAAGATGAATTCTGCATTTAAAAAATCCCCAACAATTAAAATCTGAAATAACAGTTGATTTTCAGCGCAAAGGAGAGTTTGCTTGGCAGGAATTATCATGTAATTAAAAGTATACTTAAGACTGAAATGGGCACGGTTTAACTTTCTGTGCTGAGTTTAGTTTTTATCTAGCGTGTAAATACAGCAACTTCACTCTATTCAATGCATTTCAATCAGCGAAATACCTTTTTTGCAAAGTTAATTATACATTTTGTGTAACTTTTGGATATCTGTGTTTTATCGTGCATCCTCTCTTGCTTGAAATTGCTGTATTTACATATATTGCTGTATGGGCGGCACGGTAGCACAGTGGCTAGCAATGCTGCTTCACAGCGCTAGGGTCCCAGGTTCGAATCCCGGCTTGGTCACTCTCCGTGCAGAGTCTGCACGTTCTCACCTTGTCTGCGTGGGTTTCCTCCGGGTGAATTGGATATTCTTAATTCGCCAGAGTGCAGCAACTAGGGGAGTTTCACAGTAACTTCATTGCAGTGTTAACGTAAGCCTACTTGTGACAATAATAAAGATTATCATTATAAATAACACCATTATTTTGACTGAAAATTATTTACCAATATGTTTTAGAATCCAAAGGGACTTGGCCGTATTAGTTTTAGGAGTAGAGCCAGAATTAAGAATGACAGTAAGGGAGCATCTTGGAACAAAATCATGAACACTCTCCAAAAAAGCTGCAAATGTTGGATCATTTGAACTGTCAAGGCTGAGACAGTTAAATGTTTCTTAAGTAAATGGATTGGAGAAAAAGCAGATGATTTTTTTTTTCTTTTGGCTATGTAGCTGAAAGGCAACAAATATAAATTTACATTCAGGTGGTTAAGCTAGATAATCGAGTCACCACCAATGAACTTTGAGGAAGATCAAAGCCTGAATCTTATGCTTTACATTTTTCACATGTTTGTGATTTCTTGTGACCTCCATTCATTTTTCCAAGTTTCATTAGGGTTCACATTACAGCAAGTAGTGCGTGTTGTAGCTTCACCAGGTTGTCACCTCATTTTTCGGATGTCTGATGTTGCTCCTGGCATGTTCACCTACACTCTTCATTGAACAAGAGCTGAATCCCTGGCTTTGTGGTAATGGTAGAGGGGATATGCTGGGCCATGAGGGTACAGATTGTGGCTGAGTACAAATCTGCTGTTGCTGATGGCCCACAGCGCCTCATGGTTCCCCAGTCTTGAGTTACTAGATCTGTTTGAAATCTATCCCATTTAGCATTGTGGTAGTGCCACACAACACGAGAGAGTATCCTCGATGTGAAAATGGGACTCAAGTCTCCACAAAGACTGTGTGGTGGTCGTACTGATACTTTCATGGACAGATGCATCTGCAGCAAACAGGTTGGGGAGGATGAGGTCAAGTAGTTTTTCCGTATTGCTCGTTCCCTCAGCACCTGCTGCAGATCCAGCCTAGTAGATATATCCTTTAGAACATGACCAGCTTGGTCAGTTGTGGTGCAACCGAGCCACTCTTGGTGATGGACATGGAAGTCCCCCACTCAGAGTACATTCTGTGCCCTTGCCACCCTCAATGCTTCCTCCAAGTGGTGTTTAACATGGAGTACTAATTCATCAGCCGAGAGAAAGGGGGTTCGTGGCAATCAGCACAATGAGACTTAATGGGGCCCGGAGTCAATGTTGAGGACTCCCAGGGCAACTCCGTCCCGATTGAATACACGGTGTTGCTACCTCTGCTGGGTTTGTGCCGCCGGTGCGACAGGACATATGCCGCAGAGGTGAAGAAGAGTCATACGGACTCAAAACATTAACTGTTTTTCTCTCCACAAGTGCGGTCAGACCTGCTGAGTTTTTACAGAATTTTCTGCTTTTATTATATGGTGATGGTGGTGTCTGGGACATTATCCTGCAGTGCATACAGACTACAGGCTGCACTGCAGGAGCTTACCAACACTCCTTACATGGACATCCAAAACGATGACCATTACCATCTAGAACGACGTGGGCAGCAGACACTTGGGAACACCACTACCTGGAAGTTCCCCTCCAAGTCACTCATCATCGTGGCTTGGAAATATATTGCTATTCTTTCATTGTGGCTGGGTCAAAATCCTGGAACTCGCTTCCTAACATCACATGAGCTGCAAGGCATCTCACAACCACCTTCTTAAGGACACTTAGGCAATAAATGCTGGCCTATCTAGCGATGCCCACTTCCTGTGAAGTGGTTAAAAGGGAACCTACTGGCCGTGTTGTTTTGTCCTGAAGGGGACCATTTCTGTTGCTCTGAAGGCTGGGGAATAGTTGATCATTCTTCAAGTGACAGGTTGACAGCATTAGTCATGGTTTCTCATGTGGGCTGTGTGATGATTTCCAATCCCAACGCCAACAAATGGTGCCAAGGTACAGATCGGCCATGACGCATGAGCTAATTGATGGGTGGAGCAGGCTCCAGGGACTGAATGGCCTACTCCTGCTCAACAGCAAAACAGGTTCCAAATGCTACAGCTGCCAATGTTTGGACGACAAACAAAAAAATTGCTGTTATACCTCATGTGAAAACTACCTGACAACGCGCACCAAGTGAAATATTTACTGATTGCGCAGTCTTGCCTTTTGGTTTATTTCATTTCTCATTCAAATGCAAGTCTTTAAAGTGAAAAGGGCAGTTATTTCAGTTAAAAACCGCACCAAAACATAAATGGACAGGAACAACTGAGGTAAGGTAAAACAGAACACCTTCAACCTATATCAACAAAAATAATTTTGCTGAAATGAAACCCCATATATGAAGGCTGAACTTCTTTCAATCAAACCTACAGCAGGTAATCTAACATGTTCAGTCATTGAACCTCCAAAATGTAAATAGGAAAGTACCAAACAAAGCACTCCAAAACTGGCATCAGGGGTCGGGGGTGGGGGATCTCAAGGTCTTTAAGGCCATCTTAGGGACAGCAGCACTTCAAGGTACCAATTTTCCTAAGCATTCAGGTCAAAACAGTAATGCTTTGTTCTGTTTTCCTCTAAAGCAGTACCAGACATGCGTGGCATTGCGACAATGCTGGTGACTCACCCGGTTTGCTGACACAACAGTACAACATTGCATTTTTGATCTGCACCTTCATTGCTTTACAGTATACTTATTGTAGGGCTTTTAAATAACTGAATATAGAACACCGGCTCTTTGTTCTATTCAAAAAATATTATGCTTCAGAATTGGACTTGATAAACACTTCTTACTTTGGCCTTGTAGAATGTAATGGTGTCTTCATTTCCCACCCTTCCATCAGAAAAAGTAATTTAAATTTTGCTTTAATTTTTAAAACTTTATGGTAGTGCTTCCAATTGTGTGGGAGGAAAAGCATATTCCCTTTCTGTCCACAAGAGGACAACAATAGTCATTTTGCACTCAAGAAGGATCAGCACATTTGTCTAGGTGGATAAATATTTTCTCCAGATCAAGCTTGAACTTCAGATCACACTACTGTATGAAGGGTTATTTTCCTTGTGTAAAACTACTGTCATCAGGGATCACACAAAATCCGATATTTCAGTCAATGCATGTTGAGTCATTTGTGAACAGGTTTACGGATACAGCAGCACACAAAACAGCAGCATTTCAGATGTCCTAGCATTGGGGAAAGCGTGTCTTCATTTTTGCGTATTACGATTTAATTTTTTAGAATGTGTTTGTCAGCTAAGCAAAAAAAAAAAATTAAACCATATACAACTAAACCAATGAAGAAACAAACAAATAATAAATCTTCAGCCGTGGCCAAACCTGCTGGCTAAATCAATGAGAAATACAAATATCCATTACTCAAATAAAGTTAAGGCACTATTACTTAAGAGCTGTCAACAATAGACACAATGGACTTCTTCACTATTGATAGCACAATAATACTGTATAAACTACCTCTCCTGCATGAAAGACTCACGCTTTGTTAGCCTCACAACCTGAACTGTTAATATTTAGCTTTCGATGGCAAGGGTTGGTCAGGAGCAGACAGACAGGGAAAGGAGTACACAAGAGATCACGGATCTCCATTTGAGCAGCAAACTCCCAGGGCTGCATATTCACTTTCAAGCATCACTATTGAATGTTATGGCTACAAAAACAAAACAGGCGGAGCTTGATCACACTTGACTGAAGAGGTGGGGAGGCAGAGGGAAGGGTAAGGATCAGTGCAGGATGAAACAGGGTTGTTGAATTGGGGGGGGGGGGGGGGGGGGGGGGGAATAATTTGCATTATTTGGGGGCGGGAAGAAGAATAATAGCCTATACTGAGGAATTTGGAGAAGAATTTGCATTCATAAAGCACCTTTCGGAGGCAGGGTGTCTCAAAACTAATGAGCAGTCACTATCGCTATGTACGTAAATATGGTTGACAATTTGCACATGGTAAGCTCCCATGAACACCAAATGAAAAAAATATCCAGATAATCTATTTTAGGTGGGAACTGTTGAGGCATGAAGGGGATAGGAAAAGAAAGCTACCTGTGCCCCACTGCAACATGGTATGAACTACACCCATTTAGTATTAGGACTGTGTCTATACATATCCACAATAGTCTTCAATTTCCATACCCCCACCCCACAAAAATGAAGGAAAATCACATAATTGTTACGGCGAAGGAGACCATTTGTGGGAATTCTTTTACCGAAAAATCCAGTTAGTCCTGCAGAATGAAGAGTTTTGGACTGGGGTCACAGAATTGTTAAGGAAGCCATTTGGCCCATCGATCTGCACCGGCTCTCCAAATGAGCATTATGACTTTTCCCTGCCTTTTCCCCGTACCCCTGCACATTATTTATATTCAACTTATTATCTGATGCCCTCTTGAATGCCTAGATTGAACCTGCCTCGACCAGACTTCCGGGTAGTGCATTCCAGGCCAGAACCACTTGTGAGAAAAGTTTTTTCTCACATCACATTTGCTTCTTTTGCAAATCATTTTAAACCTGTTCCCTCTCGCTCTTGATCTTTTCACAACGGGCAACAGTTACTCCCGATCTACTCAGTCCAGCCCCCTCATGATTTTGAGCATCTCTATCAAATCTCCTCTCAGCCTTCTCTCCAGTGAGAACATTCCCAACCTCTCCAATCTATCATCATCACTGAATTTTCTCATCCCTGGAACTATTCTTGTAAACCTCTTTTGCATTCTCTCCAATGCGTTCACATCCTTCCTATATTGTGGTACCCAGAACTGTACACAATATTCCAGCTGAGGCCTTACTATGGTCTTGTATAACTGCAGCTCCTTGTATAACTCCTTGCTCTTGTACTCTATGCCCCGATTAATAAAGCCCAGAATAATATATGCATAAAGCCCAGAATACCATTCACCATTTTTTTTCTACAATCTTACGTTGTGCGACTTATGCAATTTTGGCTTTACAGATTTAAGTTATGACACGTAATGTCCACCTGCTTTTCAGTGTAAATACAGGTTATAAATCAATATTCAGGAGTGTCCAGATACAGGTATTGGGATTTTAAATCTGAGACTGATAAAGTGTTTGGCTGGACCAGGGTGTAAGAAGATATGGAGCCAAAGCTTCCGGATGGAGCTAATCTTATCAAATAATGGAACAGGCTCAAGGGACTCAATGGCATACTCCTGTTCCTATATTCCAATATCATATAATTAATGTTAACTGCTTGAACTCTGAACCCAAATTTGTCAAATTTGAAAGCGGTGGTCACGGTTCTAAATGAAACGTTCAAGTGGGTAGATATTGGAAGATTAATACAAATGCATAATTACCAAATGAATGGTAGTTGAATGGAGCATGGAACTGAAAAAGATCTAGGGCTAGTACAAAGAACAAAGAAAAGTTCAGCACAGGAACAGACCCTTCATCTCTCCAAGCCAGCACCAACCACACTGCCGGTCTAACCCAAAACCTTCTACACTTCCGGGGTCCATATCCCTCTATTCTCATCCTATTCATGTGTTTGTCAAGATGCCCTTTAGATGGCACTATCGTCCTGTTTCCACCACCTCCACCGGCAGCAAGTTCCAGACACCCACTACCCTCTGTGCAAAAAAACCACCCTTGCGCATCTCCTCTAAACTTTGCTTCTTGCACCTTAAACCTATGACCCCTAGTAATTGACCCCTCTACCCTGGGAAAAAGCTTCTGACTATAAACTCTGTCCATGCCTCTCATAATTTTGTAACTTCCATCAGTTCGCCACTCAACCTCCATTGTTGCAGTGAGATCAAATCGAGTTTATCCAACCTCTCCTCATAGCTAATTGTCCTCCATACCAGGCAACATCCTGGTAAACCTCTTCTTCTGTACCTCTCCAAAGCCTGCACATCCTTCTGGTAGTGTGCCGACCAGAACTGAACACTATATTTCAAGTGTGGCCTAACTAAGGTAGGTTCTGCCTGTAACATTCCCAGTTACACTGTAGCAGTGATTAATAAAGCAAGTGAAAAGGTGTGATAAATCTGCACATTGCTCATCAAACCACACCAGGTACTGATTGCACCCCTTTGTCACCTTCGATATTCCCCTTCCTTTATTGACTTCTCGATCTCCATTTCTGGTGTTAGGCTGTCAGCTCATAATTACTAAAAGCCTCTGACTCTGCAGCTTTCTTGATTACATGACCTTCCACCCCGCTTCCTGGACGGATTCTGTTCCATTCTTCCAGTTTCTCCACCTCACTCAAATCTGTTCTGACAATACCACATTCCACGCCAATGTTTTCGATAGGCCTTCCGCTTTCCTCATCCTGAGATGGGATTAGAATACTTAGGTGGTTATTTTTGACCGGAGCAGACGCGATGGAGCGAAAGGCCTATTCTGTGCTGTAAACCTCTGTGACTTTCGATAATCCAACAAGTACCTTGACCTTTGTTAGGTCCAGAGAAGGCGAGGCACTTGGGCTGACAGTCAGCAGCTCGTTGAAATTCTGACTTTCTCCATTATATTTTGTCTGTTTTTACAGTGTGTTTATTGGGAGGTGTTAACATTTGAGCACTGTAACAAATGTCTTATCCTGTTCTTTAAGAATCTCAGGGACTTTCATTCGTGATAGCTGTACCACGTGCCAATTATCAATCGTCTGTTTTTTTTCTTATCCGTATCTTTATGATGGTAATACACAGAACATATTGGCACCATTGCCAAGAGGTGGGTGGAAGGTTTATGTCTTCATGGGTGGGTTCAAAATGTGGGAGGGGCATTTGGTTCCCATTCCCTCATTGGCTTTTTTCTTCTCTCTGGTGGGGAGTATGTTTCCTGATGGTAATGATGGGATGGCCATAGAGTGTCAGCCTTACAAATCCTATGTTGAGGAATTTCCCCTTAGAATTAACGTGGTCGTGATTCGTTTGTACTTCTGTTATGTTGGGGTTTGTCAGTCGTTGACTAAATCCTCTATTGGTACAGACAGGACTTTTTTTCGAAAAGAAGAACGTTTGAGGGGCGTTCTGTTGCTTCTGGTGTAACTTGAGATGGGGGAGGTGTGTTATAGCGCACGTCTGAATTTGGCATGAAAATCCTCCATTTTTTCTGGTAGCCTGGGCAAAGGCAGTACTAATTTCAAACTATGTTCCAAGAATGTGCGAGGAATTCATCATCTGATCAAACAGAAAAGGATCCCATCTATCCTTAAGGAGAAAAAATTGGTCATAGCCGGAGACCCATTTGGATGACAAGGAGCACTTAGATGAGCAGCAGGGGAGTAGCAATTTTGGTCAACAAAAATGTTTCCTTCAAGGTAAAGAATGTGTAAAGGATAAGGGGGAGAAAGTACTGAATCCACACAGACAGTGACCCAAGCCGGGAATCGAACCTGGGGCCTGGAGCTGTGAAGCAACTGTGCTACCATGCTGCCCATGGTTCTCTCTTCTGTGCGTAACTCTAGGGGTAATAGGTTAATGAAAACTGAGGACATAATAGGGTATGGTGGGATTTTGATGCTGAATTATATAAATTGGTCACTCTGGTGAGGTGACGAGTTGACATTTATGGAGCACTTCTTCTCTTCCCTCGAGCTCCCTTTGGCTCCAGAGGATCAATGTTCAGCCCTTAATGCCCCTATCTCTAAAAGTGAGGTGGCAGTGGACACATCAGCTGGTCAAAGCCCCTGGGTCAGATGGTTTTGGGTGCAGGTTTTACAGGGAATCTAAGGACTGGTTAATAGAACCATTAATTCGTATGTACTATCGCTCTTTGAGACAGATCTGCTACCACCAACACGCGGGGAAGCAAATATTTCCCTTACTTTGAAGGCAGGCAAAAATCGGGAAGACTGTGCTGCCTATATGCCAAATGTGCTTTTGAATGTTGATTTGAAATTGTTGTCTAAAGTGTTGGCACGTCAGTTAGAGCGGATTCTCCTGATGATCATCCAGGAGCAGCAGACTGAGTTCATAAAGGGTCGGCTTTCTAGCAATGTCAGGTGGTGACTGGTGTGATCAAAGCTTTACAGAAGCGAGTGTTGGATAGGTTAGTGATCTCCTTGGATGCAGAGAAAACTTTTAACAGGGTGGAGTGGAATGGAATTACTTAATTCATACATTGCAGAGATTTGGTTTGGGTAACGAGTATGTGAAGTGGATTCAGGTGTTGTTTCACAGTCCATTGGTAACAGTGCTCATGAATTACTATGTAAAGTTAAAGCGCATGGTATTGCGGGTAATGTCTCAAGATGGATAAAATGCTGGTTAGCAGACAGGAAGCAAAGAGTTGGAATAAATGGGTCTTTTTCCGATTGGCAGGCAGTAACTAGTGGGGTACCACAGGGATCTGTGCTAGGACCCCAACTGTACACATTATATATTAATAATTTGGACAAGGGACCTAAATATATTATCGGCAAATTTAAGTTGGGTGGGAAGGTGAGCTGCGAGGACGCAGCATGGTAGCACAGCATGGGTGGCACAGTAACACAGTGGTTAGCGCTGTTGCTTCACAGCGCCAGGGTACCAGGTTCGATTCCCAGCTTGGGTCACAGTTTGTGCGGAGTCTGCACACTCTCCCTGTGTCTGCGCGGGTTTCCTCCGGCTGCTCCGGTTTCCTCCCACAAGACCCAAAAGAGGTGCTGTTAGGTGAATTGGACATTCTGAATTCTCCCTCTGTGTCCCCGAACAGGCGCCGGAATGTGGCGACTTGGGGCTTTTCACGGTAACTTCATTGCAGTGTTAATGTAAGCCTACTTGTGACAATAAAGATTATTATTTTAAAACTTAAAGGAGGATGCAGAGATGCTTCAGCATGATTTGAACAGGCCGAGTGGGCATATGCAGTATAATATGGATAAATGTGAGGCTGTCCGCTTTGGTGGAAAAATAGGAGGCAGATTATTATTTGAATGGGTGTAAATTGAGAGATGTAGATACTCAGCAAGACATTGGTGTCATCGTGCATCAGTCACTGAAAGAAAGCATGCAGTTTGTGACAATAAGCGATTATTATTATTATTAGGTACAGCAGGCAGTAAAGAAGGCAATTGATGTGTTGGTCTTCATAGCAAGAGGATTTGAATATAGGAATAGGGATGTTTTACTGCAACTACATAGGGCATTGGTGAGGCCACACCTGGAGCAGTGTGTGCAGTTTTGGCGTCCTCATCTGAGGAAGGATGGTCTTGCTGCGGAGGGAGTGCAGCGAAGGTTTATGAGACTGATTCCCGAGATGGCATGTGAGGAGGGATTAAGTCTGTTAGGATTATATTCACTGGAACCTAGAAGCGAGATGGGATCTCACAGAAACGTATAAAATCTAACAGGATTAGACAGGGCAGATTCAGAAAGAATGCTGTGGGGGAAGCAGCACAAGATCACGCTTTATGCCTACGATGAACTGCTGTTTGTGGCGAAACCAGATGTTACAGTTCCCGCTATCATTCATGTGATAAATAGTTTTAGCACCTTCTCCGTTTCTAAGACTAATTTCACAAAGTCGGAAGCTATGCTAGTTGGAGTGCGGAGGGGTAAACCACACCACCCTTGCTAATTTTCTTTTTAGGTGGTCTCCAGCGGAGTTCACTTACCAAACACACCCTTTTTCAAACAACTATATGGGGCCAATTTCCTCAGTTAATAGCTATCCATTAGATGGGACTTGACTTGTTGGTCCTCCCTGCCAAAATCGTGGCTGGGTAGGATTGCTTTGATTAAGATGAATGTGCTGACTAGATTGCCGTTTCCCTTGCAGATGTTGCCAATCTTGTTGTCTGCTGGAGCTCTTAAAGGAGATTAATGGAATGATTAGCTTGTTTATATGGAATAAAAAGAAGCATCATCTAAAGTTCATTGAGCTGCAGCTCCCAGCTTTTTTTAGCCTCTCATCTTATCGGGGACTGGGTTAGAAATGACCCTACCTCTAACCTTTTGGACATCAAGGGACAATTGATCATGGCCAATCCACCTAACCTGTACATCTTTGGACTGTGGGAGGACACTGGAGCACCCGGAGGAAACCCACGCAATCATGGGGAGAAAGTGAAACTCTAGATAGTCACCCAAGGCTGGAATTGAACATGCGTCCCTGGAGCTATGAAGCAGCAGTGCTAACCACTGTGTCACCTAGGTCAGGTTCTGCTAGGTGCGGAAATATGATTAATCACTTCCGGTGGCGGCCATGGAGTAGGAGGTCGCACATTTGGTAGCTCCCGCTTATGACAGACCTTTTGGACCTTTTCCCCCGATTTTTTTCGAATTTTATTTGAAAAATTGGGAGTGGATGGGACAGTAAGGAGGAATCCCACATCTCCATATCCCAGTATATGGAGATGTGGACCAGAAGTGGTCGTAGAAGAAAAAAATCGAGCAGAGAAGGCACGTGTAAAACCCACAGCACAGAAAAACATGGCAGAGGTGCAGGGTACTGGCTCAGCGGCCCAGTGGTCAACGGGGCAGCTGGTGACATTTATTCCGGAGGGTTTTGTCAAGCAAAAGTGGGAAGGTCTAGACCTGATCAAGGCATCGATCGACCAGGTGGAGCAGGAGCTGGAAGCCCAAGGTCGGGCGATCCAGAAGATTGAGGAGAAGGTAGTCGAGCACGAGAAACACCTAACTGAGCAGAGTTACAGGTGGGGCTGATGAGGGATCAGCAGAAAAGGCTGCAGGAGAAGGTGGAGGACCTGGAGAACAGGTCCCGTCGACAGAACTTGAGGATCGGCGGCCTACCTGAGGACTGCGAGGAAACAGATGCAAGGGCCTATGTGGCGAATATGCTCGAGAAGTTCATAGGTGACGGGGCATTTGCTCGACACTTGGAAGTGAATAAGAGCGCACAGAACGCTTGCGAGGAGACTGCGTGTGAACGAGCCGCCGAGGACGATGGTGGTGTGAATGCACCGGGTTCCTGGATAAGGAACAGATTTTGAGGTGGGCCAAGCAGATACAGAGCTGTAAGTGGGAGATTGCTGCGCATCTACCAGGACCTGGGTGCGGATCTGGCCAAAAGAAGAGCGGGATTCAACAGAGTAAAATCAGCCCTTTTCAAGAAGAATGTGAAGTTTGGGCTGTTATATCCAGCTCGTTTCTGGGTCATTTTTGAAGATCAGGAACTCTATTTTGAGTCGCCAGGCAAGGCGATGGACTTTATTAAGGGCTGGCAGTGACTGAGGACACTGAACTCTGGGGACGGGTAATGCTGTATCGATTTTGTTAAGAGTTATTCTCGCTTTTGAACTGTATGTGAAATGTTTTTTTATATTGATTCCTGGGCTATTGCTCAGTTTTGTAAGTTAAACTGGTGCTGGTGGGGGAAGGGTGGATGGATCTTTATCTTTTCTTTGTGTTTGGTTGGAACTGTGTTTTTTGAATATGTATGTCCGAGTGGAGGGGGGGGGAAACAATAGTGGGGGGGGGGACGACAATAGTGGGGGGGGGGGGGCGGCGTGGGGGGGGGGGGGGGGGGGGGGAGAGAACAATAGTGGGGGGGGAACAATAGTGGGGGGGGAACAATAGTGGGGGGGGGAACAATAGTGGGTAGGATGTTTGACACCATGGAGGGGGGAGCTACCAGGCTAGCTGGGCGGGCTAGCTCACGGAAGCGCAGTGGGGGGTGAGCAGATGATAAGTTTGCTAAAGGAGGTTGGAATTGTTGTGCTGTTAATGGGTTGGGGGGGAGGGGGTTGCCGCAGGGGAAGGATTGTTGCTGGGAGACAAATGGGAGATTGAGGACAGAGGGTGCCAAGGAGCGAGCTGGAGGCTGGCCTAAGAAGGGTGATGGTTGATCGGCAGGTGGGGGGAGCGGGATGTCTGCCGGTCATGCTGAACACGTGGAACGTTAAGAGGGCTGAATGGGCCAGTTAAGGGCTCACATGTTCGCGCATTTGAGGGGATTGAAGGCGGGCGTGGCAATGCTACAGGATCACACCTGAGGGTAATAGATCAGACCAGATTGAGGAAGAGGTGGGTCGGGCAGGTATTTCACTCGGGGTTGGACTCTAGGTCTCGGGGGGTCGCGATCCTGATTAATAAACGGATGTCATTTGAGGCGGGGAAAAAGTTGCGGATATGGGGGCAGGTATATCATGATCAGCGGGAAGCTGGAGCTGACACAGGTGGTGCTCGTGAACGTCTACGCACCTAACTGGGATGATGCAGAGTTTATAAGATGGGTGTAGGGAAGATCCGGACCTGGATTCACACAAGCTGATCATTGGGGGGAGGCGGCGGCTTTAATACGGTCATTGATCGAAGGTTGGACCAGTCGAGCTCAAAGACAGGGAGGGTGCCAGCAATGGCGAAGGAACTAAAGGGCTTCATGGAGCAGATGGGTGGGGTAGACCCATGGATGTTTGGTCGGCCAAGAGCGAAGGGGTTTTCTTTTTTTTCCGCATGTACATAAAGTATACCCCAGATCGATTTTTTAATCCTGAACAGGGCTCTGCTGGCGGGGTGGTTGATACCGAGTATTCGGCAATTGCTGTGTCGGACCATGCCCCACATTGGGTGGATTTACAGGTGTGCAAGGAGGGGAGCCAGCGACCGCAATGGAGATTGGACGTAGGACTGTTAGCAGACGAGTGGGTGTGCGGGCGTGTGAGGTTGTCCATCCAGAATTATCTGGAAATAAACGACTCGGGGAAGTCTCGCCAATGGTTTGGGAAGCGCTGAAGGCAGTGGTTAGAGGGGAGCTAATATCGATATTGGCCCACAGGAGGAAGGTGGAGAGAGCAGAGATAGATAAGTTGGTTGGGGAAATACTCCAGGTAGACAGGAGATACACGGTGGCCCCGGAGGCAGGGTTATTGAAGGAGCAGTGGAAGCTACAGATCGGAGTTTGGTCTGTTGTCTACATACTACATTACAGCGCAGTACAGGCCCTTGAGCCCTCGATGTTGCGCCGACCTGTGAAACCACTCTAAAGCCCATCTACACTATTCGCTTATCGTCCATATGTCTATCCAATGACCATTTGAATGCCCTTAGTGTTGGCCAGTCCACTACTGTTGCAGGCAGGGCATTCCACGCCCTTACTGCTCTCTGAAGAAAGAACCTACCTCTGACATCTGTCCTATATCTATCTCCCCTCAATTTAAAGCTATTGTCCCCACGTGCTAGACATCACCATCCGAGGAAAAAGGCTCTCAATGTCCACCCTATCTAATTATCAGATCACCTTGTATGCCTCAATTAAGTCACCTCTTAACCTTCTTCTCTCTAACGAAAACAGCCTCAAGTCCCTCAGCCTTCCCTCATAAGATCTTCCCTCCATACCAGGCAACATTCTGGTAAATCTCCTCTGCACCCTTTCCAATGTTTCCACATCCTTCCTATAATGTGACGACCAGAATTGCACGCAATACTCCAAATGCGGCCGCACCAGAGTTTTGTACAGTTGCAACATGACCTCATGGCTCCGAAACTCAATCCCTCTACCAATAAAAGCTAACACACCGTACGCCTTCTTAACAACCCTCTCAACCTGGGTGGCAACTTTCAGGGATCTATGTACATGGACACCGAGATCTCTCTGCTCATCCACGTTACCAAGAATCTTACCATTAGCCCAGTACTCTGTCTTCCTGTTATTCCTTCCAAAATGAATCACCTCACACTTTTCTGCATTAAACTCCATTTGCCACCTCTCAGCCCAGCGCTGCAGCTTATCTATGTCCCTCTGTAACTTGTAACATCCTACCACACTGTCCACAACTCGACCAATTTTAGTGTCATCTGAAAATCTACTCACCCATCCTTCTACGCCCTCCGCCAGGTCATTTATAAAAATGACAAACAGCAGTTGCCCCAAAACAGATCCTTGTGGTACACCACTAGTAACTGGACTCCAGTCTGAACATTTCCCATCAACCACCACCCTTTGTCTTCTTCCAGCTAGCCAAATTCTGATCTAAACTGCTAAATCACCCTGAATCCCATGCCTCCGTATTTTCTGCAGTAGCCTACTGTGGGGAACTTTATCAAACGCTTTACTGAAATCCATATACGTCATCATTCCCCTGACACTGCTCAGGCATGGGTGCCACAGGAGGCTGGGACTGTCCAGTCAGATGTAACAGACGTCTGTGTCCTTGTCAGTGTGGACCTCTGTGGAATTTCACAGGTAGCTGTACACCAATGTCATAGAGTCTCAGATGTTTACAGCATGGAAACAGGCCCTTCGGCCCAGCTTGTCCATGCTGCCCAGTTTCTATCACTAAGCAAGTTCCATTTGCCCACATTTGGCCCATATCACTCTATACCCACCCTGCCCATGTAACAGTCTGTTTATTAAAGGAAAACATTGTACCCGCCTCTACCACTGCCTCTGGCAGGTCGTTCCAGATGCTCACCACCCTCTGAGTGAAGAAATATCCTCTCTGGTCTCTTTTGTATCTCTCCCCTCTCATCTTAAACCTATGCCCTCTAGTTCTAGACTCCTCTACCTTTGGGAAAAGATGTTGACTATCTACCTTATCGATGCTCCTCATTATTTTATAGACCTCTATATATGTTACCCCTAAGCCTCCTATGCTACAGGGAAAAAAGTTTCAGCCTCTCCTTATAGCTCAAACCATCAAGTCCTGGTAGCATCCTCATAAATCTCTTCTGCACTCTTTCTAGTTGAATAATATCCTTCCTATAATAAAGGGTGACCAGAACTGAACACCGTATTCCATGTGTGATCTTACCAATATCTTGTACAAATTCAACAAGACGTCCCAACTCTTGTATTCAATATTCTGACCAATAAAACCTAACATGCTGAATTCCTTCTTCACCACCCTGTCCATCTGTGATTCCACCTTCAAGGAGCTATGAACCTGTACCCCTAGATCTCTTTGTTCTGTAACTCTCCCCAACTCCCTACCATTAACTGAGTAGATCCTGCCTTGCTTTGATCTACCAAAATGCATCACCTCACATTTATCCAAATTAAACTCCATCTGCCATTCATTGGCCCACTGGCCCAATTGGTCAAGATCCTGTTGCAATCCTATATAACCTTCTTCACTATCCACTTGGTGTCATCTGCAAACTTACTAACCATGCCTCCTACATTCTCATCCAAATCATTAATATATATCACAAATAACAGTGGACCCAGCACCGATCCCTGAGGCACACCGCTGGTCACAGGCCTCCAGTTTGTAAAACAACCCTCCACAACCACCCTTTGGCTTCAGTCGCCAAGCCAATTTTTTATCCAATTGGCTACCTCACCCTGGATTCTGTGAGATTTAACCTTTAGCAATAATCTACCATGCGGTCGGTACCTTGTCAAAGGCCTTCCTAAAGTCCATGTAGACAACGTCGACTGCACTGCCCTCATTTACCTTCTTGGTCACCTCTTCAAAAAAAACTCAGTGTGGACCTCTGTGGAATTTCACAGGTAGCTGTACACCAATGCAACACCAGGTGACTGATCCTTCTTCACCAAACTAGGCAACGCTTCAGAATCACAACTGATAGGGCACTGCAGGGTCAGGGGGCATTGGGTCTGGTGTCCTGCTTATTGCCATGTACAGCCTGGTATGGCAACTGCTCGGTCCAAGATCGCAAGAAACTGCAGTGTGGTGAACTCAGCCCAACGCATCACACAAACTTGCCACCCCCACATTGTGTCTACACCATCTGCTGCCTCAGGAAGGCAGACAGCGCTGTCAGAGACCCCTCCCACCCAGGCATTGCCCTCCTCCAGACCCTTCCATCAGGCAGAAGGTACAGAAGTCTGAAGACCCGCACATCCAGGCATAGGAACAGCCTCTTCCCCACAGTTACCAGACTCCTCAACAACTCCCCCTCGGACTGATCTGTTCCCTATAAGAACACTATTCACGATGCCTTATGCTGCTCTTGTTCATGTATTCGCTTTGTTTGGCCCCTTGTTCTGCACTGTAACCAATCACTGTTTGCCGATGTACCATTTGTCAATGTTCTCTGTTGATTATTCTTTTGTCTACTATGTACGTACTGCGTACGTTCCCCCGGCCGCAGAAAAATACTTTTCATTGTACTCCGGTATATGACAATAAATGAAATCAAATCGTACTGGTCGATGGGTTCTCTGTTACGTGGCCCTCCAGGGAGGCGCAGACCTTGAGGATGGCGAGGACCTGAGGGAACACACCCCATCAGCAGGAGGATGTAAAAGTGAAGGAAGAATTGAACGCAGACGGAGATGACACTGAATCTGGCTGCGTAGCCTCCTCCTGCTACCCTCCTCTCCCTGGTCCGCAGGCCTCAGAATCCTGTGGTGCAATTAAAGGCTGTAAACCTCACAGACAGATAGTGGTGAAGGAGGTGCCTTACTAGCACTCTGGAGAAATTAGGGCTAGGCAATAATAATAATCTTCATTGGTGTCACAAGTAGGCTTACTGTGAAAAGCCCCTATAGTGCCGGCCTTGCCAGTGAGGCTTTGTACAAGAATGAATTTAAAATTAAAATGCAAAATGTGTTTTTTGGGGGGGTTTAAAGGGTTGCATTCCTGTGCCCAGTCCAGTGCAAAATAAAATGATAAAACAGCAAAGTGAAATGAGGGAAATTATAAATTTCAATCAATTTTTATCTTCTCCCTTTTTCCCCCTTTGAGGCCACGAACTCCATCAGCGCCCTTAACTCCTAAAGGGAACGTGGTGGAGTAGCGGAGGAAGTTGTTGACGGGGCCACATGACGGTGGCCTGGTTGAGCACGTTTTTTGGGACAGGTGTGAGAGATGTGTGGGAGGGCCAGCAAACCATGCCCATGTGTTTTGGGCATGTCCGAAGCTTAGAAATAAGAACATAAGAACTAGGAACAGGAGTAGGTCATCTGGCCCCTCGAGCCTGCTCCGCCATTTAATGAGATCATGGCTGATCTTTGTGGACTCAGCTCCACTCTCCAGCCCGTACACCATATCCCTGAATCCCTGTATTCTTTAAAAAGGTATCTATCTTTTTCTTAAAAACGTTTAAAGAAGGAGCCTCAACTGCTTCACTGGGCAAGGAATTCCAGAGATTCACAACCCTTTGGGTGAAGAAGTTCCTCCTACACTCCGTCCTAAATCTACTTCCCCTTATTTTGAGGCTATGCCCCCTAGTTCTGCTTTCCCCGACCAGTGGAAACAACCTGCCCGCATCTATCCTATCTATTCCCTTCATAATTTTATATGTCTCATTAAGATTCCCCCGCATCCTTCTAAACTCCAATGAGTACAGTCCCAGTCTACTCAACCTCTCGCATAATCTAATCCCCTCAACTCTGGGATCAACCTAGTGAATCTCCTCTGCACTACCTCCAGTGCCAATATGTCCTTTCTCAGGTAAGGAGACCAAAACTGAACACAATATTCCAGATGCGGCCTCACCAACACCCTATACAATTGCAGTATAACCTCCCTAGTCTTGAACTCCATCCCTCTAGCAATGAAAGACAAAACTCGATTAGCCTTCTTAATCACCCGTTGCACCTGCACACCAACTTTTTGCGACTCGTGCACCAGCACACCCAGATCCCTCTGCACAGCAGCATGTTTTAACATCTTACCGTTTAAATAATAATCCATTCTGCTGTTATTCCTCCCAAAATGGATAGCCTCACACTTGGCAACATTGAATTCCATCTGCCAGACACTAGCCCATTCACCTAACCTATCCAAATCCTTCTGCAGACTTCCGGTATCCTCTGCACTTTTTGCTTTACCACTCATCTTAGTGTCGTCTGCAAACTTTGACACATTGCACTTGGTCCCCAACTCCAAATCGTCTATGTAAATTGTGACCAACTGCGGGCCCAACACTGATCCTTGAGGGACCCCACTAGTTACAGGTTGCCAACCAGAGAAACACCCATTTATCCCCACTCTCTGCTTTCTGTTAGTTAACCAATCCTCTACCCATGCTACCACTTTACCCTCAATGCCATGCATCTTTAGTTTATGCAGCAACCTTTTGTGTGGCACCTTGTCAAAAGCTTTCTGGAAATCCAGATATACCACATCCATTGGCTCCCCGTTATCTACTGCACTGGTAACGTCCTCAAAAAATTCGACCAAATTAGTCAGACACGACCTACCCTTTGTGAACCCATGCTGCGTCTGCCCAATGGGACAATTTCCCTCCAGGTGCCCCGCTATTACCTCCTTAATGATAGATTCCAGCATTTTCCCTACAACCGAAGTTAAGCTTACCGGCCTATAATTACCCGCTTTCTGCCGACCTCCTTTTTTAAACAGTGGTGTCACGTTTGCTACTTTCCAATCCTCTGGGACCACCCCAGAGTCTACTGAATTTTGATAAATTATCACTAGTGCGTTTACAATTTCCCGAGCCATCTCTTTTAACACTCTGGGATGCATCCCATCAGGGCCAGGAGACTTGTCTACCTTTAGCCCCATTAGCTTGCCCAATACTGCCTCCTTAGTAATTACAATCATCTCAAGGTCCTCACCTATCATATCTTTATTTCCATCAGTCACTGGCATGTTATTTGTGTCCTCCACTGTGAAGACTGACCCAAAAAACCTGTTCAGCTCCTCAGCCATTTCCCCGTCTCCTATTATTAAATCTCCCTTCTCATCTTCCAAAGGACCAATATTTACCTTAGCCACTCTTTTTTGTCTTATATATTTGTAGAAGCTTTTACTATCTGCTTTTATGTTCTGAGCCAGTTTACTTTCATAGTCTACCTTACTCTACTTTATGGCTTTTTTAGTAGCTTTCTGTTGTCCCCTAAAGACTTCCCAGTCCTCTAGTCTCCCACTAATTTTTGCCACTTTGTATGTTTTTTCCTTCAATTTGATACTCTCCCTCACCTCCTTAGATATCCACGGTCGATTTTTCCCCTTTCTACCGTCTTTCTTTTTTGTCGGTATGAACCTTTTCTGAACGCTGTGAAAGATCGCTCGGAAGGTTCTCCACTGTTCCTCAACTGCTTCACCATGAAGTCTTTGCTCCCAGTCTACCTTAGCTAGTTCTTCTCTCATCCCATTGTAATCACCTTTGTTTAAGCACAAAACACTAGTGTTTGATTTTACCTTGTCATCCTCCAACTGTATTTTAAATTCCACCATATTGTGGACGCTCCTTCCAAGAGGATCCCGAACTATGAGATCATTAATCAATCCTGCCTCATTACACAGGACCAGATCTAGGACCACTTGTTCCCTTGTAGGTTCCATTACATACTGTTCCAGGAAATTATCCCGGGCACATTCTATAAACTCCTCCTCAAGGCTGCCTTTAACAACCTGGTTAAACCAATCGATATGCAGATTAAAATCTCCCATGATAACCGCTGTACCATTTCTACATGCATCCGTTATTTCTTTGCTTATTGCCTGCCCTACCATCCTGTTACTATTTGGTGGCCTATAGACTACTCCTATCAGTGACCTTTTCGCCTTACTATTCCTGATTTCCACCCAAATTGATTCAACCTTGTACTCCATAGCACCAATATCATCCCTTACTATTGCCCGGATGCCATCCTTAAACAACAAAGCTACACCACCGCCCTTACCGTCCATTCTATCCTTTCGTATAGTCTGATACGCTTGGATATTTATCTCCCAGTCGTGACCATCTTTTAACCATGTTTCAGTAATGGCCACTAAATCATAGTCATTCACGATGATTTGCACCATCAACTCATTTACCTTATTTCGTATACTACGAGCATTCAGGTAAAGTACACTTATGCTGTTTTTTATGTCTTTGAATCCTAACACCTTGTTGAATCCTAACACCTTGATCAGTAACTTTTCGCAATTTATTTTTCCTCTTACCCTTTCTCCAAATTTTCCTAGTCTTTGAACCCATATCTCTACATAATAACCTGTCACGTAACCTGCTGCCTTGACCTCCATTAACCATTATACTGTCCATAGCTTTACACTTCCCTTCCCCCCAACTTGCTAGTTTAAAGTCCTTGTGAACAACCCATTTATCTTATTCGCTAGAATACTGGTCCCAGAATGGTTCAGGTGAAGACCGTCCCAACGGTACAGGTCCCTCCTGCCCCAGTACTGATGCCAATGCCCCATGAAATGGAATCCCTCTTTCCCGCACCACTCCTTTAGCCACGTGTTAACTTCCCTAATTTTCTCAACCCTATGCCAATTGGCACGTGGCTCGGGTAGTAATCCAGAGATTATAACCCTGGAGGACCTGTTCTTTAATTTAGTCCCTAGTGTTTGATAAACCCCAAACAGGTCCTCTTTCCTAGTCTTACCTATGTTGTTAGTCCCAACGTGGACCACAACAACTGGATCCTCCCCCTCCCTCTCCAAAATCCTTCCAAGCCGATCAGCGATGGCCCTCACCCTGGCACCGGCAGGCAACATACCATGCGGGACTCACGATCTGGTTACAAAGGATGCCATCAATCCCCCTAATTATAGAATCCCCTACAACTACTACTTGTCTTTTTGCTCCCCCCTCTTGAATGACATCCTGTACCATGGTGCAGTGGTCAGTCAACACATCCTCCCTACAGCCCTCTTCCTCATCCACACAGGGAGCAAGTACCTCATACCTGTTGGACAAGGTCAAGGGCTGAGGCTCCTCAACTCAGGATTCCCCTACCTGCCTCCCTTGCAGTCACACCACTCTGTCCCTGACCACTGTCCGAATTAACAGTACTTATTCTACCGGGTGTGACTGCCTCCTGAAACAAAGCGTCCAGGTAATTTTCCCCCTCCCTGATGTGCCGCAGTGTGTGCAGCTCGGTCTCCAGTTCATCAATTCTGAGCCGAAGTTCCTCGCGCAGCCAACACTTGCTGCAGATGTGGTCACTGACGGTCTCAATGGGATCCACCAGTTCCATCATCATACGGCAACAGCACATCACCTGAATGAAATGAAATGAAAATCGCTTGTTGTCACAAGTAGGCTTCAAATGAAGTTACTGTGAAAAGCCCCTAGTCGCCACATTCTGGCGCCTGTTCGGGGAGGCCGGATTTTGAGGATTTTGGCAGGGGTTTACAGATGTCATAGATTTCATAGAATTTACAGTGCAGATGGAGGCCATTCGGGTCATCAAGTCTGCACCAGCTCTTGGAAAGAGCACCCTACCCAAGGTCCACACCTCCACCCTATCCCCATAACCCAGTAACCCCACCCAACACGAAGGGCAATTTTGGACACTAAGGGCAATTTATCATGACCAATCCACCTAACCTGCACATCTTTGGACTGTGGGAGGAAACCGGAGCACCCGGAGAAAACCCATGCACAGATGGGGAGGATGTGCAGACTCCGCACAGACAGTGACCCAAGCCGGAATCGAACCTGGGACCCTGGAGCTGTGAAGCAATTGTGCTATCCACAATGCTACTGTGCTGCCCATGTTGTTAAAAACAAGGGTGGTGTAGAGTCCAGAGGTGGCGATTTTCAGAGTGTCGGAAGATCCCGGAGTTCAAGGGGTGAGAGAGGCTGGCATCTTGGCCTTTGCCTCCTTGGTAGCCCGGAGATAGAGATTGTTAGCGTGGAGGGACTCGAAGCCCCCAAATTCAGAGATCTGGCTTAGTGACATGGCTTGGTTTCTCAGACTTGAGAAAATAAAGTTTGCCCTAAGAGGGTCAAATACTAGGGTTCGTCCGGAGGTGGCAGCCATTTGTCAGCTTCTTTGGAGAAAACTAACTGTCAGCAGAGGTGGTGGGGCGGGAAGTTAGATATTTGTATTGTTTACTGTTATTATAAAATTATAAATGCCTTAATAAAATGTTTTTATTTAAAAAAAAATAGGATTAATATTCTTAGAGCAGGGGCAGCACGGTGGCTCAGTGGTTAGCATTGCTGTCTCACAGCGCCGAGGTCTCGGTTTGATCCCGGCTTTGGGTCAGTCCGTGTGGAGTTTGCACATTCTCCCCGTGTTTGCATGGGTTTTGCCCCCACAACCCAAAGATGTGCAGGGTAGGTGGATTAGCCACGCTAAATTGCCTCTTAATTGGAAAAGATTAATTGGGTACACTAAATTTATAAAAAATAAAACAATTATTCTTAAGAGCGTGGAGGATGGTCCATCAACCAGAAGGGGGATCTATACTGACTGCTGCTCTTTCTCCCTTCCAAAACAGCCCAGACTTCCCATTGGGTTTTATGGACCATGAAATTGATACTAGAGGTAAGGGGGGGGGGGGGGGGGGGGGGGGGGGGGGGGGGGAGAGAGAGAGGAGAGAGGAGAAGGAGAGAAAGAGAGGACAGATACATTTGTAGGGTAGGAGGTATGTTCAGTGGTGCTTCCTGGTCATCCTTCCAACAATTTGACATTCCAAGATACTCTTTGTTTAAATATCTGCCACTTAGAGGCTTTATCTCTAACGAGGCAACTTTTTGTCTTGATCCTGATTTGTGTGGAGCCTAGACAGTTAGTCAAGTTCTATGATACCTTGTGTCCTAGATCCTGCGTTGCAGTCTTGGGAAAGAGACTTGGCAGCTAATATTGGTGAGGAAACATAGAGTAGTATATGGTTATGCCAATAACAATTCTGCATGCGAGACAGGATGAAAGAAACACAGTTGAGGTACTGCACTGCATAGAGTTTGAGCCACAGGTTTGATCCTGCTATGTCCCCAACGTTCCTAAAGTGCCCGACAGTCGAGGATGATTATATGCACTGCATTTGGAACTATGTCACGGTTCAATCATATTCTACTGGTGTAGTAAGGTTTAATCCTATTCGACTGGTGTAGGCGAGGAGCTTGAAGATATTTCACAGGGCCTTGAATTTGATCCTTTGTTCCTAATTCTGGGTCTTCCAGATAGGAGAATCATTGACATTAATGGAAAAAAGCTGTATAGCATCCTAATTATTACAGCTTGTAAAAATATCCTCTGCTCCTGGATCAGTGACAAGTATCCTTCAATTCAAAACTGGCATAAAATAGTCATGGAATGTGTCCCTATGGGATTCCTGACATCTGTGATTCGTAAAGTTTGATACATTCCATCAAGTGTGGGACCTCTATCTCAAATTTATAGGCTCAGCGTTGTCTGACCTGCGCCTGCAAGGTTTCCCATGAGCCGTATTGCAAGTTGCAATCTCGCTCTACATAAAGGTGTGCAGTTTGAAATATTATCCTATTTTGTTTATATGGTCGTATCCTCTTTCTCCCCCATTTTCTCATTGATCCAGTGTTAAAATTGAAGGCACTAATTCTTAAGGACAGTTGTTCTGCATTTATCCCATCTTGCTTGTTCTTATATTTGCTGACATATTGTTGTGTACTGTACCAGTTGTGCTGTTTGCAAAGCAATAAAAACTAATAAAAATATATATTAGGTGACAAAAAGACAAATATTTGAAGAGAACTTTTTAATTCTAATATATCAAGATGCTCACAGGAGTATTAGTAACCAAAACGTGGCACTGAGTATAAGAAAATATGAGGACAAATGACAGAGGGAGGGAGGGACTTCCACAGCTTAGGGATTAGACAGCTGAAGGTATGGTCACCGATGGTAAAACGCTTGAAAATCAGGGATGTGCAAGAGGTCAGAATTGGAGGAGCTCAGTGATCTCAAGTCAAGAATTGGAGGGGGCTACAAAGCTAAGAAAGGGCTATAGAATTTTTTTTAAACAAGGGTGAGAATTTTAAAATTCAGGTGTGGTCTGATTGGAGCCAGTGTCGTCCTGCAAGTATTGTGAAAGTACCTACACTACATGGATTGCTGTGCTTCAAGAACGCAGCTCACCACCACCTTCTCAAGGGTAATCGGGAATGGGCCTAGCCAGTGCTGCCGACATCCTATGAATGAATAAACATTATAAACCCTTCATCCTAGGAATGAGTCATGTGAACCGTCTCAACTTGGCTAGAAAAGGCATTTCTGAGGTGAACTGAATAACAGAGGTCAACTCTAGTCAATCAATAAGGTCAAAGTGATATGGGGTCATCAGTGTGACATTAACGGGCCAAAAGCAAATTACTGCAGATGCTGGAATCTGAAACCAAAAGAGAAATTGCTGGATAATCAAAGCAGGTCTGGTAGCATCTGTAGGGAGAAAAGAGCTAATGTTTCGAGTCCAGGTGACCCTTTGTCAAAGCTAAAAGACATGGAAAGTGTGTCTTGTAGCTTTGACAAAGGGTCATCTGGACTCGAAACATTAGCTCTTTTCTCTCCCTACAGATGCTGCCAGACCTGCTGATATTTTCCAGCATTCTCTCTTTTGGACATAAACAGGCTGATAGTTTGCAACATGTCTTATTTTTCTATCACTGCAAATACCGCCTATTGCTTTCAAGGCCTTATTTTCTGTCTTTTAACAAGCTTGTTTCTTTTCAGTTCTGTATAACTCTACATTTTTATACCAAGTTAAATCTTTTCTTTTCAACTGACCACTCATCATTAAATGTGCATCTGTGACATATTAACACTACATCTATTGGTAACAATAGGAAATTTAATGTTCCATTAATAAATTAAATACAATAACACAAGGAACAAACATTCTTACCCATTAGTACTGTTAGTTTGGCACTTGTTGTTATGTCTCCAATGCTATTTGTTGCTGTGCATTCATAAATTGCTTCATCTCGTGGTGCCCTTAGCGGTTGGATTCGAAGCACTGATCCAGTGCCATCATCAAATTCTATAACCTGGAAATCAATTAAAGAACACCTAATTAAATGAAGAACTGATGAAAGGGTTCAAAGACCTCTCTATGGAGAGCCATATAAAAGGCTTTCCTTCAATATTAGTGGATTCACAACTTTAGCCAAGCACCACCAAGGCTGATTTTGTATGTCCAGCAAATAGCCCCCTCACTTGTTGTGACATATTGCTCGTTAGACTACATGTGTAATCAATAAATGCTGGCTTGGACAGTTTCTGGATCAATGGCACTTTAATGGACTAGTGGGTAAAGGCATTGCCGAATATAATATATGAAATTGAAAATCTCCAGTGATTTTCTCAGCCACTGTTTCAGTCATCCCTGCTTACTAGCCAGTGATATCTCGTAAAATGCTTGTTTGTGGATATTAGAAATGCAGGTTCAAGCTTAGCTGTGATAAATTCAACAACTGAACAGGAGTCAACAGTAAAAATTAACAGCTGAATTGGTTAAAAGGCAAATGATTAACAAATGGATTACTGCAATTGTAATTAATGGATTTGGGAATCTAACTAATCGTTGACAAACTGAGCTGAATTTACAAGAGGGCCATTAATATGGTGAATATGAAAGTGTCTATAGGTGTTGTCTATACAGATGTGCAGAAGACATTTGATACGATTCTGCAGAAGAAACTAACAAAAATGAAAGTGCACATAATTAGAGGAAACTTTGCAACATGGTAATTAGTGGGTGGGTAAGAGACACAGTCGGAAAAATGGAGATTTGTTTTGATTGGTGGGATTTGACAACCCATATTCCTCAGGAATTCATACTGAGGCCCCAGCTTTGTACCTTTGACTTGGAAGAAGAAGTACCCAAGTTTGCAAATTACATCAAGTTAAGTAGCACAGAAATGCGTGTGGATAGGAGCAGCAGGTCCACTACAAGTGGACAGCTCTTGAGCAGGTGGAGCTCAATGTGGAGAAGTGTGAAGTCACCCACTTTGGATCGGAGAAAAGACAAATCTGAATACTTCATTAATAGTGAAGGACTCGGGGGGGACAGGGCTGTGGAGGAACAAAAAATGTAGGTACCCATGTACACAAATAACTAAAAGGTAGTGTACAGCTACAAAAACTAAACATTGGTTTTTATCTCAAGAGATATGGAATGCCAAAGAGAGGAAGTTGTGCTTCAAGAATAGAGAGCATCTTGAGTACTATGTTCAGTGTTGGACACTGCACTCTCAAAAGATTATATTAAAGGGTTGCTGCTGCACTGGCCGAAAGAGAACGGGACACAGAAGAGGTGGCTGGGACGGGGGTCCCCCAGCTGGGGGACTGGAGAGTGAGGGAGACGCGGACAAGGGACTGGCCCAGAAAAGGAGATGGATAGCCGGCGGGGGGGGCCACCTGAAGGTGGCGGACCAGGTCAGGTTAAGAAAGGGATGGGTAGGACAGGTATTCCACTCGGGATTGGACGCAAAAAATAGAGGGGTGGCAATTCTGGTGGGAAAGCATGTGTCATTTGAGGCCAAGATTAGCGTAGCGGATAATGGAGGGAGATATGTGATGGTGAGCGGTAGGTTGCAAGGGACGTGGGTGGTGTTGGTAAATGCATACACCCCGAACTGGGATGATGCTGGATTCATGAAGCGCATGTTGGGGCGCATTCCGGACCTGGAGATAGGAGGACTAATAATGGGAGGGGACTTCAATACGGTGCTGGACCCAGCACTGGACCGCTCCAGATCAAGGACGGGAAGGAGGCCGGCGGCGGCCAAGGTACTTAGGGGGTTTATGGATCAGATGGGGGGAGTAGACCCATGGAGGTTTGCAAGACCGCAGGCCAGGGAATTTTCTTTTTTCTCCCACGTGCATAAGGCTTACTCCCGGATAGATTTCTTTGTTCTGGGCAGGGCGCTCATCCCGAGAGTGTGGGGGGGGGGGGGGGGGGGGGGGGGCGGAGTATTCGGCCATAGCCGTTTCGGACCATGCCCCGCACTGGGTGGAACTGGAGCTAGGAGAGGAGAGGGACCAACGCCCGCTGTGGCGGCTGGATGTGGGACTGCTGGCCGATGAGGTGGTGTGTGGGAAGGTGAGGGGGTGTATTGAAAGGTACTTGGAGGCCAACGACAACGGGGAGGTGCGAGTGGGGTTGGTATGGGAGGCGATGAAGGCGATGATCAGAGGAGAGCTGATCTCCATCAGGGCTCATAGGGAGAAGATAGAGGGAATGGAAAGGGAGAGGTTAGTGGGGGGGTATCGCTATATGCGGATGACCTGCTGCTATACGTGGCGGACTGTGTGGACAGGAGATACGCAGAGGCCCCGGAGGAAAGATTACTTGGGGAAAGGCGACGGCTCCAGACGGAGTTTGACCTGCTGACCACGGGCAAGGCGGAGGCACAGTGGAGGAAGGCGCAAGGGGCGACTTACGAGTACGGGGAGAGGGCTAGTCGGATGCTGGCGCACCAGCTCCGTAAGAGGGCGGCAGCGAGAGAAATAGGGGGAATCAAAAATGGAAGGGGAGCCACGGTACGAAGTGCAACGAAAATAAATAAGGTATTGAAGGACTTTTATGAAGAGCTGTACAGGTCCCAGCCCCCAGTGGGGGGAAGGGGGGGGATGAGGCGATTCCTGGACCAGCTGGGGTTCCCGAGGGTGGAGGAGCAGGAGGCGGTTGGTTTGGGGGCACCAATTGGGCTGGAGGAGTTGAGTAAGGGTTTGGGGAGCATGCAGGCGGGGAAGGCCCCGGGGCCGGACGGGTTCCCGGTGGAATTCTACAGAAAATATGTGGACCTGCTGGCCCCGCTACTAGTGAGGACCTTCAACGAGGCAAGAGAGGAGGGAACCCTGCCCCAGACAATGTCGGAGGCGACAATCTCCCTGATCCTAAAGCGAGTCAAGGATCCACTGCAATGTGGATCGTACAGGCCGATTTCGCTCCTCAATGTGGATGCTAAGCTATTGGCAAAGGTACTGGCCACTAGGATTGAGGACTGTGTCCCGGGG
Organism: Scyliorhinus torazame; assembly: GCF_047496885.1. Lineage (NCBI taxonomy): Eukaryota > Metazoa > Chordata > Chondrichthyes > Carcharhiniformes > Scyliorhinidae > Scyliorhinus > Scyliorhinus torazame. The sequence continues at coordinate 46,354,255 of NC_092713.1, read as the reverse complement.
GTGATACACGAGGACCAAACGGGATTTGTAAAGGGCAGGCAGTTAAATACCAATGTGCGGCGGCTCTTAAACGTGATAACGATGACATCGGAGGAGGGAGAGGCGGAGATAGTGGCAGCTATGGACGCGGAAAAAGCCTTTGACCGAGTAGAGTGGGAGTACCTCTGGGAGGTATTGCGCAGGTTTGGGTTCGGGGGAGGGTTTATTAGATGGGTTAAGCTCCTTTACAGCGCCCCGGTGGCGAGCGTAGTGACAAACCAGCGGAGGTCAGAGTACCTTCGGCTGTACCGAGTGACGAGACAGGGGTGCCCCCTGTTGTTTGCATTGGCGATCGAACCCTTGGCCATATCACTTAGGGAGTCTCAGAAATGGAGGGGGATAGTCCGCGGGGGGAGAGGAGCATCGGGTATCGCTATATGCAGATGACCTGCTGCTATACGTGGCGGACCCAATGGAGGGGATGGTGGAGGTCATGCAGACTCTGAAGGAGTTTGGAGAGTTTTCGGGCTACAAGCTTAATGTAGAGAAGAGTAAGCTTTTTGTACTACAGGCAGGGGACCAAGAAAGAGGGATAGGGGACCTGCCGCTGAGGAGGGCAGAGAGGAGTTTTCGGTATCTGGGGATCCAGATAGCCAGAAGTTGGGGGGCCCTACATAAATTGAATTTGACGAGGGTGGTGGAGCAAATGGAGGAGGATTTTAAAAGATGGGACATGCTCCCGCTCTCGTTGGCGGGTAGGGTGCAGTCGGTCAAAATGGTGGTCCTTCCGAGGTTTTTGTTCGTGTTTCAGTGCCTCCCCATCGTGATCACCAAGGGCTTTTTCAAGAGAGTAGGTAGGAGTATTATGGGGTATGTGTGGGCAAATAAGACCCTGAGGGTTAGGAGAGGGTTCTTGGAACGCAGCAGGGACCAAGGAGGGTTGGCTTTGCCAAACCTAGAGAGTTACTACTGGGCAGCAAATGTGGCGATGATCCGTAAGTGGGTTATGGAGGGAGAGGGGGCGGCATGGAAGAGGATGGAGATGGCGTCCTGCAAAGGAACGAGCCTGGGGGCATTGGTAACGGCACCGCTGCCGCTCTCGCCGACAAAATACACCACAAGCCCGGTGGTGGCGGCAACATTAAAGATCTGGGGCCAGTGGAGAAGACACAGGGGTGCAATGGGAGCATCGGTGTGGTCCCCGATCAGGGGTAACCATCGGTTTGTCCCGGGGAAGATGGACGGGGGGTTCCAAGGCTGGCATCGGGCGGGGATAAGAAGAATGGGGGACCTGTTCATTGACGGGACATTTGCGAGTCTAGGGGCACTGGAGGAGAAATTTGAGTTACCCCCGGGAAATGCATTTAGATATATGCAGGTGAGGGCTTTTGTGAGGCGACAGGTGAGGGAATTTCCATTGCTCCCGGCACAAGAAGTTCAAGATAGTGTGATCTCGGGGGTATGGGTCGGGGAGGGCAAGGTATCGGAAATATACCAAGAGATGAAAGAAGAGGGGGAAGCGCTAGTAGAAGAACTGAAAAGGTAAATGGGAGGAGGAGCTGGGGGAGGAGATTGAGGAAGGGCTATGGGCCGACGCCCTGGGTAGGGTTAATACCTCCTCCTCGTGTGCCAGGCTCAGTCTGATACAATTTAAGGTGGTTCACAGAGCGCATTTGACGAGGGCGAGGCTGAGTAGGTTCTTTGGGGTAGAGGATAGATGTGAAAGATGTTCAGGGAGCCCGGCGAACCATGTCCATATGTTTTGGTCATGCCCGGCTATGGAGGGGTTCTGGAGAGGAGTGGCGGGAGTAATATCCCAGGTGGTGAAAGTCCGGGTCAAGCCAAGCTGGGGGCTAGCAATATTTGGAGTAGTGGATGAGCCGGGAGTGCAGGAGGCGAAAGAGGCCAGAATTCTGGCCTTTGCGTCCCTAGTAGCCCGGCGAAGGGTCTTGCTACTGTGGAAGGAGGTAAAGCTCCCTAGCCTGGAGGCCTGGATTAATTACATGGCGGGGTTCATAAAATTGGAGAGAATTAAGTTTGCTTTGAGAGGGTCTGCACAGGGGTTTGACAGGCGGTGGCAACCGTTCCTAGATTATCTCTTGGAGCTTTAGAAGAAGGTCGATCAGCAGCAGCAGCAACCCTGGGGGGGGGGGGGGGGGGGGAGAGACAAGAGACTGTCTGAGGGGATGGACGAGCGGGAGATAGCATGGAGGGTGGGGGGAAACGGTACGCGAGGCCAAGAGCCAGTGTATAAAGCTATGTAAATATACCATCTTGCCTTGTATATATCTTGCTCAGGGAGAATTTGCGTTATTTTGTTACGGGGGGGGGGGGGGGGGGGTTATTGTTTGTAAGGGGAAAAATTGTGTTGTTAAAAAACCTTAATAAAAATATTTTTTTAAAAAAGATTATATTAGTCTTGGTGGTGAAACGGCACAGAATCACCATAATATTTTATGAGGCCAGATTTCATGAACTTGATTTGCATCCCCTGAAGTTGAGGGGTGGTATAATCAAAGTGTATTAAATGATGGAAGAGATTTATTAGGGTAGGCACAGAGAAACAAGTTCCTTTAGTGGGGCAAACCAGAACTGGGCAGCACAATCTTGGTCATTTTACTGAGCATTTTACCTACCACACCCAACTCCTATTCCTCCTGCAGTACTAGTAACAATTTTACTTGGAGGACGGTTTGTGCCTTTGCCCCGCAAAGATCCTTATGGGGCAATGGAACAAGGAAGGGTAAACCTGACATAGGGCTGGAATTTTTCACACAACTCCAGTTAATGCTACAAGGCAATATCGCATCAGTAGGATGGCCCTGTTGGGAAAGATGCAGAAATCAACCCCAGTAAGCTGCATAGTTCTAGTTGGTTAAATCCCAGTAGTATATCTCTACAAATTGAAGGGTCCCCAAGCCTCAAGTTTTGCAAAGCTGTGCTACTTGACTTGAATTAGTGAGTACATGCCAAATCAGGTAAAATAAATACTTCAGGTGGGTTTTCATCCCTTAGTAACTTGGAAATTGATAAATATGGTAATATTCATCACTCATCCAACCAAAAAAAGACATAATTATTGCCACAGTTCCACCACTACATTCAGCATACACAACTCTCCCAAGTGCTTCAGTCTGTTTTCTTCCAACATTTCTTTTTAAAGTGTTTAAAGAACAGAGTTTTACCTCAAAGCGCTGAGAGCTGACTTTCTTCCCCTTTTTCATCCAGGTGATACGAGGTTTAGGTTCTGCTACTGCTTGGCACACAAATGAAGCCACACCTCCAGAAATTCCAATCTGATCCACTGGGATTCGGGTAAAACTTGGCACAGCTGCAAATTATCACAGTATTACTGATTAGTACAACTGCCGAGGTTTTACCTCAAAACACTTGCAAAACCAAACACAACTGGTTCATGCAGAATCAGAACAGTGCAGGTAGAATGAACCTCATTAAATCAAATACTAAGAGGATAAAGGGCACATAAATTCAGATTGTAAAGAGGTAAAGAGGTCCTGGGACTGGGTGATACATATGGACCAATTTGCTTTAGGGATCAGCTATCAAAGATACAATTGAAATATATCCAGTTAAACACAGTCACATGCACCTCAAGGACTGCTGCGGTTCAAGGCGGCAATTCACCACCACCTTCTGAAGGCCAACTTGGAATGGGCAATAAATGCTGGCCTAACCAGCGATGCCCACATCCCGTAAATGAATTTTTAAAAAAAATCAGGACTTTTATGAATATTGGTTCTAAATTGCAAACATACAACTAATTTAGGTTTATAAATAAATTACAGTCAAACTCAGTGAAAACACAAAGCTTTGGCAATTTTTAAAATCGCAACAAACTAAAAATACGTGGCACCAAAACATTTACCAATCACACAACACTTTGAACTTCAACTTTCTTAAACCTGCTTCCAATTCCATTGATTGACTAAGGGCAGAATCTTGTGCCATCCAATGGCAATCTTGGTGGTATTGGGCAGGAAAGTGGTTGGTGGGGATCTCACCACCTTCCTCCATTAAGTCCATAGCAGGAAGGCTAGTTAATTAATGTCCACTTAAAGGCCTCATCCCACCACTGCTGTTATTAACCCAGCAGTGGGCAGGGAACTTGTCACAGGGAGGATGAGAATCAAACCCTGCCATGTGACACACACACACCTCCCACTGTAACTCCCCTCCCTTCATTAGTTGAATCCTGCACAACATGCTCGTCAGAGCAGAAATAGCAGGATAGATCAGGTGAATAAATGGCTGAAGGAGATGGTGCGAGGGGAAGGGTTTCAGATTTCTGGGACATTGGGACCAGTACAAGCTGGACAGGTTGCACCTGGGCAGGACTGGGAATGATGTCCTAGGGGCAGTATTTGCCTGAGTGGTTGGGGAGGGTTTAAACAAAAAATGGTAGGGGGATGGGAACCCAAGCAAGGAGTCAGAGGAGGAGGAAAAAGGATAAGAACAGAAGACAGAAAGAAAAGGGAATAACCGATAAGCAGAAATCAAGGGCAGAATTAAACAAAGAACAAAGAAATGTACAGCACAGGAACAGGCCCTTCGGCCCTCCAAGCCCGTGCCGACCATACTGCCCGACTAAACTACAATCTTCTACACTTCCTGGGTCCGTATCCTTCTATTCCCATCCTATTCATATATTTGTCAAGAAAACAGGGTCACAGTGAATAATAATGGGAACGGGACAAGTATTGTTTTAAAAAAAACAAGTCTCAAGGCTTTGTGCCTTAATGCTCAGAGCATTCGCAATAAAGTGGATGAATTAATAGGGCAAATAGATATAAACAGGCATGATATAGTTGGAATTACTGGCTGCAGAGTGACCAGGGATGGGGATTGAACGTCCGGGGTACTCAGTATCCAGGAAGCACAGACAAAAAGGTAAAGGCGGCGGGGTTGCATTGCTGGTAAAAGAAGAAATTAATGCAGCAATGAGGAAGGATATTGGCTATGACGATGAGAAATCTGTATGGGTAGAGCTGAGAAATACCAAGAGGGATGAGCGACCATAATATGATGGAAATCATCAAGATGGAGAGTGACATGGTTGATTCTGAGACTAAGGTCCTGAATTTAAATAAAGGAAACTACAATGGTATGAGGCGGGAATTGGCTATGATGGATTAGGGAACGTTACTTAAAGGCAGAGGCAATGACAAACATTCAAAGAGCGTTATGGGTGAACTGCAATAATTGTTCATTCCCGTTTGGTACAAAAATAAAATGGGATAGGTGGTCAAACTATTGCTTACAAGGGAAATTAGAGATAATATTAGATCCAAAGAAGAAGCAGACAAATTGGCAAGAAAAATCAGCAGACCTGAAGTTTGGGAGCAGTTTAGAATTCAGCAAAGAAGGACAAAGGGATTGATGAAGAACGGGAAAATAGAGTACGAGTGTAAGCTTGCAGGGAATATAAAACTGACTGTAATAGCTTCCATAAGAATGTGAAGAGAAAAAGATTGAAGACAAATGTTGGTTCCTTACAGTCAGAACACCTGTTGAACCTCCTCTGAACTACCTCCAATGCCCCACATCTAAAAGGACAATAAATGTTAAAAAAACAAGCCTGAATGCTCTGTGTCTCAATGCGAGCAGCATTTGTAATAAGATTGATGGAATTAACTGCGCTGAAAATCCGTAACGGATATGATTGCAATTGGGATCACGGAGACCTGACTCCAAGGTGACCAAAGATGGGAACTCAGCATCCAGGGGTATTCAATATTCAGAAAAGATAGAAGGAAAGGAAAGGGAGATGGGATAGCATTACTGGTTAAAGAGGAGATTAACACAATAGTAAGGAAGGACATTAGTCTGGACGATGTGGAATCTGTATGGATGGATCAGACAGCAAATTAGAGATGCGTGCAGTAAGGGTACAGCAGTTATTATGAGTGACTTCAATCTGCATATTGATTGGGATAATCAAACTGCGATGGAGGAGGTGTTCCTGGAATATACAAGGGAGGTTTTCTCAACCAATATGTCGAGGAACCAACTAGAGAGCAGGCCATCCTAGACTGGGTATTGTGCGATGAGAGAGGATGAATTCACAACGTTGTGGTGAGAGATCCTTTAGGGAAATGTGACCATAATATGATAGAATTCTTCATTAAAATGGAGTGTGGCACAGTTAAGTCTGAGACTAGGGTCCTGAACTTAAAAGCTAACTTTGATGGTGTGAGACGTGCATTGGCTAAGATAAGCTGGCAAAAGATACTCAAGGGGTTGATGGTGGATAGGGAATGGCAGACATTTAAAGAACACATGGATTAACTTCAACAATTGTTGGCGCAAGAGTCAGACGTGGGAGATGGCTCAACTATGGCTAAAAAGGGAAATCAGGGATAGTGGTAAAGCCAAAGAGGAGGCATAGAAATTGAAAAAGCAGCAAGCCTAAGGACTGGGAGGAAGTTAAAACTCAGAGGAGGACAACGGGTTTAATTCGGAAGGGGAAAATAGAATACGAGAGTAAGCTTGCAGAAAGCATAAAAACTGACTGCAATAGTTTCTATAGATATTTGAAGAGAAAAAGACTGGTGAAGACAAATGTCAGTCCCTTATGGTTAGAAATCAGGTGAATTCACAATGGCCAACAAAGAGATGGCAGACCAGTTGAACAAATATTTTGGATCTGTCTTCACCAAGGAGGACACAAATAACCTTCTGGAAATACTGGGGGACAGAGGGTCTAGCATGAAGGAGGAACTGAAGGAAATCCTTATTAGTCAGGAAATTGATGGGATTAAAATCCGATAAGTCCCCAGGGCCTGATGCTCTGCATCCCAGAGTACTTAAGGAAATGGCCCTAGAAATAATGGATACATTGGTGATCATTTTCCAGCATTCTATAGACTCTGGAAGAGTTCCAATGGTTTGGAATGTAACCCCACTTTTTAAAAAAGGAAGGAGATCAAGAAAACGGGGAATTATAGACCAGTTAGCCTGACATTGGCATTGTAGAAAATGCTGGAGTCAATTATGAAGGATGAAATAACTGAGCATTTGGAAAGCAGGGACAGGATCGGTCGAAGTCAGCATGGATTTACTAAAGGGAAATCATGCTTGACAAATCTTCTGGAATTTTTTGAGGATGTGACCAGTAGAGTGGACAAGGGTGAACCAGTGGATGTTGTGTATCTGGGCTTTCAAAAGGCTTTTGACAAGGTCCCACAAAAGTGATTAGTGAACAAAAGTAAAGCTCATGGTATTGGGGGTAATGTATTGACATGGACAGAGAACTGGTTGGCAGACAGGAAGCAGAGATATACAATACACATTAATGATTTGGACAAAGGAATTGCATGCAACATCCCCAAATATGCAGACAGCACAAAGCTGAGTGGCAGTGTGGAGGAAGATGCAAATAGGCTGCAGGGTGACTTGGACAGACTGGCTGAGTGGGCAAATACAATATAATGTGGGTAAATGTGAGGTTATCCACTTTGCATGGTGGCAAAAACAGGAAGGCAGATTATCTGAATGGTTAGGAAAAGAGGCAGTGCAATAAGATCTGGGTGTCATGGTGGAACAGTCACTGAAGGTTGGCATGGAGGTAAAGTAGGCAATGAGGAAAGCTAATGGCATGTTGGCCTTCATAGCGACAGGATTTGAGTATAAGAGTAGGGATGTCTTGCTGCAGTTGTACAAAGCCTTGATGAGACCACACCTGGAGTATTGTGCGCAGTTTTGGTCTCTAAGTTTGAGGAACAACATTCTTGTTATTGAGGGTGTCCAGCAAAGGTTCACCAGACTAATTCCCGGGTTGGCAGGACTGACATAAGAAGAAAGACTAGGCTGTACTCACTGGAGTTTGGAAAGGGAGGGGATCTCATATAAACATATAAAATCCTGATGGGACTGGGCAGGCTAAATGCGGGAAGAATGTTCCCGATGTTGGGGACGTCCAGAACAAGGGGTCACAGCCTAGGAATAAGGTGTAAGCCATTCAGGACTGAGATGAGGAAGAACTTCCTCTCTCAGAGTGTTGCGAACTTGTGGAATTCTCTACCACAGAAAGTTGTTGGGGTCAGTTTGTTGGATATATTTAAGAGGGAGCTCGGCGTGGCCCTTGCGGCTAAAGGGATCAAGGGGTATGGAGAGAAAGCGGGAGTGGGATACTGAATTTGCATGATCAGCCATGATTATATTGATTGGTGGTAAAGGCTCGAAGGGCCAAATTGCCTACTCCTGCACTTTTTTCCATGTTTCTATCCTTCCTCAAATAAGGAGATTAAAACCGGACACAATGCTCTAGATGTGGCCTCACCAACCCCCTATACAATTGCAATAACACTTCTCGGCATTGATGGTCATTTTCCAAGATTCTGTAGGATCGATCATTTCCTATGCATTAGAGGGTAAACTAACATATCCCCACGGTTTAAATGCAACCCCAAAATTTGAATGCTAGAGTTCATTATAATATAATGAATAGCAGGGCACTTGGAAAATAGTGGCATGATTGTCCAGAATCAGCACGGATTTACAAAAGGGAAATCATGCTGGAATCCAGAGTCATATAATTCCTCCAGTGCGGCCCATCAAGTCTATACCAGCCCATTGAAAGAGTACCCTAGCTCATTCCCCTGCCCTATTCCCGTAACCCCACCTAACTTGCATTTCTTTCGATTGTGGGATGAAACCGGAGTACCGCAAGAAACCCATGCAGGCACAGGGAGAATGTGCGAATTCCACACACAGTCACCCAAGGCCAGAACTGAACCCGAGTCCCTGACGCTGTGAGGCAGCAGTGCCACCTTTAAAGAAAGGTTGCCATAGTCCCAAAGACCATAGGCTGCTTTCTCTTTGAGGGGGAGAGCGGACTTGGTGGTGATTTAACCTGAGGATACCACACCTCAGGTGAGGAGCAAGGTTAGCAGGCAGGTCTTGATGGATAACCGCAGTTGGTATGAGAATTGAACCTGCGCTGTTGGCCTCGCTCTGCATCTCGAGCCAGCTGTCCAACTGTAACTCGTAGAGCTGATATGGGGGGAGCCAGTGGGTGTGGTTTACTTGGGCTTTCAGAAGGTTTTCGACACGGTATCACGAGATTACGTGTAAAATTAAGGTGCTGAAATGTTGGCTTTGTTACTACCTCAAACAATATCATACTTTTGAGATGGATAGAAAACTGCTTGGCAGACAGGAAACAAAAGATAAGGAATAAACGGGTCGTTTTCCAAGAGGCAGGCAGAGACAAGTGGGCTACCACCGAATCAGGGCTAGGAGCCCAGTTATTCACAATGTATCAAAGATCAATATGAGGGAACTAAATGTAATGGCCGGAATTCTCCAGCCGTTGTGATTCTCATTTTTAGCTGGTAGCACCCCCCCCGCCCGCAGGATTCCCGGCAGCGTGGGGTGGCTTCAGTGGGAAATCCTATTGACAAGCGGCAGGAATAGACATTCTCACCAGCAAATGGTGCACCACTGATAAACACTCAGCTGGGGGATCGGAGAATCCAGCCTTATATCACCAAATTTGCAGATGACACAAAGCTGGGTGGGAGGGTGAGTTGTGAGGAGCATGCAGAGTTGCTATAATGTCGTTTGGACAAGCTGAGTGGGTAAATGCATGGCAAATGAACAAGCTGAGTGGGTAAATGCATGGCAAATGCAGAATGATGTGGATAAATGGAAGGTCATCCACTTCAATAGCAAAAACAAGAAGGCAGATTATCTGAATGGCTAGATTGAGAAATGGGAATGTACAACGAGGCCTGGGTGTCCTTGTACACCTGTCTCTGAAAGTAAACGTGCAGGAGCAGTAGGCAGTGAAGGCTGCAAATGATATGTTGGTCTTCAGAGAGAAGGGATTTGCATACAGGAGCAGGGATATTCTGCTGCAATTATATAGTACCTTGATCAGACCACACCTGGAACAGTGTGTGCAGTTTTGGGTCTCCTTATCTGAGAAAGGATGTTCTTGCTATGGAGGAAGTGCAGCAAAGGTTTACCAGACTGATTCCTGGGATGGCGGGATTGAAGAGAGGAGTTGGTAAGGATTAGATTTGCTGGAGTTTAGAAGAATGAAGGGGGAATCGCATAGAAACCTATAAAATTCTAACAGGACTCGGCAAGCCAGATGCAGAAAGGACGTTCCGATGGTGGGGGTGTCCAGAACCAGGGGTCATAATCTAAGGATACAGGGCACAGGGTAAACCTTTTAGGACTGAGGTAAGAAGACATTTCTTCACCCAGAATGGTCAGCCTATGGAAATTACTACCACAGAAAGCAGCTGAGGACAAAACATTGTAGGTTTTCAAGAAGCAATTAGATATAGCTAAAGAACACGGGTTTCACTACCACTCCAGCCTGCAACTGAGACTCCTGTCAGCTCCCCAAGCTTCCATCCAGAGCATAACATTAACGTTATGAATGAAGACATAGCTAGATTACTGCATCAGATACATTTGATGAATTCCCCATGATAAATTTATTCTCCAAGGGTGTCAAAATCCATCTCTAGTTGAGTATTTAAGATTTGCATAACCAAATGGTGAGAAAAGGGAAAAGAAATCCACTTCTGATTAACTATAATACTGCAAATCTAATCTTCAATCCAGAATTAAGTCATTACATAGCAGTCTCCATTACATCCACATATCAAGAATGAATAATAATATGACTATGACAAGTTATTTTCCTTCCCTGCAGTTTTCCCCCTTGATGTGGGAACTTGAGCACACAATCGAAGATATAAATATAGTGCAAAAGTGAGGAAGTGCTGAATGGTTAGGGATGCTGTCTTTTAGATGAAGTTTAAATCGAAGGCCTGTGATCTCAAGGTTCCAAGAAGTGAAGGGAAATACTCCAAATGAAGCAGATTTCCTTCCCTGAAGGACTTCAGTGAACCAGATGGGTTTTTACGACAATCGACAATGGTTTCATTGGTCATTTTTTGACTTCAATTCCAGATTTTTCTTGAATTCAAATTTCACCATCTACCATGGTGGGATTCGAACGTTGGACATTACCCTGGATCTCTGGATTACTAGTCCATTGACAGGGCAGCACGGCGGCACAGTGGTTAGCACTACTGCCTTACAGTTCCAGGGACTCTGGTTCAATTCCAGGCTCGGGTGGCTGTCTAAGTGGAGTTTGCACTTTCTCCCCATGTCTGGGTGGGTTTCATCCGGGTGCTCCGGTTCCTACCACAGTCCAAAGATGTGCAGGTTCGGTGACCTGGCCATGCTAAGTTGCCCATTAGTGTCCAAAAGGTTGGGTAGGGTTATGGGATAGGCTGGAAGCATGGGCTTAAGTAAGGGGCTTTTTCCAAGGGCCAGTGCAGACTCGATTGGCCAAATAGCCTCTTTCTGCACTGTTGGGATTCTATGACAGTACCACTATGCCATCTCCTCCCCCGTGAAAATCATCTGTATGCATGTATTTATTGAACTACTTCCATGAAGGTGCATCTGCTCCAAACTAAGGGAACAAATAGTAAGTCAAGCAAAAGCAAGAGTAATTTCAAGTCCAATAATTATAGTTGTTTCAACTTGAAAATGAACGATGTCAGAATGGGTAAAAGTGTCTAAGAAACTGGAGTTCTGTAAAGCAAACTTTTGAGTCGATGGCACTCTGTATAAAAAGGTATAATATTTAATGAGGAAATGAGGTGTATTTTCCTCACTGCAGATGAATTATCCCAGAAACAAGTCTAGCACCAACAGGAGAATAAAAGTGACATGGATGAATGGAGACAATGTGAAATAAAAGAAAAGTGCATGTATTATGGAGAATATCAATTACTGGAGAATAGCCAATGTTGTTCTTCTGTTTAAGAAGGGTAGCAAGGATAATCCCGGGAACTACAGGCCGGTGAGCCTTACTTCAGTGGTAGGGAAACTACTGGAGAGAATTCTTCGAGACAGGATCTACTCCCATTTGGAAGCAAATGGACGTATTAGTGAGAGGCAGCACGGTTTTGTGCAGGGGAGGTCGTGTCTCACTAACTTGATAGAGTTTTTCGAGGAGGTCACTGAGGTGATTGATGCAGGTAGGGCAGTGGATGTTGTCTATATGGACTTCAGTAAGGCCTTTGACAAGGTCCCTCATGGTAGACTAGTACAAAAGGTGAAGTCACACGGGATCAGGGGTGAGCTGGCAAGGTGGATACAGAACTGGCTAGGCCATAGAAGGCAGAGAGTAGCAATGGAAGGATGCTTTTCTCATTGGAGGGCTGTGACCAGTGGTGTTCCACAGGGATCAGTGCTGGGACCTTTGCTCTTTGTAGTATATATAAATGATTTGGAGGAAAATGTAACTGGTCTGATTAGTAAGTTTGCAGACGACACAAAGGTTGGTGGAATTGCGGATAGCGATGAGGACTGTCGGAGGATACAGCAGGATTTAGATTGTTTGGAGACTTGGGCAGAGAGATGGCAGAATGAGTTTAATACGGACAAATGTGAGGTAATGCATTTTGGAAGGTCTAATGCAAGTAGGGAATATACAGTGAATGGTAGAACCCTCAAGAGTATTGAAAGTCAAAGAGAGCTAGGAGTACAGGTACACAGGTCATTGAAAGGGGCAACACAGGTGGAGAAGGTAGTCAAGAAGGCATACGGCATGCTTGCCTTCATTGGCCGGGGCATTGAGTATAAGAATTGGCAAGTCATGTTGCAGCTGTATAGAACCTTAGTTAGGCCACACTTGGAGTATAGTGTTCAATTCTGGTCGCCACACTACCAGAAGGATGTGGAGGCTTTAGAGAGGGTGCAGAAGAGATTTACCAGAATGTTGCCTGGTATGGAGGGCATTAGCTATGAGGAGCGGTTGAATAAACTCGGTTTGTTCTCACTGGAACGAAGGAGGTTGAGGGGAGACCTGATAGAGGTATACAAAATTATGAGGGGCATAGACAGAGTGGATAGTCAGAGGCTTTTCCCCAGGGTAGAGGGGTCAATTACTAGGGGGCATAGGTTTAAGGTGAGAGGGGCAAGGTTTAGAGTAGATGTACGAGGCAAGTTTTTTTACGCAGAGGGTAGTGGGTGCCTGGAACTCGCTACCGGAGGAGGTGGTGGAAGCAGGGACGATAGTGACATTTAAGGGGCATCTTGACAAATACATGAATAGGATGGGAATAGAGGGATACGGACCCAGGAAGTGTAGAAGATTGTAGTTTAGTCGGGCAGCATGGTCGGCACGGGCTTGGAGGGCCGAAGGGCCTGTTCCTGTGCTGTACATTTCTTTGTTCTTTGTTTGTTATTCAGTCAACAGGTCTAACCATAAGGCTTGCACATGCATCGCTATCTTAAATATGTTCTGCAATTTAAATAGAACTGTCTCAAACGATGGAGGTATGAAAAATTGAGGGTGATGGACTAAAAAGTAGACCTTTTAAATTGTGTATTTTGGGTAAAGTCAGATTTAACAGTCATTTGACAAACCTTTTCCAAAGATTAGCAGGTGAACAAGACAATATACAAATGAGAATCATCACTCATTCCTCCCCTGACCCTACCATCCAATAAAGAACATTAAGAGACATTGAAACTGGAAAATCTCTGTAATAAACAACCAAAAATATCTCCCAAGGGCAACATTAGAATTGTCATTTTCCAAAACATAATCAACATTCATTGTGAAAACTATAAGTAGGGTTTGTGAAAAGCGATGAATGCCTAATCAGGTCAGCATTACATTAAGCTTTCTGTCCGAAACAATAAAATGTGCGGAAATAGCATTTAATTTTGCACATTGGAAATCATATTTCAGAGCAAGAAAACAACGGTGGTTCTAGAACTCAAAACAATTCTGTAATTAAATGGTTGGGGTGGGGGGCGGGTGCTGATACATAGTTTTGGACAAATTGCAATCAGTGGAAAGTGCACCATTAAACTAAGGCAAGGTAGCAAGGATATTGCTCCAAGTTAATATTTGATTCCAGAAACAAAACCAAATTAGTGAAAATTTACATAACACCGATCTGCATCTGTACATATTAATAGGTTAACCATCAACTCATGAATTCCAGAATGTTTAATGCTGAAGCTGAGTGCCCAGAACAAAAATATGTTCCATTACCCAGATCTAACATATTTATACACTTTGAAAACTAGAAAACCGAATTAAAAATATATAAATTCAAGAAAAGTAAGATGCCGAAAGGTTGATTGTTGGGACATCCTGATTAGCTTCAGAGGTGAAGAGGAAATAAATTGAATAAATACCAAAGCAGATAACTATCTATTATGTGGATAACACTGGTTCATTTAACTCAAATTGTGATCACAAAGCAAAAACGTTGCAAGTACAAACTTGTAAAGCCTCCAGCAAAACGGTGAAGAAATTCTTTCCCACCCAAATTTGGTTCCACAACCTTTTTCTCTTCTCAACAGGTACATTCACATGCACTAAATATGTAAAATATATGGATACACATACATCTATATTATACAATCACTAACAAATATTGATTGCCATCTCTTTTTCTCCCTCCCACTAAGCATCAGTTCCAGTTGTTGAATTCTGTGCCCCAAAGCACTTTCCAATCCAATGGTAACTTCTACCTGCTCTCAGTAATTATGTTAAAGTAATTTTTTCCAACTGAAGAATAAAAAGGCAAAGCGGGTAAACCAAGCTAGCAAAATTAAACTAATGAAACCTTCATGAAAGCCAAACAAGAATAAATAGCACGTTAAAAACAGGGATAAAAGGAAATAAATCAGACATAGATAAAAAAAACATTAAATATTTACAATAAATTTACATGATCAGAAACAACATTACTCTTGCTCAAGTTTCACTATTGGAAATAGTAAAGCGATCGTTAATACACACATATACATTCAGATGGTTAGAAATTTCTCTTGTACTTCAAACCCTGTTCGGATGAAGCACTGGATCAATGATGCCACACTGAGATGGCACTATACTACTTTCAATAAATGATGCATATGGTCAGGGTTTCATACGTGCACTACCCGTGCATCCTAGTGATTTGCAGCCCGAAAGAGTGGTGTCATCTATCAGTTGACACTGGGATACTAGGTACATTGTAACAAATGGAGCTCTTGATAAAATGGTAGCAGAATTGTATTTTATAATGTGTTTAGTGCTCCTAGGATCAGTTCCAGATTTCACCCTTTTGGAAGTGTTTGGTTACCTGCAATAATTACATATTTAAGAAGCTAGGGAAAGGTAGCGAGGAAATTAATTACGGGTAACTTCTGCTAGAGTGTAATATCGAGGAAAAGAGTGCAAGCCCTTTCAAACATAATCACTGTTGCCAAAAACATTCCCGTTTCAAAGCACTGACAGTACTATATGCACAGTTTTTTGAAGGGGTAACCAAGAAGGTAGATGAGGGCAGTGCAGTCGACGTTGTCTACATGGACTTTAGCAAGGCATTTGACAAGGTACCGCATGGTAGGTTGTTGCAAAATGTTAAATCTCACGAAAACCAGGGCGAGGTAGCCAATTGGCTTGGCGATCGAAGCCAAAGAGTAGTTGTGGTGGGTTGCTTTACAAACTGGAGGCCTGTGACCAGCAGTGTGCCTCAGGGATCGGTGCTGGGTCCACTGTTATTTGTTATATATAATAATGATTTGGATGAGAACGCAGGAAGCATGGTTAGTAAGTTTGCAGATGACACCAAGATTGGTGGCATAGTGGATAGTGAAGGTGGTTATATAAGACTGCAACAGGATCTTGACCAATTGGACCAGTTGGACGATGAATGGCAGATGGAGTTTAATTTGAATAAATGTGAGGTGCTGCATTTTAGTAGATCAAATCAGGGCAGGTCCTATTCAGTTAATGTTAGGGAGCTGGGGAGAGTTACAGAACAAAGAGATTGAGGGGTACAGGTTCATAGCTCCTTGAAGGCGTCGTCGCAGGTGGACAGGTGGTGAAGGCGGCATTCAGCATGCTAGGTTTTATTGGTCAGAATATTGAACACAGGAGTTGGGACGTCTTGTTGAAGTTGCACAAGACATTGGTAAGATCACACATGGAATACGGTGTTCAGTTCTGGTCACCCTATTATAGGAAGGATATTGTTAAACTAGAAAGAGTGCAGAAGAGATTTAAGAGGATGTTACCAGGACCTGATGGTCTGAGTTATAAGGAGAGGCTGGATAGGCTGGGAACTTTTTTGCTGGAGCGTAGGAAGCTTAGGGGTAATCTTATAGAGCTCTATAAAATAATGAGGAACATAGGTAGATAGTCGGCATTTTTTCCTAAAGGTAGAGGAGTCTAGAACTAGAGGGCATAGGTTTAAGGTGAGAGGAGAGCGATACAAGTGACCAGAGGGGAAATGTCTTCACACAGAGGGTGGTGAGCTTCTGGAACGGGCTGCCAGAGGCAGTGGTAGAGGCGGGTACAATTCTGTCCTTTAGACAGTTACATGGGCAGGGTGGGTATAGAGGGATATGGGCCAAATGCAGGCAAGTGAGACTAACTTAGTGATAGAAACTGGGCGGCATGGACCAGCTGGGCCGATTTCCATACTGTAAGCATCTATGACTCTATGAATAATGCCTTGTGGGAATAAAAATTCATGATCACAGGCATTCGACAGGATAAACACTGTGGATGCCATGCACCATAACCGCTGAAGCTGTGTGCACAGAAGGGAAGTCTCTGACAGAATCACCTTTATCACCTTTATGACTAACCACCATCATGCCTTGTCTCTAGGCTTTGACACCACTTTCAGTTCAGCTTCAAATGAAGCATCAGCAACAAAGGGGATAACTGATAAATATTTCACAAACCCA
Organism: Scyliorhinus torazame; assembly: GCF_047496885.1. NCBI lineage: Eukaryota > Metazoa > Chordata > Chondrichthyes > Carcharhiniformes > Scyliorhinidae > Scyliorhinus > Scyliorhinus torazame. The sequence continues at coordinate 46,337,518 of NC_092713.1, read as the reverse complement.
AGAGTCCATCGGCCATTTAGACCCTTGACAAATGGGCATGGACCTTGTTAATATGGGGAAAAAATGCAAATGGTTAGAACTTAACCACCCTGAATAAATATATATTGAGTACATTAAATGCAATCTTTGACACCCTATTCCCACTTTGCTTTCCTCAAATTGCTTGCTTCAAATTATTTAACTTTTAGCTTTCTTAGTACAAAAACAATTAAATTTCCCACAGGCAATTTATTTGTTCTAGTGGAGCACACAGGTTCCTCAGCTAATGGATGAGTAACAGCAACTTCTACGGGAAAATGGCTTCGCTGTTTCTGGCAAAAAACACACCCAGCTGAGATGCGTCAGAACAAGGATATACAGAAAAGTATATTCAACTGGGCATTCAAAGAAAAGAAATATCATCTCCAATATTGTAAAGATTTTTTTTTACAAATTAACAAATTATGTAAATTAAAAGGAAAGCACGGAATAAAAAGGAATGTACCAAAAAATTCCTAACTGAATCTACAAATGACAGAACCCAGGTCCTCGGCGCCATGAGGCAGCAGTGCTAACCACTGAACCATCGTGCTGAAACTTGATGCTACAGAACACAGCATTATAAATATCTATCTCTTTGCTAACCAAGACCCAGTGTCGCAAAAGTATCTCTTTATATATATATATATATATATATATTCACGATTGCCTCAACCTGCATATCCTTAATCTTAATACAATTAACATTCCATTAACAGATTCCTCTGCTGAATAAAAAAAACTTTGTAGTATACAAACACTAAAGCTGGCAGCACATCTCATGATGTTTTAAAATTGGCCTAAGATGTTGGGGCAACTTTATTTTAGGATTGCCTACAGCTACATCTGACCTACGTTAGACCTAGGAGTCCATGCAACTTATTGCACAAATACAAAGGAGGCAGATGTTGGTCTCAAAAACGTTGGATTTCAGAAAATGTGTCTGAAGGATAACAGTGCAGCAATATATCTAAAATATGTATCGTAAAATCCCTACAGTGCAGAAGGAGGCCCATCGGGTCGACACCTAGGTGCAATTTAGCCAATCCACTTCACCTACACATCTTTGGACTACCTAAAAAGATTCTGATCAGCTGGTCCTCCTGACAAATTACTTCTAATGGGTTGGAGGACATGTACCACCCCAGAAAAGGATAATGGCTATAAATCCAAGTGATCAGAGTCTCAGAGGGAATTTGGATCCTATGAAGATAGCATTATCCACAATCTGATTATTTTGAGTGCTATAGATTAGCATAACAAAGGCAAGCTGCTCAGCAGTTGAGAAGTTGATCCATTTGAGTAAATAACACAGCTGGCCATTAAATAAGTGCTTTCAAAGGCAACAGCTGGATCTTATCACATCTAATGTTTTTAGGGAATTACAGATTCTGTTCTGCAGAGGAAAAAACACATGCTGATCCTCTTTAGATAAATGGATTTATTGTACTTCAAATTGTTGCTTTGCTATGCTAGGTTCTGAATAGGATGAAATGACCAACATTGGGATGGGCCCGCACAGGACACCACTTTTGTTATGATCCTGGACCAGAGTCACAGTTTTTTGGTACGATCTGGTTAGAGACTAGTATTTTTTTGTTTGAAGTAGACCAAGTTTGTGATTGAAGACGTATGCTAAGGGAATAGCTACTGGATTTCACAGGTTTTGAACAGACATTTTACGATACATGGTCAGAAAGATAAAACAATTACAATACCGATCTTGTACTCTAATATTCACGATTAATATGAGGTTCTGGTGAATCAATAGGCCACCTGGGCTGAACACACTATATATGATAAATGGCAGATGCAACCAAGACAGATCGCACAGATTGCTCAATAACCCACCCAGACGTTAGTAAACAATAACCTATCTCATTGAAATGCAGTCTCTCTCGCAAGATATTCCAGTCTTCACCTTTGAAGATCTTGCCTTGGAATTCTTTTCAAAGGTCACTAACTCAGATTACCTCAATGATGGTCCACCTCGCAGGGTTTGAACCTCGTGTTCCAAGACTCTATCTCCCTGCATTCCCAAGTACAGTAACTCCAGCACCACCTCATAAGCAAAACATCAGCTCTTGGGCCATCAAAGGGGTGCCTTTGTCCCATCGGCCCACAGCAGAGGCACTAGCCTTCTGCTGCTGCCTTAGATCTTTAGAGCTACTCCCGGATCCCCCTTGAAATCTGCCACCACACCCGTTTTCATGCTCCTCTCTCTTCCTTAATTAGCACCTCTCCAAGACTCTTTTCAAGTATGGTGCTCTGTATGCATGAAAATGCCTGAGGCATACTCATGCCCAGTTTCGCAAGAGCAAGACAAGTCTGCACCTCATGACACTTCCACAAGCAAGGTTACTGAAGGTTCATTAGGTAAATGCACCGTGTGCTGTGGGAAAGACGAGAAATTTTGATGGGCAAGTGAATTTAAATTTCATGAACAAAATAAATCTCAAGTTAAGAAGCTAGCATCAGTAATGGCAGCCATAAAACCACGGGACCATCATAAAAGCTCATCTGGGTCACTGTTCTTACCTGGTCTGGACTACATGTGACTGCAGACCTTCAGCAATATGTTTGAATCTGGCCTGCCCTCTGAAATGGCCAAGCAAGTCACTCAGTTTATCAAATTGTAATCCACATGGCCTGCAAGCATTCTGGAAGGTAGCTTACCACCACCTTCAAGGCAAATTAGGGATGAGCAATAAATGCTGGTCCCACCAGTGATGGCCACATCGTGCCAGTCCCCTTATAGATAACAAAATAATCTGAAAAAAGCATAATATGTCTTGACAAGTCAACTGCGCTCGTCAAAATTTAGAAAAACAGTCTTCGACCTGTGGCGATTCGGGGCGGTTGGGGGGGGGGGGGGGGGGGAAGAGAGAGAGAGAGAGAGAGAGAGAGAGATTCTAACTTAATATAGGCGAATCAAAGGCAGTGCAGTGGCCACAAAAGGTGGTGGAGAGGTACATTTGAGTACCATCAGCATATAAGCATACAGCTCACCAAAATGCCTACGCATGATGGCAGCTAGGGCAGCATGCAGATGCAAACGAAAAAGGTGTAAAGGAGTTCCACTCCTACACCCTTCCTGGAACTTCAGCTATAATGGTACAAAGGTTGAACTGCTACTTTCTTCTGTCCAGATCAAGTTCCAGCACTGGAGTAAGCTAAAATTCTATTTTGTTAGCACAATAGCAAAACACACACACGTATCATGTCCATATGCTTAGAAATGGAGGACCCATCAAGTCTTTCGAGTGGGCTAAGAGAAGTGTTCAAAGCTCCAAGCGCGGGGTTAAACACTCATCCTAAAACATTAGCCACTACATTTTTGAAATTCCAGAGTTGTAAATACGGAAATAATATATTCCATGCACATACACAGCAGCTGTAATTTGGACTGATGTTGCATGGCACTCGGAGGAGCTGTGGCACAAATGAGCTACAGCTGATGTCACATTGGGCTGGGGGGGCAAAAGAGGAACAAGGAAGGAGAGTGAAAAGGAGCAAGTTAACTGAAAAGTTATTCATTGTCACAGGTTTGAAGTGATTATATAGTGTATGATTATGCCTTGAAATAACCATGTCACCACATTTGATTGACCATCTAAAATCGTGTAAAACTAGAGGAAATGTTAGAAAATAGTTAAGTATCATCCAGATTTATAAAAGGATTTGTGAACAAATAATAACAAAGTTTAATAATTAACAAATTAAATTAACAATCCTGGCAGACAGTACCTGCTTTCCTCAAGGAAAGATTATTACTTTCTGACAAAGACAAAAATTCCAGGTAATTAGCAAATCCAGTAATTCGCAAGTATGAGAGGAGACTTTCAGGTAGTAGCTGGACAACTTAAGACACTAAACACAAGACAGCTGCACTAGAAAACCACATTATTTTAAATTTGTAGACAGAATCTTTAATTAAATTTTCATGCACTTTCACATAAATTTGTGATAAATGTAGAAATTATTATATTTTATATCTGTTACAGTGTTGTATTAAAAGCCTGGGTTACAGTATATATTTAATTGGATATTCTGAAGTGTGGCGACTAGGAGATTTTCACAGTAACTTTATTGCAGTGTTAATGTAAGCCTACTTGTGACAATAATAAAGATTACATTATTATATTTGTTGCTGTAATATTATTAAAGAACTTTGGTGGGCAACACGGTGGCGCAGTGGTTAGTGGCACTGCTGCCTCATGCCGCCGAGGTCCCAGGTTCAATCCCGGCTCTGGGTCACTGTCCATGTGGAGTTTGCACATTCTCCCCGTGTTTGCGTGGGTTTCGCCCCCACAACCCAAAGATGTGCAGGGTAGATGGATTGGCCATACTAAATTGCCCCTTAATTGGAAAAAAATTAATCGAGTACTCAAAATTAAAGAACCTAGGTTAAGGTATCCAGAATGCGTGTCTGCTAAAGCTGTAATTAAGGATTCATAAAGTGAACACATGATTCATTCCAACCACTTACGTCATTACAGATAAAGGGCTAACTCTCTCCAAAGGTCTGCATAGCTGTTTTGTTAACTTTAAGTGGCATTTTAACTGTATTCCGTTGCTTAATTGGAGTTAGTACCAGGTATATAGTAATTTTATGTTTTTTCTTGTGTTTGAGGACTGTTTAACTGATAATTGCAAAGCTATTTTTTTTTTTTTTAATGTTAATGTGGTTAATACTGTGTTTAAATCAAAGATTGTTTTAACGTAAAATATACCCATCACTCCTGGGGTGAAATATCCTTTCTTCAGTTTTACAAATTGAAAAAATGTGTTTAGGTATCCTAACAAATGTCTGGTATCCTAACAAATGTTGGGTCTGGCCCAGCATTCTAACACATGACTTTTCCTCTTGGCTCTTGGGTAATTCACATATTAGTTCACTTATTCAACTGGCACTTATGGATGTTATACTACCCTGCCAACCATTCTCATTGACTTGACCTCAAAACCTTTTGAGGTTTGTGTTCCTCCCACAGCGATACTGCAACTACAAAAATGTATTCCTCTCCACACATCCATCCCATTAATTCTCAGATTGGGCGGCACGGTGACACAGTGGTTAGCACTGATGCCTCACAGCTCCAGGGTCCCAGGTTCAATTTCGGCCTTAGGTGACTGTCAGTGTGGAGTTTGCACTTTCTCCCAGTGCATGCGTGGGTTTCCTCCAGCGCTCCGGTTTCCTCCCACAGTCCAAAGATGTGCAGGTTAGGTGGATTCGCTCCGCTAAATTGCCCCCTAGTGTCCAGCGGTTATTTGGGGTTACTGAATTACGAGAATGGGGTGGAGACATGGGCTTAAGTAGGGTGCTCTTTCCAATGGCCGGTGCAGGCTCGATGGGCTGAATGGCTTCCTTCTGCACTGTGAATTCTATGATTCTGTGGTTATCTTATTTTCTAGCATGAAAAAACTGAACCATCATATCTTACTTTATACCAAACCCGAATTTCACAGTCCAGGTGCCAACTGATTTAATGGTTCCCCTTCACATCTTTTAAGGTTTTTGGGGGTTGATTCAATAAAATAAAACCTTCCATGTATGATACATGTAATTGCTTTGGACAACCTTCTGATCCGGATATTCTGTAGTCAGACCTGTTATTTCACTGATTATATCCTCAAATGCTATACAATACATTTATTATTTTCCCTTATTTGATTACACCATATCTATTTACTTATAAGGGCCCCGTGGGCTTAAAGTCTGCGTACCCATCAGCAGCCATTTTAGCTGTTTATGCATTGCCTTATCATGCTCTTATAATGATTCAATTCGTTAGCAGACAATAGCGCAGGCTTTTTGCCTAACCACCCACCTAAAATCACTCTTATTTTGTTTTCATTCAAGATTGAAAGCATGGTTTATTTGAATCTCTACTTGCATTTCAATAATTAAATTCTGGCAAATTTTGGGAATCAGAAAAAAAATATTTGTACAAAGGATTGCAGAGATTAAAAATGACTAGTACAATCGTACAATATATATCAAATATTGCTCGATGAGTTCGGATAGCTACAAGTTAATTTTCCAGGTCCTTTTCAATGTTGCCAATACAAGAACTCCAGGTACGACATCCACAAAGTCATTAGGGATGTCAAGAGACAATATCAGACCAAGCTAGAGTCACAGACTTAACATCACAAACTCTCATCGGTTGTGGCAAGGCTTAAACAGCATAACGGGCTAAAAAGCAAAGCAGAGTAGAATCTCCAGCAGCAGGGCACCCCTCCCCTATGAACTCAATGCATTATATGCGCGGTTCGAGCAGGAAACCATCAAACCGCTGTCAACTGCCCCTTAGCCTTGGACCCACCCATACCCACTGAGACAGGTTCCAAAATCAGATCAGCCTTCTTGAATGTGAACCTTGGAAAGCGACAGGTCCTGACGGGGTCCCTGGTTATGCACTCAGATCCTGCGTGGACCGGCTGGCAGACGTGTTTGCGGACAGCTTCAACCTTTCCCTACTCCGTTCCAAGGTCCCCACCTGCTTCAAGAAGATCACCATCATACACCGCGGTGCCAAAGAAGAACCAGGCAACGTGCCTCAACGACTATTGTCCGATGGCCCTGACATCGATCATAATTAAGTGTTTTGAGAGGTTGGTCATGAGGCACATCAACTCCGTACTCCCAGAATGCCTAGATCCACTGCAATTTGCATACCACCATAACTGGTGCACAGCAGACGCCATCTCCCTGGCCCTACACTCATCCCTGGAGCATCATGACAACAAGGACACCTATGTCAGACTCCTATTCATTGACTACAGCTCCGCCTTCAACACCATAATCCCAGCCAAGCTCATATCAAAGTTCCAAAACCTAGGACTTGGTTCCTCACTCTGCAACTGGATCCTCGACTTTCTGACCCATAGACCACAATCAGTAAGATTAAACAACAGGACCTCCTCCACAATAGTCCTCAATTCCGGGGCCCCGCAAAGCTGCGTACTTAGCCCCCTACTATATTCCCTATACACATGACTGCGTGGCAAAATTTGGCTCCAACTCCATCGACAAGTTTGCTGACGACACGACGGCAGTGGGTCGGATCTCGAACAACGATGAATCAGAATACAGGAGGAAGATAGAGAACCTAGTGGAGTGGTGTAACGACAACGATCTCTCCCTCAATGTCAGCAAAACTGATCACTGACTTCAGGAAGCAAAGCATCGTACACACCCCTGTCTGCATGAATGGGGCAGAGGTGAGATGTTTGACAGCTTCAAATTCCTAGGTGTGCATATCACCAACAATCTGTCCTGGTCCACCCACGTCGACGCTATGACCAAGAAAGCACAACAGCACCTATACTTTCTCAGGAAACTAAGGAAATTCATCATATTGTTATGGGTCAGGGTTTAGAAAATCCCAAAGTGTATCATGGAGTTCACCTGATCCACAACGTTTAATAGATTGTGGTATGGGGAGCACACAGCTCACTCTACAGGTATGGTATAGCAGAAAATGGACCAGTGGTTTTTAAAACAAAACAATGTTTATTCTATGAACTCAAGTTAACATTTCTAAAACGAACAGTCAACATCTTAGCAACCAGTAAATCAAATACATCCCCCAAAAAATACAACACTAAGTAATCTGTATGCCATCCTTTTAACATCCAAAAGGCTTAACAAACCTTCAAACAGGAGCACATTAGAGTTTACATTCAAGACTGAAAACATTTATAATCCTTCTGAATTCACCAAATGATGAAGAGATAGTCCTTCATGGCAGAGATCAACAGCAGTGCAGCTCAAGGACACACCCAAGCTTTCTCAAATTGAAACTAAAAAGCAGAAGTGGAGCTGAGCTCCACTCACACTCTGACATCACTCCAGTAACATGAGCAGCTCCATTTCGTAAAGGTACATTTCTTAAACACTCATTTCTTAAAGGGTACTCTCACATGACAATATCCACATTGATTCTTACCAACTTTTCCAGATGCACCATAGAAAGCATCCTATCTGGCTGCATCACAGCCTGGTACGGAAACTGCTCGGCCCAAGCCCATAAGAAACTACAGAGAGTCGTGAACACAGCCCAGTTCAACACACAAACCCACCTCCCATCCATTGACTCGGTCTCCACCTCCCGTTGTCTTAGGAAAGCGAGCAGCATAATCAAAGACCCCTTCCACCCGGATTATTCCCTCTTCCAACTTCTTCCATCAGGCAGGAGATACAGAAGTCTAAGAACACGCAAGAACAGATTCAAAAACAACTTCGGCCCTGCTGTTATCAGACTCCCAAATAACTCTCTTCTGGGCTGATCTGATCTCTTCTCACTTCTTCTCTACAGAGTACTACTACACTCCTTTTTGCTTCATCCAATGCCTATCTATGTATTTACATTGTGTATTTATATTTGCCCTATGTATTTTTCAGATGTATGGAATGATCTGTCTGAACTGTACGCAGAGCAATACTTTACATTGTACCTCGGCACATGTGACAAATAAACAAATCCAATCCAAACCATCTTGGTTCACCATTTGTATACACTGATTATTCAACCTCATGTTTTCAGCAGAAAGCAATTGCAGCTTCCATGCGACTGACTGTTCTATTCTACGCATCCCACATGTGCTAGGAAACTGTCACCCAATTTCATATTTCTTTGGTCCCTCATTAACATTCCAAGCTTTTATTGCTGCCAATAGGGAAGAGAAGCTGTTGCTGGAGATACATTAGCTATGCTTGGATAATAGTGAAATATGTACATTCAGGGCTAAGACAGTAGTTTGGGAGACAGTTGGCTTGGAGGTACTATACAAATGCAATTTTTTTGTGTCTACAGCCAAGAGGTTATTCTAAATTTGTGCCCTGCAATAAACCCAAACAAATAAGCTGTACTGAATTACTTAGTTTGGGTTTTGAATTTTTAATTTTTAATTCTTTTTTTAAAAATTGCTTGATCCAAGATAATATTTTTTAACAGATAACTAAACAATCATAAAGAAAGCCAATGATTTCCTGGTGAGTTGCACTGACTTTAATAACTTGGACTCTCTCCAAAGGGTTAGCCTGGGAATTTAGACTGGGAGGTAAAACTTTCCTCAGCAACTGCAATTAGCCTATGACTTAAAATGTGTGCCTAATCACAGCTATGTCCCAAAGGAATTACATTTTTGGCCTTAAAGAGACACCTTAATTAAACACTGTTCCACTTTGGCAATTTTATGAAAGCAGCATCTTTAAACCACGAGGAAATGCTACTGAGACAGAAACACTTCATTCATTTTACAATTCAATGCATTAAAGAGTGAACGCTCTGTCATTATAAAACGTCATTGTCTGACTTAACTCTGAGCAATAAAATGAGAAATCCATTTAGTCCTAAAGAATTACCAATAGCTAATCATATTCATCTCCATGAAAGTAAATCTCATAACTTGGTCGATCAACTTGGGTTCAAGTTGGCCATAGACACACCATGTGGGTCAGCTTCACAACCCTATAAAGTCCAAACAATATTGCTTTGTATTCTGGCACCAGACTGATTCTGCATTTAGGCACCCTGCACTTCAGCACTGTATGGATGTTTCCATGTCAAAGACTTGTACTCCAAATCTTACCATGGCAATTCTCAGTCCAGCAAGTAAAAGTGGACAATCTGGGGATAGGGCAGCAAATAAAAACAAGCATATTCCCGTACAGGCCAGTAGCCTTTTTGTGGGCGGCACGGTAGCACATTGGTTAGCACTGCTGCTTCACAGCGCCATGGTCCCAGGTTCGATTTCTGCTTGGGTTACTGTCTGTGCGGAGTCTGCATGTTCTCGCAGTGTCTGCATGGGTTTCTTCCAGATGCTCCGGTTTCCTCCCACAAGTCCCAAAAGACTCGCTTGTTAGGCAAGTTGGATATTCTGAATTCTCCCTCAATGTACCCGAACAGGCGCCAGAGTGTGGCGATTTTCAGTAATTTCATTGCAGTGTTAATGTAAGCCAACTTGTGACACTAATAAAGATTGTTGTTATTATTATTACTTTATGCTCCAGTAAACTCCCAGCTTTTATGTTACTGGAAAATCAATAGCTCCCAACAGCATGCATTTATATCAAATCTTTAAGGTAATAAACTACCCCAAGGTGCTTTAGCGTGTTATGGAACAAAGTCAGACATAGCCACATCATCTTTGCTCGTCTTATTCTACCAGATGAGCAAAAGCTGGGTCAAAGATGTGTGTTTTAATAATGTCTGAAAGGAGAAGAGGGAGAGAGGCAGTGAGATATGGGGAGGGAATGACAGAGTTTAGGGCCTCAGTAATATCACCAACGATGGGGTGATTAAAATCAGGAATGCTCTATATGCCAGAATTTGCAGAACACTGAAATCTAGTGGTGGGGGCGGGGATTGCTTAGGGATAAAAGAGATTACAGAGATAGGGAGAAACAAGTTAGAAGGTGATATGAAAACAAGAATGATCATTTTAAAACCCATACAGTGCTTGACCAGAATAAGATCAAGCAACCGGGGAGATGGTGAGTGGGACTTGTCGCAAGTTAGGACCTCAAATTTGTAACAGATAGAATGTGGGAGGCATGTACAAAATCCTTGAATAGGTGCCTTTTGGCACGTTGAGTCTGTGCCAGCTCTTTCCAATCTGGTTAGCTTTGGTACATAGGCTCTCTAGATTTAATTTATTTATTCAAGGAAATTGATGTCACAATAGGGGCAGCACGGTAGCATTGTGGATAGCATAATTGCTTCACAGCTCCAGGGTCCCAGGTTCGATTCCGGCTTGGGTCACTGTCTGTGCGGAGTCTGCACATCCTCCCCGTGTGTGCGTGGCTTTCCTCCGGGTGCTCCGGTTTCCTCCCACAGTCCAAAGATGTGCAGGTTAGGTGGATTGGCCATGATAAATTGCCCTTAAGTGTCCAAAATTGCCCTTAGTGTTTGGTGGGGTTGCTGGATTATGGGGATAGGGTGGAGGTGTTGACCTTGGGTAGGGTGCTCTTTCCAAGAGCTGGTGCGGACTCGATGGACCGAATGGCCTCCTTCTGCACTGTAAATTCTATGATGATCTATGATGAGGGTATAAGCATTCATTGTTTGTCCCGAATGGCCTTCAAGGGTTGATGGGAAATCAACTGCTGCAGTCCATCATAGTCGCTTTTGATGTATCCATGTGGCTTGCTAGGCCATTTCACAGGCCAGTAAAAATTATAGAATTTACAGTGCAGAAGGAGGCCATTCAGCCCATTGAGTCAGCACCGGCCCTTGGAAAGAGCACCCGACCCAAACCCACACCTCCACCCTATCCCCATAACTCAGTAACCCCACCCAACCATTTTGGACACCAAGGGCAATTTAGCGTGGCCAATCCACCTGACCTGCACATCTTTGGACTGTGGGAGGAAACCGGAGCACTCAGAAGAAACCCACACAGACACGGGGAGAACGTGCAGACTCCGCATAGACAGTGGCCCAAGCCGGGAATCGAACCTGAGACCCTGGAGCTGTGAAGCCACAGTGCTAACCACTGTGCTACTGAGTCAACCATATCACATATAGGCCCGACTGGGTAAAGACAATTGGTTTCCTTCCCCAAAGAACATTAGTGAACTAGTGGGTTTTTACAACAATCCAATAGTTTCACAGCCGCCATTACTGATAACTAGCTAACAATCAAGCTTCCCAAATTGTCTTGTTAATATGCTGCAACTAATCAGTTTGTCCACATTTATATTATAATGCTATGCCATTAAGCAAACAAGGTAGTGGTAAAGATAGTTTGTGTGATGCTAATCTTAAAATACTAAACACATGAATTACTTATGCTTAAAATATGGTGAAAGTTCTTCTACAAGGACAACATAGTTTTCCATTTCGCCGGACAACACTAAGGGAGGGAAGCTCCACTTTATTGGAGACTTGGATGAAAGATCCCAGTGCCAAGAAAGTTTTTAGAAATGCTAATTCAGGATAAAATTAGCACTCACTTAGACAATTGGGTATTCATTATGAAAAGCCAGCATAGATTTAAAACAGATAGCGTTTTACGAAGTTGATTGCGATTTTTGGAGGCAACAGAAACGATGGTGAAGGTAATATGGTTGCTTTGGTGCAATTGGGCTTCCGAAAGTGCCACATATTAGACTTGGCAACAAAGTTAAAAACTATGGAATAGAGGGACAGTAAGGGCAGCATGGTGACACAGTGGTTAGCACTGCTGCCTCATAGCGCCAGGGTCTCTGGTTCAATTCCGGCCTCGGGTGACAGTATGGAGTCTGCACATTCTGCACATGCCTGCGTGGGTTTCCTCTGGGTGCTCCGGTTTGCTTCCACAGTCCAAAGATGTGCAGATTAGGTGGATTGGCCATGCTAAATTGCCCCTTAGTGTCCAAAGGATATGGGGTTACTGGGACAGGGTTGGGACATGGGCCTAGTAGGGTGCTCTTTCGGAGGGCAGGTGCACACTCGATGGTCTGAATGGCCTCCTTCTGCATTGTAGAAATTCTATGATTCTAGCATTGCTGAAGAAGAGACATGCTGGCGAAGTTTCTCGCAGCAATATTCAAGTTCAGTACTATCAAGCAACTAGAAGGTTCAGTGGCAGCATGAATACAAAGTTGGCTGACAAGAAGGTTTTAGGTGGTAACCAATAGTTTTTCAGACAGGAGGAAGGTTTAGTCTCAATTGGAGGACTGGGTCCAATTCTGCACTTTAGGAAGGATTTGATTTAGGAGTATTAAGTCCTGCATCACTGGAAGCAGTTATCTGGATAAATTAGAGAACTTAGCGTGAGAAGAGATGGAGACAAACTGTCCCCATTGGCAGGAGGTTCAAGAACCAAGGACAGTGATTTAAGGTGGTAGACAAAGAACCAATGGCGACACCAGGAAAAACCTTCCACATAGTATTTTTTTTTTTTTTAATTCATTTGCGGGATTTGGCATTGCTGGTTAGGCCAGCATTTATTGCCCATCCCTAGTTGCCCTTTAGAAGGTGGTGGTGAACTACCTTCTTGAATCGCTGCAGTCCCCGAGATGTAGATACATCCAGTGTGTTAGGGAGGGGTTCAAGTCGGGGTGGTGAGTGACTTGGAGGGGAACTTCCAGGTCATGGTGTTCCCTAGGTATCTGCTGTTCTTGACCTTCTAGATGGTAGCAGTTGTGGGTTTGGAAGGTGCTGCCTAAGGAGCCTTGGCAAGTTACTGCAGTGCATCTTGTAGATTGTATACATGGCTGCCACAGGTCATCGGTGATGGGTGGATTTAATACTTGCAGAAGGGGTAGCAATCAATGGGCTGCTTTGTCCTGGACGATGTCAAGCTTCTTGGGTGTTGTTGGAGCTGCACTCATCCAGGCAAGTGGAGGGTATTCCATCACACTCCTGAATTGTGCCTTATAGATGGTGGACAGGAGAGTTACTCGCCGTAGGATGCCTAGCCTTTGACCTGCCCTGGTAGCCACGGTATGAATATGGCTAGCCCAGTTCAGTTTCTGATCAATGCTGATTATGGGGGATTCAGCAATGATAATGCCATTGAATGTCATGGGGCGATGGTTAGATCTTTTCTTGTAGATGATCATTGCCAGGCACTGGTGTGGTGAGAATGTAACTTGCCACTTGTCAGCTCGAGCCTGGATATTGTCCAGGTTTTGCTGCATTTGGCCATAGACTGCTTCATTATCCGAGGAGTCGCAAACGGTGCTGAATATTGTAGTTATCTGCGAACATCCCCTCTTCTGACCTTATGATGGAAGGGAGGTCATTGATGAAGCAGCTGAAGATGGTTGGGCCTAGAACACTACACTGAGAAACTCCTGCAGTAATGCCCTGGGGCTGAGGTGATTGACCCCAAATCACCACAACCATGTTCCTTTGTGCCAGGTATGACTCCAACTAGCAGTGATGCCCCCTGATTCCCATTGACTCCAGTTTAGCTAGAGCTCTTTGATGCCATATGATGTCAAGGGCAGTCACTCGCACCTCACCTCAGGCATTCAGCTCTTTTGTCCAAGTTTGACCCAAGACTGTAATGAGGTCAGGGGCTGAGTGACCCTGTCGTCGTCTAAACGGAGTGCCATGAGCAGGTTATTGCTGAGTAAGTGCCGCTTAATAGTACTGTTGATGACTCCTTCCATCACTTTGCAGGTGGAGTGCAGACGGATAGGGTGGTAATTGGCTGGGTTGGATTTATCCTGTTTCTTGTGTAGAGGATAGACCTGGGCAATTTTCCACATTGCCTGGTAGACGTCAGTTTTGTAGCTGTACTGGAACAGCTTGGCTAGGGGTGCAGCAAGTTTTGGAGCACAAGTCTTCAGTACTATTACCAGAATATTGTCAGGGCCCACAGCCTTTGCAGTATCCAGTGCCTTCAGCCATTTCTTGATATCAGGCGGAGTGAATCGTATTGGCTGAAGACTGATATCTGTGATGCTGGGAACCTCCGGAGGAGACCAAAATGCATCATCCACTCGGCACTTCTGACTTAAGATTGTTGCGAATCAGCCTCATCTTTTACACATATGCGTTGGGCTCCACCATCATTGAGGATGGGGCTATTTATGGGGCCTCCTCCTCCAGCGAGTTGCTTAATTGTCCACCACCATTAAACTCCATTTGCCACCTCTCAGCCCAGCGCTGCAGCTTATCTATGTCCCTCTGTAACTTGTAACATCCTTCCACACTGTCCACAACTCCACCGACTTTAGTGTCATCTGCACATTTACTCACCCATCCTTCTACGCCCTCCTCCAGGTCATTTATAAAAATGACAAACAGCAGTGGCCCCAAAACAGATCCTTGTGGTACACCACTAGTAACTGGACTCCACTCTGAACATTTCCCATCAACCACCACCCTTTGTCTTCTTCCAGCTAGCCAAATTCTGATCTAAACTGCTAAATCACCCTGAATCCCATGCCTCCGTATTTTCTGCAGTAGCCTACCGTGGGGAACCTTATCAAACGCTTTACTGAAATCCATATACACCACATCAATTGCTTTACCCTCATCCACCTGTTTGGTCACCTTCTGAAAGAACTTAATAAGGTTTGTGAGGCACGACCTACCCTTCACAAAACCGTGTTGACTATCTCTAATCAAATTATTCCTTTCCAGTTGACTATACATCCTATCTCTTATAAACCTTTCCAAGACTTTGCCCACAACAGAAGTAAGGCTCACTGGTCTATAGTTACCGGGGTTGTCTCTACTCCCCTTCTTGAACAAGGGGACAACATTTGCTATCCTCCAGTCTTCTGCCACTATTCCTGTAGACAAAGATGACTTAAAGATCAAAGCCAAAGGCTCAGCAATCTCCTCCCTAGCTTCCCAGAGAATCCTAGGATAAATCCCATCCGGCCCAGGGGACTTATCTATTTTCACACTTTCCAGAATTGCTAACACCTCTTCCTTATGAACCTCAAGCCCTTCTAGTCTAGTAGCCTGAATCTCAGTATTTTCCTCGACAACATTGTCTTTTTCCTGTGTGAATACTGATGAAAAATATTCATTCAGCACCTCTCCTATCTCCTCGGACTCCAAGCACAACTTCCCACTACTGTCCATCATGGATTTGACTCCTTGGGTGACTGTCTGTGTGTAGGCTGCGTGGGTTTCCTCCGCATGCCCCGGTTTCTTCCTCTTGATAAGTGTTTCGACTGCTTTAGTAAACCACGGTTCCCTTGCTCGCCCACTTCCTCCCTGCCTGACAGATACATACTTATCAAGGACACGCAGTAGCTATTCCTTGAACAAGCTCCACATTTCCACTGTGCCCATCCCCTGCAGTTTTCCACTCCATCCTATGCATCCTAAGTCTTGCCTCATCGCATCATAATTGCCTTTCCCCCAGATATAACTCTTGCCCTGCGGTATATACCTATCCCTTTCCATCACTAAAGTAAACGTAATCGAATTGTGGTCACTATCACCAAAGTGCTCACCTACCTCCAAATCTAACACCTGTCCTGGTTCATTACCCAGTACCAAATCCAATATGGCCTCGCCTCTCGTTGGCCTATCTACATACTGTGTCAGGAAACCTTCCTGCACACATTGGATAAAAACAGACCCATCTAAAGTACTCGAACTATAGCGTTTCCAGTCAATATTTGGACAGTTAAAGTCCCCCATAACAACTACCCTGTTGCTTTCGCTCCTATCCAGAATCATCTTTGCAATCCTTTCCTCTACATCTCTGGAACTTTTCGGAGGCCAAGAGTAAACCCCTAACAGAGTGGCCTCCCCTTTCCTGTTTCTAACCTCAGCCCATACTACCTCAGAAGACGAGTCCTCATCAAACGTCCTTTCTGCCACCGTAAAACTGTCCTTGACTAACAATGCCACCCCTCCCCCTCTTTTACCACCTCCCCTGAGCTTACTGAAATATCTAAATCCCGGCACCTGCAACAACCATTCCTGTCCCTGCTCTATCCATGTCTCCGAAATGGCCACAACATCGAAGTCCCAGGTACCAACCCATGCCGCAGGTTCACCCACCTTATTCCGGATGCTCCTGGCATTGAAGAAGACACACTTTAAACCATCTTCCTGCCTGCCGGTACACTCCTGCAACTTTGAAACCTTACTCATGACCTCACTACTCTCAACCTCCTGTATACTGGAGCTACAATTCAGGTTCCCAAGTCCCTGCTGAACTAGTTTAAACCCTCCCGAAGAGCATTAGCAAATTTCCCCCCAGGGTATTGGTGCCCCTCTGGTCCAGGTGTAGACCATCCCGTTTGTAGAGGTCCCACCGACCCCAGAATGAGCCCCAATTATCCAGAAATCTGAAACCCTCCCTCCTGCACCATCCCTGTAGCCATGTGTTCAACTCCTCTCTCTCCCTATTCCTTGTCTCACTATCACGTGGCACGGGTAACAACCCAGAGATAATAACTCTGTCCTAGATCTAAGTTTCCACCCTAGGTCCCTGAATTCCTGCATACAATTGAGGCATACAAGATGATCAGAGGATTGGATAGGGTGGACAGTGAGAGCCTTTTTCCTCGGATGGTGATGTCTAGTGCGAGGGGACATAGCTTTAAATTGAGGGGAGATAGATATGACAGATGTCACAGGTAGGTTCTTTACTCAGAGAGTAGTAAGGGCGTGGAATGCCCTGCCTGCAACAGTAATGGACTCGCCAACACGAAGGGCATTCAAATGGTCATTGGCTAGACATATGGACGATAAGAGAATAGTGTAGATGGGCTTTAGAGTGGTTTCACAGGTCGGCACAATATCGAGTGCCGAAGGGCCTGTACTGCACTGTAATGTTCTATGCTCTATTCACAGCTAGGTGTGGCAGGACTGCAGAGCTGAGATCGGATGCATTTGTTGTAGAATCGCTTAGCTCTGTCTATTACTTGCTGGTTATGCTGTTTGGCACACAAGTAGTCCCGTGCTGTAGCTTCACCATGTTGACACCTCATTTTTCGGTATGACTGGTGTTGCTCTTGACATGTTCTCCTGCACTCTTCATTGAACCTGGGTTGATCCCCTGTCTTGGTGGTAATAGTAGAGTGAGGGTTATGCTGAGCCATGAGGTTGCAGATTGTGGTTCAAAACAATTCTGTGCTGCTGCTGGTGCCCACAGTGCCTCTTGGATGCCCAGTCTAGAGTTGCTGTTTGAAGTCTATCCCATTTAGCATGACGGTAGCGCCACACAACACGATGGAAGGTATCCTCAATGTGAAGACTAGGCTTTGTCTCCACAAGGACTGTGCAGTGATCACTTCTACCAACACTCTCATGGACAGATACATCTGCAGCAGGCAGGTTGGTGAGGATGAGGTCAATTACATTTTTTCCTCTTGTTGGTTCCCTTACCACCTGCTGCAGTCCCAGTCTAACAGCTATATCCTATAGACACGGCCAACTAGGTCTGTGGTGGTACATCCGAGCCACTCTTGGTGGTGGACTTGAAGTCCCCCACCCAGAGCATATTCTGTGCCCTTGCCATCCCCCTCAGTGCTTCAACATGGAGGAGTACAGATTCATCAGCTAATAGTGGCCAGTATGTGGTAATCAGCAGGAGGTTTCCTTGCCCATGTTTAACCTGAAGCCATGAGACTTCATGGGGTCCAGAGCCGAGTTGAGGACTCCCAGGGCAACTCCCTCCACTGTGCCGCCACCTCTGCTGGGTCTGTCCTGCCAGTGAGACACGACATACCCAGGAATGGAGATAGTGGTGCCTGGGACATTGTCTGTAAGGTATGATTCTGTCAGTATGACTATGTCAGGCTGTTGCTCTCCCAACTTTGGCACAAATGAGTCTCACCGCCACAACCCAAAAATATGCACAGGCTAGGTGAATTGGCCACGCTAAATTGCGCCTTAATTGGAAAAAAAAGAATTAGGTACTCTAAATACATATTTTTTTAAAGTATGGTTCCGGTGCTGGGTGGTCCGAGAAGTTTCATTCCTTTTTTGTGTTTTCGTAGCGGTTGAATACAACAGAGTGGCTTACTAGGCCATTTCAGAGGGTATTTAAGAGTCAACCACATTGTTGTGGGTCTGGAGTCACATGGAGGCCAGACCAAATAAGAATGGCAGATTTCTTCTCTGAAGGACATTAGTGAATCAGATGGGTTTTTACAACAATCAATAATGGTTTCACGTCATCATTAGACTTTTTCACTGTCCGTGTGGAGTTTGCACATTCCCCCCGTGACTGCGTGGGTCTCACCCCCAAAACCAAAGATGTGCAGGCTAGGTGGATTGGCCACGCTAAATTGCCCCTTAATTGGAAAAAAATAATTGGGTACTCTAAATTTAAAAGAAGCATTAAGACTTTTAATTCCAGATATTTTATGGAGTTCACCATCTGCCATTGTGGGATTCGAATGGGTCCCCAGGTCATTATCCTGGGTCTCTGGATTACTAGTTCACTGACAATACCACTATCCACCGCCTCCCCTTGTGCTTAGGCAGGGCTTTCAAAAGTGAATTGGATTAGCAACCGAAGAGAAAATAAATTGCAGGGATAGAGGAAAAGGACAGGAATGTGAGAGCAGCTCAGTTGCTCTTCCAGAGGGCTGGCACAGTCACAACCTTGTTCTGGGCTGTAACCATTCCATGATTCTACAAAGTCTATAATTCTATGTGGGAGAGTGCAATAGATTGTTTCCCCAAGATCTGGGCAAATGTCAAGCGGCACTTCAACCTATGCAAATTCGCAAAGTATGGCAATTCAAACACTGCTTTACAAAGTACTTTCAAATTCAGATTGGATTTTTCTATTTTCAAGGACAGTACACAGACACATTGATCAGTCTGGAAAAAATTATGTCTCTTCCTCATTGCTGACACTTGCCTGATCACTAATTCTACACTGTATCTACATGACTGTGACATGATACTAAAAGTACGCAACCCAACAAGATATTCCTGGAAGAAACAGCAGCCAGCAGAAGACTGAAGTGCAAACTACATAATGACTTAAAGATTCAACATACTCCTGGATCAATTTATCACACAAATTATGCAATCCAATATAGACCCATTTTCTCAAAGCTGATATTGCTGTCTCTGTTCTTGGCTCCAACAATACACTACCGAAAGTAAGTTGGCAAGTGCCGACAGATGTGACAGCTTATTAAAGAGACAAAGTGGTCAACAGGGAATTAAGACATAAATAACTTTTGTGCATTATCTGACCTTTTCTTTTGCAGTGTTTGCAGGTTAAGTCACTTTTTTTTATTAGAAAAAGAATTTATCAAAATAAATAATAATATGACCTTCTAAATAGCTTCTACAGTAATTTACATGTTTCTTTTTAGCAGAAGGCAAATAATGATGTATTTAAATTAGACACATAATAAGTCAATTTACACCGTATGCATAGCCCTGAGCTTGGGCTGTGTTGAATTGTGTAGTTTAAAACAGGTGGACGATCAATCCTGTCAAGGAAGGTACTGTTAAAACTGTAAAAGAAGAAACATAACCATTAGCAGATGAAATGTGTTTAACTTGAAATATTTAACAAGAAACAAAGAATAAAGAACACAGTACAGCACAGGAACAGGCCCTTCAGCCCTCCAAGCCTGGGCCAACTATGCTGCCCATCTAACCTAAATCCTTCTACACTTTTGGGGTCCGTATTCCTCTATTCCCATCCAATTCATGTATGCCCCTTAAACATGACTATCGTACTGCTTCCACCATCTCCAAATGGGAGTAAATCCTGTCTTGAAGAATTCTCTCCAATAATTTCCCTATCACTGATGTAAGGCTCACTGGCCTGTAATTACCTGGATTATCCTTGCTACCCTTCTTAAACAAATTCAGCTTTTTCAAATACCAAAACAAATATTCAGAAAATCATTATTGTAATCGAGGCCAAGAGTAATATATACCACAACAGTATGGGCTTACTTAAAGTTGTGGTTGGGTTCCTGAATATAGTGACTTTACGTGAAACAACTTTAAGTGAAGCAAGGATTTCCATAAGGATCAATGTTAAAACTAGTGTTCAGCTTCTTTGGACTTTTCTCAATTGGAAAAACCAATGTACAGACTGCATCATACATGTGCAGCACTGTGGATCCCTAGCCTAAATAACTTGCAAACTGAAATAGATCATGAAAGATAAAAGAAACCCTCCCCGTGTGTGCATGGGTTTCCTCCGGGTGCTCCAGTTTCCTCCCACAGTCCAAAGATGTGCAGGTTAGGTGGATTGGCCATGATAAATTGCCCTTAATGTCCAAAATTGCCCTTAGTGTTGGGTGGGGTTACTGGGTTATGGGGATAGGGTGGAGGTGTTGACCTTGGATAGGGTGCTCTTTACAAGAGCCGTGCAGACTCGATGGGCCGAATGGCCTCCTTCTGCACTGTAAATTCTATAAACACTAGACAAGTTCAACTTAGATTATATATCAGTTTCTCTTGGCAGTCACTAGGTTTTAGGATAAAAACAAATTACTGCAGATGCTGGAATCAAACAAAAACAGAAAACACTGGATAATCGCAGCAGGTCTGACAGCATCTGTGGCGAGAGAAGGGAGCTAACGTTTCAAGTCTGGATGACTCTGTCAAAGCTGGAGAGAACTGGAAATAGGGTCTGATTTATACTGTTGTGAGGGGGCAAGGAGCAGTGGGGCAATGTGCAAATGCATGATGACAAGGTACAGTGCAGACGGTGACAATATCAACGACGATAACATTCAACGATGATACCAATGTAGAGGATGCAAGCTCTTGTAAGATCTGACAAGATCAATACCCCTGGATCAAATACACGATTTGGATCAACCCAAACACTGAATGTCTACAAATCTGGACTTCAGAGAGTTTGGTAATGTCTTTCTCCCCAGCTAACTGTTGGGTCGTAACTTAAAGGGGAAACACCGAAGGGAACCCCCATGGCTTTTAAATATAATTAGTCTTCCCCTACTACCCACTCCACCTACAAGGAGGACCATGGCTGTTGCTGAATGTGTCAATGAATTAATGGTTTCACAAAATGCTTAATGCCATTCTTGTTGAAAATAAATGGAAATTGTGACGCCAATTGGAGAAACAGACACTAAAGAATAAATTACTTTAAAATGCAACTACTTTATGTGGGGCAACTTAAAGCAAAGACTTGCTGCATCAGTGCAAATTACAATGTTACTTGTCCCATATTTGCCAACAGTTTGATTTACTTTATTATAATGAAAGCCAAACATAACCTTTTGTTGGCAAGTGGAAAATGTAGTAGTTTAAAAATGGCAAGCAATATTTTATGAAAAAGCATTTCTCAACCGATTGTTGCTATTTAAGGTGCTCATCTATGGTTGAGGTGCATTTGAAAATGCAGTATCATAACGTTTGTCTTTATTTGGATGATTGGCTCACCATTTATGTGAACATTAGGGGAGGCAACGGCGTAGTTGTGTTGTCACTTGATTTGTAATCCAAAGACCCAGGGTAATGCTCTGGGGTCCTGGGTTCAATCCCATCGTTGTCATTTAAGGTGCATCTGAAAATGCAGTACCATAATGTTTACCTTTATTGGGATGATTGGCTCACCATTTATATGAACATTGGGAGAGGCAATGGCATAGCTGTATTGTTACTTGACTTGTAATCCAGAGACTTTGGGGAATGCTTTGGTGTCCTGGATTCAAATCCCATCATGGCAGATGGTGAAATTTGAGTTCTGGAAAAATCTAGAATTAATGATCATGAAACACTGTCATAGAAACATAGAAAATAGGTGCAGGAATAGACCATTTGACCATTCGAGCCGGCACCACCATTCAATTTAATCATGCTGATCATGCAAATTCAGTATCCCACGCCTGCTTTCTCTCCATACCCCCTGATCCCTTTAGCCACATCCAGCTCCCTCTTGGAATATGTCCAATGAAGTGCTGAGTGGATGCACATCAGGTGGCTCTCCTCCAGACCAAAAGCAAATATCCTTTTAGGCAAATTTTGCCCAAAAATTCGAAAGCAACTTAACCTCAACTGAGAAAAGAATAGAACCAGAATGCCAGCAAACAGGAGCTCGAGGCGTCGAAAGGACAGCAGATGTGGCGGAAAAGGCCACGAGCAGCAGGCAGACGAGCCGGCGGACCAACGAGGCAAAGGGGCCCCGGCCACCCAAGAGAGAAGGAGACCGACGAACCAATCATCAGCCTCCCCGAATCCCCCCTCACCCACCATTTGGAAGCATTCCTTATGAAAGAACTGACCACCATGAAAGTGGTGATAAAGGTCAAAATCCAGATGGCGGTCAAGGTGGTGGTAACAGAGGCAAGGATCAACGTACAAAAAACGGTCGACGGATTGGGGATGAAGGTGGAAGCACAGGAAAAAACAATCCACGAATTAGAGAAAGCCTTGACGGACCAGAGAGACAGGATTGTTGCCCTGGAGGCAGAAGTTAAAAGGTTGGTGGCGCACCATGGGAATTTAAAAGGGAAAGTCGAAGGCCAAGAAAACAGGTCCCGACACCAGAACATTCGGATTGTGGGTAGAGGGCAGGAACCCTACAAGCTACTTCGGTCGCCCAAATGCTGGGCAACCTAGTCGCGAGAGACAGCTTCCACAACCTCCAGAGATCGACAGAGCACACAGGTCGCTCAGGTGGCAACCCAAGGTGGGGGAAACAGCCGAGGGCGGTCATCGCGAAGCTACACTGATATCAGGATCGTGAGAGGATCCGGAGGTGAACGAGACATAAGAACATAAGAACTAGGAGCAGGAGTAGGCCATCTGGCCCCTCGAGCCTGCTCCGTCATTCAATGAGATCATGGCTGATCTTTATTGAACTCAGATCCTCTTTCCAACCCGAACACCATAACCCTTAATCCCTTTATTCTTCATAATAAATGACAGACCAAGGCGAGTACCTGGGAAGCACACAAAATCCAGGTATATCAGAACATTGGAACGGACTTGGCAAAACGCAGGGACGAATTTAATCAGGCAAAATCGGCCCTGTACAACGGGTTAAGGTTGGGAATGCTGCTCCCAGCAGGGTCTGGGTCACGTTCCAGAACAAGGAGCATTACTTTAACACCCCGGGATAGGCGAACAAGTTTGTGCGGTCAAATAGCCTGGACAAGGGGCAGCGAAGCAACAACGAAGGCGGAACAGAGGAGGAAAGCAAAAGAGAAAAATACTTCTTGGACACTTGATATGTTTGCATGGGACTGTGCTGCCTCGCTCTGATCAAAAAGACCGGGTCACAGGGTTGGGCGAGGGCAGGGGAAGGCGAGGTGCAGGCAGTGGGAGTGGCTAGACAGCGGGCATAAATTAGAGGTAAGATCAGCCCCAGGAGGGGGCGGGGGCAACACACTAGCATAGGAGAAAAGACAGCAAGGGGGGGGGGGAGGGAGCGCATGGCTAGTTGGGGGGGGGGGCACAACACAGGGAGAGGGAACGCATGGGGGGTGGGGTGACACAGGGAGGGGGTGGGGGAAGAGATGAAACACAAAAGGAATACGAAGGGAAGAAGGGGTTGATTTTCGGATTGGCTTTTGCAGGTAAGGTGCAGGCTGAAGGGACAAGATGGCGCCGCAAGCAGCCACTTTGGAGGGTCCCAAAACAAAAGGGAAACCCCGGAGTGCAGTGGTGCACCCATTTGAGAAGTTTGAAAGCAGACAGTCTTCCTACAAGAGACACATCTGATTAGTAAGAGGATGTACGGACCCGGGGGACAGTACGTCATGGTCAGCGGTGTCCTGGATGGGACGCCGGTAGTTCTGGTACACGTGTATATGCCTAACTGGGATGACATAGATTTCAGAAAAAAGACCGTGGTAGAAATGCAAGCAGACCACTGACAATCAGAACCGGGAAGTCTCACCTTCCACGTTCTCGGAGGCATTGAAGACCCTGATTAGGGGAGAGATTATAGCCTATAAGACATGTAGAGATCGGGAAGAGGGCAGCTATGCAACAACTGATTAACTCCATCCTGGAGGTCAACAGAAAGTATTCCGAGACCCCGAAAGTAGACCTTCTGGCGGAGAGGAAAAAGTTGCAAATGGATTTTAAATTGCTATCCACCAGGGAGGCAGTGCACCAATTCCGCCAGATACGGGGGTCCTTCTACGAACATGGAGAAAAGGCGAGCCCGCCTACTGGTTCACCAGCTGAGAAAGCAGGCAGCCACGAGGGAGATAGACAGGGGAAGGACAGCCTGAGAGGCAATCTGGTAACTGAACCAAAAATGGTCAATCAAGCATCAACCACGATCAAGATGAACATACTGCCGAGGTTCCTCTTCCTGTTCAGATCCATACCGATCTTCATCCCAACGGTCTTTTTCCAAGAGGTAGACAAAAGATCATGGCGTTTGTGTCTTGGTGGGGGGGTATGAGAATCCAACATGGAATGGGTGAGGCTGCAGGAGTCCTCCTGCAAGGGAACGACCCTCTGAGCTTTCACTATGGCAGCGCTCTCATCCTCCCATCCCATCCCTTCCCCCCCGGCAAAATATACATCCTGCCCAGTGGTGGTAGCCACATTGAGGATATGGAACGAAATGAGGCAGCATTTTGGTTTAACCAATATGTCCTCCAGGCCCCCATGTGCGGCAACCACAAATTCCCGCCAGCCATGCTCGACGCCACCTTCACAAAATGGAGACAGGACTGGGGGCGCTAGCAGTCAGGGTCTTTGAAACAGGGGACGGACTCGCAACCTGGACAAACTGACAGAAGATCTGGAGCTACCGACAGGACAGGAACTCAGACACCTTCAAATTAAACACTTTCTACTCAAGGAGACGACTAGATACTCTGGGGCCCAGAGACAATTTACTGGAGGAGTTAATAAATGCAGACAGTAAGGAGAGGGGGAACTGTGGGTACAATTATGGACAATTGCTGGAAAGGGCAAGGGCACCACTGGACGGAGCCAGGCAAAAATGGGACGAGAAATCCAAGACGTAGGTGGGTTGGGGCCAGAAAAGGGCCAACTCCACGCAGTCTAAAGTGGTGCACAGAGCACTCTGAACCTGGACCCGAATGAACAGGCTCTTCCCGAAGGCAGAGGATAAATGTGAATGGTGCCAGGGAGACAGGCCACATGTTCTAGACCTGCCCCAGACTTGTCGGGTTCTGGACAGCCTTCTTCGAGGCGATGTCCAAGGTTGTGGGGGTGAGTGGAGCCACGCCCAAGAGTGGCAGTCTTCGGGGTATCGGACCAGCTAGAACTACATATGGGGAAGAGGGCTGATGCCCTGGCTTTTGCTTCCTTAATCGGGTGCCGGAGAATCCGGTTTGGCTGGCGATCAGCAGCACCACCCACAGCTGCAGACTGGCTGGCAGACCTGTCGGAATTTCTCCAACTGGAGAAGATCAAGTACACCATCCGATGGCTTCCACAAAGCGTGGGGCTATTCATCAGCCTGTTCCAAGACCGGTTGAAGCCAACAGTAAGAAGTCTTACAACACCAGGTTAAAGTCCAACAGGTTTGTTTCAAATCACTAGCTTTCGGAGCACTGCTCCTTCCTCAGGTGAATGAGTGATCTGAAACAAACCTGTTGGACTTTAACCTGGTGTTGTAAGACTTCTTACTATGCTCACCCCAGTCAACTAGGAGACCAAAACTGCGCACAATACTCCAGGTGTGGCCTCACCACAGCCCTGTATAATTGCAGCAAGACATCCCTACTTATACTCAAATCCTCTTGCTATGAAGGCCAGTATGTCATGAGCTTTCCTCACCGCCTGCTGCACCTGCATGCCAACCTTCAGCGACTGTTCCACCATGACACCCAGGTCTCGTTGCATTTCCTCTTTTCCTAAACTGCCACCATTCAGATAATAATCTGCCTTCCTGTTTTTGCCACCAAAGTGGATAACCTCACATCTACCCACATTATATTGCATTTGCCAAGTATTTGCTCACTCAGCCAGTCTGTCCAAGTCACCCTGCAGCCTCTTTGCCCCTCCTCACAGCATACACTGCAACCCAGCTTAGTGGTGTCTGCAAATATGGAGATATTGCATGCAATTCCTTCGTCCAAATCATTGTGAGTCACTCCCAGCACAACGCTGTGGAGATCGGACGTGATGGGCCCCAAAGTAATTCTGACTAATCCAGCAGAACATCTTATTCCAAACCATCTTGATATTCCAGACACTACTGATCTCGCGAAAGAAAGGACACGAATCTTGGGTGAAAAATAATTTATGGAGGTATGGCCTCAAGGTGGCATCCATCTTTGTAATTCTTATTGTCAACTATTCTTTCAAGTACTTCAAATGAGCCAATACCCTCCTTAGAAAAGATAGATAGTTTTTTGAAGAATAAAGGGATTAAGGGTTATGGTGTTCGGGCCGGAAAGTGGAGCTGAGTCCACAAAAGATCCGCCATGATCTCATTGAATGGCGGAGCAGGCTCAAGGGGCCAATTGGCCTACTCCTGCTCCTAGTTCTTATGTTCACAGGCTGTACTTTCTTGGTCAATAAGGTCTCAGTTTTGGGTTTTACCTCATGATCACAAGAGCTGTATCCTGTATGGGAACACAAATTACAGCTTCTGTCACAGTTAACGACAACAATGGACTAGCCTTCACAGAGTTGGGTGCCCATTTACAAGGTGCCAATTTATACAGTGAGAGTTAAGTCCAGATGGATGGCCACAACAGACTCCTTTGCAGACCCCCTAGAAATCCCTTACCTCCTGTTAGAACTTTTTGTTGATGTTTTAACCTTAATACATAACACAAGACAAGGTAAAAGTTCACATCCTTAGGCGTTGCGCTGGTCAAGGAGACAGCCTGAGTGAGTGAGACACAGACAGAGTGAGAATTTGGCAATTTGGTGCAGTGAGGTAACCAGGATAGGTAAGTGGTTAATCTAATTGTGCTGTTTTTCAGTTAAAAGTGCAGTGTAGATTAGTGTCCGATTGGCTGAAGCTGCCCCCACCCTAATTGCGGAGAGGCAGTTATCTGGCAGTCACCTGAGGCCTGTTAAGGGGCACAAAGGTACACATTGTATTCTTCTCTTTGAAGTTTTAGTGTGAATCATCCTAGAGTCGGTATAAAAGACAGACAGAAAGCGCACTTAGTAAGCGTTGTGCTGGTCAAGGAGACACAGCCTGAGTGAGTGAGACACAGACAGAGTGAGAATTTGGTAATTTGGTGCAGTGAGGTAATTCGGTGAAGAGTGGGAGATGGTGCTTTTTCCCGACTGTTTTGTTCTCCCTCTTTCTTCGGGCCTAATTTTGGGAGCCGTTCGGAGGAGGAGGAGGAACAGTCTCTCGAAGTATAAAAACCTAACTGTAACTTCCTGTTTTCCAGTTTTTCCCCCCAAAAGTGACGTCAGAGGGAAGCTGTGATCTGATTGGTTGACAGCAAATCTGCCCCAAATTTAAATGAAACTAATTAATTAATTAGAGATGGCTGGTCAGCTGATGTGCTTGAGCTGCTTGCTGTGGGAGCTGGCAGGTCCCATTGCGAGCTGCAGCGACCACATCTGCAGTAAGTGCTGGCTGCTCGAAGAGCTCCGGCTCAGAGTTGATGAGCTGGAGTCTGAGCTTCAAACACTGAGGCACATCTGGGAGGGGGAGACTTACCTGGACACTGTGTTTCAGGAGGCAGTCCCACCTGTCAGAGTAAGTAGTTTTAATCCTGCCAGTGGCCAGGGACAGCAGGGTGTGACTACAAGTCAGGCAGGTAAAGGGAACCAGCAGTCAGGAACTCAGGAGCCTCAGCCCTTGACCCTGTCCAACAGGTATGAGGCACTTGCTCCCTGTGTGGATGGTGAACAGGGCTGCAGGAAGGATGAGTCAGCTGACCAAGGCACCATGATTCAGCAGGCCATTCAAGGGGAGGGAGTAAATAGGCAAGTTGTAGTTGTAGGGGATTCTATTATCAGGGGGATAGATAGTATCCTTTGTGAGCAGGATAAAGAGTCCCGCATGGTATGCTGCCTGCCCGGTGCTAGGGTGCGGGACATCTCTGACCGGCTTGAAAGGATACTGGAGAGGGAGGAGGAGGATCCAGTTGTTGTGGTCCATGTCGGTACCAACAACATAGGCAAGTCTAGAAAGGAGGACCTGTTTAGAGATTATAAAGAGCTAGGATTCAAATTTAAAAACAGGTCAAGGGTCATAATCTCCAGATTACTGCCCGAGCCACGTGCAAATTGGCATAGGGAGGCAAGAATAAGGGAAGCTAACACGTGGCTGAAAGAGTGGTGTGGGAAAGAGGGGTTCCTTTTCATGGGACACTGGCATCAGTTTTGGGACAGGGGGGACCTATACCGTTGGGATGGTCTCCACCTGAACCGAGCTGGGACCAGTGTTCTGGCGAAAAGAGTAAATAGGGTGGTCAATAAGACTTTAAACTAGAGATTGGGGGGGGGGGGGGGGGGGGGGGGGGGGTGTGTGTCAGGGAACCAAGAGGTGAAGTAATCAGTGGGAAGCGTAGCTGCTTAGGAATACAAAAAAGCACGAAAAGACAGAACTCAGGAGAGGTTACGATAGTCCCCATCCCACAAAATATGAGACGGTGTATGGAACGGCTCAGTAAACCAAGGTCCACTACACTAAGAAAACAAAAAGGGATGGTCAATAGAGAATTAAAGGTGCTGTATTTAAATGCGCGCAGTGTACGGAACAAAGTTGATGAGCTTGTGGCCCAGATTGTGACTGGCAGGTATGATGTGGTAGGCATCACAGAGACGTGGTTGCAGGGGGTTCAGGACTGGCATTTAAACATCCAGGGATTCACAACCTATCGAAAAGACAGAGAGGTGGGCAGAGGGGGCGGGGTTGCCTTGTTAATTAGGAATTAAATTAAATCAATAGCACTAAACGACATAGGGTCAGATGATGTGGAGTCTGTGTGGGTAGAGTTGAGGAACCACAAAGGCAAAAAAACCATAATGGGAGTTATGTACAGGCCTCCTAACAGTGGTCAGGACCAGGGGCACAAAATGCACCACAAAATAGAAAGTGCATGTCAGAAAGGCAAGGCCCGTACCAGCCTCCCCGAATAGGTGCCAGAATGTGGCGACTAGGGGCTTTTCACAGTAACTTCATTGAAGCCTGCTTGTGACAATAAGCGATTTTCATTTCATTCACAGTGATCATGGGGGACTTCAATATGCAGGTGGACTGGGTAAATAATGCTGCCAGTGGACCCAAGGAAAGGGAATTCATTGAATGTTTACAGGAGGGCTTTTTGGAACAGCTTGTGATGGAGCCCACGAGGGAACAGGCCATTCTGGACTTAGTGTTATGTAATGAGCCAGACTTGATTAAAGATCTTAAAGTAAGGGAGCATTTAGGAGGCAGTGATCATAATATGGTCGAATTCAATCTCCAATTTGAAAGAAAGAAGGTAGAATCAGATGTAAAGATGTCACAGTTAAATAAAGGTAACTACAGGGGCATGAGGGAGGTACTGACGAAAATCGACTGGGAGCAGAGCCTAGTGGGAAAGACAGTAGAACAGCAATGGCAGGAGTTTCTGGGAGTAATTGAGGACACAGTACAGAGGTTC
This sequence comes from Scyliorhinus torazame, assembly GCF_047496885.1. Taxonomy (NCBI): domain Eukaryota; kingdom Metazoa; phylum Chordata; class Chondrichthyes; order Carcharhiniformes; family Scyliorhinidae; genus Scyliorhinus; species Scyliorhinus torazame. The sequence goes on along the minus strand of NC_092713.1, from coordinate 46,307,565 downwards.
ATCCCAAAGAAAAGAAAGGTTATCAGAGGGGGGATTAGGCAGCCATGGCTGACAAAGGAAGTTAGGGAATGCATTAAGCAAAATAGAAAGCCTATAATGTGGCAAAGTGTAGTGGGAAGTCAGAAGATTGGGAAGGCTACAAAAACAAACAGAGGATAACAAAGAGAGAAATAAGGAAAGAGACGATCAATTATGAAGGTAGGCTAGCCAGTAACATTAGGAATGACAGTAAAAGCTTCTTTAAATACGTTAAAAACGGGAGGCAAAAGTAGACATTGGGTCGCTCCAAAATGACGCAGGTAATCTAGTGATGGGAGACAAGGAAATAGCTGAGGAACTGAATAAGTACTTCGCGTCAGTCTTCACGGTAGAAGACACGAGTAATATCCCAACAATTCAGGCGAGTCAGGGGGCAGAGTTGAATATGGTAGCCATCACAAAGGAAAAAGTGCTAGAGAAACTAAGAGGTCTAAAAATTGATAAATCTCTGGGCCCAGATGGGCTACATCCTAGAGTTCTAAAGGAGATAACTGAAGAAATAGTGGAGGCGTTAGTTATGATCTTTCAAAAGTCACTGGTGTCAGGGAAAGTCCCAGAGGATTGGAAAATCGCTGTTGTAACCCCCCTGTTCAAGAAGGGAACAAGGAAAAAGATGGAAAATTATAGGCCAATTAGCCTAACCTCGGTTGTTGGCAAGATTCTAGAATCCATTGTTAAGGATGAGATTTCTAAATTCTTGGAAGTGCAGGGTCGGATTAGGACAAGTCAGCATGGATTTAGTAAGGGGAGGTCGTGCCTGACAAACCTGTTAGAATTCTTTGAAGAGATAACAAATAGGTTAGACCAAGGAGAGCCAATGGATGTTATCTATCTTGACTTCCAAAAGCCTTTGATAAGGTGCCTCACGGGAGACTGCTGAGTAAAATAAGGGCCCATGGTATTCGAGGCAAGGTACTAACATGGATTGACGATTGGCTGTCAGGCAGAAGGCAGAGAGTTGGGATAAAAGGTTCTTTTTCGGAATGGCAATCAGTGACGAGTGGTGTCCCGCAGGGTTCAGTGTTGGGGCCACAGCTGTTCTCTTTATATATTAACGATCTAGATGACGGGACTGGGGGCATTCTGGCTAAGTTTGCCGATGACACAAAGATAGGTGATGGGGCAGGTAGTATGAAGGAGGTGGGGAGGCTGCAGAAAGATTTAGACAGTTTAGGAGAGTGGTCCAAGAAATGGCTGATGAAATTCAACGTGGGCAATGGCGAGGTCTTGCACTTTGGAAAAAAGAATAGAGGCATGGACTATTTTCTAAACGGTAACAAAATTCATAATGCTGAAGTGCAAAGGGACTTGGGAGTCCTAGTCCAGGATTCTCTAAAGGTAAACTTGCAGGTTGAGTCCATAATTAAGAAAGCAAATGCAATGTTGTCATTTATCTCAAGAGGCTTGGAATATAAAAGCAGGGATGTACTTCTGAAGCTTTATAAAGCATTAGTTAGGCCCCATTTTGAATACTGTGAGCAATTTTGGGCCCCACACCTCAGGAAGGACATACTGGCACTGGAGCGGGTCCAGCGGAGATTCACACGGATGATCCCAGGAATGGTAGGCCTAACATACGATGAACGTCTGAGGATCCTGGGATTATATTCATTGGAGTTTAGGAGGTTGAGGGGAGATCTAATAGAAACTTACAAGATAATGAATGGCTTAGATAGGGTGGATGTAGGGAAGTTGTTTCCATTAGCAGGGGAGACTAGGACCCGGGGGCACAGCCTTAGAATAAAAGGGAGTCACTTTAGAACAGAGATGAGGAGAAATTTCTTCAGCCAGAGTGGTGGGTCTGTGGAATTCATTGCCACAGAGGGCGGTGGAGGCCGGGACGTTGAGTGTCTTTCAGACAGAAGTTGATAAATTCTTGATTTCTCGAGGAATTAAGGGCCATGGTGAGAGAGCGGGTAAATGGAGTTGAAATCAGCCATGATTGAATGGTGGAGTGGACTCGATGGGCCGAAGAGAAAAGATGAGGAAGGATGTGGAAGGATGTGGCCCCGAAGATGGGCCCCAGAGAAACACGGCCCAAGCTGACGGGGGGAGAGAAGGGGGGGGGGGGGGGGGATACACCCCTGGACTGACCAGGGAGGGCAGGGAAGGGCTGCACACCAAGTCAGATGGCGGCAGACTGTATATAGAAAAAGTCAAGGGAAGAAAAGGACAAACCTTTCTGTATTGTACAATGAATAGACATGAACAGCAATGTACAAAATGTTTTGAAAATACCAATTAAAAAATTTTTATTAAAAAAAGAAAAATGGCAGATGGAATTTAACCCTGAAAAATGTGAGGGGATACAACTTTGGAAGGATGAATTTGACACGGAAGTATTCAATGAATAGCCCGACACCAATAGTCAGCTTCTGCAGCATAGGAACTTGGAGCAGAAGTAGGCAATTCAACCCTTCAAGCCTGCTCCGCCATTCAATCAGATCATGGCTGATCTCCCCAAACGTCAACCTTTTCATCTCCGGAATCAATGTGGTGAACCTCCTCTGAACGGCCTCCAATGGCACCACATCCTTCCTCAAATAAGGAGACCAAAACTAGACACAATACTCCAGATGTGGTCTCACCAACACCCTATACAATTACCCCCTTCTACTTTTATGCTCCAGTCCTTTTGCAATAACACGCTAACATTCCAGTTGCCTTTTTAATTACATGCTGTACCTGCATACCAAGTTTCTGCGATTCATGAACAAAGATACCCAAATCCCTCGGCCCAGCCACATTTTGAAACTGTTTTCCATTTAGATAATAATTTACTTTCCTATTTTTTCGGCCAAAATGGATAACCTCACACTTACCCACATTAAACTCCACCTGCCAATTTTGGCCCAATCTCCTAGCCTATATATCCGTCTGTAAAATCTTTATCTCCTCTTCACTGCCTGCTTTCTCACCTATTTTAGCATCATCCACAAATTTAGTGATGTTACACTGTCCCTGCTAGCAGTTCATTTATATAGGTGTAAACAGCTGAGGTCGGAGGACTGACTCCTGTGGCACCCCACTAGTTACAGTTCTCTAGCTGGAAAAGGAGCCATTTATCCTAACCCTCAGCTTTCTGTCAGTCAGCCAATTCTCAATCCAATCTAGTAGTCTACTCTCAGTCCCCTGCAATCTCACCTTCTGGTACAGTCTTTTAAACGGCATCTTGTCAAACGCCTTCTGGAGGTCTAGATAAACCACATCCACAGGTTCCCCATTATCCACCTTGCTGGTCATGTCCTAAAATAATTCAAGCAAGTTTATCAAGCATGACTTATCCTTCATAAAACCAAGCTGACAAAAGTCGATTGAGCTTTGTCTTTCCAAATGTTCAGTCATCTCCGCCTTAATGATTGATTCCAGCAACTTCCCCATCACAGAGGTCAAGCTAACCGGTCTATAGTTGCCTACTTTTTGTCTCTCTCCCTTTTTGAATATGGGCATCACATTAGCCCGTTTCCAAACCACCAGGACCCTTCCAGAATCCAGGGAATTCTGAAATATCATGACCATTGCGTCCACTATCTTCGCTGCCACCCAGAGGGTGCAGGCCATCAGGTCCAGAAGACTTGTCTGCCTTTTATCCCATTAGTTCATTCAATACCGTCTCCCTAGTGATGACTATTGCACCCAGGTTCCTCTGCATTAACTATAAGATTATCTTCTACCTTGAAGACAAAGGCAAAATATTGGTTTAGCACCTCCACCATATTTGTGCACCCCATTATTGCCTTACTAGTATCATCCTCTAAACAGCCAACATTTACTTTAGCTATTCTCTTCCTCTTTATATACTTATAGAAGCTTTTGGTATCACGTTTTCTGCTAATTTCCTTTCGTAGTTCATCTTCAGTCTTTTGATTTTATTTTTAGTAGCCTTTGCTGAACCTTAAAGTTCTCTCAATGCTCCAGCTTACCACTAGATTTTGCAGTATGGTATGCCCTAGTATTTTGCCTTTATGCCTTCCATGGACCATTTTTCTCCTTGTTACAATTCCTCTTCCTCTCAGGAATGTACTTAAACTGAGGTATTTAATATATCCTTGAACATCTTCAACTCAATTATTTGTGCCCAGTCTACTGTCTTCTTTCGCTCAATCAAATTTGAAATTGCTAACTGTGATCACTCCTTCCAAGAGGATCCTGAACAACAAGATTATTTATCAACCCTTCATTGCAAAATACTATCTATCATATCCATGCAAATATCGCTCGTGTCCTTGTGAAATAGAAGTATTATCAAAAGATCTCCAGAATGTTTAGTCATAACCATGCTTCCTATTCCATCGAAGTTCTGGGTGAGTTCCAAGGGAGTTATTGGTTTAATACTGGCAAATATTCAGCAAGGGCACGGTGCTGCAGTGGTTAGCACTGCAGCCTCACGGCACCACGGTCCCAGGTTCGATCCTGGCTCTGGGTCACTGTGTGGAGTTTGCACGTTCTCCCCATGTTTGCGTGGGTTTTGCCCCCACAACCCAAAGATGTGCAGGGTAGATGGATTGGCCACACTAAATTGCCCCTCAATTGGGAAAAATGAATTGGGTACTCTAAATTTACATTTAGAAGTGGCCTTCTCAGCTCTTTCAAAAGAGATGTTTAGTTTTATTTGCATTGAGACCATCTCTAAAACATATCCAATAGTTATTAGAAAAGACATTTCTTTCTGGCTGTGACCAGAATTTCTTAGCTGGGAAGCTCTCTTCCTCACGAGGTACCATGCCAGGCAGGTCTTTAGGTTACACATGCAGCAATGCCAATTTCACCATCTCTACCTATGGCAGATATGCCTAAAAATCAAAAGATTTGGTATAAAAATCATGAGCTGGTATCCCCTGCCCCAGCATAAACCAACATAGATTGACAGTTGATCTTTAAACTTTATGAGTGGCTTATTTATTTTCTCACAGGTCACATCGCTATACAAAACTAACAATATTTGAAAATAATTTACAAAACGTTTACGGAGTCCCACATTTGGAGCAGAAAGATCTCAGGCTCCTTTCATCATGAACCATCATTCCTTTTGATACAAAATGACACAAAACTAGATAAGAACGTAAGCCGAGTGGCAAGGTGGTATCAAGGGGACATGGACAGACTAAGCGAGTGGGCAAGAACATGGGAGACGGAATAAAATGTGAATAAATGTGAAATCATTCACTATGGTGAAAAATGCAACAGCAGGGGTATTAACTGGTGAGAAATTGGGAATTGTTGATATCCAAAGGGACTTGGGTGTCCTTGTTTGTATGTCACTGATGAGTCTAGAACCAGAGAGCACAGTCTCAGAATAAGCAGCAAGCTATTTACAACTGAGAAGAGGTGGAATGTCTTCACTCAAAGAGTGGTGAATCTTTGGCATTCTCTACCCCAGAGGGTAGGTTCAAAACCAGGTTTAGAAATCAATAAATTTCTGGATACTAATGACATCAAGGGATATGGGGATAGTGCAGGAGAAAGTGGCATTAAGTAGCCATGATCTAACTGAATCACAGAGTAGACTCTAAGGACTGAATGGCCTATTCCTGCTCCTATGTTCTTTTTGGTACTTGATATACCTGCTTTTGTGGGATAAGAGAAACATTCTCACCTGCCTTCCATCCCGCCACAAATCCTCCTTTTTCTTCTTTCCTCTTCTTTCCTGCCTCTATAGTTACTTAAAAACCTCATAACTCAATTTTCCAGTTCCAATGAAAGGTAATCAACATAACATCCACTCTATTCCTCTCTATGCCTAGCCTGCTGAGTATTTGCAGCTTTTGTTTTCATTTCAGATTTCCTGTTTCTGCAGATTTTGTTTTTGTAGAGGCATAATGATGCTGTTCCTGGGTCTTTTAAGATGGAGTTGAGTTAATGTGTAGCCTATCTATCCCCTATCTTTATATGAACACTTGGCCCATGGTTTTCCCAGATCTAATTGAGCGAAAATAAAAACAGAATGCTGGAAATACTCCGCAGGTCCTGCGGTATCTGAGGAGAGAAACCAAATTAACTTCTTCAGAACTCCCAATCGAACTGGCTTTACTCTTGCAGTAATTTTTATTAAAATAAATAATTGGGCCTATGTCATACTTTCAGGCAACAATAAGGACATCATCACTAGAGTACAAAATAAGGAGTTTTTTTTAAATCACAAGTTTTTGTGATGTGGAAAATATTGCCTGGAGGGCAGTGCTAAAAACAATTCTGCAAGAGAATTGGATAAATACTTAACAGCAAAAGATTGCAGGGCTAAGGCAAAGATTGGGTCTAATTGGCAACCTTCTTCAAAAAGCTAATACAGAAACAAAGGTACTGCATCACCTCTGTGGTTGCATTCTCGATTCGACAAGGCCAGCGGTCTGCAACTTGCATGGAAAACTGACCGAAGTGAATTGCAGGACTTCATCCCACAACAATAACTAAAGCTCCTGAATCTTATGCCATAACAGAACACAAACCATCTCTCTGGCTGTAAGTGGACAGAACTGCTTAAGATATATAAACTGAACTTTGTAGATAATCTGTGTCTTTATTCTGTGTAGAATTGAGAAACTGGGTCTGTTCCAGGACCAATGCCTTTCAGGGTTAGACACAGCCTGCTCAATCAAGTAATGGCATGAAAACATTTACTCTCACCCCACTTCTCTTCCTCAACTGCAACGTCAAATTTGATGTTTAAGAGGTAACTGGACAATCTCCTCACAAACAATAGCAAGTGCAACAGAGGTAACATGCAAACAAATGAAATAAAAACAAGATTACCAAGTGGGAGTAACAGAATTGTATAGAATTTTGATAAATGGTCCCTCAAGCTCAGGATTATTAAATAAACAGTCCCATACTCAGTTGGTTCAAAATTCAAGAGCAGTGGGAATTTGGAACCTCATGTTAAAAAACAACAAATATTTATTTGTTAAATCCTTTTTTTCCCCGGCTTTGACAACAAACCATTTAGCAAATTAGAATATAATGTGGAACATAGTGATGTAAATAAATGAGATCAATTGTTACATAACTCTGACATGAGAAGTTCTGATACAGTGATCTGAAATAAATATGTCCACTGGTCCACAACAGTAAAGACTTCAAAGTTTTGTACTGATATTTTCGTCGCACCCAACGAAAAGGAAAAGCCGAATTTAAATACTAATTCATTGACAAAGATTTTAAAAAGACAACGAATAATCTGAACAGAGTGTATATAGGGCGGCAAGGTAGCAATGGCTAGCACTGTTGCTTCACAGCACCAGGATCCTAGGTTCGATTGACGGCTTGGGTTACTGTCTGTGTGGAGTCTGTGCCTGCATGGGTTCCTCCCACAAGTCCTGAAAGACGTGCTGTTAGGTGAATTGGACATTCTGAATTCTCCCTCAGTGCACCCGAACAGGAGTGTGGCGACTGGGGGATTTTCACAGTAACTTCATTGCAGCGTTAATGTAAGCCTACTTGGGGCAATAATAAAGATTATTATTATAGAGGATTTGAATTCAGCAATCGCCTGGTTGATTGCTATAATAAATGTAGAACTCATTGCTTTTATATATTATTTTCAAATATTATTCATTTTTCTTTTGTAAACTGCAAATGACAGTGTTCAAGTATCAATATCTGAATTTATATACTATTAAAACAAAGGGAGGCAAAAAAGTGTCTTTCAGCTTACTTTTCCAGTTTCCTGTCTTTGACAGTTTCCTTTTCACAATTATCTACACCTTCATCCCCCATCAGGGAGAATGGAGGCTCAACCAGTTACTAGAATTCACCACCTGCCTCTGGTTGAACATTCTGACATTCAACAATTTTAATTCTACTCACTTTTTCCAAATAAAAGGGAAAGAGATGAGTTGGACCAAAACAAAGAATGTTGCCACGGGTACCCACATGGGTACTTGATATACTTGTCCTTATGGGATATGAGGAACAATCTCTGTTTTGGTCCTACTCAAGCCCCCCTCCCGCACCTCTTTCCCTGGTACATTGATGATTGACTTTGTTTCCAATTTCCATCCATCCCTTGCCCACACATGGTCCACACTCTTTCTTTTCCTTCCTGGACAAGTCTGTTGCCATTTCTGGGGGAAGGCTTTTAGGCGATATTTATTATAAGGCTCCCACAGCTACCTTGACTGGCATTCAATTCTATTCTCTCAGTTTTTCTGTCTCTTGAACAATGTAATTTTTCTCCTTTTTCTTCAACCGAGAATCTCCCCCGCCCCCGACCCCCAAACCTTAGTTGATGGGAACCTCGACCGTGCTTGTTCTTTTTCACACATTTCTGCTCTCACCTATTCAATCTCTCTCATCATCCACAATAGTTAGCCTTGACCTTACCTTTCACTCCAGTCTCTATATTCAATAGATCTGCTGCCAATATTGCCACCTCCAAACTAATCTCTCCCTTGCTTCCCATTTCAGCAATACAAAATGACCATTCCCTCTGATAGCGAGATCCAACCCAGTCACCTCCAATACATCTTACCTTACCATGCACATCTTTTCCTTGCAAGCTCAGGAGCTGCAATATATGCTCTTTTATCTCCTCCCTTCTTATTGTCCAAGGTCCCAAACATTTTCCAGGTAAAACAGCAATTTATCTGTAATACCTTCAGTTTGGTATACTGCATTCACTGCTCAGAATATTGTCTCCTCTACATTAGTGAGGCAAAATGCAGGTTGCATGATCGCTTGGCTGAACTCTTTTGTTTAGTCCGTGGGCCTGACCTTGACTTTCCAGTCACCGGTCATTTTAATCGTCCACCTTGTTCCCCAACTTTCTGCCTTAATCTGCTGTCTTTCGGCTGGGTACTTTACACAGCCTTCTCAACTCAACATGGACTTCAATATTAGATCGTAACCATTGCTTTTTGCTTTGTTTTGTTTGCCCGGTTTGACTAATTTTCTTGTTTTTCTCTTTATTTCCTTTTCTTTGCTTTCAGACAGCAGCTATCAGGATTCTGCCATCCAAACCTCCCTTTGGCCTTAGATCACAACATTTTTCAGTAATTTAATCTCTCCAGTCCTCTATCTTAATACAGATCTTCCTTTGTTCCTTTACCCACCCTTTCCCTCTTACACAAAACCTATTATATTTCTAAATTTGCCCAATTCTGACGAAGATCACAGACCTGAAATGTTAACTCAACTTCTCTCTCCACAGATGTTGTCAGACCTGCTGAATGTTTCTCACATTTTCTGCTTTTGGGTTTTTCAGATTTCCAACATCTGCAGTGTTTTGCTTTTATGCCGAGACAAAGTTGGAAATGGAATTGCAGAATTATTACCAACTGCTGCCTTTCAACCAGACCACTTCACTTTCACTTGGTTGTACCCAATTTCTAGAATGGCAGCTCATTTCTCCCTACCTCAATGTAGTTCTACTGTTTGTCTATTTAACACTCAACATAATACTGGGCTGTTCATTTATCTGGGAATGCAACCTGAAAGAATCAGCAAATTCTTATGTTACACTGACTGAAACTTCTGTTACACTAACCCTCAATACCATTTCCCCCCCAACCCCTCCCCCACAACCAAAAATTAAATATAGCTAACCAACCATAAAATAACTTGCATTGAAATAGTATCTTTCATAACCTCGGGACTTCCCAAAGCAATTGTGAGGGACTCTGCGTTTTTAAAATTAATTTGTATATTTTGAGGCAGACTCCAATTATAATTTTTGATTAATTTGTATATTTTGCGGTAGACCCCAATTAAAATAGAAACTGAACCAAATAAGGAACAGAAAGGAAAACAAACAAATACACATAGGAAATTGTCCCTCTCAGTTTCCAAGGAAACAAAACAAACACAGGTTTTGAGAATGTATCTTCCAAGCAAACAGACATGGGTTGAAAAATACATAAAAACACACAGTCCAAGATGTAGGAACAGTTGATGAGTCCACTGGTGCAGTACAAGCAAGCTAAAAATGACTTAAGGAGGCAGAAACTAGATCCAGAAGCAGAATTTGGAACAAGTTGCTGCAGCTGTTTCTGTCACTGGAGGATAACATTGGTGTGTCTACCACATCCATACTGGATTGAGCAGCTTCTGTGCCATATGTGGTGAAGACCGTGCCCATGGAAATCAAGTTGATTGTGTGCAGCTGTTAGCTGGATATCAGAGTAGCTCCTGAAAGGAGAGGAGCTGAAATTCTTCATCAGAAAAACAGAATTATGAAGGGCTTTGGGACCCAGTGTGATCACTAACATTTAAGTGGATTGCTCAGCTAATTTATATGATTTGCTTTAGAATCTTCCATGTAATGGAATACTCTCCACTTGCCTGGAGGAGTGCAACTCCAACACTCAAGCAGCTCAATATCATCCAGGATAAAGCAGCCTGCAAACATTCAATCCCTCCACCACCGATGAACAGCCGTGTATACCATCTAACAAGATGCACTGCAGAATTCACCATGGTTCCTTAGGCAGTATTTTCCAAACCTATGGCCACTACAATCTAGAAGGACAAGAGCATCAGATACCTGGGAACCCCACCACCTAGAGGATCCCCTCCAAGTCTCTCACCACCCTGACTTGGAAATATATCACCTTACTTCACTGTGGCTGGGTCAAAATCCTGGAACTCTGCCACCCCCACCCCCAACAGGCCATTGGATGCCCCTAAGTGCCACCTAGGCCTCCCGGCCCACATAGGACTGCCAGGCTGGCAGTGTCCAGGTGCCCATCAGGGATCAGGCCCTACCCTTACAACGTGAGGTGACAGGGCTCAGGGACCCCCCTAACAGGCAAGTCGGGAGCGTTTGGGGGGGGGGGGGGGAGGAAATCGGGGCAGCATTTAAAAATAAATATATTTTTAAATATTGGCAGAGCGTTCCTCGCCGAGGCCAAAAACGACGCGCACCGAGTACTACCCCACTACACACGCTGTTTTATTCCCATTAAATTGTGCTCGTCTCTTCTTTCCAATTCTTCATCCTACTTCCTTTCCCTCTCAGTTTTAGATAACCTTCCTGTGACCTGATCATGTTCAATTACAACCTGCCCTGTGACCTGATCATGTTCAATTACAACCTGTCAACATTGTAAAAACCCTTCCTGCCGCACAACTGGTCTCAATGCCCCAGGAGTCCAAGACCTTCCTGAATTATTCCCCCGTCCATAGAAATCCTACAGTGCAGAAGGAGGCTATTCAACCCATCGAGTCTGCACTGAACCTCCGAAAGAGCACTCTACCTCGGCCCACTCTCCCTCCCTATCCCTGTAACCCCACATATGGATCATGGGCAAGCCACCTAACCTGCACATCTTTGGACATGCATTAAGCTGTTCCAGTTGGTTGCAGGTATACGCACTTGGATATGGCAGAGGGAGCAATTCAGAGATTTCCATTTTTGAGATGTTGAAATTTAACATTCTCATGGTGTTCAAATTTCCCATGGCTTTGCCCTTTCCTGATTTTTGACCTCCTTCAGTCCTACAATCCTCTGCCTTCCTCCTAATCTAGCCTCTTGTGTGTCCACAATTTCCTAATCTCCTTTATTGACTGCCCTAGTTTTTCTGCTCGTCTACCTGTCTTCCTTTACAACATTCCATCTTTTTGAGTGAGCTATTCTTAACTTCTTATGTGACTTAAAGTATCAAATTAAGTCTGGTCATGGTCCCGTGAAACACCTTCGGGCATTTTACTATTGCTCAGTTCTTTAGCCTCCCTTCTAGTTCCTGAAATCTGCGCCTTTTTCAACTCTGCCACACTCTGGATCTTGAATCCTCACTCTGGCTTTTCCACACACCACACACATTAACTGTTGGTTGAAGATATAAGGGGGCCAGTGCTGGTTTCTAGCGCTCAAGTTAGATAGCAATGGGAAGATTTAGAATTTTTAAAAATACAGCTATAGTTCCTGTGTCCAACTACCATTTTGTTGTCTCTATTTGAAAATCTATTCATCTGTTCAGACTGCTTATGATAGAACATTCCATCAATACAAAATGCCTAATCTCACTCACTAGAAAACAATTGTGAAATTCAAACTTGTCGTAATTCCAAGCTTGACTTCCAACTGATACATTATTCTGATCTAATAACAGTACGTGAATGATATTTAATGCTTGTACTACGTTGTTAAACACCCAGTCGTAACTTTACGTACATTTTCTTAAGCTGTAAAATATTTATGGGAAAACATTCAGTCTGTTTTCGCAGAGCACTTTCAGGTGTCCTATATCATCTGTTTATTGGCTCCCTTGTTAACTGTTTTAGCTGCTCCTAATGTCTTAATTTCCTGCGACAATACATCTGTCATGAATAATTAAGCAATACAATTGTCTTTTACTGTAAGTTGGCCTAATGTTATAAATCAATGCTGGGAGCCCCTATTCTCTATCAGTTGGCAAGAAACAAAGTTACGCCATTCTTGTGGAGGTTAATAGTTAATTGCTTTATGACATTGCAGTGCTACAAGATCTTCACATTCTAGGTCAGCGTTTTTTTCATCTATTCCCAGGGCAGTTGTCATTTCTTTTGATCCAAAAGAAGCAGTTCGAAAGCACTGGCTTCTATAATTCTAAATCAATACTTATTGGATCATATTTGCATTTGAAACAAAACCTTTCAATCACAGGTTACGCCAATTCTTACAACATTTCAATTTTGTATAGAGTATTCAGAGATGTTTTCCTTAAAAACAACTTCATGGAATTCAAAATTCAGTTATGATTTTATCTGTAAGAAAAGTTTTCCTTTCTTTGAAACTCTTCATGCCAGATATCCTTTTTTCACTTCAGGGAATATGGCTAACAACAGACCAATCAATACTTGCAAAAAAAATCAAACCTTTCAAAATAATGTGGGAGCAGTTGAATTACATATCCCACCTCCCTTGGACATTGAAATCCGGGCTTACAGTATTTGAACATTAGCGTTTTGTTTATTGGTTGGTGATGCAACAAATCCAAGCATAATCTACGTCTAAACATAATTAAGAACAGTTGAGATTGGCAGTAAAGTTCCTAATGTTGAAACTGGAAATATTCTACAACATTTTCACTCAGCAACCATGTCTACATTTATTTCACAGGCACTGAAACGCATTTTATTACCATTAAGATTAAAACATTGCACATGAAAATCAAACCCACTAATTAAAAATTACATTAATATGTAGAAAAGAGCCATCTTAAGTCCTCTAAACTGGTTTTAATTGTGCAACAGCCAGTAGAAGCTGCTGGCCTTTATCTTTCCTCCTGCTCCAGTTGCTGAGACTTCCCTCTGGCATGAACAGTGTGGTTTTACCACTAGGAAGCTATAAACATTCAAAGCCACTTCTGGCTTCTTCATAAATAAATTAATAGATCATGTTGTATTCCCAAGAACTTAACTGAAAGTGAATCTAACACCAAATGTAGTGCAGTTCAAGAATTGCGTACATGCTGGACTCTTTATTACAGCCAAGAACGGCCAAGGCAGACCAGCTACAATCACTACTGTTTAATACCAGAAAACAAACAACATTCCTTTGATTTACCCCATCACCACCACCATCCCCCACGAGTTACATACACAGGTTTAATTATCGTGCATTCCTAAAATAAAAAATGAAACCAAACTTTAATAAAATCCGAGTGTTTGCCCACTGAGTCCATATGGATAGAATTGAAAAATAAGACAGGTGAGATCACTTTGATAGGACTGTATAGGCCTCCCAAATAGTCAGCGGGATATTGAGGAGCAAATATGTAAAGAGATTGCAGATAGCTGCTGGAAAAATAGGGTGGTAATAGTTGGGGACTTTAACTTTCCCAACATTAACTGGGACACCCACAGCACTAGGGGTTTGACTGGAGAGAAATCTGTTGAGTGCATTCAGGAAGAATTCCTCATTCACTATGTGGATGGCCCGACTAGAGAGGGGGCAAAACTTAACCTCCTCTTGGGGAATAAGGAAAGGCAGGTGACGGAAGTGTTAGTGAGGGATCACTTTGGGACCAGTGACCATAATTCCATTAATTTTGAGATAGTTATGGAGGATGATGGTTCTGGCCCAAAAGTTAAAATTCTAAATTGGGGCATGGCCAATTGAGGGTATTAGGCGGGAACTTTCAAAAGTTGATTGGAGGTGCCTATTTGCAGGGAAGGGAATAGCTGGTAAGTGGGAGTCTTTCAAAAAGGTGTTAACTAGGGTTCAGGGTGAGCACATTCCTCTTAGAGTGAAGGGTAAGGCTGGTAAAAGTAGGGAACCCTGGATGACTCGGGATATTGAGGCCATGGTCAAAAGGAAGGAGGCATATGACATGCATAGGCAGCTGGGATCAAACATATAGGGCTTGTCGGAGTAGAGTTAAGAGAGAAATCAGAAGGGCAAAAAGGGGACACGAGATTGTCTTGGTAGATAAGGCAAAGGAAAATCCAAAGAGCTTTTACAGATACATAAAGGGTAAAAGGGTGACTAGGGCGAGCGTAGGGCCTCTTAAGGATAAACAAGGTCATCTATGTGCAGATCCACAAGGGATGGGAGAGGTCCTAAATGAATATTTCTCGTCAGTATTTACTGTTGAGAAAGGCACGAATGTTGGGGAAAAAAAAGTGATGTCTTGAGGCGTGTACATATTACAGAGAAGGAGGTGCTGGAGGTATTAAAGCGCATCAAGATAGATAAATCCCCTGGACCTGATGAAATGTATCCCAGGGCTTTGTGGGAGGTTAGGGAGGAAATTGCCGGCCGGCCCCCTAGCTGAGATATTTGAATCATCAACAGCCACAGGAGAGGTGCTTGAAGATTGGAGGGGAGCAAATGTTGTGCCCTTATTTAAGAAGGGCTGTAGGGATAAGCCTGGGAACTACAGACCAGTTAGCCTTACTTCTGCAGGGGGTAAATTGTTCGAAGATATTCTGAGGGACAGGAGCCACAGGCATTTAGACAGGCAAGGGCTAATTAGGGAAAGTCAGCATGGATTTGTAAGGGGAAAGTCATGTCTCACGAATCTAATTGAGTTTTTTGAAGGGGTATCCATGAAGGTAGATGAGGGCAGTGCAGTCGTTGTCTACATGGACTTTAGCAAGGCCTTTGACAAGATACCACATGGTAGGTTGTTGCAAAAGGTTAAATCTCACAGAATCCAGGGTGAGGTAGCTAATTGGATATAAATTGGCTTGGCGACCGACGCCAAAGAGTGGTTGTGGAGGGTTGTTTTACAAACTGGAGGCCTGTGACCAGCGGTGTCCCTCAGGGATACCCGGTGCTGGGTCCACTATTATATGTTATATATATATTAATGATTTGGATGAGAATGTAGGAGGCATGGTTAGAGTAAGTTTGCAGATGACACCAAGATTGGTGGCATAGTGGATAGTGAAGAAGGTTATATAAGATTGCAACAGGATCTTGACCAATTGGGCCAGTGGACCGATGAATGGCAGGTGGGAGTTTAATTTGGATAAATGTGAGGTGATGCATTTTAGTAGATCAAAGCAAGGCAGGATCTACTCAGTTAATGGTAGGGAGTTGGGGAGAGTTACAGAACAAAGAGATCTAGGGGTACAGGCTCATAGCTCCTGAAGGTGGAGTCAGGGTGGTGAAGGAGGCATTCAGCCTGCTAGGTTTTATTTGTCAGAATATTGAATACAGGTGTTGGGACGTCTTGTTGAAGTTGTACAGTACATTGGTAAGTCAACACATGGAATACTGTATTCAGTTCTGGTCACCCTATTATAGGAAGGATATTGTTAAAACTAGAAAGAATGCAGAAGAGATTTACGAGGATGCTACCAGGACTTGATGGTCTGAGTTATAAGGAGAGGCTGGATAAGCTGGGACTATTTTCCCCTCAAGTGTAGGAGGCTTAGGAATTATCTTGTAGAGGTCTATAAAATAATGAGGAGCATAGATAAGGTAGATAGTCAACATCTTTTCCCAAAGGTAGAGGAGTCTCAAACTAGAGGGCATAGGTTTACGGTGAGAGGGAAGAGATACAAAAGAGACCAGAGGGGAAATTTCTTCACACAGAGGGTGGTGAGCATCTGGAACGAGCTGCCAAAGGCAGTGGTAGAGGCAGGTACAATTTTTTCCTTTAAAAAACAGTTAGACAGTTACATGGGCAGGGTGGGTATAGAGGGATATGGGCCAAATGTGGGCAAGTGGGACTAGGTTAGTGATAGAAACTGGGACGAAAGGCCTGTTTCCATGCTGTAAACATCTATGACTTGAGAAAACTTACAACGTGACAAAATGAAGTACTTCCTACATTTAGACATTAGATGGTGTGATTGCCCTTTTTACTGAAGATTAACAACACAACCTCGATAAAATATCAATCTACTACATTAAAAACCTTGAGATATCCCCACCCGATATGGCCAGCATTAAAAAGCATATGCACTCATATTCAGTGTCTCTACTAAGAATTTTTGACTTCACATTTGTATATTACTTCAGGCTCAGCCCATCATTTTCTAAACATTTCAACCACCTCTTCACAGGCAGAACTCAAAATCAGACCCATGCTTAGACAGGGATTGCCCAACTTAGATCATTAATAAAGGCTATAATTCAACGATTAATTTAAAATAGTTGACCTCCTGCAATGTTTTCCTGCTGTTCCCAGTTCCCATCCCAAGTGAAAGCCTTATTTCTCATTTTGTTATCATTGAGTGGCTAAATTCTCATTTCAAAAACAGAGTCTAAATCATATTCAAAGCAAACAATATTTTCAAGATCATTCAGGGCAAATTTTGGGCATCCCATTTTTTTTTTTTTAAAGGTAATAATATTTTAATCATAGTAACAAAGTGTATATTTGGTGCAAACCTTTTTCAATACTTCTTAGTTTGTGGTTATTTAGCTTTCCAAACTGATAGTTGTGAATGGTTTCACATAAAATTTAATTTTGGGGACAGGAAGAATATTTCTGTTTTCCTTCTTTGCTTATGCTCTGTTATTTTGGAATGCTGTTCATTTTGAACCTCTTGAATCTGAATATCTTACCATATAGGTTTGCATTTAATATATGCAATTCTTTACTCCTTTCCAAGCTTGTTAAGTTAGATATTTATCAATGCTCTACATTCAAACAAATTCAAACATAAAGGCAGTTTAAAGAGAAAATTTTAGTAACAGAACTTAAAACAATTTTACTTACTATCTGCTTGGATGTATTTTGCTAGAGAGCTCAGGATCACCATGATTGGCAGCGCTGTCCAACACTGAGGTACCATATTCCAGGGTGGCGGTTGTCCTTTAACTCAAGTCCAGATACAGTTGTTGATCCTCAAATACTCATACCTGCACATAAACGTTATAAATTTATTAATTGCTTCTGGTCACTGCTTATCAGTCAAGAGTAATTCCCTTTTAAGTTGTATTAACTTACAGGCCAAAGTTACTACATCAGGAGCTATAATGTACATTTTGAATACAATTCTCCTTGCATTGTAGCAGCTGTCTACTAATTCATGGTATTTTGAACTGAACTTCAAATCAACATGGAAACTGGTTTGATCCCGGCCCCGGGTCACTGTCCATGTGGGGTTTGCACATTCACCCATATCTGCGTGCGTCTCACCTCCACAACCCAAAAAGATGTGTAGGGTAGGTGAATTGGCCACACTAAAATTGCCCCTTAATTGGAAGGGGAAAAAATTGGGTACTCGAAATTTACATTTTAAAAAATCAACATGGAACCTGGATTTAAGAAGTTAGTACAACGCTGACAGATTTAAATTGACTCAATATGAATCTCAATTCAGAATGCAAAAATGGCAGCAAATCTGAAATGAACATAATTACGGTTGTGCAAATACTGAATAACTTATTTACACATCATGTTTCATCCAAAGTTTATCTTATTTTCAATTTTTAGTCCTGATGTTTGATACGTATTGGACATCTTACAGTTCCATGGTATACAAAATAAAAAGCGGAATGAAGAGGTCAAAGAGATAGGGAGGTGTGAGGCCATGGAAGGGGTAAGAACATTTTAATACCTAGGTGCAGTTGAGCCAGAAGCTAATGTGGGGAAAAAAGATTCATTTTCAAACATTATTTTTGGCTCTGCACCTTCAAAAGGACCTTGATGCACTAAGACAAATTCATAAAAGTCAAATGAAGATCACTTGACCAAGTGCTGTAACTTGTGAAGATACCTTGCTTTCACTGAAAGAATGGAGTAGATATGTGGAAATAACTCCTTGCATAAGCGTAAAATTCTTAATCAAATAACTATTTTTTCAAAGTTTGAAAAATACCTCATAAAGAACAAAGTCAAAGCTGTGCTGATAATTGTAAAAAATACTGGTTAGACAGAGCTCTGTAGAACACATTCATTCATGTGCTTCTGGAACTTGCCAGCTGTAAACGGCAAATGTTTGGGAACTTTTCCGTGAAGTCCATAAGAAAAATGACATGCGAACAATAGGCAAAAATTGAAACTTACAAGCAGTGCTATAAGCAGGGCTGGAAGAAATCTTTTTAATGACCAGGAGATTGTCACAAATGGCCTGATATAGTTGATTCAGTTAGTTAATTGTACTCATTTCCTTAATGCATTTGAACATGCATCGTGCGGTTTTTGGGTGCACGATGAACATCTCCATCCCCTTGGTTTCTTTTTAAACTTTGCACAGAAAATGCTACCAAAACAAGTAAAACATGAACAGATCTATTCATGCATTGTTCTTGCTTCACCAGCACCTGCATTACTTGTTCTTTTGAAGCTGTGCAAACAGAATATGAATTTTCATTTAAAAGTCACTGGAACCATTACCATGACTATCTGCACGGAACAAAACTTGCTGAGTTTTGGCATAGAGAATAAACAGCACCTACTCCACAAGATAAAGAGCAGGATATTCAAAATTTGTCACTAAACACTTTGTCCAACAAGAATGAAAATAAAAAGTGTATACCGAGGAGAATGTTTCTTCTTGTGACAGAGACTAGAATTAGGGGACATTTAAAAATAAGAGATCTCCTTTTTAAGGCAGAGATGAGGAGAAATGCTCTCCCTCAGAGGGCCATTAAGTCTGTGGAATTCCCTTTCCTAGAAAGTAATGGAGGCTGGGTTATTGAATTTATTCAAGGCTGGGTTAGATAGATCTTTGATAGACAAGGGAGTCAAGCATTAAAAGACCATAAAACATAGGAGCAGAATTAGGCCATTTGGCCCATCGGTCTGCTCTGCTATTCATTCATGGCTGATACGTTTCCCATCCCCATTCTCCTGCCTTTTCCCCATAAACCCTTATTAATCAAGAACCTATCTATCTCTGTCTTAAAGGCACTCAAGTGATTTGGCCTCCACAGCCTTCTGCGGCAATGAGTTCCACAGATTCGACACCCTTTGACTGAAGAAATTCCTCATCTGTTTTAAAGGATCGTCCTTTCAACCGGAGGCTGTGGCCTCGGGGGTTTTCCCTAGTAATGGAAACATCCTCTCCACGTCCACCCTATATCTAGGCCTCTCAGTATTGTGTAAGTTTCAATAAGATCCTCCCTCATCCTTCTAAACTCCAGAGTACAGACCCAGGGTCCTCAACCACTCCACATTTGTCAAGCTCTTCATTCCAAGCATCGTTCTTGTGAACCTTCTCTGGATCCCTTCCGAGGCCAGAACATTCTTCCTTAGATAGGGGGCCCAAAACTGCTCACAATATTCAAAATGGAGTCTGACCAGAGCCTTATACAGCCTCAGAAGTATATCCCTGCTCTTGTATTCTAGCCCTCTCGATGCATTTGCCTTCCTAACTGCCAACTGAACCTGCGTGTCAACCTTAAGAGACTCTTGAACTAGGACTCCTAAGCCCCTTTGTGCTTCTGATTTCCTTAGCCTTTTCCCATTTAGAAAATAGTTTACGGTTCCATTCTTCCTACCAAAGTGCATTACCTCACAATTTTCCATACTGTATGGGCAGGGCAGACAGAAAGGTGGAGTTTAGGGCAGCATGGTAGCACAGTGGTTTGCATTGTCGCTTCACAGCTCCAGGATCTCAGGTTCGATTCCCGGCTTGGGTCACTTCTGTGCGGAGTCTGCACGTTCTCCCCGTGACTGCGTGGGTTTTCTCCAGGTGCTCCAGTTTCCTCCCACAGTCCAAAGACGTGTAGGTTAGGTGGATTGGCCGCGCTAAATTGCCCTTAGTGTCCAAAGGGGTTGGGTGGGGTTGTTGGGTTACGGGTATGGGGCGGAGTTCTGTGCTTAAAATGGGGGTGCTCTTTCCAAGGGCCAGTGCAGGCTCGATGGGCTGAATGGCCTCCTTCTGTACTTAAATTCTATATGTAATCTATACGAGACCATAATCAAACCATCTATGATCTTATCAAACGTGGATCAGGCTTGGAGGGCCTACTCGTGCTCCTCTGTTTCTAAGAAAGCGGTTTGTTGAGAATAAATTAAATGTTTTTACGTCAACACTTTATTTTTGGTCCTCTCCCAAAATAAACTAAAGAACTGCAAGAAATCTCCACAAATTATGCACGTGAAAAGCATTATCCAGTGTTACGCAACAGTCCTGGTGGACAAGAAAATTCAATCATACCCTCTCATCATGAAACATTTAATAATGCAACCATGGTACTACTAAACAAATTATTTTAATAGATTCCTGTATTTTCTAAATTTATTCCAGTGGACTCAATTCAAGGTCTTCTATCTCAATGGTTGAGTTTGTGGACTCAGCTGGTCAACAACGAAACACTGCATTCCAATTTTAGGGTACTGCATGGAGTGACAAAGTGTAAATAGAAACAGAACTGGTAGAAACAAAAACAGAAAATGCAGGACAATTGTAGCAGGTCTGACTGCATCTGTGAAAAGAGAAGGAAGCCAACATTTCAAGTCCAGATGACTCTTTGTCGAAGCTGGTCAGGGGGACAGAACTGGCAGGATGACTTTATTGACTTCAACTATTTAAAAGGGACAATAAAATGCTGCATAAAAAATGGAAGATGCTCATTAAAGACATATTTGGATACTGCCAAAAAGCAACAATTCACCCCCTTGTGCATGTCTGTGAGCGATATTAAGGAGGTTGTGCACTCATGAGCTGCAATCATATCTGAAGGCAAACCAGACCAATGTTCTATGGTGCGTTTATTTGAAAAAAGGATAATTATACTATTGGATAGTTTGTGAGCATTATGCATAGAAATTCAAGAACATGATTCCCATGTCATGCATTCAGCTATTGCATTCAAAAGACAGAATTTAAAATTTCATTCATTTACAAAATGTGGGCATCACTGACTAGGCCAGTATTTATTGCCCATCCTTAGTTGCCCGTCAGAAGCTGTGCTGGGATGCCTTCTCGAACCTTTGCAGTCGCTGAGATGTATGTACACCAGAGTGCAGTTAGGGAGGAAGTTCCAGGATGTTGATCCAGCAACAGTAAAGCAACAGCGATGTAGTTCCAAGTCAGGATGGCAAGTGATTTGGAGGGGAACCTCCTGGTGGTGGTGTTCCCAGGTATCTGCTGCCCTTGTCCTTCTAGATGGTACCAGTCGTGGGTTTGGAAGGTTCTGTGTAAGGAACGGTGAGTTTCTGCAGTGCATTTTATAGATGCTACACATGGCTGCCACTGTTCACCGGTGTTGGGGGGATTGAGTGTTTGTGGATGGAGTACCAATCAAGCAGGTTGCTTTGTCCTGCATTGAGAAACCTCAGCTCTGCAGAGGTATCTAGTGTCACAGGCAAGATTTCATGATCTCCTTCTTGAGTTCCCCACAGGGTGGAATGGGGACATGCCAATGCTGCAAGACATCACCAGTGTCCTCAGAGCAGGTGAAAGCCACAGAACCAGCACCATTAAATCATTCAAACGCACACTCCATGAGCACAAATACACTCTCATCAGTGGTCCTCTATCATGATTAGAAACGGTGGCACTGGGTGAAGAGCATTTCACAAGAAGATGAGAGAGGCAGCTGTGGACTGTCCCCCTTGGAGGACGACGGGCAGCAGAATCGTGTTTAGCTGGGCACAGATAAGCAAGGAGTCTCTACTTTGACCAGCAACATGAGATGTGTACCTATATGTCAGTTTTCTGTAGCATTGTGCAGTCATGGATTGATAATGGAGGAATTGTTTCATGTGCACCAACATGGCTCAGGGTTTGAACATATGAGCTCCATTGAGAAAGTGCCAACCTCATGGAGAATCGTATGCAGTTGCAGGAACA
The DNA here is from genome assembly GCF_047496885.1 of Scyliorhinus torazame. Classification (NCBI taxonomy): domain Eukaryota; kingdom Metazoa; phylum Chordata; class Chondrichthyes; order Carcharhiniformes; family Scyliorhinidae; genus Scyliorhinus; species Scyliorhinus torazame. Next base: position 46,285,407 of record NC_092713.1, on the reverse strand, counting down.
GTGCATGCTACATTCTACATATAGCACTACAAGCTACATATAACACTAACAGTCAGTGGTACTGATGGCACAAGGATGAAACGCAGAAAATAGGTGCAGGAGTAGGCAATTTGGCTCTTCGAGCCTGCACCACCATTCAATATGATCATGCAAATTCAGTATCACACTCTTGCTTTCTCTTCATACCCCTTGATCCCTTTAGCCGCAAGGGCCAAATCCAGCTCCCTCTTGAATATATCCAACGAATTGGCCCCAACAGCTTTCTGTGATACAGAATTCTACAAGTTCACAACTCTGAGAGAAGAAGTTCTTCCTCATCTCAGTCCTGAATGGCTTACCCCTTATTCTAAGGCTGTGATCCCTAGTTCTGGACATCCCCAACATTGGGAATATTCTTCCCACATCTAGCCTGTCCAGTCCCATCAGGATTTTATGTTTCTATGAGATCCCCTTGAATGGAGTGGATTCTAGTTGTGCCTCAGCTGGTGGTTCCCTCTAGGTGATGGAGTGTGCTATCAGATTGCTGCAGCAGTCAGTGAAAATGAGTGCCACCATTCATGGGATACCATCACCATCATTGGCCCAAGAGCATCACAGCCACAAAAATACATGAGCAGGCTGCATCCACCTCAGATCAAAAAGGGAGACACTGTAGATAAGTGGCTGAACGCTCGACCCCTGTGCCACACTCATTGCATTGAATAGTTTACTTGACAAGCTTTTATTTGTGCGAAATGTTAATTAGATCAAAGATGTGCCATGATCATATGTATGTGTGCTTTCATTCTTTTATGGCAAAACTGCAATTGAAGGAAGAAGTGGATAAGGAAAGCAATGAGCTTTAAATGAGTCACTGAGACCAGTGGAGAGAGTAACATGTATTGACAGTAAGAATTTAACACTCAAAATTGCGTGTTTCATGGATGTGTTCTCATGTCAGAGCATAAGTAGATTCAGAGCATGCAGTCCTGCTGATGGGTAGTGCTCAGGTCAAAAATGTCTGGATTAAATGTGCCCTAATCATTCTGATGGGCTGTTTGACTCCCAAGATGGCCCCAGCCGCCTCATTGCACTGCATCAGCTCCATTCTGCTCTGCATCTTCCTCCTTCTGCACCATCTCCTTCTTAGACGAACTGTGTCCACATAGCACTTCACTCTGTTCATGGGCCACATCCCTCTGGAGGGCCACATTGGGGCGAGCACAGCAGATCACTGCAATGGATGAAACTCTTCCAGGACGGTACTAGTCCAGACACCAGAACTGCATTTTTATAAAGCTGGATGGCCTGTTCGATGATGACGGGGCATATAAAGGCTTATCCCTGCAAAGTCATCAATGAAGTTTCAGTGGCGACAACAGCAGCAGCGGTACCTTCAACTGCTGGAGGATGAAAGCATCATGGCAGCTGCCAAGATAGCAAGTGCACACATGTATAAAGCTCTTGCTGTGGTTGCATAACCCCAGCTCATTTAGGCGCAGAAGCCCTTCTCGTTAGTGAATCTCCCTGGCTGCTCACCCAGTGCCTTGATGGTCACTCAATGATGCCTAGGGGAATACAATGCTAGAGGTGAATCTAATTCTTCTCAGTGCCTGCAAGGATCCACCTGCTTGGAGCTGTATGTACTGCCACGTTTTCACAAATAGAGCATTAGGGAACTATTATATGCAATTGGGTTTTAGCTGAGAGGCACCACCACAGTCCACTGCTAATCCTTGGTACTAGCTGGAGGCAAAATAGTTCAAGGCCACAGTGATCTTAACAGTTACTATCAGGACATGGTAACTAGTACTATGAAGTCTGAGGCCTTGCTCAGCAAGTCCAAAAATCTCAAAGATATTATTGGCCAGATAGGCGTAGTCTCCAGCAGCATGGATTCTCTTGTGTTTTTCAAACTTTTCTTTCCCCGGGCCCCAATTTGCCAACCTGCCGATGTTCGGGACCCACATCAGCCGACCTTCACGACATATGACCATATGCGAAAGGGAAGCCTGCTTGGCCCTCACGATCTCACTCCAATCGGGTTGAAAGGAGGAGAGGTCAATGCGCATATCAGCCAGTTCCTTTGTGCCGTCTTCATCGGAAAATCCAACCTTGCACATGTAGGTCATGAAGGGCAATCGCAACCAAACGTGTGTTTGGATACTCTTGGGAGATGGCACTTCAGAATACTGACAACCTCATCGGCTTTTGGCATGTTTTTAATGTGGCACTACAGGTCAGCTAAATAGTGTAATCTTTTAATTTGGAATCCGCTCTAAGTTAGTAACGGACTCTGGGGTCTCGATTTCAAAAGGAATTTTTCACCCACCAAGTCTCTTTCAAAATCTGAAACTTCTCTCATTTGCCAGTACTTCCCTGTATAGGCCCTGGAGCTCTGTACAGAGCTAACATTAACCCTGCTCTGTCCTGGACTCTCCTGTCCAGCTCTCTCCAGCAGATTCGGTTTTCAGCTTCTGTCCAATAGGAAAACTGCCGATTTATGTCTCCTGCACCCACCACTTCTCTTTCAAAATCTGAAACTACTCTCATTTGCCAGTACTTCACTCATATAACACACATGGGCTTTGCATCCTTATTTGCATTAGTACAATTGTCAAAACCATACCAAGAAATCATCTTTGTACTGCTTTGTTCCAGAGTTAAGTTTCTTCTTTTTGGGCCGTTAACCAGCAAACACTAGCATTTCAGGGTCCTGCCCTGTACTCCCCTGAACAGCTCTCTCCGGCAGATTCTGTTGGGAGATCCAATAGGTAAACTTCCTATTTGCAGCTCTGGCTGTTTCTTACCATTCACCTTCACAGTCCATTTGCCTTGCTGGTCAGCAGCTGGAAAATGGAAGCAACACTGCTGTGATTTGGTGCCAAAAGCACGTACCTAGAAGGCACTTGATGTCAAGTGTGCATGTCCTGCTCTCTGCTGCCGCTTCTAGCCGAAAACTCCACAGCCTCATTTATTTCCATTTAAAAGGCAGCAGTGGCTGCCGTTTCTATGTAAAAGTAGAGTCGCCATAGTCCCAGATGACGATAGGCTGCTTCCCCTTTGAGGGGGAAAGCTGACTGGTGGTGATTTAACTGGAGTATCACCACACCTCAGGAGAGGGGCGAGGTTGAGAAGGCGGAGCCTTCATGATGTAAAGGCCAGTGGAGGCTGTTGAGCGCTTCTCCCACAATCGGGACCACCATGGGAACAGGGCGGCAACCCACCTGACTCCTGCCTGCGGCCCACCCGCATGTGACGACCTGCACTTTGAAAAGCCCTGCTCCAACCTGCTGCTTGTTCATCAGTAACATTGATGCTTAAGGCCTTGGTTGCCTTTCTACACCTAGTTCCTTGCCTCTGTCCTCCTCCTGCACAGAGAATCTGTTCCTGGGGACAGTGATGCATATTTCTACATGGCACTATGTCAGAGTACCTTGACCCCATGTCCAGCTATTGCCTTGCCTGCAGTCAGCTGCATTCAATGCTGAAGACCACACAATCCTTGAAGACTCATAATCCGCTAAAATAGCTGAATGCTCACAGATCATTTGCTGCTCCAACTTTGCTCACCCAATGGCACCAATGTGTCAATGGACGAATGCCTTGTTCAGCCATGCACCCTTTTCTGAGCGCATCTCATTGAATGACATGGTCATAACTAACTTACCACTGTGTTGCTGCCTTATAACAATAATCTTTATTAGTGTCACAAGTAAGCTCACATTAACACTGCAATGAAGTTACTATGAAAATCCCCTAGTAGCCACACTACGGCGCCTGTTTGGGTACACTGAGAGGGAATTCAGAATGTCCAATTCACCTAACAGGCACGTCTTTCAAGACTTGCGGGAGGAAACCGGAGCGCCCAGAGGAAACTCACGCAGACACAGGGAGAACGTGCAGACTCTGCACAAACAGTGACCCAAGCCGGGAATTGAACCCGGGTCGCTGACGCTTTGAAGCAACAGTGATAATCACTGTGCTACCGTGTTGTCCATTCAACTGGATCTGTTCCAGATCTAGTGTGGATCCGGTGCTTCCTCTCATAAATTGCAGACTAGCTCTTGAAATCCCACCACGGCACATGGTGAAATTTCAACTCCCATAAAAATTTGGAATCCAAAAAGTCCAGTGATAATCGAGAAACCATTGTTGATTCGCAAAAATCCATTTGGGTCACTGTTGCCCTCGCCTGGTCTGGCCTACATGTCACTCTAGCCACTCTGTTCAAGGGCAATTAGAGATGGAGAAATTTCAACTCCATAAAAATTTGGAATTGAAGTCCAGTGATAATCAAAAAAACATTGTTGATTGTCGTTAAAAACCCATCTGGTTCACTGTCGTCCTCATCTTGTCTGGTCTACAATTCACTGCAGCAACTCATTTTAAGGATAATTAGTGATGGACAATAAATCCTGACGCAGCCAGCAAGGTCCACATCCCATGAACAAAACAAATATTTGAAAAAAATAGGTTTAACTGGTCATTGTTCAGTATTCAGCAGGTTGTCAGACCCCCTTAGTCACAAAAATTGTTGACCGTTGGAATGATGCAGGATGGCAGCATGACTGCTGGCATTAAGAAATTAAGTCTTAAACTATCAATGCTTTCTCATTTGAGTCAACAATATTTGTCCTCCAGTTCCTGGCTGTCTGTCTACTGGAATCTTTGCTCAAATAGGAAACTGGAGATCAATGCAATTCACTAATTTATAATCATGCAAAGCTGCAGAAAACAATTTGTTTCAATTGCATCTCTAATGTGCATTATCATTAATGCATCCACCATGCCCAGCTTTCATGAGAAATTGTAACATAAACAGCACAGAACTACATTTTAACAAGGGCCTACTGTCCATCTCAGTTCCACAGAGATCTATATTTTATAGGTGTATAAAAGAATGAGGGAATTATTCAGCGACATCCTGACATTTAAAAATTAAATGGCTAGTGACAGATGGGAAGTTTTGTCCTCTGCCTGCTGTTTGCAAGCAGGCCTTCTAGCAGTTTTATATTATGGGCGATTGGGGCACCTTTACTGCAATGTTTACTACCTTACTGAGGAAGTAATCGGAATAACTCAACATGAGAGCTCATGCAATCGTATTCCTTTCTACTTGTATACTGCACTATGATGTCAACAATGCACCACTTCTTCCTTTATAATGCTTAAAAAGCCTTTTAAAAGGATATAGAATTGTTTTTTGGTATTTGTTGCTTGACAGAATATGGCAGACAATATAGCATGGAAAGCACTATAAAAGTTTAACTGCTGGTGAACTTTATTTGAAATCTTGTGGCACAGTGGGTAGGTAGCATCCCTGCCTCTAAGCCAGAGGCTCCAGGTTAGAGTTCTGCTCCAGGCTTGATGGACAGGGAAGGTGCATTAATGGCATGTCCAAACAGGCTGATTATCAACATGTAAATTCTTCCAATACACCTGTGGAAGGCAGCAAGAGCAGTTGCATCGCCTGGTGACGTTCCAAGAAAGACATTGCAACAGAAGCTTCAACTGTTTCATGATTCTCTTCCTGCACTGAGAGATGCAAGAAGAAACTTTACTGCATATTCTAACAGAATGTTATAGGTTGCAGTTAAACTGTCAGCCTGATTTAGTGATAGAACTCTCACTTCTGCGTCATAATATTGAGAATTGGACTTCCGGTGGTGGCTATGAGCTGAGCGGTCGCACAAAAGGTGTTGGGAACCTCTTTTGGGAACTTCCAACATAGGCCCTTTTAACCGTCAATAGGATACAGAAAGTAATAAACCCCCCCCCCCCACAAGTGCCTTTTAGTGCCAGGGCCGGAAAATACTAAAAGGCACAAAAAGGTCCTTTTCTTTGTTCTTTTAGAAGATTTTAGTTTAGACGGGCAGCATGGTCGGCGCAGGCTTGAAGGGCCGATGGGCCTGTTCCTGTGCTGTACGTTTCTTTGTTCTTTGCAGGAGAGAACGACCCCAACCTCTGATCAGGGGGACACACGTAATGAGGCGAAGCGGAGCATAGCAGACAGAGCAGGATCACCAATGCAAACTTTGGCCCGCCCATCGATGGAGCCCTTGATGGAATTACTTTCAATAGAGCTCGAGAAACACAGGGACTCTAAAAAGCAGGACTTCATGTTGGCTAGAAACCATTCTTCCCCCAGTAAAGAGACATTGGACAGAACAGAGAAGAGACTAGAGGCCCAGGAAGTGACTGCAAGATTTGGCGAAAGCGACCATCAATTAGAATGAGCAGATCGTCTTGCTCGAGGCCAAGGTTGCAAGGTTGGCAACAACCCAGAGAGCCTTCAAGGTGAAGGTTGCTGATCAGGAGAACAGGTCCCGCTACCAGAACCGTAGAATTGTCGGGCTACCCGAGGGCAGCGGGCAGGAACCAGACAACAATGTCTGGTTGGAGGGGAGGGTTTGCCAAACCCTCAGCAGTAGACGGGCCCACAGGTCGCTCTGGCAGAGGTCCAAATCGGGAGAACTGCCACGGGCAATAATAGCCAAACTACATAAGTTTCTGGACAAAGAGCGAGTGAACTGGGCGAGGAGCACAGGGTCAGGTAGATTGAAAGGACATAGAATCCGCATCAACCAGGACATTGGCATCGATCTGGCCATGCGGAATTTAATGAGGCAAGAGCGGCTGTATTTATGAACAAGAGAAGGCAGAGGTTCATTAAATCAAGAAGTGAATGGGGGGAGGGGCGTAGAGAAGAGAGAAGAGACGAAGGTGGCAAACCACCACGCTGCTGATATGGGGTGGGGAGGGAAAGAGAGGAGAGAGAGGGGGGGGGGGGGGGGGGAGAGACAGAGAGCGCGAGAGGGAGAAGAGAGTGAGTATGATGTGAGAGAGAGAGGAGAGAAAAGTGAAAGGAAGACCTGGATAGGACACATATACCAAGTGTACTCCGTATGGAGAGGGGCCGCACTGTTCAGCAAATGGATGACCTTCAGAGCGACAAACTGGGAAAGGCACCAGGTCCAGACAGATGCCCGGTGGTGGGACTTGCTCCCTCTCAACATCATCCAGCACAAAGATGCCCACATGATGGCACTCCATGTGCCATCTTTAAATATTCACTCCCTCCACTACCAGTACATAGTGATTGCTATGGGCACTACAGGTGGGCACTGCAGGTTTGAATGCTCTCGGGGCAAACAGAATTTCAGATAATTTTGGTTTTCAGATACCATATACAGTACTAGGCCTACTTACAATCTAAAGCCGGTTTAACAGATTTTTTTCCTGGTTCCCAGTCTTCAACAATATTACCAACATCAATGAACACTGTTTCAGGCCAATGGTTGTCCCAGCTGTTGGTCAAGGTATTTTTATCAACAAGGCACCAGGCATTAGCAGATGCGTAAATGGTATCCTCAACTATAAACTCTTTTTGGAATCCTTTACCCCGCAAGCCTCTATTCATCGCATCATCGCATTCAAGAAGGGGCCTCCATATTTACATTTCATGGACCAAAGAATGCCTTGGTCCATTGGCTGATGTTATGTTGTGCATGCGGGATAAGTAAACAGCAAAAACATTGTTATTCACCCACACCTGAGCAGGGGGATGTTCTAAACAATTGTAATGGAGGCAGTGGCATTGTGGTATTGTCACTGGACTGGTTATCCAGAGACCCAGATTCATTCTCTGGGGACCCGGGTTTGAATCCTGCATGGCAGGTGGTGAAATTTGAATTCAATAAAAAAACATTTTGGAATTAAAATGTCAAACGATGACCATGAAACCATTGTTGATTGTCGTGAAAGCTCATCTGGTTCACTAATATCCTTCAGGAAAGGGTATCTGTCGTCCTTACCCGGTCTGGCCTACATGTGACTCCAGATCCACAGCAATGTGGTTGACTCTTAAATGCCCTCAGGGATGGGCAATAAGTGCCAGCCCAGTCAATAACACCCACATCCCATGAACGAATGAGGAGGGGGAAAAAGGAGTTTCCTTCAAATCCAGCTACCCCAAAATGTAAACGTGCCTCTGGTGCAAAGCAGTTTTGAAACCATTCAGAAAACATGTCCCTGGTTACCCAGGCTCTCTGGCATTGTACTGAACAGGTAATATCAGAATACCCACGTGGGACATTTGCTCTTCCCGATTACAGCCAATTTACATTTGTGCGCGCCAGCTGCATTAGCACAACCAAGGAGAGTCAACCGATCCTTTGTATACTTAACACCCATTGGTGCACTATCCTCAGCTGCTACAAGCGTTTTCCTTGGGATGCATTGCCAGAACAGACTAGTTTTGTCTACATTGTAAATTTATTCAGAGAAAAAGAGTTTTGTCTGAAATTAGCATAGAAAACTCAAGCAACCTTTCAGCGGCATCATGATCTGAAGATGTGTCATCATCACAAACTTGATACCAATGACGCCTTTCGAATTTCTGCAACCAACCCACTGTGTATCCATATACATCCTTTTAAGTCTCAGTTCTTTGTTGTAGATCTTGGTTTGCCTTTGATTCTTTAAATCTGGTTAGGAAAATAAAGGTGGTTTTAGGGGATTTATATTTGTATCAGTAAACAATAGAAATAAGGTATAGTTTTAATTGGTTTAATTTAATGTTTCTGTGCTTGGAAGGTGAAACCTGTAGTTAGATTAATACTGGACTGAGGTTTGTATGTGTGGGGTTGGTTTCAATTCCAACTGCAATTCTATTGTGCTTGGAGGGGGCTGGGTAAATAAATCAGCAGTGGTTGCTTAGCATCTTGGATCTGGTAAGGTAGAGAAGCTTTTACGTTTTAGTTTAGCTAATTTGGAGGTAGGTAGTGAGAGAAGCAGTTGGTTTTAGAAGGCGAAAGAAGAAACATCTCTCTCAGCCTTGTTAGAGGAAAAGCTACACTATGAGGTAGTGGTTAAGAAAACAGATGCCGGAAATCTAAAATCTAACTAGTTAAGGAAGCTAGAGAAACAAACAGAAGTTTCCAAGCAGTCTGGAATTAACGGAACAAAGGAAACTGGGAACCGCTTTGACAAAGAGTCATTGGACTCGAAACATTAGCTCTTTTCTCTCCCTACAGATGCTGCCAGACCTGCTGAGATTTTCCAGCATTTTCTCTTTCGTACCAGAACATTACTGTTCAGTAAAGTGAGTGTTGAAAAGGCATTGGATCATGAGAGGCCAGAAAGATATCTGCAGTAGGGGCGCAGTGGTTAGCATTGCTGCCTCACGGCATCGAGGACCCGAGTTCGAACCCGACCCTGGTCAATGCCCATGTGGAGCTTGCACGTTCTCCTGTGTGGGTCTCACCACCACATCGCAAATAGATGCACAGAGTAGGTGAATTGGCCATTCTAAATTTCCCCTGAATTGGGAAAATAAGAATTGGGTACTCTAAATTTATTTTAAAAAGATATCTGCAGTAGGCGAAGGTGTGTGAGAAATTACTACAGTTTGAGAGACATTATTTGAAATGATTGTGGAAATCCTTGACTGGACTTTGGAGTTTGTGTGAAAGCCTTTTAGACAAAATAAAGGAAACTTGAAGAGAGAGCTATAAAACATGAAAGTGAAATCGTGATGGAAGCAGCGGAGGGAAAGCAGAATTTAAAAGAAGAATTGTAAGTGTGGCTTTTGAAAGTGGAACATGAAATCACTCGTGTGGAAGCCAGAGTTCAGCGAGACAAAGCGGCTCAAGGCAGAAGAATCATCTGGGTGGATTTTGAGGAGAAATCCAGACATTCACTGGGTTGAGAGGAGTGTGTCTTACCACAGTCATCTTATCTGCTTAAAGGAACTGTGTGTTAATGAGAACATTGTAGCGTATGACGTACTTCGTAACCAGTGTTAATTCTAAAACCAGTGTGTGATTGTTAAGCTAAAGGGGGAGTAAAGGGGTATTGTATTATAATCCAATATTTTCATGTTTAATAAATGTATTTTGTCTTGTTTTTAAAACTAATTAGTGGTCTTGTGACTCTGTTCCTCCACGTTTTATTAAATAAAAGATAAAACCTTTTGAGCTAGGGCTCCCATTGTGGGAATATTCCTGCTCAGTTATGTCAACTGGGATCATAACAAGTGGTATGTGATGGTGATATCCACCCCATGCCCCTTAGACGCATCATGGCCAGGTTTCTACACCTCTACTTTCTTAGCAACTGAAAAATTATTGTTTCCTCTTCTCGTTGTTAGCCAAAAGGGCATCTGATGGTTATTTTGATGTGCTCACCACAAAAATCACAAGGTGAACAATGTAAGCAACTAGCCTTCCTGTACTAAAGGTCAAATGCAGTTGACAAGGTTCATGTTGGCTTGGGTCATGTCAGCTCAAGTCAGGGTAAAACAAAATCTCAAAATAAAAGTCGATGAGGTTCAAAAAAAGTGCAGATTTGGGTGTTCAGATTTACGAATAAAATATACTTGGCCTATATTTGTGATGTACTGCAGCAACTGACCAAGCCTCTTTTGGAAGCACCATTCAAACCCCCATTCTCTACACCTAGAAGAACAGCAGCAGCAAATGCATGGGAACACTACCACAACACCACTACTTGCAAGTTCTTCTCCAAGCTACATAGCATCCAAACTTGGAATTATATCATTGTTTCTTTCGCTGGGTCAAAATCCTAGAACTTCCTCCCTGGAGCAACACTGTGGGTGCACAGGCACAATAGACTACAGCATTCAAGGTGGTAGAGGCTCACCGCCTACTTCTCAAATAAAATTAGAGGTCGATGACAAATGCTGGCCTTACTAGCGGCAGTCATATTTTATGAGCAAATAAACAATAATTGAATAGTGGCAGGGACTGCAGAACAGCTAATGGGATTCCTATATCTAAAAGGACATAATCAAGTCCAGGAAACTAGACCAGGTAATGCCAGTGGTAGTAATTTCATGAGGAAGTTCTTTATCAAAACAGCGGTAAGAATATGAAACTTGCTACAATGAGCTGTTGAGGTGAATATCAAATTTATGACAGAGAGTGAATTCCACACTCACATACTGTAATAGTGATGTGCAAGTTAGGTGGATTGGCTACGCTAAATTGCCCCTTAGTGTCCAAAGGGCTGGGCTTGGGTAGGGTGCTCATTCCAGGGGCCGGTGTGGACTCGATGGGCCAAATGGCCTCCTTCTCTGCTGTAAATTCTATGATTCTATGATTTAAGGGGAAGCTATACAAGTATATGTGGGAGAAAGGAGTACGGCCACGCTAAGGATTAGTATAAGGTGACGGTGGGTCGGAATGCTGTGTGGCAGAAACATTCAGCACAGATCAGTTGGACCAGTGGTTAATTTCTATGCTGCAGTCTCAATGTCACTCAAGTGTAAAACAATTAAAACATTCAAGGGCCTGCGCCTTTACTTATCACTATCATTGATTTTTTTTTCCTCCCCTCACCAAGTGAATATTCATTTCACCCTAATCCCATATTTCTGCCATACAGCCAATAGTAATTGCAGGATAAAATTGACTGCAGAGCTTCAGAAACAAAGGATGTTCTGCCTTAGTCTTTTTAACATTCAATCCCTTGCTTAACTAAATTAAAAGATGAAAATCATCCACTCTGCTATTAACAAACCACAGAACCATAGAAACGTTCGTGTAATAATTCCTAATCCAGCAATTAAACAAATATACATTAATTTTTTCAAAAACGTCTCCAGGTGATGGCTTCTGTTACAGGGCAATCAGTAACCTAAAAGATTATCTGAATAAGCAAATGAGGAAATTTGGTCATGACCTTTTCCTGCCTGCCATTATCATCCAAAAAACGTTGAGCAATAGTTCAGCTTTCATTTTTTGACAAGGTAAGTAGTGAGAGGAGAATGACAAAAGGAAAAACAGTGCCCATTCTAGCACCCAGTATGTAGGGGATACAGATCAAATAAACTGAAATACGAGCCAATACAGCTTGTTGTGTTTGGTCTTTTACCCGAATAAAGGAATCCACCGAACACCTCTACTTGTCCAAACCAGGATCTTTATGGAGTCCGGCGTGGTAAGATAGCAATTTGTTACAGAGCACGTTATCATGGAGTCTCCTTACTACTCCTCTGGAACTACACCTAGCAGCGACTATTCACTTCCATGTCTTACTACCATCTGCAACCAACTGATGATGGCCGGATGTGTCCCCCACTTATGTGGGAGTCGCTGGTCACATGACCATGTTCTTGATATTGCATGGTGCGTCGGCACAGTCACCTGCTGGTTGGAAGTCGCACACCATCTATGATATTGCCCATAGGCATATCACCACACAGCTCAGGATTCATGCAGACAAGGCGGAGATGGATAAAATACCTCCATGCTTTTCCTGTTCAACAGATATGAAAATTTATCAACTCATATAAGTGATTGCATTCTGACAAATGGAACCATTTTGAAGTTTTTCTTAAAGTACCAACTAACTGGCCTCAAATACAAAACAGAAATGCAAATTTTAACAATGGCAGATAAAAAGATACAAAAAGATTAAGTATATCCAAAAGCCAGGTTATATATTAATGATCTCGCTCTTGGTGTGCAGGGACAATGTCAAAAGTTTGCAGATGATATAAAACTTGGAACCATTGGAAACTATGAGGATGACTGTAATAAGTCCACATAGGCAGAAGTCCCTTGACCAGAATTGCTTTTATTAACAAAACAAATTGATCATTTTAATAGGAAGAACATAGAGATCGTGTGTATAATGCTAAAGGTTCTGCAAGAGCAAGGGACCTGGCAAGACTGGTGGAAAGAGCAGTTATAGCATACAATATCCTGGGTTTTATTAATAGGGGCATATAGAGTACAAGAGCAAGGAGCTTCTGCTGAACTTGTACAACAACACTAGTTAGACCTCAGCTGGGGTAATGTGTACAGTTCTCGGAAACATACTTTTGGAAGGATGTGAACACATTGCAAAGGACAGAAGAGTTTTACAAGAATGGTTCCTGGGATGAGAAACTTCAGTTATGAGGATGGATTGTTCTCCTTTGAGAGAAGAAAGCTAAGAGGTGTTCAAAATCATGAGGGGGGTGGAACAGGGTAGATAGGGAAAAACTGTTCCTGTTCGTAAAAGGATCAAGAATGAGAGCAAAGGAAGCAAATGTGATGAAAAAAATCTTCTTCACACAGCTAGTGGTTTGGATCTGAAATGCACTTCCTGGAAGTGTGGTGGAGGCAGGTTCAATCGAGGCATTCAAGAGGGCATAAGATAATTATTTGAATAGAAACAATATGCAGGGGTACAGGGAAAAGGCAGGAGAATGGCATTAAGTCATAATGCTCATCTGGATGGCCAGTGCAGACATGAAAGGCCAAATGACCACCTCCAGCCCCATAACAATTCTGTGATTATAGCTCTTATTTAACAAAACGTTTAGCTCACTTTAGATAGGAGTTAGGAGCAGGGAGACAATTATAAAATTCATTTTCAAACTAAAGTTTTACAATTTTGTACAATGTTTAACAATTTTGCTTCCCTTTCCCCATCCCGTTCCCCACAGACCACCTTATCACCTGAAAGTGGGTTCCCCACCAGACCACCTTATCGCCTGAAAGTGGGTATGATGCATTCACACAGTGTCAAGAATGTCCAAAATGCAAAAGGTTGGTTTCTCTCAAAAAGGAGAAAATTGTCTACAAACTGAGCTCTGTATCCTTCAGGCACAATGAGTGATATGGCAAAGCTAAATACATTCCTTTTGATATCCAGAAGCAAAAAAATCAATTAATGACTTAAAAGCAGGGGAAAAAATAACGGGCTGGATTCTTCACCCCGCAATGCTGACAAGGCGGATCATGAGTGGTCCATGCACAAGGCGGTGAATGTAAATAGATGCAAATGGGTTCTAATGACCCATTTACATCCACTTAGGCCTACTCCATCTGATGCCAGGCACACTAAGTGCTGAAACCAGAATGTACACAAACATCATCAACTACATCAAAGAGAGTCAAATGCTTTATATTTCCAGCTCAGCACTTCAAAAATCACTCAAGCTTGAAGGGGCAGGATTGGCGAGGGTCTTTGCAAGAGTTTCTCAGGCGGTGGCAACCGTTCCTAGACTATCTCGCAGAGCGTTAGGAGGAGGTCAGCAGCAGCCCATGGGCGGCGGGGGGGGGGGGTTCTTTTGGGCTGGCGTTTGGGTGAAGGTGGGTTTTCCCCCCTATTTGTGTTTTTAAATGTTATATGGGGGATTATTGTATATGGAGGAAATCCAATGTATAATTTCTGATTGTTGTGTTCTTGTTTCTTTCTTCTTGTTGGGGGGGGGGGGGGGGGTGTTGAAAATTTTGAATAAATATATATTTTTTTTTTTAAAGGGGCATGATTGGAATGCACTGAACTCTCTTTGACATGGTTGTGGTCAATGTTTGTAAACATTGTGGTTCAACACTGAGACTTACTCATCCATGATGATGATGGATGCAGCAAGGCTCACAGCTGGTTTGTGGAAGCTGATCATCATGCCTGAACTAAAAACAAAACCCTCTGCTCTTACTCGGTCCATATCCCTCTATTTCCTCTATATTCATGTATCCATCCAGATGCCTCATATTCAGGTATCCATCCAGGTGCCTCTTAAATGTTGCTAATGTGTCTGCTTCCACCACATCCTCTGGCAGCGCGTCCCAGACACCCACCACTGTATGAAAAACGTACCCTGCACATCTCCCTTAAACTTTCCCCCGCTCATCTTGAACCTGTGCCCCCTTGTCATTGACACTTCCACCCTTGGAAAAAGCCTCTGACTATCCACCATGTCTATGCCTCAAATTTGTCATGGGTCACTGTCTGTTCGGAGTCTGCATGTCCTTCCCGTGTATGCGTGGGTTTCCTCCGGGTGATCCGGTTTCCTCCCACAGTCCAAAGATGTGCAGGTTAGGTGGATTGGCCATGGTGAATTGCCCTTAGTGTCCAGATTTGCCCTTAGTGTTGGGTGGGGTTACAGGGTTATGGGGATAGGGTGGAGGTGTTGACCTTGGGTAGGGTGCTCTTTCCTAGAGCCGGTGCAGACTCGATGGGCCGAATGGCCTCCTTCTGCACTGTAAATTCTATGATCTATCAGGTCTCCCCTCAGCCCCCGTCTTTAAAGTGAAAACAATCTAGTTTATTTAATCTCTCCTCAGAGCCAACACCCGTGAGACCAGGCAACATCCTGGTGAACCTACTTTGTACTCTCTCCAAAGCTCCCACGTCCTTCTGATAATGTGGTGACCAGAACTGCACGCAATACTCCAAATGCTGTCTAACCAAGGTTTTATACAGCTGCAGCATGATTTCCCAACTCCGGTGCTCAATGCTGGGGGCTGAGGAAGGCAAGCATGCCATCTGCCTTCTTAATCACCTTGCCACCGGTGTAGCTACTGTTAGGGAAATGTGGACCCGCACGCCCAGATCCCTCTGTATGTTAATGTTCCTAAGGGTTCTGCCATTTACAGTACAATTCATACCTAGATTTGCTCCTCCAAAATACATCACCTCGCATTTGTCCGGATTAAACTCCATTGCCATTTTTGTTCCCAAGTATCCAATCTATCTATCCATCTATCTATATCCTGCTATCCTCTTGACAATCCTCGGCACTATCAGCAAGTCAATCTTCATGTCATTCGCAAACTTACTAATCAGACCACCCATATTTTCCTCCAGATCATTTATATATACAACAAACAACAAGAGGTCCTAGCACCGATCCCTGCGGAGCACCACTAGCTGCAGATTTCCATTCTGAAAAACACCCTTCCACCGCTACTCTGTCTTCTATAACTAAGCCAGTTCTGTATCCATCTAGCCAGCCCACCCCAAATCTCATGTGATTTTAGTTTTTGGACCAGAATGTCATGTGGGATCTTGCCTTACTAGAGTCCATATAAACTACATCCACAGCGCTTCCCTCATCAATTTTCTTTGTCACCTCTTCTCTTCAAAAGACTTAAATCAAGTTGGTGAAACATGACCTTCCCTGTATAAAACCATACTGTCTATCACTAATTAGTCAATTTTTCTCCAAATGTGCATATATCCTGTCCCTCAGTATCTTTTCCAAAAGCTTCCCCACCACTGATGGCAGGCTTTCCGGCCTTTAGTTTGCTGGATTATCCCTGCTTCCTTTCTTAAACAAGGAAATAACTGGCTATTCTCCAGTCCTCTGGAACCTCGCCTGTGGTCAAAGAGGATGTGAAGATATCTGTTAAGGCCCCAGCTATTTCACCCCTTGCCTCCCGCAGTAACCTGGGATAGATCCCATCCAGCCCTGGGCACTTGTCTACCTTAATGCAATTTAGGAAACTCAACACTTCCACCTTTGATATATTGACATTCTCAAGAGCGTTCACACACCTATCTCTGACCCCAACATCCGTCATGTCCTTCTGCCTGGTGAATACCGATACAAGTACTCATTAAGGAATTCACGCACTTCCTACGGTTCCATGCATAACTTCCCTCTATTTTCTTTGAGTGGGCCTAATCTATCACTTGCTACACTCTTTCTCCTAATATGTGCATAAAAAAGCCTTGCGATTCTCCTTGACCATGTTTGCTAAAGATATTTCATGGTCCCTTTTAGCCCTCCTAATTGCACGTTTAAGTTCCTTCCTACTTTCACTGTACTCCTCAAGGGGTTTGTCAGACTTTAGAGACCTAGGCCCATTGCGTTCTTCCTTTTGACTAAGGTTATAATTTCCCTCGTCATCCATGGTTCCCGAACCCTGCCATTTCTATCCATTATTTTTGCGGACATGCCTGTCCTGTACTTCAATCAACTGTCCTTTAAAAGCCTCCCTCATGTCAGACGTGGATTCGCCTACAAATAGCCACTCCCAGTCCACATCCCCCAGTTCCTGTCTAATTTGGATGTAATTGGCCCTCGCCCAATTAAGCACCCTCACCTGCGGGCCACTCGTCCATATCCATGACTACCCAAAATCTTATGGAATTATAGTCGCTAAGCACAAAATCTCCCCCACTGAAACATCAATCACCTGGCCTAGCTTATTCCCCAATACCAAGTCTAGTATGGCCCCCTCCTTGGTTGAATTATCGAATAGAAGTTTATAGAATTTACAGTGCAGAAGGAGGCCATTCGGCCCATCGAGTCTGCACAGCTCTTGTAAAGAGCACCCTATCCAAGGTCAACACCTCCACCCTATCCCCATAACCCAGTAACCCCACCCAACACTAAGGGCAATTTTGGACATTAAGGGCAATTTATCATGGCCAATCCACCTAACCTGCACATCTTTGGACTGTGGGAGGAAACTGGAGCACCCGGAGGAAACCCATGCACACATGGGGAGGATGTGCAGACTACGCACAGACAGTGACCCAAACCTGAATCGAACCTGGGACCCCTGGAGCTGTGAAGCAATTGTGCTATCCACAATGCTACCGTGCTGCCCTTAGCAGGTGCAATTTGATCTATTGGCTACTGATAAGGCGCTGAGGGGGGTAACATAACAACAATGGGGAGAAGCCCAGTTGCCTCCTGGCTAGTCAGTTGAGGTGGCAGGCAGCCTCTCGAGAGATTGTCCAGATTAGAGATTCAGGCGGGGGACTTGAGTTGGCGCCAGATAAAGTTAACAGGGCTTCTGAGGTGTTTTAAAAGAACCTCTAAAAGGCCAGAGCCACCGGCGGAGGAGTCGGATTTGCGGGCATTTCTGGAGGGGTTGGAATGTCCTACGGTAGAGGAAGAGGACCAGAAAGGGCTGCAGGAGCCATCTGGGGTGGAGGAGGTCGATATAGCGATTGGCGCATCCATTTCACTTTTGTGAAAGAAGGATAAGGACCCGGTGGGGTGTGGGTGATACTGTCTGATGTAAAATGTGGATGCCAAGATTTTAGCACCAAGGCTACAGTATTGTCTCCATCGGGTTATTGGGGAAGATCAGATGGGGTTGGTGAAGGGGCGGTGTTTGCCGTCAAATGTGAGGTGGTTTTTAAATGCAGTTTTGTCCCTGTCAGAAGGTAGAGAGTAGGAGGTTATTGTGGCATTGGATGCTAAGAAGGCGTTTAATAGTGTAGAATGGAACTATTTGGGATAGGGCCTAAATTCGTAGCGTGGGTCCAGTGGCTATACAAGGCACCAAGGCCAGTGTCCGTACAAATGGTTTGGTATATTTCCAGTTATCCCTATGCCCCCCCCCCTCTTGTTTGTATTGGTAATTGAACCTTTGTCCATTGCCCTGAGGGCATTGGATAAGTGGAAAGGGATAATGGGGGGGGGGTGGGGTGTAAATGGAAAACACAGGGTTTCTTTGCACGGCGTTGAGATGATCTTCTTTTGTATGTGACGGATTCGATCTCCAAAATGGGTGCTATAATGGCACTGCTAAAGCTTCCAGAGCATAAATTGAATTGGGAGAAAAGGGAGTGTTTTCCGGTCACTCAGTCTGGGAGAAGAGCCAACCTGAAGGAGAGCCAATCTGGGGGTGTTGCCATTCTGCTTAACGGGTTTCCATTTTAGGTAATTGGGGATGCAGATAGCTCAGGTTTGGGCCTGGCTTCAGAAGCTGAACTTCACCACGGGTTTGGTGAGCAGGCTCAAGGCGTACTTAGAGATGGGATAGCTTCTGTACCTGGCGAGCAGAATACAATGTTTTGCCGCAGTTTCTTTTTCTGTCCTAGTGTGCGCCGGTTTTTCAGCCGAACTCCTTTTGGGACGAAAGGGCGGTTAGGGGCCTTGGCATTGCTGAGCCATACATATTATTATTGGGCGACGAATGTGGAGAAGGTGCTGGGGATCTGGAGGCTGTATGGGTGATGGAGTCAGGGTCATGTAGGGTTCGGGGTTAAGGGCTTTAGCGGCTGTTTTCTCCGGGGAAACATTCAGCGAACCCGGTGGTGGTCTTCACGTTGGAAGTTATGGAGACAGTTTAAATTGGGGGTGGTACCGATCTGCGCAAACCATTTGCTTGAACCGGCAAGACTGGATGCTAGGTTCAGGGAATGGGAGGAAAATGGGGTGGAACGGATGCGGGATGATTAGAGTGTATGGCGGAGTTGTCGGAGAAATTTGGCTTTCCCAGGCGATAGTTTTAGGTACCTACAGACTTGCAACTTCGCAAAAAAGGTCTTCCTGATATTTCCTTTGTGCCTCCTTCCTTGAGTGGGTTGTGTCGCTGGCAAGGACGGAGGAGGGGAGCACAGGAGCATTTATGGCAGGATTATGGTGGATGGGGCTGTGTCTGGAGGGGGTGGAGGCCAAGTGAGAGGAATTGGGGTCGGAGATGGAGGATGGAGAGTGGGTTGCCTTCTTTGGCACCATGTCGGTGATTCTACAAAATGAACTGAAGCCCTGTCCCTTAGGGGCCATATTTGAGGTGACGGACTTGCCAGAGCTGCAGACTGGAATGGGGATAGACGTCCTGGGGCCTTCGCTTTGCTGATTGCTGAAGGATGGGGTTGCTGGGATGGAGGTCAACGTCTCCACCCAATGCCTCAGTATGGTTGGTGAATCTTATGGAATTTTTATATCTCAAGAAAGTTACGTACACAGTGAGGGGGGCAATTGAGGGGTTCTACCAGAGGTGGCAGCCATTTATTCTGTACTTTAAAGAGCTGGTCACGATTAGTTGTTAGATTTTGGGGGGGGGGGGGGGGGTCTTCTCAAATGTACGCCAATATATCCAAAGCCTTGCGCTTTTGCCTGGAAATGGCAGAACGTTTATTAATAACATTAGCAATCTTCTTTAGCACCAAACTCAAGTCAAAACGAAATCAGAAAGAGAAATAATTGGTAGAACAGGTGGCATTTCAGCGCAAGACTACTGGATTGCCTCCCCCCCCCCCCCCCCCCCCCCCCCCCCCCGCAAAAAAACCAAACAAATAATAGTGAATTGTCAACATACTGTATCAAAAAACCCTCCTGATACATCTAACAAATTGCTCTCCATCCAACCCCTGGCTCTAAGGGATTCCCAGTCAATATGGGGAAAGTTAGTCACCCATCACAACTACCCTGCTTTTTTCACACCGTTCCAGTATCTGATTACACAATTGCTCCCCAGTCTCCTTCAGGCTGTTGGGAGGTCTATAGTACACTCCCAACATTGTGATTTCACCTTTCTTATTCCTGAGCTCCACCCATAATGCCTCACTACAAGATCCCTCCAATGTGTCCTCCCTAACTGGCAATGCAACTCCCCCACCTCGTTTCCCCTTCTGTCCAGTCTAAAACAACAATATCACGAAATGTTATGCTGCCAGTCCTTTAACCATATCTCTGAAATTGCAATTACATCATAGTTACACGGAGTAATCCAGGCTCTCAGCTCATCTTGTCTTACCTGTTATACTTCTTGTATTAAAGCAAACGTACTCCAGACCTAGTCCCCGTGAGCCCTGCGGCTTCCCTCTGCCTGCTCTTACTCTGTGCTATGTTTATCTCAGTCTCATTTTTTCTCCCAATCTCTACACTTACTGGCCGGCTGTTCCACCTGCCACCCGAGTATAGCATGGCCAATCCACGTAACCGGGGCATGCGGAGGAAACCCACGCAGCCTACACACAGACAGTTACCCAAGGAGTCAAATCCATGATGGACAGTAGTGGGAAGTTGTGCGTGGAGTCCGAGGAGATAGGAGAGGTGCTAAATGAATATTTTGTCGTCAGTATTCGCACAGGAAAAGGACAATGTTGTCGAGGAGAATACGGAGATACAGGCTACTAGACTAGAAGGGCTTGAGGTTCATAAGGAGGAGGTGCTAGCAATTCTGGAAAGTGTGAAAATAGATAAGACCCCTGGGCCAGATGGGATTTATCCTAGGATTCTCTGGAAAGCTAGGGAGGAAATTGCTGGTCCTTGGCTTTGATCTTTAAGTCATCTTTGTCTACAGGAATAGTGCCAGAAGACTGGAAGATAGCAAATGTTGTCCCCTTGTTCAAGAAGGGTTGTAGAGACAACCCCGGTAACTATAGACCAGTGAGCCTTACTTCTGTTGTGGGCAAAGTCTTGGAAAGGTTTATAAGAGATAGGATGTATAATCACCTGGAAAGGAAAGGTGATTGATGAGAAATGCTCAGACTGGAGTCCAGTTACTAGTGGTGTACCACAAGGATCTGTTTTGGGGCCACTGCTGTTTGTCATTTTTATAAATGACCAGGAGGAAGGCGTAGAAGGATGGGTGAGTAAATTTGCAGATGTCACTAAAGTCGGTGGAGTTGTGGACAGTGCGGAAGGATGTTACAAGTTACAGAGGGACATAGATAAGCTGCAGCGCTGGGCTGAGAGGTGGCAAATGGAGTTTAATGCAGAAAAGTGTGAGGTGATTCATTTTGGAAGGAATAACAGGAAGACAGAGTACTGGGCTAATGGTAAGATTCTTGGCAGTGTGGATGAGCAGAGAGATCTGAGTGTCCATGTACATAGATCCCTGAAAGTTGCCACCCAGGTTGAGAGGGTTGTTAAGAAGGCGTACGGTGTGTTAGCTTTTATTGGTAGAGGGATTGAGTTTCGGAGCCATGAGGTCATGTTGCAGCTGTACAAAACTCTGGTGCGGACGCATTTGGAGTATTGCGTGCAATTCTGGTCGCCGCATTATAGGAAGGATGTGGAAGCATTGGAAAGGGTGCAGAGATTGACCAGAATGTTGCCTGGTATGGAGGGAAGATCTTATGAGGAAAGGCTGAGGGACTTGAGGCTGTTTTCGTTAGAGAGAAGAAGGTTAAGAGGTGACTTAATTGAGACATACAAGATGATCGGAGGATTGGATAGGGTGGACAGTGAGAGCCTTTTTCCTCGGATGGTGATGTCTCGTGCGAGGGGACATAGCTTTAAATTGAGGGGAGATAGATACAAGACAGATGTCAGAGGTAGGTTCTTTACTCAGAGAGTAGTAAGGGCGTGGAATGCCCTGCCTGAAACAGTAGTGGACTCGTCAACACTGAGGGCATTCAAATGGACATTGGATAGACATATGGATAATAAGGGTGTAGATGGGCTTTAGAGTGGTTTCACAGGTCGGCGCAACATCGAGGGCCGAAGGGCCTGTACAGCGCTGTAATGTTCTATGTTCATGTCCCTGGCGCTGTGAGCCAGCAGTGCTAACCACTGTGCCACCCGTAATGTATCGCAGCTGAAAAACCAGTCAATTTTTATTCAACAGCAGGAATCTAAATTAGGCAGAAGTTTGCATGTGCCTTGTGGTTTTTGGTACATCATACACAAGACAACAGTTTCCCAGCTCCACTCCTATGGCATACAGTGCAGTATGTAGTGAACTGATTTTGTTTTTTCTTTCTCATCCTCCTAAATGATATGTTGACCGGTAACAAGTTAGAATGAGGATCTACATACTCAAGATTCTACTCTTTTAACGTAGAGTAGCAAATTCTGATGGAATAGTAATAATCTTTACTAGTGTCACAAGTAGGCTTGCATTAACACTGCAATGAAGTTACTGTGAAAATCCCCGAGTCGCCACACTGCGGTGCCTGTTCGGGTTCACAGAGAGAGAATTCAGAATTTCCAATTCACCTAACAGCACGTCTTTCAGGATTGTGGGACGAAACCGGAGCACCCCAGCGGAAGCCAATGCTGACATGGGGAGAATGTGCAGACTCCACACAGACAGTGACCCAAGCCGGGAATTGAACCTGGGACCCTGGCAAGCCTCAATATACACACTATAGTTGCTTTCAGTTTTGGCAAATTGGACCATCTGGCACAAACTTAAAATGGACATCAGTGCCACCTTTTTCAGTTTCCAGGAATTTTTACCTTATTTGAGTCTAAGCATTTTTCAGATAGTTTCATCTTGTTCCTTGAAAAACATTTTAAAAGATAATTCATCAATGCAACTGCTTGTTCGCTTGTGATACGAGATAGATTTTTTTTAACTAACCCGCTGCCCAGTTTTCTTTGTTTCCCCTTCGCATTGTATCATTCTGCTATTTGCACTATGCAATCTATGTTAGTCACCATTTTTTATTTTATTATAGCTAGGTCATGGATATCCAACAGGTTATAGAGTTCCAACACAGAAATCAAGTAAAATGTAAAGTTATCATATTATACCGCAATCAGTAAGGATAAACAACAACACCTCCTTCACCATGGTCCTCAATACCAGGGCCCTGCAAGGCTATGTACTTAGCACCCTACTGTACTCCCTGTACACACACACAACACACACACAAAACACATACAACTGTATGGTAAAATTTGGCTCCAACTCAATGTACAGGTTTGATGACATGACCATCGCGGGTCGGACCTCAACCAACTATTAGTCAAAGTACAGGAGGGAGATAGAGAACCTAGTTGAGTGGTGCAACATCAATCTCTCCCTCATTATCAGTAAAACTAAAGAGCTGGTCATTGACTTCAGGAAGTGAAGTGTCATACACACACCTGTCTGCATCAATGGGGCCGAGGTGAAGATGGTTGACAGCTTCAAATTCCTGGGTGTACACATCACCAACAATCTGTCCTGGTCCACCCACGTTGAAGCTATGACCAAGAAAGTACAACAGCCCTTATACTTCCTCAGGAAACTAAGGAAATTCGGCATGTCCACATTATTTTTACAGATGCACCATAGAAAGTATCCTATCTGGCTGCATCACAGCCTGGTATGCAACTGCTCGGCCCAAGACCGTAATAAACTACAGAGAGTCGTGAACACAGCCCAGTCCATCACGCGAATCCATCTCCCATCCATTGACTCGGTCTACACATCCCGCTGCCTTAAAGCAAGCAGATCCCTCCCACCCGGCTTAGTCCCTCTTCCAACCTCTTCCATCGGGCAGGAGATACAAGAGTCTGAGAAAACACACTAACAGATTCAAATACAGCTTCTTCCTTGCTGTACCAGACTCCTAAATGACCCTCTTATCAACTGAATTGATCTCTCTACGCATCTTCTCTACTGTGCAGCATCACACTCCGTATGCTTCACTCAATGTCGATGTGTATGAATTTACATTGTGTATTTATCGTATGTCCTATGTTTTCAGTGTATGGAATGATCTGCCCTGACTGTACGCAGAGTAATATGTTTCAATGTACCTCTATACACACATAACATAGAACATACAGTGCAGAAGGAGGCCATTCGGCCAAAGGAGTCTGCACTGACCCACTTAAGCCCTCACTTCTACCCTATCCCCGTAACTCAATAACCGCTCCTAACCTTTTTTGGACACTAAGGGCAATTTAGCATGGCCAATCCACCTAGCCTGCACGTCTTTGGGCTGTGGGAGGAAACCGGAGCACCTGGAGGAAACCCACGCAGACATTGGGAGAACGTGCAGACTCCGCAGAGACAGTGACCCAGCGGGGAATCGAACCTGGGACCCTGGTGCTGTGAAGCCATAGTGCTATCCACTTGTGCTATCGTGCTGCCCATAAATTTACATGACAATAAATTTAAATCTAAATCTTTGGGATTTACCGGATTGACTATTTATATTACCTCTACAATTCACTGATAGGTCAGAAAGCAACATCAGTCAAGGACAGAAAGCAACATCAGTGATTTTAAATGTATCTGAAAGTCTGAGCTGCAGGGCAGCTTGTCAAATATTCATTACAATTTATTTTAAAGCATTTCAGACAAAGAATTCAACTTCAATCCATGAAACAATAACTCGGTTTCTCTCGCCACAGATGCTGCCAGACCTGAATATTGGCACTAATTTGTTTTTATTTCGTATTTCCAGCATCTACAGCATTTTGCTTTTGTAATTACGGTGATGCATTTTGATTTGTCCTTTAAAAAAATTCAAAATTATGGTCAAGACATCATTTTTACTTCCTTTCACTTCTGGAGATCCTCATTTCAGTAAATTTAAGGAATGCAAATAATCTATTGAAGATTACAAAACAAGTTTTGAATGCTCGTCTTGCCTACAGCTAAATATTGTCACAATTTAGAATACAGTGTGTGTTCCCATCTGTGTAATTACGATGGTTTCCAAGATTACGATTCATTTTTACAAATGAGAATGCCAACTTCCCAAGCTTTATAGTGAACATTATTGAAAAAAGAGACTTTTTAAAAAAATGTATTCTTTCATCTGTGCCATATGGAAAGCTTCAGCAACCCGTCTCCTTTCAGCAATACTTAGTTCAACTTCTTTCACTGTGCTGCAGTAAACATTCATACTTCACTTAAAAAGTTGGCAAAGTTTAATGTTCAAAAGCCTTCAACTCCAGCCAGCTTTTCTCTCAATGTATCATCATTCCCATTTGTGCAGTCGGGCAACAAAGGATCGAAGTATTTCTTTTACATTTTTCCAACCTTAACTAACATGCCTCTAACATAGAAGACTGTGCTACCATTGGCAAATCCCGATGTTCACTTTTGCAGAATCATATAGCACAGGAGTTCATTCAGTCCATTGTGACTATACAGACTCTTTGAAAAGGCTATCTAGTAGTCCCACTTTGAATTCCAGGTCATCTCCAAATCTTGGGCGGTTCAGCAATGTGAGCAGAGGAATCAGAATAACCCAGTCAATGTGAAAATTGCATTGCTGACTTGCATGGCCTAGCTAAGAACTTTACCACACCAATGGCCACAACAAACTTCAGTAGTCCAAAGATGTGCAGGTTAGGTGAATTGGCCATAATCAATTGTCTCTCAAGTGTCCAAAAGGTTAGGTTAGGTGGGGTTACTGGGTTAAAGCGACAGAGTGGGGCCTGACTTTCAGAGGGTCAGTGAAGACTCGATGGGCTGAATGGCCCCCTTCTGCACTGTAATGATTCTATGATTCTAGAACAGCAAGAATCAGTGGCGGTGACCATTTAAGCTTCTTGCCATTTGCACTTTGCCCTGGGAGAGAAAGCATCTTACAAGGTAACGTTAACTGTCTTCGAAGTGGGTCATCTAATGTACAGTAACACTCAAGTTTGTTTCAATCTAGCTATCGCCATCCCATCCTCATTATCACTACTTGTACTAAAACTATACAATGAATAACGAAAATGAAGCCCCAGTACAGCTTGTAAAATGGTACCTTCATAAGAACTGCAGTCAAATGGAATTGCAGTATATAATGCCAAAGAATGACAACTTCTACTATGCCAAGTTTGAAAAACATACTTGTTATATTTCTAATAATTATTCAATAGACAAATCAATGTAATTACCAGTATCTGATTACCAAGGATCTTCTCAGTTTGATGTGAAAATTTCAAAATTACTTAATTTTCTTGGCATGCACAACACTACTACACTCCCACCACAAGTTGTTTGATTTGCACTGATGATTTACCACAATTCTAATTGCCTGGGATCAGGAAGAGAGGTACGCAATGCTTTGCCAAAATTTTTCGTGATTATTTTTAAGTCTTTTTCCTACAATTGGTGGCTAGTACACCACTGGCAGGTCTCTCGAAGAGAGAAATCATGAATAACTTGATAAGCAGGATTCAAAATGTCAAGAGTACTTGTTGACTAAATCTAGCAAGGAGCAGGAAACCCTGGGATATTACTCTGAGAATAAATGTTTCAAGCTGTACAGAAGAGCTTTCCCTTCATTCGACTATAGTAGAAGCGGGTACATCTATAGTAGAAGCGGGTACAATTGTGTCTTTCAAAAAGCATTTAGATGGTTACATGGGTAAGATGGGTATAGAGGGTTATGGGCCAAGTGCGGGCAACTGGGACTAGCTTAATGGTAAAAAACTGGGCGGCATGGACTGGTTGGGCCGAAGGGCCTGTTTCCATGCTGTAAACTTCTATGATTCTATGATTCTATACTATCTTTTTAAAATTTGAGAGCATTGAAGTTAAGTGATGAAAGGCCATCGACCTAAAACTTTAACTCTGTTGCTCTCTCCACACCTGGCATTTGCAGTACTTTGCTTTTTATAATTTTTTGATGTTGAATGTTGGCAGTTCCCTGTTTGAATGTAATCTGCCCACAATGTATTAGTTTCCTATTTGAAAAGCTCCGAAAATGCAAAAGTAAAGGCAAAGCAAAGCAAAATACAAAAGTCTTAAAATATGTTGCTAATGTAAGGAATACCTCACCTAAATTTGAATGTTGCAAAGAAATTTCAAGCCATTTGTGTACACTGTCTTGAACACTCAAGGAATTTATTTTGCCCATTTAGTTCTAGACATACTTAATACAAAGCAAAAACTGCCACTTTATACCAAAGCAAACTGGTAAAATGTTCAACTCTTGTCACATATGGGGTAGGCTCTTTAGCCCCTTGAGCATGTTCCACTAAATTATGGGTGATCTTCTACCTCAGCTACATATTCCTCCAATATTCTCATATGCCTTGATACCCTTAGTATCCAAAAATCTGACTTGAACATGCTCCAACCCCCATGCCAATCGAGGCTCTTAAATAGGAAATTAATGGCTACTTACGGGCCTCAACTCCCACCGCTGGTCCTCAAACAGCAGCACGCAAGTCACCACATGGGATCCCAAAAACAAACCCCATCATGTTTGTTTGCAAACATTTTTAAGAATGCCACATGTAAAGTTATATAATAATATCGTGCAGATTTAAATAGTTTCACAGGTTTAAAACAAATAACCACGCCTATGTTCACTTGTAAATAATCATCAAAATCAAAAAAAATATTTTAAGAATCAACAACACTAATGCCTGTTTAAAAGAATGAGTAAAAACAGTTTTACAAACTTCTACATACCTTTAAAACACTTGTTAAAATAGTTGCCCGTTTCTTTCAATATAAATCTACTGTTTAAATGCCTGCCCCTCAATGGGGTTTCCAAAGCTGGCCATGCCATAAGATGCACTCCTCCTGCGCAGACCAGGGTGCTGGAGGCCCGAGGCTGCTGTAGAGAAAGGAAGGTTGGACGCATCATCTGAGTGGAAGTAGGTGTGCATATTTCCCTATTAAAATCAGAGGTCCATGTCTTCCCGCTGCTAGCCCGAAGTTACAGGCCATTAATTCAAACTGCACCATGATCGTCACACTAAAACTGATTTTCATACTACCAACAAATCGGGACAGTTATTCGGGGGTGGGGGTTTGTGTCAGGTCAGGGACCAAATGGGAGTGGCACTAAGGCAGAAACCCCGGTCACCTGCCTTTCCATACCGCTATTTTACCTGCAAACTGGAAGGCATTTGGTGGCCTGGCCCCATTTAAGGCAATTAATAGCCACTTAAGGGCCTTAACCTGCCACCTCAAGGTTTTAGTCGCAGCAGTGGAGGCAAGCAAAAAATAGCAACGCAAAGGTCTTGTACCAGCAATGGAATAGAATAAAGAACAGGGTGGGAACCAGCTGTAGATCAGAGATGGCTCAACATAGTAAAACTTGGTGAAAGACAAAATACTGACAATGTAGGACTGGCCAAGAACTTAAAGAGATGTATCCCCCAGCACAGTCTCAATAGAAAGTAAGAGAAAGTGGATTTCTGTTCAGGACACAGGAGCAAGTAAAGCAGTTCACTGAAGTACAATTAAAAGCTTAGCAGATAATAGCAGCCACTAATGAAGGGTTGGGGGGGGGGGGGGTGCTCAAAATTCAAAAAGATGACCTTAAAACTTAAGTCAACTGAGTAGGGGAGCAGAATCATGTCAACTGACAGTTGGTTTGTAGTCCAGCACCGTAACATAATCCTGGTGACCAGAATTCAGGTCTCCAGTAAACAAATTAGAGGCGACTTCCATCCGTTGAAAAAAAGCACAGCAAAAAACAAAGAAGCCATTTTAAGGGATGGGGATTGTATTCTGCACTGCGAGCTTGTAGTTTAGGCCAAAATTCACCCACTTTTAGGGTCAGAGGATCTAATAAACAGTGGAGCTGTAACTAGAGGAGCAAAAGGGAAAAAGATGATAATGCATAGGAATGCACAGAGACAAAGCAAATTAAGGAGCTGTCACCCAGGAGCCATCTTAACCATCTGTAATTACTGATCAGGAAGTGAGTCTCTAAAACATACACGTCAATGAGATGAAAATATCCTTATGTTGGTTAAATAATTTTTAATAGTTAAATAGTTTTTAATCCTTCACTTTCATCTCATTGGAATGCAATTCGCCTGTCAACAGAATTAATTGAAAGGGTTAAAACTAGATGCAGATGGTGAACATATTCCCATGTCTCCAGAGAATGAACACCAAGCAGAAAATGCAACTTGCAGATACATGGAAGCAATCAGAACCAAACGGACTAGACAAGACCCAAGTCTGTGTGCAAAATGCCACCAAATGGAATGCTAAACAGACACAACACCTCAGGAGGAAAATAGAATTATATGCACTTAACTATCACACAACAAATATATGACAGATTCAGTAGGTTTTAACAAGCATTACATAGTGAGAAAATTCTTTGAATAAATGTAAAATATTTTACAGAAGATTGCAACACTGCACCAATGGGACACATTCTAAAAAAGACTGGCTTTGGACCTGTACATGTGCAGTGGCTTTCCATCCCTTCCATCAGTGGTTAAATTCTTTGACAAAGTATGGAAACAGTGGAAGAGGGTAGTATAGTTGATGATATGCAGTTTGTACTTCATCAAGCATCTTTTCAACAGAAGCCCATGGAATTAAAAAAGTGTGCATGGATAGTGAAATAACTTCACCAAGGCCAGTCTTCTAATGATAACTCCCTTTATCAAGACAGCATGGTGATTAGCGCTGCTGCCTCAGCATCATGGACCTGGGCGACTGTGTAAATTTTGCATTTTCTCCCGTTGTCTGCGTAGAGTTCTTCCAGGTGTTCCGGTTTCTCCCACAGTCCAAAGATGTGGTTAGGTGGATTGGCACCAGTGGTGGTCATCATAACACCACTTTAGATAGGAAATTGTTTGGGGCAAAAAGGAATCAGACCAAAGTGGATTGGTATCAGAGATTGGTGGGTAAAACAGTAAATGAGTAATGGCAGGCCTTCAAAGGGTAGATAGTTCAACTACAAACCAGGTACACTTCCAAAAGGGCAAAAGCACGGATGACAAATGATCTAGAGATTATAATGAAATAGAAAAAAATAAAGTTCATGTAAGTCAGGTTCATAATTAAACCAAGCTGAATACAAAAATAAATCAGAAAATTGAAAGAGAGGTATGAGAATACATGAGGGGAGACACGGTAGCAAGCACTATTGCTTCACAGCGCCAGGGACCCGCAATCGATTCCCAGCTTGGGTCACTGCCTGTGGGGAGTCTGCACGTTCTCCCAGTGTCTGCGTGGGTTTCCTCCGGGTGCTCCGGTTTCCTCCCATAAGTTCCAAAAGATGTGCTTGTTAGGTGAATTGGACATTCTGAATTCTCCCTCAGTGTACCCGAACAGTGTAGTATGGTGACTAGGATTTTTTCCTCAGTAACTTCATTGCAGTGTTAATGTAAGCCTACTTGTGACACTAATAAAGATTATTATAATTTAGCAGGCAACTCAAAAGTTTTCCAAAGTCTTTTACAAATATGCAGATAGTAAAAGACTAGTCAAAAGAAAGGTGAATTCAATTGGGGACCAAACAGGTAGAGGGCAAAGATGAAGTACTAAATGACTAGCTTCATTGAAAGAGCGTCAATGTCACAGTAAAGGAGGAAGTAATATAGAAATTGGATAGGATAAAAATAGAGGTATTTAAAAAGATTGGCAGCAAATAAAAAAAGGAGAGGCCACACAGTTCAGATGGGGTGCATCCTAGGCTGTTGATTGAAGGATGGATGGAAATTGCAGACATTCTGTACCGCAATCTTCCAATCCTTTCATTCATTTATAGATATGGAGATGGCAACTGTGGACTGGATTATTACAAATGCTACCACTACCCCAAAAAATTGGGAATGCGATACAATTGATATTTACAGGCCAATCGTCGTAACGGTGCTACAGAAATTTAATCCGGGGCTAAATTAATTGGCACGTAGGAAACGTGCATTAATAAATAAATGTTAAAGAAAAATCATGTTCAACTAACTTGATTGAATTTTTCAAACACTGAAAGCATCGATGAGGGCAGTGCAGCTACTGTTTATTGTGTAGACTTTTAAAAAATTTTGATAATGTCAGTAGTGGCTATTGTAACACAAAATAAACTTTTTAGCAAAATGAAGCCCATGGGATTAAAGGGGCAGTGGTTGCAAAGATAGGAATTTGGCTATAAAGACAAAAGGCAGAAAATAGCAGCAGGCACCGCTTTTCAAACAGTGACAACCCCAAGTGGGCAGTTCTGCAACCAGTGCTCCTTTGATATATATCAAAGACCTGAAATTGGGCATAGAAGGAATTAATTTCAAATGAACTTTAAAGATCAGAAATGGAATAAACAGTGAGGAATTAACAACAAACATCAGGAAGACATGGGCAAACTGGTAACGTGCAGACGGTTATCTGGGTAGGGTAACAGTGATTATGTCATTGGACTATTAATTCAGAGGCCTGAACTAATTACCCAGAGACATAATATTCACACCATGGAAGCTGGGGAATTTCAATTCAAATAAATAAATCTGAAATTAGAAGAAAAGATAATGTCAGTAGTGACTATTGTGAAGCTACTGTAGGAAGCTGCTGTAATGTAAAAACCTATCTGATTCAGTAATGTCCTTTAGGGAAGACAATTTTTTTTTTAAATTTAGAGTATCCAATTCCTTTTTTTTCCCCACTTAAGGGGGTCAATACACCTACCCTGCACAGCTTTGGGTTGTGGGGGTGAGACCCAAGAAGACACGGGGAGAATATGCAAACTCCACATGGACAGTGACCCAGGGCCGGGATCAAACCCAGGTCCTTGGCGCTGTGATGCAGCAGTGCGAACTGTGCCACCATGCCGCCCTGGACAGGCAATCTTAGCTGATCTCGCCGGTGTGTACAGACCCACATCCATGGAGTTGACCATTAACTACCTTCAGAAAATAGCCTAGCAAGCCAATCACTTGTGCCAAACCGCAATGCTTGCTTGATTGTTTCAAGCAGTACCTTCTCAGGGATAATTAGGAATGGACAATAAATGCTGGCCTTGCCAGCGATACCCGCATCTGGAGAAATTAAATTTAATGCAGGAGAAATGTGAAGTGATATACTTTGTCAAGAAGAATGAGGAGATCCAATGTAAACAAAATGGTCCAATTTTAATAGGGGTGCTGAAGCAGAGGCCTGTGGTGTATACATACATGCATTACGGAGGCATTTAAAAAGGCAGACAGAATATTTGGCTTAATAAATAATAGCAGCAATAAAATTATTAGTTCTGCCTCAACTACAGTAAAGATGTGCTTGTTAGGTGAATTGGACATTCTGAATTCCCCCTCAGTATATCCGAACAGGTGCTGGAGTGTGGCGACTAGGGGCTTTTCACAGTAACTTCATTGCAGTGTTAATGTAAGCCTACTTGTGACACTAAAAGATTATTATTATTACGGGCACCACACTTCAGGGCCTAAAGTGATGCGGAGGATTTACTAAAATGGAACCATGAGATGGGATGAAGGACTTCTGATACGTGGAGAGTTAAGTGGAACTGGGGTTGTCCTCAATGCACAGAGTGAGATTTGACAGAGGTCAGAGTAAATAAGGAGGAACTGTTTATAGTGGCAGAAGGATCAATAGGGAGAGAGAAAACAGGGAATTACAGGCCAATTAGACGAAGGTAAATGCAAGCATCTATTATAAAGGATGAGATACAGAACACACAAAAAAATAACAGTATTAGACAAAGTCTACATGGATTTATAAAAGGAAAATCTTGTTTCACAAACCTACTGTTGAGTTTTTTTTTGAGGATGTAACTAGTGGAATAGATAAGGGAGAACCAGTGCATGTGGTACATTTGAATTGTCAAAAAGCTTTAGTCCCACATAAAAGATTAGCGTGCAAGATGGCACCGGAGCGTGGTGACTCTTTGTGAGCTCTCCCAAACAGATCCTCGTTTCACATCTCGTATAATCATCCCTATTATGTATTTTCTTTTCATGAACTTAATGATCGGTTTGAGCTGCTCGCAGAAAAATACTTTTC
This sequence comes from Scyliorhinus torazame, assembly GCF_047496885.1. Lineage (NCBI taxonomy): Eukaryota > Metazoa > Chordata > Chondrichthyes > Carcharhiniformes > Scyliorhinidae > Scyliorhinus > Scyliorhinus torazame. Next base: position 46,252,558 of record NC_092713.1, on the reverse strand, counting down.
ACTGTACCTCAGTACACATGACAATAAACAAATCCAATCCAATCCAATTGAAGCAAATGGGATTGGGGTAATATGTTGACACGGATTGAGAATTGATTAACAAACAGCAACAGTAGGAATAAATGTTTTTTTTCACAATGGCAGACTAGTGAAATACCATTGGGATCGGTGCTTGGGCCCCATTATTCAGAATATATGTCAATGATTTTGATGAGGGAACCAAATGTAATATTTCCAAGTTTGCCGACAACATGCAACTTGGTGGGAATGAAAGTGGTGAGGAGGATGTAAAGAGGCTTTAAAATGATTTAAAGAAGTTGAGTGAATGGGAAAATACATAGGATTAAGTGTGAAGTTATCTACTTCAGTCGGAAAAACAGAACGGCAAAGTATTATTTAAATGGTGAAAGATTAGATAATGTTGATGTACAAAGGGATCTGCATGCAGGTGCAGCAAGCAGTTAAGGAGGCAAATGTTATGTTGGTCTTCATTGTAAGAGGACGCGAAACAGGAACAAGGATGCCTTACTGCAGGTATACAGGGCCTTGGTGAGACCACACCTGGAGTGTGCAGTTTTGCATTCCACCCACCACCTCAAACATTAATTCCCTCTATCACCAATGCAAAAGTAGAAAGTGTGTACCATCTACAAACTGCCCTGCTGAAATTCATAAAGTCTCCTTTGACAGCAATTGCAAGTGCAACCTTTAACACCGAGAAAGAAAAAAGCTGCAGATGCATTGGAGCATCATCATGCAAGTTCCCCTCCAAGCCACACACACCCCAACTTGGAACTAGATCGCCAATCCTTCACTGGTTCAAAATCATGGAACACTCTTCCTAACAGCACTGTGGGTGTACCTACACCACACGGACTATAGATTTCAAAAAAATGGCTCACTACACTTTCTCAAGGGCAATTGAGATTGGCAATAAATGCTGTCCTAGTCAGCAATGTCCACATTCCATGAATGAGTTTTTAAAAAAATCAGATCTCTGTACCGTGCCATGACCAGGTATGAATGGTTGTGGACAATTAACTGGAGGAAATTCCATGAACATCCTTGTTCTCAATGGTGGCAGATTCCAGTACGAGTACAAAAGCTAACGGCTGAAATGTTTGCACTCATTTGCAGCCAGAACTGTCAAACCAATGATCCCTCACAACCAGCTCTCGACATCACCACCATCACAGATTTCAAACCAGCTAACTTGCCCCACGTGCTATCAAGAAACAGCCAAGAACACTAGACACAGCAATGGCTATGGGCCCCAGTATATTCCGGCTGTAGTGCTGATGATTTGTGTTCAAGAATTGGCCCGAGAACATTGCTCAGATTATGCCTGAACAGTTAGACAAAGCAACTTGAACAGATCTTGCATACAATTAGCATCTGCCAGCCATCGCAACATCTGGTTTGACAAAACCCTTTCATTCAGATAGCATCTTTAACCTAATTAAATATCCCATGGTGCTTCAAAGAAACATTTTAAAGCAAAATTTGATAAGTTGAAAACCTTGGTCATAGAGAAAGGCTGTAAGGAGCATCATAAAGAAGCAAGGGGGGTGGAGAGTTGGGGGGGGGGAGGGTTGGGGGAGGGGTGCGGAGAGTTGAGGAGAGGGGGAAGAGTTGGGGGGGGGAAAGAGTTGGGGGGGGAAGAGTTGGGGGAGGGGGGGGAAGAGTTGGGGGAGAGGGGGGAAGAGTTGGGGGGGAAGAGTTGGGGGGAAGAGTTGGGGGGAAGAGTTGGGGGGAAGAGTTGGGGGGAAGAGTTGGGGGGAAGAGTTGGGGGGAAGAGTTGGGGGGAAGAGTTGGGGGGAAGAGTTGGGGAGGGGGGGAGAGTTGGGGGAGGGGGGAAGAGTTGGGGGAGGGGGGAAGAGTTGGGGGAGGGGGGAAGAGTTGGGGGAGGGGGGAAGAGTTGGGGGAGGGGGGAAGAGTTGGGGGAGGGGGGAAGAGTTGGGGGAGGGGGGAAGAGTTGGGGGAGGGGGGAAGAGTTGGGGAGGGGGGGGAAGAGTTGGGGGAGGGGGGGAGAGTTGCGGATGGGGGGTGGAAGAGTTGGGGGGATGGGGGGTGGAAGAGTTGGGGGGATGGGGGGTGGAAGAGTTGGGGGGAGGGAGGGGAAGAGTTGGGGGAGGAGGGGAAGAGTTGGGGGTAGGGGGGGAAAGAGTTGGGGGGAGGGGGGGAAGAGTTGGGGGAGGGGGGAAGAGTTGGGGGAGGGGGGAAGAGTTGGGGGAGGGGGGAAGAGTTGGGGGAGGGGGGGAAGAGTTGGGGGAGGGGGGGAAGAGTTGGGGGAGGGGGGGAAGAGTTGGGGGAAGAGTTGGGAAGAGTTGGGGGGAAGAGTTGGGGGGAGGGGGGAAGAGTTGGGGATGGGGGAAGAGTTGGGGGAGGGGGGAAGAGTTGGGGGAGGGGGGACGAGTTGGGGGGAGGGGGGGAGTTGGGGGGAAGAGCTACGAGGAGGGGGGATAATTGGGGGGAAGAGGGGAAGAATTGGGGTGAAGAGTTGGGGGAGGGGGGAAGAAATGGAGGAGGGGGAAGAGTTGGGGGAGGGGGGGAAGAGTTGGGGGAGGGGGAAAGAGTTGGGGGAGGGGGGGAAGAAATGGAGGAGGGGGAAGAGTTGGGGGAGGGGGGAAGAGGGAAGAGTTGGGGGAAGAGGGGACGAGTTGGGGTGAGGGGGGAAGAGTTGGGGGAGGGGGGAAGAGTTGGGGGAGGGGGGAAGAGTTGGGGGAGGGGCGAAGAGTTGGGGGAGGGGCGAAGAGTTGGGGGGGAAGAGTTGGGGGGAAGAGTTGGGGGAGAGGGGACGAGTTGGGGGAGGGGGGAATAGTTGGGGGAGGGGGGAATAGTTGGGGGAGGGGGGAAGAGTTGGGGGAGGGGGGGAAGAGTTGGGGGAGGGGGGAAGAGTTGGGGGTGGGGGGAAGAGTTGGGGGAGGGGGGAAGAGTTGGGGAGAGGGGGAAGAGTTGGGGAGGGGGGGAGAGTTGCGGATGGGGGGGTGGAAGAGTTGGGGGGATGGGGGGTGGAAGAGTTGGGGGGATGGGGGGGTGGAAGAGTTGGGGGGATGGGGGGGTGGAAGAGTTGGGGGGATGGGGGGGAGAGTTGGGGGGAGGGAGGGGAAGAGTTGGGGGAGGAGGGGAAGAGTTGGGGGTAGGGGGGAAGAGTTGGGGGTAGGGGGGGAAGAGTTGGGGGGAAGAGTTGGGGGGAGGGGGGGAAAAGTTGGGGGGAGGGGGGAAGAGTTGGGGGAGGGGGAAGAGTTGGGGGAGGGGGGAAGAGTTGGGGAGGGGGGAAGAGTTGGGGAGGGGGGAAGAGTTGGGGAGGGGGGAAGAGTTGGGGGAGGGGGGAAGAGTTGGGGGAGGGGGGGGAAGAGTTGGGGGAAGAGTTGGGAAGAGTTGGGGGGAAGAGTTGGGGGGAGGGGGGAAGAGTTGGGGATGGGGGAAGAGTTGGGGGAGGGGGGACGAGTTGGGGGGAGGGGGGACGAGTTGGGGGGAAGAGCTACGAGGAGGGGGGGATAATTGGGGGGAAGAGGGGAAGAATTGGGGTGAAGAGTTGGGGGAGGAGGGAAGAAATGGAGGAGGGGGAAGAGTTGGGGGAGGGGGGAAGAGTTGGGGGAGGGGGAAGAGTTGGGGGAGGGGGGGAAGATATGGAGGAGGGGGAAGAGTTGGGGGAGGGGGGAAGAGGGAAGAGTTGGGGGAAGAGGGGACGAGTTGGGGTGAGGGGGGAAGAGTTGGGGGAGGGGGGGAAGAGTTGGGGGAGGGGGGGAAGAGTTGGGGGAGGGGCGAAGAGTTGGGGGAGGGGCGAAGAGTTGGGGGAGGGGCGAAGAGTTGGGGGAGGGGCGAAGAGTTGGGGGGGGAAGAGTTGGGGGGGGGAAGAGTTGGGGGGAGAGGGGACGAGTTGGGGGAGGGGGGAATAGTTGGGGGAGGGGGGAATAGTTGGGGGAGGGGGGAAGAGTTGGGGGAGGGGGGAAGAGTTGGGGGAGGGGGGAAGAGTTGGGGGAGGGGGGAAGAGTTGGGGAGGGGGGAAGAGGGAAGAGTTGGGGGGAAGAGTTGGGGGGGAAGAGTTGGGGGGAGGGGCGACAGAGTTGGGGGAGGGGGGACGAGTTGGGGGAGGGGGACGAGTTGGGGGGAGGGGGACGAGTTGGGGGGAGGGGGACGAGTTGGGGGGAGGGGGACGAGTTGGGGGGAGGGGGACGAGTTGGGGGGAGGGGGGACGAGTTGGAGGGAGGGGGGACGAGTTGGGGGGAGGGGGGACGAGTTGGGGGAGGGGGGACGAGTTGGGGGAGGGGGGACGAGTTGGGGGAGGGGGGACGAGTTGGGGGAGGGGGGACGAGTTGGGTAGGGGGAAGAGGGAGGAAGAGTTGGGGAGGGGGGGAAGAGGGAAGAGTTGGGGGGGCAGAGTTGGGGGGGGGAAGAGTTGGGGGGGAAGAGTTGGGGGGGAAGAGTTGGGGGGGAAGAGTTGGGGGGGAAGAGTTGGGGGGGAAGAGTTGGGGGGGAAGAGTTGGGGGGGAAGAGTTGGGGGGGAAGAGTTGGGGGGGAAGAGTTGGGGGGGGAAGAGTTGGGGGAAGAGTTGGGGGAAAGAGTTGGGGGGGGAAGAGTTGGGGGGGGAAGAGTTGGGGGGGGAAGAGTTGGGGGGGAAGAGTTGGGGGGGAAGAGTTGGGGGGGGAAGAGTTGGGGGGGAAGAGTTGGGGGGAAGAGTTGGGGGGGGAAGAGTTGGGGGGGAAGAGTTGGGGGGGAAGAGTTGGGGGGGAAGAGTTGGGGGGGAAGAGTTGGGGGGGGAAGAGTGGGGGGGAAGAGTGGGGGGGAAGAGTTGGGGGGGGAAGAGTTGGGGGGGAAGAGTGGGGGGGAAGAGTGGGGGGGAAGAGTTGGGGGGGAAGAGTTGGGGGGGAAGAGTTGGGGGGGAAGAGTTGGGGGGGAAGAGTTGGGGGGGAAGAGTTGGGGGGGAAGAGTTGGGGGGAAGAGTTGGGGGGGGAAGAGTTGGGGGGGAAGAGTTGGGGGGGAAGAGTTGGGGGGGAAGAGTTGGGGGGGGAAGAGTTGGGGGGGAAGAGTTGGGGGGGAAGAGTTGGGGGGGAAGAGTTGGGGGGAAGAGTTGGGGGGAAGAGTTGGGGGGAAGAGTTGGGGGGAAGAGTTGGGGGGAAGAGTTGGGGGGGAAGAGTTGGGGGGGAAGAGTTGGGGGGGAAGAGTTGGGGGGGAAGAGTTGGGGGGGAAGAGTTGGGGGGGAAGAGTTGGGGGGGGAAGAGTTGGGGGGAAGAGTTGGGGGGGAAGAGTTGGGGGGGGAAGAGTTGGGGGGGAAGAGTTGGGGGGGGAAGAGTTGGGGGGGAAGAGTGGGGGGGGGAAAGAGTGGGGGGGGGAAAGAGTGGGGGGGAAGAACGGGGGGGAAGAACGGGGGGGAAGAACGGGGGGGAAGAACGGGGGGGAAGAACGGGGGGGAAGAACGGGGGGGAAGAACGGGGGGAAGAACGGGGGGAAGAACGGGGGGGAAGAACGGGGGGGAAGAACGGGGGGGAAGAACGGGGGGAGGAGAGTCGGGGGGGGGAGTCGGGGGGGGAGTCGGGGGGGGAGTCGGGGGGGGAGTCGGGGGGGGAGTCGGGGGGGGAGTCGGGGGGGGAGAAGAGTCGGGGGGGGAGAAGAGTCGGGGGGAGAAGAGCCGGGGGGAGAAGAGCCGGGGGGCGAAGAGTCGGGGGGGCGAAGAGTCGGGGGGGCGAAGAGTCGGGGGGGCGAAGAGTCGGGGGGAGAAGAGTCGGGGGGAGAAGAGTCGGGGGGAGAAGAGTCGGGGGGAGAAGAGTCGGGGGGAGAAGAGTCGGGGGGAGAAGAGTCGGGGGGAGAAGAGTCGGGGGGAGAAGAGTCGGGGGGAGAAGAGTCGGGGGGAGAAGAGTCGGGGGGAGAAGAGTCGGGGGGAGAAGAGTCGGGGGGAGAAGAGTCGGGGGGAGAAGAGTCGGGGGGAGAAGAGTCGGGGGAGAAGAGTCGGGGGGAGAAGAGTCGGGGGGAGAAGAGTCGGGGGGAGAAGAGTCGGGGGGAGAAGAGTCGGGGGGAGAAGAGTCGGGGGGAGAAGAGTCGGGGGGAGAAGAGTCGGGGGAGAAGAGTCGGGGGAGAAGAGTCGGGGGGAGAAGTCGAAGGGGTGGAGAGTTGAGGGGGGGTTGGAGAGTTGAGGGGGGTTGGAGAGTTGAGGGGGGGTTGCAGAGTTGAGGGTGGGTTGCAGAGTTGAGGGGGTGGGTCGGAGAGTTGAGGGGGTGGGTCGGAGAGTTGAGTCGGGGTTGGATAGTTGAGGGGGGGGTTGGAGAGTTGAGGGGGAGTTGGAGAGTTGAGGGGGGGTTGGAGAGTTGAGGGGGGGGTTGGAGAGTTGAGGGGGGGGTTGGAGAGTTGAGGGGGGGTTGGAGAGTTGAGGGGGGGTTGGAGAGTTGAGGGGGGGTTGGAGGGTTGAGGGGGGGTTGGAGGGTTGAGGGGGGGTTGGAGGGTTGAGGGGGGGTTGGAGGGTTGAGGGGGGGTTGGAGGGTTGAGGGGGGTTGGAGGGTTGAGGGGGGTTGGAGGGTTGAGGGGGGGTTGGAGAGTTGAGGGGGGGTTGGAGAGTTGAGGGGGGGTTGGAGAGTTGAGGGGGGGTTGGAGAGTTGAGGGGGGGTTGGAGAGTTGAGGGGGGGTTGGAGAGTTTGGGGGGGTTGGAGAGTTTGGGGGGGTTGGAGAGTTTGGGGGGGTTGGAGAGTTTGGGGGGTTGGAGAGTTTGGGGGGTTGGAGAGTTTGGGGGGGTTGGAGAGTTTGGGGGGGTTGGAGAGTTTGGGGGGGTTGGAGAGTTTGGGGGGGTTGGAGAGTTTGGGGGGGGTTGGAGAGTTTGGGGGGGGTTGGAGAGTTTGGGGGGGGTTGGAGAGTTTGGGGGGGGTTGGAGAGTTTGGGGGGGGTTGGAGAGTTTGGGGGGGGTTGGAGAGTTTGGGGGGGTTGGAGAGTTTGGGGGGGGTTGGAGAGTTTGGGGGGGGTTGGAGAGTTTGGGGTGGAGGAGAGTTTGGGGGGGTTGGAGAGTTTGGGGGGGTAGAGGGGGGGTGGAGGAGAGTTTGGGGGGGGTGAGAGTTGGGGGGGTGAGAGTTGGGGGGGTGAGAGTTGGGGGGGTGAGAGTTGGGGGGGGTGAGAGTTGGGGGGGTGAGAGTTGGGGGGGTGAGAGTTGGGGGGGTGAGAGTTGGGGGGGTGAGAGTTGGGGGGGTGAGAGTTGGGGGGGTGAGAGTTGGGGGGGGTGAGAGTTGGGGGGGGTGAGAGTTGGGGGGGGGTGAGAGTTGGGGGGGATGAGAGTTGGGGGGGATGAGAGTTGGGGGGGTGAGAGTTGGGGGGGGTGAGAGTTGGGGGGGGTGAGAGTTGGGGGGGGTGAGAGTTGGGGGGGTGAGAGTTGGGGGGGTGAGAGTTGGGGGGGTGAGAGTTGGGGGGGTGAGAGTTGGGGGGGTGAGAGTTGGGGGGGGTGAGAGTTGGGGGGGTGAGAGTTGGGGGGGTGAGAGTTGGGGGGGGTGAGAGTTGGGGGGGTGAGAGTTGGGGGGGTGAGAGTTGGGGGGGTGAGAGTTGGGGGGGTGAGAGTTGGGGGGGTGAGAGTTGGGGGGGTGAGAGTTGGGGGGGGTGAGAGTTGGGGGGGGTGAGAGTTGGGGGGGGTGAGAGTTGGGGGGGGTGAGAGTTGGGGGGGGTGAGAGTTGGGGGGGGTGAGAGTTGGGGGGGGGTGAGAGTTGGGGGGGGGTGAGAGTTGGGGGGGGGGGGGGGTGAGAGTTGGGGGGGGTTCCAAAGCTTAGGGCTGTGGCAGCTGAAGCTGTTGTCATCAATAGTTAAGCAATTAAAATCGGAGATGCTCAAAAAACAGAATTAGAGGAGCATAGATCTCAGTTGTGTGGTTGGAGAAAATTACAGAGAGCAAGCACAGCGGTGATGGGTGAAGGAGACTTAGTACGAGTTAGTACCATGGACAGCAGAGTTTTGTACAATTTCAAATTTACAGAGGATAGAAATAATTTGGAAGGCCACCCTGGTGTGCATCAAATAATCAAGTCTAGAGATGACAAATGCATGGATAGAGAGTTTCAGCAGAAGAGTAGAACAGCGGTCGAGTCAAACATTGTTACAGAAGTAATGATGCAGCTATATGGTCAAAAGCCCATCTCAACGTCAGCTATTCATTGTCTGGTTGAACATTGAACAGTTGCATGGGAGAGGGATGGAGGGAGAGAGAGGGTGATCACCTCAAGTGAAAGACCAGCATTACTCACAGCACCAGCTGCACCTAAGCTATCAATGATCACATGCCTACAGAACAATACTACTCTTTAAACATGTCATGGGGAGGTTTCCAACAACACCTATCCTGCACCCCTCAGCTCAACGGTCACATCCACAGGATGCATCCACTCTCCTATCAAGGACAAATGAGTTGTAAAAGGGATCTGAGCTCTCAGTAACAATGCTCATCTTTGCAATCAATACATGAAAATGGATCAAGTATCTTTGGTGTAGTGAGGTCATTACCAGGTGAACTTAATTACTGTGAGTGTGTGCCTCAAGCCATTTCTCAATGTAAAGCACACCCTTCTACATCCAGCCAATAAAAGCAGTAGGTTAAAACATCTCTATAGTCAGACAATTGCAGACAGGAATTATGTAAATTACTTAAAATCAGCATGGTCCTCTCAATATTTTAAACCCATTCTGTTCCAAAAGCAATACAACTTACATTGATGTTGTAGCTTGAATGTAAAACATCCCAATGAGCCCTATTCTGAAAAATACAGTGCTTGAGTGAGAGGTGGTACAGGCAGCTGCCAAATTCCAATGCTTTGAGGAGATCTTCGAGGAAAAAGGGAGTAGAGAAGCATTGATGGTTTAGGGAGATGATATCAGAACTGTGGGAAGAAATGACTGAAGGTACATCTGCCAATCATGAGGTGAAAAAGACAGGGGTCAGAATGGGCAAGTGCTTCATAAGAGGCCAGAGCTGGAGGTACAGAACAGAAAGTAAATTGTTACAGATGCTTAAACCACAGGGAGAGCCAAGATAAAAAATACTGGAAAACACAGATCACTCAGAGAAAGGAAGCTAGGGTTAATGTTGTGCATCTATAACCTTTCTGGTTCAGAGAAATAAAACACTAACCCAACATTCCTGTCTCCAGAGATTCTGTTTGAATTAAGAGTGCTTGCAGCATTTTGTTGTTTTATTTTAGAGCAAGAGTTTGGGGGAGGAGGCATTGATGTCATTATAAAGATGGGAAAGGGAAAGTCCATAAACAGATTTAAACACAAGGATGATTTTCTTAAATTTAAGGGAAGCATAGAAAAAATGTGGTGATATGCAAACAGGATAAGGTTTTTGCAGCAGAGTTTTACATGACATTTTTTTCCTGCCATCACTTGTGGCCTATTCTCAATCACAATCAGAGACAAGGCCAATCCAACCATTGTCTCACAATTCACATGATCCACATTGCTCATTGCTGAAAAATACGTTTTGTTGAAGCTTTTCATCTTGCACTCATCAGGACAGTCACAAAAATACCAATGTCAGGGGAAGCAGCAAATTTATACCGTATGAGAAGAGTGCTTGATTGATAGAGGCATTGCCATTGAAAATGCACCAGTTAATGGCGACGGACAGTTAATTGCCAAGCATGGTTTGACACGGATTGGTCACGGTATTGTCATGAGGAATGAACCAGTGAACGCCCATCACTTATTTTGTGTGGCTGAAACTGGTGCAATGCATGTACATGTTCTTTCTGTCAGGACAGTGCCCTGGGTATTAATATGTAGCTTCCAGTATGTGCAAATACACCACACTGCGCATTTGATTGACAATCTAAAATTGATCAAGTTGACCAGAGTCAAACATTTTGAACAATGTTTTGGAGTTAACTGCCAATCACCATTAACTGGTGCAATCTCCATGACAATGCCTCTCTCCATGGCAATGCTTCTACCAACCACAGTCCACTTGCCAACCAATCAGCATTCTCTTCTCAAAGTACAAAATTGTTTCCCGGCATTAGTATTCTTGTGATGGCCCTGATGTGTACAAGAGGGAAAAACTTTGACAAAATGTCTTTTTTCAACAATGCTCAAATTCTGTACTACCAAATGACTATTCCTCTGTTTCTTAACTCTAACTCTAATAGACACACACACACACTCACAGTCGTACAGCTATGGGAAAAGGATTTATCAGCTGCAAGTCAAGTGTTAGAGAATCTCAAAAAAATACAAGGAGCTTTGTAAAAAATACATTTACCTTTCCCAACTGCAAGTTCACCAAAAATCCTGTGGGTAGTTAGCCACATCCGCAATCCATTTCAACAATTCAACAGCCATTTTAAGTACTTCTGCCTTGATAGTCTGTTGATAGCAAATGGATTGTTCACACAGCAAATATGAAAAATATGACCTCCAGAATTCCAAGGACATCAGTGTGTTGTGATCTGTTGCATAATCAAGCAGATCATAATGAAAGCACACTGTTACACGGAACCAGCTTTATGTCACTTCAACTGACTTTAAGCAGCATCAATTTTATATTCGCACACAAAACCAAACAGAATTGTCATTTTTAAAGAACTGACAAATTTGCATTTATATCACAACACATCTTCAAGCAATTAACATGTTAATATTTTACATGTAGTTATTAGTCAAATGTGCATACAGCAAGGTGCCAACAAACAAATAATCAAATAGATCCGAAATAGGGCAGTTGGCCCTTTGAGCCTGCTCTGCCATTTTATAAGATCATGGCTGACCTGATATGCAAGATAGGAATGTGAAATGGAGGTCACAATTAGATCAATCATGACCCTATTTTATGGTGGAGCAGGCTCAAGGGACACCATGGCCTAATCCTGCTGCTGGCATGTATGCTCATTTGATTGTGGGTTCAACTCCAATTTCCTGACTGCCACCCCCACAATAACCCTGGTCTCCCTTGTCAATAAAAGAACTATCCAAATCAGCTTTCTGGGCAAGAGAATTCCACAGACTAATGACCCTCAAGAGGGAAAAAAACTTCTAATATTAGTGCCATTAGTAGAGGAAGGAATGTTGGTCAGCAACAGGTAAAGCTCTGCTGCTCCATGCCAGAGAGTTTTTTTTGTTCACCTTATCAGGAAGATGGTTCAATATTTCATCAAAAAGATGACACTTTTGACAATGTAATCTTTTGGTTCTGGGCCATCAACTTCAAATTGTGGAGTTAGGTGTAAATCCCCAACCTCCAAATTACAGGCAAAAACAAACTACCAAATGAACCAAGCTGACACAAATTAAAACACATACCTGAGCTCGAGATGTTTTCTTCTCTGCATCAATTTTTTAAAATGACTGTTATTAGTGTGTGTCATGATGTGATGATCTCCCCCTCGACCCCCAACTGAATGAACCTCCAAAAAGGCAGCAGCAAAAATTGGGAACCAAAGCGAGATCTCCAAAGTGCTCTATGGTCTCCATTTAACTGTGACTCTCCTTGCACCACTTAAGATGTACAGTTAAATGTGGAATTGTCAACAGAAAGATTATTCACAACAGCAGCCCTACATGAACTACTCTAGCACATTTGCTTTTAAACTCGGATGAACTTTGGGTGAAGGGGGAGAAAGAGGGAAGAGAAAGATTCTTTATCTTTTGGCTGCCAAATTTCTTGTGTTAATCAATTTTTGAAAATTTACACAGTTGTATTTATTTTTAAAATCTGTTTAATAGAGGAGTCGACATCTTCAAACATTTATTTACATGGCATGAATTGGATAGCGGCAATTTAAAGGAAAAAGATGATGCAAATACTGTGTTTTTCTTGTCCCTCAATTGTTTATACTGATTTTATATTTGGATATATTCTCAGGAAGTTTTGACATCAGTTGACATTGGCATGATTGGCAGAAATCAGTTTTAACTTTGGCACACATTAGATCAAAGAAACTGGGATCCTTTATACATAGAGAAGCAATATTTTACTTTTTCAATAACATTTGTCAAGTAAAAGCCGACAAATTAGTCATCTTTGACAGTGTAGTGCAGAGACATGACTGCAAGTCCTTATTAAACTGGTTACTTGGTCCCTAACACTCAAAGTGAAGTTAGCAATTTTCTTCCCCATGTTGCTGAGTATCCAAGGGTTTGCACATAGAAAGGCTAGCTTTTTACCAGGTTTCTATCCAATACAATTATGAAAGAAATGTACATAATAAAGTCTTGTGACAATAGTGAGGACAAATAGCTTATTAAACATGATCAAGTCACTCTAGCCAGTGCCTTTATTATCGAAGACAATTCTCATGAAAAACTGACAGCAACTAGAGGTGAATTTTTATTCTTCTGTATAACTAATAGCATTGGGAAATGTAAATCATTCACAAACATCTGTGGTTCTGCTCAATGGGAATTAGGAGATATATTATTTTATGTTTTGTAACATACAATATCTTTTTTCCAGCGACCCACGTTTACAGAATGGCGATTATCACGACCCACGCCACATTCACAAAAGATTCTCCACAATTACTTTTAAAAACGTCACACTCACTGTTGGCACATCTGTATTATTGAATGTATGCTTTGCAAACTGAGGTGCTGTTTCACCTTAAAGGACAGCTCCACCCAGACACCTTGCTAAAGGGTGTAACTCAGGATTATTAGATTATTTTATTTCTTCACACCCATTGTTAGCATTTGGAAAATTGTGTGCAAGCGCTGGAAAGATTAACCGGCTCAATATTGCAGTTTTAAAAACGTCATGTTCACACGTTCTAAACCTAACATGACCTCGGATAGAAAATTAAACTCAAAACTTCAGAAACAAGAGCCCTAGTGGCTGAACTAAAAACTGTGTCAGACAGAATGTCACTGGGCGCCTGTCAGTACTGGGCCAGTAGCACAGTTGCATCACAGCTCCAGGGTCCCAGGTTCGATTCCTGGCTTGGGTCTCTGTCTGTGCAGTGTATGCACCTTCTCCCCATGTCTGCATGGGTTTCCTCCGGGTGCTCCGGTTTCCTCCCACAGTCCAAAGATGTGCAGGTTAAGTGGATTGGCTCTGCTAAATTGCCCTGAAGTGTCCAAAAAGGTTAGATGGGGTTACTGGGTTACGGGGAGAGGGTGGAGGTATGGGCACGTGTTGGCAAGGGTCTCGCCCCACAACCCGAAGATGAGCAGGTTGGTAGATTGGTCACACTAAATTGTCCCTTAATTGGAAAAAAAAAGGAATTAGGTGCTCTAAATTTATATTTTTAAAAATATTTCCAAGTCAGGATTGGGGAGTGGTTTGGAGGGGAACTTCTAGATGGGGTGTTCCCAGGTTTCTGCTGCTCATTTCCTTCTAGATGGTATGGGCGCGAGTTAAGAAGATGCTGCCCAAGGAAGCAAGTTCCTACAGTGCATCTTTTTCAAACTTTTTCCCGGGACCCACTTTTGCCAACTGACCAAACTTTGGGACCCACACCACATCTGCTTACCTAATGTGAAAGGGAAAGAGAAGCCTGCTTGGACCTCACGATCTCACTTAAATCAGGTTCAAAGGAGGAGAGGGCAATGCGCATACCAGGTGCAGATTCCAGCCAACTCCTTTGTGCCATCTTCATTTTTATGAAAACGGAAAATCCTACCTCACACATGCAGGTCGTCGTGGAGGGCAATAGCAACAAAATGCATGTTTTACTCAGCACTGGATACTCCTGGAGATATTACATTAGAATGCTGACAACTCATGGGCTTTTAGCCTGTGTTTACAGGTCAGCTAAAGCAGCGTAATCCTTTAATACGGAGTCAGCTCTAAGTTAATAACGGACTATGAGGTCTTGAGGAACCCACCACTTGTTTCGAAATCTGAAACTTCTCTCATTTGCCAGTACTTCCCTGCATAGGCCCTAGAGCTCAGATTCTGCTGCGAGATTGTTTCCAATAGGAAAACTGCCTATTTACATCTCTGGCTGTCGAGAAAACCATTCATCTTCACAGTTGCTTGCCAGGAGCTGGAAAATGGAAATAACACCGCACCATGATTTGCCACCAAAAGGGCGTACCTGAAGGACCCTTGAAGCCAAGTGTCTATGCAGGCTGCATGACCTGCTATCTGCTGCTACTTCTGGCCGGAAGACTCCACACAGTCTTATTAAAAGGATGCAGCGGCCACCATTCTCAAAGTAAAGGCTGGTAGCGGCTGTTGGGCGCTTCTCCAGTGATCGGGACCACTGTAGGAACGGCGCGACAGATCACTCCACTGCCCTCCCGACACCCACCTGTGTCACAACCCGCACTTTGATAAATCCTGTTGTAGACGGTGTTTAATGCTGGCACTGTTAGTTGGTGGTGGAGGAATTGAATGTTTGTGGAAGAGGTATTAATCAAGCGGGCTGGGCGGCTTAGGTCACTGTCTGTGCGGTGTCTGCATGTTTCCTCCCGATGTCTGCGTGGGTTTCCTCCGGGTGCTCTGGTATCCTCCCACAAGTCCAGAAAGACATGCATGTTAGGTGAATTGGACATTCTGAATTCTCCCTCAGTGTACCCGAACAGGCGCCGGAGTGTGGCGGCTAGGGGATTTTAACATTACCTTCATTGCAGTGTTAATGTAAGTCTACTTGTGACACTAATTAAGATTATTATTCACCTCTCCCACTCTGACATTTCTATCCTTGGCCTGCTATATTGTTCCAATGTAGCTCAACATAAACTTGAGGAACGGCATGAAAACAATCATTTGACAAGACACTTTACAGCCTTTTGGACTCAACATAATTTCAACAATTTTGGATTGTAACCACTGCTCCCATTTCTTTTCTTTGTGTTTTATTTTAGTTTTCCCCAATAGTAGCTGTTGGGGATAATGATCCTGGTCACATTTATATCTCCCTTAAGCTTTTGCCTTGCATTATCATCCCTTTGTCATTTAGTTTGTTCTGCCTTCAGCTCGGTCATAGACATTCCCTTTTGCTCTTTCTTATCCCCTTTCCCTGCATTTCTTAAAATTGTTACATCTCAGATTATTCGTTCTAATGGCAGGTCACAAACCTGAAATGTTAACTTTGTTCCTCTCCCCACAGATGCTACCAGACCTGCTGAGATTTTCTGGCATTTCCAGTTGATATTCCAATTAAAATTGTGGCAGGCCCAGGTGGAATAAATCAGACACCCAAGTTGCATTTAAATTTGGAGTCAATAGGACTAATCTTATATATCTGCTCATTCTTCCATTTTTATAAATTCAGTGATGTAAAATCCATTGCAGGTACAATATGCTTCCTACATTTTTTATGAGCACTTCAATTGCTGTGGGTAAGTCACTTTTCCTGATGCTGCAAGTGATAGCAATGAAAACAGATGGTCCCAGTTTCAAAAGTTAAAGTCATGATTTTTCAAACATGGCCATAATGCATTTACATAATTAGATTGTCATTGACAAGTTCCATGCAATGATTGTACACAAATAAAAAGTCACAGCAACAAGGAGGAATTATTCAGTGACATCAGACCAGTGTGAATATAAACGCAATTGAAATAAGAGTCGAAAAAATGCCTTTGGGTCACAATAACTAAAGTAAACAAAAACCTTTGTTCTTGTTGACAAGGCCAACTCTACCCAATCTATCCAACAATTTCACAATACAAAATGCGACTGAGATTACTGACAACACATTTTATTTGATTGTCTTTTTACCTTTAAAAAGTAAAATTAAGGTTCAGCATTAACTGCATTTCAGACTTTTGACAATCAGCCTCCAAATAGTTCCTGCACAGGGCGGGTACAGTCAACATCTTCAAACCAAAGAAATTAAATGTCTTAAGCTCCCAGACTTGACCAAGGTATCAACAGACAGATAAAATGAGATCACAGGCTGGGAAAAACACAGTTAGGGAGAGGAAAAGGGTTGATGTGACACTTGCCATGCATGGCAGAAAGTATTCAGTTTAATACCACAAATAAAAAAGTTAAGCAGACAGAGGAACATGTAAAAACTGGCACAATCCAGCAGTACAGCAGGCTTGCAGAAATAAAGATCAGCGAACTGCAAACCATCCGCCCAGTATGTCAAACTTACATATTATTGCCTGACTTATCTATGTTTTATACTTCAGGATTATTATCATGCAGTAAAGGGTGGCATGTGGCACAGTGGTTAGCGCTGCTGCCTACGGCACCGAGGACCCGGATTCGAATCCCGGCACTGGGTTACTGTCCGTGTGGAGTCTGCACATTCTCACGTCTGCGTGGGTTTCACCTCCATAACCTAAAGGTGTGCAGGTTAGGTGCATTGGCCATGCTAAATTGCCCCTTAATTGGAAAAAAAAATGAATTGGGTACTCTAAATTTTTTTTTAAAAATTATAGTGCACTAAATGCAACGGTGTTTAAAATATCCCTGATTTGTACCATGAGGTGGATTGGGAACCTGCAATAATAGAACTTTGCACAAACAGAAGAGTTAAAGCAACAGCTCGTGCTCAGTTTATCAAAGTTGTTGTGTTTGGTCCTTTGTACTTCATGAAGGAATCCACCAAACACTGAGACTTGTCCAAACCAGAATCTTCTATTGAGTCTCGTGTGGTAAGATAGCAATCTGATACAGAGCACGTTATTATGGAGTCTGCTAATTACTCCTCTGGAACTTGCACCTAGCACTGACCATTCACATGTATGTCTTATTACCCGCTCAGTCTTCTTCTGAAGATGGCCGGATGTGTCTCCCCTTATATCGGAGTCACGGGTCACATGACCTTGGTCTAGAGGTCGCATGGTGTGTCTGTACTGCCACCTGCTGGTTGGAGATCTCACACCTTCCAACTATGATATAGCCCATAGGCATATAACGACAAAAGTTACTTTCCCGACTACGCTTATAGCTGTGCGCCTTCTCCAAGAACATTCTAACAGCCTGCAATGTAATATAAAAATAGTTAAGGAACAAGGTCGTAGTTTTTCTTAGATTCATTCTACAGCGTTGAGCTGGATTTATTGTTCATCTCCAATTACATTGATGTGGTTACGGACTTTTCTCCTTCTTATTGTAGACTTACGTTATCAGAGAAACTACACTGGAATCAGTGAACAGCCCTATACCTTACTTTAGGATAATCAGGAGGTTGGGCTAAGGACACTTCTGAGAAACTCGCACAGCAATTTCTTACAACTGTGACAATTTCCCTCCAACAAACACAACCATCTTCCTTTGTGTCAACAATTACTAGCTGCCAGACTGGTTTCCCTTTGATGCACGGGATCATGGGCACCATCCTCATGGTGGTTTGATGTGAGACTTGTGTTATGTAACAAGCTGCCACTTGATGCAGTTTTGAGTAAAAGATGCTCCAGACTTTGAAGTGAGTTCAATGTGTTTTATTGAACTATTAGCACAGTTCTCAATGACTTCGACTCTCTGCTAATCTAAATGTAGTAACTCAGTCTAACTGAACCAGCCTTGCTCTAAGCCATGTGCTGGGGTGTGATGCTGAGGATACACCCTGTCTCACTCTGTAGATGTTGGTCTGTGGAAAGAGGCGGGGTGCGAGTGCCTCATCCCTTTTATAGTCAGATACCACCCGTGAGTGTCCTGACTGCTCATTGGTCGTGTCCTATTCTATGTGTTCATTAGGTGCAAGTTTGCATATTATGATATCTGCCCTTTTTTTAAATGTTTTGTTGGCGTATGTGAATGTATTTACATGTGAATGAGTCTGTCTAACGTGACTGATGGGAGGACAACAGAACAGAGAAAACAAAACAAGAAGAGTGAAGAGTGGCTGGAGCTGAAAGCCAAGCTCACCACTGCACCAGTACTGGCATTCTTTGACCCGGACCGGGAGACAAAGATATCCACAGATGCGAGTCAGGATGGCATCGGCGCGGTGTTGCTTCAACGAGATGACACATCATCCTGAGCACTAGTAGCCTACGCATCAAGGGCGATGATGCCCACTGAAACCAGATATGCTCAGATTGAGAAGGAGTGCTTGGGTCTTCTCACCAACATCCTCAAATTCATGATTATGTCTACGGCCTGCCGACACTCACTGTCGAGACGGATCATAGGCCTCTGGTCCACATCATCCACAAGGACCTGAACGACATGACACCTCGGTTGCAGAGAATCCTGCTTAAACTTAGGAGGAATGACTTCAACTTGGTGTACACACCTGGCAAGGAGCACATCATCGCTGATGCATTGTCCCATTCTGTCACCTCGCCCAGTGAGCTGCTGGAGATCATTCAGCACATCGAATCGCAGGTGCAGCTGTGTGCTAGCACTCTCCCGGCAACAGTTGAGAAGGTAGTTCTCATCCGTAATGAGACAGCCAAAGACCCCCTCTTGTAGCGCGTCATCCACAGCTTCACCAATGGCTGGCAGAAAGGGCAGTGCCCAAAATTTTACAATGTGAAGGATGACCTGATGGTGATTGATGGTATCCTCCTCAAGCTGGACAGGATTGTCATTCCTCTCAGTCTCCAGAGTTTGGTGCTGCGCCAGATACATGAGGGACACTTGGGCGTCGAGAAGTGCAGACGCAGAACCCGGCAAGCTGTCTACTGGCCCGGCATCAGCCAGGATATCACGAACATGGTCCTGAACTGGGCTACCTGTCAGTGGTTCCAGCCAGTGCAGAGCAAGGAGATACCCCAACAGCATGACAGAGACCACTCCGTGGTCCAAAGTTGGCACTGACCTCTTTCATGCGAATGGTCGAGACTACGTATTGATCATCGACTATTTCTTGAAGTACCCAGAGGTGCTGAAGCTCCCGGACCTCACCTCTCGGACCGTCATCAAAGCCTGTAAGGAGACGTTCTCAAGGCATGTCATCCCAATCACCGTCATGAGCGACAATGGCCCGTGCTTTAGCAGTCGAGAATGGTCCACGTTTGCCAGGTCATACAATTTCCAGCATGTCACTTCCGGTCCGCACTATCCGCAGTCCAATGGAAAAGTCGAGAAAGGGGTGCACATTGTGGAACAGCTCATCTGCAAGGCCGTGGTCGCTGCTTCCGACATACACCTTGCACTGCTCGCGTACAGGGCGACTCCATTGTCCACTGGCATGTCGCCGGCTCAACACCTGATGAAAAGGGACCTGCGGACGACGCTTCCAGCCATACACCTGCCCAACCTGGATCACCTCCCGGTGCTGCAGAAGATGCAGCAGCTCAGAGGCCGTCAAAAGCAGGGCTATGATGCCCATGCCACCGATCTGGCCGTGCTATCCCCGACAGACACTGTCAGGATCAAGATACCGGATATTGGGTGGCCTGACCCGGCTGTCGTTGTTCGACAGGCCGCGCCCCGCTCTTATGTTGTACGTATGGCCGATGGCTCCATCGTGCAAAGGAATCGACAGGCACTGCGCAAAGTTGCCTGCCTGCAACCACTTTCTCCTCCATTTCCATATGTTGAATTGCCACCTCCTGCCGCCTTCCACTCAAAGGCAGTTGACTTTTTCACCAGGTTGCGTAGGGCCGTGGTGTGTGTGGCCATGTTTGGAATTAACTTGCCCATAAAATTGACCATACCAAAGAAGCGCAGCCACTTGATCAGCAGCCCATCCATGACCTTAAGAATGAATTCTGCCCACCACCAACACAACATAGTTGCAGTGTTTACCATTTATAAGATGTGCAGCAGCAACTCACCATTGCTTCTTTAACACCATCCAAAACATTCAACCTCTGCCACCCAGAAGGACAAGAACAGCAGGTGCTTGGCAACACATCCTATATTCCTTTCCCAGTCACACACTATCCCGACTTGGAAATACATCTTGGTTTCTTCATTGTTGCTGGGTCAAAATCATCTAACGCTCTCCATAACAATACTGTGGGAGTACCTTCACCGGTTCAAGGTGGCTGACCCCTACTTTCTGGAGGACAATTATGGATGCGTAATAAATGCTGGTCTCGTTAGTGATGCCCACACAGAATGAACAACTGAAAATTGCATTGACAGATCAATGCTGCACATCAAAAGATATTGCTTATTATTTTTTATTGTTGAATATTAAACAAACTCAATTTAAAGTTAGTCAACAGGATGCTAATCGGATTCACGGTTATCATAATTTCAGAATTAAATCATCCCAGTTGTGGTACGGTACACCATTATAGAATGCAACAATTAAGAGATGGTGTTGTGGCAGTGCCATTGAATTTGTAATCCAGAGGCCCAGTATAATACCCTGGGGACATGGGTTTGAATCCCACTACAGCCGCTGATGGAATTTAATTTCAGTTGACAAACCTAGGATATAAAGTTAGTTTCAGTAATGGTGACTTGTGAAACTATCAATAGTTGTAAAAATCCAACTGGTCACTAATGTCTTTAGGAAAGGAACTCTGCCATCCTGTCTGGCCCACACGCGTCTCCAGATCCACAGCAATGTGGTTGACACAATGGTCTCTGAAACATCCTAGAAAACCACAAAGTTCAAGGGCAATTAGGGATGGACAACAAATACTGACCTTGCCAGTGACACTCGCATTCCATGAAAGAAATAGGTGGAGCAACAGGATTCATCGCTTCCGCGCGCACCCCCCCACACACACACCCCCCCACACACACACACCCCCACACACACCACCCCCACACACACACACCCCCCCACACACACACACACACCCCCCCCACACACACACACACACCCCCCCCCACACACACACACACCCCCCCCACACACACACACCCCCCCACACACACACACACACACCCCCCCCCACACACACACACACCCCCCACACACACACACACACCCCCCACACACACACACACCCCCCCCACACACACCCCCCCCCACACACACACCCCCCCCCCACACACACACACACCCCACCACACACACACACACACCCCCCCACACACACACACACACCCCCCCCCACACACACACACCCCCCCCACACACACACCCCCCCCACACACACACACCCCCCCCCACACACACACACACCTCCCCCCCACACACACACCCCCCCCACACACACACACACACCCCCCACACACCCCCCCCCACACACACCCCCCCACACACCCCTCCCCCCACACCCCCCCCCCACACACACACCCCCCCCCCCCCCACACACACACACACCCACACACACACACCCCCCCCCACACACACCCCCCCCACACACACACCCCCCCCACACACACACACACACCCCACACACACCCCCCCCCCCACACACACACACCCCCCCCCCCACCCACACACACCCCCCCCCACACACACACCTCCCACACACACACACACACCCCACACACACCCCCCCCACACACACCCCCCCCACACACACCCCTCCCCCCCACACACCCCCCCCCCACACACCCCCCCACACACCCCTCCCCCCCACACACACACCCCACACACACACCCCCACACACACACCCCCACACCCCTCCCCCACACCCCCCCCACACACACACCCCCACACACACACCCCCACACACACACCCCCACACCCCTCCCCCACACACCCCCCCCACACACACCCCCCCCACACACACCCCCCCCACACACACCCCCCCCCCACACACCCCCCCCCACACACCCCCCCCCACACACCCCCCCCCACACACCCCCCCCCACACACCCCCCCCACACACACACCCCCCCCCCCACACACCCCCCCCCACACCCCCCCCCCCCCACACACCCCCCCCACACACACCCCCCCACACACACCCCCCCCACACACACCCCCCCACACACACACCCCCCACACACACCCCCCCCCCACACACACCCCCCCCCCCACACACCCCCCCCCCCCCACACACACACACCCCCCCCACACACACACACACACCCCCCCCACACACACACCCCCCACACACACACCCCCCACACACACACACCCCCACACACACACACCCACACACACACACACCCACACACACACACACCCCCACACACACACACCCCCACACACACACACCCCCACACACACACACCCCCACACACACACACACCCCCACACACACACACACCCCCACACACACACACCCCCACACAAAAAACTGGGCGGGTTGTAATGCAGCACTGGTTTCAGCCTGCATTTTGCCAATGGCATTTAAAGGAGACCAAAAAGCTGAATTTGGCTCAGGCCTCTGGATCAGTGTGTGCAGCCATCAATTGCCAAACTTCTTTTTATGTTGCTTCTTTGATCCCAGCCTTTGGTCTGCCTATGTTTTAATCAGGTTAATTTCAACATGTGCAAATGGTGTATTATGGCATCAATCACCTTTTATTCTGATGAAAGAGTGAAACGTTACCTTGCCAAATGAGAAGTGCATTACTGTGGACACTTTAAGTGCAGATTCTCTTCTCCTTCTCAAATTTCTGTGAAACTTCAAAAAACCTCTGGTTTGCATTTTGCTCTATTTGCAAGTCAGGCTCCCTTGTGATCTCACTCTGCTTCAAAGAGAATGTTGCCCAACTCGTGTTGCATGTGGGCACAAACTGCTTCATTAGCTGAGGAGTTACGAATCGTACTGAACACTGCAATTATTGAAAATGCCCTCACTTCCGGCCTCATGTGGAAGGCAGATCAGTGTTGATGATGATGATGATGACTTACCTTAGGACACAGCAATGTCCTATGGCTGAGATGACTGACCTCCTAGAATCAGAACCATCTTCCTTTGTGCAGAGTGTGATTACAACAAATGGAGAGCTTTCCAGGGATTCCCATTTTCAGTTCTCAAACTCTTTAAGCAGGCTGATGGTACCACATTCACTCAGATACTGGAATGTTGACAATGGTGGTCACTCTTTCCTCTCGCATTTAGTTCTTTTATTTATTTTTGACCATGGTTGCATTGAGGTCTGACTCTGAACGGTTCGCAGCAAAACCCAAACTTCACAGGTTATTGGCAAATAGCTTTTCTTTCATAGCACTGTCGACAAAAGCTTCTATTATTTTGCTGATGATTGAGGGTAGGCTACGGGTGCTGGAATTGGTTGGATTGAATTTGTCCAGCTTTTTGTGGATAGGACATAACTGGGGCAATTCTCCACTTGTCAGGTAGGTACCAGTGCCATAGCTGAACTGGAGCAATTTGGTTAATAGCTATGGCTAGTGCTGGAGCACCCATGCTTTCAGTACTACAGCTGGGATATTGCAAGGGTCCATTGCCCTTGCCATATCCGGTCTACTCGGTCGTTTCTTGATATCAAGTGGAGTAAATCAAACTGGCTGAAGACTGGCCTAACAAGACGAGACAGGCTAGGTGCAGGAAGGATTTAACCAATGGTAGGAGAGTCCAGAACCAGGGCTCACGGTCTGAGGATACAGGGTAGATCATTTAGGACTGAGAATAGAGAAATTTCTTCACCCAGAGGGTAGCGAGACTGTAAATTCACAACCACATAAAGTTGTTGAGGCCAAATCATTGCATGTTTTCAAGAAGGCTCCTGGGACGAAAAGGATCAAAGGATATTGGGCGGGGCACAGAAACAGGTTACCGAGTTGGATGATCAGCCATTATCATAATTAATGGCTCAAAGGGTCAACTGGCTTACTCCTGCTCCTATTTTCTAGGTTTCTAGATAGTCAGAAGGCAGTTGCCCAGAGAGTCCTCAAAATAGTCTCTGGCTCCCATGGAGTCTCATGGCACCAGTTCAAACTTGGGCAAGGAAACCTTCTACTGAATTCCATGTACCATTCCCCATCAGCTGATGAATTAGTACTCCCCCAACTTGAATACCACTTGGAGGAAGCACCAAGGGTGAAAAGGGTGCAGAATGTACTCTGGATGGGGTCTTCAATGTGCATCACCAAGAGTGGCTTGGTAGTACCACCACAGACCGAGCTGGCCAGGTCCTAAAGCACGTAGCTGCTGGACTGGGTTTGTGGCAGGTGGTGAAGGAAGCAAGAGAGAAAAACATACTTGACCTCACCCTTACTAACCTGCCTGCCAGATGCATATGTCCATGACAGTATTGTTAAGAGTGCCAACACACAGTCCTTGTGGAGACAAAAGTTTCATCTTCACATCGAGGATACCCTCCATTGTGTTGTGGGACACTACCACCATGCTAAATGGGATAAACTTCAAACAGATCAAGCAACTCAAGTCTAGGCATACACGAGGTGCTGTAGGCCATTAGCAGCTGCAGAATTGTACTCAACCACAATCTGCAACCTCATGGCCTGGCGTAGCCCCGACTCTACCATTATTACCAAGCCAGGCTATCAGCCCTGGTTCAATGAAGGGTGCAGGAGGGCATGTCAGAACCAACACCAGACATAGCTAAAAATGAGGTGTGAAACTGGTGATGCTACAACACTGGACTACTTGCATGGCAAACAGCATAAGCAGCAAGTAATAGACAAACTAAGCAATTCCGCAACCAATGGATCAGATCCAAGCTCTGCAGTCCTGCCACATCCAGTCGTGAATGGTGGTGGACAATTAAATTCAACTCATCCTCAATGATGGAAGATCCCAGCACAACAATGCAAAAGACAAGGCTGAAGCATTTGCAACAATCTTCAGCCAGAAGTGCCGAGTGCACGATCCATCTCGGCCTCCTCCAGCAGTCCCCAGCATCACAGATGTCAGTAAATAAAAGCAAATTACTTTGGATGCTGGAATCTGAAACAAACAAGCTTTCACAAACGTTAGCTCCCTCCTCTCGCCACAGACGCTGACAGACCTGCTGTGATTGTCCAATATTTTCTGTTTTTGTCACAGATGTCAGTGTTCATTTATATATATATATTTTTTCTTCGTTGTTTTTTTTGGGGGTGGGGAATTGTAGTTGTTGAAGTTAACTGAAGGTTGAAGACATGGCAGGAGATCTCAGACCCGTGTCATGCTCCTCGTGTGCGATGCGGGAGCTCAGGGACACGTCCACTGACCCTGGCTCTGTCAAGTGCAAGAAGTGTGTCCAGTTGCAGCCCCTGTTAGACCGCTTGACGGCTTGGGAGCTGCAGATGGACTCACTTTGGAGCATCCGCCATGCTGAGGACGTCATGGATAGCATGTTTAGCGGGTTGGTCACACCGCAGGTGAAAGGTACTGAGAGAGATAGAAAATGAGTGACCAAAAGACAGAGCAAGAGTAGGAAGGCAGTGCAGGTGTCCCCTGCGGTCATCTCCCTGCAAAACAGATATACCGCTTTGGATACTGATGAGGGAGATGGCTCACCAGGGGAAGGCAGCAGCAGCCAGGTTCATGGCACCGTGGCTGGCTCTGCTGCGCAGCTGGGAAGGAAGAAAAATGGCAGGGCTATAGTGATGGGGGACTCAATCGTAAGGGGAATAGACAGGTGGTTCTGCGGACGCAATCGAGACTCCAGGATGGTATGTTACCTCCCTGGTGCATCATAGATATCATAGAATTTACAGTGCTGTCGTGGTGCAAATAGGCACCAACGATATAGGTAAAAAAAATGGGACGAGGTCCTACAAGCTGAATTCAGGGAGTTAGGAGTTAAACTAAAAAGTAGGACCTCAAAAGGTAGTAATATCAGGATTGCTACCAGTGCCAAGTGCTAGTCAGAGTAGGATTGCCAGGATAGATAGGATGAATGTGTGGCTCGAGAGATGGTGCAAGAGGGAGGGATTCAAATTCTTGGGGCATTGGAACCGGTTCTGGGGGAGGTGGGACCAGTACAAACCGGACGGTTGGCACCTGGGCAGGACTGGAACCAATGTCCTTGGGGGGGGGGGGGGAGGTTGCTAGAGCTGTTGGGGAGAGTTGAAACTAATGTGGCAGGGGAATGGGAACCAATGCAGGAAGTTGGAAGGTAGTAAAACAGGGACAGAAACAAAAGGCAGTAAGGGGGAAAAGTGTAAGGCAGAGAAGCCATAGTCAAAAATCAAAAAGGGCGACAGTACAAGGTACAGTGACTGAGGGGAGCTCAGTGAATAGGACCAGGAATACTAAAAGGAATAAAACTGGAAGTAAAAACATTAATGGTAAGCGACGTGGCAGGTTGTTACATGAAGACATGGGTTCAACGACAAGGAAAATTAGGAGAAAAGTTAAGAGGAAATATAACTTAGGAGAGGTTACTGATCGAGATGTTAAGATTCAGAACAGAGGTTAAAAAAAAAACAACATAAGTGTACTTTACCTGATTGCCTGTAGTATTCGGAATAAGGTGTTGCTAACTTTGGTTGGCTCTTAATTCGTTGCCCGTTGGGTCTTTACAGAATTTGCTCTGTTTCTATAACCTTTGCTCTAGAGTCGGCAGATATCTTTATGATACCGCCATGAGGTTCAAGTTCAAGTACTGATCAATAACTCGACACACCAATTAGTAAGATTCAAATCAAAACACATTTATTATACACAGTAAATCACTACTCATGCATAAACTCTACTTTCTAGACTATTCTATCACTAAAAGGCCTATACTTAGCTTCGGAATTGGCCCACCAGGTCAGGGGAACAAATAGCCTTTCGTTCGATCTGAGTCTGCAGGATTCAAAAGCTGGTATGGACTGGTTGCTAGGAGCGCCTATCTCGTAGCGAGCGTTGACTGGAGGCTTACTTGGTTGATGCGGCAGCTTAGGCAGTTCACTCTCAAGGGTTGATTCGAGTTGCTGAGTGACCCTGCCAAGAAGGACGATTTGAACTTGGGGACTCTATTTTATAGTCCCCAGGGGCTTCCCGCCCCTTTAGGCGGACCCCGTACCTGGTTCCAAGTGATTGGACTACGTTCCGATCACTTGGATCGATTTCTCCAATACTGGACTTGTTCCCTGATCGCTGGGCGGTCCGGGTGTCCGTGGCCTTCCTTTGTCTTAGCTGCTGCTGGCGCCAAGGAGTCTGGCTTGGCCTTATTCACCTTACATGTTTCAATTGTACCCGGGGATCGCTCATTAGTATGCAGATGGCTGAGAGTTTCAGTGCTGTCTGGGCTTTTGCAAGTTCTAATACACAGGATTTTTGCACTTGCTAGTTTTTGCCTGTGTTAGCTGAATTTCCCTGTCGTCTTTGCGGATCTCCATTTTAAGTCGGGAAGTGGCCAACCCAGGTGTCTACAAAGGTAAATGAGTTGATGGCGCAAATCATCGTGAATGACTGTGATTTAGTGGCTTTTACTGAAACATGGTTAAAGGATGGTCACGACTGGCAGTTAAATATCTGAGGGTATCAAACTATTCGGAAGGACAGAGTGGGTGGTAAAGGAGGTGGTGTAGCTCTGTTAATTAAGGATGACATCCGGCAATAGTAAGGGATGACATTGGTGCTATGGAGGATAACGTTGAATCCATTTGGGTGGAAATCAGGAACAGAAAGGTGAAAAAGTCACTGATAGGAGTAGTCTATAGGCCACCAAATAGTAACATTATGGTGGGGCAGGCAATAAACAAAGAAATAACTGATGCATGTAGAAATGGTACAGCAGTTATCATGGGGGATTTTACAGATGGAGGGTGAGAAGGTAAAATCAAACACTAGTGTTTTATGCTTAAACAAAGGAGAATACAATGGGATGAGAGAAGAACTAGCTAAGGTAGACTGGGAGCAAAGACTTTATGGTGAATCAGTTGAGGAACAGTGGAGAACCTTCCAAGCGATTTTTCACAGTGCTCAGCGAAGGTTTATACCAACAAAAAGGAAGGACAGTAGAAGAAAGGAAAATCGACCGTGGATATCTAAGGAAATAAGGGAGGGTATCAAATTGAAGGAAAAAGCATACAAAGTAGCAAAGATTAGTGGGAAACTAGAGGACTGGACATCTTTAGGGGGCAACAGAAAGCTACTAAAAAAGCTATAAAGAAGAGTAAGATAAATTATGAGAGTAAACTTGCTCAGAATATAAAAACAGATAGTAAAAGTTTCTACAAACATATAAAACAAAAAAGAGTGGCTAAGGTAAATATTGGTCCTTTAGAGGAAGAGAAGGGAGATTTAATAATGGGGGATGAGGAACTGAACAGGTTTTTTGGGTCGGTCTTCACAGTGGAAGACACAAATAACATGTCAGTGACTGATAGAAATGAGGCTATGACAGGTGAGGACTTCGAGAGGATTGTTATCACTAAGAAGGTAGTGATGGGCAAGCTAATGGGGCTAAAGGTAGACAAGTCTCCTGGCCCTGATGGAATGCATCCCAGAGTGTTAAAAGAAATGGCTAGGGAAATTGCAAATGCACTAGTGATAATTTACCAAAATTCTCTAGACTCTGGGGTGGTCCCGGCGGATTGGAAATTAGCAAACGTGACACCACTGTTTAAAAAAAGGAGGTAGCCAGAAAGCGGGTAATTATAGGCCAGTGAGCTTAACTTCGGTAGTAGGGAAGATGCTGGAATCTATCATCAAGGAAGAAATAGCGAGGCATCTGGATGGAAATTGTCCCATTAGGCAGACGCAGCATGGGTTCATAAAGGGCAGGTCGTGCCTAACTAATTTAGTGGAATTTTTTGAGGACATTACCAGTGCGGTAGATAATGGGAAGCCAATGGATGTGGTATATCTGGATTTCCAGAAAGCCTTTGACAAGGTGCCACACAAAAGGTTGCTGCATAAGATAAAGATGCATGGCATTAAGGGGAAAGTAGTAGCATGGATAGAGGATTGGTTAATTAATAGAAAGCAAAGAGTGGGGATTAATGGGTGTTTCTCTGGTTGGCAATCAGCAGCTAGTGGTGTCCCTCAGGGGTCAGTGTTGGGCCCACAATTTACATAGATGATTTGGAGTTGGGGGCGAAGGGCAATGTGTCCAGGTTTGCAGACGACACTAAGATGAGAGGTAAAGCAAAAAGTGCAGAGGATACTGGAAGTCTGCAGAGGGATTTGGATAGCCTAAGTGAATGGGCTAGGGCCTGGCAGATGGAATACAATGTTGACAAATCTGAGGTTATCCATTTTGATAGGAATAACAGCAAAAGGGATTATTATTTAAATGATAAAATATTAAAACATGCTGCTGTGCAGAGAGACCTGGGTGCGCTAGTGCATGAGTCGCAAAAAGTTGGTTTACAGGTGCAACTGGTGATTAAGAAGGCAAATGGAATTTTGTCCTTCATTGCTAGAGGGATGGAGTTTAAGACTAGGGAGGTTATGCTGCAAATGTATACGGTGTTAGTGAGGCCACACCTGGAGTATTGTGTTCAGTTTTGGTCTCCTTACTTGAGAAAGGACGTACTGGCACTGGAGGGTGTGCAGAGGAGATTCACTAGGTTAATCCCAGAGCTGAAGGGGGTGGATTACGAGGAGAGGTCGAGTAGACTGGGACTGTACTCGTTGGAATTTAGAAGGATGAGGGGGGATCTTATAGAAACATATAAAATTATGAAGGGAATAGATAGGATAAATGCGGGCAGGTTGTTTCCACTGGCGGGTGAAAGCAGAACTAGGGGGCATAGCCTCAAAATAAGGGGAAGTAGATTTAGGACTGAGTTTAGGAGGAGCTTCTTCACCCAAAGGGTTGTGAATTTATTGAATTCCTTGCCCAGTGAAGCAGTAGAGGCTCCTTCATTAATTGTTTTTAAGATAAAGATAGATAGTTTTTTGAAGAATAAAGGGATTAAGGGTTATGGTGTTCGGGCCGGAAAGTGGAGCTGAGTCCACAAAAGATCAGCCATGATCTCATTGAATGGTGGAGCAGGCTCGAGGGGCCAGATGGCCTACTCCTGCTCCTAGTTCTTATGTTCAGCCAATTCGATTCACTGCACGTGATATCAAGAAACGGCTGAGTGTACTGGATACTGCAACGGGTATGGATCCTCACAATATTTCAGCAATAGTACTGGATTTGAGCTTGAAAACATTGCTGCCTAGCCAAGCTGTTCAACTACAGTTACAATGCTGGCATCTACCCGCCAAATTGAAAAATTGCCCAGGTATGTCCTGTACACACAAACGGGACAAATCCAACCCAGCCAAATACCATCCCATCAGTCTACTCTCAATTCATCAGTAAGTGATAGAAGGGGTCATCAACAGCGCTATCAAGCGGCATTTACTCAGCAATAACCTGCTCACAGACATTCAAGTTTGGGTTCCACCACAGGCACTCAACTCCTGATAGCCTTGGTTCAAACACTGGCAAAACAGCTGAATGCCAGAAGTGAGGCAAGAGTGAGCACCCTTGGCATCAATTTGCAAATTCCTTCTGAAAGGCAGCATGATGGCACAGCGGCAGGGACCCAGGTTTAATTCCAGCCTTGGGTCACTATCTGTGTGGAGTTAGAATAAATAACAAGCCAGTAATTTAAAAATCACAAAGCAACAATCCAAGGAAGACAAACCTTTTTTTTTAAAAATAAATATTTTTATTCTCCTCCTTTTTCACATTTTCTCCCAAGTTTACATCCACCAATAATAAACAATAAGCAGTAACGAATATGTCAATCCCCATATCAACAACAATCCCATCCTCCCACCAACCCCCAAACAACTGCCCGCATGTTAACATAAACAAATAACAAAAGGGAATCAGGAATCACCCATAATCACTATTAACACATACAGTTCCTTTCCCCCCAGCCTTCCCAACTGCCCCCCCACCTAATGTTCGATGTTATCCAATTCTTGAAAGTGCATAATGAATAATGCCCATGAATTGTAGAACCCCTCCATCATTCCCCTCAGTTCAAACTTAACCTTCTCAAGAGTCAAAAATTCCAACAGGTCTCCCCCGCCATGCCAGGACACATTGTGGAGAGGTTGCTCTCCATCCCAACAGGATCCGCCTTCGGGTGATCAACGAGGCGAAGGCTCCAACATCTGCGTCCGCACCTTTTTTCAACCCCGGCTGGTCTGACACCCCGAATATGACCTCCCGAGGGGCCCGGGTCCAGTTCCACATGCACCACTTTAGAAATTATCCTAAAAGCATCCTTCCGGTAATCCTCCAGCTTTGGACAGGACCAAAACATATGAACGTGATTCGCAGGGCCGCCCCCCGCAACGTTCACACACATCTTCTACCCCCTCAAAGAGCCGGCTCATCCTCACCCTTGTGAGGTGTGCCCTAGATACCACCTTCAGCTGTATCAGCCCCAACCTTGAGCAAGAGGTGGAGGGTTCACTCTCCAGAGCACCTCACACCAGAACCCCTCCTCCATACCCTCTCCCAACTCTTCCTCCCACTTTGCCTTGATCCCTTCCGGTGGTGCCTTCTCCTCTTCCAAAATAGCCCCGTAAACCACTGACACTACCCCCTTCTCCAGTCCTCCTGTCGTCAGCACCTCCTCCAGCAATGTGGAGGCCAGCTCCACCGGGAAGCTCTGTATCTCCTTCCTGGCAAAATCTTCAATCCTGCAAACCGACCCTCAAGAAACAAATATTTTAGTGTCCCTTCTCCTCCCATTTCTGAAAATTTCCATCCCACTTCCCTGGCTCCAATTTGTGGTTCCCCTGAATTGGCATTTCCCTTGACCCTGCCCCCACCCCGGAGTTGTGGCGAAACTGCCTCCAATTTCTCAATGAAGCTATTATTACTGAACCCCCCCCCCCCCCCCCCCGAGTATTTCCCCAGGGCCATCGGGATGCAGCGCTGTTGCTAGCGCTTTCAATCCCTACCCCCTAGACAAACTCTCCTCCATTCTGACCCACTGGGAATCAACCCCTCTGACCCAGCTCCGCACCTTCTCCACATTTGCTGCCCAGTAATAATACATCAGGTTCGGAAGACGCAAACCCCCTGCCTGCCTTCCCCTCTGTAGCAGCACCTTGCTAACTCTGGCCACCTTCCCTCCCCATATGAACGACGTAATCATTCCTTCAATCTCTCTAAAAAATGTCTATGGCAGTAAAATCGTCAGGCATTGGAAAATAAACAGAAATCGCAGAAACACGTTCATTTTAACCACCTGTACCTGACCTGCCAGCGACAGAGGGAGACCATCCCACCTTGCCAGATCAGCTTTCACTCTCTCCACCAAACTACAAATATTGTACCTACGGAACCCCCCCCCCCCCAAACCCGAGCAACCTGCACCCCCAGGATCTAAAGCGAGTCCCTGCCCTACGGAATGGCAAACCCCCCCACTCCACCCCTGCCGCGACCCCTGGCCGAGACACCACAAAATACTCACTCGTCTCGATTTAATTTGTACCCCGAGAAAGACCCAAACACCGAAGCAGCTCCAATATTCCCCCTATTGACACACGGTTCCGTCACGTATAACAAGTCATCGGCATACAAGGACACCCTATGCTCTATTCCCCTCCCGCACCATCTCTTTCCATACTCCTGAACTTCTTAACGCGATGGCCAACAGCTCAATCGCGAATGCAAACAGCAGGGGGAACATAGGACATCCCTGCCTAGTCCCACGGTGGAGAGAAAAGTATCTCGAGCGGATGTTAATCGTGCGGACAGTCGCCCTCGGCTCCTTATACAGTAGCTTTACCCAGTCCGCAAATCGTGGACCAATCCCAACCCGCTCCAGGACTGCCATCAAGTATTCCATTCTACCCCATTCTACCCGGTCAGATGCTTTCTCGGCGTCCAATGCCACAACCACCTCTGTTTCCTTCCCCTCCGCCGGTGCCATAACCACGTTCAATACCCTTTGAACGCTCAAAAAGAACTGCCTCCCTCTCACAAACCCAGTCTGATCTTCACCTATCACATTTGGGAGGCACTTCTCCACTCTATCTGCCAGTACCTACTCCAATACCTTTGCGTCCACGTTTCAAAGTGATATGGGCCTACACGACCCACACTCCATCGGATCCTTATCTTTTTTAAGCAACAGAGAAATAGATGCCTGCCCCAAAGTTTGTGGTAACACCCCCTTCCCTATCGCCTCCTCAAACATCCCCACCATTAGGGGTGCCAGCTTATCCTTGAATTTTTTAATAATATTCCACCGGAAACCCATCCGGCTCTCCCACCTTCCCCGACTGCGTCCTCCCAATCGCATCTGTTGTCTCCTGCTCCACTATCGCTCCTTCTAATGTACCCCTGTCCCCCCTCCCCTAACCTCAGGTACTCCGACCCATCTAGACATTCCTGCATCTCCCGATCTCCCCGAGGTGGCTCTGACCTGTACAACCTCTCATAGAATTCCTCAAAGACTTTGTTAATCTGATCTGGAGCCACCACCAACATCCCTGCCCTGTCCCGGGCCTTAACAATTTCCCTTGCCGCCGCCTCCCTCCGAAGCTGACCCGCTAACATACGCCTTCTCTCCATGCTCGTAAACTGCACCCCTTCCTCGCCTCAGCTGGCGCACTCCCTTCCTGGTAGATAGTCGGTCAAAGCACGACTGTAGTTCCTTCCTCTTTTCCAACTTCGCTGGGTACTCATCTTACAAATCCTATTTATTTTTATTGGAGAAGTTCAGGATAGAAATGGGAAGGAAAAAAGTAAGTGAATAAATGGTTGTCAACAGTATTGGACTCAGTCACAAACAAAATGAATTTGGCATTTCCTGGTAACCCAATTTACATGAACCCACAGGCTAGAATTTCAGAACACGCAATTCTGCTTTCCAATATCATTGCGAACGGGAAAAAACAATTTCAACTCCTATCCATGACGCAAGCCACCAGGATGAGTTTTGACAAAAAAAATCAAGTTCCTCATGTTTATAAGTAATCAACATCCTTGGTCATTACATTTTCTATTCCCCGTTGTTTTGCACGCATGCATTATGGTGAGAGAGCACGAGAAAGACATGGCAGCAAATTTGCACAAACAACAATGTGATAATGACCAGATAATGTGCTTCTGTGATGTTGATTAAGGGATAAGTATTGGCCAGGACACTGGGGTAAACTGCACTGCTCTTCTAGAGCTACAGCCACGGGATCTTTTGCATTCATGTGAGCAGGCAGTTAGAGCCTCCGTTTCACGTCTCATCCAAAAAACATCACCATCCAAAAAACAGTGCATCGCTCCATCAGTACTGCACTAGAGTATCAGCCTTGATTTTTGTCCTCAAGCTCTGTAGTAGGACCTGCACCACGAGAGAGTGAATGAGTGTAGATAGTGCACACTTCTGCCACTGTGCACCAGTAGTAGAGGGAGTTAATCAGTCGTGGTTAGGGTGCCATCAAGAGGGTTACTTTGACTTGGATGATCTCCAGCTTCTTGGAGTGTTGTCTGCTTGAACAAGTGGAGAGTATTCCATCACACGCCTGGTAAGTGTCTGGTAGCTGCTGCACCGGATTTCGATTGTCAAAAAAGGAGTTACTCAGAGATGTTCAGAAGCTGAGAATTCTGCAAAATTGCCAAATATGGTTGGTAGAGTTCAGCTTCTGGTCAAAACTCCAGGATGTTGATGGTGGGAGATTCAGTGATGGTAATGCAGTTGAACATCAAGGGAGATGGTTAGATTCTCTTTTCTCGGTAGTGGTCATTGCTGGGCACTTAAGTGACAAATAGCATTCATGCCACACATCAGCCCAAGCCAGAATATCATCTAGGTCTTATAATCATCTTTATTAGGCTTACACTGCAATGAAGTTACTGTGAAAATCCTCTAGTTGCCACACTCTGGCGCCTGTTCGGGTACACTTGAGGAAGAATTCAGAATGTCCAAATTACCTAATAGCACGTCTTTCGGGACTTGTGGGAGGAAACCGAAGCACCCGGAGAAAACCCACGCACACACAGGAAGAACGTGCAGACTCCGCACAGACAGTGGCCCAAGCCGGGAATCAAACCCAGGTCCCTGACGCGGTGAAGCAACATTGCTAACCACTGTGCTGCCATGCCACCTATCCTATATGGACACAGACTGCTTCAGTATTTGAGGAATAGTGAATAGTACTGAGCACTGTGCAATAAAATCAGCAGTAAACACTGCCATTTCTGACCTTATGGTGGAATACCTCCTGGATATGAAATGATTGGCCTCACACAATTTGTGCTGAAGGTTGGTATGCAGGTACAGAGGAAGGCTAACGGCATGCTGGCCTTCATAGCGAGTTGATTTGAGTATATATAGAAGTTGGGATGTCTTGCTGCAGTTATACAGGCTGTTGGTGAGGCCACACTTTGGGTATTGTGCGCAGTTTTGGTCTCCTAGTTTGAGAAAGGACATTCTTGCTATTGAGAGTGTCCAGCGAAGGTTCACCAGACTAATTCCCGGGATGGCAGGGCTGACATATGAAGAAAGACTGGATTGACTGGGCTTGTAACTCACTGGAGTTTAGAAGAATGAGAGGGGATCGCATATAAAAATATAAAATCCTGATGGGACTGGGCAGACTAGATGTGGGAAGAATGTTCCCAATGTTGGGGACGTCCAGAATTAGGGATCACAGCCTTAGAATAAGGGGTAAGCCATTCAGGACTGAGATGAGGAAGAACTTCTTCTCTCAGAGTTGTGAACTTGTAGAATTCTGTATCACAGAAAGCTGTTGGGGCCAGTTTGTTGGGATATACTCAAGAGGGAGCTGGGTGTGGCCCTTGCGGCTAAAGGAATCACGGGATATGGAGAGAAAGCAGGAGTGGGTACTGAATTTGCATGATCAGCCATTATCATATTGGATGGTGGTGCAGGCTCGAAGGGCCAAATGGCCTACTCTTGCACCTATTTTCTATGTTTCTATGTTCATGCACAAGACATAAGAACATAAGAACTAGGAGCAGGAGTAGGCCATCTGGCCCTTCGAGCCTGCTCCACCATTCAATGAGATCATGGCTGATCTTTTGTGGACTCAGCTCCACTTTCCGGCCCAAACACCATAACCCTTAATCCCTTTATTCTTCAAAAAACTATCTATCTTTATCTTTAAAACATTTAATGAAGGAGCCTCTACTGCTTCACTGGGCAAGGAATTCCATAGATTCACAACCCTTTGGGTGAAGAAGCTCCTCCTAAACTCAGTCCTAAATCTACTTCCCCTTATTTTGAGGCTATTCCCCTAGTTCTGCTTTCACCCACCAGTGGAAACAACCTGCCCGCATCTATCCTATCTATTCCCTTCATAATCTTATATGTTTCTATAAGATCCCCCCTCATCCTTCTAAATTCCAACGAGTACAGTCCCAGTCTACTCGACCTCTCCTCGTAATCCAACCCCTTCAGCTCTGGGATTACCCTTGTGAATCTCCTCTGCACACCCTCCAGTGCCAGTACGTCCTTTCTCAAGTAAGGAGACCAAAACTGAACACAATACTCCAGGTGTGGCCTCACTAACACCTTATACAATTGCAGCAGAACCTCCCTGGTCTTAAACTCCATCCCTCTAGCAATGAAGGACCAAATTCCATTTGCCTTCTTAATCACCTGTTGCACCTGTAAACCAACCTTTTGCGACTCATGCACTAGCACACCCAGGTCTCTCTGCACAGCAGCATGTTTTAATATTTTATCATTTAAATAATAATCCCTTTTGCTGTTATTCCTACCAAAATGGATAACCTCGCATTTGTCAACATTGTATTCCATCTGCCAGACCCTAGCCCACTCACTTAGCCTATCCATATATGGTCAATTTTCTACATTGTTAGGTAGATGCCAGGTTGTAAGAATAATATGGATGAGGTTATCAGCAACACAAATGGTTGTGATAAGCAATGTATCAAAAAGATGAAAGGCAAACAGTGATGGATAGAATAGGGGGTCAAGTTCTTATTTTAGGCTTGAAGAAGATACGGAGGTTGTGAATACTAGGCTTCAGCACAAGTTCCACAAACAGCCCCTCTTCAATGATGGGGGAACCCAGGAAAAGACTGAAGCATTGCAAGAATCTGATGACTATCTCATCCTCCTTCAAAGTAGGGATGGCACAGTGGTTAGCACTGCTGCCTCACAGATCCAGGGATCCGGGTTCCATTCCGGCTTGGGTGACTGTGTGGAAGTTTACAAAATTGCCATTGGTGTCTAAAAATGTTAGGTTGGGTTACTGTATTACAGGGATATGGTGGAGGCATGGGCTTAAGGTGCTCTTTCCATAAGGGCGGTGCAGTCTCGATGGGCCGAATGGCCTCCTTCTGCACAGTAAGGATTCTATCTGGACCCCCAGTATCACAGATGTCAGTCTTCAGCCAATTCGATTCATTCCATGTAATATCAAGAAACATCTGAAAGCATTGGACACTGCAACAGTATGGGCCCTCACAATATTCCAGCAACAGTACTGAAGACAGCTACAACACTGCCATCTACCCAGCATGTAGAAAATTGCCTGGGTGTGGTCTGCACACAAATAAACAGGACAAATCCAACTCGCACAATTACCACCCCATCAGTCTACTCTTGCTCATCAGTCAAGTGATGGAAGGGGCCATCAATTGCAAACAAGCAACATTTGCTCAGCAATAACCTGATCGTGGACACTCAGTTTGGGTTCCGCCAGGGTCACTCAGCTCCTGACCTCATTCGTCGAATTCATAGAATTTACAGTGCAGAAGGAGGCCATTCAGCCCATCGAGTCTGCACCGGCTCTTGGAAAGAGCATCCTACCCAAGCCCACACCTCCACCCTATCCCCATAACCCAGTAACCCCACCCAACACGAAGGGCAATTGTGGACACCAAGGGCAATTTTGCATGGCCAATCCACCTAACCTGCACATCTTTGGACTGTGGGAGGAAACCGGAGCACCCAGAGGAAACCCACGCACACACAGGGAGAACGTGCAGACTCCGCACAGACAGTGACCCAAGCAGGGAAGTTGAACCAGCCTTGGTTCAAACATGGACAAAGGGAATGCCAGAGGTGAGGTGAGTGACTGCCCTGGACATCAAAGCAACGTTTGACTGAATATGGCATCAAGGAGCCCAAGCAAAACTGAGTCAATGGGAATAGGGGGAATCCTCCACTGGTTGGATTTCTACCTGGCACAAAGAAAATGGTGTGGTGGCTGGAGGTCAATCATCTCAGTTCCAGGACATCACTGCAAGAGTTCCTCAGGACAGTGCCCTAGCCCCAATCATATTCAGCTGCTACAATTACCTTCCTTCCATCATAAGGTCAGAAGTGGGAAAGTTTGCTGCTGACTGTACAATATTGAACACCATTCGCAATTCAACAGGTATCGAAGCAGTCCATGTTCAAATGTAGCAAGACCTGGACAATAGCCGGACTTGGCTGATAAGTGACAAGTAACATTTGTACCAATCAAGTGCCAGGATTTGAGCATCTCCAATAAGAGAAAATCAAGCCATCAGACATTCAATGATATCAAGATTGCAAAATCCCCCGCTATTGTAATCCTGATGAATATTTATTGTCACATGTACCGAAGTACATAGAAAATAGAATATAGAAAAATACAGAACAGGCCCTTCGGCCCACGATGTTGTGCTGGACTTTTGTCCTAGATTAATAACAAATTAGCTAGCACACCATAGGCCTTCTTCACAGCTCTATCCACTTGAGTGGCAACTTTCGAAGATCTATGAACATAGACCCCAAGATCGCTCTGCTCCTCCACATTGCCAAGAACCCTACCGTTAACCCTGTATTCCGCATTCATATTTGTCCTTCCAAAATGGACAACCTCACTTTTCAGGGTTAAACTCCATCTGCCACCTCTCAGCCCAGCTCTGCATCCTATCTATGTCTCTTTGCAGCCGACAACAGCTCTCCTCACTATTCACAACTCCACCAATCTTCGTATCGTCCTCAAATTTACTGACCCACCCTTCAACTCCCTCATCCAAGTCATTAATGAAAATCACAAACAGCAGAAGTACAATGATAAAGTATTTTTCTGCGGTCCAGGGAACACAGTACGTACATAGTAGACAAAAGAATAATCAACAGAGTACATTGACAGCGGTGCATCAACAAATAGTGATTAGTTACAGTGCGGAACAAGGTCAAACAAGACCAGCATAGAGCGTTGTGAACAGTGTTCTTACAGGGAACAGATCAG
This sequence comes from Scyliorhinus torazame, assembly GCF_047496885.1. Classification (NCBI taxonomy): domain Eukaryota; kingdom Metazoa; phylum Chordata; class Chondrichthyes; order Carcharhiniformes; family Scyliorhinidae; genus Scyliorhinus; species Scyliorhinus torazame. Next base: position 46,213,857 of record NC_092713.1, on the reverse strand, counting down.
TCCAAGGGAGAGTCATTGAGGACTCTAGTAGCTGTGGGGAAGAAGCTGTTCCTACATCTGGGTGGGCGGGTTTTCAGACTTCAGTACCTTCTGCCTGATGGAAGGGTCTGGAAGACGGCAAAGCCTGGGTGTGAGGGGTCTCTGACAATGCTGTCTGCCTTCCTGAGGCAGCGCGAGATGTATACAGAATCAATGGGAGGATGACAAGCTTATGTGATGCATTGGGCTGAGTTCACCACACTCTGCAGTTTCTTGCAATTTTGGGCCGAGCAGTTGCCATACCAAGCTGTAATGCAGCCGGATAGGATGCTCTATGGCTGGGCGTTACCACTGGCCAGAAACTGAAGCCATATAAATATGGCCACAAAAGCTGGTCAAATCAGAGGCTAGGAATCATGCAGCAAATAACTCACCTCCTGAATCCCCAAAGCCTGTCCACAATCCACAAATCAGGAGTGTGATGGAATATTCCCCACTTGCCTGGGTGAGTGCAGCTCCAACAACACTCAAGAAGCTTGACACCATCCAGTGTCACTTGACAGTGACACTCATTCCCTCCACCACCAATGCACAGTGACAGCCATGTGTATCATCTACAAGATGCACTCCAGGCACTCTCCAAGGCTCTTCAGACAGCACTTTCCAAATCCATGGCCACTATGTAGAACAAGGGCCACAATGCATAGGAAAACCCACCACCTAGAAGTTCCGTTCCAAGCCACACACCATCTTGGCTTGGAAATATAATCGCTGATCCTTCACTGACAATGGGCCCAAATCCTGGAACTCTGTTCCTAACAGCACTGTGGGTGTACCTGTATCACAAGGACTGCAGTGGTTCAAGAAGGCAGCTCAACACCACCTTCTAAACGGTAATTAGGAATCGGCAATAAATGCTGACCTATTCAATGGCACCCACATACCATGAATGAATATTTTTTTAAAAGAAGATAGTGACAGGAAAGATGCTGGGAATCAGTTTGGAGCATGTGAAATTATGTACCACAGGCGGAATAGAAAATACAGCACAGAACAGGCCCTTCGGCCCACGATGTTGTGCCGAACCTTTGTCCTAGATTAATCATAGATTATCATTGAATTTACAGTGCAGAAGGAGGCCATTCGGCCCTTTGAGTCTGCACCGGCTCCTGGAAAGAGCACCCTACCCAAACTCAACACCTCCACCCAACACCAAGGGCAATTTTGGACATTAAGGGCAATTTACCATTGGCCAATTCACCTAACCTGCACATCTTTGGACTGTGGGAGGAAACCGGAGCACCCGGAGGAAACCCACGCAGACACGGGGAGGACGTGCAGACTCCGCACAGACAGTGACCCAAGCCGGAATCGAACCTGGGACCCTGGAGCTGTGAAGCATTGTGCTATCCACAATGCTAACGTGCTGCCCTTAAGAACAAATAAATCTACACTATATCATTTTACCGTAATCCATGTACCTATCCAATAGGTGCTTGAAGGTCCCTAATGTTTCCGACTCAACTACTTCCACAGGCAGTGCATTCCATGCCCCCACTACTCTCTGGGTAAAGAACCTACCTCTGATATCCCTCCTATATCTTCCACCTTTCACCTTAAATTTATGTCCCCTTGTAATGGTTTGTTTCACCCGGGGAAAAAGTCTCTGACTGTCTACTCTATCTATTCCCCTGATCATCTTATAAACCTCTATCAAGTCGCCCCTCATCCTTCTCCGTTCTAATGAGAAAAGGCCTAGCACCCTCAACCTTTCCTCGTAAGACCTACTCTCCATTCCAGGCAACATCCTGGTAAATCTTCTTTGCACCTTTTCCAAAGCTTCCACATCCTTCCTAAAATGAGGCGACCAGAACTGTACACAGTACTCCAAATGTGGCCTTACCAAAGTTTTGTACAGCTGCATCATCACCTCACGGCTCTTAAATTCAATCCCTCTGTTAATGAACGCGAGCACACCATAGGCCTTCTTCACAGCTCTATCCACTTGAGTGGCAACTTTCAAAGATGTATGAACATAGACCCCAAGATCTCTCTGCTCCTCCACATTGCCAAGAACTCTACCGTTAACCCTGTATTCCGCATTCATATTTGTCCTTCCAAAATGGACAACCTCACACTTTTCAGGGTTAAACTCCATCTGCCACTTCTCAGCCCAGCTCTGCATCCTATCTATGTCTCTTTGCAGCCGACAACAGCCCTCCTCACTATCCACAACTCCACCAATCTTCGTATTGTCTGCAAATTTACTGACCCACCCTTCAACTCCCTCATCCAAGTCATTAATGAAAATCACAAACAGCAGCGGACCCAGAACTGATCCCTGCGGTACGCCACTGGTAACTGGGATCCAGGCTGAATATTTACCATCCACCACCACTCTCTGACTTCTATCGGTTAGCCAGTTCGTTATCCAACTGGCCAAATTTCCCACTATCCCATGCCTCCTTACTTTCTGCATAAGCCTACCATGGGGAACCTTATCAAATGCCTTACTAAAATCCATGTACACTACATCCACTGCTTTACCTTCATCCACATGCTTGGTCACCTCCTCAAAGAATT